>NW_027423018.1:0-1308536 GCF_048934315.1 Petromyzon marinus
CCTCCCTCCCCTCCCTCCCTCCCCTCCCTCCCTCCCTCCCCTCCCCTCCCTCCCTCCCTCCCTCCCCTCCCTCCCCTCCCTACCTCCACTCCCCCCCTCACATCCCTCCCTCCCTCCCCTCCCCTCCCCTCCCCACCCTCCCTCCCCTCCCCTCGCTCCCTCCCTCCCTCCCCTCGCTCCCCTCCCTCCCCTTCCCCCCTCCCCTCCCTCCCTCCCTCCCCCCTCTCCTCCCTCACCTCCCTCCCTTCCTCCCTCACCTCCCTCCCCTCCCCCCCTCCCTCCTCCCTCCCCTCCCTCCTCCCTCCCTCCCTCCCCTCCCTCCCTCCCCCTCCCTCCCTCCCCTCCCCTCCCTCCCTTCCCCCTCGCTCCCTCCCTCCCTCCCCTCCCTCCCCTCCCTACCTCCCTCCCTCCCTCCCTCCCTCCCCTCCCCCCTCCCCTCCCTCCCTCCCTCCCTCCCTCCCTCCCTCCCTCCCCTCCCTCCCTCCCTCCCTCCCTCCCTCCCTCCCTCCTCCCTCCCTCCCTCCCTCCCCTCCCCTCCCTCCCTCCCTCCCTCCCTCCCTCCCTCCCCTCCTCCCTCCCCTCCCTCCCCTCCCTCCCTCCCCCTCCCTCAGCCCTCCCTCCTCCCCCCTCCCTCCCCTCCCCTCCCACCCCTCCCCTCCCTCCCTCCTCCTCCCCTCCCCCTCCCTTCCCTTCCCTCCTCCCTCCCTCCCCTCCCCTCCTCCCTCCCTCCTTCCCTCCCTCCCTCCCTCCCTCCCTCCCCTCCCTCCCTCCCTCCCTCCCTCCCTCTCTCTTCCTTCCCTTCCCCCTCCCTCCCCTCCCCTCCCTCCCACCTCCCCCTCCCTCCTCCCTCCCCTCCCTCCCCTACCTCCCTCCCTCCCCTCCCTCCCACCCCCCCTCCCTCAGCCTCCCCTTCCTCCTCCCCTACCTCCCTCCCTCCCCTCCCTCCCTCCCTCCCCTCCCTCCCTCCTCCCCTCCCCTCCACTTCCCCTCCCTCTCCCTCCCCTCCCTCCTCCACCCCTCCGTCCCCTCCCCTCCCTCCCTCCCCTCCCCTCCCTCCCCTCCCTCCTCTCCCTCCCTCCCTCCCTCCCCTCCCTCCCCTCCCCTCCTCCCACCCTCCCCCTCCCTCCCTCCCCTCCCCCCCCTCCCCTCCCTCCTCCCCTCCCCCCTCCCCTCCCTCCCTCCCTCCCCTCCCTCCCTCCCCTCCCTCCCCCCTCCTCCTTCCTCCCTCACCTCCCTCCCCTTCTTCCCTCACCTCCCTCCCCTCCCCTCCTCCCTCCCTCCCTCCGTCCCACCCTCCCTCCCCTCCCTCCCTCCCCTCCCTCCCTCCCTCCCCTCCCTCCCTCCCTCCCCTCCCCTCCCTCCCTCCCTCCCCTCCCCTTCCCCCCTCCCCTCCCTCCCCTCCCTCCCTCCCTCCCTCCCTCCCCTCCCTCCCTCCCTCCCTCTCCCCTCCCTCCCCTCCCTCCTCCCTCCCTCCCTCCCTCCTCCCTCCCTCCCTCCCTCCCTCCCTCCCTCCCTCCCTCCCCTCCCTCCCTCCCCTCCCTCCCTCCCTCCCCTCCCTCCGCTCCCCTCCCCTCCCTCCCTCCCTCCCTCCCTCCTCCTCCCTCCCCCCTCCCTCCCTCCCCTCCCTCCCTCCCACCCCTCCCTCCCCTCCCATCCCTCCCTCACTCCCTTCCCTCCCTCCACTCCCTCCCCTCCCTCCCTCCCTCCCCTCCCTCCCCTCCCCACCCTCCCTCCCCTCTCACGACGTTCCGACCGCAACACAAGCAATCACCGTCAGGTGTGAAAACCACAGCAAGAACATTTAACTCGTAATCTCGTAGTCACTTACATGTTAATATCGCCTGATGATGTCACTTCCCTCTTAATGTCGCCTGATGATGTCACTTCCTGCTTAATGTCACCTCATGATGTCACTTCCCTCTTAATGTCACCTGATGATGTCACTTCCCTCGCATTCAATGCAAACATGTCCAGGGCCCCGAGCCCTCCACCTCCGTCTGAAATGTCCAATGTGCCCATCGCAGAAAGCTGGTGCTACACACAGGTAACTTGTTCCCCTGTTGTGGCCAATCACATTCAACGGGTCTCCCGTCTTGTGCCGATCAAAGTATGCGCATGGCTAATGTATTTAACTTTTACACGTTTTTTTGTTCATCGCGCAAAGCCATCCAAAATGGTTTCATAATTATGTGTAAGTGCAATTATGGATTATCATTGTACAGGCTATTTTTGTACATCAGATTGCAAAGTTCATAGAATTGCACTAACAACATTATACTAGATAATTGTCTCTGATTTTGACTGGTAGTGTATTTTTACAAAAGGGGCAGCAGTTTTTATCAAATAAAAAAATAAAAAGGCCTTTTATTGCACACTCTAATCTATGACATGTTGAGACTTGTTGTGTTAACGCTGTGCAGTAATGAACATGCAAGGTAATCCCAGAACACTAATAAGACCCTTTCATTTACAGTAATGTTTCTTTCCTTATAGACAGTTTGTGTTTTTTGAGCACAATATTCAGATGTGTGGGTGAAATACTTGAGGGTTTGTCAATGGTCATGTATTTATGGTAATGCATGAGCTTTATAGCTGTTATGTGCTCGTGTGTTTCAGGTTAAGGTCGTAAAGCTTCTGTCTTGAAGAAATGGGCCAAGTTCTCAAGAGTTCTACATTTTCAGCAGGCACCAATGATACATTGAAATGGTACAGTAAATTCTGGCTATTTTATGACATTAAAAAAAAATCACAATGCTCACGGAGGTGCTTTACTAGAACAATTTTGCATAGTGCATGTTTTAGTTCATACTATATTGTTTTAGTAATGTAGTCTGCGCGTACATACACACCTAATATTAACGACCATGTCTTGTTCATATGTTCAATCAGGTGCCTACGCATAAACCCCGAGGGTTTTGACGAAGAGAGCAAAGATTACCTATCGTTGTCCTTGTTATTGGTCAGCTGTCCCAAGAGTGAAGTCTACGCCAAGTTCAAGATTTCTATTCTTAATGCCAAGGGAGAGGAAACCAAGGCTATGGGTGAAACTACTTGTATTAAAGTATCAATTCACGTCATATGTGTATTTGGTAACAGGATTATATCATAATCAGCCATTATTTATCGACTGCTTGAAACATTTTATAAACCTTACGAACACCATCCCTCATCCTTCACATGAGCTGATCTAATATCTCCTTGTCTACGTTTGACATCGTCTTGGGCATGTACTTTACTTTTCTTCCTATTCGGCCACTAGTCTCATCCATCAACCATCCCATTTAGCGATGTGTCCTGTCCAAGCCCAATCTATATTTACAACAGTGAATATGATGTCTCTAATTTGCCGTTTTGATTTGACCAACGTGTTCCTCTTTCAGTTTCTCACTGTAATTCTCAACATACTTCTCTCCACGCTTTGTGTACTTTGTAGTTTTATTCCATTTGTCAGTGTTTCTATTTGTAATCAGTGTTTCATAGTAGGTAATATGCACTAGATTGGAATCTTTCATCCTGTAGCACATTGCAACTTTTCATTATCAAATTCATATTCCAAAAGTGATCTTGATCCTGTTCCACCTTCAGGAGTTTCCATTATGCATATTTTTGTGTTTTCCATGATATTGACCCTCCAATAATAATTTTATTTTGCTTAGTGTACCTGGACATTGTCATTCACGGACATTTCTTTTCCTAGTTTTACAATCTTCACCATGTGTTATTCCATTGTAATTTATCAAGTGACGGCTTTATTTTTTCTGCTTGCACTCACTGTTTATTACAACTTCATTATTTTTGTTTGTATTCTCATCCATTTTTTTATTCATTTCTGGTGGTTTTACAAAGGTTGGCATTTTCATCCCATTTCACACTTCTCCTTTACCTTGCTTTAGTGGTTCATATTGTTTGTTTTATAATTGCCTTATTACTTTCAGGATACTCTTTCAATGCGCGATAACTATTTTAAGTGATGACATCCATACATTTACTGTGCTTTGCTAAGGCTATTAACATTTCTCTGAGAGTCTAAATCTATCTTTTTGTTTTAAACTTTCATGTTTTTTTCTTAGTATTTGCTTTGGTGTTGTCTTTGGTAATGTTAACATGTAACTCACGTCACACAACCATGTTTACAAAGACAAGCATTATTAATACACAAACACATTCACCTAATCCATATGAACTATATCTTCATACACTTAAATCCAGGTCTGATTTTCATCTACCTTGAAGTTAAAAGCTAAACTGAACTATTTTTATTTTACCAGGCAAGGCCCACTGAGCTACAGTGTGGGAAAAAAGTATTTGATGCCCTGCTGATTTTATACGTTTGCCCACTAACAAAGAAGTGATCAGTCTATAATTTTCATGGTAGGTTTATTTGAACATGTAACTCACGTCACACAACCATGTTTACAAAGACAAGCATTATTAATACACAAACACATTCACCTAATCCATATGAACTATATCTTCATACACTTAAATCCAGGTCTGATTTTCATCTACCTTGAAGTTAAAAGCTAAACTGAACTATTTTTATTTTACCAGGCAAGGCCCACTGAGCTACAGTGTGGGAAAAAAAGTATTTGATGCCCTGCTGATTTTATACGTTTGCCCACTAACAAAGAAGTGATCAGTCTATAATTTTCATGGTAGGTTTATTTGAACAGTGAGAGACAGAATAACAACAACAAAATCCAGAAAAACGCATGTCAAAAATTGTATAAATTGATTGGCATTTTAATGAGGGAAATAAGTATTTGACTCCATCTCAATCAGAAAGATTTCTGGCTCCCAGGTGTCTTTTATACAGGTAACGAGCTGAGATTAGGAGCACACTCTTAAAGGGAGTGCTCCTAATCTCAGCTTACCTGTATAACAGACACCTTTCCACAGAAGCAATCAATCAGATTCCAAACTCTCCACCATGGCCAAGACCAAAGAGCTCTCCAAGGATGGCAGGGACAAGATTGTAGACCTACACATGGCTGGAATGGGCTACAAGACCATTGCCAAGCAGCTTGGTGAGAAGGTGACAACAGTTGGTGCGATTATTCGCAAATGGAAGAAACACAAAAGAACTGTCAATCTCCCTCGGTCTGGGGCCCCATGCAAGATCTCACCTCGTGGGGTTGCAATGATCATGAGAACGGTGAGGAATCAGCCCAGAACTACACAGGAGGATCTTGTCAATGATCTCAATGCAGCTGGGACCATAGCCACCAAGAAAACAATTGGTAACACACTACGCCGTGAAGGACTGAAATCCTGCAGCGCCCGCAAGGTCCCCCTGCTCAAGAAAGCACATATACATGCCCGTCTGAAGCTTGCCAATGAACATCTGAGTGATTCAGAGGACAACTGGGTGAAAGTGTTGTGGTCAGATGAGACCAAAATGGACCTCTTTGGCATCAACTCAACTCGCCGTGTTTGGAGGAGGAGGAATGCTGCCTATGACGCCAAAAACACCATCCCCACTGTCAAACATGGAGGTGGAAACATGCTTTGGGGGTGTTTTTCTGCTAAGGGGACGGGACAACTTCACCGCATCAAAGGGAAAATGGACGGGGCCATGTGAGAACCTCCTTCCCTCAGCCAGGGCATTGAAAATGGGTCGTGTATGGGTATTCCAGCATGACAATAACCCAAAACACACGGCCAAGGCAACAAAGGAGTGGCTCAAGAAAAAGCACATTAAGGTCCTGGAGTGGCCTAGCCAGTCTCCAGACCTTAATCCCATAGAAAATATGTGGAGGGAGCTGAAGGTTCGAGTTGCCAAACGTCAGCCTCGAAACCTTAATGACTTGGAGAAGATCTGCAAAGAGGAGTGGGACAAAATCCCTCCTGAGATGTGTGCAAACCAGGTGGCCAACTACAAGAAACGTCTGACCTCTGTGATTGCCAACAAGGGTTTTGCCACCAAGTACTAGGTCATGTTTTGCAGAGGGGTAAAATATTTATTTCCCTCATTAAAATGCAAATCAATTTATAACATTTTTGACATGCGTTTTTCTGGATTTTGTTGTTATTCTGTCTCTCACTGTTCAAATAAACCTATCATTAAAATGATAGACTGATCATTTCTTTGTCAGTGGGCAAACGTACAAAATCAGCAGGGGATCAAATACTTTTTTTTCCTCACTGTACATAGCTCTTTTTCAGAAGTGCCCTGGCCACAAACAATAGCCTAACGAGATGGCTTATTGTGTGGAAATGCATAGCAGCCAAATACTCTGGATTTTTATAAATATGGAGGGAAAAACCGGAAGACCTGGATAAAAATACATGCAAGCACAAGGAGAACATGCAGACTCCAAATATACAGGCATCAGGGTTGAGATCGAACCCATGACCTATATACCAGGCGAGGTAGTTGACTGCCACCGTGGCGCAGGGCTTTAGAATACATTGCTATCTTTACATTTTGAAAATATAATGAAGTTTTTTTTTCCCATTACATGAAATTACCACAGTTTATTGTAAGAACTGGTGAGTATTGTTTGAAACCTATTTTTTTACAGAGACCCCGCGAGCATACCGCTTTGTCCAAGGAAAAGACTGGGGATTTAAAAAATTCATTCGAAGAGATTTTTTGCTTGATGAATCTAATAGCTTGCTTCCAGATAACAAACTGACACTCTTTGGTGAAGTAAGTATGACATGCTGCGGCTATTGTGTAATTTTCTATTTTATTCATTACAATTGCACAGTTGGAGTCAATATTCTACTTAATTGAAGATTGTAATAATTACTTTCCCTGTTCCATACAAGGAAATTGTTAACATGAGTTTTCCAAGCACTTTTTTCCTCCACTGGTGCTAGAGTTAACATAGCACAACAATTAAATAATCAAGCGTAATTTTTTTTAGGTTTTCTCCCTCTGGATAGTGTTTATATTTAAACCTTGACATTTTTATAAACTAGAATGTCAGGTATTACATAATGTGTTTTGTTTAAATGTCGCCACATGAATTCCTTTTCCTATTCTCGGACATCAGCCAGTTTGATGTAAATGTTTATTGTCCTTGGGGGGGTCCTTTTAATCACCAGATTAAATTTTTTTACCTTTAAAATCCTTTACAAAATACAAGTATTTTTGATAATGAAAGGAAGCACATCAAGGAGGGCTGTTCACTTCCTCTGTTGCTGTGCAGAACCCATAATTAGGGGCCTCACTACCTGTTGAAACTGTTTATACAGTGTAAAATAACTTGACAAAAATATAGAATGAAAATTGATTAATATGAAAAACATTTCACGGACCACTATTTTGGCATTATTCACAACACTTGTTCTGATATAGGATGTTTGTGCAGATTTGCTTGCTTGATTGAACCAAAGCCTACATCTTCATGCAAAATGTGAAGTTAAGTGAGGATTTGTAAAAAAAAATCATCAAATGCCTTCTCAAAGCTGGTTGATGTTTATGCAGGTTAGTGTGGGGCAGGATTCCGTGAACATTTCTGGTCAATCCAGCATGAGTACATTCAAAGTACCAGATTGCCGGCTGGCAGTTGACTTCGGGGAGATCTGGGACAATTCCCGCTTCACTGACTGCCTGCTTCGTGTTGGTGGCCAGGAGTTTAAAGCCCACAAGGCCGTATTGGCAGGTCTGTGCCACAACAAGCAACACATGCGTCGTTTAGTGTACAATAGAACCATATAATTAATGATACTGTAATTAGTTTGGGGTAATCAACTACAGCCATTTCCTGTTTTACACTGAATTTTATTAACTAACACTGGCAAATGCTTACGTCAATTTGTAATGCTTTTTGTTAAAGGATACATCAGTAAATATGTGTAATGAATTCAACTGAGTCACAGACGCACTTCTTCAACCAACACACGGGGTACTACCCCTTAACACATGAACAACCTATGGTGGTGGACCACCAGGCTATCTACACTAATTACACGGGGTCCGGGTCCACGTGTTGGTGACTCTTGTAGGACGTAGATTCTTAAGGATGAACAACAGCAGCCGGTCCCTCTCAGGGACCCGGCTTTTATCCTCTGTGGCGGGGGTGGCTCCGCCCTTAGCCACGACCATCTTCTGGAATCCTCTAGCGGGTTCCCGGCCCTGACACGTGACCACCCCTAGCCCCCACCTGGGGGCCCTGTGTACACTTTACCGGTCACGTGTCCTTCGGGGTCAAGTGCCATGGCCCTTGGTAACCCCATTCCCATGGCCAGCACTCTCACACCCTATCCTGTAGGGGTCGGCACCGCACGCAGAGCGTGGTGCCACTCAGCACTGTCAGACAGCGCTCACCATGCCCCTCTCGGGCCGGTACTGCACCCACATCCACGTGGTGCCCTCGATGTTAATACGATGTTAATACATCGCACGCCGTGCCTCTCTATAGCCGGCATTACACAATGACATTCGCGATGTCACTACATATATATAAATGTAATATTGTATTATGTGAGAGATAAACATATTTAATAATCCTGTTGCTAAAGTTTTTATTCCGTTTTTATTTACTTCACTATATCATCGTTGTGCAGGAATTCATTTTACACAATGCAATTATGGTGTAGGTTTTGAGCCTCTAATTTGGACATTTATTTGCGTCCATGTTTGACAAATCTGTAATGGATATGCCATATGAAATAAAATATGGATCTGGATTGTACCTCTTTTGTATCTAGATTATTTGATCTCTAGATATAACATCTAAATGTGTCTGTACCACATTCCGGTGTTTTTCCAATTAACTGTACAGTAAAACCTTGAATTGCGAGTAAGTTCGTCTGCAAGTGTTTTGCAAGACGAGCCAAATTTTTTAATAAATATTAATTTGATAAACGAGTGAGGTTTTGCAATACGAGTAGTACGTATACGCTTTGTCTGCCGAGCGTCACGTGATCACAACTGATATACGAGTGCTTTGATATACGAGTGCTTTGGATTACAAATACGTTTCCGGAACAAATTATTCTCGCAATCGAAGGTTTCACTGTATTTGTTAACAGTTGCTTTACCTTTTTCAGGTCGGTCACTTGTTTTTAATGCTATGTTTGAACATGAAATGGAAGAGAGCAAAAAGGTATCTTTAAATGCAATCTTAATACAGCACATTAATACTGTGATCATACATTTCCAAGGTGCATTTGTCACAATGGATCGGTTGATAAGTATCTCTTGAGAGTGCTGTCAAATGTTGAACTATTACCCTAGTAACTCTTTTGGCGCATTGCACATTTATTATCAAAAAGTATTCATTCCGAGGGAATGTTAGATTGTATTTTATAGCTATTTTTTATACAACATTTCACAGAAGGCCATTGCATGTGTGTCAAGAATGGATTTATTACGCGCAATAAATAGTCATCGGCAAGTTGAATACAACTTTAATGGAGCCACTTTACATGTGTTGTGTAGATATAACGGATGTTTATTTTATTTAATTGAATGCTATATTTTCGTCTCCCAATATATGCCGAAGTTAATTTGAATATATTGTGTTGCTACCTTGCAGAATCGAGTGGAGATTAATGATGTGGAGCCTGACGTGTTCAAGGAAATGATGCGTTTTGTCTATACGGGAAGGGCTCCAAACCTCGAGAAGATGGCCGATGACCTGCTGGCCGCTGCTGACAAGGTTACACGCTTAAAATGTTAACATGAGATCGCACCACCTTGTGATGTATCGGTATGCAGTTGTAGGTCGCAAGTGAAATTAAAACAGCATTTAGGTATTTTCTAAAGCCCATGTCACAAATAATATGAATAGCAAATGTATATGATGCAGACGTTCACATTAGTGCTTTCAGGTTTTGGAATTGATGTCCTGGGAGATGATTGAATTTTCAACAAAAAATATAAATTGTCATGCAATTTCACAATGGAATTGAATGTCAAACTGGTATTAGTCCATGCTAGAGGCTAGTACGTGTGCATTGAAGTGCATTCACATGCAGCATTTTTATCCTAAGTGCAACCATTTGGCTGTGTGTTCTTGTATTGAGGGTTTTTTGTTAATCACATTAACAATTGATACAATTAGTAATAAAATAAAGGGAAGTGTTTTAAAAGATTGTTTGATGTGGCATGGCTGTATAGAAATAAATTGGAACAAATATACTTTTATTAAGGAAACGGATATCCTGCTGTTCCTGAAGATCTGCCAGATAATCAGTTAAGAGTCATTACTCTCCCTTCTGGAACATCATATTCAATAGTTCCTAAAGCGATTGTAATAAAATAAGAATACAAATCGTATAAAGTCGCATGTTTAAGCTTTGTTCATTAAAGTTTCATATTCTGCTAGAGTTGAAATATGGTGGCTTGCAGTTGCATTGTTTATCAGCTTAACAACCAAACTCTTTAAGCTCTTGGAAAACAACATCTCACCTCCTTTGTAATTTGCATGACTTTGTAACCAATATAATAAAGTTTAGGACAAGGACCCCTAATTATAGTAGAGATCAATAAATACATGACTTAAAACATAAATATGCTGAAAGGTTGATGCCATGTTTTAAGAAAATTCTCAAACATTTGACTGCTGTATACTGCGTTTATAAAGTAGTTCATGGGGTGAGGGAATGTTATACAAGCGAAATAGGTAGAGAAAATAGTGTTCTTAATACTGAAATTGCACTTTGTTTTTACTTTTCTCAAGTATGCATTAGAGAGGTTGAAGGTGATGTGCGAGGAGGCACTATGCACAAACTTGTCGGTGGAAAATGTTGCAGAGACTTTGATCTTGGCCGATTTGCACAGTGCAGAGCAGTTGAAGGCCCGGGCCATTGACTTCATAATAAACAGGCAAGTCTAGTGAGAGTGTGACTGTCACTGAGCTGCGTAACATTGATGATGCTTACATGGCAATTTGCATTACAGTCCCTTTTAATGGAGACTAACCGTTTGCCCCAATCCTTATAGACACTGCTTATTAGGAGCTCGCTTAACCCTGACTTGTACTTGCAGTCATGCGATGGACGTAATGGAGACGGCGGGCTGAAAGTCCATGGTTCTGTCTCGCCCTCACCTGGTTGCGGATGCTTTCCGTGCCTTGGCCACGGCCCAGTCTCCACAGCTGGGACCTCCATGCAAGCGTCTCAAACAGACTTAACGGTGGCAGGCAAAGAACATCTATGACCAGGAAAACTTGGGCTGCACGGTGCGGTTATTTACCTGTGGCCTCCATGCAAACAACCGTGAAGACTTTGCATCAGACTACCAACTTTCCTCTGCTTTGAAAATAATGTTAATTTAAGCAAATTTATTTACTTTCACAAAAAGGTGGCCAAATTCACTTTACCATGTAATATAGTGCTACATCTATACATCTACAACTCTATAAACAAGTACATATGTAGAAAAAATGGAAAACTACAGCCTAATAAACACCACGACATATCCCAATTGAGAGAGTGTAAAATAAAACGTTCGATGTGATTGTCCCTAGGTGGCAGGACAATTTGGTTCAATTGTTTAGTTAAGTAAAAACAGAATGGTCTAAAACCCTGCAATGTCTACCTTAACATGAAGGATGAGTATTCGTCCAGTGTCTGTGTACTCAAGGTTACAGATAGTGGCATAGAGAACAACCAGTTCTGAAAGATAAGAATGTGCCAAGCCATATAAGGCCTTAATTCAAGAGGTAAACTTTTCAGATTGATTTTTCATTGCACAGACAGCTTATGCATTGACTAGAACAGGAGTACTATGATTGCCGAGTTTGAAGACTGACAAAGATAACATTGCAGTCGTGTATCCTGCGTATAACAAAGCATGGATGGAGTACTCGGTGTAAGAAAAGGCAAGGCACAGCATCAATTTGGCCATGTTACGCAGTTCATAGCATTTCACTTTTTTGCTTGTATGGGCTTTCATGTATGACCCAAAGATTTTTGACTTACAACAAAAGTAAATCTTATTTCCATCAATTTAGTAGTTTGTATTCACGGAAACAAGATGTGCTGTGTTTCTAAGTTTTGTTTCGTATTATATTGTAATGATTTGTTTTTATTATGAATTTCATCTATTACCAACTCGTAGCATCATGTCAACCCAGAGTTTTACGTGATTGGAAGGACCATAATTTTTGCATCAGCGCTGTTTTACGTAACCTCTCACTTAAAATTAAATTGTACATAAAATTGCATAAGCTTTGAAGGATTACACACATAGATTTGGAAGCACAGATTTAAATAATATTCAAAGCTGCAGGATATAATATGAAAGTACAACAAATGAGCAGTGTCATGGATTTGAGTCGATTTGAAGAATATTACAATCTAATGCAATGTGTTGGGATATGAACAAATGCAAACGACGAGAATGTTGGAGGTTTTTTTACGTGTTAAACGTACAAAACAAGTTGGATAATACATGCAAAATTAAGGATAGCCAGTGTTGTAAGCAGTCTATTTATTTTGTTATTTGTTTAATATTTTAGTTTCGTCCTTATATATATTTGATGCTAAAGATGTATATGGTACATTGCACTCTACCTATTCAATTAAAAACTGATTAGGTGATTCGGGGAAGTTATTTGTTGTCATGGTGAGAGTTAAAGCATTGAAATCTGATTGGGGTTCTAATCTGCAGCAAGTCTATGCTGTCGTAAGTGAGTGTGACAAAAACTCTTAGCAGAGTGCAGCCAGTGCGGTGGACTAATTGAACCCTGAAATGTATCAGGCAGTTACCGATAATGTACTCTTCAAATTGTTGCCTTGTATGACTTCCGAAATTGAAAATACTTTGCGCCAAATGTAAATGTTTATTGGAAAATGGATATACTGTAACTGCCAAAAAAATATATATAATTGCAGAAATAATAATATGGTCTTTGTAAAAAGTGTGTGTTTTGAAAAAGTGTGATTGCATGCAAGACAGTTTTGGGTTCTTCCCACGAGTTTTTATGCATATTCAGAGATGAAAATATGTTAATTGGTTTAATAAAAAAATGTTGCTACAATTGTAATACAAAAATATAAACTTGAAGCTAGTAATGCGGCATAGTGCCCCAATGTTTGACCTTTTATCTTTTTCCATTACAGATAATACTGTTTTGGATGTAATATAAATGTTTTGTAAGGCCCTTTTACAATGAATTGTCAGCAGATGATTGGAATTGCAAAATGAACCATTCTTTGTATATTACGTGTTTTCTAAATTGATTTGCATTATAAATGGCAATATAAACCCTTTTCATATGGTAAATATATTACCGTTATCTGATCTCTTCTAGAAATCAGTATTTGGATATAAGAAAAAAAGCTGCTTTTAGCTCTGCACCACTTATTCCACATTTTTTTCATTAAAATTGTTTTTGATAATGTTAATATTTTCATTTATGACATTTTGCAGTGTTACACTTTTTTCGGTAAAGTCTCGTCGAAAGAAATTACTACACGACTTTACCCGAAAGAACCAAAGAGTCATTCCTGCAGTCACGAAAGCTTTGAATCTATTTTGCAGTGTATTTAAAAGTTGAATAAACATGAATGTACCTGGAAATATGTCCAGTTTAAGTTGTCATGTTCTTTACTCTGGGAATGTTACAGATATGTGGATATGTAAAATTTCAATTGACACCCAACAGCAACATTTTAACAAGTTGTATTTTGGAGCCAAAGGTAAACTTAAGTGTATATTTCCTTGCCACTTTTAAAGGCATGTTTACCATGTGTTGATAAACAGTTCACTGGAGAATTGTAATGTGTTCACTGTTCATCATTTACAGCGTTTTGTCAACCCACTGCTTAAACGAAGGCCTCACCACACCATGTCGGTCATTCTTCACCCACTGATGTTAACTGTGGCTGGGAATTGAACTGGTTGTTTCGTCAGTTTCCTAGTGCCACCACTCCATTCAATTACATCCTGTTTAATGTGTATAATTATAAGTGGCATTCTTACTCTTTGGTTCTATTCGGTAAAGTCACGTAGGTAAAAAAATTAAAACAACAAAAATCACGACGTTTCGGCCACAACACAAGCGGCCTTCATCAGGTGAAGGGACCAACCTGTCCAGCGGGCAGCGTTGGAGTGAAGAAAGCCAAGCGCTGGTCGCCTCCCTTTAAGCTGTGAGGGGGCAAACAACAAACGCTCTGACAAAGGAAATTAGCATGAAACGCACCACTGACAAAGCTTGGAATTAGCACAAGATGATAATACACCACCCTGGGAGTTTGGAATACCACTATGCATGTTGTTGTTGCAACGCAACAACAACATGCATAAATACAAACTGACAATTTCATCCTTGCAGTCACGAAAGCTTCAAATCTAGAAGTCGCATTCTATTTTTGGTGGTCATACGTTCAGTATTTTCTGCTGAACTGAGTGTTGGATTTATTCATTTTAAATGTACTTTTTGCTTGGTTACATTTTGCTCAGGTAACAGCTCGCATTTGCGGTAATTGGTGCCATACATCAATGTCTTGTCTGGCATTAGACACGTCTGTACGAACAGTGTTTTCATTAGCCTCCATTTATCAGTTAGGGGAACAACTAAGCTCGAAGGGGCAGTACGTGTCGTTCTGGTCACTCAACACGACGTGTACTGTTCACGGACCACTGAGAAAACGCGTTGCAACAACAACATGCATAAATACAAACTGACAATTTCAGCCAGTGCAGCAGCTTTCTATAGCATGACCACATCGATTCAAGTTTCACAAACATCTTATTCGTATGTGCAGACGTGTAGCAACTACAATAATGTTTCTTTGAGGTGGTAGAGCCGGATGACTGCGTCAGCTGTAGCAGATTGTATCACTGTAATGCCTCCATTATGTTTGTGAATCGGGCATTGAATTGTTATATGTTCCATGGTTCTGGGTGAGCCCAGTCGCACACTGGAGAGTTTTTTCTATTTTCCTTTTTTGTGCATCGACCGGATGTTGTTTAAGGTAGCCCGTAAGCTTTACGGAAGATCGAAGCCAGGTACCTTTTACATCGGGTCTTTCATGAGGTGTTTGTGTCTTGTGGACTTCATTCGGATTTCCAAGAATCACGTTTGAATGTTGACTTAAAGCTTTCGTGACTGCAGGAATTCACATTCTTGGGTCTTTCGGTAAAGTCACGTAGATAGGTTCAAAGAAAATAACAAAAAAACTACGACGTTTCGATCACAGCACAAGCAATCGTCATCAGGAGAGCAATCTTATTATCCCTGAGATCAGGGCTAGGCCAGCCCTGAACAAGATCCGTTTACCATTGGGAGAAGTGACAACAGCAGATGTCAGTGTGAAGGCGATCGGTATTACCTTAGTGTTGCGGCATCTCTTCAGAAATGTGAGTCACTTGATCGAGTCAACGGATCTTGTTCAGGGCTGGCCTAGCCCTGATCTCAGAGATAATGAGATTGCTCTCCTGATGACGATTGCTTGTGCTGTGATCGAAACGTCGTAGTTTTTTTGTTATTTTCTTTGAACCTATCTACGTGACTTTACCGAAAGACCCAAGAATATCACGTTTGAAGTTACATTGTTGAAGGTTAAGCGCGTGGGTCCAAAAAGGCTTGCGCGACTCGAGTGCTGGCGAGGGACTGTATTGAGATCCGAGTGGATGGGGAGACGTTCGTTTTTCCACGATTTGCTGTGCTTCCCGGACAGTTGCAGTATTGAGGCAAATGGATGGGGAAGTGATGCGTGGCAACTCGAGAAGCCAGGATTGTGGATCCTGCTTTAAGGTTCAAGTGCCACCGCATTGCATCGTTCAATTGGACATCAACAAGCCGGGTGTGTGCCGAGCTATTTATGGTCCATGCCATTGCACAGAATACACAAGGACCATGGCTTATACCATAGCACCGGTGATAAATAAGAATTATCAAACAAGAACATGGAACAAAAGCTGAAAAGTATTTAGGAAAAAAGCGTGGAGCGGTGCATGCTGAGAGTTACTCCGGGATGGAAAGAGGAATGCAGATGTACTGACATCGCAGACGTCGCTGTGTAATGCCGGCGGTAGAGGGGCACGGTGTGCGATGTACTCACATCGTGGACACCACGTATATAGTGACATCGTGGATGTCACTGTGTAATGCAGGCCCTAGAGAGGCACGGCGTGCGATGTACTCACATCGTGGACACCACTTGTATGTGGGTGTCGTGCTGGCCCTAGAGGAGGCTCTGTGAGCGCTGAGTCATAGCGCTGAGTGACACCACGCTCAGGTGTGCATTGCCGACCCCTACAGGATGGGGTGTGAGAGTGTCAGCCATGGAATCGGGTTACTTTAGGCCATGGCACTCTGGTTGACCCCGGAGAACACGTGACTGGTAAAGTCTACACAGGGTCCCCAAGTGGGGGGCTAGGGGTGGTCACGTGTCGGGGCGAGATCCTGCTCGAGGATTCTAGAAGGTGGTCGTGGCCAAGGGTGCGACCAGCCACGACCACGGAGGATATAAGCTGGGTCCCCAGAATTGCTGTTGTCATCCTGAAGATCTACATTCGACGTCCGTGAAGAGTCACCAACACGTGGACCTGGACCCAAGCTGGGGTCCTGTCCGTTGTAGCTACTCCCAGTGTAGTTACGGTGTAATTAGTGTAGTTAGCCTGGTGGTCACGTAGCTAGTTACGGTGTAATTAGTGTAGTTAGCCTGGTGGTTATGTAGCTAGTTACGGTGTAATTAGTGTCATTAGCCTGGTGGTCACGTAGCTAGTTACGGTGTAATTAGTGTAGTTAGCCTGGTGGTTACGTAGCTAGTTACGGTGTAATTAGTGTAGTTAGCCTGGTGGTCACGTAGCTAGTTACGGTGTAATTATTGTAGTTAGCCTGGTGGTTACGCAGCTAGGTACGGTGTAATTAGTGTAGTTAGCCTGGTGGTTATGTAGCTAGTTACGTTGTAATTAGTGTAGTTAGCCTGGTGGACACGTAGCTAGTTATGGTGTAATTAGTGTCGTGATTCAAAATAAAGGTTTTTGGGTTAGATCGCGTTAGTTATAAATGTGTCGTAACCCTCCACCACCCGACACGGCCAATCAGCAAAAAAGTGTCACGTTGACAAAAGACAAAAGAGTTCACTACATCAGCCCACCGCTGTGTTGAAGGGTGAATCCACAACATTTACAGCTTGAATACGACGTTTCGCTGGTAATTACATCCAGCATCATCGGGCAATTCGCCAGAATGGTAAAGCCCTCACTTGCTCCCGGTCTTAAATAGAGCAGCAGTAGGGTGACGTCTTCATTTAACTCATTCAGGTGCAGTAATTATATAATCGATTGGTGATCAGTGACAGCACCGTGACTACACGGGATGTCGCGCTTGGCCTGCGCAAAAGGCAGACGGCACAAAGAATGAAGACGCACAATATGACACTGTGAACTTGCGAGACAATTTCGTTTTGCGCGTGCGACACTCACCGCCATTCTGCTGGGTAAAATGTGTAGTACTCTTTGGTTCTATTGGGTAAAGTCACGTAGGTGAAAATAACATAACAAAAAATCACGACGTTTCGGCCACAACACAAGCGGCCTTCATCAGGTGAAGGGACGAGACTGTCTGGAGGACAGCGCTGACTTTACCCAATAGAACCAAAGAGTATGGATCCTAGCAGTCACGAAAGCTTTAAATCTAGAATTAAAATGTGTAGTCCAATCACTTGGCACTAAACATTTTATTTAAATGTGAAGACCTTTGTCGATCCACTGCTGGATAAATTCCTCCACCACGATGTTTCTGCCATGGGGGTTGTTTGACCATCATTCACCACATTGGTCAGTGTGGATTGGTGGACAGGTAGGTGCCCAGAATTAGTTCAGATATCACTCGCTAGTGATGTCATCCATGATCAGTAATCAAACTTGAGTCGCTGCTGGGTTCATAGTGCATTGCGCTAACAATTGCACCGCTACTACACCTTAAACATTGAATGTCATCATTGACCACGGTCAATCCACAGCTGGATGAAGACCTCCCGGTGCTATCCGTGTATCTGCTTGAGTCCCGAGTGGTTGGGGTCATCTGAGTGGAAGTGGTGTGTGGTTATCCACGTCGGGTGAGTTTTCTCACCAACCTGCATTGACCAGGGTATAATGACTAACGGTCACATATCTTTCCCACAATTTTAACGCATCTTGATACATTAACCAGAATCTGAAAATATGAAATATTCATCATTACGAGGAAATAAAACAGGAAGGAGACAGACTCCTAAACATGGATTTCTCTTTTTCTTAGTTCTTTCGGTAAAGTCACGTTGAAGGGAAACAATAAAATAATCAAATATATATAAAACAATAAAAATTCTCACGACGTTTCGACCATAACACAAACGGTCGTCATCAGGTGTGTCGGTTTGCATATATTTATTTTTAAACGGTGTATTTATTTATAAAAACGTTAGCGCCACACGCAGTGATTTGGCAGTATATTTAGAAGGACTAGTCCATCTATGTTCTGAAAAGAGGAGGGGGGAGACGAAAAATTTTAATGTATGCTGTCTGAAAGCCACTGTAAGCGTGAACAATCAATTAAGACCTGAAATGGTTTATCAAATCTTTCCAATGATTGCTAAGCCAGAATCCATCTTCTCAGTTGAAATTGTCTCTGTGCTTGTATATGTGGATAGCCTCATGAACGAATCTCTCATGGTAGCCAGATGGCTTACAAAGAACCTCTGTCTTGAAAAAGTCAATGTCATGTGAGCCTACTGAATTATAACAATGATCTGCCACGGCCGAGGTGTTGGTCCTACCGTGTTTAAGGTCTGCTTTGTGTTCACGAATGCGGTCTGAGACATGGCGTTTGGTTTCTCCAATGTAACTACTACCACAGAGGCAACTTAGTTTGTAGACACCAGGGTATTGTATGTCCGGAATCACATCTTTTACAGACGGAACCAGATCACGGATTTTATGTAATGTGTTGAAATGGACCTGGATCTTGTGTTTATTCAAGATTTTGGACATCTATTTTGTGATCCCCGCAATGTAGGGTAAAGTGATGGTTTTGAAAGGCTCCTCAAGTGGGTCCTTCTTCATGGTTTGAGTGATAGCTATGCGGATTGTATAGTCGGAGTAACCATTAGCCTTAAGAGCTTGGTGTACGTGCTTGAGTTCACTGTCTATGTGTTCCTGGTCGGATATGCATTGGACTCTTTGATACAGAGTCTTGATGAGAGAATTCTTCTGTGATGGATGGTGGTGGGAATCCGGCTTCAGATAAGCATCCGTATGGGTAGCTTTCCTGTAGACAGAGTGGCTCATTGAACCATCAGGTCTCTTTTTAATTAGGACATCCAAAAAAGGTAGCTTGCCATCTTTTTCGACTTCCATGGTAAATCTGATGGCTGGGTGTATGGAATTGATGTGGTCGAAGAATTGGTCTAGAGCAGGCCGGCCATGTGGCCAGATGACAAAAGTGTCATCCACGTACCTCTTCCATAAGGTTGGGCGCAGAGTGGCAGTCTGGATGGCGTCAGTCTCAAATTTCTCCATGAAAATGTTAGCTATAACCGGAGATAGGGGGGAGCCCATTGGGGTGCCCTCAGTTTGTTTGTAGAAAGTTCCATTCCAAGTGAAGTATGTATTGGTTAAACAGTGTCTCACCAGGGGGGGTACCTCAGTGTTTAGTCCTTGATGAACCAAGTCTTCAATGATTGCGATGGTGTCAGGTACAGAAACCTTGGTGAATAAGGAAACTACATCAAAACTGACAAGCAGGTCGTCTGGGGACAGGGAAATACCCTTGATTGTCGATACCAGGTGAGTAGAATTTTGTACCGCAGAGGTGGTTTTTCCAGTGAAAGGATGCAGGATTTCAGACAAAAAACGAGCCAGTTTGTAGGTGGGGGAGTTGATAGTAGAGACGATGAGACGAAGGGGTGTATCTACTTTATGTATTTTTGGTAAGCCGTATAATCTTAGTGGCCTGGCAGCAGAAGGTTTCGACGAAAACTGTTTAGATTGATCAATTAATGCGGTTGAATCAGAAATTATTTTGTTGGTTTGTGTGACGAGGCTGTTGGTGGGATCTCTTTTTATTTTTGTATAACTACCATCGTCGAGTAATTCTTTAATTTTGTTGTTGTATTCTATTTTATCCATGATGACAGTAGCATTGCCCTTGTCAGCTGAGAGGACTACAATATCATCCCTCTTTTTTAATTTATATAATTCAAAACGCTCATCTTTGCTGAGGTTGCTAGCTGGCATCTTAGCGTTTTTGAAGGTTGCAGCGATTTCAGATCTTTTTGGCATTGCCTTTGTCGGCTGAGAGAACGACGTTCTCTCAGCCGACAAAGGCATTGCCACTGTCATCATGGACAAAACAGAATATAACAACAAAATTCAAGAACTACTCAACGATGGCAGCTATACAAAAAATAAAAAGAGATCCCACCAACAGCCTGGTCACCAAAACGAACAAAATTATCTCTGATTCAACAGCATTAATTGATGAGAACAAACAGTTCTCGTTGAAACCCTCTGCTGCCAGACCACCAAGATTATATGGCCTTCCAAAGATACACAAAGAAGATACACCCCTTCGTCCCATCGTCTCTACTATCAGCTCCCCCACCTACAAACTGGCACGTTTTCTGGCTGATATACTGCGACCTTTCACTGGAAAAACCACCTCTGCGGTACTAAATTCTACTCACCTGGTATCGACAATCAAAGACATTTCCCTGTCCCCAAACGACCTGCTTGTCAGTTTTGATGTGGTGTCCTTGTTCACCAAAGTCCCGGTACCTGACACCATCGCTATCATTGAAGACCTGGTTCATCAAGGACTGCATACTGATGTACCCCCCCTGGTGAGACATTGCTTAACCAACACATACTTCACCTGGAATGGAACTTTCTACAAACAAACTGAGGGCACCCCAATGGGCTCCCCCCTATCTCCGGTTGTAGCCAACGTATTCATGGAAAAAATTGAAACTGACGCCATCCAGACTGCCACTCTACGCCCGACCTTATGGAAGAGGTACGTTGATGACACCTTTGTCATCTGGCCACATGGCCAGCCTGCTCTAGACCAATTCCGCGACCACATCAATTCCATACACCCAGCCATCAGATTTACCATGGAGGTCGAAAAAGATGGCAAACTACCCTTTCTGGATGTCTTAATTAAAAGGAGACATGATGGTTCAATGAGCCACTCTGTCTACAGGAAAGCTACCCATACAGATGCTTACTTGAAACCGGATTCCCACCACCATCCATCCCAGAAGAACTGCCTCATCAAGACTCTATACCATAGAGCCCAATGCATTTCCGACCAGGAACACATTACCAGTGAACTCAAGCACGTACACCAGGCTCTCAGGGCTAATGGCTACTCCGACTACACAATCCGCAAAGCCATCACTCCAGTCATGAAGAAGGATCCTCTTGTGGAGCCACTCAAAACCATCACCTTACCCTACATTGCAGGGGTCACTAAAAAGATCTCCAAAATCCTGAATAAACACAAGATCCAGGTCCGATTCAACACAGTACATAAAATCCGTGATTTAATTCCATCTGTAAAAGATGCTGTTCCAGACATACAGTACCCGGGCGTTTACAAACTAAAGTGCCTCTGTGGTAGTAGCTACATTGGAGAAACCAAAAGACATATCTCGGACCGCATCCGCGAACATAAAGCAGACTTGAAACACGGTAAGACGAACTCCTCTGCCGTGGCAGATCACTGTTACAATTCAGTGGGCTCACATGACATTGACTTCTCCAAGACGGAGGTTCTTTGCAAACCAACTGGCTACCATGAGAGATTCGTTCATGAGGCCATTCACATATACAAGCACAGAGACAATTTCAACCGAGAAGATGGATTCAGGCTTAGTAACCACTGGAAAGATGTGTTAAATCATTTCTGTTCTTAATTAATTGTAATTTTACGATGACCTTCAGACCGCAGCTCTTTCGCCAGCATTGCCTCTTAATACCTCTCACACCACGGTTAATGGTATGGTTTACAACATGGAGTATACTAGGGCTTCGCAGCTGTCTCTCTCCCCCTCCTCTGTTCCGACCATGGACGAACTCGTCCGTCTGAACGGGGCCCGTAGCTATCCGTGGTACGGAAATTTGAGGGTAAGAATCCACCCATTTTTTCACCATATAGCATTGTGATATATAACGACTTATGGTTGGTAGCTTAGCTGATTGGAGAATATAGAGTTTATTGATAACATGAAGGTAATTTATATTTTAGTTTTTATTGGTTCACTATATAGTACTGTGAATAGCTCAGATGTGTAGTCATTTCTGTGACCAGTCACTAGCAAATCACCCAGTTATTTCAATGCTAAATTCGCCTAGTTATTTCAATGCTAAATTCTCCTGTTTGATTTGTACTAAGTGCCTCGGTGAATGTGTATGCTCTGACTTCAACGTAACTATTTCTGTAGCAGTTACAAGCGAATCACTCAGCCATTTCAATGCTAAATTCTATGCTAATCCCATTATCAAGGGGTGCCTCTGCGGATGTGTATGCCTTAATTTAGCTATTTCAATGCTAAATTCTATGCTAATTCCTTTTAACAATGGGTGCCTCTGCGGATGTGTATGCTTTAACTTTTAACATAGCTATTTCTGTGACCAGTCACAAGCTAATCATTCAGCCATTTCAATGCTAAATTTTATGCTAATTCCTTCGTCAAGGCTCTTTGTTCCTCTCACACAGCTTAAAAGCCGTGATCTGAACGTGGCTCTCTCACTCCAGCGCTGTCCTACCAGACAGTCTCGCCCCCTTCACCTGATGAAGGCCGCTTGTGTTGTGGCCGAAACGTCGTGAGAATATTATTGTGTTATTTTATTTTATCAATTTATTATTTTATTCTCATTCTACGTGACTTTACCGAAAGAACCAAAGAAGATAGATGGACTAGTCCTTCTAAATAAACTGCCAAATCGCTACGCACGGCGCTAACGTTTTTATAAATAAATAAATACACCGTTTTTAAAAAAAAATGTATGCAAACCGACACACCTGATGACGACCGTTTGTGTTATGGTCGAAACGTCGTGAGAATTTTTATTGTTTTATATATATTTTATTATTTTATTGTTTCCCTTCAACGTGACTTTACCAAAAGAACTAAGAATATGAATTACTCCAGTCACGAAAGCTTTAAATCAAAATGGATTTCTCTGTTAGATGCAGTCATTTGATGCCACTATTTGTGATATCTCAGGGAACACGATGTGACAAATCAAGCATACCAGCTTATATGGAAGAATGTCTCGATTCCAGCTCTCAAATCAACAGATAGACACGATGCTTATATAAATAACCACATTGTACAGCTTACCGACCTGCCAAGGAGTTAACCAGTTCTTTCGATGTCCTCTAGTACACAGGTAACTATAGGCTACAACAGGTGTTTCGTAAAGCCAGTAGATACACCTTTCTGCGGCCCACTTTTCAACTCCCACAAAATCAGCAGCCTGCAATACAATGCAGCGATATGGTCCAATTAACACTTCAATGGCGACTAATGGGAGATGCGAATGGACCGTGGAAGACTGGCCCACAAACTTCAGTTTGAGAATGCAGAGGACTAGAGGGAAAAATGCCAAGGAAATCCCAATCGGATACCCCCCCCCCCCAATTTCTCTCTACGAAGAGTTGACGGCGGGGATTTGAGAGGCGGCAGCAGCAGCAGCAGATGGTGGCCGTACGCTTGTGGCAGCGAAGCCCCGAGTAGCTGTCCCTGCAGGTGCACACGCCAGGGAGCCGCGCAGCGCCCGCCGTTGACGCAGCCATCTCGGCACAGCGCTGTTCGGGGGGCATCGCCAGAGGCGCACGGGAGGAGGAGCCTTTAGCCGTCGGCAGAATCCTTGCATCGGGTAGAGCTGCCCCAGACATCGTCGTCGTCGTTGTCGTCGGCCGCCAAGTGATCAGAGTGGCGATGATGACGCATTGGCGAATGTTCGTGCGTGTGTATGTGGTCACAACGGTGACTTCCTGGGCCTCAATTATGTCGGCGCAGACTTAAATGAGTACCTGGTGTGCTGTGGATACAACGTCAGCATTGGGGCGACAAAAGCGGCTTTGGGGCCGTCCATAAATGACGTCACGCGATTTTGGACGATTTTTGACCCCCCCCCCTCGTCATTGTCACAAATGTCTGACCCCCCCCCCCAAAAAAAAAGATAAAAATCTTCTTTGGTCTGGTAGGACAGCACTCCAGCGCTGTCCTACCAGACAGTCTCGTCCCTTCACCTGATGAAGGCCGCTTGTGTTGTGGCCGAAACGTCGTGAGAATATTATTGTGTTATTTTATTTTATCAATTTATTATTTTATTCTCATTCTACGTGACTTTACCGAAAGAACCAAAGAAGATGAATCATTGCAGTCACGAAAGCTTTAAATCGAAAGATAAAACATGCTTCAAATCGCTTTAAACTATTGTCATTGTAGTGCGTATTTATTGTGCCGCTGCACTCTGATGTTGTAGGAGAAAACATTTATTAACAAGTCTATTTAATTAAGTGGAACGTGTTGTCTATATTTATTTAAAGTTGCGCATTTTGATGTGACGTCACATTTATCACCCCCCCCCCTCGTCACGCATCGTCACAAATGTCTGACACCCCCCCCCCCCAGGTGCGTGACGTCATTTATGGACGGCCCCTTTGGCGTGGTGTTGGCCACACCACCTACTCGATACAAGACGTACACAAGCTGAAGAATCAGACTGGCGAACGAGAGGCACAATTGAAATAAATACATCGTGACACGGTTGGCATAGATGAGGTGAGAAGGAAAGGAGAGCACCCCATACCTCTGAAGAGTGGCATAACCTTTCCTATCATAGGGGCACAGCTGACAGTAATTCTAGAGGAATGGGATTATATTATTGCTGTCTCTGAGAATCGCGCTTCGTGTTTGATCGCTCTCATCGGATAGGGCGACCTGAAAAACTGGCGATGTACTTTCGGGTTACCAGAGCACAGAATGCAAGCTCACATTCACTCGGGTAAGATGGGCTGCAAGCACAGTGGCCAGATGTTAACTATCTCGCCTGGTATACAGGAGGTCGTTGGTTCGATCTCGACTGACGCCTGCTGCTGTATATTTGGATGTTCTCCCCTTGATCGTGTGGCTTTTTCTCCGAGTCCTCCGGTTTTTCCCTCCCAATTCAGAAGCATGCGTTTGGAGTATTTGGCTGCTAGAAATTTTCACACGATAAGCCACTTCGTTGAGCTATCATTTGTGGCCAGGTCGCTTCTAAAAAAAAGAGCTTTATAGCTCAGTGGGCCCTGGTAAAATAAAAAATAGTTTTAATTTAGTATGAGAACGCAACATTCTCGTCGGCAATGGCATAAGACAGGAGGCGGCAGTGTATACGTGGTGCATCTGCGTTCGAGGCTTAGCCAATTTTCACAGCCTCAGATCAATCCACTGCTGGATGATGCCTTTCCCCATATTATATGGGTTGCTTCACCATACTGCACCACACTGGTCAATGCGGTTTGTTTGAAGGGGTCCAGATATCACTTCCAATTCATGTTATAGTCATTCCCTGTAATCGAACTTACAGTGAGGGAAAAAAGTATTTGATCCCCTGCTGATTTTGTACGTTTGCCCACTGACAAAGAAATGATCAGTCTATAATTTTCATGGTAGGTTTATTTGAACAGTGAGAGACAGAATAACAACAACAAAAATCCAGAAAAACGCATGTCAAAAATGTTATAAATTGATTTGCATTTTAATGAGGGAAATAAGTATTTGACCCCTCTGCAAAACATGACTTAGTACTTGGTGGCAAAACCCAGGAGTGTCCCACTTTTGTAGAGGAAACCTTTACAGCAAAATCATCAAACACCCACCACCCCCACCACACTACCGTTCCCAAAGTCCGCCGAGTGGAAGGTCATGGCAACGCAAGAAAGTCGACTGATCTTTCACGAGGCCAGGACTCCCCACGCCCGTGTCTGAGGGTTCTAAGGTCAACTGTAGTTTAGATTAACAAAAATATCTGAATGCAACTGCAACTCACAAAATAACAAAATTAACCCAGAATGCACCAAATCTCGTCAGATCTTTGAAGCTCAACCGGGGAAGAGCCTGGGTTTAGTGCTTAATTTGAAGACTGTCTGGGAAAAGCAGACGTTTTATGCCTTGCGCTGCAAGTTGGCCAACAGATGTCGGTGTACGGTGACGCTTTTTATATTCTTGGTTCTTTCTGTAAAGTCACGTAGCAGGGAAACAATAAAATAATAAAAATATAAAACATCTATGCAGTTGTCGAGTGTTACCCCCCCCCCACCACCTTTCGTATGCACAGGTAATCTCCGAGTTACTCCGGTTTCCTCTCACGAGCCAAACAAGCTACAAAGGAATTGGTCGAACATCTGAACGCTGGAACTTCATGAATACAAAATCTCAGAAACAGTCAGGATTTCCTGAGTAAATGAACGGGAAAAAAATATTCTGACAGTATTATTATTATTATCACCCACGGATGCGCATGTGAATGCCGTTTTGTCAACAGCGCTGGATGCAGCAACAATACGTTCCTAACCTGAAGCTACGAAAAACCTCCCCTATGCATTAAGTGCCTGGCATGAGCAATTCACATTTTTCAGATTCCGTATTCAAAGATCGCACGTGTCCAAAACCAACGGCGCCACGTTCAAGTTGAAACCGGTTCCTTGCGAAGCCTCGGGAGGTACCGGTGGGGCGAGTGGGAGGACGTGTCTCACGGTGGGCCCCCCCCGACCCCAAACTCCCCCTTCTCTCTCCTCGCCGTCCGTCTCGATTTCCACCGCGGTTCTAGTTTCTGTACCGTGCCGCAATATCGGACCACAGCCTCTGCATGTCCTCCAGGCCCCTGGTCCAGAGCTCGCGTAGCTTCACCCAGCCGGTGCGCGCCGTTATCAGCAGGTAGTCGGCGTTCTGCGGGTATCGCAGGATCGTGTAGCGGGCCATGACCAGCGACTGGCAGAACCTGCGGGGAAAAGTAGACCATGTTGTTGTTGTCGCCGTTGCTGTCGTGACGGTTAATATCGTTTGTTATTCAAGAGGGTTTTTGCTGCCGACTTGTTGATCGGCTGGGATTTTAGCGTCCAGGAATTGCATCCATAGTTGGATCAAGTCTCGTGGTCAGCAGCAGAAGTGCCAGCAGAAGGAAAGTCGCTGTCTTCATCTTCCTCGTCTCCAGCAGCAGCAGCAGTGTGATCAGCAACATGATCGTAAACAACATCGCTATGAGTGTCTTTTCTATAATCATCATCACCGTCATCAGCAGCATCCGTAAAAGTGCTGTTAGCAACATCATGGTAATCAGCATTATTATGTCTTAACTGTTACTGATCCCCCCCGTTCACCAACACACATTAACCAGCATGGTGAAGTATGGTCAACTACCGCGATGATCGACATGGCATTGGCAAGACCTTCATTCATCATTGGTCTGATGAAGAGCTTTAAATAAATAATAAAGCACGTTTCGATTTAAAGCTTTCGTGACTGCAATGATTCATCTTCTTTGGACTGTCCTACCAGACAGTCTCGTCCCTTCACCTGATGAAGGCCGCTTGTGTTGTGGCCGAAACGTCGTGAGAATATTATTGTTATTTTATCAATTTATTATTTTATTCTCATTCTACGTGACTTTACCGAAAGAACCAAAGAAAATAAAGCACTTTTTTTTTGCCGCACAATCATCGAGTTTATCGGATTCTCGCCAGACCTGGATTAATTCTCGTTACGCAACCGCCACAGGTTTTTGAAGCCAACGTTTCCCGATGCGGCCAACGGCGATCCGGGCAGACCCGACCCGAACTGCCCCGGCCCCCCTCCGCTCTTACCTGCACGTCACCAGGAAGTAAACGGCCCTCCTCTCGTCCTCGGTGAGGGCCTGCACGCTCTCGTAGCCGGCCAGGACGTGACCCCCGGCCTCCATCGCCTCGCCGCTCTCCACCATCATGTACATGATGGCTATGGCCAGGTCGTACACGTGGTAGCCGAACATCATCGAGTTGAGGTCCACAATGCCAGAGACGCGGTGCCGCGGCGCTCCCTCCGCCGACTTGGGCCCCTGCTGCTGCTGCTGCTGCTGCTGCTCGCTTCCTGCGGCCACCTCCTGCACCAGGATGTTGTCGTCATTGAAGTCACCGTGGATTATGCCTGCGGCGAGGGGGGAAAACGTCGAATTTGATTTCGTCCGTTGTCTTTTATTGTTGACCGTCCTCCCCTCGTCGCCGTCGTCATCGTTCGTGCCCGTGACGTTTTTATTCCGGCCGCACGATTGGGGTTGCGCAAGCCGCGTGTGCGAGTCTAAGAATGGCCCCCGCAGAGTCTCAGTGAATCACCAACTTCTTCTCCTGCCTTCAAAGGCACAGAATTACAATAACCCACCAGCGTCGTACAACTCTGCACGGGGGCGAGATATGGAGCGGTGTGTAGTGGTATGCACACCGCATCACGAGCCCTTGATTCCCGGCCATGGAGAACATCACTGATATCTGAACCAGTCCTGGGATCCTACCTACATCCTCACCGACCAGCATGGTGAAGGTGGCAAAACAACCCCCATGACCCTACACAGCCTGGAAAGCCTTCGTCCAGATAGTGCATTGACAAAGGGCTGTACATTATTATTAAGAGTATATGTGTAACAAAAACTGTTGAACACAATTTAGCATGCATTGAAAAATGATTTGGTAGAAATTACAATAATGATTTATATACAGTAGCGTCTGAATGTAATAACCCTGTCATTTGATTTCACCTGTGATCAGTGTCTGTGCGAGTGTTCCCCATTACATGCATGCCTTGTAATGCATCTGTGTATGCTGGGTAAAAGTAATCACGTAAAGCACATTGCAAAGAAAATGCTTGCCACAAATGAATCACAATACCTTGCTGATCTCGTCAAGCAGCATAAACCATCATGCGAACTCGGGTGATCCTCGCAGCGGC
Organism: Petromyzon marinus; assembly: GCF_048934315.1. NCBI lineage: Eukaryota > Metazoa > Chordata > Hyperoartia > Petromyzontiformes > Petromyzontidae > Petromyzon > Petromyzon marinus. Next base: position 28,870 of record NW_027423018.1, read on the forward strand.
TTTTGGCTAACCATCGAACAAACAAAGACGGTCACCGCATCGCGCGCTTTCAGATGCACTTCTGCGGCCGTCTGAAAAGCTCTTCTTTCCGATATTAGGAAGGCACTGGAGCTATGCACTTTTAAACCTAGATTGAACACTAATTTATTTTTGAACTGATTTTTTGTGTTTAGTTTGTTGTCCTTCCCCCGCACCTCCGATTAGCACGGTTGGCTACGTACGGTGCAAAAGAAGTTCAACGTACACACGTACGCGGCACCCGTCGTGGCTTCAAGGCCTCGTCGGTGGCCTGAAGCGCCCCTCGCCCCCTGAGGCATGGAGCTACGTCCCGGGTGAAGCTGCGAGGCGAGCGTACATCTGGTAAACTTGTGCAGGTTGGGTTGGATCTCCTCGCGGAACTTGGCGATGACCTCCCTGACCAGACCCTGGTTGGGGTCGCCGTCCAGAGTGAAGAGGTAGGACTCGAGCAGGTGGGTGTTTGATAGGTTCCAGATGAAATCGTCTCGTTGCAGGGAGTGCAGGAACGGGTGCTCAAACTATGCAGATGTTTAAAAACGAAGGCGGTAAGATGACAAAAAATGCAATACGAGATTAACATAGCATTGGCCAGTTGAGTACACATGTAAGTTAAAGGCAGCAAAACGTCAAGCTAGCAAAGGATAGTCTTCGATTCAGAAAAGATGTTCTCCTTGACTTATTATTTTCTCTTCGGTTTTTTTCGGTAAAGTCACGTAGGTAAAACTATAAAATAAAAGAATAAATGAAAAAACAACTACATTTTTTTTCATTCTATCATTTTATAGTTTTACCTACGTGACTTTACCGAAAAAACCAAAGAGTATGAATCCTTGCAGTCACGAAAGCTAAAAATCTAGACTTATTATGCAGCTGAGGGTGGGGCTGCCCAAGTCCTGCGTGCGGCTAGCAAATGTTTGATTGGTATTTGTGAATAACAGGACACTTGAATGGATCTGAGAAGTAGTTTTGTGAGATCACCTTCTGTGGGCCATTCTCTAACCAGAGGTGATGCACAGAATGAGATGTTTTTTTCCATCTCATGACATGGCACCAATTAGCACAACTCATACAGCCCTTATCAAGGCACTGCCGTATTCAGTGTTGGTCATGTAGGGTGTTTGACCATACTTCGCCAAACTGGTCAGTGTAGGTTGGTGAAGGATAGAGGACAAGGGGGGGTGGGGGGGGGGCAGGACTGGTTCAGATATCACTTGCCACGAATGTTAGCCGTGGCCGGAAATAAAACTCAGGTGGCCGGGTTCGTAGCGCAGTGTGCGCACAACTGCGCCACCGCTCCACCCCGACGCTTGGAATAAAATTTGGGGGGGAAACAACAAAAATACGTTGTTCATAATAAAGGTTTTTGGGTTAGATCACGTTTATTTATAAATGTGTCGTAACCCTCCACCACCCGACACGGCCAATCAGCAAAAAAAAGTGTCACGTTGACAAAAAGACAAATAATTCACTACTTTAGCCCACCGGTGTGTTGAAGAGTGAATCCACATTTACAGTTTGAGTACGACGTTTCGCTGGTAAATACATCCAGCATCATCGGGCAATTAGCCAGAATGGTAAAGCCCTTGCTTGCTCCCGGTTTTATATAGAGCAGCAGGGTGACGTCATCACTTAACTCATATCAGGTGCAGTGATTAGAGGCGGAGGGGGGGGTATTGTAATTATATAATCGATTAGTAATCAGTCATTGGTTATGATTAGTAATGAGTTGTAGATTAGTAATTCTTTAAATCAAAATGTAATGTGTATTATTTAATAATACGCTTCCAGGCCGCACTAAGCCTGTAGCTGTCAGAGCGATTAAAGTTATTCTTGTTCCTCTCAATTTCAATGGATTCTCTAATTAGTCTTTGCCAGTAATAATTAGTTTTACACACCACTGCAACATTGTCAAAATCAATTGAGTGTCCTTGTTGACAAGCATGTTCTGCCACTGCCGACAGTTGTGTTTGAGATAATTTAATATTTCTCTGATGTTCTTTTAGTCTTACGCTGATGTTACGTCCCGTCTGCCCAATGTAGCAGCTGCCACATAAACAATTAATCCGATATACACCTTCTGTTGATAGTTAGGTAATGCGTCTTTAGTGCAAGATACTAGTTTTTGAATTTTGTGTACTGTACCAAATCTTACTGTAATGTTTTGCTTTTGCAAAACACGGGCTAATTTGTCAGTTACTCCTGAGATATATGGAATTTTTATTGTTTTAACAATCTGGTCGCTTTCAGCAGTATTGCTTTGCAATCGTGATTTGGCATTTAGTGCTCTGTTAATTTGAGCATTATTGTAGCCATTCTGTCGTAGTGCGTCTTTAACGTGTTTAATCTCTCTCACTAGACTCTCACCATCTGACACTGTTTTAGCCCGATGTATGAGCATCTTGATAAGAGAGGATTTCTGAGCTGGATGATGATGTGATTCTGCATTCAGATAGGCATCAGTGTGCATTTGATTTCTGTAAACGCTGTGTTATTTTATACATCGGGCTAAAACAGTGTCAGATGGTGAGAGTCTAGTGAGAGAGATTAAACACGTTAAAGACGCACTACGACAGAATGACTACAATAATGCTCAAATTAACAGAGCACTGAATGCCAAATCAAGATCGCAAAGCAATACTGCTGAAAGCGACCAGATTGTTAAAACAATAAAAATTCCATATATCTCAGGAGTAACTGACAAATTAGCCCGTGTTTTGCAAAAGCAAAACATTACAGTAAGATTTGGTACAGTACACAAAATTCCAAAACTAGTATCTTGCACTAAAGACGCATTACCTAAATTATCAACAGAAGGTGTATATCGGATTAATTGTTTATGTGGCAGCTGCTACATTGGACAGATGAGATGTAACATCAGCGTAAGACTAAAAGAACATCAGAGAAATATTAAATTATCTCAAACACAACTGTCGGCAGTGGCAGAACATGCTTGTCAACAAGGACAGTCAAATGATTTTGACAATGTTGCAGTGGTGTGTAAAACTAATTATTACTGGCAAAGACTAATTAGAGAATCCATTGAAATTGAGAGGAACAAGAATAACTTTAATCGCTCTGACAGCTACAGGCTTAGTGCGGCCTGGAAGCGTATTATTAAATAATACACATTACATTTTGATTTAAAGAATTACTAATCTACAACTCATTACTAATCATAACCAATGACTGATTACTAATCGATTATATAATTACAATACCCCCCCCTCCGCCTCTAATCACTGCACCTGATATGAGTTAAGTGATGACGTCACCCTGCTGCTCTATATAAAACCGGGAGCAAGCGAGGGCTTTACCATTCTGGCGAATTGCCCGATGATGCTGGATGTATTTACCAGCGAAACGTCGTGCTCAAACTGTAAATGTGGATTCACTCTTCAACACACCGGTGGGCTAAAGTAGTGAATTATTTGTCTTTTTGTCAACGTGACACTTTTTTTGCTGATTGGCCGTGTCGGGTGGTGGAGGGTTACGACACATTTATAAATAAACGCGATCTAACCCAAAAACCTTTATTATGAATAATATTGGTCGCGAAAGCCTACATGTTAAACTGACTAACTTCTATGGGGAGGATACTTTTCTTAAAACCAGAAAATTGGAGAAGCTCCGCATTAAGCGGATGAAATTGATATCTTCACTGGCGTTCCTCAAAAGGTGCAGAGATTCAAAGGTAATACCAAACGCAGATAAAATAACACATCACATAAAGTCTTCTAAAGCTAACCAAATACTACACAAAGCTAGCGAATTATTATTAATAGAGAGAATACAGCACAATAGGAGTGAATTATCTTACTTTTCGGAATCGCTAAAGCAGTTACACTTAGATATAAGCAATAGTGTATCTATGCATTATTGGAATATAATCGATAACATAACACAACAATCGGCTCATAATGTGTTTAAACTAACAAAAACTAACCAAATTAATACATTTTCTAGACTACATAATAAACAAATCCCTACTGAAAACCAAAAATTTAAAAACAAAACCGTACTGAACTTGACTAACACTGTATTAACCGGTGACATGGTCTCTATCCTTTCTAAAGGCCTTAACTTTGCCGTTACCCCACACACAATTCCAGTGGATGAGATAATTGCTGAGGTAGAATCAGCAGTTAGACTCCTTCCACATAATGAGGCAGAGATGACTAGACATGAGATTGCTAAAATAATTGAGAATAGCAAAGTTCCAAAAGTAAATATTAGCTCTAACGAGGCAAAAGCCTTAAGAGAGCTGCGTGTAAACAAGGATATCCAAATCCTAGCAGCTGATAAAGGCCGCACTACTGTAGTGATGTCACGAGCCGATTATGATAATAAAATTAGAAATTTACTAGAGGAAAGTACCTACATTAAAATTAAACGAGATCCAACTAATACTTTAGAACGTAAGACCACTGCAATAATTGCAAATTCATTAATCCCTAAAAATGAGCAATACCAAATTAAGCCAAGGGCCTCAAAACCACCTAGAATCTATGGGCTACCAAAGATTCATAAAATCGGCATCCCATTACGACCCATAGTCAGTACAATTGGCTCTGCCACATATCAATTAGCAAAATATATAACCCAACAAATACAGCCCTACATCGGTAGGACATCTTCATTCATAAAAAAAAAATTCAGAACATCTTGTGAATGTGCTTAAAGATATTAAACTTACTCCTGATGATATTCTGGTAAGTTTTGATGTGATTTCTCTATTCACTAAGGTTCCAGTGGACGAATCGCTTAAATTACTTGATACACTAGTAAAGAATACCGGTTTACCAAAAGATATTCCGAAACTTGCTGGCCATTGTTTAAATAACACTTACTTCTTATGGAGAGGGAATTTCTTTAAACAAAAGGAATGAGCAGCAATGGGTTCTTCTTTATCCCCTGCTACAGCAAATTTGTACATGGAAAACTTTGAAATAAGAGCACTTGCCTCGAGCACATTAAAACCATCCTTTTGGTTTAGATATGTGGGTGACACTTTGGTTGTCTGGCCACATGCTAAAGATACACTGAATGATTTTCTAAATCATCTCAATGCACAAAACCCGGCCATCCAATTCACCATGGAAATGGAGGTGAATAACACACTCCCATTCCTAGATATTTTGCTTGGACATGGCCTAAACGGTAAAATAACACACAGCGTTTACAGAAAGCAAACGCACACTGATACCTATCTGAATGCAGAATCACATCATCATCCAGCTCAGAAATCCTCTCTTATCAAGACGCTCATACATCGGGCTAAAACAGTGTCAGATGGTGAGAGTCTAGTGAGAGAGGTTAACCACGTTAAAGACGCACTACGACAGAATGGCTACAATAATGCTCAAATTAACAGAGCACTGAATGCCAAATCACGATTGCAAAGCAATACTGCTGAAAGCGACCAGATTGTTAAAACAATAAAAATTCCATATATCTCGGGAGTAACTGACAAATTAGCCCGTGTTTTGCAAAAGCAAGATTTGGTACAGTACACAAAATAAAAAAAACTAGCATCTGGGACTAAAGACGCATTACCTAAATTATCAACAGAAGGTGTATATCGGATTCATTGTTTATGTGGCAGCTGCTACATTGGACAGACGGGACGTAACATCAGCGTAAGACTAAAAGAACATCAGAGAAATATTAAATTATCTCAAACACAACTGTCGGCAGTGGCAGAACATGCTTGTCAACAAGGACACTGAATTGATTTTGACAACGTTGCAGTGGTGTGTAAAACTAATTATTACTGGCAAAGACTAATTTGAGAATCCATTGAAATTGAGAGGAACAAGAATAACTTTAATCGCTCTGACAGCTACAGGCTTAGTGCGGCCTGGAAGCATATTATTAAATAATACACATTACATTTTGATTGAAAGAATTACTAATCTACAACTCATTACTAATCATAACCAATGACTGATTACTAATCGATTATATAATTACAATACCCCCCCCTCCGCCTCTAATCACTGAAGCTGATATGAGTTAAGTGATGACGTCACCCTGCTGCTCTATATAAAACCGGGAGCAAGCGAGGGCTTTACCATTCTGGAGAATTGCCCGATGATGCTGGATGTAATTACCAGTGAAACGTCGTACTCAAACTGTAAATGTGGATTCACTCTTCAACACACCGGTGGGCTAAAGTAGTGAATTATTTGTCTTTTTGTCAACGTGACACTTTTTTTGCTGATTGGCCGTGTCGGGTAGTGGAGGGTTACGACACATTTATAAATAAACGCGATCTAACCCAAAAACCTTTATTATGAATAATATTGGTCTCGAAAGCCTACATGTTAAACCAAAAATACGCCGCTTGAAAACCAGCCATTCGATCACTTGGAAGGACTCTCACGTTGCTAATTATGAACAGCTGCGTACGTTCCGAGCGAGTGGGCTCGTTACGTCACATTACACTTGCTTACCGAGAGAAAAGGCTCGCCGAAACTCAAGAGTTTTTTTTTAAGATTGTCGCAGTAAGGGGTTGGGGAAACTATCGCTCCGCATTTCCCAATGAAGTAATTTGCGAGTTATTTCTTTTTTGGCTTTTTACTTTGGCGAATATTCTCATATTCTTGTTTCTTTCGGTAAAGTCACGTAGAAGGGAAACAATAAAATAAAACAAATATAAAACAATAGAATTTTCACGTTTCGACTGCAACACAAGCAATCATCATCAGGTGTGAAAACCACAGCAATAATTTTTTTTTTCAAATTTCCTTGTTGTGGTTTTCACACCTGATGACGATTGCTTGTGTTGCAGTCGAAACGTCGTGAGAATTTTATTGTTTTATATTTTTTATTATTTTATTGTTTCCCCCTCTACGTGGTGACTTTACCGAAAGCAACAAGAATATGAATCCCTGCAGTCTCACGTCACCTGTCAAGAGGCGCTCGTGCGCTCGTACCTGCTGCAGGGCTTGGTGGATGCTCGCTGCCAGCTTGCCCACCTGGTAGTACAGGCTGCCATCCGCCAGCACCCTGGACAGCAGCACGCCGGGCAGGTTCGTGAGCAGCCGCACGTTGAACTCCTTCTCTCCTTCGCCGCAGTCTGAGAATTCACAGCAGGAGTCGCCACCGAGGTCAAGAGGTCACCACGGTTAGTGAAATCTCACCGTCGCTTCCTTTTGCTGGAACATAAAAAGCTGTTCGGAAGCTGATATCGGAACCTCCAAGGTCTGGCCAAAGTGTCAACTCACCACTTTGCGCCCTGTGTTCATTACCCACGTGCTATACTACACAGGGTCTCTTATGAATTGCTCAACTGATAGCCAAGGCTACTATTCTTTTTTTAGGAAATTAAGCGACAATTTGCTGCTCAGCATTAAATGGTTAATAACAATAATGAACGTGCCAAGTCCGATATATAACGCACATAAAATTCGTGTAGTCTTTAAAACGCCAATCTCTCAAGCAACTTGAATCGAGTATTTCTGTTCCCCCCCCCCCCCCCCCCCCAAAAAATAGTAAATTGGAGTGATTTTTTTCTCATGACTTTCTTTCACGGTACTATTAACGCAGAAATTAATAACACGAACGCATTCCGAAATTCGCATTCCTATATGGCCTTGTTGTCTAAACCGCTATAGCTAAATAAAGCATTTGAGAGGAATAATACCTCGCCACACCCATGCGTAAGGCATCGGCCAAAGTTGCAACGTGGCATGCAACCCTCGTGCCTTAGCGCACGCTGACCGGAACCGCGGGCAATTCGCCCAGGTTCGGGCCAGAATGGATACGTCAGCACACGAGTCTAGCTGAATTCCCTGGGTTCAGCTTGAGCAAATTACTTAGGAGCAGGGTGAATGGGGGCCCATCTGCATCAGGAGGCGACTTTTATCGCTCGTTCCATCACGTAAATATAAGGGTCAGCGGCTTTCCGTGATCTACGCATTCCAAACACGGCGTTGGGCGGTGATGTCAGCTCACGCGATGAACCCCGAGCCTGGGTTTAAAGGAGCGCTGCTAGCCCAGGCATTGTAATCAGAATATGTACTTTTACTGGAGGAATCTGATGAGCTATGAAGCACTTTGCTTTACAAATGTTTAGCAGCCCAGTGTTGTCCCAACAATAGCACGTGGGCCAAGCCCGAACCACCAAAATTAATTCATTCTGGTCTACAGGACAACTATCCCGCCACGCCTTACAGGAACTAATTAAGTACATGTCTCAGTCAGCAATACTCACTTGAAATTACACACGACAACCGTCGCCCCCACGCCCGCCCCCCAACTGAAAAGTTTGACAAGACCCTCCCGATATTCAGTGAGGCTCTGCTGTGAAAACAAGTGTAACGATGATGATTACAATAATAATAATATTAATAGAAGTGATGCGATGCAGGAGGTCGAAGTGGGTGTGGGGGAGAGATAAGCTCTGTATCGACATGTTTGCATTTCTCTAAATCTCTCCTCTTGCGGATAGATCTTTCTCCTATCTCTTCCATATAAATATCATATTTCTGATTAAATCTCTCTCTGAATGAGTTAAATGATGACATGACCCTGCTGCTCTATTTAAGACCAGGAGCAAGTGAGGGCTTCACCATTCTGGCGAATTGCCTGATGATGCTGGATGTAATTACCAGCGAAACGTCGTATTCAAATATTGTAAATGTTGTGGATTCACTCTTCATCACACCGGTGGGCTAAAGTAGTGAACTATTTTGTCTGTTGTCAACGTGACACATTTTTTTACTGTTTGGCTATGTCGGGTGGTGGAGGGTTATGACACATTTATAAATAACGCGATCTCACCCAAAAACCTTTATCATGAATAAATCTCTCTCATATCTCTACAATATATCGCTTGTGACATATCTTTCCCGTCTATGCTTGTTCATGTAATACATGGTTTTGGTTTGACGTGTTCCCCTTGTCAGCCAATCCGGAACTCGATGCAAAGAGTTTGACGTTTGCTTCTCAGGGTCTCGTGGGAAGATAAGCAGAAACAAAAATTACGATTTAGGTTTTGTAAGTATGTTGAAATTCTTTCGCACCATACGTACGTAGCCAACCGTGCTCATCGGAGGTGTGGGGAGGTGGAACACACTGTGCAGTTGGCGAATGGCGGCGTCGGTGAACTGTACAAACATTATATCTACCAACCTGCAGGTCAGTAGATGAGAAAACAGCAAGTGTGCTTCTGATCTCTCACCACAGATGTTATCGTCTCGTCCGTGTGGCTTTGCTGTGAGCAGTCATTCCAGTTTCATCCCACACACCAAACATTGTTTTTTTAATATATATGAAGAATTTACAAAATATCACAATGTGGACCTTGGGCCAGTACCAACAAGCAGTGCGTTACATCCACCAACCTCACAAAAACTAAAAAGTATGATCCTTTTACATCACTTATCGTCAGTGGAGTGCGACCCAGTATTATACCACCGCCTCATGCTCGGATATTGATCGTTGTCTTTGCAAGTATAAACCAATGCTGTGTTCGTATGATTACTATCAGCCTATGACTAAATCACCTGGAATGTGCCCTATCATAAGATCTGAAAGCTAAGCAGGTTGAGCCTGGATTAGGGCTTCTATGGGTGACAATCGTGCATTAAACAGGCATCACAGGCTGCTGCGTGGTGCTATGTTATGGGGGCCAGAGTTCAGTTGCAGCAAAATCAATTGTACTGCACTGTACATCTATTAAACTTGATTTGTCACTTTCGTGACTGCAGGAATGACTCTTTGGTTTTTTTCAGTAAAGTCACGTAGAAATAAGAAATAATAATAAAATTACATAATAGCATACGACGTTTCGATTGCAACGCAAGCAATCATCATCAGGCATAGAAGAGCTAAATTTAAGAGAGAGAGAGGAAACATAGAACCGCAGATATATATACAGACACCTAAGTAGAAGGGAGTTCACACAGAGACACAAAGAGAGACACAACGTACGGAGCACAGAGAGATAGGGTCTCTGTGCCGAGGCCTTAGCATGTAGGGGGAGACAAAGGGAGATGGAGACGCACATCAAGTAGAACAAGATTTAGTATTATGTACATCTCTTCTCCAATGTCTCTGCTCCCGGGACCCACGCAGGCGCAGCTCACCGATGCTCTCGAGCGACATGATCTTCCCGCTGACGTTGTCCACCACCTCCTGCATGGGGAAGCCCCTCTCCCGCAGGAACCTCATCATAGCCATCTGCACCTCGAGCATCTGCGGCCGCTGGCTGTCCCACGTGTTGGTGACCTTGAGCACGAACTGGCGACCGTCGCGCGCCAGCACGCGGTAGTTCTGGTCGACGTAGCTCGCCAGCGGGCTCACCCCCGCCACGCTCACCCCGTAGAGGCGCTCCACCAGCTCCGCCGCGCGGGACTCGCTGAGGCACGGCTTCTCGTGCTCGCGGCCATCGTCCTGCGGCGCGGCTTGCATCGTCTTCAACGGACAAAACGAGGGCAATCAAAAAGCTTTTGGGTTTTGCGAGTGCACGTTGGCGTTCGCTCCATTCGTGCAGCGCAAGGCGCCTCCGATGAGCACGGTTGGCTACGTACGGTGCGAAACAAGCTCAGAGTACACACGAGGCTACACCCTGGAGGCGCTACGCTTCACGGACAGCCCACAGTAGTTGTCGCATTTACAGAGTTGTGCCGACACACGTGGCATACTACTTATTTAAATTACATCTCCGAGATCTTTAGCATCCGACTGTGAAGCAGACAGTGCGCAATATTTACAGTTCATACACCCACAGCGTTAACCGGGGCGGTCGTGGGACTCGTACCACAAACATCTGCAACGCGCTACCGCTTGGCCATGAAGTCAATCGATCGATCAGCGATCAATAAACACGTCTCTTTGCTCGCATCACATTTAATAGCAACACATTTCACCGAACAGAAAAGCACCACTTAAACATGTCAGATATAAGATTCGTAATAACAGAGAATTCTCCTTGTGTATTTCAGTGGAAATACAGCCAGTGCCTGATAAAGTAGCATTACTGTAACTGGAATTATAACAAGAACCATGGGTTTATGCAGCATTGGGGAGCTGCAGCTATGGCCCACCGAGTAAACACCTTGTCCCGTAAGCACAAAATCACGTGTTCAAATTCCACTGGATGTGTAATTGTGTGAATAATAATCAGGGCTTAATCTGTCACTGAATATTTTCCGGGTCGCTGGTGCGAAGTGGAGTGGGCAGCACAGCCCCGGTAGCCACGGCGATAGCGAAAGGTACACACGGGACGTGGTGTGCCGGGTGTCAGCAGGTTTTTCAGAGTCGCTGACACAGGGCAGCCCTGGCCGAAATTATCTCCATACATATGTAAAAGGCAAAGTTGTGATTATGTGTGTCTGTTAAAAATGTTTAGCGTACTTCCCGACATGCAACAAACTTGAAATTTGCCATGTGGGTACTTTCCAGACTGTACACCACGCAAAAAATATTAAAATACACTTTTGTGTTTTTTCTGGGGGGAGGAGGGGGGGGGGGAGCTCAATAATGCATTTTTTTGCACGGCAAGTGAGCTGTGACGTCAAATCTGTCACGTGATCCACGCATGTGGAAGCGTAACGAATTAGTGTAGTGGTTAGCGCACTGCGCTACGAACCCGGCAACCCGAGTTCAATTCCCGCTCACTGCCACCACCGGTGACGATTATTTCAACCGCTCCTGGGCCTCCCCTAGATCGACTCAGCCTAAAACGAGTAATTGCTGTGGTGTGTGAACATCGCCACTGGGGACACAAAGGCGGCCGGGCGTGGTGCTGTCACCCACCCCTTCGTCTGTATATATAAAAGGGAAATTTGTGATTATGTGTGTCTGTTCGAAATGTTTAGCATACTTCCCGACATGCAACAACTTTAAATTTCCCATGTGGGTAGCTTCCAGACTGTAAACAATGCAAAAAGTATAAAATATACTCTTTGGTTCTATTGGGTAAAGTCACGTAGGTGAAAATAAAATAACAAAAAATCACGACGTTTCGGCCACAACACAAGCGGCCTTCATCAGGTGAAGGGACGAGACTGTCTGGAGGACAGCGCTGGAGTGAGAGAAGCCACGCTTAGATCACGACCTTTAAGCTGTGTGAGAAGAAAAACACAAAGCGCCTTGACAAAGGAATTCGCATATAATTTAGCATTGAAATGGCTCATTGAAATAGCTAAGTTAAAGTATACACATCTGCAGAGGTACCCCTTGACAAAGGAATTAGCATAGAATTTAGCATTGAAATAGCTGAGTGATTAGCTTGTAACTGGTCACAGAAATAGCTATGTTAAAGTCAGAGCATATTTCACGTAAACAAAACGTGCCAATTAGTTACTGCTTCAGCACACTGGTGTATTGGATAGTAAACCCAGAACATTTACCATTAGAGTATGACGTTTCACTGATTATTACAACCAGCTTCATCAGGCGATTTGCCATAATTGTGAAGAAGTATTCCTGTTTCCGTCTTTGAAGTCAACTCAGCCTTAAATGAGTACTTGGTGCAGGGTGTGAACATCGCCACTTGGGAGACAAATGCGGCCGGGCGTGGTGTTTGGCCACCCACCCCATCGTGTGCTGGGCCGGCCTTCATAGGTGTTGGCTCCCAGCCATTGCCCCGAGTCTGTTGAGGCTATACGGGGGTCTTTGTCTTTGTGTGTGTGTATGAGATGCATGCGAGTGTGTGTGTGTATGAGATGCGTGTGTGTGTATGAGATGTGTGTGTGTGTATGAGATGCATGTGTGTATGAGATGTGTGTGTGTGTGTATGAGATGTGTGTGTGTGTATGAGATGCGTGTGTGTGTATGAGATGTGTGTGTGTATGAGATGTGTGTGTGTATGAGATGTGTGTGTGTGTATGAGATGCACTGCTGTATAATAATGAACTACTCACTACTGAGTACACAGACAGTCCCCACTGTGTTCACAGCTACCACCCCAGCGCACGCATAAACTCAACTCAGTCATTAAAAATGTTAAGTTATGTTTAGCAAACAATAGTCATTGCAACGTTATACTTGACTCTAATAACAAGTTTAAGGCACTGCTGTATAATAATGTACTACTCACTACTAACCACAGTCCCCACTGTGTTCACAGCTACCACCCCAACGCACACAAACTCAACACACACTCACACAGTGAGCTAACCACTGCACCACCGCTCCCCACACACACACAGTGTGCTAACCACTGCACCACCGCTCCCCACACTCACTCACACAGTGCACTAACCACTGCACCACCGCACCCCACACACACGCAGTGCGCTAACCACTGCACCACCGCTCCACACACACACAGTGTGCTAACCACTGCACCACCGCTCCCCACACACACGCAGTGTGCTAACCACTGCACCACCGCTCCCCACACTCACTCACAAAGTGCGCTAACCACTGTACCACCGCTCCCCACACACACGGTGCGCTAAACACTGCACCACCGCTCCCCACATACACACAGTGTGCTAACCACTGCACCACCGCTCCCCACACACACACAGTGCGTTAACCACTGCACCACCGCTCCCCACACACACACAGTGCGCTAACCACTGCACCACCGCTCCCCACACACACACAGTGCGCTAACCACTGCACCACCGCTCCCCACTACACACACAGTGCGCTAACCACTGCACCACCGCTCCCCACACACACACGGTGCGCTAACCACTGCACCACCGCTCCCCACACACACACAGTGCGCCAACCACTGCACCACCGCTCCCCACACACACACAGTGCGCTAACCACTGCACCACCGCTCCCCACTACACACACAGTGCGCTAACCACTGCACCACCGCTCTCCACTACACACACAGTGCGTTAACCACTGCACCACCGCTCCACACACACACAGTGCGCTAACCACTGCACCACCGCTCCCCACACACACACAGTGCGCTAACCACTGCACCACCGCTCCCCACGTCCACCACAACCTGGCACCCGATGTCGATCGGCTCGGCTCACCGTGGCTGCTGCACCACGTGACGAGGCTGCTGCACCACGTGACGAGGCTGCTTCACCACGTGACGAGGTGCAGGACGAAGAGTTCCGCATCCCCATTCACTCCACGCCAAGTCACCTGCAGAGAAAATCGATTTAAATTTCGATTAACTATACTCGTGCCGATTCCTAATGGGATAACATTAGGAATCGATTATAGTAGAGTTACGGATGTATGAGTCGATTTCCTTTGGGATAACATTGGAATCGATTAATTGTGGCTTAGGCTAAAAAAAATCGATTTGTATTGGGATAACATGGGAATCAACAGTGGTCTAAAATGAACCTTCATTAATCGATTCCGACTGTGTAGACGTGGGAATCGACCACGTTAGACGATCACGTGTGTGGGCGTGGTCTCTCAACGTCAATCAACCAGGTAGGGCGTTGACTGGTGGGGAGTTTGGGATCTGATTGATTGATTGCTTCTGTGGACAGGTGTCTTTTATACAGGTGTAGGGGTGCTATGGGGAATAAACACATGGCACGGGAAGGTGTGGTTCACCCACACCTTGGTGGCTACAACAACGTCCGCTAAGGCTCCAGTGGGTATAAAGTGCGGGGAGCCAGGGAGCTCGGGGCAGAGTGTGGGGCCCGAGGCTGAAGCAACCAGTGAAGAAAGAAGGCCAGCTAGGTGAGACCCTGGAACTCCTGTGACCGCTGCCCTTTTCAGGGCCGGCACAGCAAGCCAGTGGTGCGGCCCCAGAGCCCCAGAGTCAGAGTCCTTCTAAGGGCCGGTCTGGTCGGCGGGGTGCCGAGATCTGTGCCTAACCAGGGCCGGATCTGATAGCCTCCCTTAGAGCCCTACCAGAAGGAACTGGGAGCCTAGAGCTTAGGCTAGAGAGCCTGGGGTGTGTTCCTGAGTTATACGGGTGGAGGGGCCGCTACCCCTTCTAGTGTAACCCTTGTTAAGGTTTAAATAAATAGTGCTGCTTCTATTCTGCCGTGTCCTGGAACCCACTACAACTGGTGTCAGAAGTAGTCTTAAAATGAACACAAGGAGTACAAACCGATCACAGGCACCCCAGGAGGAGGACGGCTCGCCTGGGATTGCGCCAGAGGCCGCGGCCGACGATCCTGGGATGCCCCAGACGCCCCAACAGCAGCCGCCGCTGGAGGAGTGGCCGCCGATGGAGGACGGGTTGCAGGCAGCTCACTCTCGACTGGCTGAGCTGCTGTATGCCGCGGCTTCCACGCTGGAGGAAATCAACCGCGCGGAGCTGCGGGCGCAAAGGCGGCAGAGAGACGAACGCCGTTCAACGGCCATTCCCGCCGAAACACAGCCACCAGATTTCGGATTTGCCGCCATGACAGTGTCCGCCACGGCGATTGGAGGGTCGCAGCTCGACGTGGACGCTGTGGGCCAATCAGCGGTGGTGACGTCATCACCAACGGACGCCCGCTGTCAGGACCAAAAGGCGGGCGCATCGTCATCACCTGCGCGACCGCCGATGGGTGTCCCCAGCCCCTCCAACACCGGCGGGGAGGCCGGAGATGGCGCGCGGCACCTCTCAGAGACGAAGCCATCATTTCAACAACGCCTGCCGGTGTTGAAGGAGTTCGTTTCAGACGGCGGCGACTGGGGGGGCCTTTCAACGCCGCTTTCTCGCTCATCAAGAGATGGCCGGCTGGATGGACAACGAGACGTTGAGTGCGCTACCGGCCATGCTGGACGATGACGCCCTTGCTACGCTCATCACAGCTCCCAGATCAACGCGATCTACGCTACAGTCGGCGCTCCAGGTCCTCACCATAGCCTACGGGCCATCGTCGGACTGCCGCAAACTCTTCCACGAGCGGTGCAGGGGCCAAAAGGAGCCACCGCTGGCGTATCGCACGGCTCTCCTGGCCCTCGCAAAAGCGGCTTTCCCGCGGATGGACGGCGAAGGGGTGGACGCGATGGTGACGGAGACGCTCCTGGCGTTGGCCCAGGAGCTACAGATCGTCATCGTCGCAGAGGACGACGCGGACATGTGCTACTTGCGGGCAGCAAGACACATCCACGCGCACCTGATAGCGCAGCGTCGATCACCTCTCGTCCCCAAGGGCGCAGCTGCGGTGTGCGCTGGGACGCCAACCATCCCCCCCTCCGAGGAGGTCTTCGCGGCGGGTCGCCCGGTGGAGTGGAGATCCGGAGGGAGGCCGGCTGGGACAACACTGGATCGCCAGGAGCACCCCAAGGTGCTCATCACGTGCTACAACTGTGGCCGCAAGGGCCACGTGGCTGCGGAATGCCAGGCGCCTCGTCAACGACAGCCGGGACGGTCGGACGGCGCTCCAGCCTACAGGCCTCCGCATCGCAACCCGGCAAGTCGCGGCACCCCACATGCTCAGCCTGTGCACACACCTGTCCCCACCTCGCGCGTTTCGGTGTACGGGCCTCGGGGTACGCCCATTGGTTAGTTGGGTGGCGGCGGGGTCGAGAGGGTGCTCGGGCCAGGGCAGTGGACGGAATTGGCCCACCGCATTGTTGCTGCGTTGGCAGGCTCGTCCGTGGTCGCGGGTCGCATTGACGGGGTCGAGGTGCGTATCCTCGTCGATACGGGAGCTTCGGCGACCATTGTGTCAGACTTGATTTATAATATTCTTCCCGTTCAAAGCCGCCCCTTGCTCCCAGTCACCGTTCCGTGTTACGCAGCGAACGGGGGTTCGCTGGGTATCATAGGCCAAATTCGAGCACAAATTTGCATTGGCGATATCAAACTCTCCGGGCCGATATTAGTCTCGTCCTCGCTGGCGGTTCCGTGCTTGTTGGGGACGGACTTTTTGGGCAAAATGCCGATTAAAATTCTAATTGATCAGGGTTGCATCGAGCTTCCCTCGGGCCAACGGGTAACATTCCTGCCTTCCCCTGTCACCTCAAGGGCAGCGTGCGCGTCGATACAAGCGTTCGTCACTCGGACGGTGCGTGTACCTCCCGGGGCGCAAATGCTCGTGCCCCTTCGCTTGCGTCGGCCTTTCGTGCCTGGTGTTCTGGACCAGGGAATTCTATTAGGGCCCTCGAGGGCTGGGGAAAACGGGCTGGATCTGGTGGCCGCTTAAACGCTCGTTAAGGGGAGCGATGACCCGTTTATCCTCGTCCTTAACGTTGGCGTACAGACGGCCGTCGTTCCTCAGGGAACTGTGCTCACGCACGCGACGCCGGTCCCCGTGGTAGACACGGTTATGGGTAATGTGGGGACCGATCCTCTGGCTCAACCGCATTCTGAGGGGGACGATAGTTGGATGGACGCACTATGTTCGGGCACAAGTGATCTGTCCGACTCCCAGCGTGCCGGCCTACGCACCCTTCTGACGGAATTTTCCGATGTCTTTAGTAAACACAAATATGACATTGGGTGCACGAAATTGTTGCATCACCACATTGACACGGGTGACAATGCCCCGGTACGCCAGAATCCTTTTCGGTTAAGTCCGGCCGAAAAAGATCATGTCAAATCGGCAGTGGATGACATGCTGGCTGCAGACATTATAGCCCCTTCCACCAGTCCATGGGGAGCACCCATAGTGCTTGTCAAAAAGCGCGATGGGTCCTTGTGATTCTGTGTGGATTTTCGCCGCCTTAATAAGATCTCCGTGGCCGACGCGTATCCACTTCCCCGGATGGACGAATCTCTGGATGCTCTGGCTGGCGCACGTTTTTTTTCTACGTTGGACTTGTTATCCGGATTCTGGCAACTCCCATTGGATGATGAGTCCAAGCCAAAGACTGCGTTTCGCACACCACATGGCCTATTCCAATTTAACTGGTTACCTATGGGATTACACTCCGCTCCGGGGACATTTCAGCGCCTTATGGAACTGGTTTTGGCTGGCTTACAGTGGAACGTCTGTTTGATCTATCTGGATGACGTCATCGTGTTCAACAAGACATTTGACGAACACCTTTTGCGCTTGCGCGCCGTGTTCCTCAAAATGCGTGCTGCGAATTTGAAATTTAAGCCACAAAAGTGCCACCTGCTACGGGAATCCGTACGCTATTTGGGGCACATCGTCAGCCGCTCGGGCATATCCACCGATCCCGCAAAGACGCAGTGTGTCAGCTCCTGGCCAACCCCCACCTCGGTGGCTGAGGTCAGGAGTTTCATTGAATTTGCGTCTTATTACCGGCGGTTCGTCGCGGATTTTGCGACCATTGCTAAGCCCTTACACGCTCTGACGGCGAAGGGAGTGAAATTTCACTGGGGCCAGGAGGAGGAGGTCGCTTTTTGTTCCCTTCGCGACGCTCTCGTGCGGGCCCCTCCATTGAGCTACCCCGATTTTTCGGAACCCTTCCTGCTCGATACAGACGCCAGCAATACGGGCATTGGGGGTGTGCTCTCACAGGTGATCTGTAGTGTGGAACGCGTCGTGGCTTATGGCAGTAGGGTTTTGTCTCCGGTGGAACAGAGATACTGCGTCACGCGTCGGGAACTCTTGGCTATTGTATTTTTTATGCAACAGTATCGCCCATACCTGTACGGTCGGCATTTCACTGTCCGTACGGACCATGCGGCATTACAATATGCCTTGCGGGTGACGCAGCCTTCGGGGCAATTGTCCCGATGGCTCGAAATCCTTCAGGATTATGATTTCACGACCACATATCGGAAGGGTGCTCGGCACACTAATGCGGATGCGCTGTCTCGCCTGCCGCCCGCCTCAGATTGCGCTTGTCTCAGGGGATCGGGGCGTTGTAAGCCGCAAGAGGATAGCTCCCCCTTAGATATCCCGGTTCTCGCTGCTGCCACTGAGGACCCCTTGCCTGAGGGTCCTGTCGGGGAGGGAGGTGCGGACTCCTTGCTGGGGTTGTCCATTGCGGAATGGGGGCGCCTCCAGATGGAGGACGCATCCCTCCTCGCGTTGCGTCGTCGCGCAGGGGGTTCCGTGCGGGGGGTCGCGGGGATTGATTCGTACGGGCTGCTCCAGGGGCTCCTAATGCATTGGGATGGGAGGGCCTGCCGTCACAGGCTTGTGGTGCCATCCGCTTTGCGGGGTAAGGCCGTTTGGACCGCACACGAGCGGCTTTTGCACCTGGAGACCCACAAGACCCTTGCCGTGCTCCAGCTGGATTTCTTCTGGCCGGGTATGGCAAGGGATGTGGATGACCTCCTGGGTGCATGCACTCAGTGCGCCCAACGAAAACCACCAGCGAAAGGCGCCTGCCCACCGCTACAATCTATCACGGTCTCTCGGGTTAACGAACTCGTCACACTCGATATATTGGGGCCCATCCCTGCGACCCCTAGGGGTAACAAGTACCTGCAGGTTGGCGTGGAATATTTCACCCGATGGCCTATGGCATGGCCTCTTGCTAACCAGTCAGCAGCAGCCGTTGCCGAGGCCTTTGTCCAGGGCTATGTCCTCGACAAGGGTGCTCCCGAACGGCTGCTGACTGACCAAGGGAAGAACTTCTCTGGCGTCCTTCTGCACGAGGTGTGTGCGTTTCTTGGTACGAAAAAGATTCGCACTTCCCCCTATCACCCACAAACCGATGGCATGGTGGAGCGGCTGCATAGGATGCTTACATCTATGTTGTGTCACCAGGTGTGTGACTCCCAAACCGATTGGGACCTTCACATTCCGGGGGTTTTGGCCGCCTATAGAATGGCTCCTCACGCGGCAACCGGCTTCTCGCCGTTCTTTTTGATGTACGGTCGCGACGTTGACCCACCAATTGCAACTCAGCTCCGCGTCTCAGAAACCAGCAGAAAATCTAAATTGGCCGACCACGTTAAATTTAATATCCTGAGGTTGACCGAGGCGCGGGAGGCAGTGGCCCAAAACTCTTCCTCTCGGCAGAAGGCCAACGAGAGGTTGCGATCGCGCCAATCACGCACACATGCGTGGAAACCAGGCGATCAAGCCTGGCTGCACTGCCCTCAGGTGCCGTTGGCGACCTCGGCGAAATTGTTGCGGCCTTGGAGGGGCCCTGTGGTTATTGTGAAGGTTATGCGGCCGCAGTGCGTTCGTATCCAGTGGGGGAAACGCCGCTGGTACGTACACCCCTCGCGTCTGAAGCCGTTTGTGGTGCCGCGCGTCCCTCCACCACATTACACGGGCCGAGCATGTAATGTGTCCGCTGACTCCCGGACGGCGTCTTCGTCACCTGCCCTTGATGCTTCGCTAACTGTTCCACCTTCAGGCGCCTCAAGAATGACGGCTTCCAGCGCGCCTGCGCCACCCGGTGGGGACGGAGTTTGCCCTTCCTGGGTGACGGAAGACGGTGCACCTGCACAGCCGGTGCCCACTGCCGGGCCGACCCGACCCTCCCCCTACGATGGACCCGCAAAACGGACTCGTGCCAAAATGCGCCGCTTGTTGTAATAATGGTTCTTGTTACTCTTGTTGTTCACTGTTAAGTTTTCTTGCTGCGTTGATGGGGGGGTACAATGTATATGTGTATATAGTGTAATTTTGTATAGGTGGGTTGGGTTATTTATTGGGGTGTTCGTTCTTATGAGGCACGCACGGGTGGGGGTTTGTTGTGTTTATTGTTCGAGTATTGTTGCAGCCGGGACGGCTGCGGGTTACACGGGAGGGGGTGATGTAGGGGTGCTATGGGGAATAAACACATGGCACGGGAAGGTGTGGTTCACCCACACCTTGGTGGCTACAACAACGTCCGCTAAGGCTCCAGTGGGTATAATGTGCGGGGAGCCAGGGAGCTCGGGGCAGAGTGTGGGGCCCGAGGCTGAAGCAACCAGTGAAGAAAGAAGGCCAGCTAGGTGAGACCCTGGAACTTCTGTGACCGCTGCCCTTTTCAGGGCCGGCACAGCAAGCCAGTGGTGCAGCCCCAGAGCCCCAGAGTCAGAGTCCTTCTAAGGGCCGGTCTGGTCGGCGGGGTGCCGAGATCTGTGCCTAACCAGGGCCGGATCTGATAGCCTCCCTTAGAGCCCTACCAGGAGGAACTGGGAGCCTAGAGCTTAGGCTAGAGAGCCTGGGGTGTGTTCCTGAGTTATACGGGTGGAGGGGCCGCTACCCCTTATAGTGTAACCCTTGTTAAGGTTTAAATAAATAGTGCTGCTTCTATTCTGCCGTCTCCGTGTCCTGGAACCCACTACACAGGTAACGAGCTGAGATTAGGAGCACTCCCTTTAAGAGTGTGCTCCTAATCTCAGCTCGTTACCTGTATAAAAGACACCTGGGAGCCAGAAATCTTTCTGATTGAGAGGGGGTCAAATACGTATTTCCCTCATTAAAATGCAAATCAACTTA
Organism: Petromyzon marinus; assembly: GCF_048934315.1. Taxonomy (NCBI): domain Eukaryota; kingdom Metazoa; phylum Chordata; class Hyperoartia; order Petromyzontiformes; family Petromyzontidae; genus Petromyzon; species Petromyzon marinus. The sequence continues at coordinate 50,079 of NW_027423018.1, forward strand.
TAGCATTTTTGACATGCATTTTTCTGGATTTTGTTGTTGTTATTCTATCTCTTACTGTTCAAATAAACCTACCATTAAAATTATATTTCTTAAAATTATATTTCTTTGTCAGTGGGCAAACGTACAAAATCAGCAGGGGATCAAATACTTTTTTTCCCTCACTGTAAACCCCAATGATCCGATCGAAATGAGGGATCTTGATCGGATCATTGGGGGGCCACGTGCCACCACTACCCCCCCCCCCAAACAGTCATGAGCAGCACCTCCCCACACGCCCTGCCACCGAGAAAAATGTTTCACGTAAGAGAGTGAAACTGATATTTTCATTCTCAGCTGGAATTTAGCCAAATGCAATACGCTTGAGAAACCTGGTTTAAAATCACAAGCAAGTTGCCTGAATTTCAAACCCATGGTCTCAGCGGTACAGCTCGGTGCTCTTGGCAGGCTGAGCCAACCGGTCACTTCATCGCAAGCAACCGGAAGCATCAAGGTTGTCAATGCCGTGCGCGTCGTCCTAATGGGGAGCGGCAGTGTGGTGGCTTGCAACGCTGTGTTGCGAACCCAGTGAACAGAGTTCAATTCCTCCCCACTCACAACCAATAACGGTGCCGAATATTTAAACCGCTTTCCATGGGTCGGCATAGCTTTAAATGAGTACCTGGTGCAGTGTGATCGTGGTGGTGGTTGTGATGGTGGTGATGATCATGGTTGTGATGATGGTTGTGGTGATGGTGTCTCTATTGGTCTCTGTGAGTCCCTGAGCCTCTATGGGTGTCTACGAGTCTCAGTCACTCTGGGTCTATATGGGTCTCTATGAGTCTCTACGGGTCTCTACGGGTCTCTGTGTGTCCCTGTGGGTCTCTGTGAGTGTCTGTGTGTCTGTTGGTCTCTGTATGTCTCTGTGGGTGTCTCTGGGTCTCTGTGTGTCTCTGTCGGTCTCTGTGAGTCTCTGTGGGTCTCTGTGTGTCTCTGTCGGTCTCTGTGTGTCCCTGTGGGTCTCTGGTGGCCGGGCCTGCTGTTGGCCACGCACTGCTCGTGTGCTGTGCCAGCCTTCATAGACGCTGCTACTCGCCAACAGCAATTGCCTCAACAGTCTGTTATTTCAAGTTTCATTTCAAGTTTTCATGTATTAGGTATAGCCCTGTGACATGGGAATCAAGTGGTCACCCACCTAAGTTCATTATAAATGTGGGAGCGTTATACGCATTAGTTCGCTATCACGACATACAGTACCCTGGTGTCTACAAACTAAGTTGCCTCTGTGGTAGTAGTTACATTGGAGAAACCAAACGCCATGTCTCGGACCGCATTCGTGAACACAAAGCAGACCTTAAACACAGTAGGACCAACACCTCGGCCATGGCAGATCACTGTTATAATTCAGTAGGCTCACATGACATTGAATTCTCCAAGACAGAGGTTCTTTGCAATCCATCTGGCTACCATGAGAGATTTGTTCATGAGGCTATCCACATATACAAACACAGAGACAATTTAAACCGAGAAGATGGACTCTGGCTTAGCAATCATTGGAAGGATTTGATAAACCATTTCAAGTCTTAATTGATTATTCACGCTTACGGTGGCTTTCAGACAGCATAAATAAATTTTTCGTCTCCCCCCTCCTCTTTTCAGAACATAGATGGACTCTTGATTTAAAGCTTTCGTGACTGCAGTAATTCATATTCTTAGCTCTTTCGGTAAAGTAACGTTGAAGGGAAACAATAAAATATATATAAAACACAATATATATTTTATTGTTTCCCTTCAATGTGACTTTACCGAAAGAGCTAAGAATATGAATTACTGCAGTAAGGAAAGCTTTAAATCAAAACATCAACAGGCTGATGTGCCACATCTCCTCCTTCAAGAAGTCTCACAGCCCTGCGATGTTGTGTCCACACAACCCAAACTACGGAGTGCCTGGTGGTAAACCGCTGTGCTGTAGCCTGCGCCCCTCCAGTGGAGGAGGAACAGTAAAACCTCGCTGATGCTCTCCTGAAGCACTCCTGTGCGCAACAATCATTTAGACTAGTTGCACGTGCATCGATTGTAAAACCCCGTTCCGTTTCAGGTGGGGACAGTTGGTGCCGTGTGCTCGTTTCACGTCGGGGTGCCACTAAAGGCGCAGGTCCCACTTCTGAGTGATCGGTTACGCGACTCTCTTTTGCACGCAACACAATCTCTTGTGATTCTATTTAATTATTTAAATATTTCGTGACTGCAGCGATTCATATTATTTGTTCTTTCGGTAAAGTCACCACGTAGAAGGGAAACAATAAAATAATAAAAACATAAAACAATAAAATTCTTAAGACGTTTCGACCGCAACACAAGCAATCACCGTCAGGTGTGAAAACCACAGCAAGAACATTTAACTCGTAATCTCGTAGTCACTTACATGTTAATATCGCCTGATGATGTCACTTACATGTTAATATCGCCTGATGATGTCACTTCCCTCTTAATGTCGCCTGACGATGTCACTTCCCTCTTAATGTCACCTGATGATGTCACTTCCCTCTTAATATCGCCTGATGATGTCACTTCCCTTTTAATGTCGCCTGATGTCACTTCCTTCTTAATGTCACCTGATGATGTCACTTCCCTCTTAATGTCGCCTGATGATGTCACTTCCCTTTTAATGTCGCCTGATGATGTCACTTCCCTTTTAATGTCGCTTGATGATGTCACTTCACTCTTAATGTCGCCTGATGATGTCACTTCCTTCTTAATGTCACCTGTTGAAGATGTCACTTCCCTGTTAATATCGCCTGATGATGTCACTTCCCTTTTAATGTCGCCTGATGATGTCACTTCTCTTTTAATGTCACCTGATGTCACTTCCCTGTTAACGTCGCCTGATGATGTCACTTCCCTTTTAATGTCGCCTGATGATGTCACTTCCCTGTTAATGTCGCCTGATGATGTCACTTCCTTCTTAATGTCGCCTGATGATGTCACTTCCCTTTTAATGTCGCTTGATGATGTCACTTCCCTTTTAATGTCGCCTGATGTCACTTCCCTGTTAATATCGCCTGATGATGTAACTTCCCTTTTAATGTCGCCTGAAAATGTCACTTCCCTTTTAATGTCGCCTGATGATGTCACTTTACTCTTAATGTCGCCTGACGATGTCACTTCCTTCTTAATGTCACCTGATAATGTCACTTCCTGCTTAATGTCGCCATGAGCAGCAGCATCAGTGAGTGTGGCACTGAAGAGAGAACCCCGTGGGTGAGGCTGATGGAGCGCCGCGTGATGCTGCTGCTGCTGCTGGCGGTGGCGGCGGTGGCGCTGATCACAGAGCAACAGTCTCAGGTAACGGGGGTCCCCCCCCCTCTCATTCACCGCTCTGGGGCCCCTCTCATTCACCCCCCTGGGGTCCCCTCTCATTCACCCCCTGGGGTCCCCTCTCATTCACCCCCTGGGGTCCCCTCTCATTCACCCCCCTGGGGTCCCCTCTCATTCACCCCCTGGGGTCCCCTCTCATTCACCCCCCTGGGGTCCCCTCTCATTCACCCCCTGGGGTCCCCTCTCATTCACCCCCTGGGGTCCCCTCTCATTCACCCCCCTGGGGTCCCCTCTCATTCACCCCCTGGGGTCCCCTCTCATTCACCCCCCTGGGGTCCCCACCCCCTCTCATTCACCCCCTGGAGTCCCCTCTCATTCACCCCCCTGGGGTCCCCTCTCATTCACCCCCCTGGGGTCCCCACCCCCTCTCATTCACCCCCTGGGTTCCCCCTCTCATTCACCCCCTGGGGCCCCCCTCTCATTCACCCCCCTGTGCCCCCCCCCTCTCTCTCGGTGGTGGTGGTGTTTGGGGAGTTTGTCTCCCGCTCGCGACTCAACCCACACCCAGTGACGGCCGTTATCTGAACCGGTCCTGGGCCTCCCCCAGTTCGACTCAGCCGCAAATAAGTAGCCGGTGTAGCGGTGTAGTAGAGCGGTGCACATCGCTAGCACTGGGGGAGACAAAGGCGGCCGGGCCTGGTGCTGGCCACCCACCCCCTCGTGTGCCACAGTGCCGGTAGCCTTCATAGGTGCTGCTACTCGCTAACAGCACTTAACAGCACTTGCCCCTGTCGCACCTCAAGGTGTACAGGGAATGGCTCTGACTCCCGGCCACGTAGTTTACCCGGGCCCGCTCACCATCATGAAGGTCCTTAATGATCGTGAGCAGAGGGTCAGGTACTCCAAAAGCACGAAGAACGACCCAGAGCCCAGGCCTACTGATGGTATCATAGGCCTTGACCAGGTCAATAAAGCAGAAATGTAGGTCTTGTTGGAATTCCCTACATCTCTGCTGTAGCAGACGGACAGAAAATATGGCATCTGTGCAGGACCGCCCTTTCCTGAAGCCGCATTGGGGCTCCGCAAGCCTCTCCTCAGCGTGCCTGGCAAGGCGATGCTGAATAATCCTTGCCAGGACCTTTCCCGGCACACTGAGGATTGAGATGCCCCTGTAGTTGTTACAGTCTGTGCGGTCCCCCTTCTTAAAGAGGGGGACCACCAGGGAATCCTTCCAATCCTGCGGAACCCGTCCAGTGGTCCAGACTGTTGTTATGATGTCATATAGGGCAGTCTGTGCACAAACGCCACCCTCCCTCAGCATTTCACTTGGGAGATCATCTCTGCCTGCTGCCTTTACTGGTCTCAGACTCCGGATCGCCCTCAGTACTTCCTCAACAGATGGCACCTCAGCCAGCCACTCACAGGGGGTGACTTCTTCCAATATTTGAGGCACCGCAGCCTTAGCAGGGTCATCCTCACTTTGTGCCACGATGTTTTCCTGGCTGAGGTATTTTCCCTCCCCCAGGACCTCACAGAAATGCTCAGCAAATCTGCAAACCTGTTCCTGGGGGTCGGAGATTGGATCACCGTTTTTTCCCCTAATGATGGTAATAGGTGTGGTGCTGCAGGTTACTTTTTTGATGGAGTTAAATAGAGATTTGTGATCACGGGCCACTGAGGCAGACTCCATCTCCTCAGCAACCCGCGACCACCACCCATCCTTGCAGCGCCTCACGGCTCTCCGAACCTCCGAGCGAAGGCTGCGGTAAGCCTCATTCTCTGACGTGGGATTCTGTAGCCGATGACAGTGGGCCTGTCGCTTTTTCTCAACCATCCTGAACACCTCCTCTGTCAGCCAGGATCTCTGGGGAGGTCTGGACCGCGTACCCAAAGCAGCCATTGCAGCTGCATGAGTCACAGTCCTAAACCTCGCCCATTTACCCTCGATATCAGGAGGAGTCGGGAACGATGCCAATCCCAGCCGCAAGCGATGATGAAATTCTCGCTTGCAACTTTCATCAGATAACTGAGACCAGGCCACTTTAGGTCGGAATTGGGTCCTGGGTGTACACCCACCTCCGGAGTGGTAGAATGGCAGGCGCATCTTACAGATGACTAGTCGATGGTCAGAGGGCAGATCAGCTCCACGGTAGGTCCTGGTGTCAAGGACATGGGCTCGCATCCGCTCGTCCGTCACTATGTAGTCCAGCAGCTGTTCTTGCTTGGACCCGGCATGCATCCATGATGTTGTGTGGATGCGCCGATGCCGGAACAGCGTGTTGGTAATTACAAGCCCATGGGCTGCACAAAAATCTAGCAGCCTCCTACCGTTGCTATTGAGCTGATCTGGCCCATGCCCTCCACTCACTCCAGACCAGGTGCCAGTATCATGACCAACTCGGGCATTAAAGTCACAGACACAACAGACACAACACACACAGAGACACACACACAGAGACACACAACACACACAGACACACACACACTGAGACACGCACAGAGAGACAGACATAACACAAATGTCTCCCCGTGTAGTCTCCCTGACGGGCTGCGCGAGGCTTACAGACACACACACACAGACACACACACAGAGACACACACACAGACACAACACACACACACAGACACACACACAGAGACACACACAGAGACTCACACAGATACACACACAGACACAGAGACACACACACAGAGACACACACACACAGAGACACACACACAGAGACACACACAGACAGACACAACACAAATGTCTCCCCGTGTAGTCTCCCTGACGGGCTGCGTGAGGCTTACACACACAGAGACACACACACAGAGACACACACAGAGACACACACACAGAGACACACACACAGAGACACACACACACAGAGACACACACACACAGAGACTCACACAGATACACACAGACACACACACAGACACAACACACACAGACAGACACAACACAAATGTCTCCCCGTGTAGTCTCCCTGACGGGCTGCGTGAGGCTTACAGAGACACACAGAGAGACACACACAGAGACACACACACAGAGACACACACACACAGACACACACACAGAGACACACACACACAGAGACACACACAGAGACACACACACAGAGACACACACAGAGACACACACAGAGACACACACACACAGAGACACACACAGAGACACACACAGAGACACACAGAGACACACAGACACACACACAGAGACACACACACAGAGACACACACACAGACACACACACAGAGACACAACACAGAGACACACACACCCACACACAGAGACACACACACAGAGACACACACAGAGACACACACACAGAGACACACACAGAGACACACACACAGAGAGACACACACAGAGACACACACAGAGACACAGACACAACACAAATGTCTCCCCGTGTAGTCTCCCTGACGGGCTGCGTGAGGCTGACAGAGCCCGCGCGTCTTTGTGGGCCTCAGGCTGTGAGGGCGAGAGGTCGGCTCCACTCTCTCACTCACCGCCCTCGTTGTTGTGTCGCCCGCTCTCGTTCACGTTTTTGTTTTATTATAGTCGTAGTAGTTGTTGATATTACAGTATTAGTTATTATAGCAGTTCATGTTTTTACTATTGTAATTGTTTATATTATTGCTGTTGTAAGTTGTTGATGTTATTATTAGTGTTATAGTTATGATTGTAGATGTTGTTATTATAGTAGTAGTTATACTTACGATTATAGATGTTGTGGTGATGGTGGTGCTGGTTGTTAGTCTCCTCAGAACACACAGCCGCCTTCTCCCGCCAAAACGCGACTCTTCGGTGGTGGAGGGAGAGGGTCGTGGGCGAAACCAACGCGAGCAGCGGGCGATGGAGGGGTGAATGCCACCGGCGAACTTAAATTGTTTTAATTTAGGGGGGTACACAGCAAACTCCACCTTTCACTAACGCCAGTGAGCCCCTCTTGCTTCTTGTCGCTATGGATGAAATAATTAAACATCAAACAAATTCGCTACATTTATTCAGCGCGTCTTGAGTTTTGATGCTTTTCATCCCCCTCTTCCGGGCTATGCTTGGTATAATCTGAAACGCAGCAGCGCCTTATCTAGTCTATGCTATTTACCATGGGCCTTACTCCGGGCTATGAAATAAAGTTCAATGTCACGTGCAATGGAGCTGACCAATTAAAAAACACCCACAAAATATCAACACCACGTGACTCGTGGTGGGAGGGGGGTTGCCATCTTGGTAAGGGAGAATCCACCACACACCCCCCCCTACCTAAGATGACCGCCCACACGTTGTTTGACTGGTTGTTGGGGAGAACCTCTGATAGCCAATAGCGACTATTAGGCGACTATTCACACTCGACTATTGCGGAGCTGTAGAAGCCCATCACGCTTTTACCCCGTCGTGGTCTTTGCGCAGGCAAAGTGAGTTCTCAGGCCCGTACGGGCGTACAGCCGTTTCAATACGGGCAAACAACAATAAAAATCTGTGTCGATTTGTTTGTGTTTCTTCCTTGTGATGGGACTTTGTAGGATTAACGTTGAGATTTATAAGGGGCACGGGGTGATCAGTAAGGTCTGAATTGGTCTGTAATAAGGTAGGGCACTGATAAGGGGTTGACAGCTGTGTAGTGTATAGTGTAGTATAATGTATAGGATGAACGTTGAGATTTATAAGGGGCACGGGGTGATCAGTAAGGTCTGAATTGGTCTGTAATAAGGTAGGGCACTGATAAGGGGTTGACAGCTGTGTAGTGTATAGTGTAGTATAATGTATAGGATGAACATTGAGATTTATAAGGGGCACGGGGTGATCAGTAAGGTCTGAATTGGTCTGTAATAAGGTAGGGCACTGATAAGGGGTTGACAGCTGTGTAGTGTATAGTGTAGTATAATGTATAGGATGCACGTTGAGATTTATAAGGGGCACGGGGTGATCAGTAAGGTCTGAAATTGGTCTGTAATAAGGTAGGGCACTGATAAGGGGTTGACAGCTGTGTAGTGTATAGTGTAGTATAATGTATAGGATGAACGTTGAGATTTATAAGGGGCACGGGGTGATCGACAAGGTCTGAATTGGTCTGTAATAAGGCAGAGCGCCGATAAGGGGTTGACAGCTGTGTAGTGTATAGTGTAGTATAATGTATAGGATGAACGTTGAGATTTATAAGGGCCACGGGGTGATCAGTAAGGTCTGAGTTGGTCTGTAATAAGGTAGGGCACTGATAAGTGGTTGAGAGTTATGCTACTGACACTAACGGTGTGACTATGCATACGTAGCCGTTCAGAGTGTTCAACGTCGGCCTGGGTGCTGCGGTCGTCCAGGCGGGCACCGTTCTGGCCCACGCAGTGGCCGCGTGTCGTGGGGAGGCCGGCAAGGCGACCACAGATGTCTCGTGGCCATGGTGAAGTGGAGGAGCGAGCCGGACGAATCATGGATGGACGCGCTGCGCTGCAAGAATTCCGATTTTATCCGGCGAGCGGCGGGGCGAATTTTCAAAACATTTTCAGTCAGGGTAAATATGACACTTTGGGCGCACGTCCCTAATGGCAGCACCGCATTGACACGGGCAACGCCGCTTCCGTACGCCAGAATTCACACGGGCTCAGTCGTCAGGAGGAGGACCACGTTCGCCACTGCGGTCGACGAGGGGAGCTCTCGTTGTTCCCGTTAAGAAACACGATGGGAGTCTGCGGCTTCGCGTGGATTTCCACCAATTGAACAGGGTCTCCGTGGCAGATGCACACCCGCTCCCACGGATGGACGATTCATTGGATGCCCTGTCGGCCGTGTGGGTTTTCTACCACACTTGACTTGTCGTCGGGGTGTTGGCAGTTGCCTCTTGATGAGAGCTCTAAACCAAATCCTGCGTTCTGAACACCTCGGGCTCTATTCCAGTTTAATTGTCTCCCGATGGGACTCCACTCGGCTCCGGTCACGTTCCAGCGACTCACGCAGCTGGTCCTAGCAGGCCTCCAATGGGACTCGTGCCTTATTTATTTGGACCACGTGATCGTCTTCGGATGCATGTTCCAGGAGCAGCTGCAGCGGTCGCGATCGGTGTTTGTTAAACGTTCGGGCGGCCAATCTTACGTTTAAACCACAGGAGTGTCATCTCTTGCAGACATCGGTTCGCTACTTGGGGCACATCATCAGCGAGTCCGGGATAGCCACGGACCCCAACAAAACTGCGTGCGTGCGCAACATGGCCAACCCCCACGTCGGTGGGTGACGTTTGCAGCTTTGTCGCGCTGTGGGACGGCCTCGTGACTGCTTTGTGACGTCATACACCAACGTGCATTGAGGCCCTTATAAGGACTGCTTTGTGACGTCATACACCAACGTGCATTGAGGCCCTTATAAGGACTGCTTTGTGACGTCATACACCAACGTGCATTGAGGCCCTTGTAAGGACTGCTTTGTGACGTCCTACACCAACGTGCATTGAGGCCCTTATAAGGACTGCTTTGTGACGTCATACACTAACGTGCATTGAGGCCCATATAAGGACTGCTTTGCGACATCATACACCAACGTGCATTGAGGCCCTTGTAAGGACTGCTTTGTGACGTCATACACCAACGTGCATTGAGGCCCTTATAAGGACTGCTCTGTGACGTCATACACCATTTGCCATGACGTCCAAGCCATTAAACACCGGAACAACGAACGTGCCATTCAAGTGCATCTTGAAACCCATTATCTGAAGTAGTTTGTATTAAATAACTAAATAATAGAAACACGTTTACAATATTGAGCGAAGTTATAGTCACGGACTTTTTCCAACTTTAGCTCAACAGGACCACAAAAGCTCAAATATGTGGTTCATAATAAATGAATCAATCTGATTGCAATCATGAACTGGCCAAACACTTTTCGATTTCAACATCACTTTATAAAATAACATTTTAAATATAAGCGCACAACTTTATCTATCTGTGATGAGCGCTGCACTTTCCGTTGTTTTCATGCAGGGGGCGCTGCAAACTTACACACCCCCTGCATGGACGACGGAGGCACAGGGACAGACGTTCGATTACGTTGGAATCGATCTGCAGACGGCGGTCTTCTCGCACGGCCAGCAGCTCGATGTCGTCTTATCTCGATCCCGCAATCCCAAACAGGTGAAAGTCCGCATCGAACCGAACCCCCGGCAAGGCCATCTACTTAATGACGAGAGAAAATTCACACGAAATGTCCTTTTCAATGAAGTCTTCCAGATGTAAATTGATACAACCTTTTAATGAAGAAGTAAAATCATCCAATTCAAAACACAACACAATTCAAAGATGCTTCATTTTAAAACTTCAAAACGGAGCATGGGGTACTTGCGTGAATGCGTCCTTCATGTGCAAATGTTGTGACTTTCCTGGCCTGAAGGCCGTCAACGTGTTGGACCATTATTGGTGCACAGCGTCTCAACAACAGCAGTGGGGTTTGCTTCAACCGATAGGTACGAACATCCAGACGTCAATCAGCAAGGAGCATTTCTAGTCCTAGTTAGACAAAATCTACGACAACACGTAAGACAAAACTACAATTCGTGTTGTAGAGAATGTACCTCCTCCTATACGTGTAACTTTTAAGGGGTATGCCTTGTAACTGATTAATGATCCGAGCGTGCTACCTATGTCAAAGACAATGAGTTGCTCCAGATGCTTCGTGAAACACAAAAGTACCCTTTGACCTGTATCACAAGAACAACGGGTCTCACCTGAGTTCTCTGTACAGGTTACTTCCAAACACACACACACACACACTTTGTCCTAACATCACTTATTCAATGTGTGACCCTCATACAAAATGTTACATGCACGCGCACAATCAGACAAGTATTCATTCTAAACCATTGACGGGCATATTAACATCGAATTACTGCAGCGAAATTGAATGCATCACGTTACATCGTATTAACAAGAAGCTATTTTACAAATGCGCACCGTCTGCTTAACAGTGTATGTACAACGTACTATTGTTGCGTTATTCAAAACGAGTAGGCCGTTGCATGCTGGCGTCTGGGTCAAAATGTAGCAAATTTAAAACATTACGCTACAAATAATAGATCACGGCGTTTCGATGGCAAAACAAGCAATCGTCATTAGGTGGGACAAGCACAGCAGCAAGAAGAAGAAACTGCTGCAGTAGGCGCCTACTACTTCAGCAGTTTCTCTTGCTGTGGTTGTCCCACCTGATGACGATTGCTTGTGTTGCCATCGAAACGCCGTAATCTGTTATGTTTCTACCCACGTGGTGACTTTACCGAAATAACTCAAGAGTGTGGATTCCTGCTGTCACGAAAGCTTCGAATCAAGATTGCCTACAAACTACACAACTGAGATGACGCATCAATCATCGCCCCCTACTGACAGGCTCTTGTCCACATGCAGGCTGGTGCAGGGCCACCACCTTGTGCCACACAGGGGCAGCTGCTACTTGGGGATGCTCTTCAAGTGTTTCAGACGAGGTACGACACAAAACTCCGAGTTGCTGAGACGATTAAGCAAGCACGGTGTAAATTCAATTATTATAACATAGTGAATCATTGGGGGCTTATTGTCTCTCGCTCCTGGTTAAATATCTACCCAACCCACAGGTCCACAAAGACTTGCCACTCTTACTCTGCAGGATGAACCTAGAAACTGAGTGTCCAACTTCACATTCTTGTCATTAAAGGCCTGTGACAAAGGTGCATCTATTGTAGCGACCGTCTCAAGCTTACACATCTACCGGGTCTCCATTTGACTTTGTATTGTCTCGGAGGAAGTCCACCCACACCTCGACTTCCACAAACTGCTGGGAGTTGCCTCGCTCTGCCTCACAGTCAGAATTCTCCTCCTGCTTCACGTTGCCTCCATCGATGTGAAGGTCCCATTTTGGAGTTGAATCTTCATCTTCACATTTCACCTTCACTTCTTCCCTCTTCACAATCACCTCTTCCCTCTTCACCATCACTTCTTCCCTCTTCACCATCACCTCTTCATATTTCACCTCGATAACTTTAAAAGTGTCCAAGCTGGGATTTTCTTCCGGTTCTTGTTTCATGAGGGATGGGCTTATTGTGGCACTTTGACTTTCACAAGCTGATTTCAGACTCCACTCCTTGTGGATCTTCTGATGCTTCTGTGTTCTCTGGTGTACTTGAAGATGTGGTTGCTGTGCAAACGCCTTCCCGCACGGAGTGCACCTGAAGGGTTTCTCTCCCGTGTGTGTTCTCTGGTGAATTACAAGAGGAGATGACTGTGCAAACGCCTTCCCACACACACTGCACTTGAAGGGTTTCTATCCCGTGTGTTCTCTGGTGTATTACAAGAGCAGGTGACCGTGAAAATGCTTTCCCACACACACTGCACCTGAAGGGTTTCTCTCCCGTGTGTGTTTTCTGGTGTTCTACAAGAGTAGATGATTGTGCAAACGCCTTCCCACACACACTGCACCTGAAGGGTTTCTCTCCTGTGTGTGTTCTCTGGTGTTCTACAAGATTAGATGACTGTGCAAACGCCTTCCCACACACAATGCACTTGAAGGGTTTCTCTCCCGTGTGTGTTCTCTGGTGTGCTAGAAGAGCAGATGAATGTGCAAACGCTTTCCCACACACACGGCACTTGAAGGGTTTCTCTCCTGTGTGTGTTCTCTGGTGTTCTACAAGATTATATGAATGTGCAAACGCCTTCCCACACACACTGCACTTGAAGGGTTTCTCTCCTGTGTGAGTTCTCTGGTGCCGTGTCAAATCTCCTGTACGATCCGTGCTGTATGCACACTGGTCGCATTGTTGACTTGTCATACCGAGCTGCGCTGAGTGCCTTTGCTCCATCAGACCAATTCTGCAGAGGAAGCGTCAGAGGAAGCGTCAGCGGCAGACAGAAAAAAATAATATCCACACCATCTACACGTCAGTATCGAGGCACAGAGGAATGCATATAGTCACACGTGACTTACATGTCTATACTTATTCATATATTCATTATGTAATAAAAACGTTTCCCAAATTAATCACACGGGCTGTTATGGCACACAATGAGAGGGCAAATGGTTATAAACATGCCTGCAAGCCCTCGTATCTTCAAAATGAATGTTAACACAAAACTCCGAGCAAACAATTTCAGCTGTCTGGCTACAAAAGGAATATTTATGAGAGCTAAATTCAGCTGACATAGCAGAGGGTGTTGAAAACAATACTTCATAAATTAATGTTCAATCGCAACTTAGAGGTGTGAATCCAGGCTCAGATGTCCTTGAATGCTGGGATGAACAGTTCCGACTTCAGCTGCATGTGCGTACTGTGTTAACTTCCTGTTTCCATTCTTATAAAGAGTTCCAGAGGAAAACAAAAGTAAACTATTGTTACGCTATAACCTCCGTGTTCAACAGAGTTAATAGACGTTACTGCAAACACAAACTGTACACTGTCACTGGGTAAACAGGCGGTGGCGTGTCTAGAATCACGCCTGGCCACCTTCATCTGCTTGGCATGAATGCTTCCTCACTCCACCAAGTAATTAATTGAGGATCAATGAACATAGCTGAGGCTAACTGGAGTTTGCGTGTCTCTCTCCGTGGTGAGATGTTAACTACCTCACCTGGTATACAGGAAGTCGTGGGTTCGATTCCGACCCTGACGCCTGCTGTATATTTGGAGTTTGCGCGTCTCTCCGTATAGCGTCTTTGACCGATAGACATTGACACACGTATTCTTGTTTCTTTCGGTAAAGTTACGTAGATAGAAGATAACAATAACAGATAATACAATTACATTAAATAAAGAGCACTTGTGTTGCGATCAAAACGACGTGACTTTTTTTGCTTTATTTACATTCATTTTTATTGTTATTTTCATTTAATTTTCTATCTACGTGACTTTACCGAAAGAACCAAGAATATTAATACCTACAGTCACCAAAGTTTTAAGTCAAAACATTCACACACGTTGACAAAGCCTCACCTTGTGTTGTTGTGGGCAGGTCGCTTCTGATAACAAGAGCGGTATAGCAGCTCAAGCGGGCTTGGCCTGGTAACAAAAGAAAATAAAAACTGCGTGAATATTTACAATAAAAAAAGTTACAAAGTGGCGAGCCGGGTGAAGACAAATTAAACTTAAGCGAGATAATTAAAGTGAACGCAACCAGGCGAGGGCAGGAGGCAAGGCCCCGCGTGGCTAGGCCCCGCGTTGTAAAGTTCCAACCTGGACATCGATTCCCATGCTCACTGCTACTCAACCGACATCCCTACGAGAGAGAGGCTCTACCTTGGTAAACAACAACCACAACCACCACAACAACCACCACCACAAGAACAATGACCACCACCACAACGATGAGAATTTCTCACCTCGGATTTCAGTGCAAGAGCGCACACGGCAGCTTCCTGTTACCTTGCGACAGCAGGAAGTAGCATGACGTCAGTGCCCTTCCACGAGCAGCTCTCTAACTGAATAAATTATGTTAATCAGGCCGGCCCACACGTAGAGGGACGGGGGCGTGGGCGCTGAACCCGTCGCAACAAACTCGCGACGGCTTTAACGGTCACATTATGTTAATGAGCCACCGGTCACTGGGCGTAGCTTTGCCCAAATAAGGATTGCCACTGGACCGATATCGGCGGTAACCCGATCGGAGGTGACGTCACGCTCAAGAGCGCGGTGGACGGGGGGAGGGGTGAATACCTTGGTGACATAACGTCACTAGCGAGGTACACCTCACCCTGGCGTTTCACGCCGATGAGGTAATTAAGAGTGGTGACGTTACAGAGTTGGAGTTTAAGTTGATTTAGATTCATTTTCCATTGCTCCCTCCCTTGGGTGTGTGAGCTCAGCAACAACGTGGACATTATTGTGTATACACTGTGTGTGTGTACACTGTGTGTACACTGTGTGTGTACACTATGTGTGTACACTGTGTATACACTGTGTGTGTACAATGTGTGTGTACATTGTGTGTACACTGTGTGTATACACTGTGTATGCTGTGTGTGTACACTGTGTGTGTACACTGTGTGTATGTGTGTACACTGTGTGTGTACACTGTGTGTATACACTGTGTGTGTGCACTGTGTGTGTGTACACTGTGTGTGTACATTGTGTGTGTACACTGTGTGTGTACACTGTGTGTGTGTACACTGTGTGTGTACATTGTGTGTGTGTGTACACTGTTTGTGTCCGCATTGAACCGAACCATCTACTTAATGACGAGAGAAAATTCACACGAAATGTCCTTTTCAATGAAGTCTTCCAGATGTAAATTGATATAAGCTTTTAATGAAGAAATAAAATCATCTAACTCAAAACACAACACAATTCAAAGATGTTTCATTTTAAAACTTCAAAACGGAGCATGGGGTACTTGCGTGAATGCGTCCTTCGTGTGCAAATGTTGTGACTTTCCTGGCCTGAGGGCCATCAATGTGTTGGACCCTTATTGGTGCACAGCGACTCAACAACAGCAGTGGGGTTTGCTTCAACCGATGGTTACGAACATCCAGACGTCAATCAGCAAGGAGCATTTCTAGTCCTTGTTAGACAAAATCTACGTCAACACGTAAGACAAAACTACAATTCGTGTTGTATAGAATGTACCTCCTCCTATACGTGTAACTTTCAAGTGGTATGCCTTGTAACTGATGAATGATCCGAGCGTGCTCCCTATTTCAAAGACAATGAGTTGCTCCAGATGCTTCATGGAACACAAAAACACCGTTTGACCTGTATCACAAGAACAACGGGTCTCACCTGAGTTCTCTGTACAGGTTACTTTCAAATACACACACACACACACTTTGTCCTAACATCACTTGTTCAATGTTTGACCCTTACAGATCAAATGTTAGAAGTATGCACAAAACCAGACAAGTATTAATTCTAAATTATTGACAGGCATATTAACAAAATTGGATTAAATTTCGATTTAAAGCTTTCGTGACTGCAATGATTCATCTTCTTTGGTTCTTTCGGTAAAGTCATGTAGAATGAGAATAAAATAATAAATTGATAAAATAAAATAATACAATAATATTCTCACGACGTTTCGGCCACAACACAAGCGGCCTTCATCAGGTGAAGGGACGAGACTGTCTGGTAGGACAGCGCAGGAGTGAAAGAGCCATGTTCAGATCACGACCTTTAAGCTGTGTGAGAGGAAACAAAGCGCCTTGTCAAAGGAATTAGCATATAATTTAGCATTGAAATGGCTGAGTGATTAGCTTGTGACAGGTCACAGAAATAGCTATGTTAAAAGTTAAAGCATACACATCCGCAGAGGCACCCCTTGACAATGGAATTAGCATAAAATTTTGCATTGAAATAGCTAAGTTAAAGCATACACATCCGCAGAGGCACCCTTGACAAAGGAATTAGCATGGAATTTAGCATTGAAATAGCTGAGTGATTAGCTTGTGACTGGTCACAGAAATAGCTATGTTAAAGTCAGAGCATACACATTCACCGAGGCACTTAGTACAAATCAAACAGGAGAATTTAGCATTGAAATAACTAGGCCAATTTAGCATTGAAATAACTGAGTGATTAGCTAGTGACTGGTCACAGAAATGACTATGTTGAAGTCAAGGCCTACACATGAGCTATTCACAGTACTATATAGTGAACCAATAAAAAACTAAAATATAAATTACCTTAATGTTATCAATAAACTCTATATTCTCCAATCAGCTAAGCTACCAACAATAAGTTGTTATATATCACAATGCTATATGGCGAAAAAAATGGGTGGATTCTTACCCTCAACTTTAGCACCACGGATAGCTACGGGCCCCGTTCAGACGGACGAGTTCATCCATGGTCGGAACAGAGGAGGGGGAGAGAGACAACTGCGAGGCGCTATTATACTCCATGTTGTAAACCATTTCTGTTCTTAATTAATTGTATTTTACGATGACCTTCAGACCGCAGCTCTTTCGCCAGCATTGACTCTTAATACCTCTCACACCACGGTTAATGGTATGGTTTACAACATGGAGTATAATAGCGCCTCGCAGCTGTCTCTCTCCCCCTCCTCTGTTCCGACCATGGATGAACTCGTCCGTCTGAACGGGGCCCGTAGCTATCCGTGGTGCTAAAGTTGAGGGTAAGAATCCACCCATTTTTTTCGCCATATAGCATTGTGATATATAACGACTTATTGTTGGTAGCTTAGCTGATTGGAGAATATAGAGTTTATTGATAACATTAAGGTCATTTATATTTTAGTTTTTCATTGGTTCACTATATAGTACTGTGAATAGCTCAGATGTGTAGGCCTTGACTTCAACATAGTAATTTCTGTGACCAGTCACTAGCTAATCACTCAGTTATTTCAATGCTAAATTCGCTTAGTTATTTCAATGCTAAATTCTCCTGTTTGATTTGTACTAAGTGCCTCGGTGAATGTGTATGCTCTGACTTCAACGTAGCTATTTCTGTGACCAGTTACAAGCTAATCACTCAGCTATTTCAATGCTAAATTCTATGCTAATTCCTTTGTCAAGGGTGCCTCTGCGGATGTGTATGCTTTAACTTAGCTATTTCAATGCTAAATTTTATGCTAATTCCATTGTCAAGGGGTGCCTCTGCAGATGTGTATGCTTTAACTTTTAACAGCTATTTCTGTGACCAGTCACAAGCTAATCACTCAGCCATTTCAATGCTAAATTATATTCGAATTCTTTTGTCAAGGCGCTTTGTTTCCTCTCACACAGCTTAAAGGTCGTGATCTGAACGTGGCTCTTTCACTCCAGCGCTGTCCTACCAGTCTCGTCCCTTCACCTGATGAAGGCCGCTTGTGTTGTGGCCGAAACGTCGTGAGAATATTATTGTGTTATTTTATTTTATCAATTTATTATTTTATTCTCATTCTACATGACTTTACCGAAAGAACAAAAGAAAAATTGGATTACTGCAGTGAAATATACTGCATCACGTTACATCGTATTAACAAGAAGCTTTTAAAAAAAAGTTGCACAGTCTGCTTCACAGTGTATGTAAAACATACTATTGTGTCATTCAAAACGAGTAGGCCATTGCATGCTGGCGTCTGAGTGAAAATGTAGCAAATTCTAAACATTACGTACAAACTACACAACTGAGATGACGCATCAATCATCGCCCCCTATTGACAGGCTCTTTTTTCGATTTAAAGCTTTCGTGACTGCAATGATTCATCTTCTTTGGTTCTTTCGGTAAAGTCACGTAGAATGAGAATAAAATAATAAATTGATAAAATAAAATAACACAATAATATTCTCACGACGTTTCGGCCACAACACAAGCGGCCTTCATGAAGGCCGCTATTTTATTTTATCAATTTATTATTTTATTCTCATTCTACGTGACTTTACCGAAAGAACCAAAGAGGCTCTTTTTTTCGATTTAAAGCTTTCGTGACTGCAAGGATTCATCTTCTTTGGTTCTTTCGGTAAAGTCACGTAGAATCTTAGCAGCGTTCATTGCAGCTCTGTCGTCCCGACAGGTTTGTTCCTTTCACCTGAAGGCCACTTGTGTTGTGGCCGAAACGTCGTGATAATTTTTTGTGTTATTTTATTGTTTTATTTTATTATTTTATTCTCATTCTACGTGACTTTACCGAAAGAACCAAAGAAGATGACAGGCTCTTGTCCACATGCAGGCCGGTGCAGGGCCACCACCTTGTACCACACAGGGGCAGCTGCTACTTGGGGATGCTCTTCGAGCGTTTGAGATGAGATACAAAACTCCGAGTTGCTGATACGATTAAGCAAGCACCATGTAAAAGCAATTATTCTGATAACAGTGAATGCTTGGGAGCTTATTCGCTCTTGCTCCTGGTTAGAGATCTACCCAACCCACGGGCCCACAAAGACTGGCCGCTCTTACTCTGCAGGATGAACCTAGAAACTGATGTTCAACTTCACGTTCTTGTCATTAAAGGCCTGTGACAAAGGTGTATCTATTGTAGCGACATCGTCTCGGGCTTACACATCTACCGGGTCTCCACTTGACTTTGTATTGTCTAGGAGCAAGTCCACCCACACCTCCACTTCCACAAACTGCTGGGAGTTGCCTCACTCTGACTCAGTCAGAATTCTCCTCCTGCTTCACGATGTGAAGGTCCCATTTTGGAGTTGAATCTTCATCTTCACATTTTACCTTCACTTCTTCGCTCATCACTTCTTCACATTTCACCTTCACCTCTTCATATTTCACCTCGATACCTTTAAAAGTGTCCAAGCTGGGATTTTCTTCCGGTTCTTGTTTCATGAGGGATGGGCTCATTGCGGCACTTTGACTTTCACAAGCTGATTTCATACTCCGACTCTGCTCCTTGTGGATCTTCCGATGCTTTTGTGTTCTCTGGTGTTTTCGAAGATTTGATGAATCTGCAAACGGCTTCCTGCACAGAGTGCACCTGAAGGGTTTCTCTCCTGTGTGTGTTCTCTGGTGTTTTACAAGATCAGATGAATGTGCAAACGCCTTCACGCACACACTGCACTTGAAGGGTTTCTCTCCCGTGTGTGTTCTCTGGTGTGTTACAAGATTACCTGACTGTGTAAACGCCATCCCGCACATCGTGCACCTGAATGGTTTCTCTCCCGTGTGTGTTCTCTGGTGTGTTACAAGATTACATGAATCTGAAAATGTCTTCCCACACACACTGCACTTGAAGGGTTTCTCTCCCGTGTGTGTTCTCTGGTGTACTTTAAGATGTGGTGACTGTGCAAACGCCTTCCCGCACACAGTGCACTTGAAGGGTTTCTCTCCCGTGTGTGTTCTCTGGTGTGTTTTAAGAGTAGATGAATCTGAAAATGTCTTCCCACACACACTGCACTTGAAGGGTTTCTCTCCCGTATGTGTTCTCTGGTGTGTTTTAAGAGTAGATGAATCTGAAAATGTCTTCCCACACACACTGCACCTGAAGGGTTTCTCTCCTGTGTGTGTTCTCTGGTGTGTTTTAAGAGTAGATGACCATGAAAATGCCTTCCCACACACAGTGCACTTGAAGGGTTTCTCTCCTGTGTGTGTTCTCTGGTGGGTCTCAAGAACTGATGACCATGCAAATGCCTTCCCACACACAGTACATTTGAAGGGTTTCTCTCCTGTTTGAGTTCTCTGTTGCCGTGTTTAGTTTCCAGTCCGGTCCGTGCTGTATGCACGCTGGTTTCATTGTTGACTTGTCGTACGGAGCTGCTGCCTTTGCTCCATGAAACCAATTCTGCATAGGAAGCGTCAGAGGAAGCGTCAGCTGTAGACAGAAAATAAGAACATCAGTTTCGAGGCACAGAGGAATGCATATATACACAGTGACTTACACGTCTATACTTATTACTATATTCATGATGTAGTGAAAACGTTTCCCAAATTCATCACGAGAGGGGAAATGTCATAAATATGCCTGGAAGCCCTCATATCTGCAAAATGAATGTTAACCCAAAACTCCGAGCACACAATTTCGGCTGTCTGACTACAAAGGAATATTTATGAAAGCTAAATTCGGCTGACATAGCAAAGGGTGTTGAAAAAATACTATTTCTGTTGTGCAAAAATGCATTAATTAACGTTCAATTGCAACTCAGGTGTGAATTCAGGCTCATATGTCCTTGAATGCTGGGGATGAACAGTTCCGACTTCAGCTGCATGTGTGTGCTGTATTCACCTCCTGTTTCCATTCTTATAAAGAGTTCCAGCGGAAAACAAAAATAAACTATTGTTTTGATATAACCTCCGTGTTCAATAGAGTTAATAGACTTTACTGCAAACACAAACTTGACACTGTCACACACTGCCATGAGTAAACAGGTGGCGGTGTGACCAGCACCATGCCTGGCCACCTTCATCTGCTCAACATTAATTCTTCCTCACTCCACCAAGTAATGAATCGAGGATCAATCAACATAGCCGAGGCTATCCGTGTCTCTGTCTCTCTCTCCCCGTGGTGAAGGTGTTCCCCTCCACACATTCAGAGTCAACAGCGGCACGTGCTTAGCGTCTTTGACCGATAGATACATTAACACACGTATTGTTGGTTCTTTCAGTAAAGTCACGTAGATAGAAAATAAAAATAACAGATTAAATTCAATAAGATAAAGACCACTTGTGTTGCGATCGAAACGTCGTGGGTTTTTTGCTTTATTTTCAATTTTTTTTATTTTTCATTTAATTTATAATCTGTTATTTTCATTTAATTTTCTATCTATGTGACTTTACCGAAAGAACCAAAAATATTAATTCCTGCAGTCACCAAAGTTTTAAGTCAAAACATTCACACACGTTGACAAAGCCTCACCTTGTGTTGTTGTGGGCAGGTCGCTTCTGATAACAAGAGCGGTATAGCAGCTCAAGCGGGCTTGGCCTGCTAACAAAAGAAAATAAAAACTGCGTGAATATTTACAATAAAACAAAGTTACAAAGTGGCGAGCCGGGTGAAGACAAATTAAACTTAAGCGAGATAATTAAAGTGAATGCAATCAGGCGAGGGCAGGAGGCAAGGCCCCGCGTGGCTAGGCCCCGCGCTGTAAAGTTCCAACCTGGACATCGATTCCCATGCTCGCTGCTACTCAACTGACATCCCTACGAGAGCGAGGCTCTACCTTGGTAAACAACAACAACCACCACCACAACGACCACCACCACAACGATGAGAATTTCTCACCTCGGATTTCAGTGCAAGCGCGCACACGGCAGCTTCCTGTTGCCTCGCAACTGCAGGAACTAGTATGACGTCACTTCCCTCCCAAGAGCGGCTGTTACTGTATAAATTATGTTAATGAGGCCGGCCCATATGTCGAGAGATGGGGGCGTGGGCGCTGAACCTGTCGCAATAAACTCGCGACGGCTTTAACGGACACATTATGTTAATGAGCCACCAGTCACTGGGCGCAGCTGTGCCCAAATAAGGATTGCCACTGGAACGATATCGGCAGTGACCTGAGCGGAGGTGACGTCACGCTCAAGTGCGCGGTGGACGGGGGAGGGCTGAATAACCTGGTGACATGACGTCACTAACGAGGTACACCTCACCCTGGCGTTTCACACCGATGAGGTAATGCAGAGTGGTGACGTCACAGAGTTGGAGTTTAAGTTGATTTAGATTGGGTGTGTGAGCTCAACAACAACGTGGACATTATTGTGTATACACTGTGTGTGTGTACACTGTGTGTGTGTACACTATGTGTATACACTGTGTCACTGTGTCGCTGTGTCACTGTGTGTGTACACTGTGTGTATATACTGTGTGTGTACTCTGTGTGTGTACACTGTGTATATACTATATGTACACTGTGTGTACACTGTGTGTACTATTTGTGTACACTGTGTATACACTGTGTGTTCAATGTGTGTGTACATTGTGTGTACACTGTGTATATACACTGTGTGTACACTGTGTGTATACACTGTGTATACTGTGTGTGTACACTGTTTGTGTACACTGTGTGTACATGTGTGTGTGTACTGTGTGTGTACACTGTGTGTGTACACTGTGTACAGTGTGTACACTGTGTACACTGTTTGTACAGTGTGTGTGTACACTGTGTGTACATTGTGGGTGTACACTGTGTGTACACTGTGTGTGTGTACATTGTGTGTGTACACTGTATGTACACTGTGTGTGTGTACACTGTTTGTGTCCGCATTGGACCGAACCCCCGGCAAGGCCATCTGCTTAATGACGAGAGAAAATTCACGCGAAATGTCCTTTTCAATGAAGTCTTCCAGATGTAAATTGATACAAGCTTTTAATGAAGAAATAAAATCATCTAATGCAAAACACAACACAATTCAAAGATGTTTCATTTTAAAACTTCAAAACGGAGCATGGAGTACTTGCGTGAATGCGTCCTTCGTGTGCAAATGTTGTGACTTTCCTGGCCTGAAGGCCGTAAATGTGTTGGACCCTTATTGGTGCACAGCGTCTCAACAACAGCAGTGGGGTTTGCTTCAACAGATAGGTAACGAACATCCAGACGTGAATCAGCAAGGAGCATTTCTAGTCCCAGTTAGACAAAATCTACGTCAACACGTAAGACAAAACTACAATTCGTGTTGTAGAGAATGTACCTCCTCCTATACGTGTAACTTTCAAGTGGTATGCCTTGTAACTGGTGAATGATCCGAGCGTGCTCCCTATTTCAAAGATAATGAGTTGCTCCAGAGGCAGACGCTTCGTGAAACACGAAAGTACCCTTTGACCTGTATCACAAGAACAACGGGTCTCACCTGAGTCCTCTGTACAGGTTACTTCCAAACACACACACACTTTGTCCTAACATCACTTATTCAATGTGTGACCCTCAGATAAAATGTTAAATGCACAATCAGACAAGTATTCATTATAAATCATTGACGGGCATATTAGCAACATTTAATTACTGCAGCGAAATTGACTGCATCACGTTACATCGTATTAACAAGAAGTTATTTTACAAATACGCACTGTCTTCTTAACCGTGTATGTACAACGTACTATTGTTGTGTCATTCAAAACGAGTAGGCCGTTGCATGCTGGCGTCTGGGTCAAAATGTATCAAATTCTAAACATTACGCTACAAATAATAGATCACGGCGTTTCGATGGCAACACAAGCAATCGTCATCAGGTGGGACAAGCACAGCAGCAATAAGAGGAAACTGCTGGAGTAGGCGCCTACTACTTCAGCAGTTTCTCTTGCTGTGGTTGTCCCACCTGATGACGATTGCTCGTGTTGTGATCTAAACGCCGTCATCTGTTATGTTTCTACCCACGTGGTGACTTTACCGAAATAACTCAAGAGTGTGGATTCCTGCAGTCAGGAAAGCTATGAATCAAGATTACCTACAAACTACACAACTGAAATTACGCATCAATCATCGCCCCCTGACAGGCTCTTGTCCACATGCAGGCTGGTGTAGGACCACCACCTTGTGCCACACAGGTGCAGCTGCTACTTGGGGATGCTCTTCGAGTGCTTCAGACGAGATACAAAACTCCGAGTTGCTGAGGCGGTTAAGCAAGCACCGTGTAACTGCAATTATTATAACATAGTGAATGCTTGGGGGCTTATTGTCTCTCGCTCCTGGTGAGAGATCTACCCAACCCACGGGCCCACAAAGACTGGCCGCTCTTACTCTGCAGGTTGAACCTAGGAACTGAGTGTCCAACTTCACGTTCTTGTCATTAAAGGCCTGTGACAAAGGTGCATCTATTGTAGCGACATCGTCTCTGGCTTACACATCTACCGGGTCTCCACTTGACTTTGTATTGTCTAGGAAGTCCACCCACACCTCCACTTCCACAAACTGCTGGGAGTTGCCTCGCTCTGCCTCAGTCAGAATTCTCCTCCTGCTTTACGATGTGAAGGTCCCATTTTGGAGTTGAATCTTCATCTTCACATTTTACCTTCACTTCTTCGCTCATCACTTCTTCCCTCTTCACCATCACTTCTTCACATTTCACCTTCACCTCTTCATATTTCACCTCGATACCTTTAAAAGTGTCCAAGCTGGGATATTCGTCCGGTTCGTGATTCACGAGGGATGGGTTCATTGCGGCACTTTGACTTTCACAAGCTGATTTCAGACTCCACTCCTTGTGGATCTTCTGATGCTTCTGTGTTCTCTGGTGTACTTGAAGATTTGATGAACGTGCAAATGCCTTCCCACACACACTGCACTTGAAGGATTTCTCTTCTGTATGTGTTCTCTGGTGTTTTAAAAGCAGATGAATCTGAAACTGTCTTCCCACACACACTGCACTTGAAGGGTTTCTCTTCTGTGTGTGTTCTCTGGTGTTTTTTAAGAGCAGATGACCGTGAAAATGCCTTCCCACAAACACTGCACTTGAAGGGTTTCTCTCCCGTGTGTGTTCTCTGGTGTAATACGAGATTATATGACTGTGTAAACGCCATCCCGCACATCGTGCACCTGAAGGGTTTCTCTCCCGTGTGTGTTGTGTTCTCTGGTGTTTTACAAGATCAGATGACTGTGCAAATGCCTTCACGCACACACTGCACTTGAAGGGTTTCTCTCCTGTGTGTGTTCTCTGGTGTTTTTTAAGAGCAAATGACCGTGTAACCGCCATCCCGCACACACTGCACTTGAAGGGTTTCTCTCCCGTGTGTATTCTCTGGTGTTTTCTAAGAGTAGATAAATCTGAAAATGCCTTCCCACAAACACTGCACTTGAAGGGTTTCTCTCCCGTGTGTGTTCTCTGGTGGTTCTTAAAAACTGATGGCCATGCAAATGCCTTGTTACACACAGTACATTTGAAGGGTTTCTCTCCTGTGCGAGTTCTCTGGTGCCGTGTCAAATTTCCAGTCCGGTCCGTGCTGTATGCACGCTGGTCGCATTGTTGACTTGTCGTACCGAGCTGCGCTGAGTGCCTTTGCTCCATCAGACCAATTCTGCAGAAGAAGCGTCAGCTGCAGACAGAAAAAAAGAATATCCACACCATCTACACGTCAGGCACAGAGGAATGCACACGTGACTTACACGTCTATACTTATTAATATATTCATGATGTAGTGAAAAAGTTTCCCAAATTCATCAGATTTGATGAATCTGCAAACGCCTTCACGCACAGAGTGCACCTGAAGGGTTTCTCTCCACGGGCTGCTATGGCACACAATGAGAGGGAAAATGTCATTAATATGCCTGGAAGCCCTCATATCTTCCAGATGAATGTTAACTCAAAACTCTAAGCACACAATTTCGGCTGTCTGACTACAAAAGGAATATTTATGAAAGCTAAATTCAGCTGACATAGCAAAGGGTGTTGAAAACAATACTATTTGTGTTATGCAGAAATGCATAAATTAACGTTCAATCGCAACTTAGAGGTGTGAATCCAGGCTCGGATGTCCTTGAATGCTGGGATGAACAGTTCTGACTTCAGCTGCATGTGTGTGGTGTGTTCACCTCCTGTTTCCATTCTTATAAAGAGTTCCAGATGAAAACAAAAATAAACAATTTTTTTGATACAACCTCCGTGTTCAACAGAGTTAATAGACGTTACTGCAAACACAAACTTGACACTGTCACACACTGCCATGAGTAAACAGGTGGTGGTGTGACCAGAACAATGCCTGGCCACCTTCATCTGCTCAGCATTAATTCTTCCTCACTCCACCAAGTAATGAATCGAGGATCAATCAACATAGCCGAGGCTATCCGTGTCTCTGTCTCTCTCCCCGTGGTGAAGGTGTTCCCCTCCACACATTCAGAGTCAACAGCAGCACGAGCTTAGCGTCTTTGACCGATAGATACATTGACGCACGTATTGTTGGTTCTTTCAGAAAAGTCACATAGATAGAAAATAAAAATAACAGATTAAATTTAATAAGATAAAGACCACTTGTGTTGCGATCGAAACGTCGTGGGTTTTTTGCTTTATTTAAAAAAGATATTTTTCATTTAATTTGATTGCTATTTTTATTTTATTTCATATCTACGTGACTTTACCGAAATAACCAAGAAAATTCATTCCTGCAGTCACCAAAGTTTAAAGTCAAAACATTCACACACGTTGACAAAGCCTCACCTTGTGTTGTTGTGGGCAGGTCGCTTCTGATAACAAGAGCGGTATAGCAGCTCAAGCGGGCTTGGCCTGGTGAAAACAAAAGAAAATAAAAACTGCGTGAATATTGACAATAAAACAAAGTTACAAAGTGGCGAGCCGGGTGAAGACAAATTAAACTTAAGCGAGATAATTAAAGTGAATGCAATCAGGCGAGGGCAGGAGGCAAGGCCCCGCGTGGCTAGGCCCTGCGTTGTAAAGTTCCAACCTGGACATCGATTCCCATGCTCGCTGCTACTCAACTGACATCCCTACGAGAGAGAGGCTCTACCTTGGTAAACAACAACCACCACCACCACAACAACAACCACCACCACCACAACGATGAGAATTTCTCACCTCGGATTTCAGTGCAAGCGCGCACACGGCAGCTTCCTGTTACCTCGCGACAGCAGGAAGTAGTATGACGTCACTTCCCTCCCACGAGCGGCTCTCTAACTGAATAAATTATGTTAATGACGCCGGCCCATATGTCGAGGGATGGGGGCGTGGGCGCTGAACCCGTCGCAATAAACTCGCGACGGCTTTAACGGACACATTATGTTAATGCGCCACCAGTCACTGGGCGTAGCTTTGCCCAAATAAGGATTGCCACTGGAACGATATCGCCAGTGATCCAAGCGGAGGTGACGTCACGCTGAAGAGCGCGGTGGACAGGGGAGGGATGAATACCTTGGTGACATGACGTCACTAGCGAGGTACACCTCACCCTGGCGTTTCATGCCGATGAGGTAATGCTGAGTGGTGACGTCACAGAGTTGGAGTTTAAGTTTATTTAGATTAATTTTCCATTGCTCCCTCCCTTGGGTATGGGAGCTCAGCAACAATGTGGACATACACTGTGTATACACTGTGTGCGTGTGTACACTATGTGTATACACTGTGTCACTGCGTGTCGCTGTGTCACTGAGTACCTGGTGCGGTGTGTAAATATCGCCACTAGGGAGACAAAGGCGGTCGGGCGTGGTGCTGGCCACCCACCCCCTCGTGTACCGTTCCGGCCTTCATAGGTGCTCACTAACAGCACTTGCCCCTACGGTCTGTTAAGGCTACACGGGGGATCTTTGTCTTTGTGTGTCACTGTGCCTGGCACAAGCGTCGTGGTGACGTCACCGTCACTTAGTGGCGAATGGCGGTTGTTGTTGTCACTGTGTCACTGTGTGTGTGTCACTGTGTGTGTGTATATACAGTGTGTGTACCCTGTGTGTACACTATGTGTATACACTGTGTGTGTGTACACTGTGTGTACACTGTGTGTCACTGTGTGTGTGTACATTGTGTATACACTGTGTGTACAGTGTGTGTACACTCTGCACAAAGAGGGTACACTGTGTGTGCACTGTGTGTACATTGTGTACACTTTGTGTGCACACTGTGTGTACACTGTGTGTGTACACTGTGTGTGTACATTGTGTGTGTACACTGTGTGTGTGTACACTGTGTGTGTCCGAACCCCCGGCAAGGCCATCTACTTAATGACGAGAGAAAATTCACACGAAATGTCCTTTTCAATGAAGTCTTCCAGATGTAAATTGATACAAGCTTTTAATGAGGAAATAAAATAATCTCATTCAAAACACAACACAATTCAAAGATGTTTCATTTTAAAACTTCAAAACGGAGCATGGGGTACTTGCGTGGATGCGTCCTTCGTGTGCAAATGTTGTGACTTTCCTGGCCTGAAGGCCGTCAATGTGTTGGACCCTTATTGGTGCACAGCGTCTCAACAACAGCAGTGGGGTTTGCTTCAACCGATAGGTAACGAACATCCAGACGTTAATCAGCAAGGTGCATTTCTAGTCCCAGTTAGACAAAACCTACGTCAACACGTAAGACAAAACTACAATTCGTGTTGTAGAGAATGTACCTCCTCCTATACGTGTAACGTTCAAGTGGTATGCCTTGTAACTGATGAATGATCCGAGTTTGCTTCCTATTTCAAAGACAATGAGTTGCTCCAGATGCTTCGTGGAACACAAAAACACCATTTGACCTGTATCACAAGAACAACGGGTCCCACCTGAGTTCTCTGTACAGGTTACTTCCAAACAGACACGCACACTTTGTCCTAACATCACTTATTCAATGTTTGACCCTTACAGATCAAATGTTACTTGTATGCACAAAATCAAACAAGAATTCATTCTAAATTATTGACAGGCATATTAACAAAATTGGATTACTTCAGTGAAATATACTGTATCACGTTACATCGTATTAACAAGAAGCTTTTAAAAAAAAGTTGCAGTCTGCTTCACAGTGTATGTAAAACATACTATTGTCATTCAAAACGAGTAGGCCATTGCATGCTGGCGTCTGAGTGAAAATGTAGCAAATTCTAAACATTACCTACAAACTACACAACTGAGATGACACATCAATCATCGCCCCCTACTGACAGGCTCTTGTCCACATGCAGGCCGGTGCAGGGCCACCACCTTGTGCCACACAGGGGCAGCTGTTACTTGGGGATGCTCAAGCGTTTGAGATACAAAACTCCGAGTTGCTGAGGCGATTAAGCAAGCACCATGTAAAAGCAATTATTATAACATAGTGAATGCTTGGGAACTTATTGGCTCTTGCTCCTGGTTAGAGATCTACCCAACCCACGGGCCCACAAAGTGTTCAACTTCACATTCCTGTCATTAAAGGCCTGTGACAAAGGTGCATCTATTGGAGCAACATCATATCAAGCTTACACATCTACCGAGTCTCCACTTGACTTTGTATTGTCTAGGAGCAAGTCCACCCACACCTCCACTTCCACAAACTGCTGGGAGTTGCCTCGCTCTGCCTCAGTCAGAATTCTCCTCCTGCTTTACAATGTGAAGGTCCCATTTTGGAGTTGAACCTTCATCTTCACATTTTACCATCACTTCTTCGCTCATCACTTCTTCACATTTCACCATCACCTCTTCACATTTCACCATCACCTCTTCATATTTCACCTCGATACCTTTAAAAGTGTCCAAGCTGGGATTTTCTTCCGGTTCGTGTTTCATGAGGGATGGGCTTATTGTGGCACTTTGACTTTCACAAGCTGATTTCAGACTACACTCCTTGTGGATCTTCTGATGCTGTGTTCTCTGGTGTACTTGAAGAGTTGATGAACGTGCAAATGCCTTCCCGCACACACTGCACTTGAAGGGTTTCTCTCCTGTGTGTGTTCTCTGGTGTACTTCAAGATTTGATGAACGTGCAAACGCCTTCCCGCACAGAGTGCACCTGAAAGGTTTCTCTCCCGTGTGTGTTCTCTGGTGTGTTTTAAGAGTAGATGACCATGAAAACGCCTTCCCACAAACACTGCACTTGAAGGGTTTCTCTCCCGTGTGTGTTCTCTGGTGTATTACGAGATTATATGACTGTGTAAACGCCATCCCGCACATTGTGCACCGGAAGGGTTTCTCTCCCGTGTGTGTTCTCTGGTGTTTTACAAGCGCAGATGAATGTGCAAATGCCTTCACGCACACACTGCACTTGAAGGGTTTCTCTCCCGTGTGTGTTCTCTGGTGTTCTACAAGAGCAGATGACTGTGCAAATGCTTTCCCACACACACTGCACTTGAAGGGTTTCTTTCCCGTGTGTGTTCTCTGGTGTGTTACAAGATGACATGAATCTGAAAACGCCTTGCCGCACAGAGTACACTTGAAGGGTTTCTCTCCTGTGTGTGTTCTCTGGTGTTTTTTAAGAGCAGATGACCATGAAAATGCCTTCCCACACACACTGCACTTGAAGGGTTTCTCTCCCGTGTGTGTTCTCTGGTGTTTTACAAGATTACATGACTGTGTAAACGCCATCCCGCACATCGTGCACCTGAAGGGTTTCTCTCCCGTGTGTGTACTCTGGTGGTTCTGAAAAACTGATGGCCATGCAAATGCCTTGTTACACACAGTACATTTGAAGGGTTTCTCTCCTGTGTGACTTCTCTGGTGCCGTGTCAAATTTCCAGTCCGGTCCGTGCTGTATGCACGCTGGTCGCATTGTTGACTTGTCGTACCGAGCTGCGCTGAGTGGCTTTGCTCCATCAGACCAATTCTGCAGAGGAAGCGTCAGCTGCAGACATAAAAAAAAGAATATCCACACCATCTACACGTCAGTATCGATGCACAGAGGAAAGCATATATACACAGTAGCACGTGACTTACACGTCTATACTTATTCATATATTCATGATATAGTGGAAAAGTGTCCCAAATTCATCACACGGGCTGTTATGGCACACACTGAGAGGGCAAATGGTCATAAACATGCCTGGAAGCCCTCGAATCTTCAAAATGAATGTTCACCCAAAACTCCGAGCACACAATTTCGGCTGTCTGGCTACAAAAGGAATATTTATGAGAGCTAAATTCAGCTGACATAGCAAAGGGTGTTGAAAACAATACTATTTGTGTTAGGCAGAAATGCATAAATTAACGTTCAATCGCAACTTAGAGGTGTGAATCCAGGCTCAGATGTCCTTAAATGCTGGGATGAACAGTTCCGACTTCAGCTGCATGTGTGTGCTGTGTTAACTTCCTGTTTACATTCATATAAAGAGTTCCAGAGGAAAACAAAAGTAAACAATTGTCATGATATAACCTCCGTGTTCAACAGAGTTAATAGATGTTACTGCAAACACAAACTGTACACTGTCACTGAGTAAACAGGCGGTGACGTGTCTAGAATCATGCCTGGCCACCTTCATCTGCTCGGCATGAATGCTTTCTCACTCCACCAAGTAATTAATTGAGGATCAACGAACATAGCCGTGGCTAACTGGAGTTTGCGTGTCTCTCTCCGTGGTGAGATGTTAACTACCTCACCTGGTATACAGGAAGTCATGGGTTCGATCCCAACCGTGACGCCTGCTGTATATTTGGAGTTTGCGCGTCTCTCCGTATAGCGTCTTTGACCGATAGACATTGACACACGTATTCTTGTTTCTTTCGGTAAAGTTACGTAGATAAAAAATAACAATAACAGATAATACAATTACATTAAATAAAGGCCACTTGTGTTGCGATCAAAACGACGTGAGTTGTTTTGCTTTAGTTACAATTTATTTTTTATTTATTTTCATTGTTATTTTTATTAATTTTCTATCTACATGACTTTACCGAAAAAACCAAGAATAATAATTCCTGCAGTCACCAAAGTTTTAAGTCAAAACATTCACACACGTTGACAAAGCCTCACCTTGTGTTGTTGTGGGCAGGTCGCTTCTGATAACAAGAGCGGTATAGCAGCTCAAGCGGGCTTGGCCTGCTAACAAAAAAACGAAAATAAAAACTGCGTGAATATTTACAATAAAACAAAGTTACAAAGTGGCGAGCCGGGTGAAGACAAATTAAACTTAAGCGAGATAATTAAAGCGAACGCAATCAGGTGAGGGCAGGAGGCAAGGCCCCGCGTGGCTAGGCCCCGCGTTGTAAAGTTCCAACCTGGACATCGATTCCCATGCTCGCTGCTACTCAACTGACATCCCTACGAGAGAGAGGCTCTACCTTGGTAAACAACAACAACCACCACAACGATGAGAATTTCTCATCTCGGATTTCAGTGCAAGCGCGGATCGGCAGCCTCCTGTTACCTCGCGACGTCACACGGGTAAGCAGGTAACATGACGTCACTGCCGGGATAAGAGACACGCCCCTCCCACAAAGAGCGGCTCTGTAACTGAATAAATTATGTTAATGAGCCCGGGCCATACGTCGAGGAATGGGGTGTGGCTGCTGAACCTGTCGCAATAAACACTCGACGGCTTCAACGGATACATTATGTTAATGAACCGCCAGTCACTGGGCGTACCTTTGCCCAAATAAGGATTGCCACTGGATTGATATCGGCAGTGACCCAAGCGGAGGTGACGTCACGATCAAGAGCACTGTGGACGGGGTTGGGGGAGTGTGAATACCTTGGTGACATGACGTCACTAGCGAGATACACCTCCCGCTGGCACTTTATGCCGATGAGGTCATGCTGAGTGGTGACGTCACAGAGCGGGGATGGAGTCTAAGTTGATTTAGCTTCATTTTCCATTGCCCCCTCCCTTGGGTGTGTGAACTCAGCAACAACGTGGACATTATTGCGTATGCAGTGTGTGTGTACACTGTGTGTACACACACACTGTATACAAACACACAGTGTGTGTGTGTACACACTCTGTGTGCGTACACGTGCACACACAGTGTGTGTACATGTACACAGTGTGTGTACATGTACACACACTGTGTGTGTGTAGTGGGGGGCAAAGGCGATGCATCGGCCAGTCATCTGAGTCAGTCGACCCATGGCATCTTATAATCAATTATTTTTTTTAATGTATTATTTTTATTTGTTATTTGTATTTTTTCATTTTTTTATCTTTTATTTTGTTTATTTTTTGTTTTCTATCTACGTGACTTTGCCGAAAGAACCAGGAATATGGTAGCGCATTCTTTATTTGTTGCAGAGATTCAAAGTTCAAATCCGACAGGCACACCTGGCAACCCCAGTAACATTCACCACATTATGCGCTGTTCTGCTTCACGGCGGATGTAAAACAGAGTATTGTGTCACTCACAACGCACAGATCATTGCATGTTGGTGTCACGGTCAAAATTGTGGTAATTCCAAAACATTATCCGGAAACTCCACAACGTAGATGACGTGTCAATGATCGCCCCCTACCGACAGACTCATGCCACGTGCAGGCCGGTGGAGGGCCACCTTGTGCCACACAGGGGCAGCTGCCACTTAGGGGCGCCCTTCGATTGTTTGAGATGAGATTCGATACGAAACACCAAGTTGCTGAGGCAATTAGGCAAGTGACTTATGAGTGTAAATATGTTGTGTATAACGTAGTGAATGCTTGGGAGCTTAATTGTCTCTCGCTCCTGCTCACAGATTTACCCAGCCCACAGATCTTACATATGAAAAGCTAATGGTCAGTGAGGTCAGCAGCACTGTAGACATGGGCCTGCATTCGCTGGTCCACTGCTATATAGTCCAGCGGATGTTCTTGCTTGGACCCGGCGTGAATCCATGATGTTGTCTGGATGCACAGATGCCAGAACAGCGTGTTGGCAATGACAAGCCCACAGGCTGCACAGAAGTCTAACAGCCTCCTACCATTGTTATTGAGTTGATCTGGCCCATGCCTTCCAATCGCTCCAGACCAGGTGCCAGCATCATGACCAACTCGGGCATTGAAGTCACCCAACAGGATGACTCTATCCCGAGGGGCCACTTTTAGCTAACACCTGTCACAGGAGGTTATATAAGGAATCTGAATCCACGGGCTTGCCTGCATCCCTCCACTGATGTTCATCTTCGGTGGGGGCGTAAGCAGCCACCACCACCACCATTCTCTGCCTCCTGTTGATGGGGAGGCGAGCCCAAAGTAGCCTGGGGCTTACAGCTTCCCACACCTCGCCGCCACCTTCCCACGCCGCCTTCATTCTTTTATTCAGAATAAGAGCCACTCCTTGTTGTTTGGCAGTCTCCTGCCCCGAGTGGAGGACTCTGCACCCTCATGAGGAACCCCAAGGGTAAGGATTCAGGCATTGCTCCTCACAATGTTATCGTCTGGCATCACAACCACCAGCAACACACCTGTATTTGAATTGCAAGTAACTTTAAAGAACACAACGCAACCCAAACAACCGTTCGTTTGAAAAACATATCCTAAAGAATCGTCACTGGGTGTTGGCTGTGAGCGAGAATCAAACTCGGGTCGTCATGTTTGTAGAGCAGCGCACTAACCGCTAGACTACCGCCACACACGTTACACACGGTACACACACACACAGTGTACACACACACACACAGTACACACACAAACGCATGGTACACACACACACGCATGGTACACACACATGCACAGTACACACGCACACGCACAGTACACACACACACGCACGGTACACACACATGCACAGTACACACGCACAGTATACACACGCACAGTACACACACACGGTACACACGCACACGCACAGTACACACACACGCACAGTACACACGCACAGTACACACGCACAGTACACACACACGCACGGTACATGCACGGTACACACACACAGTACACACGCACAGTACACACACACGCACAGTACAAACACACACGGTACACACACACACACAGTACACGACACACACGCACGGCACGCCCACACTCCTTCAGTCACGTGACTAAGGTTGACGCGCCGCCCCATCTAACGAGGTGACCTCTTGGCTCTCTCGTCTCGCCTCGACACGTAGATTAATTTCTTACTCTTACCTAGAAACGTCATTGTCTGTCTGTCTGTCTCTGTGGACGCAACTTGCGAGGAATTTAACTCACACACTGTGGGGTTTACGTTTCAAATAAAGTGCCCAGATACCATGCGACAAGCCCCGTGGTGAGCCAGTGCTATTCCTATTTCCAATCAGTCAGCTTGAAAGTAGTTAAATTAACAATTTATTACCAATCTCCATATATATCAAAGGCAAAGTTGTGAATGTGTGCGTCTGTTCAAAATGTTTAGCGTACTTCCCGACACGCACCAAGCTTTAAATTTGCCATGTGGGTAATTTCCAGACTGTACACCGTGCAAACATTATAAAAATAGACTTTTGTATATTTTTGGGGGGGGGCACGCAATAATGGATATGCATGAAAACACCACGATACATAGGACTTACTTTGATTAGAATCTTGGAATTGATTGTGTACATGTTGAAATTGTTAAATGAGCATTTTGAGCACACTGCTGTTTTAATAAATGTTCATGATTCTGAGAATATAACTAATTCTGAGCATCATAATGACCATATTGGAATTGTCATCATGAATGGGGGTACAATGATTTTTTATAACAATAGGAATGCGGTTTTGAGCATGACTATTGATATTTCGGACTCATTTATGACAATAGATTCACGATTAAATTGCGATTTTGTTTAGCTCATCAATCAGGATACTGTTAATAATGCGCATGCCCATAAATTGTTGAAATGACTAGAAATGCAAGTTGTGTATACTCTCCAACCCCATTCCTCTACCTACCCATTCCCTTGACGGGCTCCGTGCCCACTTAAACCCATGACGATGGCGGTGATGATTCCACCTCTCGCTGTAACAATCAAAGCACCTCCAACTTCTGAATGCAAAGGTGCTGGTTGGTGTAACGCCAAAACACATCGTCAACGCCGCTCCCAAGCCCGCCCTACGTTAATTCAATCGTTAGAATCAACAAAATAAAAAGTTCCACAGAGGAAACTAAAATGACATTACGCAATCCCCAAAGTGGCACGCGGTAGGCTACACGACTCGGAGAACAACGTCAGACTTCAAGACTTGCATCGCCATCATCAGCATCATTCTTCCTCTCCACAAGTCATCGCACGTCAATATTCAACAAGCTGCACACACGTGCAAGTAACCTCTCGACCCGCCACCTGCACAGTTAACGCGATCAGACCCGGGGGTCAAATTAAAATTGTGTCTTTGGTGACGTATTGCAATCGGTGTAATTTTAATGATGTACGTACAGCAACTGCTGCAACTGCTGTACGTACATCGAATTATATCATTGACAACGGGGTCCGCTTTTGCGGTATCTGCGTGCGGTCTTATAATTATATAGATACGTAGTCAGTTCATTAGTATGGGGTTCCTCTATAAGGAATTGTAAAATGTATTACTTAATACGCTTCCAGGCCGCACTTAGCTTGTAGCAGTCAGAGCAGTTAAAATGACTGTACATGTGTAGGTATGAAATAAAATAAATTTAATTAAAAGAAAATAAATTTTAGTTATTAAAACATTTAACTTAACGTAGGTATAAAATAAATGTAATTTAAATAAAATAAATGTAATTTATTTTAAAAAATGTATTTAAATAAAATAAGATAATTTATAAAAAATGTAATTTAACGTAGGTATAAAATTAATTTAAATAAAATAATGTAATTTATTTTAAAAATTAAATTAAACGTAGGTATTAAATGAAATAAATGTAATTTAAATAAAATAAATTTAATTTATTAAAACATTTAATTTAACGTAGGTATAAGATAAAATAAATGTAAAAAGAATAATTTATAAAAAAAAATTACGTAGGTATAAAATAAATGTAATTAAAATAAATTTAATTTATAAAAAATTGATTTAACGTAGGTATAAAATAAAATTCATTGAAATAAATGTAATTAATACAAATTTTCAATTAAATTTTACGTAGGTATGAAATAAAATAAATTAAAAATTTTAATTTATTACAAAATTAAATTAAACGTAGATATAACAAAATAAATTTAATTTAAATTATAAAAAATATTCATTCATAAAAAAATACATAGGTATAAAATGAATTTTAATTTACTTCATTAAAATTTTAAATTAAATTTAACGTAGGTATAAAATAAAATGTAATTAAATTAAATAATAAATACATTTTATTTTCTACCTCCGTGACTTTACCGAAAGACGCAAAGAGTGTGGACCCACGTGACATCAAGGCTGTCCTAGTCTTAGTCTAGGCAAGGCCTCAGGGTGTACCGGGCCTTTCACAACAACCGCAGCCGCAGCAACAACGGTTCTCTTGAGAAAATGCTTTAAAAAAGTCAACGTAGCTTACCTTGACACTCGCGAACTTTAATGATTAAAATAATTAAAACAAAAACTAAACATTCACACGCACATGGGCGCGCGGCGTTCAGCGTGTAGGGCATTAAAAACGGTAGCGTCCTCCCGCGATCTTATTGGTCGCCGTGTGCCAAAGTGGGGAGGGGGGAGGGCCAGCGATCCGATTGGTCGAGAGGCAAACCTGGGCGCGTCTCCGGCGATGGTGCGCAGCGATTGGTCAACGGTTGTCCTATGCTAATTTTGGTATGCTAATTAATTTTAATATGTATGCTAATACAGTATATTTATTAATACTCATTAAGTTTAATGTTTATCCTAAATTAGTTAAAAATTTATGCTCGTTTAGTTAACATTCTATGATAGTATCGTTATATTTTTTTATGCTATGATTACAGCAGTACATACTAACCGTAGTGGTACATGCTATGATTACAGCAGGTATACTGACTGTGGTGGTACCTGATATGATTACAGCAGGTATAGTGACTGTGGTGGTACCTGCTATGATAGCAGGCATACTGACTAGTGGTACCTGCTATAATTACATCAGTGCATACTGACTGTGGTGGTACCTGCTATGATTACAGCAGGCATACTGACTGTGGTGGTACCTGCTAAGGTTACAGCAGTGCATACTGTGGTGGTACCTGCTATGATAACAGCAGGCATACTGACTAGTGGTACCTGCTATAATTACATCAGTGCATACTGTGGTGGTACCTGATTTCACTACAGCAGTGCATACTGACTGTGGTGGGTACCTGCTAAGGTTACAGCAGTGCATACTGTGGTGGTACCTGCTATGATAACAGCAGGCATACTGACTAGTGGTACCTGCTATAATTACATCAGTGCATGCTGTGGTGGTACCTGATTTCACTACAGCAGTGCATACTGACTGTGGTGGGTATCTGCTAAGGTTACAGCAGTGCATACTGCTTATATGCTTTATCACGTGTCGTGAATGTGATAGTTTCATCCCAGAAATGGTGCCCTTGACCGGCCCAGAGCAGACATTTCACTTTGCCTTAGAACCTGAGGTGGCACAGCATTAGCAATTCCAAGTTCTTTATGTGACCAATAGCAACGAATTATGTGGCAAGCATTTGAAATGAGTGGGTTATGACGTACTGTACTTCACTCTTATCGACCATTAACATAAGTCTTTGTTACTGGCGTTGTGCTGCCTTGGCCGGTACCAACTTCTTCTTTGACCACGTGGACCACGCGGATGAATGGTCTACGCGAGTCGAGCGACCGATGGAGAAGACCTATGGGGGCACGCGGCGGGAGACTCTCAGGCGAAATCGTGGAAGCCGCGTGACAGAAGCCACGAGTGGAGGATAGACGCATGCTGGCGAGACGTCGTCTTCAGTTTAATTTGTTTCACGTGTCAGGTGTAGAGTCCTGTGAGCCGTGCGGCCCTTGACTCGGGTGCAACCGCAACAAACAAAAGCGTGAACATACTCATGTTGTGGGTCACTGTTGACGATGTGGGTCCCTTCTGACGAGGTGAGTGTCCATATTCATGTTGTGGGTCACTGTTGACGATCTGGGTCCCTACTGACGAGGTGAGTGTGCATATTCATGTTGTGGGTCACTGTTGACGATGTGGGTCCCTACTGACGAGGTGAGTGTCCATATTCATGTTGTGGGTCACTGTTGACGATGTGGGTCCTGATTGAAGATATGGGTCCGGATTAAAGAGGTGAGCGTCCCTTTTGATGTGGGTCTCTATTGACGCGGCGAGCATCCCTGTTGACGATGTTGGTCGCTGATGACGATCTGGGTCCGTGTTACCGATGTTAGCACTGAATTGGTCCTCGTCTAATATCATATATGTTCTACCATATGTATACTGTTGTATATGTAGGTGTTATGAAAATTGATGAAAATAATGAAAATTAAATGAAATTTGAAATTAGCATAATTTATCCGAAATTATGTTAATTAGTGTAATTATGTGCATAAATTATGCGGATTCAAGAGATAATCGTATTAATTTATGCGAGTGGGCGTGGTTAGGATAATGCAGGTCGTTATGGATTATCAGGTCGAGCCTCAGTGACGAGGATTGTGTTATGAATTGGAATAACGCAATTAATCGTATGCAGTGACGCATGCGTTGTGAGCGTGAATGAGAGAGAGTCGATTCGACTCTGCTCTTTAATTCCGTATTATCGATAAGAATACGATTACTCTCGATTGAACATTACGGATTATGTGTGTTATGGATCATGTGGTGATAGTGTGCTTATGATAGGTCCCCAGGATTCAGATCTCATACGCAGAACAATATTATGCAGAATTTCAGGAAGAATCACACACAAACCTTCTGCTTTAATCAATTTTATTTCTAGCTAACTTTAATTTTTGGATAATATGAAAACTCAATCTCGGGATTTTGGAATTTCAACACAGCGTGAACATGATACCATCACGATTGCGTTGTTTCACCTCGATAGCGGCACCTGTGGTTAATTCCCGACGCGTAACGCAATTGATCGGTTGTTGAGAGAGAGATTAAAAACATGCGAACTATTCTATCAAACCTTAACTTTATAATATGCAAACTCGTATGCTTGAATTGTTACACAACACGGCACTTGGTCTTTGATTCGTATCCAATCCTTAATACATCCTGATATGCGAAGCTATTATGCTTGAAATCGTCAGCACAGTACCACGTTGATGTTCGTTCATTGATTCATAATGATTATGCATTTAAAGCGTTCGACTGAAATACTTCGAATTGCCTTATCAACACCACTCGTTGGCCACAATGCTTCGTTACTTGAATTGTCAGACAAAACAGCATTCGGTCATTGATCATGCGCGGCCCTTAATGCAATTATTGTCACGTTGTTAACAATAGGATGACTGATTATTATGCAACGCTACTCGTTGACAGGGCACTCCAACCAGTATTATTCTTGGAGGCACAAATATGCGTTTGAATTCGTTATTTCATTCGTGGATACCGGCAAGATTATGCAGAAAGACAAATATTAACGAACGACTCAAGTATTCCTAATCAACTTCTCAACGCGACTCAATGGGTGGCGATGTTTCCTTTTGAGATCCTTATCTCGGGCCAATCTTTTAATTGATTGTGGCCAGACCCCTGGCAGGGAACCGGTTGAACCCGCTCTTCAACCCCGCGAGCGGCGCTCCGTGGTGAGGTGCCAAGAACGAATCCTTGTTAATGGGTCAGTTGGTAATTTATGCGGTTAGAAGTACAGCCCCAGCACAACATTACAGAGAAAATTATGAACACTCTTAAAAACGATAGATTATTCACTCGGTCGTTGCGATGTTTCCACAATCACGGATGGTTCAATGGCTTGAGGTTTTTAGGCTTTGTTAATGACCCGTGTGTGTGTGTGTTGAATGGTGTGAGTGGTGAAAGAGTAGGCCAATGTTCGGAATCGATTCTTTGCGTCAAGCAGACGTCTGGTTTGTGTGTAGTGGGGGGCAGTGTATCATACGTATCAGTTGATTCTTCTTTCAGTAGTTGGTTCGGACTCGACGGACGTTGGTGAACGAGTAGATGCGTTGTTGTAGCTGAGATGACCGTCTGGTAGACGGCGTTAGAAGCACGCCCGCAGCGGCACGCTGGTGCTCCATCGTCGGCGGTTGTAGATTGCAGGCTCACGATTCGCTCGTGGTGGCGCTGGTGCTGGTTCTGGTGGCACGCTGGTGGCGCGCTGTTGGCACGCTCTGGTGCTGATGCTGGTGCTGATGGCACGCTGGTGGCGCGCGCTCCCTCTCCTTGAAGATGCGCGAACGCGCCCGTGCTGGTTCGCTGATAGCAGTTTCTCTCCACTGCTGGCTGAGCTGCTGCACGCTCTTGCTTGGCGTTGCTGGCCGCGCTTTCTCCTTGAAGATGCGCGAAAGCGCCCGTGCTGGTTCGCTGACAGCAGTTTCCTCCACTGCTGGATGAGCTACGCCGGCGCGCGCTCTTTCCGCTGCTGTAGTATCTGACGCTGCTGTAGTATCTGACGCTGCGCTCGCGAGCGACAGGTCAAGTTTTTCTTCTGCTGAGTTGAGTTGAGATGAGTCTTCTTCTGTTGAGCTGAGTTGAGATGAGTCTTCTTCTGTTGAGCTGCCCCCGAGGGCTGATGAGTTGATTTCAATGCTGAAACGGCTCCTTTTTATGCCAAAAATCTCTCCCCTTCTCGGCTCCCCCTCACGAGGTGGAGCTATCTTTGATCTGATCGTATGTCGGTGGGGGGGGTTCGTGTGTCGGTGGTGGGGGGGGGTTCGTGTGTCAGTGTGTATGTTTGTGTGTGTGTCATTTATGACATGGCTCTGTTCGGGTCTTTCCTCAAGCCATAAACATCAAGACAACAGACACCTCGATTCATCTTGGTGGCGTCTGGTTGTCTAATCCCTCCACCCAGAGAGAGGGGCGGGTTCCCCCCCCCCTTTTCCGTACGCGTTCCGACGCACAAAGAAATGGTTAAGATTTTTTTTTAAGTTTAACATTTCACATCACAGTTGGTATCTTATCATACACAGTTATGATCCTGCTTGTGATTCATAGTATTTGATTTATTTCCAAGTGAAGATGCTCTTCCGAGCATATGCATTTTATCACGTGCTGCAGGGAAAGACAAAGGTGGCCGGGAGCACCTCTTTATACTTTTGACTTATATTTCTCAAATACCATTTGGTCCCATGTTCGCCAAGACTCGTGTTTGTAACTACGTCCTCCCGACACCTCTCGGTTTTACCGAGGTTCGAATTGTTATGATGGAATTATTAAAAAGAAAAATAATTATCATCCTGAGTTTAAGAGGTCCATTTCTTGATTGTTGGAATCCATATCCCTTGGTTCTGTAAGGTTCTATAATGGAATGTCGTGTAAGGTTAACACGTTGTTATTATTAATATTATTTTGCAATTTTCTTTAAAACTTTCTTTGCCTGGTTGCCGTGTGTGGGGTGGGTGTGTCTCCTCATCAAACCCGGCTGGCTTTTCCAGATGGCCCCTTGTGATAAGGTGTAATTCCTGCTTCTCCGCGCTGTGAGAGAGACAAATGTGGTCGGGGTTGCTTGGAATATTGTTTAAACTCTTTCGCAAGTTTGCTCGTTGTCTCATTCCTTCTCGATAACCTTTGATGTGACTCGGTTTTCTTGCTCCCAGCTTTGTTTTAACAGTAAAAGTATTAAAGGTGAAAATCATTTGATAGCGAATTAATCATTGGATAATAATTCACTGATGTGTCTGGTGGCCTGTTCTTAATTGGAGTGAGCGTTAGGCTCGCTACTTTTATCTTATTCTTGTTGTTGCCTTTTAATTTTTTTGTTGTTGTTTTACTGGAAAATAAGGAAAAGAATATGTATACGATTTACCCTGTTGGCGTCTGGTGTCTGCTCTCTTGGTATTCTGACCTCGGGCCAGGGATATTAGGGCCAGGGATATTAGGGCCAGGGATATTAGGGCCTGGGATATTAGGGCCAGGGATGTTAGGGCCAGGGATATTAGGGCCAGGGATATTAGGGCCAGGGATATTAGGGCCAAGGATATTAGGGCCAGGGATATTAGGGCCAGTGATATTAGGGCCAGGGATATTAGGGCCAGGGATATTAGGGCCAGGGATATTAGAGCCAGGGATATTAGGGCCAGGGATATTAGGACCAGGGATATTAAGGCCAGGGATATTAGGGCCATGGATATTAGGGACAGGGATATTAGGGCCAGGGATATTAGGGCCAGGGTTATTAGAGCCAGGGATATTAGGGCCAGGGATATTAGGGCCAGGGATATTAGGGCCAGGGATATTAGTGCCAGGGATATTAGGGCCAAGGATATTAGGGCCTGGGATATTATGGCCAGGAATATTAGGGCCAGGGATATTAGGGCCAAGGATATCAGGGCCAAGGATATTAGGGCCAGGGATATTAGAGCCAGGGATATTACGGCCAGGGATATTAGGGCCAGGGATTTTAGGGCCAGGAATATTAGGGCCAAGGATATTAGGGCCTGGGATATTAGGGCCAGGGATATTAGGGCCAGTGATATTATGGCCAGGGATTTTATGGCCAGGGATGTTAGGGCCAGG
The DNA here is from genome assembly GCF_048934315.1 of Petromyzon marinus. NCBI lineage: Eukaryota > Metazoa > Chordata > Hyperoartia > Petromyzontiformes > Petromyzontidae > Petromyzon > Petromyzon marinus. Next base: position 93,523 of record NW_027423018.1, read on the forward strand.
GATATTAGGGCCAGGGATTTTAGGGCCAGGGATATTAGGGCCAGGGATATTAGGGCCAGGGATTTTAGGGCCAGGGATATTACGGCCAGGGATATTAGGGACAGGGATATTAGAGCCAGGGATATTAGGGCCAGGGATATTAGGGCCAGAGATATTATGGCCAGGGATATTAGGGCCAGGGATATTAGGGCCAGGGATATTAGGGCCAGGGATATTAGGGCCAGGGGTATTAGGGCCAGGGGTAATAGGGCCAAGGGTATTATGGCCAGGGATATTAGGGCCAGGGATGATAGGGCCAGAGATATTAGAGCCAGGGATATTAGGGCCAGGGATATTAGGGCCAGGGGTATTAGGGCCAGGGATATTAGGGCCAGGCATATTAGGGCCAGGGATATTAGGGCCAGGAATATTAGGGCCAGGGATATTAGTGCCAGGGATATTAGGGCTAGGGATATTAGGGCCAGGGATATTACGGCCAGGGATATTAGGGCCAAGGATATTAGGGCCAGGGATATTAGGGCCAGGGATATTAGGGCCAGGAATATAAGGGCCAAGGATATTAGGGCCAGGGATATTAGGGCCAGGGATATTAGGGCCAGGGATATTAGGGCCAGGGATTTTAGGTCCAGGGATATTAGGGCCAGGGATATTAGGGCCAGGGATTTTAGGGCCAGGGATATTAGGGCCAGGGATATTAGGGCCAGTGATATTAGGGCCAGGGATAATAGGGCCAGGGATATTAGGGCCAGGGATATTAGGGCCAGGGATATTAGGGCCAGGGATATTACGGCCAGGGATATTAGGACCAGGGATATTAAGGCCAGGGATATTAGGGCCAGGGATATTAGGGCCAGGGATGTTAGGGCCAGGGATATTAGGGCCAGGGATGTTAGGGCCAGGGATATTAGGGCCAGGAATTTTAGGGCCAGGGATATTAGGGCCAGGGATATTAGGGCCAGGGATATTAGGGCCAGGGATATTAGGGCCAGGGATATTAGGGCCAGGGATATTAGGGCCAGGGATATTAGGGCCAGGGATATTAGGGCCAGGGATAGTAGGGCGAGGGATATTAGGGCCAAGGATATTAGGGCCTGGGATATTACGGCCAGGAATATTAGGGCCAGGGATATTAGGGCCAGGGATATTAGGGCCAGGGATATTAGGGCCAGGGATATTAGGGCAAGGGATATTAGGGCCAGGGATTTTATGGCAAGGGATATCAGGGCCAGGGATATTAGGGCCAGGGATATTAGGGCCAGGGATATTAGGGCCAAGGATATTAGGGCCAGGGATATTAGGGTCATGGATATTAGAGCCAGGGATATTACGGCCAGGGATATTAGGGCCAGGGATATTAGGGCCAAGGATATTAGCGCCTGGGATATTAGGGCCAGGGATATTAGGGCCAGTGATATTATGGCCAGCGATTTTAGGGCCAGGGATGTTAGGGCCAGGAATATTAGGGCCAGGGATTTTAGGGCCAGGGATATTAGGGCCAGGGATATTAGGGCCAGGGATTTTAGGGCCAGGGATATTACGGCCAGGGATATTAGGGACAGGGATATTAGAGCCAGGGATATTAGGGCCAGGGATATTAGGGCCAGGGATATTAGGGCCAGGGATATTAGGGCCAGGGATATTAGGGCCAGGGATATTAGGGCCAGGGATATTAGGGCCAGGGGTATTAGGGCCAGGGGTAATAGGGCCAAGGGATATTAGGGCCAGGGATATTAGGGCCAGGGATATTAAGGCCAGGGTTATTAGGGCCAGGGATATTAGGGCCAGGGATATTAGGGCGAGGGATATTAGGGCCAGGGATATTAGGGCCAGGGATATTAGGGCCAGGGATATTAGGGCCAGGGGTATTAGGGCCAGGGATATTAGGGCCAGGCATATTAGGGCCAGGGATATTAGGGCCAGGAATATTAGGGCCAGGGATATTAGTGCCAGGGATATTATGGCCAGGGATATTAGGGCCATGGATATTAGGGCCAGAGATATTAGAGCCAGGGATATTAGGGCCAGGGATATTAGGGCCAGGGGTATTAGGGCCAGGGATATTAGGGCCAGGGATATTAGGGCCAGGGATATTAGGGCCAGGGATATTAGGGCCAGGGATTTTAGGGCCATGGATATTAGGGCCAGGGATATTAGGGCCATGGATATTAGGGCCAGGGATATTAGGGCCAGGGATATTAGGGCCAGGGATATTAGGGCCAGGGATATTAGGGCCTGGGATATTAGGGCCAGGGATATTAGGTCCAGGGATATTAGGGCCAGGGATATTAGTGCCAAGGATATTAGGGCCAGGGATATTAGGGCCAGGGATATTAGGGCCAGGGATATTAGGGCCAGGTTTGTTAGGGCCAGGGATATTAGCGCCAGGGATTTTAGGGCCAGGGATATTAGGGCCAGGGATATTAGGGCCAGGGATGTTAGGGCCAGGGATATTAAGGCCAAGGTTATTAGGGCCAGGGATTTTAGGGCCAGGGATTTTAGGGCCAGGGATATTAGGGCCAGGGATATTAGGGCCAGGGATATTAGGGCCAGGGATATTAGGGCCAGCGATATTAGGGCCAGGGGTATTAGGGCCAGGGATATTAGGGCCCGGGATATTAGGGCCAGGGATATTAGGGCCAGGAATATTAGGGCCAGGGATATTAGTGCCAGGGATATTAGGGCCAGTGATATTAGGGCCAGGGATATTAGGGCCAGGGATATTAGGGCCAGGGATATTAGGGCCAGGGATATTAGGGCCAGGGATTTTAGGGCCAGGGATATTAGGGCCAGGGATATTAGGGCCAGGGATATTAGGGCCAGGGATATTAAGGCCAGGGTTATTAGGGCCAAGGATATTAGGGCCAGGGATATTAGGGCCAGGGATATTAGGGCCAGGGATTTTAGGGCCATGGATATTAGGGCCAGGGATATTAGGGCCAGGGATATTAGGGCCAGGGATATTAGGGCCAGGGATATTAGGGCCAGGGATATTAGGGCCTGGGATATTAGGGCCAGGGATATTAGGTCCAGGGATATTAGGGCCAGGGATATTAGTGCCAAGGATATTAGGGCCAGGGATATTAGGGCCAGGGATATTAGGGCCAGGGATATTAGGGCCAGGGATGTTAGGGCCAGGGATATTAGGGCCAGGGATTTTAGGGCCAGGGATATTAGGGCCAGGGATATTAGGGCCAGGGATGTTAGGGCCAGGGATATTAATGCCAGGGTTATTAGGGCCAGGGATTTTAGGGCCAGGGATTTTAGGGCCAGGGATATTAGGGCCAGGGATATTAGGGCCAGGGATATTAGGGCCAGCGATATTAGGGCCAGGGGTATTAGGGCCAGGGATATTAGGGCCCGGGATATTAGGGCCAGGGATATTAGGGCCAGGAATATTAGGGCCAGGGATATTAGTGCCAGGGATATTAGGGCCAGGGATATTAGGGCCAGGGATATTAGGGCCAGGGATATTAGCGCCAGGGATATTAGGGCCAGGGATATTAGGGCCAGGGATTTTAGGGCCAGGGATATTAGGGCCAGGGATATTAGGGCCAGGGATATTAGGGCCAGGGATATTAAGGACAGGGTTATTAGGGCCAGGGATATTAGGGCCAGGGATATTAGGGCCAGGGATATTAGGGCCAGGAATATAAGGGCCAGGGATATTAGGGCCAGGGATATTAGGGCCAGGGATATTAGGGCCAGGGATATTAGGGCCAGGGATTTTAAGGGCCAGGGATATTAGGGCCATGGATATTAGGGCCAGGGATATTAGGGCCAGGGATATTAGGGCCAGGGATATTAGGGCCAGAGATATTAGGGCCTGGGATATTAGGGCCAGGGATATTAGGTCCAGGGATATTAGGGCCAGGGATATTAGTGCCAAGGATATTAGGGCCAGGGATATTAGGGCCAGGGATATTAGGGCCAGGGATATTAGGGCCAGGGATGTTAGGGCCAGGGATATTAGGGCCAGGGATTTTAGGGCCAGGGATATTAGGGCCAGGGATATTAGGGCCAGGGATATTAAGGCCAGGGTTATTAGGGCCAGGGATTTTAGGGCCAGGGATATTAGGGCCAGGGATATTAGGGCCCGGGATATTAGGGCCAGGAATATTAGGGCCAGGGATATTAGTGCCAGGGATATTAGGGCCAGGGATATTAGGGCCAGGGATATTAGGGCCAGGGATATTAGCACCAGGGATATTAGGGCCAGGGACATTAGGGCCAGGGATTTTAGGGCCAGGGATATTAGGGCCAGGGATATTAGGGCCAGGGATATTAGGGCCAGGGATATTAAGGCCAGGGTTATTAGGGCCAGGGATATTAGGGCCAGGGATATTAGGGCCAGGGATATTAGGGCCAGGAATATAAGGGCCAGGGATATTAGGGCCAGGGATATTAGGGCCAGGGATATTAGGGCCAGGGATTTTAGGGCCAGGGATATTAGGGCCATGGATATTAGGGCCAGGGATATTAGGGCCAGGGATATTAGGGCCAGGGATATTAGGGCCAGAGATATTAGGGCCTGGGATATTAGGGCCAGGGATATTAGGTCCAGGGATATTAGGGCCAGGGATATTAGTGCCAAGGATATTAGGGCCAGGGATATTAGGGCCAGGGATATTAGGGCCAGGGATATTAGGGCCAGGGATGTTAGGGCCAGGGATATTAGGGCCAGGGATTTTAGGGCCAGGGATATTAGGGCCAGGGATATTAGGGCCAGGGATATTAATGCCAGGGTTATTAGGGCCAGGGATTTTAGGGCCAGGGATTTTAGGGCCAGGGATATTAGGGCCAGGGATATTAGGGCCAGGGATATTAGGGCCAGCGATATTAGGGCCAGGGGTATTAGGGCCAGGGATATTAGGGCCTGGGATATTAGGGCCAGGGATATTAGGGCCAGGAATATTAGGGCCAGGGATATTAGTGCCAGGGATATTAGGGCCAGGGATATTAGGGCCAGGGATATTAGGGCCAGGGATATTAGGGCCAGGGATATTAGGGCCAGGGATATTAGGCCAGGGATTTTAGGGCCAGGGATATTAGGGCCAGGGATATTAGGGCCAGGGATATTAGGGCCAGGGATATTAAGGCCAGGGTTATTAGGGCCAGGGATATTAGGGCCAGGGATATTAGGGCCAGGGATATTAGGGCCAGGGATATTAGGGCCAGGGATATTAGGACCAGGGATATTAGGGCCAGGGATATTAGGGCCAGGGATATTAGGGCCAGGGATATTAGGGCCAGGGATATTAGGGCCTGGGATATTAGGGCCAGGGATGTTAGGGCCAGGGATATTAGGGCCAGGGATATTAGGGCCAGGGATATTAGGGCCAAGGATATTAGGGCCAGGGATATTAGGGCCAGTGATATTAGGGCCAGGGATATTAGGGCCAGGGATATTAGGGCCAGGGATATTAGAGCCAGGGATATTAGGGCCAGGAATATTAGGGCCAGGGATATTAGGGCCTGGGATATTAGGGCCAGGGATGTTAGGGCCAGGGATATTAGGGCCAGGGATATTAGGGCCAGGGATATTAGGGCCAAGGATATTAGGGCCAGGGATATTAGGGCCAGTGATATTAGGGCCAGGGATATTAGGGCCAGGGATTTTAGGGCCAGGGATATTAGGGCCAGGGATATTAGGGCCAGGGATATTAGGGCCAGGGATATTAAGGCCAGGGTTATTAGGGCCAAGGATATTAGGGCCAGGGATATTAGGGCCAGGGATATTAGGGCCAGGGATTTTAGGGCCATGGATATTAGGGCCAGGGATATTAGGGCCAGGGATATTAGGGCCAGGGATATTAGGGCCAGGGATATTAGGGCCAGGGATATTAGGGCCTGGGATATTAGGGCCAGGGATATTAGGTCCAGGGATATTAGGGCCAGGGATATTAGTGCCAAGGATATTAGGGCCAGGGATATTAGGGCCAGGGATATTAGGGCCAGGGATATTAGGGCCAGGGATGTTAGGGCCAGGGATATTAGGGCCAGGGATTTTAGGGCCAGGGATATTAGGGCCAGGGATATTAGGGCCAGGGATGTTAGGGCCAGGGATATTAATGCCAGGGTTATTAGGGCCAGGGATTTTAGGGCCAGGGATTTTAGGGCCAGGGATATTAGGGCCAGGGATATTAGGGCCAGGGATATTAGGGCCAGCGATATTAGGGCCAGGGGTATTAGGGCCAGGGATATTAGGGCCCGGGATATTAGGGCCAGGGATATTAGGGCCAGGAATATTAGGGCCAGGGATATTAGTGCCAGGGATATTAGGGCCAGGGATATTAGGGCCAGGGATATTAGGGCCAGGGATATTAGCGCCAGGGATATTAGGGCCAGGGATATTAGGGCCAGGGATTTTAGGGCCAGGGATATTAGGGCCAGGGATATTAGGGCCAGGGATATTAGGGCCAGGGATATTAAGGACAGGGTTATTAGGGCCAGGGATATTAGGGCCAGGGATATTAGGGCCAGGGATATTAGGGCCAGGAATATAAGGGCCAGGGATATTAGGGCCAGGGATATTAGGGCCAGGGATATTAGGGCCAGGGATATTAGGGCCAGGGATTTTAAGGGCCAGGGATATTAGGGCCATGGATATTAGGGCCAGGGATATTAGGGCCAGGGATATTAGGGCCAGGGATATTAGGGCCAGAGATATTAGGGCCTGGGATATTAGGGCCAGGGATATTAGGTCCAGGGATATTAGGGCCAGGGATATTAGTGCCAAGGATATTAGGGCCAGGGATATTAGGGCCAGGGATATTAGGGCCAGGGATATTAGGGCCAGGGATGTTAGGGCCAGGGATATTAGGGCCAGGGATTTTAGGGCCAGGGATATTAGGGCCAGGGATATTAGGGCCAGGGATATTAAGGCCAGGGTTATTAGGGCCAGGGATTTTAGGGCCAGGGATATTAGGGCCAGGGATATTAGGGCCCGGGATATTAGGGCCAGGAATATTAGGGCCAGGGATATTAGTGCCAGGGATATTAGGGCCAGGGATATTAGGGCCAGGGATATTAGGGCCAGGGATATTAGCACCAGGGATATTAGGGCCAGGGATATTAGGGCCAGGGATTTTAGGGCCAGGGATATTAGGGCCAGGGATATTAGGGCCAGGGATATTAGGGCCAGGGATATTAAGGCCAGGGTTATTAGGGCCAGGGATATTAGGGCCAGGGATATTAGGGCCAGGGATATTAGGGCCAGGAATATAAGGGCCAGGGATATTAGGGCCAGGGATATTAGGGCCAGGGATATTAGGGCCAGGGATTTTAGGGCCAGGGATATTAGGGCCATGGATATTAGGGCCAGGGATATTAGGGCCAGGGATATTAGGGCCAGGGATATTAGGGCCAGAGATATTAGGGCCTGGGATATTAGGGCCAGGGATATTAGGTCCAGGGATATTAGGGCCAGGGATATTAGTGCCAAGGATATTAGGGCCAGGGATATTAGGGCCAGGGATATTAGGGCCAGGGATATTAGGGCCAGGGATGTTAGGGCCAGGGATATTAGGGCCAGGGATTTTAGGGCCAGGGATATTAGGGCCAGGGATATTAGGGCCAGGGATATTAATGCCAGGGTTATTAGGGCCAGGGATTTTAGGGCCAGGGATTTTAGGGCCAGGGATATTAGGGCCAGGGATATTAGGGCCAGGGATATTAGGGCCAGCGATATTAGGGCCAGGGGTATTAGGGCCAGGGATATTAGGGCCTGGGATATTAGGGCCAGGGATATTAGGGCCAGGAATATTAGGGCCAGGGATATTAGTGCCAGGGATATTAGGGCCAGGGATATTAGGGCCAGGGATATTAGGGCCAGGGATATTAGGGCCAGGGATATTAGGGCCAGGGATATTAGGCCAGGGATTTTAGGGCCAGGGATATTAGGGCCAGGGATATTAGGGCCAGGGATATTAGGGCCAGGGATATTAAGGCCAGGGTTATTAGGGCCAGGGATATTAGGGCCAGGGATATTAGGGCCAGGGATATTAGGGCCAGGGATATTAGGGCCAGGGATATTAGGACCAGGGATATTAGGGCCAGGGATATTAGGGCCAGGGATATTAGGGCCAGGGATATTAGGGCCAGGGATATTAGGGCCTGGGATATTAGGGCCAGGGATGTTAGGGCCAGGGATATTAGGGCCAGGGATATTAGGGCCAGGGATATTAGGGCCAAGGATATTAGGGCCAGGGATATTAGGGCCAGTGATATTAGGGCCAGGGATATTAGGGCCAGGGATATTAGGGCCAGGGATATTAGAGCCAGGGATATTAGGGCCAGGGATATTAGGGCCAGGGATATTAGGGCCTGGGATATTAGGGCCAGGGATGTTAGGGCCAGGGATATTAGGGCCAGGGATATTAGGGCCAGGGATATTAGGGCCAAGGATATTAGGGCCAGGGATATTAGGGCCAGTGATATTAGGGCCAGGGATATTAGGGCCAGGGATATTAGGGCCAGGGATATTAGAGCCAGGGATATTAGGGCCAGGGATATTAGGGCCAGGGATATTAGGGCCAGGGATATTAGGGCCAGGGATATTATGGCCAGGGATATTAGGACCAGGGATATTAGGGCCAGGGATATTAGGGCCAGGGATATTAGGGCCAGGGATATTAGGGCCATGGATATTAGGGCCAGGGATATTAGGGCCAGGGATATTAGGGCCAGGGATATTAGGGCCAGAGATATTAGGGCCTGGGATATTAGGGCCAGGGATATTAGGTCCAGGGATATTAGGGCCAGGGATATTAGTGCCAAGGATATTAGGGCCAGGGATATTAGGGCCAGGGATATTAGGGCCAGGGATATTAGGGCCAGGGATGTTAGGGCCAGGGATATTAGGGCCAGGGATTTTAGGGCCAGGGATTTTAGGGCCAGGGATATTAGGGCCAGGGATATTAATGCCAGGGTTATTAGGGCCAGGGATTTTAGGGCCAGGGATTTTAGGGCCAGGGATATTAGGGCCAGGGATATTAGGGCCAGGGATATTAGGGCCAGCGATATTAGGGCCAGGGGTATTAGGGCCAGGGATATTAGGGCCTGGGATATTAGGGCCAGGGATATTAGGGCCAGGAATATTAGGGCCAGGGATATTAGTGCCAGGGATATTAGGGCCAGGGATATTAGGGCCAGGGATATTAGGGCCAGGGATATTAGGGCCAGGGATATTAGGGCCAGGGATATTAGGCCAGGGATTTTAGGGCCAGGGATATTAGGGCCAGGGATATTAGGGCCAGGGATATTAGGGCCAGGGATATTAAGGCCAGGGTTATTAGGGCCAGGGATATTAGGGCCAGGGATATTAGGGCCAGGGATTTTAGGGCAAGGGATATTAGGACCAGGGATATTAGGGCCAGGGATATTAGGGCCAGGGATATTAGGTCCAGGGATATTAGGGCCAGGGATATTAGGGCCAGGGATATTAGGGCCAGGGATATTAGGGCCAGGGATATTAGGGCCTGGGATATTAGGGCCAGGGATGTTAGGGCCAGGGATATTAGGGCCAGGGATATTAGGGCCAGGGATATTAGGGCCAAGGATATTAGGGCCAGGGATATTAGGGCCAGTGATATTAGGGCCAGGGATATTAGGGCCAGGGATATTAGGGCCAGGGATATTAGAGCCAGGGATATTAGGGCCAGGGATATTAGGACCAGGGATATTAGGGCCAGGGATATTAGGGCCAGGGATATTACGGCCAGGGATATTAGGACCAGGGATATTAGGGCCAGGGATATTAGGGCAGGGATATTAGGGCCAGGGATATTAGGGCCTGGGATATTAGGGCCAGGGATGTTAGGGCCAGGGATATTAGGGCCAGGGATATTAGGGCCAGGGATATTAGGGCCAAGGATATTAGGGCCAGGGATATTAGGGCCAGTGATATTAGGGCCAGGGATATTAGGGCCAGGGATATTAGGGCCAGGGATATTAGAGCCAGGGATATTAGGGCCAGGGATATTAGGGCCAGGGATATTAGGGCCAGGGATATTAGGGCCAGGGATATTACGGCCAGGGATATTAGGACCAGGGATATTAAGGCCAGGGATATTAGGGCCATGGATATTAGGGACAGGGATATTAGGGCCAGGGATATTAGGGCCAGGGTTATTAGAGCCAGGGATATTAGGGCCAGGGATATTAGGGCCAGGGATATTAGGGCCAGGGATATTAGTGCCAGGGATATTAGGGCCAAGGATATTAGGGCCTGGGATATTAGGGCCAGGAATATTAGGGCCAGGGATATTAGGGCCAAGGATATTAGGGCCAAGGATATTAGGGCCAGGGATATTAGAGCCAGGGATATTACGGCCAGGGATATTAGGGCCAGGGATTTTAGGGCCAGGAATATTAGGGCCAAGGATATTAGGGCCTGGGATATTAGGGCCAGGGATATTAGGGCCAGTGATATTATGGCCAGGGATTTTATGGCCAGGGATGTTAGGGCCAGGGATATTAGGGCCAGGGATTTTAGGGCCAGGGATATTAGGGCCAGGGATATTAGGGCCAGGGATTTTAGGGCCAGGGATATTACGGCCAGGGATATTAGGGACAGGGATATTAGAGCCAGGGATATTAGGGCCAGGGATATTAGGGCCAGGGATATTATGGCCAGGGATATTAGGGCCAGGGATATTAGGGCCAGGGATATTAGGGCCAGGGATATTAGGGCCAGGGGTATTAGGGCCAGGGGTAATAGGGCCAAGGGTATTATGGCCAGGGATATTAGGGCCAGGGATGTTAGGGCCAGAGATATTAGAGCCAGGGATATTAGGGCCAGGGATATTAGGGCCAGTTGTATTAGGGCCAGGGATATTAGGGCCAGGCATATTAGGGCCAGGGATATTAGGGCCAGGAATATTAGGGCCAGGGATATTAGTGCCAGGGATATTAGGGCCAGGGATATTAGGGCCAGGGATATTACGGCCAGGGATATTAGGGCCAAGGATATTAGGGCCAGGGATATTAGGGCCAGGGATATTAGGGCCAGGAATATAAGGGCCAGGGATATTAGGGCCAGGGATATTAGGGCCAGGGATATTAGGGCCAGGGATATTAGGGCCAGGGATTTTAGGGCCAGGGATATTAGGGCCAGGGATATTAGGGCCAGGGATTTTAGGGCCAGGGATATTAGGGCCAGGGATATTAGGGCCAGTGATATTAGGGCCAGGGATAATAGGGCCAGGGATATTAGGGCCAGGGATATTAGGGCCAGGGATATTAGGGCCAGGGATATTACGGCCAGGGATATTAGGACCAGGGATATTAAGGCCAGGGATATTAGGGCCAGGGATATTAGGGCCAGGGATGTTAGGGCCAGGGATATTAGGGCCAGGGATGTTAGGGCCAGGGATATTAGGGCCAGGAATTTTAGGGCCAGGGATATTAGGGCCAGGGATATTAGGGCCAGGGATATTAGGGCCAGGGATATTAGGGCCAGGGATATTAGGGCCAGGGATATTAGGGCCAGGGATATTAGGGCCAGGGATATTAGGGCCAAGGATATTAGGGCCTGGGATATTACGGCCAGGAATATTAGGGCCAGGGATATTAGGGCCAGGGATATTAGGGCCAGGGATATTAGGGCCAGGGATATTAGGGCAAGGGATATTAGGGCCAGGGATTTTATGGCAAGGGATATCAGGGCCAGGGATATTAGGGCCAGGGATATTAGGGCCAGGGATATTAGGGCCAAGGATATTAGGGCCAGGGATATTAGGGCCATGGATATTAGAGCCAGGGATATTACGGCCAGGGATATTAGGGCCAGGGATATTAGGGCCAAGGATATTAGGGCCTGGGATATTAGGGCCAGGGATATTAGGGCCAGTGATATTATGGCCAGCGATTTTAGGGCCAGGGATGTTAGGGCCAGGAATATTAGGGCCAGGGATTTTAGGGCCAGGGATATTATGGCCAGGGATATTAGGGCCAGGGATTTTAGGGCCAGGGATATTACGGCCAGGTATATTAGGGACAGGGATATTAGAGCCAGGGATATTAGGGCCAGGGATATTAGGGCCAGGGATATTAGGGCCAGGGATATTAGGGCCAGGGATATTAGGGCCAGGGATATTAGGGCCAGGGATATTAGGGCCAGGGGTATTAGGGCCAGGGGTAATAGGGCCAAGGGTATTATGGCCAGGGATATTAGGGCCAGAGATATTAGGGCCAGAGATATTAGAGCCAGGGATATTAGGGCCAGGGATTTTAGGGCCAGGGATATTGGGGCCAGGGATATTAGGGCCAGGGATATTAGGGCCAGGGATATTAAGGCCAGGGTTATTAGGGCCAGGGATATTAGGGCCAGGGATATTAGGGCGAGGGATATTAGGGCCAGGGATATTAGGGCCAGGGATTTTAGGGCCAGGGATATTAGGGCCAGGGGTATTAGGGCCAGGGATATTAGGGCCAGGCATATTAGGGCCAGGGATATTAGGGCCAGGAATATTAGGGCCAGGGATATTAGTGCCAGGGATATTATGGCCAGGGATATTAGGGCCATGGATATTAGGGCCAGAGATATTAGAGCCAGGGATATTAGGGCCAGGGATATTAGGGCCAGGGGTATTAGGGCCAGGGATATTAGGGCCAGGGATATTAGGGCCAGGGATATTAGGGCCAGGGATTTTAGGGCCATGGATATTAGGGCCAGGGATATTAGGGCCATGGATATTAGGGCCAGGGATATTAGGGCCAGGGATATTAGGGCCAGGGATATTAGGGCCAGGGATATTAGGGCCTGGGATATTAGGGCCAGGGATATTAGGTCCAGGGATATTAGGGCCAGGGATATTAGTGCCAAGGATATTAGGGCCAGGGATATTAGGGCCAGGGATATTAGGGCCAGGGATATTAGGGCCAGGGATGTTAGGGCCAGGGATATTAGGGCCAGGGATTTTAGGGCCAGGGATATTAGGGCCAGGGATATTAGGGCCAGGGATGTTAGGGCCAGGGATTTTAGGGCCAGGGATTTTAGGGCCAGGGATATTAGGGCCAGGGATATTAGGGCCAGGGATATTAGGGCCAGCGATATTAGGGCCAGGGATATTAGGGCCAGGGATATTAGGGCCAGGGATATTAGTGCCAGGGATATTAGGGCCAGGGATATTAGGGCCAGGGATATTAGGGCCAGGGATATTAGGGCCAGGGATATTAGGGCCAGGGATATTAGGGCCAGGGATATTAGGGCCAGGGGTATTAGGGCCAGGGGTAATAGGGCCAGGGATATTATGGCCAGGGATATTAGGGCCAGGGATATTAGGGCCAGAGATATTAGAGCCAGGGATATTAGGGCCAGGGATATTAGGGCCAGGGGTATTAGGGCCAGGGATATTAGGGCCAGGGATATTAGGGCCAGGGATATTAGGGCCAGGGATTTTAGGGTCAGGGATATTAGGGCCAGGGATATTAGGGCCATGGATATTAGGGCCAGGGATATTAGGGCCAGGGATATTAGGGCCAGGGATATTAGGGCCAGGGATATTAGGGCCTGGGATATTAGGGCCAGGGATATTAGGTGCAGGGATATTAGGGCCAGGGATATTAGTGCCAAGGATATTAGGGCCAGGGATATTAGGGCCAGGGATATTAGGGCCAGGGATATTAGGGCCAGGGATGTTAGGGCCAGGGATATTAGGGCCAGGGATTTTTGGGCCAGGGATATTAGGGCCAGGGATATTAGGGCCAGGGATATTAGGGCAAGGGATATTAGGGCCAGGGATTTTATGGCAAGGGATATCAGGGCCAGGGATATTAGGGCCAGGGATATTAGGGCCAGGGATATTAGGGCCAAGGATATTAGGGCCAGGGATATTAGGGCCATGGATATTAGAGCCAGGGATATTACGGCCAGGGATATTAGGGCCAGGGATATTAGGGCCAAGGATATTAGGGCCTGGGATATTAGGGCCAGGGATATTAGGGCCAGTGATATTATGGCCAGCGATTTTAGGGCCAGGGATGTTAGGGCCAGGAATATTAGGGCCAGGGATTTTAGGGCCAGGGATATTATGGCCAGGGATATTAGGGCCAGGGATTTTAGGGCCAGGGATATTACGGCCAGGGATATTAGGGACAGGGATATTAGAGCCAGGGATATTAGGGCCAGGGATATTAGGGCCAGGGATATTAGGGCCAGGGATATTAGGGCCAGGGATATTAGGGCCAGGGATATTAGGGCCAGGGATATTAGGGCCAGGGGTATTAGGGCCAGGGGTAATAGGGCCAAGGGTATTATGGCCAGGGATATTAGGGCCAGGGATATTAGGGCCAGAGATATTAGAGCCAGGGATATTAGGGCCAGGGATTTTAGGGCCAGGGATATTGGGGCCAGGGATATTAGGGCCAGGGATATTAGGGCCAGGGATATTAAGGCCAGGGTTATTAGGGCCAGGGATATTAGGGCCAGGGATATTAGGGCGAGGGATATTAGGGCCAGGGATATTAGGGCCAGGGATATTAGGGCAGGGATATTAGGGCCAGGGATATTAGGGCCTGGGATATTAGGGCCAGGGATGTTAGGGCCAGGGATATTAGGGCCAGGGATATTAGGGCCAGGGATATTAGGGCCAAGGATATTAGGGCCAGGGATATTAGGGCCAGTGATATTAGGGCCAGGGATATTAGGGCCAGGGATATTAGGGCCAGGGATATTAGAGCCAGGGATATTAGGGCCAGGGATATTAGGGCCAGGGATATTAGGGCCAGGGATATTAGGGCCAGGGATATTACGGCCAGGGATATTAGGACCAGGGATATTAAGGCCAGGGATATTAGGGCCATGGATATTAGGGACAGGGATATTAGGGCCAGGGATATTAGGGCCAGGGTTATTAGAGCCAGGGATATTAGGGCCAGGGATATTAGGGCCAGGGATATTAGGGCCAGGGATATTAGTGCCAGGGATATTAGGGCCAAGGATATTAGGGCCTGGGATATTAGGGCCAGGAATATTAGGGCCAGGGATATTAGGGCCAAGGATATTAGGGCCAAGGATATTAGGGCCAGGGATATTAGAGCCAGGGATATTACGGCCAGGGATATTAGGGCCAGGGATTTTAGGGCCAGGAATATTAGGGCCAAGGATATTAGGGCCTGGGATATTAGGGCCAGGGATATTAGGGCCAGTGATATTATGGCCAGGGATTTTATGGCCAGGGATGTTAGGGCCAGGGATATTAGGGCCAGGGATTTTAGGGCCAGGGATATTAGGGCCAGGGATATTAGGGCCAGGGATTTTAGGGCCAGGGATATTACGGCCAGGGATATTAGGGACAGGGATATTAGAGCCAGGGATATTAGGGCCAGGGATATTAGGGCCAGGGATATTATGGCCAGGGATATTAGGGCCAGGGATATTAGGGCCAGGGATATTAGGGCCAGGGATATTAGGGCCAGGGGTATTAGGGCCAGGGGTAATAGGGCCAAGGGTATTATGGCCAGGGATATTAGGGCCAGGGATGTTAGGGCCAGAGATATTAGAGCCAGGGATATTAGGGCCAGGGATATTAGGGCCAGTTGTATTAGGGCCAGGGATATTAGGGCCAGGCATATTAGGGCCAGGGATATTAGGGCCAGGAATATTAGGGCCAGGGATATTAGTGCCAGGGATATTAGGGCCAGGGATATTAGGGCCAGGGATATTAGGGCCAGTGATATTATGGCCAGGGATATTAGGGCCAGGGATATTAGGGCCAAGGATATTAGGGCCTGGGATATTAGGGCCAGGGATATTAGGGCCAGTGATATTATGGCCAGCGATTTTAGGGCCAGGGATGTTAGGGCCAGGAATATTAGGGCCAGGGATTTTAGGGCCAGGGATATTATGGCCAGGGATATTAGGGCCAGGGATTTTAGGGCCAGGGATATTACGGCCAGGGATATTAGGGACAGGGATATTAGAGCCAGGGATATTAGGGCCAGGGATATTAGGGCCAGGGATATTAGGGCCAGGGATATTAGGGCCAGGGATATTAGGGCCAGGGATATTAGGGCCAGGGATATTAGGGCCAGGGGTATTAGGGCCAGGGGTAATAGGGCCAAGGGTATTATGGCCAGGGATATTAGGGCCAGGGATATTAGGGCCAGAGATATTAGAGCCAGGGATATTAGGGCCAGGGATTTTAGGGCCAGGGATATTGGGGCCAGGGATATTAGGGCCAGGGATATTAGGGCCAGGGATATTAAGGCCAGGGTTATTAGGGCCAGGGATATTAGGGCCAGGGATATTAGGGCGAGGGATATTAGGGCCAGGGATATTAGGGCCAGGGATATTAGGGCAGGGATATTAGGGCCAGGGATATTAGGGCCTGGGATATTAGGGCCAGGGATGTTAGGGCCAGGGATATTAGGGCCAGGGATATTAGGGCCAGGGATATTAGGGCCAAGGATATTAGGGCCAGGGATATTAGGGCCAGTGATATTAGGGCCAGGGATATTAGGGCCAGGGATATTAGGGCCAGGGATATTAGAGCCAGGGATATTAGGGCCAGGGATATTAGGGCCAGGGATATTAGGGCCAGGGATATTAGGGCCAGGGATATTACGGCCAGGGATATTAGGACCAGGGATATTAAGGCCAGGGATATTAGGGCCATGGATATTAGGGACAGGGATATTAGGGCCAGGGATATTAGGGCCAGGGTTATTAGAGCCAGGGATATTAGGGCCAGGGATATTAGGGCCAGGGATATTAGGGCCAGGGATATTAGTGCCAGGGATATTAGGGCCAAGGATATTAGGGCCTGGGATATTAGGGCCAGGAATATTAGGGCCAGGGATATTAGGGCCAAGGATATTAGGGCCAAGGATATTAGGGCCAGGGATATTAGAGCCAGGGATATTACGGCCAGGGATATTAGGGCCAGGGATTTTAGGGCCAGGAATATTAGGGCCAAGGATATTAGGGCCTGGGATATTAGGGCCAGGGATATTAGGGCCAGTGATATTATGGCCAGGGATTTTATGGCCAGGGATGTTAGGGCCAGGGATATTAGGGCCAGGGATTTTAGGGCCAGGGATATTAGGGCCAGGGATATTAGGGCCAGGGATTTTAGGGCCAGGGATATTACGGCCAGGGATATTAGGGACAGGGATATTAGAGCCAGGGATATTAGGGCCAGGGATATTAGGGCCAGGGATATTATGGCCAGGGATATTAGGGCCAGGGATATTAGGGCCAGGGATATTAGGGCCAGGGATATTAGGGCCAGGGGTATTAGGGCCAGGGGTAATAGGGCCAAGGGTATTATGGCCAGGGATATTAGGGCCAGGGATGTTAGGGCCAGAGATATTAGAGCCAGGGATATTAGGGCCAGGGATATTAGGGCCAGTTGTATTAGGGCCAGGGATATTAGGGCCAGGCATATTAGGGCCAGGGATATTAGGGCCAGGAATATTAGGGCCAGGGATATTAGTGCCAGGGATATTAGGGCCAGGGATATTAGGGCCAGGGATATTACGGCCAGGGATATTAGGGCCAAGGATATTAGGGCCAGGGATATTAGGGCCAGGGATATTAGGGCCAGGAATATAAGGGCCAGGGATATTAGGGCCAGGGATATTAGGGCCAGGGATATTAGGGCCAGGGATATTAGGGCCAGGGATTTTAGGGCCAGGGATATTAGGGCCAGGGATATTAGGGCCAGGGATTTTAGGGCCAGGGATATTAGGGCCAGGGATATTAGGGCCAGTGATATTAGGGCCAGGGATAATAGGGCCAGGGATATTAGGGCCAGGGATATTAGGGCCAGGGATATTAGGGCCAGGGATATTACGGCCAGGGATATTAGGACCAGGGATATTAAGGCCAGGGATATTAGGGCCAGGGATATTAGGGCCAGGGATGTTAGGGCCAGGGATATTAGGGCCAGGGATGTTAGGGCCAGGGATATTAGGGCCAGGAATTTTAGGGCCAGGGATATTAGGGCCAGGGATATTAGGGCCAGGGATATTAGGGCCAGGGATATTAGGGCCAGGGATATTAGGGCCAGGGATATTAGGGCCAGGGATATTAGGGCCAGGGATATTAGGGCCAAGGATATTAGGGCCTGGGATATTACGGCCAGGAATATTAGGGCCAGGGATATTAGGGCCAGGGATATTAGGGCCAGGGATATTAGGGCCAGGGATATTAGGGCAAGGGATATTAGGGCCAGGGATTTTATGGCAAGGGATATCAGGGCCAGGGATATTAGGGCCAGGGATATTAGGGCCAGGGATATTAGGGCCAAGGATATTAGGGCCAGGGATATTAGGGCCATGGATATTAGAGCCAGGGATATTACGGCCAGGGATATTAGGGCCAGGGATATTAGGGCCAAGGATATTAGGGCCTGGGATATTAGGGCCAGGGATATTAGGGCCAGTGATATTATGGCCAGCGATTTTAGGGCCAGGGATGTTAGGGCCAGGAATATTAGGGCCAGGGATTTTAGGGCCAGGGATATTATGGCCAGGGATATTAGGGCCAGGGATTTTAGGGCCAGGGATATTACGGCCAGGTATATTAGGGACAGGGATATTAGAGCCAGGGATATTAGGGCCAGGGATATTAGGGCCAGGGATATTAGGGCCAGGGATATTAGGGCCAGGGATATTAGGGCCAGGGATATTAGGGCCAGGGATATTAGGGCCAGGGGTATTAGGGCCAGGGGTAATAGGGCCAAGGGTATTATGGCCAGGGATATTAGGGCCAGAGATATTAGGGCCAGAGATATTAGAGCCAGGGATATTAGGGCCAGGGATTTTAGGGCCAGGGATATTGGGGCCAGGGATATTAGGGCCAGGGATATTAGGGCCAGGGATATTAAGGCCAGGGTTATTAGGGCCAGGGATATTAGGGCCAGGGATATTAGGGCGAGGGATATTAGGGCCAGGGATATTAGGGCCAGGGATTTTAGGGCCAGGGATATTAGGGCCAGGGGTATTAGGGCCAGGGATATTAGGGCCAGGCATATTAGGGCCAGGGATATTAGGGCCAGGAATATTAGGGCCAGGGATATTAGTGCCAGGGATATTATGGCCAGGGATATTAGGGCCATGGATATTAGGGCCAGAGATATTAGAGCCAGGGATATTAGGGCCAGGGATATTAGGGCCAGGGGTATTAGGGCCAGGGATATTAGGGCCAGGGAT
The DNA here is from genome assembly GCF_048934315.1 of Petromyzon marinus. Taxonomy (NCBI): domain Eukaryota; kingdom Metazoa; phylum Chordata; class Hyperoartia; order Petromyzontiformes; family Petromyzontidae; genus Petromyzon; species Petromyzon marinus. Next base: position 112,678 of record NW_027423018.1, read on the forward strand.
ATTAGGGCCAGGGATATTAGGGCCAGGGATATTAGGGCCAGGGATTTTAGGGCCATGGATATTAGGGCCAGGGATATTAGGGCCATGGATATTAGGGCCAGGGATATTAGGGCCAGGGATATTAGGGCCAGGGATATTAGGGCCAGGGATATTAGGGCCTGGGATATTAGGGCCAGGGATATTAGGTCCAGGGATATTAGGGCCAGGGATATTAGTGCCAAGGATATTAGGGCCAGGGATATTAGGGCCAGGGATATTAGGGCCAGGGATATTAGGGCCAGGGATGTTAGGGCCAGGGATATTAGGGCCAGGGATTTTAGGGCCAGGGATATTAGGGCCAGGGATATTAGGGCCAGGGATGTTAGGGCCAGGGATTTTAGGGCCAGGGATTTTAGGGCCAGGGATATTAGGGCCAGGGATATTAGGGCCAGGGATATTAGGGCCAGCGATATTAGGGCCAGGGATATTAGGGCCAGGGATATTAGGGCCAGGGATATTAGTGCCAGGGATATTAGGGCCAGGGATATTAGGGCCAGGGATATTAGGGCCAGGGATATTAGGGCCAGGGATATTAGGGCCAGGGATATTAGGGCCAGGGATATTAGGGCCAGGGGTATTAGGGCCAGGGGTAATAGGGCCAGGGATATTATGGCCAGGGATATTAGGGCCAGGGATATTAGGGCCAGAGATATTAGAGCCAGGGATATTAGGGCCAGGGATATTAGGGCCAGGGGTATTAGGGCCAGGGATATTAGGGCCAGGGATATTAGGGCCAGGGATATTAGGGCCAGGGATTTTAGGGTCAGGGATATTAGGGCCAGGGATATTAGGGCCATGGATATTAGGGCCAGGGATATTAGGGCCAGGGATATTAGGGCCAGGGATATTAGGGCCAGGGATATTAGGGCCTGGGATATTAGGGCCAGGGATATTAGGTGCAGGGATATTAGGGCCAGGGATATTAGTGCCAAGGATATTAGGGCCAGGGATATTAGGGCCAGGGATATTAGGGCCAGGGATATTAGGGCCAGGGATGTTAGGGCCAGGGATATTAGGGCCAGGGATTTTTGGGCCAGGGATATTAGGGCCAGGGATATTAGGGCCAGGGATATTAGGGCAAGGGATATTAGGGCCAGGGATTTTATGGCAAGGGATATCAGGGCCAGGGATATTAGGGCCAGGGATATTAGGGCCAGGGATATTAGGGCCAAGGATATTAGGGCCAGGGATATTAGGGCCATGGATATTAGAGCCAGGGATATTACGGCCAGGGATATTAGGGCCAGGGATATTAGGGCCAAGGATATTAGGGCCTGGGATATTAGGGCCAGGGATATTAGGGCCAGTGATATTATGGCCAGCGATTTTAGGGCCAGGGATGTTAGGGCCAGGAATATTAGGGCCAGGGATTTTAGGGCCAGGGATATTATGGCCAGGGATATTAGGGCCAGGGATTTTAGGGCCAGGGATATTACGGCCAGGGATATTAGGGACAGGGATATTAGAGCCAGGGATATTAGGGCCAGGGATATTAGGGCCAGGGATATTAGGGCCAGGGATATTAGGGCCAGGGATATTAGGGCCAGGGATATTAGGGCCAGGGATATTAGGGCCAGGGGTATTAGGGCCAGGGGTAATAGGGCCAAGGGTATTATGGCCAGGGATATTAGGGCCAGGGATATTAGGGCCAGAGATATTAGAGCCAGGGATATTAGGGCCAGGGATTTTAGGGCCAGGGATATTGGGGCCAGGGATATTAGGGCCAGGGATATTAGGGCCAGGGATATTAAGGCCAGGGTTATTAGGGCCAGGGATATTAGGGCCAGGGATATTAGGGCGAGGGATATTAGGGCCAGGGATATTAGGGCCAGGGATTTTAGGGCCAGGGATATTAGGGCCAGGGGTATTAGGGCCAGGGATATTAGGGCCAGGCATATTAGGGCCAGGGATATTAGGGCCAGGAATATTAGGGCCAGGGATATTAGTGCCAGGGATATTATGGCCAGGGATATTAGGGCCATGGATATTAGGGCCAGAGATATTAGAGCCAGGGATATTAGGGCCAGGGATATTAGGGCCAGGTGTATTAGGGCCAGGGATATTAGGGCCAGGGATATTAGGGCCAGGGATATTAGGGCCAGGGATATTAGGGCCAGGGATTTTAGGGCCATGGATATTAGGGCCAGGGATATTAGGGCCATGGATATTAGGGCCAGGGATATTAGGGCCAGGGATATTAGGGCCAGGGATATTAGGGCCAGGGATATTAGGGCCTGGGATATTAGGGCCAGGGATATTAGGTCCAGGGATATTAGGGCCAGGGATATTAGTGCCAAGGATATTAGGGCCAGGGATATTAGGGCCAGGGATATTAGGGCCAGGGATATTAGGGCCAGGGATGTTAGGGCCAGGGATATTAGGGCCAGGGATTTTAGGGCCAGGGATATTAGGGCCAGGGATATTAGGGCCAGGGATGTTAGGGCCAGGGATTTTAGGGCCAGGGATTTTAGGGCCAGGGATATTAGGGCCAGGGATATTAGGGCCAGGGATATTAGGGCCAGCGATATTAGGGCCAGGGATATTAGGGCCAGCGATATTAGGGCCAGGGATATTAGTGCCAGGGATATTAGGGCCAGGGATATTAGGGCCAGGGATATTAGGGCCAGGGATATTAGGGCCAGGGATATTAGGGCCAGGGATATTAGGGCCAGTGATATTATGGCCAGCGATTTTAGGGCCAGGGATGTTAGGGCCAGGAATATTAGGGCCAGGGATTTTAGGGCCAGGGATATTATGGCCAGGGATATTAGGGCCAGGGATTTTAGGGCCAGGGATATTACGGCCAGGTATATTAGGGACAGGGATATTAGAGCCAGGGATATTAGGGCCAGGGATATTAGGGCCAGGGAGATTAGGGCCAGGGATATTAGGGCCAGGGATATTAGGGCCAGGGATATTAGGGCCAGGGATATTAGGGCCAGGGGTATTAGGGCCAGGGGTAATAGGGCCAAGGGTATTATGGCCAGGGATATTAGGGCCAGAGATATTAGGGCCAGAGATATTAGAGCCAGGGATATTAGGGCCAGGGATTTTAGGGCCAGGGATATTGGGGCCAGGGATATTAGGGCCAGGGATATTAGGGCCAGGGATATTAAGGCCAGGGTTATTAGGGCCAGGGATATTAGGGCCAGGGATATTAGGGCGAGGGATATTAGGGCCAGGGATATTAGGGCCAGGGATTTTAGGGCCAGGGATATTAGGGCCAGGGGTATTAGGGCCAGGGATATTAGGGCCAGGCATATTAGGGCCAGGGATATTAGGGCCAGGAATATTAGGGCCAGGGATATTAGTGCCAGGGATATTATGGCCAGGGATATTAGGGCCATGGATATTAGGGCCAGAGATATTAGAGCCAGGGATATTAGGGCCAGGGATATTAGGGCCAGGGATTTTAGGGCCAGGGATATTGGGGCCAGGGATATTAGGGCCAGGGATATTAGGGCCAGGGATATTAAGGCCAGGGTTATTAGGGCCAGGGATATTAGGGCCAGGGATATTAGGGCGAGGGATATTAGGGCCAGGGATATTAGGGCCAGGGATTTTAGGGCCAGGGATATTAGGGCCAGGGGTATTAGGGCCAGGGATATTAGGGCCAGGCATATTAGGGCCAGGGATATTAGGGCCAGGAATATTAGGGCCAGGGATATTAGTGCCAGGGATATTATGGCCAGGGATATTAGGGCCATGGATATTAGGGCCAGAGATATTAGAGCCAGGGATATTAGGGCCAGGGATATTAGGGCCAGGTGTATTAGGGCCAGGGATATTAGGGCCAGGGATATTAGGGCCAGGGATATTAGGGCCAGGGATATTAGGGCCAGGGATTTTAGGGCCATGGATATTAGGGCCAGGGATATTAGGGCCATGGATATTAGGGCCAGGGATATTAGGGCCAGGGATATTAGGGCCAGGGATATTAGGGCCAGGGATATTAGGGCCTGGGATATTAGGGCCAGGGATATTAGGTCCAGGGATATTAGGGCCAGGGATATTAGTGCCAAGGATATTAGGGCCAGGGATATTAGGGCCAGGGATATTAGGGCCAGGGATATTAGGGCCAGGGATGTTAGGGCCAGGGATATTAGGGCCAGGGATTTTAGGGCCAGGGATATTAGGGCCAGGGATATTAGGGCCAGGGATGTTAGGGCCAGGGATTTTAGGGCCAGGGATTTTAGGGCCAGGGATATTAGGGCCAGGGATATTAGGGCCAGGGATATTAGGGCCAGCGATATTAGGGCCAGGGATATTAGGGCCAGCGATATTAGGGCCAGGGATATTAGTGCCAGGGATATTAGGGCCAGGGATATTAGGGCCAGGGATATTAGGGCCAGGGATATTAGGGCCAGGGATATTAGGGCCAGGGATATTAGGGCCAGTGATATTATGGCCAGCGATTTTAGGGCCAGGGATGTTAGGGCCAGGAATATTAGGGCCAGGGATTTTAGGGCCAGGGATATTATGGCCAGGGATATTAGGGCCAGGGATTTTAGGGCCAGGGATATTACGGCCAGGTATATTAGGGACAGGGATATTAGAGCCAGGGATATTAGGGCCAGGGATATTAGGGCCAGGGATATTAGGGCCAGGGATATTAGGGCCAGGGATATTAGGGCCAGGGATATTAGGGCCAGGGATATTAGGGCCAGGGGTATTAGGGCCAGGGGTAATAGGGCCAAGGGTATTATGGCCAGGGATATTAGGGCCAGAGATATTAGGGCCAGAGATATTAGAGCCAGGGATATTAGGGCCAGGGATTTTAGGGCCAGGGATATTGGGGCCAGGGATATTAGGGCCAGGGATAATAGGGCCAGGGATATTAAGGCCAGGGTTATTAGGGCCAGGGATATTAGGGCCAGGGATATTAGGGCGAGGGATATTAGGGCCAGGGATATTAGGGCCAGGGATTTTAGGGCCAGGGATATTAGGGCCAGGGGTATTAGGGCCAGGGATATTAGGGCCAGGCATATTAGGGCCAGGGATATTAGGGCCAGGAATATTAGGGCCAGGGATATTAGTGCCAGGGATATTATGGCCAGGGATATTAGGGCCATGGATATTAGGGCCAGAGATATTAGAGCCAGGGATATTAGGGCCAGGGATATTAGGGCCAGGGGTATTAGGGCCAGGGATATTAGGGCCAGGGATATTAGGGCCAGGGATATTAGGGCCAGGGATATTAGGGCCAGGGATTTTAGGGCCATGGATATTAGGGCCAGGGATATTAGGGCCATGGATATTAGGGCCAGGGATATTAGGGCCAGGGATATTAGGGCCAGGGATATTAGGGCCAGGGATATTAGGGCCTGGGATATTAGGGCCAGGGATATTAGGTCCAGGGATATTAGGGCCAGGGATATTAGTGCCAAGGATATTAGGGCCAGGGATATTAGGGCCAGGGATATTAGGGCCAGGGATATTAGGGCCAGGGATGTTAGGGCCAGGGATATTAGGGCCAGGGATTTTAGGGCCAGGGATATTAGGGCCAGGGATATTAGGGCCAGGGATGTTAGGGCCAGGGATTTTAGGGCCAGGGATTTTAGGGCCAGGGATATTAGGGCCAGGGATATTAGGGCCAGGGATATTAGGGCCAGCGATATTAGGGCCAGGGATATTAGGGCCAGGGATATTAGGGCCAGGGATATTAGTGCCAGGGATATTAGGGCCAGGGATATTAGGGCCAGGGATATTAGGGCCAGGGATATTAGGGCCAGGGATATTAGGGCCAGGGATATTAGGGCCAGGGATATTAGGGCCAGGGGTATTAGGGCCAGGGGTAATAGGGCCAGGGATATTATGGCCAGGGATATTAGGGCCAGGGATATTAGGGCCAGAGATATTAGAGCCAGGGATATTAGGGCCAGGGATATTAGGGCCAGGGGTATTAGGGCCAGGGATATTAGGGCCAGGGATATTAGGGCCAGGGATATTAGGGCCAGGGATTTTAGGGCCAGGGATATTAGGGCCAGGGATATTAGGGCCAGGGATATTAGGGCCAAGGATATTAGGGCCTGGGATATTAGGGCCAGGGATATTAGGGCCAGTGATATTATGGCCAGCGATTTTAGGGCCAGGGATGTTAGGGCCAGGAATATTAGGGCCAGGGATTTTAGGGCCAGGGATATTATGGCCAGGGATATTAGGGCCAGGGATTTTAGGGCCAGGGATATTACGGCCAGGGATATTAGGGACAGGGATATTAGAGCCAGGGATATTAGGGCCAGGGATATTAGGGCCAGGGATATTAGGGCCAGGGATATTAGGGCCAGGGATATTAGGGCCAGGGATATTAGGGCCAGGGATATTAGGGCCAGGGGTATTAGGGCCAGGGGTAATAGGGCCAAGGGTATTATGGCCAGGGATATTAGGGCCAGGGATATTAGGGCCAGAGATATTAGAGCCAGGGATATTAGGGCCAGGGATTTTAGGGCCAGGGATATTGGGGCCAGGGATATTAGGGCCAGGGATATTAGGGCCAGGGATATTAAGGCCAGGGTTATTAGGGCCAGGGATATTAGGGCCAGGGATATTAGGGCGAGGGATATTAGGGCCAGGGATATTAGGGCCAGGGATTTTAGGGCCAGGGATATTAGGGCCAGGGGTATTAGGGCCAGGGATATTAGGGCCAGGCATATTAGGGCCAGGGATATTAGGGCCAGGAATATTAGGGCCAGGGATATTAGTGCCAGGGATATTATGGCCAGGGATATTAGGGCCATGGATATTAGGGCCAGAGATATTAGAGCCAGGGATATTAGGGCCAGGGATATTAGGGCCAGGTGTATTAGGGCCAGGGATATTAGGGCCAGGGATATTAGGGCCAGGGATATTAGGGCCAGGGATATTAGGGCCAGGGATTTTAGGGCCATGGATATTAGGGCCAGGGATATTAGGGCCATGGATATTAGGGCCAGGGATATTAGGGCCAGGGATATTAGGGCCAGGGATATTAGGGCCAGGGATATTAGGGCCTGGGATATTAGGGCCAGGGATATTAGGTCCAGGGATATTAGGGCCAGGGATATTAGTGCCAAGGATATTAGGGCCAGGGATATTAGGGCCAGGGATATTAGGGCCAGGGATATTAGGGCCAGGGATGTTAGGGCCAGGGATATTAGGGCCAGGGATTTTAGGGCCAGGGATATTAGGGCCAGGGATATTAGGGCCAGGGATGTTAGGGCCAGGGATTTTAGGGCCAGGGATTTTAGGGCCAGGGATATTAGGGCCAGGGATATTAGGGCCAGGGATATTAGGGCCAGCGATATTAGGGCCAGGGATATTAGGGCCAGCGATATTAGGGCCAGGGATATTAGTGCCAGGGATATTAGGGCCAGGGATATTAGAGCCAGGGATATTAGGGCCAGGGATATTAGGGCCAGGGATATTAGGGCCAGGGATATTAGGGCCAGTGATATTATGGCCAGCGATTTTAGGGCCAGGGATGTTAGGGCCAGGAATATTAGGGCCAGGGATTTTAGGGCCAGGGATATTATGGCCAGGGATATTAGGGCCAGGGATTTTAGGGCCAGGGATATTACGGCCAGGTATATTAGGGACAGGGATATTAGAGCCAGGGATATTAGGGCCAGGGATATTAGGGCCAGGGATATTAGGGCCAGGGATATTAGGGCCAGGGATATTAGGGCCAGGGATATTAGGGCCAGGGATATTAGGGCCAGGGGTATTAGGGCCAGGGGTAATAGGGCCAAGGGTATTATGGCCAGGGATATTAGGGCCAGAGATATTAGGGCCAGAGATATTAGAGCCAGGGATATTAGGGCCAGGGATTTTAGGGCCAGGGATATTGGGGCCAGGGATATTAGGGCCAGGGATATTAGGGCCAGGGATATTAAGGCCAGGGTTATTAGGGCCAGGGATATTAGGGCCAGGGATATTAGGGCGAGGGATATTAGGGCCAGGGATATTAGGGCCAGGGATTTTAGGGCCAGGGATATTAGGGCCAGGGGTATTAGGGCCAGGGATATTAGGGCCAGGCATATTAGGGCCAGGGATATTAGGGCCAGGAATATTAGGGCCAGGGATATTAGTGCCAGGGATATTATGGCCAGGGATATTAGGGCCATGGATATTAGGGCCAGAGATATTAGAGCCAGGGATATTAGGGCCAGGGATATTAGGGCCAGGGGTATTAGGGCCAGGGATATTAGGGCCAGGGATATTAGGGCCAGGGATATTAGGGCCAGGGATATTAGGGCCAGGGATTTTAGGGCCATGGATATTAGGGCCAGGGATATTAGGGCCATGGATATTAGGGCCAGGGATATTAGGGCCAGGGATATTAGGGCCAGGGATATTAGGGCCAGGGATATTAGGGCCTGGGATATTAGGGCCAGGGATATTAGGTCCAGGGATATTAGGGCCAGGGATATTAGTGCCAAGGATATTAGGGCCAGGGATATTAGGGCCAGGGATATTAGGGCCAGGGATATTAGGGCCAGGGATGTTAGGGCCAGGGATATTAGGGCCAGGGATTTTAGGGCCAGGGATATTAGGGCCAGGGATATTAGGGCCAGGGATGTTAGGGCCAGGGATTTTAGGGCCAGGGATTTTAGGGCCAGGGATATTAGGGCCAGGGATATTAGGGCCAGGGATATTAGGGCCAGCGATATTAGGGCCAGGGATATTAGGGCCAGGGATATTAGGGCCAGGGATATTAGTGCCAGGGATATTAGGGCCAGGGATATTAGGGCCAGGGATATTAGGGCCAGGGATATTAGGGCCAGGGATATTAGGGCCAGGGATATTAGGGCCAGGGATATTAGGGCCAGGGGTATTAGGGCCAGGGGTAATAGGGCCAGGGATATTATGGCCAGGGATATTAGGGCCAGGGATATTAGGGCCAGAGATATTAGAGCCAGGGATATTAGGGCCAGGGATATTAGGGCCAGGGGTATTAGGGCCAGGGATATTAGGGCCAGGGATATTAGGGCCAGGGATATTAGGGCCAGGGATTTTAGGGCCAGGGATATTAGGGCCAGGGATATTAGGGCCAGGGATATTAGGGCCAAGGATATTAGGGCCTGGGATATTAGGGCCAGGGATATTAGGGCCAAGGATATTAGGGCCAGGGATATTAGGGCCAAGGATATTAGGGCCAAGGGTATTATGGCCAGGGATATTAGGGCCAGGGATATTAGGGCCAGAGATATTAGAGCCAGGGATATTAGGGTCAGGGATATTAGGGCCAGGGGTATTAGGGCCAGGGATATTAGGGCCAGGCATATTAGGGCCAGGGATATTAGGGCCAGGAATATTAGGGCCAGGGATATTAGTGCCAGGGATATTATGGCCAGGGATATTAGGGCCATGGATATTAGGGCCAGAGATATTAGAGCCAGGGATATTAGGGCCAGGGATATTAGGGCCAGGGGTATTAGGGCCAGGGATATTAGGGCCAGGGATATTAGGGCCAGGGATATTAGGGCCAGGGATTTTAGGGCCAGGGATATTAGGGCCAGGGATATTAGGGCCATGGATATTAGGGCCAGGGATATTAGGGCCAGGGATATTAGGGCCAGGGATATTAGGGCCAGGGATATTAGGGCCTGGGATATTAGGGCCAGGGATATTAGGTGCAGGGATATTAGGGCCAGGGATATTAGTTCCAAGGATATTAGGGCCAGGGATATTAGGGCCAGGGATATTAGGGCCAGGGATATTAGGGCCAGGGATGTTAGGGCCAGGGATATTAGGGCCAGGGATTTTCGGGCCAGGGATATTAGGGCCAGGGATATTAGGGCCAGGGATGTTAGGGCCAGGGATATTAAGGCCAGGGTTATTAGGGCCAGGGATTTTAGGGCCAGGGATTTTAGGGCCAGGGATATTAGGGCCAGGGATATTAGGGCCAGGGATATTAGGGCCAGCGATATTAGGGCCAGGGGTATTAGGGCCAGGGATATTAGGGCCCGGGATATTAGGGCCAGGGATATTAGGGCCAGGAATATTAGGGCCAGGGATATTAGTGCCAGGGATATTAGGGCCAGGGATATTAGGGCCAGGGATATTAGGGCCAGGGATATTAGGGCCAGGGATATTAGGGCCAGGGATATTAGGGCCAGGGATTTTAGGGCCAGGGATATTGGGGCCAGGGATATTAGGGCCAGGGATATTAGGGCCAGGGATATTAAGGCCAGGGTTATTAGGGCCAGGGATATTTGGGCCAGGGATATTAGGGCGAGGGATATTAGGGCCAGGGATATTAGGGCCAGGGATATTAGGGCCAGGGATATTAGGGCCAGGGATATTAGGGCCAGCGATATTAGGGCCAGGGATATTAGGGCCAGGGATATTAGGGCCAGGGATATTAGGGCCAGGGATATTAGGGCCAGGGATATTAGGGCCAGGGATATTAGGGCCAGGGATATTAGGGCCAGGGATATTAGGGCCAGGGGTATTAGGGCCAGGGGTAATAGGGCCAAGGGTATTATGGCCAGGGATATTAGGGCCAGGGATATTAGGGCCAGAGATATTAGAGCCAGGGATATTAGGGCCAGGGATATTAGGGCCAGGGGTATTAGGGCCAGGGATATTAGGGCCAGGCATATTAGGGCCAGGGATATTAGGGCCAGGAATATTAGGGCCAGGGATATTAGTGCCAGGGATATTATGGCCAGGGATATTAGGGCCATGGACATTAGGGCCAGGGATATTAGGGCCAGGGGTATTAGGGCCAGGGATATTAGGGCCAGGGATATTAGGGCCAGGGATATTAGGGCCAGGGATTTTAGGGCCAGGGATATTAGGGCCAGGGATATTAGGGCCATGGATATTAGGGCCAGGGATATTAGGGCCAGGGATATTAGGGCCAGGGATATTAGGGCCAGGGATATTAGGGCCTGGGATATTAGGGCCAGGGATATTAGGTGCAGGGATATTAGGGCCAGGGATATTAGTGCCAAGGATATTACGGCCAGGGATATTAGGGCCAGGGATATTAGGGCCAGGGATATTAGGGCCAGGGATATTAGGGCCAGGGATTTTAGGGCCAGGGATATTAGGGCCAGGGATATTAGGGCCATGGATATTAGGGCCAGGGATATTAGGGCCAGGGATATTAGGGCCAGGGATATTAGGGCCAGGGATATTAGGGCCTGGGATATTAGGGCCAGGGATATTAGGTGCAGGGATATTAGGGCCAGGGATATTAGTGCCAAGGATATTAGGGCCAGGGATATTAGGGCCAGGGATATTAGGGCCAGGGATATTAGGGCCAGGGATGTTAGGGCCAGGGATATTAGGGCCAGGGATTTTCGGGCCAGGGATATTAGGGCCAGGGATATTAGGGCCAGGGATGTTAGGGCCAGGGATATTAAGGCCAGGGTTATTAGGGCCAGGGATTTTAGGGCCAGGGATTTTAGGGCCAGGGATATTAGGGCCAGGGATATTAGGGCCAGGGATATTAGGGCCAGCGATATTAGGGCCAGGGATATTAGGGCCAGGGATATTAGGGCCAGGGATATTAGGGCCAGGGATATTAGGGCCAGGGATATTAGGGCCAGGGGTATTAGGGCCAGGGGTAATAGGGCCAAGGGTATTATGGCCAGGGATATTAGGGCCAGGGATATTAGGGCCAGAGATATTAGAGCCAGGGATATTAGGGCCAGGGATATTAGGGCCAGGGGTATTAGGGCCAGGGATATTAGGGCCAGGCATATTAGGGCCAGGGATATTAGGGCCAGGAATATTAGGGCCAGGGATATTAGTGCCAGGGATATTATGGCCAGGGATATTAGGGCCATGGACATTAGGGCCAGGGATATTAGGGCCAGGGGTATTAGGGCCAGGGATATTAGGGCCAGGGATATTAGGGCCAGGGATATTAGGGCCAGGGATTTTAGGGCCAGGGATATTAGGGCCAGGGATATTAGGGCCATGGATATTAGGGCCAGGGATATTAGGGCCAGGGATATTAGGGCCAGGGATATTAGGGCCAGGGATATTAGGGCCTGGGATATTAGGGCCAGGGATATTAGGTGCAGGGATATTAGGGCCAGGGATATTAGTGCCAAGGATATTACGGCCAGGGATATTAGGGCCAGGGATATTAGGGCCAGGGATATTAGGGCCAGGGATATTAGGGCCAGGGATTTTAGGGCCAGGGATATTAGGGCCAGGGATATTAGGGCCATGGATATTAGGGCCAGGGATATTAGGGCCAGGGATATTAGGGCCAGGGATATTAGGGCCAGGGATATTAGGGCCTGGGATATTAGGGCCAGGGATATTAGGTGCAGGGATATTAGGGCCAGGGATATTAGTGCCAAGGATATTAGGGCCAGGGATATTAGGGCCAGGGATATTAGGGCCAGGGATATTAGGGCCAGGGATGTTAGGGCCAGGGATATTAGGGCCAGGGATTTTCGGGCCAGGGATATTAGGGCCAGGGATATTAGGGCCAGGGATGTTAGGGCCAGGGATATTAAGGCCAGGGTTATTAGGGCCAGGGATTTTAGGGCCAGGGATTTTAGGGCCAGGGATATTAGGGCCAGGGATATTAGGGCCAGGGATATTAGGGCCAGCGATATTAGGGCCAGGGGTATTAGGGCCAGGGATATTAGGGCCTGGGATATTAGGGCCAGGGATATTAGGGCCAGGAATATTAGGGCCAGGGATATTAGTGCCAGGGATATTAGGGCCAGGGATATTAGGGCCAGGGATATTAGGGCCAGGGATATTAGGGCCATGGATATTAGGGCCAGGGATATTAGGGCCAGGGATTTTAGGGCCAGGGATATTGGGGCCAGGGATATTAGGGCCAGGGATATTAGGGCCAGGGATATTAAGGCCAGGGTTATTAGGGCCAGGGATATTAGGGCCAGGGATATTAGGGTGAGGGATATTAGGGCCAGGGATATTAGGGCCAGGGATATTAGGGCCAGGGATATTAGGGCCAGGGGTATTAGGGCCAGGGATATTAAGGCCAGGCATATTAGGGCCAGGGATATTAGGGCCAGGAATATTAGGGCCAGGGATATTAGTGCCAGGGATATTATGGCCAGGGATATTAGGGCCATGGATATTAGGGCCAGAGATATTAGAGCCAGGGATATTAGGGCCAGGGATATTAGGGCCAGGGGTATTAGGGCCAGGGATATTAGGGCCAGGGATATTAGGGCCAGGGATATTAGGGCCAGGGATATTAGGGCCAGGGATTTTAGGGCCATGGATATTAGGGCCAGGGATATTAGGGCCATGGATATTAGGGCCAGGGATATTAGGGCCAGGGATATTAGGGCCAGGGATATTAGGGCCAGGGATATTAGGGCCTGGGATATTAGGGCCAGGGATATTAGGTCCAGGGATATTAGGGCCAGGGATATTAGTGCCAAGGATATTAGGGCCAGGGATATTAGGGCCAGGGATATTAGGGCCAGGGATATTAGGGCCAGGGATGTTAGGGCCAGGGATATTAGGGCCAGGGATTTTAGGGCCAGGGATATTAGGGCCAGGGATATTAGGGCCAGGGATGTTAGGGCCAGGGATATTAAGGCCAGGGTTATTAGGGCCAGGGATTTTAGGGCCAGGGATTTTAGTGCCAGGGATATTAGGGCCAGGGATATTAGGGCCAGGGATATTAGGGCCAGCGATATTAGGGCCAGGGGTATTAGGGCCAGGGATATTAGGGCCCAGGATATTAGGGCCAGGGATATTAGGGCCAGGAATATTAGGGCCAGGGATATTAGTGCCAGGGATATTAGGGCCAGTGATATTAGGGCCAGGGATATTAGGGCCAGGGATATTAGGGCCAGGGATATTAGGGCCAGGGATATTAGGGCCAGGGATTTTAGGGCCAGGGATATTAGGGCCAGGGATATTAGGGCCAGGGATATTAGGGCCAGGGATATTAAGGCCAGGGTTATTAGGGCCAGGGATATTAGGGCCAGGGATATTAGGGCCAGGGATATTAGGGCCAGGGATTTTAGGGCCATGGATATTAGGGCCAGGGATATTAGGGCCAGGGATATTAGGGCCAGGGATATTAGGGCCAGGGATATTAGGGCCAGGGATATTAGGGCCTGGGATATTAGGGCCAGGGATATTAGGTCCAGGGATATTAGGGCCAGGGATATTAGTGCCAAGGATATTAGGGCCAGGGATATTAGGGCCAGGGATATTAGGGCCAGGGATATTAGGGCCAGGGATGTTAGGGCCAGGGATATTAGGGCCAGGAATTTTAGGGCCAGGGATATTAGGGCCAGGGATATTAGGGCCAGGGATGTTAGGGCCAGGGATGTTAAGGCCAGGGTTATTAGGGCCAGGGATTTTAGGGCCAGGGATTTTAGGGCCAGGGATATTAGGGCCAGGGATATTAGGGCCAGGGATATTAGGGCCAGCGATATTAGGGCCAGGGGTATTAGGGCCAGGGATATTAGGGCCCGGGATATTAGGGCCAGGGATATTAGGGCCAGGAATATTAGGGCCAGGGATATTAGTGCCAGGGATATTAGGGCCAGGGATATTAGGGCCAGGGATATTAGGGCCAGGGATATTAGCGCCAGGGATATTAGGGCCAGGGATATTAGGGCCAGGGATTTTAGGGTCAGGGATATTAGGGCCAGGGATATTAGGGCCAGGGATATTAGGGCCAGGGATATTAAGGCCAGGGTTATTAGGGCCAGGGATATTAGGGCCAGGGATATTAGGGCCAGGGATATTAGGGCCAGGAATATAAGGGCCAGGAATATTAGGGCCAGGGATATTAGGGCCAGGGATATTAGGGCCAGGGATATTAGGGCCAGGGATTTTAGGGCCAGGGATATTAGGGCCATGGATATTAGGGCCAGGGATATTAGGGCCAGGGATATTAGGGCCAGGGATATTAGGGCCAGAGATATTAGGGCCTGGGATATTAGGGCCAGGGATATTAGGTCCAGGGATATTAGGGCCAGGGATATTAGTGCAAGGATATTAGGGCCAGGGATATTAGGGCCAGGGATATTAGGGCCAGGGATATTAGGGCCAGGGATGTTAGGGCCAGGGATATTAGGGCCAGGGATTTTAGGGCCAGGGATATTAGGGCCAGGGATATTAGGGCCAGGGATATTAAGGCCAGGGTTATTAGGGCCACGGATTTTAGGGCCAGGGATTTTAGGGCCAGGGATATTAGGGCCAGGGATATTAGGGCCAGGGATATTAGGGCCAGCGATATTAGGGCCAGGGGTATTAGGACCAGGGATATTAGGGCCTGGGATATTAGGGCCAGGGATATTAGGGCCAGGAATATTAGGGCCAGGGACATTAGTGCCAGGGATATTAGGGCCAGGGATATAAGGGCCAGGGATATTAGGGCCAGGGATATTAGGGCCAGGGATGTTAGGGCCAGGGATATTAGGCCAGGGATTTTAGGGCCAGGGATATTAGGGCCAGGGATATTAGGGCCAGGGATATTAGGGCCAGGGATATTAAGGCCAGGGTTATTAGGGCCAGGGATATTAGGGCCAGGGATATTAGGGCCAGGGATTTTAGGGCAAGGGATATTAGGGCCAGGGATATTAGGTCCAGGGATATTAGGGCCAGGGATATTAGGGCCAGGGATATTAGGACCAGGGATATTAGGGCCAGGGATATTAGGGCCAGGGATATTAGGGCCAGGGATATTAGGGCCTGGGATATTAGGGCCAGGGATGTTAGGGCCAGGGATATTAGGGCCAGGGATATTAGGGCCAGGGATATTAGGGCCAAGGATATTAGGGCCAGGGATATTAGGGCCAGTGATATTAGGGCCAGGGATATTAGGGCCAGGGATATTAGGGCCAGGGATATTAGAGCCAGGGATATTAGGGCCAGGGATATTAGGGCCAGGGATATTAGGGCCAGGGATATTAGGGCCAGGGATATTACGGCCAGGGATATTAGGACCAGGGATATTAAGGCCAGGGATATTAGGGCCATGGATATTAGGGACAGGGATATTAGGGCCAGGGATATTAGGGCCAGGGTTATTAGAGCCAGGGATATTAGGGCCAGGGATATTAGGGCCAGGGATATTAGGGCCAGGGATATTAGTGCCAGGGATATTAGGGCCAAGGATATTAGGGCCTGGGATATTAGGGCCAGGAATATTAGGGCCAGGGATATTAGGGCCAAGGATATTAGGGCCAAGGATATTAGGGCCAGGGATATTAGAGCCATGGATATTACGGCCAGGGATATTAGGGCCAGGGATTTTAGGGCCAGGAATATTAGGGCCAAGGATATTAGGGCCTGGGATATTAGGGCCAGGGATATTAGGGCCAGTGATATTATGGCCAGGGATTTTATGGCCAGGGATGTTAGGGCCAGGGATATTAGGGCCAGGGATTTTAGGGCCAGGGATATTAGGGCCAGGCATATTAGGGCCAGGGATTTTAGGGCCAGGGATATTACGGCCAGGGATATTAGGGACAGGGATATTAGAGCCAGGGATATTAGGGCCAGGGATATTAGGGCCAGGGATATTATGGCCAGGGATATTAGGGCCAGGGATATTAGGGCCAGGGATATTAGGGCCAGGGATATTAGGGCCAGGGGTATTAGGGCCAGGGGTAATAGGGCCAAGGGTATTATGGCCAGGGATATTAGGGCCAGGGATGTTAGGGCCAGAGATATTAGAGCCAGGGATATTAGGGCCAGGGATATTAGGGCCAGGGGTATTAGGGCCAGGGATATTAGGGCCAGGCATATTAGGGCCAGGGATATTAGGGCCAGGAATATTAGGGCCAGGGATATTAGTGCCAGGGATATTAGGGCCAGGGATATTAGGGCCAGGGATATTACGGCCAGGGATATTAGGGCCAAGGATATTAGGGCCAGGGATATTAGGGCCAGGGATATTAGGGCCAGGAATATAAGGGCCAGGGATATTAGGGCCAGGGATATTAGGGCCAGGGATATTAGGGCCAGGGATATTAGGGCCAGGGATTTTAGGGCCAGGGATATTAGGGCCAGGAATATTAGGGCCAGGGATTTTAGGGCCAGGGATATTAGGGCCAGGAATATTAGGGCCAGGGATTTTAGGGCCAGGGATATTAGGGCCAGGGATATTAGGGCCAGTGATATTAGGGCCAGGGATATTAGGGCCAGGGATATTAGGGCCAGGGATATTAGGGCCAGGGATATTACGGCCAGGGATATTAGGACCAGGGATATTAAGGCCAGGGATATTAGGGCCAGGGATATTAGGGCCAGGGATGTTAGGGCCAGGGATATTAGGGCCAGGGATGTTAGGGCCAGGGATATTAGGGCCAGGAATTTTAGGGCCAGGGATATTAGGGCCAGGGATATTAGGGCCAGGGATATTAGGGCCAGGGATATTAGGGCCAGGGATATTAGGGCCAGGGATATTAGGGCCAGGGATATTAGGGCCAGGGATATTAGGGCCAGGGATAGTAGGGCGAGGGATATTAGGGCCAAGGATATTAGGGCCTGGGATATTACGGCCAGGAATATTAGGGCCAGGGATATTAGGATCAGGGATATTAGGGCCAGGGATATTAGGGCCAGGGATATTAGGGCAAGGGATATTAGGGCCAGGGATTTTATGGCAAGGGATATCAGGGCCAGGGATATTAGGGCCAGGGATATTAGGGCCAGGGATATTAGGGCCAAGGATATTAGGGCCAGGGATATTAGGGCCATGGATATTAGAGCCAGGGATATTACGGCCAGGGATATTAGGGCCAGGGATATTAGGGCCAAGGATATTAGGGCCTGGGATATTAGGGCCAGGGATATTAGGGCCAGTGATATTATGGCCAGCGATTTTAGGGCCAGGGATGTTAGGGCCAGGAATATTAGGGCCAGGGATTTTAGGGCCAGGGATATTAGGGCCAGGGATATTAGGGCCAGGGATTTTAGGGCCAGGGATAATACGGCCAGGGATATTAGGGACAGGGATATTAGAGCCAGGGATATTAGGGCCAGGGATATTAGGGCCAGGGATATTAGGGCCAGGGATATTAGGGCCAGGGATATTAGGGCCAGGGATATTAGGGCCAGGGATATTAGGGCCAGGGGTATTAGGGCCAGGGGTAATAGGGCCAAGGGTATTATGGCCAGGGATATTAGGGCCAGGGATATTAGGGCCAGAGATATTAGAACCAGGGATATTAGGGCCAGGGATATTAGGGCCAGGGGTATTAGGGCCAGGGATATTAGGGCCAGGCATATTAGGGCCAGGGATATTAGGGCCAGGAATATTAGGGCCAGGGATATTAGGGCCAGGGATATTAGGGCCAGGGATATTAGGGCCAGGGATATTACGGCCAGGGATATTAGGGCCAGGGATATTAGGGCCAGGGATATTAGGGCCAGGGATATTAGGGCCAGGAATATTAGGGCCAGGGATATTAGGGCCAGGGATATTAGGGCCAGGGATATTAGGGCCAGGCATATTAGGGCCAGGGATTTTAGGGCCAGGGATATTAGGGCCAGGGCTATTAGGGCCAGGGATTTTAGGGCCAGGGATATTAGGGCCAGTGATATTATGGCCAGGGATTTTAGGGCCAGGGATGTTAGGGCCAGGGATATTAGGGGCAGGGATTTTAGGGCCAGGGATATTAGGGCCAGGGATATTAGGGCCAGGGATTTTAGGGCCACGGATATTACGGCCAGGGATATTAGGGACAGGGATAGTAGAGCCAGGGATATTAGGGCCAGGGATATTAGGGCCAGGGATATTAGGGCCAGGGATATTAGGGCCAGGGATATTAGGGCCAGGGGTATTAGGGCCAGGGGTAATAGGGCCAAGGGTATTATGGCCAGGGATATTAGGGCCAGGGATATTAGGGCCAGAGATATTAGAGCAAGGGATATTAGGGCCAGGGATATTAGGGCCAGGGGTATTAGGGCCAGGCATATTAGGGCCAGGCATATTAGGGCCAGGGATATTAGGGCCAGGAATATTAGGGCCAGGGATATTAGGGCCAGAGATATTAGGGCCAGGGATATTAGGGCCAGGGATATTACGGCCAGGGATATTAGGGCCAGGGATATTAGGGCCAGGGATATTAGGGCCAGGGATATTAGGGCCTGGGATATTAGGGCCAGGGATATTAGGGCCAGGAATATTAGGGCCAGGGATATTAGTGCCAGGGATATTAGGGCCAGGGATATTAGGGCCAGGGATATTAGGGCCAGGGATATTAGGGCCAGGGATATTAGGGCCAGGGATATTAGGCCAGGGATTTTAGGGCCAGGGATATTAGGGCCAGGGATATTAGGGCCAGGGATATTAGGGCCAGGGATATTAAGGCCAGGGTTATTAGGGCCAGGGATATTAGGGCCAGGGATATTAGGGCCAGGGATTTTAGGGCAAGGGATATTAGGGCCAGGGATATTAGGTCCAGGGATATTAGGGCCAGGGATATTAGGGCCAGGGATATTAGGACCAGGGATATTAGGGCCAGGGATATTAGGGCCAGGGATATTAGGGCCAGGGATATTAGGGCCTGGGATATTAGGGCCAGGGATGTTAGGGCCAGGGATATTAGGGCCAGGGATATTAGGGCCAGGGATATTAGGGCCAAGGATATTAGGGCCAGGGATATTAGGGCCATTGATATTAGGGCAGGGATATTACGGCCAGGGATATTAGGGCCAGGGATATTAGAGCCAGGGATATTAGGGCCAGGAATATTAGGGCCAGGGATATTAGGGCCAGGGATATTAGGGCCAGGGATATTACGGCCAGGGATATTAGGACCAGGGATATTAAGGCCAGGGATATTAGGGCCATGGATATTAGGGACAGGGATATTAGGGCCAGGGATATTAGGGCCAGGGTTATTAGAGCCAGGGATATTAGGGCCAGGGATATTAGGGCCAGGGATATTAGGGCCAGGGATATTAGTGCCAGGGATATTAGGGCCAAGGATATTAGGGCCTGGGATATTAGGGCCAGGAATATTAGGGCCAGGGATATTAGGGCCAAGGATATTAGGGCCAAGGATATTAGGGCCAGGGATATTAGAGCCAGGGATATTACGGCCAGGGATATTAGGGCCAGGGATTTTAGGGCCAGGAATATTAGGGCCAAGGATATTAGGGCCTGGGATATTAGGGCCAGGGATATTAGGGCCAGTGATATTATTGCCAGGGATTTTATGGCCAGGGATGTTAGGGCCAGGGATATTAGGGCCAGGGATTTTAGGGCCAGGGATATTAGGGCCAGGGATATTAGGGCCAGGGATTTTAGGGCCAGGGATATTACAGCCAGGGATATTAGGGACAGGGATATTAGAGCCAGAGATATTAGGGCCAGGGATATTAGGGCCAGGGATATTATGGCCAGGGATATTAGGGCCAGGGATATTAGGGCCAGGGATATTAGGGCCAGGGATATTAGGGCCAGGGGTATTAGGGCCAGGGGTAATAGGGCCAAGGGTATTATGGCCAGGGATATTAGGGCCAGGGATGTTAGGGCCAGAGATATTAGAGCCAGGGATATTAGGGCCAGGGATATTAGGGCCAGGGGTATTAGGGCCAGGGATATTAGGGCCAGGCATATTAGGGCCAGGGATATTAGGGCCAGGAATATTAGGGCCAGGGATATTAGTGCCAGGGATATTAGGGCCAGGGATATTAGGGCCAGGGATATTACGGCCAGGGATATTAGGGCCAAGGATATTAGGGCCAGGGATATTAGGGCCAGGGATATTAGGGCCAGGAATATAAGGGCCAGGGATATTAGGGCCAGGGATATTAGGGCCAGGGATATTAGGGCCAGGGATATTAGGGCCAGGGATTTTAGGGCCAGGGATATTAGGGCCAGGGATATTAGGGCCAGGGATTTTAGGGCCAGGGATATTAGGGCCAGGGATATTAGGGCCAGTGATATTAGGGCCAGGGATATTAGGGCCAGGGATATTAGGGCCAGGGATATTAGGGCCAGGGATATTACGGCCAGGGATATTACGGCCAGGGATATTAGGACCAGGGATATCAAGGCCAGGGATATTAGGGCCAGGGATATTAGGGCCAGGGATGTTAGGGCCAGGGATATTAGGGCCAGGGATGTTAGGGCCAGGGATATTAGGGCCAGGAATTTTAGGGCCAGGGATATTAGGGCCAGGGATATTAGGGCCAGGGATATTAGGGCCAGGGATATTAGGGCCAGGGATATTAGGGCCAGGGATATTAGGGCCAGGGATATTAGGGCCAGGGATATTAGGGCCAGGGATAGTAGGGCGAGGGATATTAGGGCCAAGGATATTAGGGCCTGGGATATTACGGCCAGGAATATTAGGGCCAGGGATATTAGGGTCAGGGATATTAGGGCCAGGGATATTAGGGCCAGGGATATTAGGGCAAGGGATATTAGGGCCAGGGATTTTATGGCAAGGGATATCAGGGCCAGGGATATTAGGGCCAGGGATATTAGGGCCAGGGATATTAGGGCCAAGGATATTAGGGCCAGGGATATTAGGGCCATGGATATTAGAGCCAGGGATATTACGGCCAGGGATATTAGGGCCAGGGATATTAGGGCCAAGGATATTAGGGCCTGGGATATTAGCGCCAGGGATATTAGGGCCAGTGATATTATGGCCAGCGATTTTAGGGCCAGGGATGTTAGGGCCAGGAATATTAGGGCCAGGGATTTTAGGGCCAGGGATATTAGGGCCAGGGATATTAGGGCCAGGGATTTTAGGGCCAGGGATATTACGGCCAGGGATATTAGGGACAGGGATATTAGAGCCAGGGATATTAGGGCCAGGGATATTAGGGCCAGGGATATTAGGGCCAGGGATATTAGGGCCAGGGATATTAGGGCCAGGGATATTAGGGCCAGGGATATTAGGGCCAGGGGTATTAGGGCCAGGGGTAATAGGGCCAAGGGTATTATGGCCAGGGATATTAGGGCCAGGGATATTAGGGCCAGAGATATTAGAGCCAGGGATATTAGGGCCAGGGATATTAGGGCCAGGGGTATTAGGGCCAGGGATATTAGGGCCAGGCATATTAGGGCCAGGGATATTAGGGCCAGGAATATTAGGGCCAGGGATATTAGGGCCAGGGATATTAGGGCCAGGGATATTAGGGACAGGGATATTACGGCCAGGGATATTAGGGCCAGGGATATTAGGGCCAGGGATATTAGGGCCAGGGATATTAGGGCCAGGAATATTAGGGCCAGGGATATTAGGGCCAGGGATATTAGGGCCAGGGATATTAGGGCCAGGGATTTTAGGGCCAGGGATTTTAGGGCCAGGGATATTAGGGCCAGGGATATTAGGGCCAGGGATTTTAGGGCCAGGGACATTAGGGCCAGTGATATTATGGCCAGGGATTTTAGGGCCAGGGATGTTAGGGCCAGGGATATTAGGGCCAGGGATTTTAGGGCCAGGGATATTAGGGCCAGGGATATTAGGGCCAGGGATTTTAGGGCCAGGGATATTACAGCCAGGGATATTAGGGACAGGGATAGTAGAGCCAGGGATATTAGGGCCAGGGATATTAGGGCCAGGGATATTAGGGCCAGGGATATTAGGGCCAGGGATATTAGGGCCAGGGGTATTAGGGCCAGGGGTAATAGGGCCAAGGGTATTATGGCCAGGGATATTAGGGCCAGGGATATTAGGGCCAGAGATATTAGAGCAAGGGATATTAGGGCCAGGGATATTAGGGCCAGGGGTATTAGGGCCAGGCATATTAGGGCCAGGCATATTAGGGCCAGGGATATTAGGGCCAGGAATATTAGGGCCAGGGATATTAGGGCCAGAGATATTAGGGCCAGGGATATTAGGGCCAGGGATATTACGGCCAGGGATATTAGGGCCAGGGATATTAGGGCCAGGGATATTAGGGCCAGGGATATTAGGGCCAGGAATATTAGGGCCAGGGATATTAGGGCCAGGGATATTAGGGCCAAGGATATTAGGGCCTGGGATATTAGGGCCAGGAATATTAGGGCCAGGGATATTAAGGCCAGGGATATTAGGGCCAGGGATATTAGGGCCAGGGATATTAGGGCAAGGGATATTAGGGCCAGGGATTTTAGGGCAAGGGATATCAGGGCCAGGGATATTAGGGCCAGGGATATTAGGGCAAGGGATATTAGGGCCAGGGATTTTAGGGCAAGGGATATCAGGGCCAGGGATATTAGGGCCAGGGATATTAGGGCCAGGGATATTAGGGCCAGGGATATTAAGGCCAGGGATATTAGGGCCAGGGATATTAAGGCCAGGGATATTAGGGCCAAGGATATTAGGGCCAGGGATATTAGGGCCAGGGATATTAGAGCCAGGGATATTACGGCCAGGGATTTTAGGGCCAGGGATATTACGGCCAGGGATATTGGGGACAGGGACATTAGAGCCAGGGATATTAGGGCCAGGGATATTAGGGCCAGGGATATTAGGGCCAGGGATATTAGGGCCAGGGATATTAGGGCTAGGGATATTAGGGCCAGGGATATTAGGGCCAGGGGTATTAGGGCCAGTGATATTATGGCCAGGGATTTTAGGGCCAGGGATGTTAGGGCCAGGGATATTAGGGCCAGGGATTTTAGGGCCAGGGATATTAGGGCCAGGGATATTAGGGCCAGGGATTTTAGGGCCAGGGATATTACGGCCAGGGATATTAGGGACAGGGACATTAGAGCCAGGGATATTAGGGCCAGGGATATTAGGGCCAGGGATATTAGGGCCAGGGATATTAGGGCCAGGGATATTAGGGCTAGGGATATTAGGGCCAGGGGTATTAGGGCCAGGGGTATTAGGGCCAGGGGTAATAGGGCCAAGGGTATCATGGCCAGGGATATTAGGGCCAGGGATATTAGGGCCAGGGATATTAGGGCCAGGGTTATTAGGGCCAGGGATATTAGGGCCAGGGATATTATGGCCAGGGATATTAGGGCCAGGGATATTAGGGCCAGGGATATTAGGGCCAGGGATATTAGGGCCAGGAATATTAGGGCCAGGGATATTAGGGCCAGGGATATTAGGGCCAGGGATATTAGGGCCAGGGATATTAGGGCCAGGGATATTAGGGCCAGGGATATTAGGACCAGGGATATTAGGGGCAGGGATATTAGGGCCAGGGATATTAGGGCCAGGGATATTAGGGCCAGGGATATTAGGGCCTGGGATATTAGGGCCAGGGATGTTAGGTCCAGGGATATTAGGGCCAGGGATTTTAGGGCCAGGGATATTAGGACCAGGGATATTAGGGCCAGGGATATTAGGGCCAGGGATATTAGGGCCAGGGATATTAGGGCCAGGGATGTTAGGGCCAGGGATATTAGGGCCAGGGATTTTAGGGCCAGGGATATTAGGGCCAGGGATATTAGGGCCAGGGATATTAGGGCCAGGGATATTAGGGCCAGGGATATTAGGGCCAGGGATATTAGGGCCAGGGATATTAGTGCCAGGGATATTAGGGCCAGGGATTTAAGGGCCAGGGATATTAGGGCCAGGGATATTAGGGCCAGGGATATTAGGGCCAGGGATATTAGGGCCAGGGATATTAGGGCCAGGGATATTAGGGCCTGGGATATTAGGGCCAGGGATATTAGGTCCAGGGATATTAGGGCCAGGGATATTAGGGCCAGGGATATTAGGACCAGGGATATTAGGGCCAGGGATATTAGGGCCAGGGATATTAGGGCCAGGGATGTTAGGGCCAGGGATATTAGGGCCAGGGATTTTAGGGCCAGGGATATTAGGGCCAGGGATATTAGGGCCAGGGATGTTAGGGCCAGGGATATTAGGGCCAGGGTTATTAGGGCCAGGGATTTTAGGGCCAGGGATTTTAGGGCCAGGGATATTAGGGCCAGGGATATTAGGGCCAGGGATATTAGGGCCAGCGATATTAGGGCCAGGGGTATTAGGGCCAGGGATATTAGGGCCCGGGATATTAGGGCCAGGGATATTAGGGCCAGGAATATTAGGGCCATGGATATTAGTGCCAGGGATATTAGGGCCAGGGATATTAGGGCCAGGGATATTAGGGCCAGGGATATTAGGGCCAGGGATATTAGGGCCAGGGATATTAGGGCCAGGGATATTAGGGCCAGGGATTTTAGGGCCAGGGATATTAGGGCCAGGGATATTAGGGCCAGGGATATTAGGGCCAGGAATATTAAGGCCAGGGTTATTAGGGCCAGGGATATTAGGGCCAGGGATATTAGGGCGAGGGATATTAGGGCCAGGGATATTAGGGCCAGGGATATTAGGGCCAGGGATATTAGGGCCAGGGATTTTAGGGCAAGGGATATTATGGCCAGGGATATTAGGTCCAGGGATATTAGGGCCAGGGATATTAGGGCCAGGGATATTAGGACCAGGGATATTAGGGCCAGGGATATTAGGGCCAGGGATATTAAGGCCAGGGATATTAGGGCCTGGGATATTAGGGCCAGGGATGTTAGGGCCAGGGATATTAGGGCCAGGGATATTAGGGCCAGGGATATTAGGGCCAAGGATATTAGGGCCAGGGATATTAGGGCCAGTGATATTAGGGCCAGGGATATTAGGGCCATTGATATTAGGGCCAGGGATATTAGAGCCAGGGATATTAGGGCCAGGGATATTAGGGCCAGGGATATTAGGGCCAGGGATATTAGGGCCAGGGATATTACGGCCAGGGATATTAGGACCAGGGATATTAAGGCCAGGGATATTAGGGCCAGGGATATTAGGGCCAGGGATATTAGGGCCAGGGATATTAGGGCCAGGGATGTTAGGGCCAGGGATATTAGGGCCAGGAATTTTAGGGCCAGGGATATTAGGGCCAGGGATATTAGGGCCAGGGATATTAGGGCCAGGGATATTAGGGCCAGGGATATTAGGGCCAGGGATATTAGGGCCAGCGATATTAGGGCCAGGGATATTAGGGCCAGGGATATTAGAGCCAGGGATATTAGGGCCAGTGATATTAGGGCCAGGGATATTAGGGCCAGGGATATTAGGGCCAGGGATATTAGGGCCAAGGATATTAGGGCCTGGGATATTAGGGCCAGGAATATTAGGGCCAGGGATATTAGGGCCAGGGATATTAGGGCCAGGGATATTAGGGCCAGGGATATTAGGGCAAGGGATATCAGGGCCAGGGATTTTAGGGCAAGGGATATCAGGGCCAGGGATATTAGGGCCAGGGATATTAGGACCAGGGATATTAAGGCCAGGGATATTAGGGCCAGGGATATTAGGGACAGGGATATTAGGGCCAGGGATATTAGGGCCAGGGATATTAGGGCCAGGGATATTAAGGCCAGGGATATTATGGCCAGGGATATTAGGGCCAGGGATATTAGGGCCAAGGATATTAGGGCCAAGGATATTAGGGCCAGGGATATTAGAGCCAGGGATATTACGGCCAGGGATATTAGGGCCAGGGATTTTAGGGCCAGGAATATTAGGGCCAAGGATATTAGGGCCTGGGATATTAGGGCCAGGGATATTATGGCCAGTGATATTATGGCCAGGGATTTTAGGGCCAGGGATATTAGGGACAGGGATATTAGAGCCAGGGATATTAGGGCCAGGGATATTAGGGCCAGAAATATTAGGGTTAGGGAAATTAGGGCCAGGGATATTAGGGCCAGGGATATTAGGGCCAGGGATATTAGGGCCAGGGGTATTAGGGCCAGGGGTAATAGGGCCAAGGGTATTATGGCCAGGGATATTAGGGCCAGGGATATTAGGGCCAGAGATATTAGAGCCAGGGATATTAGGGCCAGGGATATTAGGGCCAGGGGTATTAGGGCCAGGGATATTAGGGCCAGGCATATTAGGGCCAGGGATATTAGGGCCAGGAATATTAGGGCCAGGGATATTAGGGCCAGGGATATTAGGGCCAGGGATATTAGGGCCAGGGATATTACGGCCAGGGATATTAGGGCCAGGGATATTAGGGCCAGGGATATTAGGGCCAGGGATATTAGGGCCAGGAATATAAGGGCCAGGGATATTAGGGCCAGGGATATTAGGGCCAGGGATATTAGGGCCAGGGATTTTAGGGCCAGGGATATTAGGGCCAGGGATTTTAGGGCCAGGGATTTTAGGGCCAGGGATATTAGGGCCAGTGATATTAGGGACAGGGATATTAGGGACAGGGATATTAGGGCCAGGGATATTAGAGCCAGGGATATTAGGGCCAGGGATATTAGGGCCAGGGATATTAGGGCCAGGGATATTAGGGCCAGGGATATTACAGCCAGGGATATTAGGACCAGGGATATTAGCGCCAGGGATATTAGGGCCAGGGATATTAGGGCCAGGGATATTAGGGCCAGGGATATTAGGGCAGGGATGTTAGGGCCAGGGATATTAGGGCCAGGAATTTTACGGCCAGGGATATTAGGGCCAGGGATATTAGGGCCAGGGATATTAGGGCCAGGGATATTAGGGCCAGGGATATTAGGGCCAGGGATATTAGGGCCAGCGATATTAGGGCCAGGGATATTAGGGCCAGGGATATTAGGGCCAGGGATACTAGAGCCAGGGATATTACGGCCAGGGATATTAGGGCCAGGGATATTAGGGCCAAGGATATTAGGGCCTGGGATATTAGGGCCAGGGATATTAGGGCCAGTGATATTATGGCCAGGGATTTTAGGGCCAGGGATGTTAGGGCCAGGGATATTAGGGCCAAGGATTTTAGGGCCAGGGATATTAGGGCCAGGGATATTAGGGCCAAGGATTTTAGGGCCAGGGAAATTACAGCCAGGGATATTAGGGACAGGGATATTAGAGCCAGGGATATTAGGGCCAGGGATATTAGGGCCAGGGATATTAGGGCCAGGGATATTAGGGCCAGGGATATTAGGGCCAGGGATATTAGGGCCAGGGATATTAGGGCCAGGGGTATTAGGGCCAGGGGTAATAGGGCCAAGGGTATTATGGCCAGGGATATTAGGGCCAGGGATATTAGGGCCAGAGATATTAGAGCCAGGGATATTAAGGCCAGGGATATTAGGGCCAGGGGTATTAGGGCCAGGGATATTAGGGCCAGGCATATTAGGGCCAGGGATATTAGGGCCAGGAATATTAGGGCCAGGGATATTAGGGCCAGGGATATTAGGGCCAGGGATATTAGGGCCAGGGATATTACGGCCAGGGATATTAGGGCCAGGGATATTAGGGCCAGGGATATT
The DNA here is from genome assembly GCF_048934315.1 of Petromyzon marinus. Taxonomy (NCBI): domain Eukaryota; kingdom Metazoa; phylum Chordata; class Hyperoartia; order Petromyzontiformes; family Petromyzontidae; genus Petromyzon; species Petromyzon marinus. Next base: position 140,831 of record NW_027423018.1, read on the forward strand.
AGGGCCAGGGATATTAGGGCCAGGAATATTAGGGCCAGGGATATTAGGGCCAGGGATATTAGGGCCAGGGATATTAGGACCAGGGATATTAGGGCCAGGGATTTTAGGCCCAGGGATATTAGGGCCAGGGATATTAGGGCCAGGGATTTTAGGGCCAGGGATATTAGGGCCAGTGATGTTATGGCCAGGGATTTTAGGGCCACGGATGTTAGGGCCAGGGATATTAGGGCCAGGGATTTTAAGGCCAGGGATATTAGGGCCAGGGATATTAGGGCCAGGGATTTTAGGGCCAGGGATATTACGGCCAGGGATTTTAGGGACAGGGATATTAGAGCCAGGGATATTAGGGCCAGGGATATTAGGGCCAGGGATATTAGGGCCAGGGATATTAGGGCCAGGGATATTAGGGCCAGGGATATTAGGGCCAGGGGTATTAGGGCCAGGGGTAATAGGGCCAAGGGTATTATGGCCAGGGATATTAGGGCCAGGGATATTAGGGCCAGAGATATTAGAGCCAGGGATATTTAGGGCCAGGGATATTAGGGCCAGGGGTATTAGGGCCAGGCATATTAGGGCCAGGCATATTAGGGCCAGGAATATTAGGGCCAGGGATATTAGGGCCAGGGATATTAGGGCCAGGGATATTAGGGCCACGGATATTACGGCCAGGGATATTAGGGCCAGGGATATTAGGGCCAGGGATATTAGGGCCAGGGATATTAAGGCCAGTGATGTTATGGCCAGGGATTTTAGGGCCATGGATGTTAGGGCCAGGGATATTAGGGCCAGGGATTTTAGGGCCAGGGATATTAGGGCCAGGGATATTAGGGCCAGGGATTTTAGGGCCAGGGATATTACGGCCAGGGATTTTAGGGACAGGGATATTAGAGCCAGGGATATTAGGGCCAGGGATATTAGGGCCAGGGATATTAGGGCCAGGGATATTAGGGCCAGGGATATTAGGGCCAGGGATATTAGGGCCAGGGGTATTAGGGCCAGGGGTAATAGGGCCAAGGGTATTATGGCCAGGGATATTAGGACCAGGGATATTAGGGCCAGAGATATTAGAGCCAGGGATATTTAGGGCCAGGGATATTAGGGCCAGGGGTATTAGGGCCAGGCATATTAGGGCCAGGCATATTAGGGCCAGGAATATTAGGGCCAGGGATATTAGGGCCAGGGATATTAGGGCCAGGGATATTACGGCCAGGGATATTAGGGCCAGGGATATTAGGGCCAGGGATATTAGGGCCAGGGATATTAGAGCCAGGGATATTAGGGCCAGGGATATTAGGGCCAGGGATATTAGGGCCAGGGATATTAGGGCCAGGGATATTAGGGCCAAGGATATTAGGGCCTGGGATATTAGGGCTAGGAATATTAGGGCCAGGGATATTAGGGCCAGGGATATTAGGGCCAGGGATATTAGGGCCAGGGATATTAGGGCAAGGGATATTAGGGCCAGGGATTTTAGGGCAAGGGATATCAGGGCCAGGGATATTAGGGCCAGGAATATTAGGGCCAGGGATATTAGGGCCAGGGATATTAGGGCCAGGGATATTAGGGACAGGGATATTAGGGCCAGGGATATTAGGGCCAGGGATATTAGGGCCAGGGATATTAAGGCCAGGGATATTAGGGCCAGGGATATTAGGGCCAGGGATATTAGGGCCAAGGATATTAGGGCCAAGGATATTAGGGCCAGGGATATTAGAGCCAGGGATATTACGGCCAGGGATATTAGGGCCAAGGATTTTAGGGCCAGGAATATTAGGGCCAAGGATATTAGGGCCTGGGATATTAGGGCCAGGGATATTATGGCCAGTGATATTATGGCCAGGGATTTTAGGGCCAGGGATGTTATGGCCAGGGATATTAGGGCCAGGGATTTTAGGGCCAGGGATATTAGGGCCAGGGATATTAGGGCCAGGGATTTTAGGGCCAGGGATATTACGGCCAGGGATATTAGGGACAGGGATATTAGAGCCAGGGATATTAGGGCCAGGGATATTAGGGCCAGGGATATTAGGGCCAGGGATATTAGGGCCAGGGATATTAGGGCCTGGGATATTAGGGCCAGGGATGTTAGGGCCAGGGATATTAGGGCCAGGGATATTAGGGCCAGGGATATTAGGGCCAAGGATATTAGGGCCAGGGATATTAGGGCCAGTGATATTAGGGCCAGGGATATTAGGGCCAGGGATATTAGGGCCAGGGATATTAGAGCCAGGGATATTAGGGCCAGGGATATTAGGGCCAGGGATATTAGGGCCAGGGATATTAGGGCCAGGGATATTACGGCCAGGGATATTAGGACCAGGGATATTAAGGCCAGGGATATTAGGGCCAGGGATATTAGGGCCAGGGATATTAGGGCCAGGGATATTAGGGCCAGGGATGTTAGGGCCAGGGATATTAGGGCCAGGAATTTTAGGGCCAGGGATATTAGGGCCAGGGATATTAGGGCCAGGGATATTAGGGCCAGGGATATTAGGGCCAGGGATATTAGGGCCAGGGATATTAGGGCCAGCGATATTAGGGCCAGGGATATTAGGGCCAGAGATATTAGAGCCAGGGATATTAGGGCCAGGGATATTAGGGCCAGGGATATTAGGGCCAGGGATATTAGGGCCAGGGATATTAGGGCCAAGGATATTAGGGCCTGGGATATTAGGGCCAGGAATATTAGGGCCAGGGATATTAGGGCCAGGGATATTAGGGCCAGGGATATTAGGGCAAGGGATATCAGGGCCAGGGATTTTAGGGCAAGGGATATCAGGGCCAGGGATATTAGGGCCAGGGATATTAGGGCCAGGGATATTAAGGCCAGGGATATTAGGGCCAGGGATATTAGGGACAGGGATATTAGGGCCAGGGATATTAGGGCCAGGGATATTAGGGCCAGGGATATTAAGGCCAGGGATATTAGGGCCAGGGATATTAGGGCCAGGGATATTAGGGCCAAGGATATTAGGGCCAAGGATATTAGGTCCAGGGATATTAGAGCCAGGGATATTACGGCCAGGGATATTAGGGCCAGGGATTTTAGGGCCAGGAATATTAGGGCCAAGGATATTAGGGCCTGGGATATTAGGGGCAGGGATATTATGGCCAGTGATATTATGGCCAGGGATTTTAGGGCCAGGGATGTTAGGGCCAGGGATATTAGGGCCAGGGATTTTAGGGCCAGGGATATTAGGGCCAGGGATATTAGGGCCAGGGATTTTAGGGCCAGGGATATTACGGCCAGGGATATTAGGGACAGGGATATTAGAGCCAGGGATATTAGGGCCAGGGATATTAGGGCCAGGGATATTAGGGTTAGGGATATTAGGGCCAGGGATATTAGGGCCAGGGATATTAGGGCCAGGGATATTAGGGCCAGGGGTATTAGGGCCAGGGGTAATAGGGCCAAGGGTATTATGGCCAGGGATATTAGGGCCAGGGATATTAGGGCCAGAGATATTAGAGCCAGGGATATTAGGGCCAGGGATATTAGGGCCAGGGGTATTAGGGCCAGGGATATTAGGGCCAGGCATATTAGGGCCAGGGATATTAGGGCCAGGAATATTAGGGCCAGGGATATTAGGGCCAGGGATATTAGGGCCAAGGATATTAGGGCCAAGGATATTAGGGCCAGGGATATTAGAGCCAGGGATATTACGGCCAGGGATATTAGGGCCAAGGATTTTAGGGCCAGGAATATTAGGGCCAAGGATATTAGGGCCTGGGATATTAGGGCCAGGGATATTATGGCCAGTGATATTATGGCCAGGGATTTTAGGGCCAGGGATGTTAGGGCCAGGGATATTAGGGCCAGGGATTTTAGGGCCAGGGATATTAGGGCCAGGGATATTAGGGCCAGGGATTTTAGGGCCAGGGATATTACGGCCAGGGATATTAGGGACAGGGATATTAGAGCCAGGGATATTAGGGCCAGGGATATTAGGGCCAGGGATATTAGGGCCAGTGATATTAGGGCCAGGGATATTAGGGCCAGGGATATTAGGGCCAGGGATATTAGAGCCAGGGATATTAGGGCCAGGGATATTAGGGCCAGGGATATTAGGGCCAGGGATATTAGGGCCAGGGATATTACGGCCAGGGATATTAGGACCAGGGATATTAAGGCCAGGGATATTAGGGCCAGGGATATTAGGGCCAGGGATATTAGGGCCAGGGATATTAGGGCCAGGGATGTTAGGGCCAGGGATATTAGGGCCAGGAATTTTAGGGCCAGGGATATTAGGGCCAGGGATATTAGGGCCAGGGATATTAGGGCCAGGGATATTAGGGCCAGGGATATTAGGGCCAGGGATATTAGGGCCAGTGATATTAGGGCCAGGGATATTAGGGCCAGGGATATTAGAGCCAGGGATATTAGGGCCAGGGATATTAGGGCCAGGGATATTAGGGCCAGGGATATTAGGGCCAGGGATATTAGGGCCAAGGATATTAGGGCCTGGGATATTAGGGCCAGGAATATTAGGGCCAGGGATATTAGGGCCAGGGATATTAGGGCCAGGGATATTAGGGCCAGGGATATTAGGGCAAGGGATATCAGGGCCAGGGATTTTAGGGCAAGGGATATCAGGGCCAGGGATATTAGGGCCAGGGATATTAGGGCCAGGGATATTAAGGCCAGGGATATTAGGGCCAGGGATATTAGGGACAGGGATATTAGGGCCAGGGATATTAGGGCCAGGGATATTAGGGCCAGGGATATTAAGGCCAGGGATATTAGGGCCAGGGATATTAGGGCCAGGGATATTAGGGCCAAGGATATTAGGGCCAAGGATATTAGGGCCAGGGATATTAGAGCCAGGGATATTACGGCCAGGGATATTAGGGCCAGGGATTTTAGGGCCAGGAATATTAGGGCCAAGGATATTAGGGCCTGGGATATTAGGGCCAGGGATATTATGGCCAGTGATATTATGGCCAGGGATTTTAGGGCCAGGGATGTTAGGGCCAGGGATATTAGGGCCAGGGATTTTAGGGCCAGGGATATTAGGGCCAGGGATATTAGGCCAGGGATTTTAGGGCCAGGGATATTACGGCCAGGGATATTAGGGACAGGGATATTAGAGCCAGGGATATTAGGGCCAGGGATATTAGGGCCAGGGATATTAGGGTTAGGGATATTAGGGCCAGGGATATTAGGGCCAGGGATATTAGGGCCAGGGATATTAGGGCCAGGGGTATTAGGGCCAGGGGTAATAGGGCCAAGGGTATTATGGCCAGGGATATTCGGGCCAGGGATATTAGGGCCAGAGATATTAGAGCCAGGGATATTAGGGCCAGGGATATTAGGGCCAGGGGTATTAGGGCCAGGGATATTAGGGCCAGGCATATTAGGGCCAGGGATATTAGGGCCAGGAATATTAGGGCCAGGGATATTAGGGCCAGGGATATTAGGGCCAGGGATATTAGGGCCAGGGATATTACGGCCAGGGATATTAGGGCCAGGGATATTAGGGCCAGGGATATTAGGGCCAGGGATATTAGGGCCAGGAATATAAGGGCCAGGGATATTAGGGCCAGGGATATTAGGGCCAGGGATATTAGGGCCAGGGATTTTAGGGCCAGGGATATTAGGGCCAGGGATATTAGGGCCAGGGATTTTAGGGCCAGGGATATTAGGGCCAGGGATATTAGGGCCAGTGATATTAAGGCCAGGGATATTAGGGCCAGGGATATTAGGGCCAGGGATATTAGAGCCAGGGATATTAGGGCCAGGGATATTAGGGCCAGGGATATTAGGGCCAGGGATATTAGGGCCAGGGATATTACAGCCAGGGATATTAGGACCAGGGATATTAGGGCCAGGGATATTAGGGCCAGGGATATTAGGGCCAGGGATATTAGGGCCAGGGATATTAGGGCAGGGATGTTAGGGCCAGGGATATTAGGGCCAGGAATTTTAGGGCCAGGGATATTAGGGCCAGGGATATTAGGGCCAGGGATATTAGGGCCAGGGATATTAGGGCCAGGGATATTAGGGCCAGGGATATTAGGGCCAGCGATATTAGGGCCAGGGATATTAGGGCCAGGGATATTAGGGCCAGGGATACTAGAGCCAGGGATATTACGGCCAGGGATATTAGGGCCAGGGATATTAGGGCCAAGGATATTAGGGCCTGGGATATTAGGGCCAGGGATATTAGGGCCAGTGATATTATGGCCAGGGATTTTAGGGCCAGGGATATTACGGCCAGGGATTTTAGGGACAGGGATATTAGAGCCAGGGATATTAGGGCCAGGGATATTAGGGCCAGGGATATTAGGGCCAGGGATATTAGGGCCAGGGATATTAGGGCCAGGGATATTAGGGCCAGGGGTATTAGGGCCAGGGGTAATAGGGCCAAGGGTATTATGGCCAGGGATATTAGGGCCAGGGATATTAGGGCCAGAGATATTAGAGCCAGGGATATTTAGGGCCAGGGATATTAGGGCCAGGGGTATTAGGGCCAGGCATATTTGGGCCAGGCATATTAGGGCCAGGAATATTAGGGCCAGGGATATTAGGGCCAGGGATATTAGGGCCAGGGATATTAGGGCCACGGATATTACGGCCAGGGATATTAGGGCCAGGGATATTAGGGCCAGGGATATTAGGGCCAGGGATATTAAGGCCAGTGATGTTATGGCCAGGGATTTTAGGGCCATGGATGTTAGGGCCAGGGATATTAGGGCCAGGGATTTTAGGGCCAGGGATATTAGGGCCAGGGATATTAGGGCCAGGGATTTTAGGGCCAGGGATATTACGGCCAGGGATTTTAGGGACAGGGATATTAGAGCCAGGGATATTAGGGCCAGGGATATTAGGGCCAGGGATATTAGGGCCAGGGATATTAGGGCCAGGGATATTAGGGCCAGGGATATTAGGGCCAGGGGTATTAGGGCCAGGGGTAATAGGGCCAAGGGTATTATGGCCAGGGATATTAGGGCCAGGGATATTAGGGCCAGAGATATTAGAGCCAGGGATATTTAGGGCCAGGGATATTAGGGCCAGGGGTATTAGGGCCAGGCATATTAGGGCCAGGCATATTAGGGCCAGGAATATTAGGGCCAGGGATATTAGGGCCAGGGATATTAGGGCCAGGGATATTACGGCCAGGGATATTAGGGCCAGGGATATTAGGGCCAGGGATATTAGGGCCAGGGATATTAGAGCCAGGGATATTAGGGCCAGGGATATTAGGGCCAGGGATATTAGGGCCAGGGATATTAGGGCCAGGGATATTAGGGCCAAGGATATTAGGGCCTGGGATATTAGGGCTAGGAATATTAGGGCCAGGGATATTAGGGCCAGGGATATTAGGGCCAGGGATATTAGGGCCAGGGATATTAGGGCAAGGGATATTAGGGCCAGGGATTTTAGGGCAAGGGATATCAGGGCCAGGGATATTAGGGCCAGGAATATTAGGGCCAGGGATATTAGGGCCAGGGATATTAGGGCCAGGGATATTAGGGACAGGGATATTAGGGCCAGGGATATTAGGGCCAGGGATATTAGGGCCAGGGATATTAAGGCCAGGGATATTAGGGCCAGGGATATTAGGGCCAGGGATATTAGGGCCAAGGATATTAGGGCCAAGGATATTAGGGCCAGGGATATTAGAGCCAGGGATATTACGGCCAGGGATATTAGGGCCAAGGATTTTAGGGCCAGGAATATTAGGGCCAAGGATATTAGGGCCTGGGATATTAGGGCCAGGGATATTATGGCCAGTGATATTATGGCCAGGGATTTTAGGGCCAGGGATGTTATGGCCAGGGATATTAGGGCCAGGGATTTTAGGGCCAGGGATATTAGGGCCAGGGATATTAGGGCCAGGGATTTTAGGGCCAGGGATATTACGGCCAGGGATATTAGGGACAGGGATATTAGAGCCAGGGATATTAGGGCCAGGGATATTAGGGCCAGGGATATTAGGGCCAGGGATATTAGGGCCAGGGATATTAGGGCCTGGGATATTAGGGCCAGGGATGTTAGGGCCAGGGATATTAGGGCCAGGGATATTAGGGCCAGGGATATTAGGGCCAAGGATATTAGGGCCAGGGATATTAGGGCCAGTGATATTAGGGCCAGGGATATTAGGGCCAGGGATATTAGGGCCAGGGATATTAGAGCCAGGGATATTAGGGCCAGGGATATTAGGGCCAGGGATATTAGGGCCAGGGATATTAGGGCCAGGGATATTACGGCCAGGGATATTAGGACCAGGGATATTAAGGCCAGGGATATTAGGGCCAGGGATATTAGGGCCAGGGATATTAGGGCCAGGGATATTAGGGCCAGGGATGTTAGGGCCAGGGATATTAGGGCCAGGAATTTTAGGGCCAGGGATATTAGGGCCAGGGATATTAGGGCCAGGGATATTAGGGCCAGGGATATTAGGGCCAGGGATATTAGGGCCAGGGATATTAGGGCCAGCGATATTAGGGCCAGGGATATTAGGGCCAGAGATATTAGAGCCAGGGATATTAGGGCCAGGGATATTAGGGCCAGGGATATTAGGGCCAGGGATATTAGGGCCAGGGATATTAGGGCCAAGGATATTAGGGCCTGGGATATTAGGGCCAGGAATATTAGGGCCAGGGATATTAGGGCCAGGGATATTAGGGCCAGGGATATTAGGGCAAGGGATATCAGGGCCAGGGATTTTAGGGCAAGGGATATCAGGGCCAGGGATATTAGGGCCAGGGATATTAGGGCCAGGGATATTAAGGCCAGGGATATTAGGGCCAGGGATATTAGGGACAGGGATATTAGGGCCAGGGATATTAGGGCCAGGGATATTAGGGCCAGGGATATTAAGGCCAGGGATATTAGGGCCAGGGATATTAGGGCCAGGGATATTAGGGCCAAGGATATTAGGGCCAAGGATATTAGGTCCAGGGATATTAGAGCCAGGGATATTACGGCCAGGGATATTAGGGCCAGGGATTTTAGGGCCAGGAATATTAGGGCCAAGGATATTAGGGCCTGGGATATTAGGGGCAGGGATATTATGGCCAGTGATATTATGGCCAGGGATTTTAGGGCCAGGGATGTTAGGGCCAGGGATATTAGGGCCAGGGATTTTAGGGCCAGGGATATTAGGGCCAGGGATATTAGGGCCAGGGATTTTAGGGCCAGGGATATTACGGCCAGGGATATTAGGGACAGGGATATTAGAGCCAGGGATATTAGGGCCAGGGATATTAGGGCCAGGGATATTAGGGTTAGGGATATTAGGGCCAGGGATATTAGGGCCAGGGATATTAGGGCCAGGGATATTAGGGCCAGGGGTATTAGGGCCAGGGGTAATAGGGCCAAGGGTATTATGGCCAGGGATATTAGGGCCAGGGATATTAGGGCCAGAGATATTAGAGCCAGGGATATTAGGGCCAGGGATATTAGGGCCAGGGGTATTAGGGCCAGGGATATTAGGGCCAGGCATATTAGGGCCAGGGATATTAGGGCCAGGAATATTAGGGCCAGGGATATTAGGGCCAGGGATATTAGGGCCAAGGATATTAGGGCCAAGGATATTAGGGCCAGGGATATTAGAGCCAGGGATATTACGGCCAGGGATATTAGGGCCAAGGATTTTAGGGCCAGGAATATTAGGGCCAAGGATATTAGGGCCTGGGATATTAGGGCCAGGGATATTATGGCCAGTGATATTATGGCCAGGGATTTTAGGGCCAGGGATGTTAGGGCCAGGGATATTAGGGCCAGGGATTTTAGGGCCAGGGATATTAGGGCCAGGGATATTAGGGCCAGGGATTTTAGGGCCAGGGATATTACGGCCAGGGATATTAGGGACAGGGATATTAGAGCCAGGGATATTAGGGCCAGGGATATTAGGGCCAGGGATATTAGGGCCAGTGATATTAGGGCCAGGGATATTAGGGCCAGGGATATTAGGGCCAGGGATATTAGAGCCAGGGATATTAGGGCCAGGGATATTAGGGCCAGGGATATTAGGGCCAGGGATATTAGGGCCAGGGATATTACGGCCAGGGATATTAGGACCAGGGATATTAAGGCCAGGGATATTAGGGCCAGGGATATTAGGGCCAGGGATATTAGGGCCAGGGATATTAGGGCCAGGGATGTTAGGGCCAGGGATATTAGGGCCAGGAATTTTAGGGCCAGGGATATTAGGGCCAGGGATATTAGGGCCAGGGATATTAGGGCCAGGGATATTAGGGCCAGGGATATTAGGGCCAGGGATATTAGGGCCAGCGATATTAGGGCCAGGGATATTAGGGCCAGGGATATTAGAGCCAGGGATATTAGGGCCAGGGATATTAGGGCCAGGGATATTAGGGCCAGGGATATTAGGGCCAGGGATATTAGGGCCAAGGATATTAGGGCCTGGGATATTAGGGCCAGGAATATTAGGGCCAGGGATATTAGGGCCAGGGATATTAGGGCCAGGGATATTAGGGCCAGGGATATTAGGGCAAGGGATATCAGGGCCAGGGATTTTAGGGCAAGGGATATCAGGGCCAGGGATATTAGGGCCAGGGATATTAGGGCCAGGGATATTAAGGCCAGGGATATTAGGGCCAGGGATATTAGGGACAGGGATATTAGGGCCAGGGATATTAGGGCCAGGGATATTAGGGCCAGGGATATTAAGGCCAGGGATATTAGGGCCAGGGATATTAGGGCCAGGGATATTAGGGCCAAGGATATTAGGGCCAAGGATATTAGGGCCAGGGATATTAGAGCCAGGGATATTACGGCCAGGGATATTAGGGCCAGGGATTTTAGGGCCAGGAATATTAGGGCCAAGGATATTAGGGCCTGGGATATTAGGGCCAGGGATATTATGGCCAGTGATATTATGGCCAGGGATTTTAGGGCCAGGGATGTTAGGGCCAGGGATATTAGGGCCAGGGATTTTAGGGCCAGGGATATTAGGGCCAGGGATATTAGGCCAGGGATTTTAGGGCCAGGGATATTACGGCCAGGGATATTAGGGACAGGGATATTAGAGCCAGGGATATTAGGGCCAGGGATATTAGGGCCAGGGATATTAGGGTTAGGGATATTAGGGCCAGGGATATTAGGGCCAGGGATATTAGGGCCAGGGATATTAGGGCCAGGGGTATTAGGGCCAGGGGTAATAGGGCCAAGGGTATTATGGCCAGGGATATTCGGGCCAGGGATATTAGGGCCAGAGATATTAGAGCCAGGGATATTAGGGCCAGGGATATTAGGGCCAGGGGTATTAGGGCCAGGGATATTAGGGCCAGGCATATTAGGGCCAGGGATATTAGGGCCAGGAATATTAGGGCCAGGGATATTAGGGCCAGGGATATTAGGGCCAGGGATATTAGGGCCAGGGATATTACAGCCAGGGATATTAGGGCCAGGGATATTAGGGCCAGGGATATTAGGGCCAGGGATATTAGGGCCAGGAATATAAGGGCCAGGGATATTAGGGCCAGGGATATTAGGGCCAGGGATATTAGGGCCAGGGATTTTAGGGCCAGGGATATTAGGGCCAGGGATATTAGGGCCAGGGATTTTAGGGCCAGGGATATTAGGGCCAGGGATATTAGGGCCAGTGATATTAAGGCCAGGGATATTAGGGCCAGGGATATTAGGGCCAGGGATATTAGAGCCAGGGATATTAGGGCCAGGGATATTAGGGCCAGGGATATTAGGGCCAGGGATATTAGGGCCAGGGATATTACAGCCAGGGATATTAGGACCAGGGATATTAGGGCCAGGGATATTAGGGCCAGGGATATTAGGGCCAGGGATATTAGGGCCAGGGATATTAGGGCAGGGATGTTAGGGCCAGGGATATTAGGGCCAGGAATTTTAGGGCCAGGGATATTAGGGCCAGGGATATTAGGGCCAGGGATATTAGGGCCAGGGATATTAGGGCCAGGGATATTAGGGCCAGGGATATTAGGGCCAGTGATATTAGGGCCAGGGATATTAGGGCCAGGGATATTAGGGCCAGGGATACTAGAGCCAGGGATATTACGGCCAGGGATATTAGGGCCAGGGATATTAGGGCCAAGGATATTAGGGCCTGGGATATTAGGGCCAGGGATATTAGGGCCAGTGATATTATGGCCAGGGATTTTAGGGCCAGGGATGTTAGGGCCAGGGATATTAGGGCCAAGGATTTTAGGGCCAGGGATATTAGGGCCAGGGATATTAGGGCCAGGGATTTTAGGGCCAGGGAAATTACAGCCAGGGATATTAGGGACAGGGATATTAGAGCCAGGGATATTAGGGCCAGGGATATTAGGGCCAGGGATATTAGGGCCAGGGATATTAGGGCCAGGGATATTAGGGCCAGGGATATTAGGGCCAGGGATATTAGGGCCAGGGGTATTAGGGCCAGGGGTAATAGGGCCAAGGGTATTATGGCCAGGGATATTAGGGCCAGGGATATTAGGGCCAGAGATATTAGAGCCAGGGATATTAAGGCCAGGGGTATTAGGGCCAGGGGTATTAGGGCCAGGGATATTAGGGCCAGGCATATTAGGGCCAGGGATATTAGGGCCAGGAATATTAGGGCCAGGGATATTAGGGCCAGGGATATTAGGGCCAGGGATATTAGGGCCAGGGATATTACGGCCAGGGATATTAGGGCCAGGGATATTAGGGCCAGGGATATTAGGGCCAGGGATATTAGGGCCAGGAATATTAGGGCCAGGGATATTAGGGCCAGGGATATTAGGGCCAGGGATATTAGGGCCAGGGATATTAGGGCCAGGGATTTTAGGGCCAGGGATATTAGGGCCAGGGATATTAGGGCCAGGGATTTTAGGGCCAGGGATATTAGGGCCAGTGATGTTATGGCCAGGGATTTTAGGGCCACGGATGTTAGGGCCAGGGATATTAGGGCCAGGGATTTTAGGGCCAGGGATATTAGGGCCAGGGATATTAGGGCCAGGGATTTTAGGGCCAGGGATATTACGGCCAGGGATTTTAGGGACAGGGATATTAGAGCCAGGGATATTAGGGCCAGGGATATTAGGGCCAGGGATATTAGGGCCAGGGATATTAGGGCCAGGGATATTAGGGCCAGGGATATTAGGGCCAGGGGTATTAGGGCCAGGGGTAATAGGGCCAAGGGTATTATGGCCAGGGATATTAGGGCCAGGGATATTAGGGCCAGAGATATTAGAGCCAGGGATATTTAGGGCCAGGGATATTAGGGCCAGGGGTATTAGGGCCAGGCATATTAGGGCCAGGCATATTAGGGCCAGGAATATTAGGGCCAGGGATATTAGGGCCAGGGATATTAGGGCCAGGGATATTAGGGCCAGGGATATTAGGGCCAGGGATATTAGGGCCAGGGATATTAGGGCCAGGGATATTAGGGCCAGTGATGTTATGGCCAGGGATTTTAGGGCCACGGATGTTAGGGCCAGGGATATTAGGGCCAGGGATTTTAGGGCCAGGGATATTAGGGCCAGGGATATTAGGGCCAGGGATTTTAGGGCCAGGGATATTACGGCCAGGGATTTTAGGGACAGGGATATTAGAGCCAGGGATATTAGGGCCAGGGATATTAGGGCCAGGGATATTAGGGCCAGGGATATTAGGGCCAGGGATATTAGGGCCAGGGATATTAGGGCCAGGGGTATTAGGGCCAGGGGTAATAGGGCCAAGGGTATTATGGCCAGGGATATTAGGGCCAGGGATATTAGGGCCAGAGATATTAGAGCCAGGGATATTTAGGGCCAGGGATATTAGGGCCAGGGGTATTAGGGCCAGGCATATTAGGGCCAGGCATATTAGGGCCAGGAATAATAGGGCCAGGGATATTAGGGCCAGGGATATTAGGGCCAGGGATATTAGGGCCAGGGATATTACGGCCAGGGATATTAGGGCCAGGGATATTAGGGCCAGGGATATTAGGGCCAGGGATATTAGAGCCAGGGATATTAGGGCCAGGGATATTAGGTCCAGGGATATTAGGGCCAGGGATATTAGGGCCAGGGATATTAGGGCCAAGGATATTAGGGCCTGGGATATTAGGGCCAGGAATATTAGGGCCAGGGATATTAGAGCCAGGGATATTAGGGCCAGGGATATTAGGGCCAGGGATATTAGGGCAAGGGATATTAGGGCCAGGGATTTTAGGGCAAGGGATATCAGGGCCAGGGATATTAGGGCCAGGGATATTAGGGCCAGGGATATTAGGGCCAGGGATATTAGGGCCAGGGATATTAGGGACAGGGATATTAGGGCCAGGGATATTAGGGCCAGGGATATTAGGGCCAGGGATATTAAGGCCAGGGATATTAGGGCCAAGGATATTAGGGCCAGGGATATTAGGGCCAAGGATATTAGGGCCAAGGATATTAGGGCCAGGGATATTAGAGCCAGGGATATTACGGCCAGGGATATTAGGGCCAAGGATTTTAGGGCCAGGAATATTAGGGCCAAGGATATTAGGGCCTGGGATATTAGGGCCAGGGATATTATGGCCAGTGATATTATGGCCAGGGATTTTAGGGCCAGGGATGTTAGGGCCAGGGATATTAGGGCCAGGGATTTTAGGGCCAGGGATATTAGGGCCAGGGATATTAGGGCCAGGGATTTTAGGGCCAGGGATATTACGGCCAGGGATATTAGGGCCAGGGATATTAGGGCCAGGGATATTAGGGCCAGGGATTTTAGGGCCACGGATGTTAGGGCCAGGGATATTAGGGCCAGGGATTTTAGGGCCAGGGATATTAGGGCCAGGGATATTAGGGCCAGGGATATTAGGGCCAGGGATATTAGGGCCAGGGATATTAGGGCCAGGGATAATACGGCCAGGGATATTAGGGCCAGGGATATTAGGGCCAGGGATATTAGGGCCAGGGATATTAGGGCCAGGGATTTTAGGGCCAGGGATATTAGGGCCAGGGATATTAGGGCCAGGGATTTTAGGGCCAGGGATATTAGGGCCAGTGATGTTATGGCCAGGGATTTTAGGGCCACGGATGTTAGGGTCAGGGATATTAGGGCCAGGGATTTTAGGGCCAGGGATATTAGGGCCAGGGATATTAGGGCCAGGGATTTTAGGGCCAGGGATATTACGGCCAGGGATTTTAGGGACAGGGATATTAGAGCCAGGGATATTAGGGCCAGGGATATTAGGGCCAGGGATATTAGGGCCAAGGATATTAGGGCCAGGGATATTAGGGCCAGGGATATTAGGGCCAGGGGTATTAGGGCCAGGGGTAATAGGGCCAAGGGTATTATGGCCAGGGATATTAGGGCCAGGGATATTAGGGCCAGAGATATTAGAGCCAGGGATATTTAGGGCCAGGGATATTAGGGCCAGGGGTATTAGGGCCAGGCATATTAGGGCCAGGCATATTAGGGCCAGGAATATTAGGGCCAGGGATATTAGGGCCAGGGATATTAGGGCCAGGGATATTAGGGCCAGGGATATTAGAGCCAGGGATATTAGGGCCAGGGATATTAGGGCCAGGTATATTAGGGCCAGGGATATTAGGGCCAGGGATATTAGGGCCAAGGATATTAGGGCCTGGGATATTAGGGCCAGGAATATTAGGGCCAGGGATATTAGGGCCAGGGATATTAGGGCCAGGGATATTAGGGCCAGGGATATTAGGGCAAGGGATATTAGGGCCAGGGATTTTAGGGCAAGGGATATCAGGGCCAGGGATATTAGGGCCAGGGATATTAGGGCCAGGGATATTAGGGCCAGGGATATTAAGGCCAGGGATATTAGGGACAGGGATATTAGGGCCAGGGATATTAGGGCCAGGGATATTAGGGCCAGGGATATTAAGGCCAGGGATATTAGGGCCAGGGATATTAGGGCCAGGGATATTAGGGCCAAGGATATTAGGGCCAAGTATATTAGGTCCAGGGATATTACAGCCAGGGATATTACGGCCAGGGATATTAGGGCCAAGGATTTTAGGGCCAGGAATATTAGGGCCAAGGATATTAGGGCCTGGGATATTAGGGCCAGGGATATTATGGCCAGTGATATTATGGCCAGGGATTTTAGGGCCAGGGATGTTAGGGCCAGGGATATTAGGGCCAGGGATTTTAGGGCCAGGGATATTAGGGCCAGGGATATTAGGGCCAGGGATTTTAGGGCCAGGGATATTACGGCCAGGGATATTAGGGACAGGGATATTAGAGCCAGGGATATTAGGGCCAGGGATATTAGGGCCAGGGATATTAGGGCCAGGGATATTAGGGCCAGGGATATTAGGGCCAGGGATATTAGGGCCAGGGATATTAGGGCCAGGGATATTAGGGCCAGGGATATTAGGGCCAGGGATATTAGGGCCAGGGATATTAGGGCCAGGGGTATTAGGGCCAGGGGTAATAGGGCCAAGGGAATTATGGCCAGGGATATTAGGGCCAGGGATATTAGGGCCAGAGATATTAGAACCAGGGATATTAGGGCCAGGGATATTAGGGCCAGGGGTATTAGGGCCAGGGATATTAGGGCCAGGCATATTAGGGCCAGGGATATTAGGGCCAGGAATATTAGGGCCAGGGATATTAGGGCCAGGGATATTAGGGCCAGGGATATTACGGCCAGGGATATTAGGGCCAGGGATATTAGGGCCAGGGATATTAGGGCCAGGGATATTAGGGCCAGGAATATTAGGGCCAGGGATATTAGGGCCAGGGATATTAGGGCCAGGGATATTAGGGCCAGGGATTTTAGGGCCAGGAATATTAGGGCCAGGGATATTAGGGCCAAAGATTTTAGGGCCAGGGATATTAGGGCCAGGGATATTAGGGCCAGTGATATTAGGGCCAGGGATATTAGGGCCAGGGATATTAGGGCCAGGGATATTAGAGCCAGGGATATTAGGGCCAGGGATATTAGGGCCAGGGATATTAGGGCCAGGGATATTAGGGCCAGGGATATTACGGCCAGGGATATTAGGACCGGGGATATTAGGGCCAGGGATATTAGGGCCAGGGATATTAGGGCCAGGGATATTAGGGCCAGGGATGTTAGGGCCAGGGATATTAGGGCCAGGAATTTTAGGGCCAGGGATATTAGGGCCAGGGATATTAGGGCCAGGGATATTAGGGCCAGGGATATTAGGGCCAGGGATATTAGGGCCAGGGATATTAGGGCCAGCGATATTAGGGCCAGGGATATTAGGGCCAGGGATATTAGGGCCAGGGATATTAGATCCAGGGATATTAGGGCCAGGGATATTAGGGCCAGGGATATTAGGGCCAGGGATATTAGGGCCAGGGATATTAGGGCCAGGGATATTAGGGCCAAGGATATTAGGGCCTGGGATATTAGGGCCAGGAATATTAGGGCCAGGGATATTGGGGCCAGGGATATTAGGGCCAGGGATATTAGGGCCAGGGATATTAGGGCAAGGGATATTAGGGCCAGGGATTTTAGGGCAAGGGATATCAGGGCCAGGGATATTAGGGCCAGGGATATTAGGGCCAGGGATATTAGGGCCAAGGATATTAGGGCCAGAGATATTAGGGCCAGGGATATTAGAGCCAGGGATATTACGGCCAGGGATATTAGGGCCAGGGATATTAGGGCCAAGGATATTAGGGCCTGGGATATTAGGGCCAGGGATATTAGGGCCAGTGATATTATGGCCAGGGATTTTAGGGCCAGGGATGTTAGGGCCAGGGATATTAGGGCCAGGGATTTTAGGGCCAGGGATATTAGGGCCAGGGATATTAGGGCCAGGGATTTTAGGGTCAGAGAAATTACAGCCAGGGATATTAGGGACAGGGATATTAGAGCCAGGGATATTAGGGCCAGGGATATTAGGGCCAGGGATATTAGGGCCAGCGATATTAGGGCCAGGGATATTAGGGCCAGGGATATTAGGGCCAGGGATATTAGGGCCAGGGGTATTAGGGCCAGGGGTAATAGGGCCAAGGGTATTATGGCCAGGGATATTAGGGCCAGGGATATTAGGGCCAGAGATATTAGAGCCAGGGATATTAAGGCCAGGGATATTAGGGCCAGGGGTATTAGGGCCAGGGATATTAGGGCCAGGCATATTAGGGCCAGGGATATTAGGGCCAGGAATATTAGGGCCAGGGATATTAGGGCCAGGGATATTAGGGCCAGGGATATTAGGGCCAGGGATATTACGGCCAGGGATATTAGGGCCAGGGATATTAGCGCCAGGGATATTAGGGCCAGGGATATTAGGGCCAGGAATATTAGGGCCAGGGATATTAGGGCCAGGGATATTAGGGCCAGGGAGATTAGGGCCAGGGATTTTAGGGCCAGGGATATTAGGGCCAGGGATATTAGGGCCAGGGATTTTAGGGCCAGGGATATTAGGGCCAGTGATATTATGGCAAGGGATTTTAGGGCCACGGATGTTAGGGCCAGGGATATTAGGGCCAGGGATTTTAGGGCCAGGGATATTAGGGCCAGGGATATTAGGGCCAGGGATTTAAGGGCCAGGGATATTACGGCCAGGGATATTAGGGACAGGGATATTAGAGCCAGGGATATTAGGGCCAGGGATATTAGGGCCAGGGATATTAGGGCCAGGGATATTAGGGCCAGGGATATTAGGGCCAGGGATATTAGGGCCAGGGGTATTAGGGCCAGGGGTAATAGGGCCAAGGGTATTATGGCCAGGGATATTAGGGCCAGGGATATTAGGGCCAGAGATATTAGAGCCAGGGATATTTAGGGCCAGGGATATTAGGGCCAGGGGTATTAGGGCCAGGCATATTAGGGCCAGGCATATTAGGGCCAGGAATATTAGGGCCAGGGATATTAGGGCCAGGGATATTAGGGCCAGGGATATTAGGGCCAGGGATATTACGGCCAGGGATATTAGGGCCAGGGATATTAGGGCCAGGGATATTAGGGCCAGGAATATTAGGGCCAGGGATATTAGGGCCAGGGATATTAGGGCCAGGGATATTAGGGCCAGGAATATTACGGCCAGGGATATTAGGGCCAGGGATATTAGGGCCAGGGATATTAGTGCCAGGGATATTAGGGCCAGGAATATTAGGGCCAGGGATATTAGGGCCAGGGATATTAGGGTCAAGGATATTAGGGCCTGGGATATTAGGGCCAGGAATATTAGGGCCAGAGATATTAGGGCCAGGGATATTAGGGCCAGGGATATTAGGGCCAGGGATATTAGGGCCAGGGATATTAGGGCCAGGGATATTAGGGCCAGGGATATTAGGGCCAGGGATAATAGGGCCAGGGATATTAGGGCCAGGGATATTAGGGCCAGGGATATTAAGGCCAGGGATATTAGGGCCAGGGATATTAGGGCCAGGGATATTAGGGCCAAGGATATTAGGGCCAGGGATATTAGGGCCAGGGATATTAGAGCCAGGGATATTACGGCCAGGGATATGAGGGCCAGGGATATTAGGGCCAGGGATATTACGGCCAAGGATATTAGGGCCTGGGATATTAGGGCCAGGGATATTAGGGCCAGTGATATTATGGCCAGGGATTTTAGGGCCAGGGATGTTAGGGCCAGGGATATTAGGGCCAGGGATTTTAGTGCCAGGGATATTAGGGCCAGGGATATTAGGGCCAGGGATTTTAGGGCCAGGGATATTACGGCCAGGGATATTAGGGAAAGGGATATTAGGGCCAGGGGTATTAGGGCCAGGGGTAATAGGGCCAAGGGTATTATGGCCAGGGATATTAGGGCCAGGGATATTAGGGCCAGGGGTATTAGGGCCAGGGATATTAGGGCCAGGCATATTAGTGCCAGGGATATTAGGGCCAGGAATATTAGGGCCAGGGATATTAGGGCCAGGGTTATTAGGGCCAGGGATATTAGGGCCAGGGATATTACGGCCAGGGATATTAGGGCCAGGGATATTAGGGCCAGGGATATTAGGGCCAGGGATATTAGGGCCAGGGATATTAGGGCCAGGGATATTAGGGCCAGGGATATTAGGGCCAGGGATATTAGGGCCAGGGATTATTAGGGCCAGGGATATTAGGGCCAGGGATATTGGGGCCAGGGATATTAGGGCCCTGGATATTAGGGCCAGGGATATTAGGTCCAGAGATATTAGGGCCAGGGATATTAGGGCCAGGGATATTAGGACCAGGGATATTAGGGGCAGGGATATTAGGGCCAGGGATATTAGGGCCAGGGAACTTAGGGCCATGGATATTAGGGCCTGGGATATTAGGGCCAGGGATATTAGATCCAGGGATATTAGGGCCAGGGATTTTAGGGCCAGGGATATTAGGACCAGGTATATTAGGACCAGGGATATTAGGGCCAGGGATATTAGGGCCAGGGATATTAGGGCCAGGGATGTTAGGGCCAGGGATATTAGGGCCAGGGATTTTAGGGCCAGGGATATTAGGGCCAGGGATATTAGTGCCAGGGATATTAAGGCCAGGGATATTAGGGCCAGGGAAATTAGGGCCAGGGATTTTAGGGCCAGGGATATTAGGGCCAGGGATACTAGGGCCAGGGATATTAAGGCCAGGGATATTAAGGCCAAGGATAATAGGGCCAGGGATATTAGGGCCAGGGATATTAGTCCAGGGATATTAGGGCCAGGTATATTAGGGCCAGGGATATTAGGGCCAGGTGTATTAGGGCCAGGGATATTAGGGCCAGGGATATTAGGGGCAGGGATATTAGGGCCAGGGATATTAGGGCCAGGGATATTAGGGCCAGGGATATTAGGGCAAGGGATATTAGTGTCAGGGTTATTAGGGCCAGGTATATTAGGGCCAGGGATGATAGGGCCAGGGATATTAGGGCCAGGGATATTAGGGCCAGGGATATTAGGGCCAGGGATATTAGGGCGAGGGATATTAGGGCGAGGGATATTAGGGCCAGGGATATTAGGGCCAGGGATATTAGGGCCAGGGATATTAGTGCCAGGGATATTAGGGCCAGGGATATTAGGGCCAGGGATATTAGGGCCAGGGATATTAGGGCCAGGGATTTTAGGGCAAGGGATATTAGGACCAGAGATATTAGGGCCAGGGCTTTAGGGCCAGGGATATTAGGGCCAGGGATATTAGGGCCAGGGATATTAGGGCCAGGGATATTAGGGCCAGGGATATTCGGGCCAGGGATATTAGGGCCAGGGATATTAGGGCCAGGGATATTATGGCCAGGGATATTAGGGCCAGCAATATTAGGGCCAAGGATATTAGGGCCAGGTATATTAGGGCCAGGGATATTAGAGCCAGGGATATTAGGGCCAGGGATATTAGGGCCAGGGATATTAGGGCCAGGGATATTAGGGCCAGGGATATTAGGGCCAGGGATATTAGGGCCTGGGATATTAGGGCCAGGGATATTAGGGCCAGTGATATTATGGCCAGGGATTTTAGGGCCAGGGATATTAGGGCCAGGGATATTAGGGCCAGGGATTTTAGGGCCAGGGATATTAGGGCCAGTGATATTAGGGCCAGGAATATTAGGGACAGGGATATTAGGGCCACGGATATTAGGGCAAGGGATATTAGGGCCAGGGATATTAGGGCCAGGGATATTAGGGCCAGGGATATTAGGGCCAGGGATATTAAGGCCAGGGATATTAGTGCCAGGGATATTAGGGCCAGGGATATTAGGGCCAGGGATATTAGGGCCAGGGATATTAGGGCCAGTGATATTAGGGCCAGGGATTTTAGGGCAAGAGATATTAGGGCCAGGGATATTAGGGCCAGGGATATTAAGGCCAGGGATATTAAGGCCAGGGATATTAGGGCCAGGGATATTAGGGCCAGGGATATTAGGGCCAGGGATATTAGGGCCAGGTATATTAGGGCCAGGGATATTAGGGCCAGGGATATTAGGGCCAGGGATATTAGGGCCAGGGATATTAGGGCCAGGGATATTACAGCCAGGGATATTAGGGCCAGGGATATTAGGGCCAGGGATATTAGGGCCAGGGATATTAGGGCCAGGGATATTAGGGCCCAGGATATTAGGGCCAGGGATATTAGGGCCAGGAATATTAGGGCCAGGGATATTAGTGCCAGGGATATTAGGGCCAGGATATTAGGGCCAGGGATATTAGGACCAGGGAAATTAGGGCCAGCGATATTAGGGCCAGGGATTTTAGGGCAAGAGATATTAGGGCCAGGGATATTAGAGCCAGGGATATTAAGGCCAGGGATATTAGGGTCAGGGATATTAGGGCCAGGGATATTAGGGCCAGGGATATTAGGGCCAGGTATATTAGGGCCAGGGATATTAGGGCCAGGGATATTAGTGCCAGGGATATTAGGGCCATGGATATTAGGGCCAGGGATATTACGGCCAGGGATATTAGGGCCAGGGATATTAGGGCCAGGGATATTAAGGCCAGGCATATTAGGGCCAGGGATATTAGGGCCAGGGATATTAGGGCCAGGGATATTAGGGCCAGGGATATTAGGGCCAGGGATATTGGGGACAGGGATATTACGGCCATGGATATTAGGTCCAGGGATATCATGGCCAGGGATGTTAGGGCCAGGGATATTAGAGGCCAGGAATATTAGTGCCAGGGATATTAGGGCCAGGGATATTACGGCCAGGGATATTAGGGCCAGGGATATCATGGCCAAGGATGTTAGGGCCAGGGATATTAGAGGCCAGGAATATTAGGGCCAGGGATATTAGGGCCAGGGATATTAGGGCCAGGGATATTAGGGCCAGGGATATTAAGGCCAGGGATATTAAGGCCAAGGATAATAGGGCCAGGGATAATAGGGCCAGGGATATTAGGGCCAGGGATATTAGGGCCAGGTATATTAGGGCCAGGGATATTAGGGCCAGGTGTATTAGGGCCAGGGATATTAGAGCCAGGGATATTAGGGGCAGGTATATTAGGGCCAGGGATAATAGGGCCAGGGATATTCGGGCCAGGGATATTAGGGCTAGGGATATTAGGGGCAGGAATATTAGGGCCAAGGATATTAGGGCCAGGGATTTTAGGGCCAGGGATATTAGAGCCAGGGATATTAGGGCCAGGGATATTAGGGCCAGGGATATTAGGGCCAGGGATATTAGGGCCAGAGATATTAGGGCCAGGAATACTAGGGCCAGGGATATTAGGGCCAGGGATTTTAGTGCCAGGGATATTAGGGCCAGGGATATTAGGGTCAGGGATATTAGGGCCAGGGATATCAGGGCCAGGGATATCAGGGCCAGGGATATTAGGGCCAGGGATATTAGCACCAGGGATATTAGGGCCAGGGATATTAGGGCCAGGGATTTTAGGGCCAGGGATTTTAGGGCCAGGGAGATTAGGGCCAGCGTTATTAGGGCCAGGGCTATTAGGGCCAGGGATATTATGGCCAGGGATATTATGGCTAGGGATATGAGGGCCAGGGATATTAGGGCCAGGGATATTAGGGCCAGGGATTTTAGGGCCAGGGATACTAGGGCCAGGGATATTAGGGCCAGGGATATTATGGCCAGGGATATTAGGGCCAGGGATATTAGGGCCAGGGATATTAGGGCCAGGGATATTAGGGCCAGGGATATTAGGGCCAGGGATATTAGGGCCAGGGAGATTAGGGCCAGCATTATTAGGGACAGGGATATTAGTGCCAGGGATATTATGGCCAGGGATATTAGGGCCAGGGATATTAGGGCAAGGGATATTAGGGCCAGGGATATTAGGGTCAGGGATATTAGTGTCAGGGATATTAGGGCCAGGGATATTAGGGCCAGGGATATTTGGGCCAGGGATATTAGGGCCACGGATATTAGGGCCAGGGATAATAGGGCCAGGGATATTAGGGCCAGAGATATTAGGGCCAGGGATATTAGGGCCAGGGATATTACGGTCAGGGATATTAGGGCCAGGGATATAATGGCTAGGGATATTAGTGCCAGGCATATTATGGCCAGGGATATTAGGGCCAGGGATATTAGGGCCAGGGATATTAGGGCCAGGGATATTAGGGCAAGGGATATTAATGCCAGGGATATGAGGGCCAGGGATATTAGGGCCAGGGATATTAGGGCCAGGGATATTAGGGCCAGGGATTTTAGGGCCAGGGATATTAGGACCAGGGATATTAGGGCCAGGGATATTAGAGCCAGGGATATTAGGGCCAGGGATATTAGGGCCAGGGATATTAGGGCCAGGGATATTAGGGCCAGGGATATAAGGACCAGGGATATTAGGGCCAGGGATATTATGGCCAGGGATATTAGGGCAAGGGATATTAGGGCCAGGGATATTAGGGCCAGGGATATTAGGGCCAGGGATATTAGGGCCAGAGATATTAGGTCCAGTGATATTAGGGCCAGGGATATTAGGGCCAGGGATATTAGGGCCGGGGATATTAGGGCCGGGGATATTAGGGCCAGGGATATTAGGGCCAGGGATATTAGGTCCAGGGATATTAGGGCCAGGGATATTAGGGCCAGGGATATTAGGGCCAGGGATATTAGGGCCAGGGTTATTAGGGCCAGGGATATTAGGGCCAGGGATATTAGGGCCAGGGATATTAGGGCCAGGGATATTAGGGCCAGGGATATTAGGGCCACTGATATTAGGCCCAGTGATATTAGGGCCAGGGATTTTAGGGCAAGGGATATTAGGGACAGGGATATTAGGGCCAGGGATATTAGGGCCAGGGATGTTAGGTCCAGGGATATTAGGGCCAGGGATATTAGGGCCAGGGATATTAGGTCCAGGGATATTAGGGCCAGGGATATTAGGGCCAGGGTTATTAGGGCCAGGGATATTAGGGCCAGGGATATTAGGGCCAGGGATATTAGGTCCAGGGATATTAGGGCCAGGGATATTAGGGCCAGGGATATTAGGGCCAGGGATATTAGGGCCAAGGATATTAGGGCCAGGGATTTTAGGGCAAGGGATATTAGGGCCAGGGATATTAGGGCCATGGATATTAGGGCCAGGGATATTAGGGCCAGGGATATCAGGGCCAGGAATATTAGGGCCAGGGATATTAGGGCCAGGGATATTAGGGCCAGGGATATTAGGGCCAGGGATATTAGGGCCAGGGATATTAGGGCCAGGGATATTAGGGCCAGGGATATTAGGGCCAGGGAGATTAGGGCCAGCATTATTAGGGATAGGGATATTAGTGCCAGGGATATTATGGCCAGGGAAATTAGGGCCAGGGATATTAGGGCAAGGGATATTAGGGCCAAGGATATTAAGGCCAGGGATATTAGTGTCAGGGATATTAGGGCCAGGGATATTAGGGCCAGGGATATTTGGGCCAGGGATATTAGGGCCATGGATATTAGGGCCAGGGATATTAGGGCCAGGGATATTAGGGCCAGAGATATTAGGGCCAGGGATATTAGGGCCAGGGATATTATGGTCAGGGATATTAGGGCCAGGGATATAATGGCTAGGGATATTAGGGCCAGGCATATTATGGCCAGGGATATTAGGGCCAGGGATATTAGGGCCAGGGATATTAGGGCCAGGGATATTAGGGCAAGGGATATTAATGCCAGGGATATTAGGGCCAGGGATATTAGGGCCAGGGATATTATGGCCAGCGATATTAGGGCCAGGGATATTAGGGCCAGGGATATTAGGGCCAGGGATATTAGGTCCAGGGATATTAGGGCCAGGGATATTAGGGCCAGGGATATTAGGGCCAGGGATATTAGGGCCAGGGATATTAGGTCCACGGATATTACGGCCAGAGATATTAGGGCCAGGGATATTAGGGCCAGGGATATTAGGGCCAGGGATATTAGGGCCAGGGATATTAGGGCCAGGGATATTAGGGCCAGGGATGTTAGGGCCAGGGATGTTAGGGCCAGGGATATTAGGGCCAGGGATATTAGGGCCAGGGATATTATGGCCAGGGATATTAGGGCAAGGGATATTAGGGCCAGGGATATTAGGGCCAGGTATATTAGGGCCAGGGATATTAGGGGCAGAGATATTAGGGCCAGCGATATTAGGGCCAGGGATATTAGGGCCAGGGATATTAGGGCCAGGGATATTAGGGCCAGGGATATTAGGGCCAGGGATATTAGGTCCAGGGATATTAGCGCCAGGGATATTAGGGCCAGGGATATTAGGGCCAGGGACATTAGGGCCAGGGATATTAGGGCCAGGGATATTAGGGCCAGGGTTATTAGGGCCAGGGATATTAGGGCCAGGAATTTTAGGGCCAGGGATATTAGGGCCAGGGATATTAGGGCCAGGGATATTAGGCCCAGTGATATTAGGCCAGGGATTTTAGGGCAAGGGATTTTAGGGCCAGGGATATTAGGGCCAGGGATATTAGGGCCAGGGATGTTAGGTCCAGGGATATTAGGGCCAGGGATATTAGGGCCAGGGATATTAGGGCCAGGGATATTAGGGCCAGGGATATTAGGGCCAGGGTTATTAGGGCCAGGGATATTAGGGCCAGGGATATTAGGGCCAGGGATATTAGGGCCAGGGATATTAGGGTCAGGGATATTAGGGCCAGGGATATTAGGGCCAGGGATATTTGGGCCAGGGATATTAGGGCTACGGATATTAGGGCCAGGGATATTAGGGCCAGGGATATTAGGGCCAGAGATATTAGGGCCAGGGATATTAGGGCCAGGGATATTACGGTCAGGGATATTAGGGCCAGGGATATAATGGCCAGGGATATTAGGGCCAGGCATATTATGGCCAGGGATATTAGGGCCAGGGTTATTAGGGCCAGGGATGTTATGGCCAGCGATATTAGGGCCAGGGATATTAGGGCCAGGGATATTAGGGCCAGGGATATTAGTGCCAGGGATATTAGGGCCAGGGATATTAGGGCCAGGGATATTAGGGCCAGGGATATTAGGGCCCGGGATATTAGGGCCAGGGATATTAGGTCCACGGATATTACGGCCAGGGTTATTAGGGCCAGGGATATTAGGGCCAGGGATATTAGGGCCAGGGATATTAGGGCCAGGGTTATTAGGGCCAGGGTTATTAAGGCCAGGGATATAATAGGGCCAGGGATATTAGGGCCAGGGATATTAGGGCCAGGGATATTAGGGCCAGGGATATTAGGGCCAGGGATATTATGGCCAGGGATATTAGGGCTAGGGACATTAGGGCCAGGGATATTAGGGCCAGGGATTTTAGGGCAAGGGATATTAGGGCCAGGGATATTAGGGCCAGGGATATTAGTGCCAGGGTTATTAGGGCCAGGGATATTAGGTCCAGGGATATTAGGGCCAGGGATATTAGGTCCAGGGATATTAGGGCCAGGGATATTAGGGCCATGGATATTAGGGCCAGGGAAATTAGGGCCAGGGATATTAGGGCCAGGGATATTAGGGCCAGGGATATTAGGGCCAGCGATATTAGGGCCAGGGATATTAGGGCCAGGGATATTAGGGCCAGGGATATTAGAGCCAGGCATATTAGGGCCAGGGATATTAGGACCAGGTATATTAGGGCCAGGGATATTAGGGCCAGGGATATTATGGCCAGGGATATTAGGGCAAGGGATATTAGGGCCAGGGATATTAGGGCCAGGGATATTAGGGCCAGGGATATTAGGGCCAGAGATATTAGGTCCAGTGATATTAGGGCCAGGGATATTAGGGCCAGGGATATTAGGGCCGGGGATATTAGGGCCGGGGATATTAGGGCCAGGGATATTAGGGCCAGGGATATTAGGTCCAGGGATATTAGGGCCAGGGATATTAGGGCCAGGGATATTAGGGCCAGGGATATTAGGGCCAGGGATATTAGGGCCAGGGTTATTAGGGCCAGGGATATTAGGGCCAGGGATATTAGGGCCAGGGATATTAGGGCCAGGGATATTAGGGCCAGGGATATTAGGGCCAGGGATATTAGGCCCAGTGATATTAGGGCCAGGGATTTTAGGGCAAGGGATATTAGGGACAGGGATATTAGGGCCAGGGATATTAGGGCCAGGGATGTTAGGTCCAGGGATATTAGGGCCAGGGATATTAGGGCCAGGGATATTAGGTCCAGGGATATTAGGGCCAGGGATATTAGGGCCAGGGTTATTAGGGCCAGGGATATTAGGGCCAGGGATATTAGGGCCAGGGATATTAGGTCCAGGGATATTAGGGCCAGGGATATTAGGGCCAGGGATATTAGGGCCAGGGATATTAGGGCCAAGGATATTAGGGCCAGGGATTTTAGGGCAAGGGATATTAGGGCCAGGGATATTAGGGCCATGGATATTAGGGCCAGGGATATTAGGGCCAGGGATATCAGGGCCAGGAATATTAGGGCCAGGGATATTAGGGCCAGGGATATTAGGGCCAGGGATATTAGGGCCAGGGATATTAGGGCCAGGGATATTAGGGCCAGGGATATTAGGGCCAGGGATATTAGGGCCAGGGAGATTAGGGCCAGCATTATTAGGGATAGGGATATTAGTGCCAGGGATATTATGGCCAGGGATATTAGGGCCAGGGATATTAGGGCAAGGGATATTAGGGCCAAGGATATTAAGGCCAGGGATATTAGTGTCAGGGATATTAGGGCCAGGGATATTAGGGCCAGGGATATTTGGGCCAGGGATATTAGGGCCATGGATATTAGGGCCAGGGATATTAGGGCCAGGGATATTAGGGCCAGAGATATTAGGGCCAGGGATATTAGGGCCAGGGATATTATGGTCAGGGATATTAGGGCCAGGGATATAATGGCTAGGGATATTAGGGCCAGGCATATTATGGCCAGGGATATTAGGGCCAGGGATATTAGGGCCAGGGATATTAGGGCCAGGGATATTAGGGCAAGGGATATTAATGCCAGGGATATTAGGGCCAGGGATATTAGGGCCAGCGATATTATGGCCAGCGATATTAGGGCCAGGGATATTAGGGCCAGGGATATTAGGGCCAGGGATATTAGGTCCAGGGATATTAGGGCCAGGGATATTAGGGCCAGGGATATTAGGGCCAGGGATATTAGGGCCAGGGATATTAGGTCCACGGATATTACGGCCAGAGATATTACGGCCAGGGATATTAGGGCCAGGGATATTAGGGCCAGGGATATTAGGGCCAGGGATATTAGGGCCAGGGATATTAGGGCCAGGGATGTTAGGGCCAGGGATGTTAGGGCCAGGGATATTAGGGCCAGGGATATTAGGGCCAGGGATATTATGGCCAGGGATATTAGGGCAAGGGATATTAGGGCCAGGGATATTAGGGCCAGGGATATTAGGGCCAGGGATATTAGGGGCAGAGATATTAGGGCCAGCGATATTAGGGCCAGGGATATTAGGGCCAGGGATATTAGGGCCAGGGATATTAGGGCCAGGGATATTAGGGCCAGGGATATTAGGGCCAGGGATATTAGGTCCAGGGATATTAGCGCCAGGGATATTAGGGCCAGGGATATTAGGGCCAGGGACATTAGGGCCAGGGATATTAGGGCCAGGGATATTAGGGCCAGGGTTATTAGGGCCAGGGATATTAGGGCCAGGAATTTTAGGGCCAGGGATATTAGGGCCAGGGATATTAGGGCCAGGGATATTAGGCCCAGTGATATTAGGCCAGGGATTTTAGGGCAAGGGATTTTAGGGCCAGGGATATTAGGGCCAGGGATATTAGGGCCAGGGATGTTAGGTCCAGGGATATTAGGGCCAGGGATATTAGGGCCAGGGATATTAGGGCCAGGGATATTAGGGCCAGGGATATTAGGGCCAGGGTTATTAGGGCCAGGGATATTAGGGCCAGGGATATTAGGGCCAGGGATATTAGGGCCAGGGATATTAGGGTCAGGGATATTAGGGCCAGGGATATTAGGGCCAGGGATATTTGGGCCAGGGATATTAGGGCTACGGATATTAGGGCCAGGGATATTAGGGCCAGGGATATTAGGGCCAGAGATATTAGGGCCAGGGATATTAGGGCCAGGGATATTACGGTCAGGGATATTAGGGCCAGGGATATAATGGCCAGGGATATTAGGGCCAGGCATATTATGGCCAGGGATATTAGGGCCAGGGTTATTAGGGCCAGGGATGTTATGGCCAGCGATATTAGGGCCAGGGATATTAGGGCCAGGGATATTAGGGCCAGGGATATTAGGGCCAGGGATATTAGGGCCAGGGATATTAGGGCCAGGGATATTAGGGCCAGGGATATTAGGGCCCGGGATATTAGGGCCAGGGATATTAGGTCCACGGATATTACGGCCAGGGTTATTAGGGCCAGGGATATTAGGGCCAGGGATATTAGGGCCAGGGATATTAGGGCCAGGGTTATTAGGGCCAGGGTTATTAAGGCCAGGGATATAATAGGGCCAGGGATATTAGGGCCAGGGATATTAGGGCCAGGGATATTAGGGCCAGGGATATTAGGGCCAGGGATATTATGGCCAGGGATATTAGGGCTAGGGATATTAGGGCCAGGGATATTAGGGCCAGGGATTTTAGGGCAAGGGATATTAGGGCCAGGGATATTAGGGCCAGGGATATTAGTGCCAGGGTTATTAGGGCCAGGGATATTAGGTCCAGGGATATTAGGGCCAGGGATATTAGGTCCAGGGATATTAGGGCCAGGGATATTAGGGCCATGGATATTAGGGCCAGGGAAATTAGGGCCAGGGATATTAGGGCCAGGGATATTAGGGCCAGGGATATTAGGGCCAGCGATATTAGGGCCAGGGATATTAGGGCCAGGGATATTAGGGCCAGGGATATTAGAGCCAGGCATATTAGGGCCAGGGATATTAGGACCAGGTATATTAGGGCCAGGGATATTAGGGCCAGGGATATTAGGGCCTGGGATATTAGGGCCAGTGATATTAGGGCCAGGGATATTAGGGCCAGGGATATTAGGGCCAGGGATATTAGGGCCAGGGATATTTGGGCCAGGGATATTAGGGCCACGGATATTAGGGCCAGGGATATTAGGGCCAGGGATATTAGGGCCAGAGATATTAGGGCCAGGGATATTAGGGCCAGGGATATTACGGTCAGGGATATTAGGGCCAGGGATATAATGGCCAGGGATATTAGGGCCAGGCATATTATGGCCAGGGATATTAGGGCCAGGGATATTAGGGCCAGGGATATTAGGGCCAGGGATATTAGGGCCAGGGATATTAAGGCCAGGGATATTAGGGCCAGGGATATTAGGGCCAGGGATACTATGGCCAGGGATATTCGGGCCAGGGATATTAGGGCCAGGGATATTAGGGCCAGGGATATTAGTGCCAGGGTTATTAGGGCCAGGGATCTTAGGTCCAGGGATATTAGGGCCAGGGATATTAGGTCCAGGGATATTAGGGCCAGGGATATTAGGGCCATGGATATTAGGGCCAGGGAAATTAGGGCCAGGGATATTAGGGCCAGGGATGTTAGGGCCAGGGATTTTAGGGCCAGCGATATTAGGGCCAGGGATATTAGGGCCAGGGATATTAGGGCCAGGGATATTAGAGCCAGGCATATTAGGGCCAGGGATATTAGGACCAGGTATATTAGGGCCAGGGATATTAGGGCCAGGGATATTAGGGCCTGGGATATTAGGGCCAGTGATATTAGGGCCAGGGATATTAGGGCCAGGGATATTAGGGCCAGGGATATTAGGGCCAGGGATATTAGGGCCAGGGATATTTGGGCCAGGGATATTAGGGCCACGGATATTAGGGCCAGGGATATTAGGGCCAGGGATATTAGGGCCAGAGATATTAGGGCCAGGGATATTAGGGCCAGGGATATTACGGTCAGGGATATTAGGGCCAGGGATATAATGGCCAGGGATATTAGGGCCAGGCATATTATGGCCAGGGATATTAGGGCCAGGGATATTAGGGCCAGGGATATTAGGGCCAGGGATATTAGGGCCAGGGATATTAAGGCCAGGGATATTAGGGCCAGGGATATTAGGGCCAGGGATATTATGGCCAGGGATATTCGGGCCAGGGATATTAGGGCCAGGGATATTAGGGCCAGGGATATTAGGGCCAGGGATTTTAGGGCCAGGGATATTAGGGCCAGGGATATTAGGGCCAGGGATATTAGGGCCAGGGATATTAGGGCCAGGGATATTAGGGCCAGGGATATTATGGAAGGGATATTAAGCCTGGGATATTAGGGCCAGGTATATTAGGGCCAGGGATATTAGGGCCAGGGATATAAGGGCCAGGGATATTAGGGCCAGGGATATTATGGCCAGGGATATTAGGGCCAGGGATATTAGGGCCAGAGATATTAGGGCCAGGGATATTAGGGCCAGGGATATTAGGGCCAGGGATATTAGGGCCAGGGATATTAGGGCCCGGGATATTAGGGCCAGGGATATTAGGTCCACGGATATTACGGCCAGGGTTATTAGGGCCAGGGATATTAGGGCCAGGGATATTAGGGCCAGGGATATTAGGGCCAGGGATATTAGGGCTAGGGATATTAGGGCCCGGGATATTAGGGCCAGGGATATTAGGTCCACGGATATTACGGCCAGGGTTATTAGGGCCAGGGATATTAGGGCCAGGGATATTAGGGCCAGGGATATTAGGGCCAGGGTTATTAGGGCCAGGGTTATTAAGGCCAGGGATATAATAGGGCCAGGGATATTAGGGCCAGGGATATTAGGGCCAGGGATATTAGGGCCAGGGATATTAGGGCCAGGGATATTATGGCCAGGGATATTAGGGCTAGGGATATTAGGGCCAGGGATATTAGGGCCAGGGATTTTAGGGCAAGGGATATTAGGGCCAGGGATATTAGGGCCAGGGATATTAGTGCCAGGGTTATTAGGGCCAGGGATATTAGGTCCAGGGATATTAGGGCCAGGGATATTAGGTCCAGGGATATTAGGGCCAGGGATATTAGGGCCATGGATATTAGGGCCAGGGAAATTAGGGCCAGGGATATTAGGGCCAGGGATATTAGGGCCAGGGATATTAGGGCCAGCGATATTAGGGCCAGGGATATTAGGGCCAGGGATATTAGGGCCAGGGATATTAGAGCCAGGCATATTAGGGCCAGGGATATTAGGACCAGGTATATTAGGGCCAGGGATATTAGGGCCAGGGATATTAGGGCCTGGGATATTAGGGCCAGTGATATTAGGGCCAGGGATATTAGGGCCAGGGATATTAGGGCCAGGGATATTAGGGCCAGGGATATTAGGGCCAGGGATATTTGGGCCAGGGATATTAGGGCCACGGATATTAGGGCCAGGGATATTAGGGCCAGGGATATTAGGGCCAGAGATATTAGGGCCAGGGATATTAGGGCCAGGGATATTACGGTCAGGGATATTAGGGACAGGGATATAATGGCCAGGGATATTAGGGCCAGGCATATTATGGCCAGGGATATTAGGGCCAGGGATATTAGGGCCAGGGATATTAGGGCCAGGGATATTAGGGCCAGGGATATTAAGGCCAGGGATATTAGGGCCAGGGATATTAGGGCCAGGGATACTATGGCCAGGGATATTCGGGCCAGGGATGTTAGGGCCATGGATATTAGGGCCAGGGAAATTAGGGCCAGGGATATTAGGGCCAGGGATGTTAGGGCCAGGGATATTAGGGCCAGCGATATTAGGGCCAGGGATATTAGGGCCAGGGATATTAGGGCCAGGGATATTAGAGCCAGGCATATTAGGGCCAGGGATATTAGGACCAGGTATATTAGGGCCAGGGATATTAGGGCCAGGGATATTAGGGCCTGGGATATTAGGGCCAGTGATATTAGGGCCAGGGATATTAGGGCCAGGGATATTAGGGCCAGGGATATTAGGGCCAGGGATATTAGGGCCAGGGATATTTGGGCCAGGGATATTAGGGCCACGGATATTAGGGCCAGGGATATTAGGGCCAGGGATATTAGGGCCAGAGATATTAGGGCCAGGGATATTAGGGCCAGGGATATTACGGTCAGGGATATTAGGGCCAGGGATATAATGGCCAGGGATATTAGGGCCAGGCATATTATGGCCAGGGATATTAGGGCCAGGGATATTAGGGCCAGGGATATTAGGGCCAGGGATATTAGGGCCAGGGATATTAAGGCCAGGGATATTAGGGCCAGGGATATTAGGGCCAGGGATATTATGGCCAGGGATATTCAGGCCAGGGATATTAGGGCCAGGGATATTAGGGCCAGGGATATTAGGGCCAGGGATTTTAGGGCCAGGGATATTAGGGCCAGGGATATTAGGGCCAGGGATATTAGGGCCAGGGATATTAGGGCCAGGGATATTAGGGCCAGGGATATTATGGAAGGGATATTAAGCCTGGGATATTAGGGCCAGGTATATTAGGGCCAGGGATATTAGGGCCAGGGATATAAGGGCCAGGGATATTAGGACCAGGGATATTATGGCCAGGGATATTAGGGCCAGGGATATTAGGGCCAGAGATATTAGGGCCAGGGATATTAGGGCCAGGGATATTAGGGCCAGGGATATTAGGGCCAGGGATATTAGGGCCAGGAATATTAGGGCCAGGGATATTAGGGCCAGGGATTTTAGGGCCAGGGATATTAGGGCCAGGGATATTAGGGCCAGGGATATTAGGGCCAGGGATATCAGGGCCAGGGATATCAGGGCCAGGGATATTAGGGCCAGGGATATTAGCACCAGGGATATTAGGGCCAGGGATTTTAGGGCCAGGGATATTAGGGCCAGGGAGATTAGGGCCAGGGATATTAGGGCCAGGGATATTAGGGCCAGGGATATTAGGGCCAGGGATATTAGGGCCAGGGATATTAGGGCCAGGGATATTAGGGCCAGGGATATTAGGGCCAGGGATATTAGGCCCAGTGATATTAGGGCCAGGGATTTTAGGGCAAGGGATATTAGGGCCAGGGATATTAGGGCCAGGGTTATTAGGGCCAGGGATATTAGGGCCAGGGATATTAGGGCCAGGGATATTAGGGCCAGGGATATTAGGGCCAGGGATATTAGGTCCAGGGATATTAGGGCCAGGGATATTAGGGC
The DNA here is from genome assembly GCF_048934315.1 of Petromyzon marinus. Classification (NCBI taxonomy): domain Eukaryota; kingdom Metazoa; phylum Chordata; class Hyperoartia; order Petromyzontiformes; family Petromyzontidae; genus Petromyzon; species Petromyzon marinus. Next base: position 175,670 of record NW_027423018.1, read on the forward strand.
CAGGGATATTAGGGCAAGGGATATTAGGGCCAGGGATATTAGGGCCAGGGATATTAGGGCCAGGGATATTAGGTCCAGGGATATTAGGGCCAGGGATATTAGGGCCAGGGATATTAGGACCAGGGATATCAGGGCCAGGAATATTAGGGCCAGGGATATTAGGGCCAGGGATATTAGGGCCAGGGATATTAGAGCCAGGCATATTAGGGCCAGGGATATTAGGACCAGGTATATTAGGGCCAGGGATATTAGGGCCAGGGATATTAGGGCCTGGGATATTAGGGCCAGTGATATTAGGGCCAGGGATATTAGGGCCAGGGATATTAGGGCCAGGGATATTAGGGCCAGGGATATTAGGGCCAGGGATATTTGGGCCAGGGATATTAGGGCCACGGATATTAGGGCCAGGGATATTAGGGCCAGGGATATTAGGGCCAGAGATATTAGGGCCAGGGATATTAGGGCCAGGGATATTACGGTCAGGGATATTAGGGCCAGGGATATAATGGCCAGGGATATTAGGGCCAGGCATATTATGGCCAGGGATATTAGGGCCAGGGATATTAGGGCCAGGGATATTAGGGCCAGGGATATTAGGGCCAGGGATATTAAGGCCAGGGATATTAGGGCCAGGGATATTAGGGCCAGGGATATTATGGCCAGGGATATTCGGGCCAGGGATATTAGGGCCAGGGATATTAGGGCCAGGGATATTAGGGCCAGGGATTTTAGGGCCAGGGATATTAGGGCCAGGGATATTAGGGCCAGGGATATTAGGGCCAGGGATATTAGGGCCAGGGATATTAGGGCCAGGGATATTATGGAAGGGATATTAAGCCTGGGATATTAGGGCCAGGTATATTAGGGCCAGGGATATTAGGGCCAGGGATATAAGGGCCAGGGATATTAGGGCCAGGGATATTATGGCCAGGGATATTAGGGCCAGGGATATTAGGGCCAGAGATATTAGGGCCAGGGATATTAGGGCCAGGGATATTAGGGCCAGGGATATTAGGGCCAGGAATATTAGGGCCAGGGATATTAGGGCCAGGGATTTTAGGGCCAGGGATATTAGGGCCAGGGATATTAGGGCCAGGGATATCAGGGCCAGGGATATCAGTGCCAGGGATATTAGGGCCAGGGATATTAGCACCAGGGATATTAGGGCCAGGGATTTTAGGGCCAGGGATATTAGGGCCAGGGAGATTAGGGCCAGGGATATTAGGGCCAGGGATATTAGGGCCAGGGATATTAGGGCCAGGGATATTAGGGCCAGGGATATTAGGGCCAGGGATATTAGGGCCAGGGATATTAGGGCCAGGGATATTAGGCCCAGTGATATTAGGGCCAGGGATTTTAGGGCAAGGGATATTAGGGCCAGGGATATTAGGGCCAGGGTTATTAGGGCCAGGGATATTAGGGCCAGGGATATTAGGGCCAGGGATATTAGGGCCAGGGATATTAGGGCCAGGGATATTAGGTCCAGGGATATTAGGGCCAGGGATATTAGGGCCAGGGATATTAGGGCAAGGGATATTAGGGCCAGGGATATTAGGGCCAGGGATATTAGGGCCAGGGATATTAGGTCCAGGGATATTAGGGCCAGGGATATTAGGGCCAGGGATATTAGGACCAGGGATATCAGGGCCAGGAATATTAGGGCCAGGGATATTAGGGCCAGGGATATTAGGGCCAGGGATATTAGGGCCAGGGATATTAGGGCCAGGGATATTAGGGCCAGGGATATTAGGGCCAGGGATATTAGGGCCAGGGATATTAGGGCCAGGGATATTAGGGCCAGGGATTTTAGGGCAAGGGATATTAGGGCCAGGGATATTAGGGCCAGGGATATTAGGGCCAGGGATATTACGTCCAGGGATATTAGGGCCAGGGATATTAGGGCCAGGGATATTAGGACCAGGGATATCAGGGCCAGGAATATTAGGGCCAGGGATATTAGGGCCAGGGATATTAGGGCCAGGGATATTAGGGCCAGGGATATTAGGGCCAGGGATATTAGGGCCAGGGATATTAGGGCCAGGGATATTAGGGCCAGGGATATTAGGGCCAGGGATATTAGGGCCAGGGATATTTGGGCCAGGGATATTAGGGCCACGGATATTAGGGCCAGGGATATTAGGGCCAGGGATATTAGGGCCAGAGATATTAGGGCCAGGGATATTAGGGCCAGGGATATTACGGTCAGGGATATTAGGGCCAGGGATATAATGGCCAGGGATATTAGGGCCAGGCATATTATGGCCAGGGATATTAGGGCCAGGGATATTAGGGCCAGGGATATTAGGGCCAGGGATATTAGGGCCAGGGATATTAAGGCCAGGGATATTAGGGCCAGGGATATTAGGGCCAGGGATACTATGGCCAGGGATATTCGGGCCAGGGATATTAGGGCCAGGGATATTAGGGCCAGGGATATTAGTGCCAGGGTTATTAGGGCCAGGGATCTTAGGTCCAGGGATATTAGGGCCAGGGATATTAGGTCCAGGGATATTAGGGCCAGGGATATTAGGGCCATGGATATTAGGGCCAGGGAAATTAGGGCCAGGGATATTAGGGCCAGGGATGTTAGGGCCAGGGATTTTAGGGCCAGCGATATTAGGGCCAGGGATATTAGGGCCAGGGATATTAGGGCCAGGGATATTAGAGCCAGGCATATTAGGGCCAGGGATATTAGGACCAGGTATATTAGGGCCAGGGATATTAGGGCCAGGGATATTAGGGCCTGGGATATTAGGGCCAGTGATATTAGGGCCAGGGATATTAGGGCCAGGGATATTAGGGCCAGGGATATTAGGGCCAGGGATATTAGGGCCAGGGATATTTGGGCCAGGGATATTAGGGCCACGGATATTAGGGCCAGGGATATTAGGGCCAGGGATATTAGGGCCAGAGATATTAGGGCCAGGGATATTAGGGCCAGGGATATTACGGTCAGGGATATTAGGGCCAGGGATATAATGGCCAGGGATATTAGGGCCAGGCATATTATGGCCAGGGATATTAGGGCCAGGGATATTAGGGCCAGGGATATTAGGGCCAGGGATATTAGGGCCAGGGATATTAAGGCCAGGGATATTAGGGCCAGGGATATTAGGGCCAGGGATATTATGGCCAGGGATATTCGGGCCAGGGATATTAGGGCCAGGGATATTAGGGCCAGGGATATTAGGGCCAGGGATTTTAGGGCCAGGGATATTAGGGCCAGGGATATTAGGGCCAGGGATATTAGGGCCAGGGATATTAGGGCCAGGGATATTAGGGCCAGGGATATTATGGAAGGGATATTAAGCCTGGGATATTAGGGCCAGGTATATTAGGGCCAGGGATATTAGGGCCAGGGATATAAGGGCCAGGGATATTAGGGCCAGGGATATTATGGCCAGGGATATTAGGGCCAGGGATATTAGGGCCAGAGATATTAGGGCCAGGGATATTAGGGCCAGGGATATTAGGGCCAGGGATATTAGGGCCAGGGATATTAGGGCCCGGGATATTAGGGCCAGGGATATTAGGTCCACGGATATTACGGCCAGGGTTATTAGGGCCAGGGATATTAGGGCCAGGGATATTAGGGCCAGGGATATTAGGGCCAGGGATATTAGGGCTAGGGATATTAGGGCTCGGGATATTAGGGCCAGGGATATTAGGTCCACGGATATTACGGCCAGGGTTATTAGGGCCAGGGATATTAGGGCCAGGGATATTAGGGCCAGGGATATTAGGGCCAGGGTTATTAGGGCCAGGGTTATTAAGGCCAGGGATATAATAGGGCCAGGGATATTAGGGCCAGGGATATTAGGGCCAGGGATATTAGGGCCAGGGATATTAGGGCCAGGGATATTATGGCCAGGGATATTAGGGCTAGGGATATTAGGGCCAGGGATATTAGGGCCAGGGATTTTAGGGCAAGGGATATTAGGGCCAGGGATATTAGGGCCAGGGATATTAGTGCCAGGGTTATTAGGGCCAGGGATATTAGGTCCAGGGATATTAGGGCCAGGGATATTAGGTCCAGGGATATTAGGGCCAGGGATATTAGGGCCATGGATATTAGGGCCAGGGAAATTAGGGCCAGGGATATTAGGGCCAGGGATATTAGGGCCAGGGATATTAGGGCCAGCGATATTAGGGCCAGGGATATTAGGGCCAGGGATATTAGGGCCAGGGATATTAGAGCCAGGCATATTAGGGCCAGGGATATTAGGACCAGGTATATTAGGGCCAGGGATATTAGGGCCAGGGATATTAGGGCCTGGGATATTAGGGCCAGTGATATTAGGGCCAGGGATATTAGGGCCAGGGATATTAGGGCCAGGGATATTAGGGCCAGGGATATTAGGGCCAGGGATATTTGGGCCAGGGATATTAGGGCCACGGATATTAGGGCCAGGGATATTAGGGCCAGGGATATTAGGGCCAGAGATATTAGGGCCAGGGATATTAGGGCCAGGGATATTACGGTCAGGGATATTAGGGACAGGGATATAATGGCCAGGGATATTAGGGCCAGGCATATTATGGCCAGGGATATTAGGGCCAGGGATATTAGGGCCAGGGATATTAGGGCCAGGGATATTAGGGCCAGGGATATTAAGGCCAGGGATATTAGGGCCAGGGATATTAGGGCCAGGGATACTATGGCCAGGGATATTCGGGCCAGGGATGTTAGGGCCATGGATATTAGGGCCAGGGAAATTAGGGCCAGGGATATTAGGGCCAGGGATGTTAGGGCCAGGGATATTAGGGCCAGCGATATTAGGGCCAGGGATATTAGGGCCAGGGATATTAGGGCCAGGGATATTAGAGCCAGGCATATTAGGGCCAGGGATATTAGGACCAGGTATATTAGGGCCAGGGATATTAGGGCCAGGGATATTAGGGCCTGGGATATTAGGGCCAGTGATATTAGGGCCAGGGATATTAGGGCCAGGGATATTAGGGCCAGGGATATTAGGGCCAGGGATATTAGGGCCAGGGATATTTGGGCCAGGGATATTAGGGCCACGGATATTAGGGCCAGGGATATTAGGGCCAGGGATATTAGGGCCAGAGATATTAGGGCCAGGGATATTAGGGCCAGGGATATTACGGTCAGGGATATTAGGGCCAGGGATATAATGGCCAGGGATATTAGGGCCAGGCATATTATGGCCAGGGATATTAGGGCCAGGGATATTAGGGCCAGGGATATTAGGGCCAGGGATATTAGGGCCAGGGATATTAAGGCCAGGGATATTAGGGCCAGGGATATTAGGGCCAGGGATATTATGGCCAGGGATATTCAGGCCAGGGATATTAGGGCCAGGGATATTAGGGCCAGGGATATTAGGGCCAGGGATTTTAGGGCCAGGGATATTAGGGCCAGGGATATTAGGGCCAGGGATATTAGGGCCAGGGATATTAGGGCCAGGGATATTAGGGCCAGGGATATTATGGAAGGGATATTAAGCCTGGGATATTAGGGCCAGGTATATTAGGGCCAGGGATATTAGGGCCAGGGATATAAGGGCCAGGGATATTAGGACCAGGGATATTATGGCCAGGGATATTAGGGCCAGGGATATTAGGGCCAGAGATATTAGGGCCAGGGATATTAGGGCCAGGGATATTAGGGCCAGGGATATTAGGGCCAGGAATATTAGGGCCAGGGATATTAGGGCCAGGGATTTTAGGGCCAGGGATATTAGGGCCAGGGATATTAGGGCCAGGGATATTAGGGCCAGGGATATCAGGGCCAGGGATATCAGGGCCAGGGATATTAGGGCCAGGGATATTAGCACCAGGGATATTAGGGCCAGGGATTTTAGGGCCAGGGATATTAGGGCCAGGGAGATTAGGGCCAGGGATATTAGGGCCAGGGATATTAGGGCCAGGGATATTAGGGCCAGGGATATTAGGGCCAGGGATATTAGGGCCAGGGATATTAGGGCCAGGGATATTAGGGCCAGGGATATTAGGCCCAGTGATATTAGGGCCAGGGATTTTAGGGCAAGGGATATTAGGGCCAGGGATATTAGGGCCAGGGTTATTAGGGCCAGGGATATTAGGGCCAGGGATATTAGGGCCAGGGATATTAGGGCCAGGGATATTAGGGCCAGGGATATTAGGTCCAGGGATATTAGGGCCAGGGATATTAGGGCCAGGGATATTAGGGCAAGGGATATTAGGGCCAGGGATATTAGGGCCAGGGATATTAGGGCCAGGGATATTAGGTCCAGGGATATTAGGGCCAGGGATATTAGGGCCAGGGATATTAGGACCAGGGATATCAGGGCCAGGAATATTAGGGCCAGGGATATTAGGGCCAGGGATATTAGGGCCAGGGATATTAGAGCCAGGCATATTAGGGCCAGGGATATTAGGACCAGGTATATTAGGGCCAGGGATATTAGGGCCAGGGATATTAGGGCCTGGGATATTAGGGCCAGTGATATTAGGGCCAGGGATATTAGGGCCAGGGATATTAGGGCCAGGGATATTAGGGCCAGGGATATTAGGGCCAGGGATATTTGGGCCAGGGATATTAGGGCCACGGATATTAGGGCCAGGGATATTAGGGCCAGGGATATTAGGGCCAGAGATATTAGGGCCAGGGATATTAGGGCCAGGGATATTACGGTCAGGGATATTAGGGCCAGGGATATAATGGCCAGGGATATTAGGGCCAGGCATATTATGGCCAGGGATATTAGGGCCAGGGATATTAGGGCCAGGGATATTAGGGCCAGGGATATTAGGGCCAGGGATATTAAGGCCAGGGATATTAGGGCCAGGGATATTAGGGCCAGGGATATTATGGCCAGGGATATTCGGGCCAGGGATATTAGGGCCAGGGATATTAGGGCCAGGGATATTAGGGCCAGGGATTTTAGGGCCAGGGATATTAGGGCCAGGGATATTAGGGCCAGGGATATTAGGGCCAGGGATATTAGGGCCAGGGATATTAGGGCCAGGGATATTATGGAAGGGATATTAAGCCTGGGATATTAGGGCCAGGTATATTAGGGCCAGGGATATTAGGGCCAGGGATATAAGGGCCAGGGATATTAGGGCCAGGGATATTATGGCCAGGGATATTAGGGCCAGGGATATTAGGGCCAGAGATATTAGGGCCAGGGATATTAGGGCCAGGGATATTAGGGCCAGGGATATTAGGGCCAGGAATATTAGGGCCAGGGATATTAGGGCCAGGGATTTTAGGGCCAGGGATATTAGGGCCAGGGATATTAGGGCCAGGGATATCAGGGCCAGGGATATCAGTGCCAGGGATATTAGGGCCAGGGATATTAGCACCAGGGATATTAGGGCCAGGGATTTTAGGGCCAGGGATATTAGGGCCAGGGAGATTAGGGCCAGGGATATTAGGGCCAGGGATATTAGGGCCAGGGATATTAGGGCCAGGGATATTAGGGCCAGGGATATTAGGGCCAGGGATATTAGGGCCAGGGATATTAGGGCCAGGGATATTAGGCCCAGTGATATTAGGGCCAGGGATTTTAGGGCAAGGGATATTAGGGCCAGGGATATTAGGGCCAGGGTTATTAGGGCCAGGGATATTAGGGCCAGGGATATTAGGGCCAGGGATATTAGGGCCAGGGATATTAGGGCCAGGGATATTAGGTCCAGGGATATTAGGGCCAGGGATATTAGGGCCAGGGATATTAGGGCAAGGGATATTAGGGCCAGGGATATTAGGGCCAGGGATATTAGGGCCAGGGATATTAGGTCCAGGGATATTAGGGCCAGGGATATTAGGGCCAGGGATATTAGGACCAGGGATATCAGGGCCAGGAATATTAGGGCCAGGGATATTAGGGCCAGGGATATTAGGGCCAGGGATATTAGGGCCAGGGATATTAGGGCCAGGGATATTAGGGCCAGGGATATTAGGGCCAGGGATATTAGGGCCAGGGATATTAGGGCCAGGGATATTAGGGCCAGGGATTTTAGGGCAAGGGATATTAGGGCCAGGGATATTAGGGCCAGGGATATTAGGGCCAGGGATATTACGTCCAGGGATATTAGGGCCAGGGATATTAGGGCCAGGGATATTAGGACCAGGGATATCAGGGCCAGGAATATTAGGGCCAGGGATATTAGGGCCAGGGATATTAGGGCCAGGGATATTAGGGCCAGGGATATTAGGGCCAGGGATATTAGGGCCAGGGATATTAGGGCCAGGGAGATTAGGGCCAGCATTATTAGGGACAGGGATATTAGTGCCAGGGATATTATGGCCAGGGATATTAGGCGCCAGGGATATTAGGGCAAGGGATATTACGGCCAGGGATATTAGGGCCAGGGATATTAGGGTCAGGGATATTAGGGCCAGGGATATTAGGGCCAGGGATATTTGGGCCAGGGATATTAGGGCCACGGATATTAGGGCCAGGGATATTAGGGCCAGGGATATTAGGGCCAGAGATATTAGGGCCAGGGATATTAGGGCCACGGATATTACGGTCAGGGATATTAGGGCCAGGGATATAATGGCTAGAGATATTAGGGAAAGGCATATTATGGCCAGGGATATTAGGGCCGGGGATATTAGGGCCAGGGATATTAGGGCCAAGGATATTAGGGCCAGGGATATTAATGCCAGGGATATTAGGGCCAGGGATATTAGGGCCAGGGATATTATGGCCAGTGATATTAGGGCCAGGAATATTAGGGCCAGGGATATTAGGGCCAGGGATATTAGGGCCAGGGATATTAGGTCCAGGGATATTAGGGCCAGGGATATTAGGGCCAGGGATATTAGGGCCAGGGATATTAGGGCCAGGGATATTAGGTCCACGGATATTACGGCCAGAGATATTAGGGCGAGGGATATTAGGGCCAGGGATATTAGGGCCAGGGATATTAGGGTCAGGGATATTAGGGCCATGGATATTAGGGCCAGGGATATTTGGGCCAGGGATATTAGGGCCACGGATATTAGGGCCAGGGATATTAGGGCCAGGGATATTAGGGCCAGAGATATTAGGGCCAGGGATATTAGGGCCAGGGATATTACAGTCAGGGATATTAGGGCCAGGGATATAATGGCCAGGGATATTAGGGCCAGGCATATTATGGCCAGGGATATTAGGGCCAGGGATATTAGGGCCAGGGATATTAGGGCCAGGGATATTAGGGCCAGGGATATTAAGGCCAGGGATATTAGGGCCAGGGATATTAGGGCCAGGGATATTAGGGCCAGGGATATTAGGGCCAGGGATATTAGGGCCAGGGATATTAGGGCCAGGGATATTAGGTCCAGGGATATTAGGGCCAGGGATATTAGGGCCAGGGATATTAGGGCCAGGGATATTAGGGCCAGGGATATTAGGGCCAGGGATATTAGGGCCAGGGATATTAGGGCCAGGGATATTACGGCCAGGGATATTAGGGCCAGGGATATTAGGGCCAGGGATATTAGGGCCAGGGATATTAGGCCCAGTGATATTAGGGCCAGGGATTTTAGGGCCAGGGATATTAGGGCCAGGGATATTAGGGCCAGGGATATTAGGTCCAGGGATATTAGGGCCAGGGATATTAGGGCCAGGGATATTAGGGCCAGGGATATTAGGGCCAGGGATATTAGGTCCACGGATATTACGGCCAGAGATATTAGGGCGAGGGATATTAGGGCCAGGGATATTAAGGCCAGGGATATTAGGGTCAGGGATATTAGGGCCATGGATATTAGGGCCAGGGATATTTGGGCCAGGGATATTAGGGCCACGGATATTAGGGCCAGGGATATTAGGGCCAGGGATATTAGGGCCAGAGATATTAGGGCCAGGGATATTAGGGCCAGGGATATTACGGTCAGGGATATTAGGGCCAGGGATATAATGGCCAGGGATATTAGGGCCAGGCATATTATGGCCAGGGATATTAGGGCCAGGGATATTAGGGCCAGGGATATTAGGGCCAGGGATATTAGGGCCAGGGATATTAGGGCCAGGGATATTAGGTCCAGGGATATTAGGGCCAGGGATATTAGGGCCAGGGATATTAGGGCCAGGGATATTAGGGCCAGGGATATTAGGTCCACGGATATTACGGCCAGAGATATTAGGGCGAGGGATATTAGGGCCAGGGATATTAGGGCCAGGGATATTAGGGTCAGGGATATTAGGGCCATGGATATTAGGGCCAGGGATATTTGGGCCAGGGATATTAGGGCCACGGATATTAGGGCCAGGGATATTAGGGCCAGGGATATTAGGGCCAGAGATATTAGGGCCAGGGATATTAGGGCCAGGGATATTACGGTCAGGGATATTAGGGCCAGGGATATAATGGCCAGGGATATTAGGGCCAGGCATATTATGGCCAGGGATATTAGGGCCAGGGATATTAGGGCCAGGGATATTAGGGCCAGGGATATTAGGGTCAGGGATATTAAGGCCAGGGATATTAGGGCCAGGGATATTAGGGCCAGGGATATTAGGGCCAGGGATATTAGGGCCAGGGATATTAGGGCCAGGGATATTAGGGCCAGGGATATTAGGTCCAGGGATATTAGGGCCAGGGATATTAGGGCCAGGGATATTAGGGCCAGGGATATTAGGGCCAGGGATATTAGGGCCAGGGATATTAGGGCCAGGGATATTAGGGCCAGGGATATTAGGGCCAGGGATATTAGGGCCAGGGATATTAGGGCCAGGGATATTAGGGCCAGGGATATTAGGCCCAGTGATATTAGGGCCAGGGATTTTAGGGCAAGGGATATTAGGGACAGGGATATTAGGGCCAGGGATATTAGGGCCAGGGATGTTAGGTCCACGGATATTAGGGCCAGGGATATTAGGGCCAGGGATATTAGGGCCAGGGATATTAGGGCCAGGGATATTAGGGCCAGGGTTATTAGGGCCAGGGATATTAGGGCCAGGGATATTAGGGCCAGGGATATTAGGGCCAGGGATATTAGGGCCAGGGATATTAGGGCCAGGGATATTAGGGCCAGGGATATTAGGGCCAGGGATTTTAGGGCAAGGGATATTAGGGCCAGGGATATTAGGGCCAGGGATATTAGGGCCAGGGATATTAGGTCCAGGGATATTAGGGCCAGGGATATTAGGGCCAGGGATATTAGGACCAGGGATATCAGGGCCAGGAATATTAGGGCCAGGGATATTAGGGCCAGGGATATTAGGGCCAGGGATATTAGGGCCAGGGATATTAGGGCCAGGGATACTAGGGCCAGGGATATTAGGGCCAGGGATATTAGGGCCAGGGATATTAGGGCCAGGGATATTAGGGCCAGGGATTTTAGGGCAAGGGATATTAGGGCCAGGGATATTAGGGCCAGGGATATTAGGGCCAGGGATATTAGGTCCAGGGATATTAGGGCCAGGGATATTAGGGCCAGGGATATTAGGACCAGGGATATCAGGGCCAGGAATATTAGGGCCAGGGATATTAGGGTCAGGGATATTAGGGCCATGGATATTAGGGCCAGGGATATTTGGGCCAGGGATATTAGGGCCACGGATATTAGGGCCAGGGATATTAGGGCCAGGGATATTAGGGCCAGAGATATTAGGGCCAGGGATATTAGGGCCAGGGATATTACAGTCAGGGATATTAGGGCCAGGGATATAATGGCCAGGGATATTAGGGCCAGGCATATTATGGCCAGGGATATTAGGGCCAGGGATATTAGGGCCAGGGATATTAGGGCCAGGGATATTAGGGCCAGGGATATTAAGGCCAGGGATATTAGGGCCAGGGATATTAGGGCCAGGGATATTAGGGCCAGGGATATTAGGGCCAGGGATATTAGGGCCAGGGATATTAGGGCCAGGGATATTAGGTCCAGGGATATTAGGGCCAGGGATATTAGGGCCAGGGATATTAGGGCCAGGGATATTAGGGCCAGGGATATTAGGGCCAGGGATATTAGGGCCAGGGATATTAGGGCCAGGGATATTACGGCCAGGGATATTAGGGCCAGGGATATTAGGGCCAGGGATATTAGGCCCAGTGATATTAGGGCCAGGGATTTTAGGGCCAGGGATATTAGGGCCAGGGATATTAGGGCCAGGGATATTAGGTCCAGGGATATTAGGGCCAGGGATATTAGGGCCAGGGATATTAGGGCCAGGGATATTAGGGCCAGGGATTTTAGGTCCACGGATATTACGGCCAGAGATATTAGGGCGAGGGATATTAGGGCCAGGGATATTAAGGCCAGGGATATTAGGGTCAGGGATATTAGGGCCATGGATATTAGGGCCAGGGATATTTGGGCCAGGGATATTAGGGCCACGGATATTAGGGCCAGGGATATTAGGGCCAGGGATATTAGGGCCAGAGATATTAGGGCCAGGGATATTAGGGCCAGGGATATTACGGTCAGGGATATTAGGGCCAGGGATATAATGGCCAGGGATATTAGGGCCAGGCATATTATGGCCAGGGATATTAGGGCCAGGGATATTAGGGCCAGGGATATTAGGGCCAGGGATATTAGGGCCAGGGATATTAGGGCCAGGGATATTAGGTCCAGGGATATTAGGGCCAGGGATATTAGGGCCAGGGATATTAGGGCCAGGGATATTAGGGCCAGGGATATTAGGTCCACGGATATTACGGCCAGAGATATTAGGGCGAGGGATATTAGGGCCAGGGATATTAGGGCCAGGGATATTAGGGTCAGGGATATTAGGGCCATGGATATTAGGGCCAGGGATATTTGGGCCAGGGATATTAGGGCCACGGATATTAGGGCCAGGGATATTAGGGCCAGGGATATTAGGGCCAGAGATATTAGGGCCAGGGATATTAGGGCCAGGGATATTACGGTCAGGGATATTAGGGCCAGGGATATAATGGCCAGGGATATTAGGGCCAGGCATATTATGGCCAGGGATATTAGGGCCAGGGATATTAGGGCCAGGGATATTAGGGCCAGGGATATTAGGGCCAGGGATATTAAGGCCAGGGATATTAGGGCCAGGGATATTAGGGCCAGGGATATTAGGGCCAGGGATATTAGGGCCAGGGATATTAGGGCCAGGGATATTAGGGCCAGGGATATTAGGTCCAGGGATATTAGGGCCAGGGATATTAGGGCCAGGGATATTAGGGCCAGGGATATTAGGGCCAGGGATATTAGGGCCAGGGATATTAGGGCCAGGGATATTAGGGCCAGGGATATTAGGGCCAGGGATATTAGGGCCAGGGATATTAGGGCCAGGGATATTAGGGCCAGGGATATTAGGCCCAGTGATATTAGGGCCAGGGATTTTAGGGCAAGGGATATTAGGGACAGGGATATTAGGGCCAGGGATATTAGGGCCAGGGATGTTAGGTCCACGGATATTAGGGCCAGGGATATTAGGGCCAGGGATATTAGGGCCAGGGATATTAGGGCCAGGGATATTAGGGCCAGGGTTATTAGGGCCAGGGATATTAGGGCCAGGGATATTAGGGCCAGGGATATTAGGGCCAGGGATATTAGGGCCAGGGATATTAGGGCCAGGGATATTAGGGCCAGGGATATTAGGGCCAGGGATTTTAGGGCAAGGGATATTAGGGCCAGGGATATTAGGGCCAGGGATATTAGGGCCAGGGATATTAGGTCCAGGGATATTAGGGCCAGGGATATTAGGGCCAGGGATATTAGGACCAGGGATATCAGGGCCAGGAATATTAGGGCCAGGGATATTAGGGCCAGGGATATTAGGGCCAGGGATATTAGGGCCAGGGATATTAGGGCCAGGGATACTAGGGCCAGGGATATTAGGGCCAGGGATATTAGGGCCAGGGATATTAGGGCCAGGGATATTAGGGCCAGGGATTTTAGGGCAAGGGATATTAGGGCCAGGGATATTAGGGCCAGGGATATTAGGGCCAGGGATATTAGGTCCAGGGATATTAGGGCCAGGGATATTAGGGCCAGGGATATTAGGACCAGGGATATCAGGGCCAGGAATATTAGGGCCAGGGATATTAGGGCCAGGGATATTAGGGCCAGGGATATTAGGGCCAGGGATATTAGGGCCAGGGATATTAGGGCCAGGGATATTAGGGCCAGGGAGATTAGGGCCAGCATTATTAGGGACAGGGATATTAGTGCCAGGGATATTATGGCCAGGGATATTAGGCGCCAGGGATATTAGGGCAAGGGATATTAGGGCCAGGGATATTAGGGCCAGGGATATTAGGGTCAGGGATATTAGGGCCAGGGATATTAGGGCCAGGGATATTTGGGCCAGGGATATTAGGGCCACGGATATTAGGGCCAGGGATATTAGGGCCAGGGATATTAGGGCCAGAGATATTAGGGCCAGGGATATTAGGGCCACGGATATTACGGTCAGGGATATTAGGGCCAGGGATATAATGGCTAGAGATATTAGGGAAAGGCATATTATGGCCAGGGATATTAGGGCCGGGGATATTAGGGCCAGGGATATTAGGGCCAGGGATATTAGGGCCAGGGATATTAATGCCAGGGATATTAGGGCCAGGGATATTAGGGCCAGGGATATTATGGCCAGTGATATTAGGGCCAGGGATATTAGGGCCAGGGATATTAGGGCCAGGGATATTAGGGCCAGGGATATTAGGTCCAGGGATATTAGGGCCAGGGATATTAGGGCCAGGGATATTAGGGCCAGGGATATTAGGGCCAGGGATATTAGGTCCACGGATATTACGGCCAGAGATATTAGGGCGAGGGATATTAGGGCCAGGGATATTAGGGCCAGGGATATTAGGGTCAGGGATATTAGGGCCATGAATATTAGGGCCAGGGATATTTGGGCCAGGGATATTAGGGCCACGGATATTAGGGCCAGGGATACTAGGGCCAGGGATATTAGGGCCAGAGATATTAGGGCCAGGGATATTAGGGCCAGGGATATTACGGTCAGGGATATTAGGGCCAGGGATATTAGGGCCAGGGATATTAGGGCCAGAGATATTAGGGCCAGGGATATTAGGGCCAGGGATATTAGGGCCAGGGTTATTAGGGCCAGGGTTATTAAGGCCAGGGATATTAGGGCCAGGGATATTAGGGCCAGGGATATTAGGGCCAGGGATATTAGGGCCAGGGATATTAGGGCCAGGGATATTAGGGCCAGGGATATTAGGGCCAGGGATATTAGGGCCAGGGATATTAGGTCCAGGGATATTAGGGCCAGGGATATTAGGGCCAGGGATATTAGGGCCAGGGATATTAGGGCCAGGGATATTAGGTCCACAGATATTACGGCCAGAGATATTAGGGCGAGGGATATTAGGGCCAGGGATATTAGGGCCAGGGATATTAGGGTCAGGGATATTAGGGCCAGGGATATTAGGGCCAGGGATATTTGGGCCAGGGATATTAGGGCCACGGATATTAGGGCCAGGGATATTAGGGCCAGGGATATTAGGGCCAGAGATATTAGGGCCAGGGATATTAGGGCCACGGATATTACGGTCAGGGATATTAGGGCCAGGGATATAATGGCTAGAGATATTAGGGAAAGGCATATTATGGCCAGGGATATTAGGGCCGGGGATATTAGGGCCAGGGATATTAGGGCCAGGGATATTAGGGCCAGGGATATTAATGCCAGGGATATTAGGGCCAGGGATATTAGGGCCAGGGATATTATGGCCAGTGATATTAGGGCCAGGGATATTAGGGCCAGGGATATTAGGGCCAGGGATATTAGGTCCACGGATATTACGGCCAGAGATATTAGGGCGAGGGATATTAGGGCCAGGGATATTAGGGCCAGGGATATTAGGGTCAGGGATATTAGGGCCATGGATATTAGGGCCAGGGATATTTGGGCCAGGGATATTAGGGCCACGGATATTAGGGCCAGGGATATTAGGGCCAGGGATATTAGGGCAAGAGATATTAGGGCCAGGGATATTAGGGACAGGGATATTACGGTCAGGGATATTAGGGCCAGGGATATAATGGCCAGGGATATTAGGGCCAGGCATATTATGGCCAGGGATATTAGGGCCAGGGATATTAGGGCCAGGGATATTAGGGCCAGGGATATTAGGGCCAGGGATATTAAGGCCAGGGATATTAGGGCCAGGGATATTAGGGCCAGGGATATTAGGGCCAGGGATATTAGGGCCAGGGATATTAGGGCCAGGGATATTAGGGCCAGGGATATTAGGTCCAGGGATATTAGGGCCAGGGATATTAGGGCCAGGGATATTAGGGCCAGGGATATTAGGGCCAGGGATATTAGGGCCAGGGATATTAGGGCCAGGGATATTAGGGCCAGGGATATTAGGGCCAGGGATATTAGGGCCAGGGATATTAGGGCCAGGGATATTAGGGCCAGGGATATTAGGCCCAGTGATATTAGGGCCAGGGATTTTAGGGCAAGGGATATTAGGGACAGGGATATTAGGGCCAGGGATATTAGGGCCAGGGATGTTAGGTCCACGGATATTAGGGCCAGGGATATTAGGGCCAGGGATATTAGGGCCAGGGATATTAGGGCCAGGGATATTAGGGCCAGGCTTATTAGGGCCATGGATATTAGGGCCAGGGATATTAGGGCCAGGGATATTAGGGCCAGGGATATTAGGGCCAGGGATATTAGGGCCAGGGATATTAGGGCCAGGGATATTAGGGCCAGGGATATTAGGGCCAGGGATATTAGGGCCAGGGATTTTAGGGCAAGGGATATTAGGGCCAGGGATATTAGGGCCAGGGATATTAGGGCCAGGGATATTAGGTCCAGGGATATTAGGGCCAGGGATATTAGGGCCAGGGATATTAGGACCAGGGATATCAGGGCCAGGAATATTAGGGCCAGGGATATTAGGGCCAGGGATATTAGGGCCAGGGATATTAGGGCCAGGGATATTAGGGCCAGGGATATTAGGGCCAGGGATATTAGGGCCAGGGATATTAGGGCCAGGGATATTAGTGCCAGGGATATTAGGGCCAGGGATATTAGGGCCAGGGATTTTAGGGCAAGGGATATTAGGGCCAGGGATATTAGGGCCAGGGATATTAGGGCCAGGGATATTAGGTCCAGGGATATTAGGGCCAGGGATATTAGGGCCAGGGATATTAGGACCAGGGATATCAGGGCCAGGAATATTAGGGCCAGGGATATTAGGGCCAGGGATATTAGGGCCAGGGATATTAGGGCCAGGGATATTAGGGCCAGGGATATTAGGGCCAGGGATATTAGGGCCAGGGAGATTAGGGCCAGCATTATTAGGGACAGGGATATTAGTGCCAGGGATATTATGGCCAGGGATATTAGGCGCCAGGGATATTAGGGCAAGGGATATTAGGGCCAGGGATATTAGGGCCAGGGATATTAGGGTCAGGGATATTAGGGCCAGGGATATTAGGGCCAGGGATATTTGGGCCAGGGATATTAGGGCCACGGATATTAGGGCCAGGGATATTAGGGCCAGGGATATTAAGGCCAGAGATATTAGGGCCAGGGATATTAGGGCCACGGATATTACGGTCAGGGATATTAGGGCCAGGGATATAATGGCTAGAGATATTAGGGAAAGGCATATTATGGCCAGGGATATTAGGGCCGGGGATATTAGGGCCAGGGATATTAGGGCCAGGGATATTAGGGCCAGGGATATTAATGCCAGGGATATTAGGGCCAGGGATATTAGGGCCAGGGATATTATGGCCAGTGATATTAGGGCCAGGGATATTAGGGCCAGGGATATTAGGGCCAGGGATATTAGGGCCAGGGATATTAGGTCCAGGGATATTAGGGCCAGGGATATTAGGGCCAGGGATATTAGGGCCAGGGATATTAGGGCCAGGGATATTAGGTCCACGGATATTACGGCCAGAGATATTAGGGCGAGGGATATTAGGGCCAGGGATATTAGGGCCAGGGATATTAGGGTCAGGGATATTAGGGCTATGGATATTAGGGCCAGGGATATTTGGGCCAGGGATATTAGGGCCACGGATATTAGGGCCAGGGATATTAGGGCCAGGGATATTAGGGCCAGAGATAATAGGGCCAGGGATATTAGGGCCAGGGATATTACGGTCAGGGATATTAGGGCCAGGGATATAATGGCCAGGGATATTAGGGCCAGGCATATTATGGCCAGGGATATTAGGGCCAGGGATATTAGGGCCAGGGATATTAGGGCCAGGGATATTAGGGCCAGGGATATTAGGGCCAGGGATATTAGGGTCAGGGATATTAGGGCTATGGATATTAGGGCCAGGGATATTTGGGCCAGGGATATTAGGGCCACGGATATTAGGGCCAGGGATATTAGGGCCAGGGATATTAGGGCCAGAGATAATAGGGCCAGGGATATTAGGGCCAGGGATATTACGGTCAGGGATATTAGGGCCAGGGATATAATGGCCAGGGATATTAGGGCCAGGCATATTATGGCCAGGGATATTAGGGCCAGGGATATTAGGGCCAGGGATATTAGGGCCAGGGATATTAGGGCCAGGGATATTAGGGCCAGGGATATTATGGCCAGCGATATTAGGGCCAGGGATATTAGGGCCAGGGATATTAGGGCCAGGGATATTAGGGCCAGGGATATCAGGTCCACGGATATTACAGCCAGGGATATTAGGGCCAGGGATATTAGGGCCAGGGATATTAGGGCCAGGGATATTAAGGCCAGGGATATTAGGGCCAGGGATATTAGGGCCAGGGATATTATGGCCAGCGATATTAGGGCCAGGGATATTAGGGCCAAGGATATTAGGGCCAGGGATATTAGTGCCAGAAATATTAGGGCCAGGGATATTAGGGCCAGGGATATTAGGGCCAGGGATATTAGGGCCAGGGATATTAGGGCCAGGGATATCAGGTCCACGGATATTACAGCCAGGGATATTAGGGCCAGGGATATTAGGGCCAGAGATATTAGGGCCAGGGATATTAGGGCCAGGGATATTAGGGCCAGGGTTATTAGGGCCAGGGTTATTAAGGCCAGGGATATTAGGGCCAGGGATATTAGGGCCAGGGATATTAGGGCCAGGGATATTAGGGCCAGGGATATTAGGGCCAGGGATATTAGGGCCAGGGATATTAGGGCCATGGATATTAGGGCCAGGGATATTAGGGCCAGGGATATTAGGTCCAGGGATATTAGGGCCAGGGATATTAGGGCCAGGGATATTAGGGCCAGGGATATTAGGGCCAGGGATATTAGGTCCACAGATATTACGGCCAGAGATATTAGGGCGAGGGATATTAGGGCCAGGGATATTAGGGCCAGGGAGATTAGGGTCATGGATATTAGGGCCAGGAATATTAGGGCCAGGGATATTTGGGCCAGGGATATTAGGGCCACGGATATTAGGGCCAGGGATATTAGGGCCAGGGATATTAGGGCCAGAGATATTAGGGCCAGGGATATTAGGGCCAGGGATATTACGGTCAGGGATATTAGGGCCAGGGATATAATGGCCAGGGATATTAGGGCCAGGCATATTATGGCCAGGGATATTAGGGCCAGGGATATTAGGGCCAGGGATATTAGGGCCAGGGATATTAGGGCCAAGGATATTAAGGCCAGGGATATTAGGGCCAGGGATATTAGGGCCAGGGATATTATGGCCAGCGATATTAGGGCCAGGGATATTAGGGCCAGGGTTATTAGGGCCAGGGATATTAGGGCCAGAAATATTAGGGCCAGGGATATTAGGGCCAGGGATATTAGGGCCAGGGATATTAGGGCCAGGGATATTAGGTCCACAGATATTACGGCCAGGGATATTAGGGCCAGGGATATTAGGGCCAGAGATATTAGGGCCAGGGATATTAGGGCCAGGGATATTAGGGCCAGGGTTATTAGGGCCAGGGTTATTAAGGCCAGGGATATTAGGGCCAGGGATATTAGGGCCAGGGATATTAGGGCCAGGGATATTAGGGCCAGGGATATTAGGGCCAGGGGTATTGGGGCCAGGGATATTAGGGCCAGGGATTTTAGGGCAAGGGATATTAGGGCCAGGGATATTAGGGCCAGGGATATTAGTGCCAGGGATATTAGGGCCAGGGATATTAGGTCCTGGGATATTAGGGCCAGGGATATTAGGTCCAGGGATATTAGTGCCAGGGATATTAGGGCCATGGATATTAGGGCCAGGGATATTAGGGCCAGGGATATTAGGTCCAGGGATATTAGGGCCAGGGATATTAGGGCCAGGGATATTAGGGCCAGGGATATTAGGGCCAGGGATATTAGGTCCACGGATATTATGGCCAGAGATATTAGGGCGAGGGATATTAGGGCCAGGGATATTAGGGCCAGGGATATTAGGGTCAGGGATATTAGGGCCAGGGATATTAGGGCCAGGGATATTTGGGCCAGGGATATTAGGGCCACGGATATTAGGGCCAGGGATATTAGGGCCAGGGAAATTAGGGCCAGAGATATTAGGGCCAGGGATATTAGGGCCAGGGATATTACGGTCAGGGATATTAGGGCCAGGGATATAATATCCAGGGATATTAGGGCCAGGCATATTATGGCCAGGGATATTAGGGCCAGGGATATTAGGGCCAGGGATATTAGGGCCAGGGATATTAGGGCCAGGGATATTAAGGCCAGGGATATTAGGGCCAGGGATATTAGGGCCAGAGATATTATGGCCAGCAATATTAGGGCCAGGGATATTAGGGCCAGGGATATTAGGGCCAGGGATATTAGGGCCAGAAATATTAGGGCCAGGGATATTAGGGCCAGGGATATTAGGGCCAGGGATATTAGGGCCAGGGATATTAGGTCCACGGATATTACGGCCAGGGATATTACGGCCAGGGATATTAGGGCCAGAGATATTAGGGCCAGGGATATTAGGGCCAGGGATATTAGGGCCAGGGTTATTAGGGCCAGGGTTATTAAGGCCAGGGATATTAGGGCCAGGGATATTAGGTCCAGGGATATTAGGGCCAGGGATATTAGGGCCAGGGATATTAGGGCCAGGGATATTAGGTCCACGGATATTACGGCCAGAGATATTAGGGCGAGGGATATTAGGGCCAGGGATATTAGGGCCAGGGATATTAGGGTCAGGGATATTAGGGCCAGGGATATTAGGGCCAGGGATATTTGGGCCAGGGATATTAGGGCCACGGATATTAGGGCCAGGGATATTAGGGCCAGGAAAATTAGGGCCAGAGATATTAGGGCCAGGGATATTAGGGCCAGGGATATTACGGTCAGGGATATTAGGGCCAGGGATATAATGGCCAGGGATATTAGGGCCAGGCATATTATGGCCAGGGATATTAGGGCCAGGGATATTAGGGCCAGGGATATTAGGGCCAGGGATATTAGGGCCAGGGATATTAAGGCCAGGGATATTAGGGCCAGGGATATTAGGGCCAGGGATATTATGGCCAGCAATATTAGGGCCAGGGATATTAGGGCCAGGGATATTAGGGCCAGGGATATTAGGGCCAGAAATATTAGGGCCAGGGATATTAGGGCCAGGGATATTAGGGCCAGGGATATTAGGGCCAGGGATATTAGGTCCACGGATATTACGGCCAGGGATATTAGGGCCAGGGATATTAGGGCCAGAGATAATAGGGCCAGGGATATTA
Source organism: Petromyzon marinus (assembly GCF_048934315.1). Taxonomy (NCBI): domain Eukaryota; kingdom Metazoa; phylum Chordata; class Hyperoartia; order Petromyzontiformes; family Petromyzontidae; genus Petromyzon; species Petromyzon marinus. The sequence continues at coordinate 197,233 of NW_027423018.1, forward strand.
GGGCCAGGGATATTAGGGCCAGGGTTATTAGGGCCAGGGTTATTAAGGCCAGGGATATTAGGGCCAGGGATATTAGGGCCAGGGATATTAGGGCCAGGGATATTAGGGCCAGGGACATTAGGGCCAGGGATATTAGGGCCAGGGATATTTGGGCCAGGGATATTAGGGCCAGGGATATTAGGGCCAGGGATTTTAGGGTAAGGAATATTAGGGCCAGGGATATTAGGGCCAGGGATATTAGTGCCAGGGATATTAGGGCCAGGGATATTAGGTCCAGGGATATTAGGGCCAGGGATATTAGGTCCACTGATATTAGGGCCAGGGATATTAGGGCCATGGATATTAGGGCCAGGGATATTAGGGCCAGGGATATTAGGGCCAGGGATATTAGGGCCAGGGATATTAGGTCCAGGGATATTAGGGCCAGGGATATTAGGGCCAGGGATATTAGGGCCAGGGATATTAGGGCCAGGGATATTAGGGCCAGAGATATTAGGGCCAGGGATATTAGGGCCAGGGATATTATGGTCAGGGATATTAGGGCCAGGGATATAATGGCCAGGGATAATAGGGCCAGGCATATTATGGCCAGAGATATTAGGGCCAGGGATATTAGGGCCAGGGATATTAGGGCCAGGGATATTAGGGCCAAGGATATTAAGGCCAGGGATATTAGGGCCAGGGATATTAGGGCCAGGGATATTATGGCCAGCGATATTAGGGCCAGGGATACTAGGGCCAGGGATATTAGGGCCAGGGATATTAGGGCCAGAAATATTAGGGCCAGGGATATTAGGGCCAGGGATATTAGGGCCAGGGATATTAGGTCCACAGATATTACGGCCAGGGATATTAGGGCCAGGGATATTAGGGCCAGAGATATTAGGGCCAGGGATATTAGGGCCAGGGATATTAGGGCCAGGGTTATTAGGGCCAGGGTTATTAAGGCCAAGGATATTAGGGCCAGGGATATTAGGGCCAGGGATATTAGGGCCAGGGATATTAGGGCCAGGGATATTAGGGCCAGGGATATTGGGGCCAGGGATATTAGGGCCAGGGATTTTAGGGCAAGGGATATTAGGGCCAGGGATATTAGGGCCAGGGATATTAGTGCCAGGGATATTAGGGCCAGGGATATTAGGTCCTGGGATATTAGGGCCAGGGATATTAGGTCCAGGGATATTAGTGCCAGGGATATTAGGGCCATGGATATTAGGGCCAGGGATATTAGGGCCAGGGATATTAGGTCCAGGGATATTAGGGCCAGGGATATTAGGGCCAGGGATATTAGGGCCAGGGATATTAGGGCCAGGGATATTAGGTCCACGGATATTACGGCCAGAGATATTAGGGCGAGGGATATTAGGGCCAGGGATATTAGGGCCAGGGATATTAGGGTCAGGGATATTAGGGCCAGGGATATTAGGGCCAGGGATATTTGGGCCAGGGATATTAGGGCCACGGATATTAGGGCCAGGGATATTAGGGCCAGGGAAATTAGGGCCAGAGATATTAGGGCCAGGGATATTAGGGCCAGGGATATTACGGTCAGGGATATTAGGGCCAGGGATATAATATCCAGGGATATTAGGGCCAGGCATATTATGGCCAGGGATATTAGGGCCAGGGATATTAGGGCCAGGGATATTAGGGCCAGAGATATTAGGGCCAGGGATATTAAGGCCAGGGATATTAGGGCCAGGGATATGAGGGCCAGAGATATTATGGCCAGCAATATTAGGGCCAGGGATATTAGGGCCAGGGATATTAGGGCCAGGGATATTAGGGCCAGAAATATTAGGGCCAGGGATATTAGGGCCAGGGATATTAGGGCCAGGGATATTAGGGCCAGGGATATTAGGTCCACGGATATTACGGCCAGGGATATTAGGGCCAGGGATATTAGGGCCAGAGATATTAGGGCCAGGGATATTAGGGCCAGGGATATTAGGGCCAGGGTTATTAGGGCCAGGGTTATTAAGGCCAGGGATATTAGGGCCAGGGATATTAGGTCCAGGGATATTAGGGCCAGGGATATTAGGGCCAGGGATATTAAGGCCAGGGATATTAGGGCCAGGGATATTAGGTCCACGGATATTACGGCCAGAGATATTAGGGCGAGGGATATTAGGTCCAGGGATATTAGGGCCAGGGATATTAGGGTCAGGGATATTAGGGCCAGGGATATTAGGGCCAGGGATATTTGGGCCAGGGATATTAGGGCCACGGATATTAGGGCCAGGGATATTAGGGCCAGGAAAATTAGGGCCAGAGATATTAGGGCCAGGGATATTAGGGCCAGGGATATTACGGTCAGGGATATTAGGGCCAGGGATATAATGGCCAGGGATATTAGGGCCAGGCATATTATGGCCAGGGATATTAGGGCCAGGGATATTAGGGCCAGGGATATTAGGGCCAGGGATATTAGGGCCAGGGATATTAAGGCCAGGGATATTAGGGCCAGGGATATTAGGGCCAGGAATATTATGGCCAGCAATATTAGGGCCAGGGATATTAGGGCCAGGGATATTAGGGCCAGGGATATTAGGGCCAGAAATATTAGGGCCAGGGATATTAGGGCCAGGGATATTAGGGCCAGGGATATTAGGGCCAGGGATTTTAGGTCCAGGGATATTACGGCCAGGGATATTAGGGCCAGGGATATTAGGGCCAGAGATAATAGGGCCAGGGATATTAGGGCCAGGGATATTAGGGCCAGGGTTATTAGGGCCAGGGTTATTAAGGCCAGGGATATTAGGGCCAGGGATATTAGGGCCAGGGATATTAGGGCCAGGGATATTAGGGCCAGGGACATTAGGGCCAGGGATATTAGGGCCAGGGATATTTGGGCCAGGGATATTAGGGCCAGGGATATTAGGGCCAGGGATTTTAGGGTAAGGGATATTAGGGCCAGGGATATTAGGGCCAGGGATATTAGTGCCAGGGATATTAGGGCCAGGGATATTAGGTCCAGGGATATTAGGGCCAGGGATATTAGGTCCACTGATATTAGGGCCAGGGATATTAGGGCCATGGATATTAGGGCCAGGGATATTAGGGCCAGGGATATTAGGGCCAGGGATATTAGGTCCAGGGATATTAGGGCCAGGGATATTAGGGCCAGGGATATTAGGGCCAGGGATATTAGGGCCAGGGATATTAGGTCCACGGATATTACGGCCAGAGATATTAGGGCGAGGGATATTAGGGCCAGGGATATTAGGGCCAGGGATATTAGGGTCAGGGATATTAGGGCCATGGATATTAGGGCCAGGGATATTTGGGCCAGGGATATTAGGGCCACGGATATTAGGGCCAGGGATATTAGGGCCAGGGATATTAGGGCCAGAGATATTAGGGCCAGGGATATTAGGGCCAGGGATATTACGGTCAGGGATATTAGGGCCAGGGATATAATGGCCAGGGATATTAGGGCCAGGCATATTATGGCCAGGGATATTAGCGCCAGGGATATTAGGGCCAGGGATATTAGGGCCAGGGATATTAGGGCCAGGGATATTAAGGCCAGGGATATTAGGGCCAGGGATATTAGGGCCAGGGATATTAGGGCCAGGGATATTAGGGCCAGGGATATTAGGGCCAGGGATATTAGGGCCAGGGATATTAGGTCCAGGGATATTAGGGCCAGGGATATTAGGGCCAGGGATATTAGGGCCAGGGATATTAGGGCCAGGGATATTAGGGCCAGGGATATTAGGGCCAGGGATATTAGGGCCAGGGATATTAGGGCCAGGGATATTAGGGCCAGGGATATTAGGGCCAGGGATATTAGGCCCAGTGATATTAGGGCCAGGGATTTTAGGGCAAGGGATATTAGGGACAGGGATATTAGGGCCAGGGATATTAGGGCCAGGGATGTTAGGTCCACGGATATTAGGGCCAGGGATATTAGGGCCAGGGATATTAGGGCCAGGGATATTAGGGCCAGGGATATTAGGGCCAGGGTTATTAGGGCCAGGGATATTAGGGCCAGGGATATTAGGGCCAGGGATATTAGGGCCAGGGATATTAGGGCCAGGGATATTAGGGCCAGGGATATTAGGGCCAGGGATATTAGGGCCAGGGATATTAGGGCCAGGGATATTAGGGCCAGGGATTTTAGGGCAAGGGATATTAGGGCCAGGGATATTAGGGCCAGGGATATTAGGGCCAGGGATATTAGGTCCAGGGATATTAGGGCCAGGGATATTAGGGCCAGGGATATTAGGACCAGGGATATCAGGGCCAGGAATATTAGGGCCAGGGATATTAGGGCCAGGGATATTAGGGCCAGGGATATTAGGGCCAGGGATATTAGGGCCAGGGATATTAGGGCCAGGGATATTAGGACCAGGGATATTAGGGCCAGGGATATTAGGGCCAGGGATATTAGGGCCAGGGATATTAGGGCCAGGGATTTTAGGGCAAGGGATATTAGGGCCAGGGATATTAGGGCCAGGGATATTAGGGCCAGGGATATTAGGTCCAGGGATATTAGGGCCAGGGATATTAGGGCCAGGGATATTAGGACCAGGGATATCAGGGCCAGGAATATTAGGGCCAGGAATATTAGGGCCTGGGATATTAGGGCCAGGGATATTAGGGCCAGGGATATTAGGGCCAGGGATATTAGGGCCAGGGATATTAGGGCCAGGGAGATTAGGGCCAGCATTATTAGGGACAGGGATATTAGTGCCAGGGATATTATGGCCAGGGATATTAGGCGCCAGGGATATTAGGGCAAGGGATATTAGGGCCAGGGATATTAGGGCCAGGGATATTAAGGTCAGGGATATTAGGGCCTGGGATATTAGGGCCAGGGATATTTGGGCCAGGGATATTAGGGCCACGGATATTAGGGCCAGGGATATTAGGGCCAGGGATATTAGGGCCAGAGATATTAGGGCCAGGGATATTAGGGCCACGGATATTACGGTCAGGGATATTAGGGCCAGGGATATAATGGCTAGAGATATTAGGGAAAGGCATATTATGGCCAGGGATATTAGGGCCAGGGATATTAGGGCCAGGGATATTAGGGTCAGGGATATTAGGGCCAGGGATATTAATGCCAGGGATATTAGGGCCAGGGATATTAGGGCCAGGGATATTATGGCCAGTGATATTAGGGCCAGGGATATTAGGGCCAGGGATATTAGGGCCAGGGATATTAGGGCCAGGGATATTAGGTCCAGGGATATTAGGGCCAGGGATATTAGGGCCAGGGATATTAGGGCCAGGGATATTTGGTCCAGGGATATTAGGTCCACGGATATTACGGCCAGAGATATTAGGGCGAGGGATATTAGGGCCAGGGATATTAGGGCCAGGGATATTAGGGTCAGGGATATTAGGGCCATGGATATTAGGTCCAGGGATATTAGGGCCAGGGATATTAGGGCCAGGGATATTAGGGCCAGGGATATTAGGGCCAGGGATATTAGGGCCAGGGATATTAGGGCCAGGGATATTAGGGCCAGGGATATTAGGGCCAGGGATATTAGGGCCAGGGATATTAGGGCCAGGGATATTAGGCCCAGTGATATTAGTGCCAGGGATTTTAGGGCAAGGGATATTAGGGCCAGGGATATTAGGGCCAGGGATATTAGGGCCAGGGATGTTAGGTCCACGGATATTAGGGCCAGGGATATTAGGGCCAGGGATATTAGGGCCAGGGATATTAGGGCCAGGGATATTAGGGCCAGGGTTATTAGGGCCAGGGATATTAGGGCCAGGGATATTAGGGCCAGGGATATTAGGGCCAGGGATATTAGGGCCAGGGATATTAGGGCCAGGGATATTAGGGCCAGGGATATTAGGGCCAGGGATATTAGGGCCAGGGATATTAGGGCCAGGGATTTTAGGGCAAGGGATATTAGGGCCAGGGATATTAGGGCCAGGGATATTAGGGCCAGGGATATTAGGTCCAGGGATATTAGGGCCAGGGATATTAGGGCCAGGGATATTAGGACCTGGGATATCAGGGCCAGGAATATTAGGGCCAGGGATATTAGGGCCAGGGATATTAGGGCCAGGGATATTAGGGCCAGGGATATTAGGGCCAGGGATATTAGGGCCAGGGATATTAGGGCCAGGGATATTAGGGCCAGGGATATTAGGGCCAGGGATATTAGGGCCAGGGATATTAGGGCCAGGGATTTTAGGGCAAGGGATATTAGGGCCAGGGATATTAGGGCCAGGGATATTAGGTCCAGGGATATTAGGGCCAGGGATATTAGGGCCAGGGATATTAGGACCAGGGATATCAGGGCCAGGAATATTAGGGCCAGGGATATTAGGTCCAGGGATATTAGGGCCAGGGATATTAGGGCCAGGGATATTAGGGCCAGGGATATTAGGGCCAGGGATATTAGGGCCAGGGAGATTAGGGCCAGCATTATTAGGGACAGGGATATTAGTGCCAGGGATATTATGGCCAGGGATATTAGGCGCCAGGGATATTAGGGCAAGGGATATTATGGCCAGGGATATTAGGGCCAGGGATATTAAGGTCAGGGATATTAGGGCCAGGGATATTAGGGCCAGGGATATTTGGGCCAGGGATATTAGGGCCACGGATATTAGGGCCAGGGATATTAGGGCCAGGGATATTAGGGCCAGAGATATTAGGGCCAGGGATATTAGGGCCACGGATATTACGGTCAGGGATATTAGGGCCAGGGATATAATGGCTAGAGATATTAGGGAAAGGCATATTATGGCCAGGGATATTAGGGCCAGGGATATTAGGGCCAGGGATATTAGGGCCAGGGATATTAGGGCCAGGGATATTAATGCCAGGGATATTAGGGCCAGGGATATTAGGGCCAGGGATATTATGGCCAGTGATATTAGGGCCAGGGATATTAGGGCCAGGGATATTAGGGCCAGGGATATTAGGGCCAGGGATATTAGGTCCAGGGATATTAGGGCCAGGGATATTAGGGCCAGGGATATTAGGGCCAAGGATATTAGGGCCAGGGATATTAGGTCCACGGATATTACGGCCAGAGATATTAGGGCGAGGGATATTAGGGCCAGGGATATTAGGGCCAGGGATATTAGGGTCAGGGATATTAGGGCCATGGATATTAGGGCCAGGGATATTTGGGCCAGGGATATTAGGGCCAGGGATATTAGGGCCAAGGATATTAGGGCCAGGGATATTAGGGCCAGGGATATTAGGGCCAGGGATATTAGGGCCAGGGATTTTAGGGCAAGGGATATTAGGGCCAGGGATATTAGGGCCAGGGATATTAGGGCCAGGGATATTAGGTCCAGGGATATAAGGGCCAGGGATATTAGGGCCAGGGATATTAGGACCAGGGATATCAGGGCCAGGAATATTAGGGCCAGGGATATTAGGGCCAGGGATATTAGGGCCTGGGATATTAGGGCCAGGGATATTAGGGCCAGGGATATTAGGGCCAGGGATATTAGGGCCAGGGATATTAGGGCCAGGGATATTAGGGCCAGGGATATTAGGGCCAGGGATTTTAGGGCAAGGGATATTAGGGCCAGGGATATTAGGGCCAGGGATATTAGGGCCAGGGATATTAGGTCCAGGGATATTAGGGCCAGGGATATTAGGGCCAGGGATATTAGGACCAGGGATATCAGGGCCAGGAATATTAGGGCCAGGGATATTAGGTCCAGGGATATTAGGGCCAGGGATATTAGGGCCAGGGATATTAGGGCCAGGGATATTAGGGCCAGGGATATTAGGGCCAGCATTATTAGGGACAGGGATATTAGTGCCAGGGATATTATGGCCAGGGATATTAGGCGCCAGGGATATTAGGGCAAGGGATATTAGGGCCAGGGATATTAGGGCCAGGGATATTAAGGTCAGGGATATTAGGGCCAGGGATATTAGGGCCAGGGATATTTGGGCCAGGGATATTAGGGCCACGGATATTAGGGCCAGGGATATTAGGGCCAGGGATATTAGGGCCAGAGATATTAGGGCCAGGGATATTAGGGCCACGGATATTACGGTCAGGGATATTAGGGCCAGGGATATAATGGCTAGAGATATTAGGGAAAGGCATATTATGGCCAGGGATATTAGGGCCAGGGATATTAGGGCCAGGGATATTAGGGCCAGGGATATTAGGGCCAGGGATATTAATGCCAGGGATATTAGGGCCAGGGATATTAGGGCCAGGGATATTATGGCCAGTGATATTAGGGCCAGGGATATTAGGGCCAGGGATATTAGGGCCAGGGATATTAGGGCCAGGGATATTAGGGCCAGGGATATTAGGGCCAGGGATATTAGGGCCAGGGATATTAGGGCCAGGGATATTAGGTCCACGGATATTACGGCCAGAGATATTAGGGCGAGGGATATTAGGGCCAGGGATATTAGGGCCAGGGATATTAGGGTCAGGGATATTAGGGCCATGGATATTAGGTCCAGGGATATTAGGGCCAGGGATATTAGGGCCAGGGATATTAGGGCCAGGGATATTAGGGCCAGGGATATTAGGGCCAGGGATATTAGGGCCAGGGATATTAGGGCCAGGGATATTAGGGCCAGGGATATTAGGGCCAGGGATATTAGGGCCAGGGATATTAGGGCCAGGGATATTAGGCCCAGTGATATTAGGGCCAGGGATTTTAGGGCAAGGGATATTAGGGCCAGGGATATTAGGGCCAGGGATATTAGGGCCAGGGATGTTAGGTCCACGGATATTAGGGCCAGGGATATTAGGGCCAGGGATATTAGGGCCAGGGATATTAGGGCCAGGGATATTAGGGCTAGGGATATTAGGGCCAGGGATATTAGGGCCAGGGATATTAGGGCCAGGGATATTAGGGCCAGGGATATTAGGGCCAGGGATATTAGGGTCAGGGATATTAGGGCCATGGATATTAGGGCCAGGGATATTTGGGCCAGGGATATTAGGGCCAGGGATATTAGGGCCAGGGATATTAGGGCCAGGGATATTAGGGCCAGGGATATTAGGGCCAGGGATATTAGGGCCAGGGATATTAGGGCCAGGGATTTTAGGGCAAGGGATATTAGGGCCAGGGATATTAGGGCCAGGGATATTAGGGCCACGGATATTAGGTCCAGGGATATTAGGGCCAGGGATATTAGGGCCAGGGATATTAGGACCAGGGATATCAGGGCCAGGAATATTAGGGCCAGGGATATTAGGGCCAGGGATATTAGGGCCAGGGATATTAGGGCCAGGGATATTAGGGCCAGGGATATTAGGGCCAGGGATATTAGGGCCAGGGATATTAGGGCCAGGGATATTAGGGCCAGGGATATTAGGGCCAGGGATTTTAGGGCAAGGGATATTAGGGCCAGGGATATTAGGGCCAGGGATATTAGGGCCAGGGATATTAGGTCCAGGGATATTAGGGCCAGGGATATTAGGGCCAGGGATATTAGGACCAGGGATATCAGGGCCAGGAATATTAGGGCCAGGGATATTAGGGCCAGGGATATTAGGGCCAGGGATATTAGGGCCAGGGATATTAGGGCCAGGGATATTAGGGCCAGGGATATTAGGGCCAGGGAGATTAGGGCCAGCATTATTAGGGACAGGGATATTAGTGCCAGGGATATTATGGCCAGGGATATTAGGCGCCAGGGATATTAGGGCAAGGGATATTAGGGCCAGGGATATTAGGGCCAGGGATATTAAGGTCAGGGATATTAGGGCCAGGGATATTAGGGCCAGGGATATTTGGGCCAGGGATATTAGGGCCACGGATATTAGGGCCAGGGATATTAGGGCCAGGGATATTAGGGCCAGAGATATTAGGGCCAGGGATATTAGGGCCACGGATATTACGGTCAGGGATATTAGGGCCAGGGATATAATGGCTAGAGATATTAGGGAAAGGCATATTATGGCCAGGGATATTAGGGCCAGGGATATTAGGGCCAGGGATATTAGGGCCAGGGATATTAGGGCCAGGGATATTAATGCCAGGGATATTAGGGCCAGGGATATTAGGGCCAGGGATATTATGGCCAGTGATATTAGGGCCAGGGATATTAGGGCCAGGGATATTAGGGCCAGGGATATTAGGGCCAGGGATATTAGGGCCAGGGATATTAGGGCCAGGGATATTAGGGCCAGGGATATTAGGGCCAGGGATATTAGGGCCAGGGATATTAGGTCCACGGATATTACGGCCAGAGATATTAGGGCGAGGGATATTAGGGCCAGGGATATTAGGGCCAGGGATATTAGGGTCAGGGATATTAGGGCCATGGATATTAGGTCCAGGGATATTAGGGCCAGGGATATTAGGGCCAGGGATATTAGGGCCAGGGATATTAGGGCCAGGGATATTAGGGCCAGGGATATTAGGGCCAGGGATATTAGGGCCAGGGATATTAGGGCCAGGGATATTAGGGCCAGGGATATTAGGGCCAGGGATATTAGGGCCAGGGATATTAGGCCCAGTGATATTAGGGCCAGGGATTTTAGGGCAAGGGATATTAGGGACAGGGATATTAGGGCCAGGGATATTAGGGCCAGGGATGTTAGGTCCATGGATATTAGGGCCAGGGATATTAGGGCCAGGGATATTAGGGCCAGGGATATTAGGGCCAGGGATATTAGGGCCAGGGTTATTAGGGCCAGGGATATTAGGGCCAGGGATATTAGGGCCAGGGATATTAGGGCCAGGGATATTAGGGCCAGGGATATTAGGGCCAGGGATATTAGGGCCAGGGATATTAGGGCCAGGGATATTAGGGCCAGGGATATTAGGGCCAGGGATTTTAGGGCAAGGGATATTAGGGCCAGGGATATTAGGGCCAGGGATATTAGGGCCAGGGATATTAGGTCCAGGGATATTAGGGCCAGGGATATTAGGGCCAGGGATATTAGGACCAGGGATATCAGGGCCAGGAATATTAGGGCCAGGGATATTAGGGCCAGGGATATTAGGGCCAGGGATATTAGGGCCAGGGATATTAGGGCCAGGGATATTAGGGCCAGGGATATTAGGGCCAGGGATATTAGGGCCAGGGATATTAGGGCCAGGGATATTAGGGCCAGGGATTTTAGGGCAAGGGATATTAGGGCCAGGGATATTAGGGCCAGGGATATTAGGGCCAGGGATATTAGGTCCAGGGATATTAGGGCCAGGGATATTAGGGCCAGGGATATTAGGACCAGGGATATCAGGGCCAGGAATATTAGGGCCAGGGATATTAGGGCCAGGGATATTAGGGCCAGGGATATTAGGGCCAGGGATATTAGGGCCAGGGATATTAGGGCCAGGGATATTAGGGCCAGGGAGATTAGGGCCAGCATTATTAGGGACAGGGATATTAGTGCCAGGGATATTATGGCCAGGGATATTAGGCGCCAGGGATATTAGGGCAAGGGATATTAGGGCCAGGGATATTAGGGCCAGGGATATTAAGGTCAGGGATATTAGGGCCAGGGATATTAGGGCCAGGGATATTTGGGCCAGGGATATTAGGGCCACGGATATTAGGGCCAGGGATATTAGGGCCAGGGATATTAGGGCCAGAGATATTAGGGCCAGGGATATTAGGGCCACGGATATTACGGTCAGGGATATTAGGGCCAGGGATATAATGGCTAGAGATATTAGGGAAAGGCATATTATGGCCAGGGATATTAGGGCCAGGGATATTAGGGCCAGGGATATTAGGGCCAGGGATATTAATGCCGGGGATATTAGGGCCAGGGATATTAGGGCCAGGGATATTATGGCCAGTGATATTAGGGCCAGGGATATTAGGGCCAGGGATATTAGGGCCAGGGATATTAGGGCCAGGGATATTAGGTCCAGGGATATTATGGCCAGGGATATTAGGGCCAGGGATATTAGGGCCAGGGATATTAGGGCCAGGGATATTAGGTCCACGGATATTACGGCCAGAGATATTAGGGCGAGGGATATTAGGGCCAGGGATATTAGGGCCAGGGATATTAGGGTCAGGGATATTAGGGCCATGGATATTAGGGCCAGGGATATTTGGGCCAGGGATATTAGGGCCAGGGATATTAGGGCCAGGGATATTAGGGCCAGGGATATTAGGGCCAGGGATATTAGGGCCAGGGATATTAGGGCCAGGGATATTAGGGCCAGGGATATTAGGGCCAGGGATTTTAGGGCAAGGGATATTAGGGCCAGGGATATTAGGGCCAGGGATATTAGGGCCAGGGATATTAGGTCCAGGGATATTAGGGCCAGGGATATTAGGGCCAGGGATATTAGGACCAGGGATATCAGGGCCAGGAATATTAGGGCCAGGGATATTAGGGCCAGGGATATTAGGGCCAGGGATATTAGGGCCAGGGATATTAGGGCCAGGGATATTAGGGCCAGCGATATTAGGGCCAGGGATATTAGGGCCAGGGATATTAGGGCCAGGGATATTAGGTCCAGGGATATTAGGGCCAGGGATATTAGGGCCAGGGATATTAGGGCCAGGGATATTAGGACCAGGGATATCAGGGCCAGGAATATTAGGGCCAGGGATATTAGGGCCAGGGATATTAGGGCCAGGGATATTAAGGCCAGGGATATTAGGGCCAGGGATATTAGGGTCAGGGATATTAGGGCCATGGATATTAGGGCCAGGGATATTTGGGCCAGGGATATTAGGGCCAGGGATATTAGGGCCAGGGATATTAGGGCCAGGGATATTAGTGCCAGGGATATTAGGGCCAGGGATATTAGGGCCAGGGATATTAGGGCCAGGGATTTTAGGGCAAGGGATATTAGGGCCAGGGATATTAGGGCCAGGGATATTAGGGCCAGGGATATTAGGTCCAGGGATATTAGGGCCAGGGATATTAGGGCCAGGGATATTAGGACCAGGGATATCAGGGCCAGGAATATTAGGGCCAGGGATATTAGGGCCAGGGATATTAGGGCCAGGGATATTAGGGCCAGGGATATTAGGGCCAGGGATATTAGGGCCAGGGATATTAGGGCCAGGGATATTAGGGCCAGGGATATTAGGGCCAGGGATATTAGGGCCAGGGATTTTAGGGCAAGGGATATTAGGGCCAGGGATATTAGGGCCAGGGATATTAGGGCCAGGGATATTAGGTCCAGGGATATTAGGGCCAGGGATATTAGGGCCAGGGATATTAGGACCAGGGATATCAGCGCCAGGAATATTAGGGCCAGGGATATTAGGGCCAGGGATATTAGGGCCAGGGATATTAGGGCCAGGGATATTAGGGCCAGGGATATTAGGGCCAGGGAGATTAGGGCCAGCATTATTAGGGACAGGGATATTAGTGCCAGGGATATTATGGCCAGGGATATTAGGCGCCAGGGATATTAGGGCAAGGGATATTAGGGCCAGGGATATTAGGGCCAGGGATATTAAGGTCAGGGATATTAGGGCCAGGGATATTAGGGCCAGGGATATTTGGGCCAGGGATATTAGGGCCACGGATATTAGGGCCAGGGATATTAGGGCCAGGGATATTAGGGCCAGAGATATTAGGGCCAGGGATATTAGGGCCACGGATATTACGGTCAGGGATATTAGGGCCAGGGATATATTGGCTAGAGATATTAGGGAAAGGCATATTATGGCCAGGGATATTAGGGCCAGGGATATTAGGGCCAGGGATATTAGGGCCAGGGATATTAGGGCCAGTGATATTAATGCCAGGGATATTAGGGCCAGGGATATTAGGGCCAGGGATATTATGGCCAGTGATATTAGGGCCAGGGATATTAGGGCCAGGGATATTAGGGCCAGCCATATTAGGGCCAGGGATATTAGGGCCAGGGATATTAGGGCCAGGGATATTAGGGCCAGGGATATTAGGGCCAGGGATATTAGGTCCACGGATATTACGGCCAGAGATATTAGGGCGAGGGATATTAGGGCCAGGGATATTAGGGCCAGGGATATTAGGGTCAGGGATATTAGGGCCATGGATATTAGGTCCAGGGATATTAGGGCCAGGGATATTAGGGCCAGGGATATTAGGGCCAGGGATATTAGGGCCAGGGATATTAGGGCCAGGGATATTAGGGCCAGGGATATTAGGGCCAGGGATATTAGGGCCAGGGATATTAGGGCCAGGGATATTAGGGCCAGGGATATTAGGGCCAGGGATATTAGGCCCAGTGATATTAGGGCCAGGGATTTTAGGGCAAGGGATATTAGGGACTGGGATATTAGGGCCAGGGATATTAGGGCCAGGGATGTTAGGTCCACGGATATTAGGGCCAGGGATATTAGGGCCAGGGATATTAGGGCCAGGGATATTAGGGCCAGGGATATTAGGGCCAGGGTTATTAGGGCCAGGGATATTAGGGCCAGGGATATTAGGGCCAGGGATATTAGGGCCAGGGATATTAGGGCCAGGGAGATTAGGGCCAGGGATATTAGGGCCAGGGATATTAGGGCCAGGGATATTAGGGCCAGGGATATTAGGGCCAGGGATTTTAGGGCAAGGGATATTAGGGCCAGGGATATTAGGGCCAGGGATATTAGGGCCAGGGATATTAGGTCCAGGGATATTAGGGCCAGGGATATTAGGGCCAGGGATATTAGGACCAGGGATATCAGGGCCAGGAATATTAGGGCCAGGGATATTAGGGCCAGGGATATTAGGGCCAGGGATATTAGGGCCAGGGATATTAGGGCCAGGGATATTAGGGCTAGGGATATTAGGGCCAGGGATATTAGGGCCAGGGATATTAGGGCCAGGGATATTAGGGCAAGGGATATTAGGGCCAGGGATATTAGGGCCAGGGATATTAGGGCCAGGGATATTAGGTCCAGGGATATTAGGGCCAGGGATATTAGGGCCAGGGATATTAGGACCAGGGATATCAGGGCCAGGAATATTAGGGCCAGGGATATTAGGGCCAGGGATATTAGGGCCAGGGATATTAGGGCCAGGGATATTAGGGCCAGGGATATTAGGGCCAGGGATATTAGGGCCAGGGATATTAATGCCGGGGATATTAGGGCCAGGGATATTAGGGCCAGGGATATTATGGCCAGTGATATTAGGGCCAGGGATATTAGGGCCAGGGATATTAGGGCCAGGGATATTAGGGCCAGGGATATTAGGTCCAGGGATATTAGGGCCAGGGATATTAGGGCCAGGGATATTAGGGCCAGGGATATTAGGGCCAGGGATATTAGGTCCACGGATATTACGGCCAGAGATATTAGGGCGAGGGATATTAGGGCCAGGGATATTAGGGCCAGGGATATTAGGGTCAGGGATATTAGGGCCATGGATATTAGGGCCAGGGATATTTGGGCCAGGGATATTAGGGCCAGGGATATTAGGGCCAGGGATATTAGGGCCAGGGATATTAGGGCCAGGGATATTAGGGCCAGGGATATTAGGTCCAGGGATATTAGGGCCAGGGATATTAGGGCCAGGGATATTAGGGCCAGGGATATTAGGGCCAGGGATATTAGGTCCACGGATATTACGGCCAGAGATATTAGGGCGAGGGATATTAGGGCCAGGGATATTAGGGCCAGGGACATTAGGGTCACGGATATTAGGGCCATGGATATTAGGGCCAGGGATATTTGGGCCAGGGATATTAGGGCCAGGGATATTAGGGCCAGGGATATTAGGGCCAGGGATATTAGGGCCAGGGATATTAGGGCCAGGGATATTAGGGCCAGGGATATTAGGGCCAGGGATATTAGGGCCAGGGATTTTAGGGCAAGGGATATTAGGGCCAGGGATATTAGGGCCAGGGATATTAGGGCCAGGGATATTAGGTCCAGGGATATTAGGGCCAGGGATATTAGGGCCAGGGATATTAGGACCAGGGATATCAGGGCCAGGAATATTAGGGCCAGGGATATTAGGGTCAGGGATATTAGGGCCAGGGATATTAGGGCCAGGGATATTAGGGCCAGGGATATTAGGGCCAGCGATATTAGGGCCAGGGATATTAGGGCCAGGGATATTAGGGCCAGGGATATTAGGTCCAGGGATATTAGGGCCAGGGATATTAGGGCCAGGGATATTAGGGCCAGGGATATTAGGACCAGGGATATCAGGGCCAGGAATATTAGGGCCAGGGATATTAGGGCCAGGGATATTAGGGCCAGGGATATTAGGGCCAGGGATATTAGGGCCAGGGATATTAGGGTCAGGGATATTAGGGCCATGGATATTAGGGCCAGGGATATTTGGGCCAGGGATATTAGGGCCAGGGATATTAGGGCCAGGGATATTAGGGCCAGGGATATTAGGGCCAGGGATATTAGGGCCAGGGATATTAGGGCCAGGGATATTAGGGCCAGGGATTTTAGGGCAAGGGAAATTAGGGCCAGGGATATTAGGGCCAGGGATATTAGGGCCAGGGATATTAGGTCCAGGGATATTAGGGCCAGGGATATTAGGGCCAGGGATATTAGGACCAGGGATATCAGGGCCAGGAATATTAGGGCCAGGGATATTAGGGCCAGGGATATTAGGGCCAGGGATATTAGGGCCAGGGATATTAGGGCCAGGGATATTAGGGCCAGGGATATTAGGGCCAGGGATATTAGGGCCAGGGATATTAGGGCCAGGGATATTAGGGCCAGGGATTTTAGGGCAAGGGATATTAGGGCCAGGGATATTAGGGCCAGGGATATTAGGGCCAGGGATATTAGGTCCAGGGATATTAGGGCCAGGGATATTAGGGCCAGGGATATTAGGACCAGGGATATCAGGGCCAGGAATATTAGGGCCAGGGATATTAAGGCCAGGGATATTAGGGCCAGGGATATTAGGGCCAGGGATATTAGGGCCAGTGATATTAGGGCCAGGGATATTAGGGCCAGGGAGATTAGGGCCAGCATTATTAGGGACAGGGATATTAGTGCCAGGGATATTATGGCCAGGGATATTAGGCGCCAGGGATATTAGGGCAAGGGATATTAGGGCCAGGGATATTAGGGCCAGGGATATTAAGGTCAGGGATATTAGGGCCAGGGATATTAGGGCCAGGGATATTTGGGCCAGGGATATTAGGGCCACGGATATTAGGGCCAGGGATATTAGGGCCAGGGATATTAGGGCCAGAGATATTAGGGCCAGGGATATTAGGGCCACGGATATTACGGTCAGGGATATTAGGGCCAGGGATATAATGGCTAGAGATATTAGGGAAAGGCATATTATGGCCAGGGATATTAGGGCCAGAGATATTAGGGCCAGGGATATTAGGGCCAGGGATATTAGGGCCAGGGATATTAATGCCAGGGATATTAGGGCCAGGGATATTAGGGCCAGGGATATTATGGCCAGTGATATTAGGGCCAGGGATATTAGGGCCAGGGATATTAGGGCCAGCCATATTAGGGCCAGGGATATTAGGGCCAGGGATATTAGGGCCAGGGATATTAGGGCCAGGGATATTAGGGCCAGGGATATTAGGTCCACGGATATTACGGCCAGAGATATTAGGGCGAGGGATATTAGGGCCAGGGATATTAGGGCCAGGGATATTAGGGTCAGGGATATTAGGGCCATGGATATTAGGTCCAGGGATATTAGGGCCAGGGATATTAGGGCCAGGGATATTAGGGCCAGGGATATTAGGGCCAGGGATATTAGGGCCAGGGATATTAGGGCCAGGGATATTAGGGCCAGGGATATTAGGGCCAGGGATATTAGGGCCAGGGATATTAGGGCCAGGGATATTAGGGCCAGGGATATTAGGCCCAGTGATATTAGGGCCAGGGATTTTAGGGCAAGGGATATCAGGGCCAGGAATATTAGGGCCAGGGATATTAGGGCCAGGGATATTAGGGCCAGGGATATTAGGGCCAGGGATATTAGGGCCAGGGATATTAGGGCCAGGGATATTAGGGCCAGGGAGATTAGGGCCAGCATTATTAGGGACAGGGATATTAGTGCCAGGGATATTATGGCCAGGGATATTAGGCGCCAGGGATATTAGGGCAAGGGATATTAGGGCCAGGGATATTAGGGCCAGGGATATTAAGGTCAGGGATATTAGGGCCAGGGATATTAGGGCCAGGGATATTTGGGCCAGGGATATTAGGGCCACGGATATTAGGGCCAGGGATATTAGGGCCAGGGATATTAGGGCCAGAGATATTAGGGCCAGGGATATTAGGGCCACGGATATTACGGTCAGGGATATTAGGGCCAGGGATATAATGGCTAGAGATATTAGGGAAAGGCATATTATGGCCAGGGATATTAGGGCCAGGGATATTAGGGCCAGGGATATTAGGGCCAGGGATATTAGGGCCAGGGATATTAATGCCAGGGATATTAGGGCCAGGGATATTAGGGCCAGGGATATTATGGCCAGTGATATTAGGGCCAGGGATATTAGGGCCAGGGATATTAGGGCCAGCCATATTAGGGCCAGGGATATTAGGGCCAGGGATATTAGGGCCAGGGATATTAGGGCCAGGGATATTAGGGCCAGGGATATTAGGTCCACGGATATTACGGCCAGAGATATTAGGGCGAGGGATATTAGGGCCAGGGATATTAGGGCCAGGGATATTAGGGTCAGGGATATTAGGGCCATGGATATTAGGTCCAGGGATATTAGGGCCAGGGATATTAGGGCCAGGGATATTAGGGCCAGGGATATTAGGGCCAGGGATATTAGGGCCAGGGATATTAGGGCCAGGGATATTAGGGCCAGGGATATTAGGGCCAGGGATATTAGGGCCAGGGATATTAGGGCCAGGGATATTAGGCCCAGTGATATTAGGGCCAGGGATTTTAGGGCAAGGGATATCAGGGCCAGGAATATTAGGGCCAGGGATATTAGGGCCAGGGATATTAGGGCCAGGGATATTAGGGCCAGGGATATTAGGGCCAGGGATATTAGGGCCAGGGATATTAGGGCCAGGGAGATTAGGGCCAGCATTATTAGGGACAGGGATATTAGTGCCAGGGATATTATGGCCAGGGATATTAGGCGCCAGGGATATTAGGGCAAGGGATATTAGGGCCAGGGATATTAGGGCCAGGGATATTAAGGTCAGGGATATTAGGGCCAGGGATATTAGGGCCAGGGATATTTGGGCCAGGGATATTAGGGCCACGGATATTAGGGCCAGGGATATTAGGGCCAGGGATATTAGGGCCAGAGATATTAGGGCCAGGGATATTAGGGCCACGGATATTACGGTCAGGGATATTAGGGCCAGGGATATAATGGCTAGAGATATTAGGGAAAGGCATATTATGGCCAGGGATATTAGGGCCAGGGATATTAGGGCCAGGGATATTAGGGCCAGGGATATTAGGGCCAGGGATATTAATGCCAGGGATATTAGGGCCAGGGATATTAGGGCCAGGGAAATTATGGCCAGTGATATTAGGGCCAGGGATATTAGGGCCAGGGATATTAGGGCCAGCCATATTAGGGCCAGGGATATTAGGGCCAGGGATATTAGGGCCAGGGATATTAGGGCCAGGGATATTAGGGCCAGGGATATTAGGTCCACGGATATTACGGCCAGAGATATTAGGGCGAGGGATATTAGGGCCAGGGATATTAGGGCCAGGGATATTAGGGTCAGGGATATTAGGGCCATGGATATTAGGTCCAGGGATATTAGGGCCAGGGATATTAGGGCCAGGGATATTAGGGCCAGGGATATTAGGGCCAGGGATATTAGGGCCAGGGATATTAGGGCCAGGGATATTAGGGCCAGGGATATTAGGGCCAGGGATATTAGGGCCAGGGATATTAGGGCCAGGGATATTAGGGCCAGGGATATTAGGCCCAGTGATATTAGGGCCAGGGATTTTAGGGCAAGGGATATTAGGGACAGGGATATTAGGGCCAGGGATATTAGGGCCAGGGATGTTAGGTCCACGGATATTAGGGCCAGGGATATTAGGGCCAGGGATATTAGGGCCAGGGATATTAGGGCCAGGGATATTAGGGCCAGGGTTATTAGGGCCAGGGATATTAGGGCCAGGGATATTAGGGCCAGGGATATTAGGGCCAGGGATATTAGGGCCAGGGATATTAGGGCCAGGGATATTAGGGCCAGGGATTTTAGGGCAAGGGATATTAGGGCCAGGGATATTAGGGCCAGGGATATTAGGGCCAGGGATATTAGGTCCAGGGATATTAGGGCCAGGGATATTAGGGCCAGGGATATTAGGACCAGGGATATCAGGGCCAGGAATATTAGGGCCAGGGATATTAGGGCCAGGGATATTAGGGCCAGGGATATTAGGGCCAGGGATATTAGGGCCAGGGATATTAGGGCCAGGGATATTAGGGCCAGGGATATTAGGGCCAGGGATATTAGGGCCAGGGATATTAGGGCAAGGGATATTAGGGCCAGGGATATTAGGGCCAGGGATATTAGGGCCAGGGATATTAGGTCCAGGGATATTAGGGCCAGGGATATTAGGGCCAGGGATATTAGGACCAGGAATATCAGGGCCAGGAATATTAGGGCCAGGGATATTAGGGCCAGGGATATTAGGGCCAGGGATATTAGGGCCAGGGATATTAGGGCCAGGGATATTAGGGCCAGGGATATTAGGGCCAGGGAGATTAGGGCCAGCATTATTAGGGACAGGGATATTAGTGCCAGGGATATTATGGCCAGGGATATTAGGCGCCAGGGATATTAGGGCAAGGGATATTAGGGCCAGGGATATTAGGGCCAGGGATATTAAGGTCAGGGATATTAGGGCCAGGGATATTAGGGCCAGGGATATTTGGGCCAGGGATATTAGGGCCACGGATATTAGGGCCAGGGATATTAGGGCCAGGGATATTAGGGCCAGAGATATTAGGGCCAGGGATATTAGGGCCACGGATATTACGGTCAGGGATATTAGGGCCAGGGATATAATGGCTAGAGATATTAGGGAAAGGCATATTATGGCCAGGGATATTAGGGCCAGGGATATTAGGGCCAGGGATATTAGGGCCAGGGATATTAGGGCCAGGGATATTAATGCCGGGGATATTAGGGCCAGGGATATTAGGGCCAGGGATATTATGGCCAGTGATATTAGGGCCAGGGATATTAGGGCCAGGGATATTAGGGCCAGGGATATTAGGGCCAGGGATATTAGGTCCAGGGATATTAGGGCCAGGGATATTAGGGCCAGGGATATTAGGGCCAGGGATATTAGGGCCAGGGATATTAGGTCCACGGATATTACGGCCAGAGATATTAGGGCGAGGGATATTAGGGCCAGGGATATTAGGGCCAGGGATATTAGGGTCAGGGATATTAGGGCCATGGATATTAGGGCCAGGGATATTTGGGCCAGGGATATTAGGGCCAGGGATATTAGGGCCAGGGATATTAGGGCCAGGGATATTAGGGCCAGGGATATTAGGGCCAGGGATATTAGGGCCAGGGATTTTAGGGCAAGGGATATTAGGGCCAGGGATATTAGGGCCAGGGATATTAGGGCCAGGGATATTAGGTCCAGGGATATTAGGGCCAGGGATATTAGGGCCAGGGATATTAGGACCAGGGATATCAGGGCCAGGAATATTAGGGCCAGGGATATTAGGGCCAGGGATATTAGGGCCAGGGATATTAGGGCCAGGGATATTAGGGCCAGGGATATTAGGGCCAGGGATATTAGGGCCAGGGATATTAGGGCCAGGGATATTAGGGCCAGGGATATTAGGGCCAGGGATTTTAGGGCAAGGGATATTAGGGCCAGGGATATTAGGGCCAGGGATATTAGGGCCAGGGATATTAGGTCCAGGGATATTAGGGCCAGGGATATTAGGGCCAGGGATATTAGGGCCAGGGATATTAGGGCCAGGAATATTAGGGCCAGGGATATTAGGGCCAGGGATATTAGGGCCAGGGATATTAGGGCCAGGGATATTAGGGCCAGGGATATTAGGGCCAGGGAGATTAGGGCCAGCATTATTAGTGACAGGGATATTAGTGCAGGGATATTAGGGCCAGGGATATTAGGGCCAGGGATATTAGGGCAAGGGATATTAGGGCCAGGGATATTAGGGCCAGGGATATTAGGGCCAGGGATATTAGGGCCAGGGATATTAGGGCCAGGGATATTAGGGCCACGGATATTAGGGCCAGGGATATTAAGGCCAGGGATATTAGGGCAAGGGATATTAGGGACAGGGATATTAGGGCCAGGGATATTAGGGCCAGGGATGTTAGGTCCACGGATATTAGGGCCAGGGATATTAGGGCCAGGGATATTAGGGCCAGGGATATTAGGGCCAGGGATATTAGGGCCAGGGATATTAGGGCCAGGGATATTAGGGCCAGGGATATTAGGGCCAGGGATATTAGGGCCAGGGATATTAGGGCCAGGGATATTAGGGCCAGGGATATTAGGGCCAGGGATATTAGGGCCAGGGATATTAGGGCCAGGGATATTAGGGCCAGGGATATTAGGGCCAGGGATATTAGGGCCAGGGATATTAGGTCCACGGATATTACGGCCAGAGATATTAGGGCGAGGGATATTAGGGCCAGGGATATTAGGGCCAGGGATATTAGGGTCAGGAATATTAGGGCCATGGATATTAGGGCCAGGGATATTTGGGCCAGGGATATTAGGGCCACGGATATTAGGGCCAGGGATATTAGGGCCAGGGATATTAGGGCCAGAGATATTAGGGCCAGGGATATTAGGGCCAGGGATATTACGGTCAGGGATATTAGGGCCAGGGATATAATGGCCAGGGATATTAGGGCCAGGCATATTATGGCCAGGGATATTAGGGCCAGGGATATTAGGGCCAGGGATATTAGGGCCAGGGATATTAGGGCCAGGGATATTAAGGCCAGGGATATTAGGGCCAGGGATATTAGGGCCAGGGATATTATGGCCAGCGATATTAGGGCCAGGGATATTAGGGCCAAGGATATTAGGGCCAGGGATATTAGGGCCAGAAATATTAGGGCCAGGGATATTAGGGCAGGGATATTAGGGCCAGGGATATTAGGGCCAGGGATATTAGGGCCAGGGATATCAGTTCCACGGATATTACGGCCAGGGATATTAGGGCCAGGGATATTAGGGCCAGAGATATTAGGGCCAGGGATATTAGGGCCAGGGATATTAGGGCCAGGGTTATTAGGGCCAGGGTTATTAAGGCCAGGGATATTAGGGCCAGGGATATTAGGGCCAGGGATATTAGGGCCAGGGATATTAGGGCCAGGGATATTAGGGCAAGGGATATTATGGGCCAGGGATATTAGGGCCAAGGATATTAGGGCCAGGGATTTTAGGGCAAGGGATATTAGGGCCAGGGATATTAGGGCCAGGGATATTAGTGCCAGGGATATTAGGGCCATGGATATTAGGTCCAGGGATGTTAGGGCCAGGGATATTAGGGCCAGGGATATTAGGTCCACGGATATTACGGCCAGAGATATTAGGGCGAGGGATATTAGGGCCAGGGATATTAGGGCCAGGGATATTAGGGTCAGGAATATTAGGGCCATGGATATTAGGGCCAGGGATATTTGGGCCAGGGATATTAGGGCCACGGATATTAGGGCCAGGGATATTAGGGCCAGGGATATTAGGGCCAGAGATATTAGGGCCAGGGATATTAGGGCCAGGGATATTACGGTCAGGGATATTAGGGCCAGGGATATAATGGCCAGGGATATTAGGGCCAGGCCTATTATGGCCAGGGATATTAGGGCCAGGGATATTAGGGCCAGGGATATTAGGGCCAGGGATATTAGGGCCAGGGATATTAAGGCCAGGGATATTAGGGCCAGGGATATTAGGGCCAGGGATATTATGGCCAGCGATATTAGGGCCAGGGATATTAGGGCCAAGGATATTAGGGCCAGGGATATTAGGGCCAGAAATATTAGGGCCAGGGATATTAGGGCCAGGGATATTAGGGCCAGGGATATTAGGGCCAGGGATATTAGGGCCAGGGATATCAGTTCCACGGATATTACGGCCAGGGATATTAGGGCCAGGGATATTAGGGCCAGAGATATTAGGGCCAGGGATATTAGGGCCAGGGATATTAGGGCCAGGGTTATTAGGGCCAGGGTTATTAAGGCCAGGGATATTAGGGCCAGGGATATTAGGGCCAGGGATATTAGGGCCAGGGATATTAGGGCCAGGGATATTAGGGCAAGGGACATTATGGGCCAGGGATATTAGGGCCAAGGATATTAGGGCCAGGGATTTTAGGGCAAGGGATATTAGGGCCAGGGATATTAGGGCCAGGGATATTAGTGCCAGGGATATTAGGGCCATGGATATTAGGTCCAGGGATGTTAGGGCCAGGGATATTAGGTCCAGGGATATTAGGGCCAGGGATATTAGGTCCACGGATATTACGGCCAGAGATATTAGGGCGAGGGATATTAGGGCCAGGGATATTAGGGCCAGGGATATTAGGGTCATGGATATTAGGGCCAGGGATATTAGGGCCAGGGATATTTGGGCCAGGGATATTAGGGCCACGGATATTAGGGCCAGGGATATTAGGGCCAGGGATATTAGGGCCAGAGATATTAGGGCCAGGGATATTAGGGCCAGGGATATTACGGTCAGGGATATTAGGGCCAGGGATATAATGGCCAGGGATATTAGGGCCAGGCATATTATGGCCAGGGATATTAGGGCCAGGGATATTAGGGCCAGGGATATTAGGGCCAGGGATATTAGGGCCAGGGATATTAAGGCCAGGGATATTAGGGCCAGGGATATTAGGGCCAGGGATATTATGGCCAGCGATATTAGGGCCAGGGATATTAGGGCCAGGGATATTAGGGCCAGGGATATTAGGGCCAGAAATATTAGGGCCAGGGATATTAGGGCCAGGGATATTAGGGCCAGGGATATTAGGGCCAGGGATATTAGGGCCAGGGATATTAGGGCCAGGGATATTAAGGCCAGGGATATTAGGGCCAGGGATATTAGGGCCAGGGATATTATGGCCAGCGATATTAGGGCCAGGGATATTAGGGCCAGGGATATTAGGGCCAGGGATATTAGGGCCAGAAATATTAGGGCCAGGGATATTAGGGCCAGGGATATTAGGGCCAGGGATATTAGGGCCACGGATATTAGGGCCAGGGATATTAGGGCCAGGGATATTAGGGCCAGAGATATTAGGGCCAGGGATATTAGGGCCAGGGATATTACGGTCAGGGATATTAGGGCCAGGGATATAATGGCCAGGGATATTAGGGCCAGGCATATTTTGGCCAAGGATATTAGGGCCAGGGATATTAGGGCCAGGGATATTAGGGCCAGGGATATTAGGGCCAGGGATATTAAGGCCAGGGATATTAGGGCCAGGGATATTAGGGCCAGGGATATTATGGCCAGCGATATTAGGGCCAGGGATATTAGGGCCAAGGATATTAGGGCCAGGGATATTAGGGCCAGAAATATTAGGGCCAGGGATATTAGGGCCAGGGATATTAGGGCCAGGGATATTAGGGCCAGGGATATTAGGGCCAGGGATATCAGTTCCACGGATATTACGGCCAGGGATATTAGGGCCAGGGATATTAGGGCCAGAGATATTAGGGCCAGGGATATTAGGGCCAGGGATATTAGGGCCAGGGTTATTAGGGCCAGGGTTATTAAGGCCAGGGATATTAGGGCCAGGGATATTAGGGCCAGGGATATTAGGGCCAGGGATATTAGGGCCAGGGATATTAGGGCAAGGGATATTATGGGCCAGGGATATTAGGGCCAGGGATATTAGTGCCAGGGATATTAGGGCCATGGATATTAGGTCCAGGGATGTTAGGGCCAGGGATATTAGGTCCAGGGATATTAGGGCCAGGGATATTAGGGCCATGGATATTAGGGCCAGGGATATTAGGGCCAGGGATATTAGGTCCAGGGATATTAGGGCCAGGGATATTAGGGCCAGGGATATTAGGGCCAGGGATATTAGGGCCAGGGATATTAGGTCCACGGATATTACGGCCAGAGATATTAGGGCGAGGGATATTAGGGCCAGGGATATTAGGGCCAGGGATATTAGGGTCATGGATATTAGGGCCAGGGATATTAGGGCCAGGGATATTTGGGCCAGGGATATTAGGGCCACGGATATTAGGGCCAGGGATATTAGGGCCAGGGATATTAGGGCCAGAGATATTAGGGCCAGGGATATCAGGGCCAGGGATATTACGGTCAGGGATATTAGGGCCAGGGATATAATGGCCAGGGATATTAGGGCCAGGCATATTATGGCCAGGGATATTAGGGCCAGGGATATTAGGGCCAGGGATATTAGGGCCAGGGATATTAGGGCCAGGGATATTAAGGCCAGGGATATTAGGGCCAGGGATATTAGGGCCAGGGATATTATGGCCAGCGATATTAGGGCCAGGGATATTAGGGCCAGGGATATTAGGGCCAGGGATATTAGGGCCAGAAATATTAGGGCCAGAGATATTAGGGCCAGGGATATTAGGGCCAGGGATATTAGGGCCAGGGATATTACGTCCACGGATATTACGGCCAGGGATATTAGGGCCAGGGATATTAGGGCCAGAGATATTAGGGCCAGGGATATTAGGGCCAGGGATATTAGGGCCAGGGTTATTAGGGCCAGGGTTATTAAGGCCAGGGATATTAGGGCCAGGGATATTAGGGCCAGGGATATTAGGGCCAGGGATATTAGGGCCAGGGATATTAGGGCCAGGGATATTAGGGCCAGGGATATTGGGGCCAGGGATATTAGGGCCAGGGATTTTAGGGCAAGGGATATTAGGGCCAGGGATTTTAGGGCCAGGGATATTAGTGCCAGGGATATTAGGGCCAGGGATATTAGGT
Organism: Petromyzon marinus; assembly: GCF_048934315.1. Classification (NCBI taxonomy): domain Eukaryota; kingdom Metazoa; phylum Chordata; class Hyperoartia; order Petromyzontiformes; family Petromyzontidae; genus Petromyzon; species Petromyzon marinus. Next base: position 223,992 of record NW_027423018.1, read on the forward strand.
CCTGGGATATTAGGGCCAGGGATATTAGGTCCAGGGATATTAGTGCCAGGGATATTAGGGCCCTGGATATTAGGGCCAGGGATATTAGGGCCAGGGATATTAGGTCCAGGGATATTAGGGCCAGGGATATTAGGGCCAGGGATATTAGGGCCAGGGATATTAGGGCCAGGGATATTAGGTCCACGGATATTACGGCCAGAGATATTAGGGTGAGGGATATTAGGGCCAGGGATATTAGGGCCAGGGATATTAGGGTCAGGGATATTAGGGCCAGGGATATTAGGGCCAGGGATATTTGGGCCAGGGATATTAGGGCCACGGATATTAGGGCCAGGGATATTAGGGCCAGGGAAATTAGGGCCAAAGATATTAGGGCCAGGGATATTAGGGCCAGGGATATTACGGTCAGGGATATTAGGGCCAGGGATATAATATCCAGGGATATTAGGGCCAGGCATATTATGGCCAGGGATATTAGGGCCAGGGATATTAGGGCCAGGGATATTAGGGCCAGGGATATTAGGGCCAGGGATATTAAGGCCAGGGATATTAGGGCCAGGGATATTAGGGCCAGGGATATTATGGCCAGCAATATTAGGGCCAGGGATATTAGGGCCAGGGATATTAGGGCCAGAAATATTAGGGCCAGGGATATTAGGGCCAGGGATATTAGGGCCAGGGATATTAGGGCCAGGGATATTAAGGCCAGGGATATTAGGGCCAGGGATATTAGGGCCAGGGATATTATGGCCAGCGATATTAGGGCCAGGGATATTAGGGCCAGGGATATTAGGGCCAGGGATATTAGGGCCAGAAATATTAGGGCCAGGGATATTAGGGCCAGGGATATTAGGGCTAGGGATATTAGGGCCAGGGATATTAGGGCCAGGGATATTAGGGCCAGGGATATTAAGGCCAGGGATATTAGGGCCAGGGATATTAGGGCCAGGGATATTATGGCCAGCGATATTAGGGCCAGGGATATTAGGGCCAGGGATATTAGGGCCAGGGATATTAGGGCCAGAAATATTAGGGCCAGGGATATTAGGGCCAGGGATATTAGGGCCAGGGATATTAGGGCCACGGATATTAGGGCCAGGGATATTAGGGCCAGGGATATTAGGGCCAGAGATATTAGGGCCAGGGATATTAGGGCCAGGGATATTACGGTCAGGGATATTAGGGCCAGGGATATAATGGCCAGGGATATTAGGGCCAGGCATATTTTGGCCAAGGATATTAGGGCCAGGGATATTAGGGCCAGGGATATTAGGGCCAGGGATATTAGGGCCAGGGATATTAAGGCCAGGGATATTAGGGCCAGGGATATTAGGGCCAGGGATATTATGGCCAGCGATATTAGGGCCAGGGATATTAGGGCCAAGGATATTAGGGCCAGGGATATTAGGGCCAGAAATATTAGGGCCAGGGATATTAGGGCCAGGGATATTAGGGCCAGGGATATTAGGGCCAGGGATATTAGGGCCAGGGATATCAGTTCCACGGATATTACGGCCAGGGATATTAGGGCCAGGGATATTAGGGCCAGAGATATTAGGGCCAGGGATATTAGGGCCAGGGATATTAGGGCCAGGGTTATTAGGGCCAGGGTTATTAAGGCCAGGGATATTAGGGCCAGGGATATTAGGGCCAGGGATATTAGGGCCAGGGATATTAGGGCCAGGGATATTAGGGCAAGGGATATTATGGGCCAGGGATATTAGGGCCAGGGATATTAGTGCCAGGGATATTAGGGCCATGGATATTAGGTCCAGGGATGTTAGGGCCAGGGATATTAGGTCCAGGGATATTAGGGCCAGGGATATTAGGGCCATGGATATTAGGGCCAGGGATATTAGGGCCAGGGATATTAGGTCCAGGGATATTAGGGCCAGGGATATTAGGGCCAGGGATATTAGGGCCAGGGATATTAGGGCCAGGGATATTAGGTCCACGGATATTACGGCCAGAGATATTAGGGCGAGGGATATTAGGGCCAGGGATATTAGGGCCAGGGATATTAGGGTCATGGATATTAGGGCCAGGGATATTAGGGCCAGGGATATTTGGGCCAGGGATATTAGGGCCACGGATATTAGGGCCAGGGATATTAGGGCCAGGGATATTAGGGCCAGAGATATTAGGGCCAGGGATATTAGGGCCAGGGATATTACGGTCAGGGATATTAGGGCCAGGGATATAATGGCCAGGGATATTAGGGCCAGGCATATTATGGCCAGGGATATTAGGGCCAGGGATATTAGGGCCAGGGATATTAGGGCCAGGGATATTAGGGCCAGGGATATTAAGGCCAGGGATATTAGGGCCAGGGATATTAGGGCCAGGGATATTATGGCCAGCGATATTAGGGCCAGGGATATTAGGGCCAGGGATATTAGGGCCAGGGATATTAGGGCCAGAAATATTAGGGCCAGAGATATTAGGGCCAGGGATATTAGGGCCAGGGATATTAGGGCCAGGGATATTACGTCCACGGATATTACGGCCAGGGATATTAGGGCCAGGGATATTAGGGCCAGAGATATTAGGGCCAGGGATATTAGGGCCAGGGATATTAGGGCCAGGGTTATTAGGGCCAGGGTTATTAAGGCCAGGGATATTAGGGCCAGGGATATTAGGGCCAGGGATATTAGGGCCAGGGATATTAGGGCCAGGGATATTAGGGCCAGGGATATTAGGGCCAGGGATATTGGGGCCAGGGATATTAGGGCCAGGGATTTTAGGGCAAGGGATATTAGGGCCAGGGATTTTAGGGCCAGGGATATTAGTGCCAGGGATATTAGGGCCAGGGATATTAGGTCCTGGGATATTAGGGCCAGGGATATTAGGTCCAGGGATATTAGTGCCAGGGATATTAGGGCCCTGGATATTAGGGCCAGGGATATTAGGGCCAGGGATATTAGGTCCAGGGATATTAGGGCCAGGGATATTAGGGCCAGGGATATTAGGGCCAGGGATATTAGGGCCAGGGATATTAGGTCCACGGATATTACGGCCAGAGATATTAGGGTGAGGGATATTAGGGCCAGGGATATTAGGGCCAGGGATATTAGGGTCAGGGATATTAGGGCCAGGGATATTAGGGCCAGGGATATTTGGGCCAGGGATATTAGGGCCACGGATATTAGGGCCAGGGATATTAGGGCCAGGGAAATTAGAGCCAAAGATATTAGGGCCAGGGATATTAGGGCCAGGGATATTACGGTCAGGGATATTAGGGCCAGGGATATAATATCCAGGGATATTAGGGCCAGGCATATTATGGCCAGGGATATTAGGGCCAGGGATATTAGGGCCAGGGATATTAGGGCCAGGGATATTAGGGCCAGGGATATTAAGGCCAGGGATATTAGGGCCAGGGATATTAGGGCCAGGGATATTATGGCCAGCAATATTAGGGCCAGGGATATTAGGGCCAGGGATATTAGGGCCAGAAATATTAGGGCCAGGGATATTAGGGCCAGGGATATTAGGGCCAGGGATATTAGGGCCAGGGATATTAGGTCCACGGATATTACGGCCAGGGATATTAGGGCCAGGGATATTAGGGCCAGAGATATTAGGGCCAGGGATATTAGGGCCAGGGATATTAGGGCCAGGGTTATTAGGGCCAGGGTTATTAAGGCCAGGGATATTAGGGCCAGGGATATTAGGTCCAGGGATATTAGGGCCAGGGATATTAGGGCCAGGGATATTAGGGCCAGGGATATTAGGGCCAGGGATATTAGGTCCACGGATATTATGGCCAGAGATATTAGGGCGAGGGATATTAGGGCCAGGGATATTAGGGCCAGGGATATTAGGGTCAGGGATATTAGGGCCAGGGATATTAGGGCCAGGGATATTTGGGCCAGGGATATTAGGGCCACGGATATTAGGGCCAGGGATATTAGGGCCAGGAAAATTAGGGCCAGAGATATTAGGGCCAGGGATATTAGGGCCAGGGATATTACGGTCAGGGATATTAGGGCCAGGGATATAATGGCCAGGGATATTAGGGCCAGGAATATTATGGCCAGGGATATTAGGGCCAGGGATATTAGGGCCAGGGATATTAGGGCCAGGGATATTAGGGCCAGGGATATTAAGGCCAGGGATATTAGGGCCAGGGATATTAGGGCCAGGGATATTATGGCCAGCAATATTAGGGCCAGGGATATTAGGGCCAGGGATATTAGGGCCAGGGATATTAGGGCCAGAAATATTAGGGCCAGGGATATTAGGGCCAGGGATATTAGGGCCAGGGATATTAGGGCCAGGGATATTAGGTCCACGGATATTACGGCCAGGGATATTAGGGCCAGAGATATTAGGGCCAGGGATATTAGGGCCAGGGATATTAGGGCCAGGGTTATTAGGGCCAGGGTTATTAAGGCCAGGGATATTAGGGCCAGGGATGTTAGGGCCAGGGATATTAGGGACAGGGATATTAGGGCCAGGGACATTAGGGCCAGGGATATTAGGGCCAGGGATATTTGGGCCAGGGATATTAGGGCCAGGGATATTAGCGCCAGGGATTTTAGGGTAAGGGATATTAGGGCCAGGGATATTAGGGCCAGGGATATTAGTGCCAGGGATATTAGGGCCAGGGATATTAGGTCCAGGGATATTAGGGCCAGGGATATTAGGTCCACTGATATTAGGGCCAGAGATATTAGGGCCATGGATATTAGGGCCAGGGATATTAGGGCCAGGGATATTAGGGCCAGGGATATTAGGGCCAGGGATATTAGGGCCAGCGATATTAGGGCCAGGGATATTAGGGCCAGGGATATTAGGGCCAGGGATATTAGGGCCAGGGATATTAGGGCCAGGAATATTAGGGCCAGGGATATTATATCCAGGGATATTAGGGCCAGGGATATTAGGGCCAGGGATATTAGGGCCAGGGATATTATGGCCAGGGATATTATGGAAGGGATAAAAAGCCTGGGATATTAGGGCCAGGTATATTAGGGCCAGGGATATTAGGGCCAGGGATATAAGGGCCAGGGATATTAGGGCCAGGGATATTAGGGCCAGGGATATTAGGGCCAGGGATATTAGGGCCAGGGATATTAGGGCCAGGGATATTAGGGCCAGGGATTTTAGGGCAAGGGATATTAGGGCCAGGGATATTAGGGCCAGGGATATTAGTGCCAGGGATATGAGGGCCAGGGATATTAGGTCCAGGGATATTAGGGCCAGGGATATTAGGTCCAGGGATATTAGGGCCAGGGATATTAGGGCCATGGATATTAGGGCCAGGGATATTAGGGCCAGGGATATTAGGTCCAGGGATATTAGGGCCAGGGATATTAGGGCCAGGGATATTAGGGCCAGGGATATTAGGGCCAGGGATATTAGGTCCACGGATATTACGGCCAGAGATATTAGGGCGAGGGATATTAGGGCCAGGGATATTAGAGCCAGGGATATTAGGGTCAGGGATATTAGGGCCAGGGATATTAGGGCCAGGGATATTAGGGCCAGGGATATTAGGGCCAGGGATATTATGGCCAGGGATATTAGGGCCAGGGATATTAGGGTCAGGGAGATTAGGGCCAGCATTATTAGGGACAGGGATATTAGTGCCAGGGATATTATGGCCACGGATATTAGGGCCAGGGATATTAGGGCAAGGGATATTAGGGCCAAGGATATTAGGGCCAGGGATATTAGTGTCAGGGATATTAGGGCCAGGGATATTAGGGCCAGGGATATTTGGGCCAGGGATATTAGGGCCACGGATATTAGGGCCAGGGATATTAGGGCCAGGGATATTAGGGCCAGAGATATTAGGGCCAGGGATATTAGGGCCAGGGATATTATGGTCAGGGATATTAGGGACAGGGATATAATGGCTAGGGATATTAGGGCCAGGCATATTATGGCCAGGGATATTAGGGCCAGGGATATTAGGGCCAGGGATATTAGGGCCAGGGATATTAGGGCAAGGGATATTAATGCCAGGGATATTAGGGCCAGGGATATTAGGGCCAGGGATATTATGGCCAGCGATATTAGGGCCAGGGATATTAGGGCCAGGGATATTAGGTCCAGGGATATTATGGCCAGGGATATTAGGGCCAGGGATATTAGGGCCAGGGATATTAGGGCCAGGGATATTAGGTCCACGGATATTACGGCCAGAGATATTAGGGCGAGGGATATTAGGGCCAGGGATATTAGGGCCAGGGATATTAGGGTCATGGATATTATGGCCAGGGATATTAGGGCCAGGGATATTAGGGCCAGGGATATTAGGGCCAGGGATATTAGGGCCAGGGATATTAGGGCCAGGGATGTTAGGGCCAGGGATGTTAGGGCCAGGGATATTAGGGCCAGGGATATTAGGGCCAGGGATATTATGGCCAGGGATATTAGGGCAAGGGATATTAGGGCCAGGGATATTAGGGCCAGGGATATTAGGGCCAGGGATATTAGGGGCAGAGATATTAGGGCCAGCAATATTAGGGCCAGGGATATTAGGGCCAGGGATATTAAGGCCAGGGATATTAGGGCCGGGGATATTAGGGCCAGGGATATTAGGGCCAGGGATATTAGGGCCAGGGATATTAGGGCCAGGGATATTAGGTCCAGGGATATTAGGGCCAGGGATATTACGGCCAGGGATATTAGGGCCAGGGATATTAGGGCCAGGGATATTAGGGCCAGGGATATTAGGGCCAGGGTTATTAGGGCCAGGGATATTAGGGCCAGGGATATTAGGGCCAGGGATATTAGGGCCAGGGATATTAGGGCCAGGGATATTAGGCCCAGTGATATTAGGGCCAGGGATTTTAGGGCAAGGGATTTTAGGGCCAGGGATATTAGGGCCAGGGATATTAGGGCCAGGGATGTTAGGTCCAGGGATATTAGGGCCAGGGATATTAGGGCCAGGGATATTAGGGCCAGGGATATTAGGGCCAGGGATATTAGGGCCAGGGTTATTAGGGCCAGGGATATTAGGGCCAGGGATATTAGGGCCAGGGATATTAGGGCCAGGGATATTAGGGTCAGGGATATTAGGGCCAGGGATATTAGGGCCAGGGATATTTGGGCCAGGGATATTAGGGCTACGGATATTAGGGCCAGGGATATTAGGGCCAGGGATATTAGGGCCAGAGATATTAGGGCCAGGGATATTAGGGCCAGGGATATTTCGGTCAGGGATATTAGGGCCAGGGATATAATGGCCAGGGATATTAGGGCCAGGCATATTATGGCCAGGGATTTTAGGGCCAGGGATATTAGGGCCAGGGATATTAGGGCCAGGGATATTAAGGCCAGGGATATTAGGGCCAGGGTTATTAGGGCCAGGGATATTAGGGCCAGGGATTTTAGGGTAAGGGATATTAGGGCCAGGGATATTAGGGCCAGGGATTTTAGGGCCCGGGATTTTAGGGTAAGGGATATTAGGGCCAGGGATATTAGGGCCAGGGATATTAGTGCCAGGGATATTAGGGCCAGGGATATTAGGGCCAGGGATTTTAGGGTAAGGGATATTAGGTCCAGGGATATTAGGGCCAGGGATATTAGTGCCAGGGATATTAGGGCCAGGGATATTAGGTCCAGGGATATTAGGGCCAGGGATATTAGGTCCACTGATATTAGGGCCAGAGATATTAGGGCCATGGATATTAGGGCCAGGGATATTAGGGCCAGGGATATTAGGGCCAGGGATATTAGGGCCAGGGATATTAGGGCCAGCGATATTAGGGCCAGGGATATTAGGGCCAGGGATATTAGGGCCAGGGATATTAGGGCCAGGGATATTAGGGCCAGGGATAGTAGGGCCAAAGATATTATATCCAGGGATATTAGGGCCAGGGATATTAGGGCCAGGGATATTAGGGCCAGGGATATTATGGCCAGGGATATTATGGAAGGGATAATAAGCCTGGGATATTAGGGCCAGGTATATTAGGGCCAGGGATATTAGGGCCAGGGATATAAGGGCCAGGGATATTAGGGCCAGGGATATTAGGGCCAGGGATATTAGGGCCAGGGATATTAGGGCCAGGGATATTAGGGCCAGGGATATTAGGGCCAGAGATTTTAGGGCAAGGGATATTAGGGCCAGGGATATTAGGGCCAGGGATATTAGTGCCAGGGATATGAGGGCCAGGGATATTAGGTCCAGGGATATTAGGGCCAGGGATATTAGGTCCAGGGATATTAGGGCCAGGGATATTAGGGCCATGGATATTAGGGCCAGGGATATTAGGGCCAGGGATATTAGGTCCAGGGATATTAGGGCCAGGGATATTAGGGCCAGGGATATTAGGGCCAGGGATATTAGGGCCAGGGATATTAGGTCCACGGATATTACGGCCAGAGATATTAGGGCGAGGGATATTAGGGCCAGGGATATTAGAGCCAGGAATATTAGGGTCAGGGATATTAGGGCCAGGGATATTAGGGCCAGGGAGATTAGGGCCAGCATTATTAGGGACAGGGATATTAGTGCCAGGGATATTATGGCCAGGGATATTAGGGCCAGGGATATTAGGGCAAGGGATATTAGGGCCAAGGATATTAGGGCCAGGGATATTAGTGTCAGGGATATTAGGGCCAGGGATATTAGGGCCAGGGATATTTGGGCCAGGGATATTAGGGCCACGGATATTAGGGCCAGGGATATTAGGGCCAGGGATATTAGGGCCAGAGATATTAGGGCCAGGGATATTAGGGCCAGGGATATTATGGTCAGGGATATTAGGGCCAGGGATATAATGGCTAGGGATATTAGGGCCAGGCATATTATGGCCAGGGATATTAGGGCCAGGGATATTAGGGCCAGGGATATTAGGGCCAGGGATATTAGGGCAAGGGATATTAATGCCAGGGATATTAGGGCCAGGGATATTAGGGCCAGGGATATTATGGCCAGCGATATTAGGGCCAGGGATATTAGGGCCAGGGATATTAGGTCCAGGGATATTAGGGCCAGGGATATTAGGGCCAGGGATATTAGGGCCAGGGATATTAGGGCCAGGGATATTAGGTCCACGGATATTACGGCCAGAGATATTAGGGCGAGGGATATTAGGGCCAGGCATATTAGGGCCAGGGATATTAGGGTCATGGATATTAGGGCCAGGGATATTAGGGCCAGGGATATTAGGGCCAGGGATATTAGGGCCAGGGATATTAGGGCCAGGGATATTAGGGCCAGGGATGTTAGGGCCAGGGATGTTAGGGCCAGGGATATTAGGGCCAGGGATATTAGGGCCAGGGATATTATGGCCAGGGATATTAGGGCAAGGGATATTAGGGCCAGGGATATTAGGGCCAGGGATATTAGGTCCAGGGATATTAGGGGCAGAGATATTAGGGCCAGCGATATTAGGGCCAGGGATATTAGGGCCAGGGATATTAAGGCCAGGGATATTAGGGCCGGGGATATTAGGGCCAAGGATATTAGGGCCAGGGATATTAGGGCCAGGGATATTAGGGCCAGGGATATTAGGTCCAGGGATATTAGGGCCAGGGATATTACGGCCAGGGATATTAGGGCCAGGGATATTAGGGCCAGGGATATTAGGGCCAAGGATATTAGGGCCAGGGTTATTAGGGCCAGGGATATTAGGGCCAGGGATATTAGGGCCAGGGATATTAGGGCCAGGGATATTAGGGCCAGGGATATTAGGCCCAGTGATATTAGGGCCAGGGATTTTAGGGCAAGGGATTTTAGGGCCAGGGATATTAGGGCCAGGGATATTAGGGCCAGGGATGTTAGGTCCAGGGATATTAGGGCCAGGGATATTAGGGCCAGGGATATTAGGGCCAGGGATATTAGGGCCAGGGATATTAGGGCCAGGGTTATTAGGGCCAGGGATATTAGGGCCAGGGATATTAGGGCCAGGGATATTAGGGCCAGGGATATTAGGGTCAGGGATATTAGGGCCAGGGATATTAGGGCCAGGGATATTTGGGCCAGGGATATTAGGGCTACGGATATTAGGGCCAGGGATATTAGGGCCAGGGATCTTAGGGCCAGAGATATTAGGGCCAGGGATATTAGGGCCAGGGATATTTCGGTCAGGGATATTAGGGCCAGGGATATAATGGCCAGGGATATTAGGGCCAGGCATATTATGGCCAGGGATATTAGGGCCAGGGATATTAGGGCCAGGGATATTAGGGCCAGGGATATTAAGGCCAGGGATATTAGGGCCAGGGTTATTAGGGCCAGGGATATTAGGGCCAGGGATTTTAGGGTAAGGGATATTAGGGCCAGGGATATTAGGGCCAGGGATTTTAGGGCCAGGGATTTTAGGGTAAGGGATATTAGGGCCAGGGATATTAGGGCCAGGGATATTAGTGCCAGGGATATTAGGGCCAGGGATATTAGGGCCAGGGATTTTAGGGTAAGGGATATTAGGGCCAGGGATATTAGGGCCAGGGATATTAGTGCCAGGGATATTAGGGCCAGGGATATTAGGTCCAGGGATATTAGGGCCAGGGATATTAGGTCCACTGAGATTAGGGCCAGAGATATTAGGGCCATGGATATTAGGGCCAGGGATATTAGGGCCAGGGATATTAGGGCCAGGGATATTAGGGCCAGGGATATTATGGCCAGCGATATTAGGGCCAGGGATATTAGGGCCAGGGATATTAGGTCCAGGGATATTAGGGCCAGGGATATTAGGGCCAGGGATATTAGGGCCAGGGATATTAGGGCCAGGGATATTAGGTCCACGGATATTACGGCCAGAGATATTAGGGCGAGGGATATTAGGGCCAGGGATATTAGGGCCAGGGATATTAGGGTCATGGATATTAGGGCCAGGGATATTAGGGCCAGGGATATTAGGGCCAGGGATATTAGGGCCAGGGATATTAGGGCCAGGGATATTAGGGCCAGGGATGTTAGGGCCAGGGATATTAAGGCCAGGGATATTAGGGCCGGGGATATTAGGGCCAGGGATATTAGGGCCAGGGATATTAGGGCCAGGGATATTAGGGCCAGGGATATTAGGTCCAGGGATATTAGGGCCAGGGATATTACGGCCAGGGATATTAGGGCCAGGGATATTAGGGCCAGGGATATTAGGGCCAGGGATATTAGGGCCAGGGTTATTAGGGCCAGGGATATTAGGGCCAGGGATATTAGGGCCAGGGATATTAGGGCCAGGGATATTAGGGCCAGGGATATTAGGCCCAGTGATATTAGGGCCAGGGATTTTAGGGCAAGGGATTTTAGGGCCAGGGATATTAGGGCCAGGGATATTAGGGCCAGGGATGTTAGGTCCAGGGATATTAGGGCCAGGGATATTAGGGCCAGGGATATTAGGGCCAGGGATATTAGGGCCAGGGTTATTAGGGCCAGGGATATTAGGGCCAGGGATATTAGGGCCAGGGATATTAGGGCCAGGGATATTAGGGTCAGGGATATTAGGGCCAGGGATATTAGGGCCAGGGATATTTGGGCCAGGGATATTAGGGCTACGGATATTAGGGCCAGGGATATTAGGGCCAGGGATATTAGGGCCAGAGATATTAGGGCCAGGGATATTAGGGCCAGGGATATTTCGGTCAGGGATATTAGGGCCAGGGATATAATGGCCAGGGATATTAGGGCCAGGCATATTATGGCCAGGGATATTAGGGCCAGGGATATTAGGGCCAGGGATATTAGGGCCAGGGATATTAAGGCCAGGGATATTAGGGCCAGGGTTATTAGGGCCAGGGATATTAGGGCCAGGGATTTTAGGGTAAGGGATATTAGGGCCAGGGATATTAGGGCCAGGGATTTTAGGGCCAGGGATTTTAGGGTAAGGGATATTAGGGCCAGGGATATTAGGGCCAGGGATATTAGTGCCAGCGATATTAGGGCCAGGGATATTAGGGCCAGGGATTTCAGGGTAAGGGATATTAGGGCCAGGGATATTAGGGCCAGGGATATTAGTGCCAGGGATATTAGGGCCAGGGATATTAGGTCCAGGGATATTAGGGCCAGGGATATTAGGTCCACTGATATTAGGGCCAGAGATATTAGGGCCATGGATATTAGGGCCAGGGATATTAGGGCCAGGGATATTAGGGCCAGGGATATTAGGGCCAGGGATATTAGGGCCAGCGATATTAGGGCCAGGGATATTAGGGCCAGGGATATTAGGGCCAGGGATATTAGGGCCAGGGATATTAGGGCCAGGGATATTAGGTCCACGGATATTACGGCCAGAGATATTAGGGCGAGGGATATTAGGGCCAGGGATATTAGGGCCAGGGATATTAGGGTCATGGATATTATGGCCAGGGATATTAGGGCCAGGGATATTAGGGCCAGGGATATTAGGGCCAGGGATATTAGGGCCAGGGATATTAGGGCCAGGGATGTTAGGGCCAGGGATGTTAGGGCCAGGGATATTAGGGCCAGGGATATTAGGGCCAGGGATATTATGGCCAGGGATATTAGGGCAAGGGATATTAGTGCCAGGGATATTAGGGCCAGGGATATTAGGGCCAGGGATATTAGGGGCAGAGATATTAGGGCCAGCAATATTAGGGCCAGGGATATTAGGGCCAGGGATATTAAGGCCAGGGATATTAGGGCCGGGGATATTAGGGCCAGGGATATTAGGGCCAGGGATATTAGGGCCAGGGATATTAGGGCCAGGGATATTAGGTCCAGGGATATTAGGGCCAGGGATATTACGGCCAGGGATATTAGGGCCAGGGATATTAGGGCCAGGGATTTCAGGGTAAGGGATATTAGGGCCAGGGATATTAGGGCCAGGGATATTAGTGCCAGGGATATTAGGGCCAGGGATATTAGGTCCAGGGATATTAGGGCCAGGGATATTAGGTCCACTGATATTAGGGCCAGAGATATTAGGGCCATGGATATTAGGGCCAGGGATATTAGGGCCAGGGATATTAGGGCCAGGGATATTAGGGCCAGGGATATTAGGGCCAGCGATATTAGGGCCAGGGATATTAGGGCCAGGGATATTAGGGCCAGGGATATTAGGGCCAGGGATATTAGGGCCAGGGATATTAGGTCCACGGATATTACGGCCAGAGATATTAGGGCGAGGGATATTAGGGCCAGGGATATTAGGGCCAGGGATATTAGGGTCATGGATATTATGGCCAGGGATATTAGGGCCAGGGATATTAGGGCCAGGGATATTAGGGCCAGGGATATTAGGGCCAGGGATATTAGGGCCAGGGATGTTAGGGCCAGGGATGTTAGGGCCAGGGATATTAGGGCCAGGGATATTAGGGCCAGGGATATTATGGCCAGGGATATTAGGGCAAGGGATATTAGGGCCAGGGATATTAGGGCCAGGGATATTAGGGCCAGGGATATTAGGGGCAGAGATATTAGGGCCAGCAATATTAGGGCCAGGGATATTAGGGCCAGGGATATTAAGGCCAGGGATATTAGGGCCGGGGATATTAGGGCCAGGGATATTAGGGCCAGGGATATTAGGGCCAGGGATATTAGGGCCAGGGATATTTGGTCCAGGGATATTAGGGCCAGGGATATTACGGCCAGGGATATTAGGGCCAGGGATATTAGGGCCAGGGATATTAGGGCCAGGGATATTAGGGCCAGGGATATTAGGGCCAGGGATATTAGGGCCAGGGATATTAGGGCCAGGGATATTAGGGCCAGGGATATTAGGGCCAGGGTTATTAGGGCCAGGGATATTAGGGCCAGGGATATTAGGGCCAGGGATATTAGGGCCAGGGATATTAGGGCCAGGGATATTAGGCCCAGTGATATTAGGGCCAGGGATTTTAGGGCAAGGGATTTTAGGGCCAGGGATATTAGGGCCAGGGATATTAGGGCCAGGGATGTTAGGTCCAGGGATATTAGGGCCAGGGATATTAGGGCCAGGGATATTAGGGCCAGGGATATTAGGGCCAGGGATATTAGGGCCAGGGTTATTAGGGCCAGGGATATTAGGGCCAGGGATATTAGGGCCAGGGATATTAGGGCCAGGGATATTAGGGTCAGGGATATTAGGGCCAGGGATATTAGGGCCAGGGATATTTGGGCCAGGGATATTAGGGCTACGGATATTAGGGCCAGGGATATTAGGGCCAGGGATATTAGGGCCAGAGATATTAGGGCCAGGGATATTAGGGCCAGGGATATTTCGGTCAGGGATATTAGGGCCAGGGATATAATGGCCAGGGATATTAGGGCCAGGCATATTATGGCCAGGGATTTTAGGGCCAGGGATATTAGGGCCAGGGATATTAGGGCCAGGGATATTAAGGCCAGGGATATTAGGGCCAGGGTTATTAGGGCCAGGGATATTAGGGCCAGGGATTTTAGGGTAAGGGATATTAGGGCCAGGGATATTAGGGCCAGGGATTTTAGGGCCAGGGATTTTAGGGTAAGGGATATTAGGGCCAGGGATATTAGGGCCAGGGATATTAGTGCCAGGGATATTAGGGCCAGGGATATTAGGGCCAGGGATTTTAGGGTAAGGGATATTAGGTCCAGGGATATTAGGGCCAGGGATATTAGTGCCAGGGATATTAGGGCCAGGGATATTAGGTCCAGGGATATTAGGGCCAGGGATATTAGGTCCACTGATATTAGGGCCAGAGATATTAGGGCCATGGATATTAGGGCCAGGGATATTAGGGCCAGGGATATTAGGGCCAGGGATATTAGGGCCAGGGATATTAGGGCCAGCGATATTAGGGCCAGGGATATTAGGGCCAGGGATATTAGGGCCAGGGATATTAGGGCCAGGGATATTAGGGCCAGGGATAGTAGGGCCAAAGATATTATATCCAGGGATATTAGGGCCAGGGATATTAGGGCCAGGGATATTAGGGCCAGGGATATTATGGCCAGGGATATTATGGAAGGGATAATAAGCCTGGGATATTAGGGCCAGGTATATTAGGGCCAGGGATATTAGGGCCAGGGATATAAGGGCCAGGGATATTAGGGCCAGGGATATTAGGGCCAGGGATATTAGGGCCAGGGATATTAGGGCCAGGGATATTAGGGCCAGGGATATTAGGGCCAGAGATTTTAGGGCAAGGGATATTAGGGCCAGGGATATTAGGGCCAGGGATATTAGTGCCAGGGATATGAGGGCCAGGGATATTAGGTCCAGGGATATTAGGGCCAGGGATATTAGGTCCAGGGATATTAGGGCCAGGGATATTAGGGCCATGGATATTAGGGCCAGGGATATTAGGGCCAGGGATATTAGGTCCAGGGATATTAGGGCCAGGGATATTAGGGCCAGGGATATTAGGGCCAGGGATATTAGGGCCAGGGATATTAGGTCCACGGATATTACGGCCAGAGATATTAGGGCGAGGGATATTAGGGCCAGGGATATTAGAGCCAGGAATATTAGGGTCAGGGATATTAGGGCCAGGGATATTAGGGCCAGGGAGATTAGGGCCAGCATTATTAGGGACAGGGATATTAGTGCCAGGGATATTATGGCCAGGGATATTAGGGCCAGGGATATTAGGGCAAGGGATATTAGGGCCAAGGATATTAGGGCCAGGGATATTAGTGTCAGGGATATTAGGGCCAGGGATATTAGGGCCAGGGATATTTGGGCCAGGGATATTAGGGCCACGGATATTAGGGCCAGGGATATTAGGGCCAGGGATATTAGGGCCAGAGATATTAGGGCCAGGGATATTAGGGCCAGGGATATTATGGTCAGGGATATTAGGGCCAGGGATATAATGGCTAGGGATATTAGGGCCAGGCATATTATGGCCAGGGATATTAGGGCCAGGGATATTAGGGCCAGGGATATTAGGGCCAGGGATATTAGGGCAAGGGATATTAATGCCAGGGATATTAGGGCCAGGGATATTAGGGCCAGGGATATTATGGCCAGCGATATTAGGGCCAGGGATATTAGGGCCAGGGATATTAGGTCCAGGGATATTAGGGCCAGGGATATTAGGGCCAGGGATATTAGGGCCAGGGATATTAGGGCCAGGGATATTAGGTCCACGGATATTACGGCCAGAGATATTAGGGCGAGGGATATTAGGGCCAGGGATATTAGGGCCAGGGATATTAGGGTCATGGATATTAGGGCCAGGGATATTAGGGCCAGGGATATTAGGGCCAGGGATATTAGGGCCAGGATATTAGGGCCAGGGATATTAGGGCCAGGGATGTTAGGGCCAGGGATGTTAGGGCCAGGGATATTAGGGCCAGGGATATTAGGGCCAGGGATATTATGGCCAGGGATATTAGGGCAAGGGATATTAGGGCCAGGGATATTAGGGCCAGGGATATTAGGTCCAGGGATATTAGGGGCAGAGATATTAGGGCCAGCGATATTAGGGCCAGGGATATTAGGGCCAGGGATATTAAGGCCAGGGATATTAGGGCCGGGGATATTAGGGCCAAGGATATTAGGGCCAGGGATATTAGGGCCAGGGATATTAGGGCCAGGGATATTAGGTCCAGGGATATTAGGGCCAGGGATATTACGGCCAGGGATATTAGGGCCAGGGATATTAGGGCCAGGGATATTAGGGCCAGGGATATTAGGGCCAGGGTTATTAGGGCCAGGGATATTAGGGCCAGGGATATTAGGGCCAGGGATATTAGGGCCAGGGATATTAGGGCCAGGGATATTAGGCCCAGTGATATTAGGGCCAGGGATTTTAGGGCAAGGGATTTTAGGGCCAGGGATATTAGGGCCAGGGATATTAGGGCCAGGGATGTTAGGTCCAGGGATATTAGGGCCAGGGATATTAGGGCCAGGGATATTAGGGCCAGGGATATTAGGGCCAGGGATATTAGGGCCAGGGTTATTAGGGCCAGGGATATTAGGGCCAGGGATATTAGGGCCAGGGATATTAGGGCCAGGGATATTAGGGTCAGGGATATTAGGGCCAGGGATATTAGGGCCAGGGATATTTGGGCCAGGGATATTAGGGCTACGGATATTAGGGCCAGGGATATTAGGGCCAGGGATATTAGGGCCAGAGATATTAGGGCCAGGGATATTAGGGCCAGGGATATTTCGGTCAGGGATATTAGGGCCAGGGATATAATGGCCAGGGATATTAGGGCCAGGCATATTATGGCCAGGGATATTAGGGCCAGGGATATTAGGGCCAGGGATATTAGGGCCAGGGATATTAAGGCCAGGGATATTAGGGCCAGGGTTATTAGGGCCAGGGATATTAGGGCCAGGGATTTTAGGGTAAGGGATATTAGGGCCAGGGATATTAGGGCCAGGGATTTTAGGGCCAGGGATTTTAGGGTAAGGGATATTAGGGCCAGGGATATTAGGGCCAGGGATATTAGTGCCAGGGATATTAGGGCCAGGGATATTAGGGCCAGGGATTTTAGGGTAAGGGATATTAGGGCCAGGGATATTAGGGCCAGGGATATTAGTGCCAGGGATATTAGGGCCAGGGATATTAGGTCCAGGGATATTAGGGCCAGGGATATTAGGTCCACTGATATTAGGGCCAGAGATATTAGGGCCATGGATATTAGGGCCAGGGATATTAGGGCCAGGGATATTAGGGCCAGGGATATTAGGGCCAGGGATATTATGGCCAGCGATATTAGGGCCAGGGATATTAGGGCCAGGGATATTAGGTCCAGGGATATTAGGGCCAGGGATATTAGGGCCAGGGATATTAGGGCCAGGGATATTAGGGCCAGGGATATTAGGTCCACGGATATTACGGCCAGAGATATTAGGGCGAGGGATATTAGGGCCAGGGATATTAGGGCCAGGGATATTAGGGTCATGGATATTAGGGCCAGGGATATTAGGGCCAGGGATATTAGGGCCAGGGATATTAGGGCCAGGGATATTAGGGCCAGGGATATTAGGGCCAGGGATGTTAGGGCCAGGGATGTTAGGGCCAGGGATATTAGGGCCAGGGATATTAGGGCCAGGGATATTATGGCCAGGGATATTAGGGCAAGGGATATTAGGGCCAGGGATATTAGGGCAAGGGACATTAGGGCCAGGGATATTAGGGGCAGAGATATTAGGGCCAGCGATAATAGGGCCAGGGATATTAGGGCCAGGGATATTAAGGCCAGGGATATTAGGGCCGGGGATATTAGGGCCACGGATATTAGGGCCAGGGATATTAGGGCCAGGGATATTAGGGCCAGGGATATTAGGTCCAGGGATATTAGGGCCAGGGATATTACGGCCAGGGATATTAGGGCCAGGGATATTAGGGCCAGGGATATTAGGGCCAGGGATATTAGGGCCAGGGTTATTAGGGCCAGGGATATTAGGGCCAGGGATATTAGGGCCAGGGATATTAGGGCCAGGGATATTAGGGCCAGGGATATTAGGCCCAGTGATATTAGGGCCAGGGATTTTAGGGCAAGGGATTTTAGGGCCAGGGATATTAGGGCCAGGGATATTAGGGCCAGGGATGTTAGGTCCAGGGATATTAGGGCCAGGGATATTAGGGCCAGGGATATTAGGGCCAGGGATATTAGGGCCAGGGATATTAGGGCCAGGGTTATTAGGGCCAGGGATATTAGGGCCAGGGATATTAGGGCCAGGGATATTAGGGCCAGGGATATTAGGGTCAGGGATATTAGGGCCAGGGATATTAGGGCCAGGGATATTTGGGCCAGGGATATTAGGGCTACGGATATTAGGGCCAGGGATATTAGGGCCAGGGATATTAGGGCCAGAGATATTAGGGCCAGGGATATTAGGGCCAGGGATATTTCGGTCAGGGATATTAGGGCCAGGGATATAATGGCCAGGGATATTAGGGCCAGGCATATTATGGCCAGGGATATTAGGGCCAGGGATATTAGGGCCAGGGATATTAGGGCCAGGGATATTAAGGCCAGGGATATTAGGGCCAGGGTTATTAGGGCCAGGGATATTAGGGCCAGGGATTTTAGGGTAAGGGATATTAGGGCCAGGGATATTAGGGCCAGGGATTTTAGGGCCAGGGATTTTAGGGTAAGGGATATTAGGGCCAGGGATATTAGGGCCAGGGATATTAGTGCCAGCGATATTAGGGCCAGGGATATTAGGGCCAGCGATTTCAGGGTAAGGGATATTAGGGCCAGGGATATTAGGGCCAGGGATATTAGTGCCAGGGATATTAGGGCCAGGGATATTAGGTCCAGGGATATTAGGGCCAGGGATATTAGGTCCACTGATATTAGGGCCAGAGATATTAGGGCCATGGATATTAGGGTCAGGGATATTAGGGCCAGGGATATTAGGGCCAGGGATATTAGGGCCAGGGATATTAGGGCCAGCGATATTAGGGCCAGGGATATTAGGGCCAGGGATATTAGGGCCAGGGATATTAGGGCCAGGGATATTAGGGCCAGGGATATTAGGGCCAGGGATATTATATCCAGGGATATTAGGGCCAGGGATATTAGGGCCAGGGATATTAGGGCCAGGGATATTATGGCCAGGGATATTATGGAAGGGATAATAAGCCTGGGATATTAGGGCCAGGTATATTAGGGCCAGGGATATTAGGGCCAGGGATATAAGGGCCAGGGATATTAGGGCCAGGGATATTAGGGCCAGGGATATTAGGGCCAGGGATATTAGGGCCAGGGATATTAGGGCCAGGGATATTAGGGCCAGGGATTTTAGGGCAAGGGATATTAGGGCCAGGGATATTAGGGCCAGGGATATTAGTGCCAGGGATATGAGGGCCAGGGATATTAGGTCCAGGGATATTAGGGCCAGGGATATTAGGTCCAGGGATATTAGGGCCAGGGATATTAGGGCCATGGATATTAGGGCCAGGGATATTAGGGCCAGGGATAGTAGGTCCAGGGATATTAGGGCCAGGGATATTAGGGCCAGGGATATTAGGGCCAGGGATATTAGGGCCAGGGATATTAGGTCCACGGATATTACGGCCAGAGATATTAGGGCGAGGGATATTAGGGCCAGGGATATTAGAGCCAGGGATATTAGGGTCAGGGATATTAGGGCCAGGGATATTAGGGCCAGGGATATTAGGGCCAGGGATATTAGGGCCAGGGATATTAGGGCCAGGGATATTAGGGCCAGGGATATTAGGGCCAGGGAGATTAGGGCCAGCATTATTAGGGACAGGGATATTAGTGCCAGGGATATTATGGCCAGGGATATTAGGGCCAGGGATATTAGGGCAAGGGATATTAGGGCCAAGGATATTAGGGCCAGGGATATTAGTGTCAGGGATATTAGGGCCAGGGATATTAGGGCCAGGGATATTTGGGCCAGGGATATTAGGGCCACGGATGTTAGGGCCAGGGATATTAGGGCCAGGGATATTAGGGCCAGAGATATTAGGGCCAGGGATATTAGGGCCAGGGATATTATGGTCAGGGATATTAGGGCCAGGGATATAATGGCTAGGGATATTAGGGCCAGGCATATTATGGCCAGGGATATTAGGGCCAGGGATATTAGGGCCAGGGATATTAGGGCCAGGGATATTAGGGCAAGGGATATTAATGCCAGTGATATTAGGGCCAGGGATATTAGGGCCAGGGATATTATGGCCAGCGATGTTAGGGCCAGGGATATTAGGGCCAGGGATATTAGGTCCAGGGATATTAGGGCCAGGGATATTAGGGCCAGGGATATTAGGGCCAGGGATATTAGGGCCAGGGATATTAGGTCCACGGATATTACGGCCAGAAATATTAGGGCGAGGGATATTAGGGCCAGGGATATTAGGGCCAGGGATATTAGGGTCATGGATATTAGGGCCAGGGATATTAGGGCCAGGGATATTAGGGCCAGGGATATTAGGGCCAGGGATATTAGGGCCAGGGATATTAGGGCCAGGGATGTTAGGGCCAGGGATGTTAGGGCCAGGGATATTAGGGCCAGGGATATTAGGTCCAGGGATATTAGGGCCAGGGATATTAGGGCCAGGGATATTAGGGCCAGGGATATTAGGGCCAGGGATATTAGGTCCACGGATATTACGGCCAGAAATATTAGGGCGAGGGATATTAGGGCCAGGGATATTAGGGCCAGGGATATTAGGGTCATGGATATTAGGGCCAGGGATATTAGGGCCAGGGATATTAGGGCCAGGGATATTAGGGCCAGGGATATTAGGGCCAGGGATATTAGGGCCAGGGATGTTAGGGCCAGGGATGTTAGGGCCAGGGATATTAGGGCCAGGGATATTATGGCCAGGGATATTAGGGCAAGGGATATTAGGGCCAGGGATATTAGGGCCAGGGATATTAGGGCCAGGGATATTAGGGGCAGAGATATTAGGGCCAGCGATATTAGGGCCAGGGATATTAGGGCCAGGGATATTAAGGCCAGGGATATTAGGGCCGGGGATATTAGGGCCAGCGATATTAGGGCCAGGGTTATTAGGGCCAGGGATATTAGGGCCAGGGATATTAGGGCCAGGGATATTAGGGCCAGGGATATTAGGGCCAGGGATATTAGGCCCAGTGATATTAGGGCCAGGGATTTTAGGGCAAGGGATTTTAGGGCCAGGGATATTAGGGCCAGGGATATTAGGGCCAGGGATGTTAGGTCCAGGGATATTAGGGCCAGGGATATTAGGGCCAGGGATATTAGGGCCAGGGATATTAGGGCCAGGGATATTAGGGCCAGGGTTATTAGGGCCAGGGATATTAGGGCCAGGGATATTAGGGCCAGGGATATTAGGGCCAGGGATATTAGGGTCAGGGATATTAGGGCCAGGGATATTAGGGCCAGGGATATTTGGGCCAGGGATATTAGGGCTACGGATATTAGGGCCAGGGATATTAGGGCCAGGGATATTAGGGCCAGAGATATTAGGGCCAGGGATATTAGGGCCAGGGATATTACGGTCAGGGATATTAGGGCCAGGGATATAATGGCCAGGGATATTAGGGCCACGGATATTAGGGCCAGGGATATTAGGGCCAGGGATATTAGGGCCAGAGATATTAGGGCCAGGGATATTAGGGCCAGGGATATTATGGTCAGGGATATTAGGGCCAGGGATATAATGGCTAGGGATATTAGGGCCAGGCATATTATGGCCAGGGATATTAGGGCCAGGGATATTAGGGCCAGGGATATTAGGGCCAGGGATATTAGGGCAAGGGATATTAATGCCAGGGATATTAGGGCCAGGGATATTAGGGCCAGGGATATTATGGCCAGCGATATTAGGGCCAGGGATATTAGGGCCAGGGATATTAGGTCCAGGGATATTAGGGCCAGGGATATTAGGGCCACGGATATTAGGGCCAGGGATATTAGGGCCAGGGATATTAGGTCCACGGATATTACGGCCAGAGATATTAGGGCGAGGGATATTAGGGCCAGGGATATTAGGGCCAGGGATATTAGGGTCATGGATATTAGGGCCAGGGATATTAGGGCCAGGGATATTAGGGCCAGGGATATTAGGGCCAGGGATATTAGGGCCAGGGATATTAGGGCCAGGGATGTTAGGGCCAGGGATGTTAGGGCCAGGGATATTAGGGCCAGGGATATTATGGCCAGGGATATTAGGGCAAGGGATATTAGGGCCAGGGATATTAGGGCCAGGGATATTAGGGCCAGGGATATTAGGGGCAGAGATATTAGGGCCAGCGATATTAGGGCCAGGGATATTAGGGCCAGGGATTTTAAGGCCAGGGATATTAGGGCCAGGGATATTAGGCCCAGTGATATTAGGGCCAGGGATTTTAGGGCAAGGGATTTTAGGGCCAGGGATATTATGGTCAGGGATATTAGGGCCAGGGATATAATGGCCAGGGATATTAGGGCCAGGCATATTATGGCCAGGGATATTAGGGCCAGGGATATTAGGGCCAGGGATATTAGGGCCAGGGATATTAAGGCCAGGGATATTAGGGCCAGGGTTATTAGGGCCAGGGATGTTATGGCCAGCGATATTAGGGCCAGGGATATTAGGGCCAGGGATATTAGGGCCAGGGATATTAGGGCCAGGGATATTAGGGCCAGGGATATTAGGGCCAGGGATATTAGGGCCAGGGATATTAGGGCCAGGGATATTAGGTCCACGGATATTACGGCCAGGGTTATTAGGGCCAGGGATATTAGGGCCAGGGATATTAGGGCCAGGGATATTAGGGCCAGGGATATTAGGGCCAGGGTTATTAGGGCCAGGGTTATTAAGGCCAGGGATATTAGGGCCAGGGATATTAGGGCCAGGGATATTAGGGCCAGGGATATTAGGGCCAGGGATATTGGGGCCAGGGATATTATGGCCAGGGATATTAGGGCCAGGGATATTAGGGCCAGGGATATTAGGGCCAGGGATTTTAGGGCAAGGGATATTAGGGCCAGGGATATTAGGGCCAGGGATATTAGTCCCAGGGTTATTAGGGCCAGGGATATTAGGTCCAGGGATAGTAGGGCCAGGGATATTAGGTCCAGGGATATTAGGGCCAGGGATATTAGGGCCATGGATATTAGGGCCAGGGATATTAGGGCCAGGGATATTAGGGCCAGGGATATTAGGGCCAGGGATATTAGGGCCAGCGATATTAGGGCCAGGGATATTAGGGCCAGGGATATTAGGGCCAGGGATATTAGAGCCAGGCATATTAGGGCCAGGGATATTAGGACCAGGTATATTAGGGCCAGGGATATTAGGGCCAGGGATATTAGGGCCAGGGATATTAGGGCCAGGGATATTAGGGCCAGGGATATTAGGGCCAGGGATATTAGGGCCAGGGATATTTGGGCCAGGGATATTAGGGCCACGGATATTAGGACCAGGGATATTAGGGCCAGGGATATTAGGGCCAGAGATATTAGGGCCAGGGATATTAGGGCCAGGGATATTATGGTCAGGGATATTAGGGCCAGGGATATAATGGCCAGGGATATTAGGGCCAGGCATATTATGGCCAGGGATATTAGGGCCAGGGATATTAGGGCCAGGGATATTAGGGCCAGGTATATTAGGGCCAGGGATATTAAGGCCAAGGATATTAGGGCCAGAGATATTATGGCCAGGGATATTAGGGCCAGGGATATTAGGGCCAGGGATATTATGGCCAGGGATATCAGGTCCACGGATATTACGGCCAGGGATATTAGGGCCAGGGATATTAGGGCCAGAGATATTAGGGCCAGGGATATTAGGGCCAGGGATATTAGGGCCAGGGTTATTAGGGCCAGGGATATTAGGGCCAGGGATATTATGGCCAGGGATATTATGGAAGGGATATTAAGCCTGGGATATTAGGGCCAGGTATATTAGGGCCAGGGATATTAGGACCAGGGATATAAGGGCCAGGGATATTAGGGCCAGGGATATTATGGCCAGGGATATTAGGGCCAGGGATATTAGGGCCAGGGATATTGGGGCCAGGGATATTAGGGCCAAGGATATTAGGGCCAGGGATATTAGGGCCAGGAATATTAGGGCCAGGGATATTAGGGCCAGGGATTTTAGGGCCAGGGATATTAGGGCCAGGGATATTAGGGCCAGGGATATTAGGGCCAGGGATATCAGGGCCAGGGATATCAGGGCCAGGGATATTAGGGCCAGGGATATTAGCGCCAGGGATATTAGGGCCAGGGATTTTAGGGCCAGGGATATTAGGGCCAGGGATATTATGGCCAGGGATATTATGGCTAGGGATATGAGGGCCAGGGATATGAGGGCCAGGGATATTAGGGCCAGGGATATTAGGGCCAGGGATTTTAGGGCCAGGGATATTAGGGCCAGGGATATTAGGGCCAGGGATATTAGGGCCAGGGATATTAGGGCCAGGGATATTAGGGCCAGGGATATTAGGGCCAGGGATATTAGGGCCAGGGATATTAGGGCCAGGGATATTAGGGCCAGGGATATTAGGGCCAGGGATATTAGGGCCAGGGATATTAGGGCCAGGGATATTAGGGGCAGGGATATTAGGGCCAGGGATATTAGGCCCAGTGATATTAGGGCCAGGGATTTTAGGGCAAGGGATATTAGGGACAGGGATATTAGGGCCAGGAATATTAGGGCCAGGGATGTTAGGTCCACGGATATTAGGGCCAGGGATATTAGGACCAGGGATATTAGGGCCAGGGATATTAGGGCCAGGGATATTAGGGCCAGGGTTATTAGGGCCAGGGATATTAGGGTCAGGGATATTAGGGCCAGGGATATTAGGGCCAGGGATATTAGGGCCAGGGATATTAGGGCCAGGGATATTAGGGCCAGGGATATTAGGGCCAGGGATATTAGGGCCATGGATTTTAGGGCAAGGGATATTAGGGCCAGGGATATTAGGGCCAGGGTTATTAGGGCCAGGGATATTAGGGCCAGGGATATTATGGCCAGGGATATTATGGAAGGGATATTAAGCCTGGGATATTAGGGCCAGGTAAATTAGGGCCAGGGATATTAGGACCAGGGATATAAGGGCCAGGGATATTAGGGCCAGGGATATTATGGCCAGGGATATTAGGGCCAGGGATATTAGGGCCAGGGATATTGGGGCCAGGGATATTAGGGCCAAGGATATTAGGGCCAGGGATATTAGGGCCAGGAATATTAGGGCCAGGGATATTAGGGCCAGGGATTTTAGGGCCAGGGATATTAGGGCCAGGGATATTAGGGCCAGGGATATTAGGGCCAGGGATATCAGGGCCAGGGATATCAGGGCCAGGGATATTAGGGCCAGGGATATTAGCGCCAGGGATATTAGGGCCAGGGATTTTAGGGCCAGGGATATTAGGGCCAGGGATATTATGGCCAGGGATATTATGGCTAGGGATATGAGGGCCAGGGATATGAGGGCCAGGGATATTAGGGCCAGGGATATTAGGGCCAGGGATTTTAGGGCCAGGGATATTAGGGCCAGGGATATTAGGGCCAGGGATATTAGGGCCAGGGATATTAGGGCCAGGGATATTAGGGCCAGGGATATTAGGGCCAGGGATATTAGGGCCAGGGATATTAGGGCCAGGGATATTAGGGCCAGGGATATTAGGGCCAGGGATATTAGGGCCAGGGATATTAGGGCCAGGGATATTAGGGGCAGGGATATTAGGGCCAGGGATATTAGGCCCAGTGATATTAGGGCCAGGGATTTTAGGGCAAGGGATATTAGGGACAGGGATATTAGGGCCAGGGATATTAGGGCCAGGGATGTTAGGTCCACGGATATTAGGGCCAGGGATATTAGGACCAGGGATATTAGGGCCAGGGATATTAGGGCCAGGGATATTAGGGCCAGGGTTATTAGGGCCAGGGATATTAGGGTCAGGGATATTAGGGCCAGGGATATTAGGGCCAGGGATATTAGGGCCAGGGATATTAGGGCCAGGGATATTAGGGCCAGGGATATTAGGGCCAGGGATATTAGGGCCATGGATTTTAGGGCAAGGGATATTAGGGCCAGGGATATTAGGGCCAGGGATATTAGGGCCAGGGATATTAGGTCCAGGGATATTAGGGCCAGGGATATTAGGGCCAGGGATATTAGGACCAGGGATATCAGGGCCAGGAATATTAGGGCCAGGGATATTAGGGCCAGGGATATTAGGGCCAGGGATATTAGGGCCAGGGATATTAGGGCCAGGGATATTAGGGCCAGGGATATTAGGGCCAGGGAGATTAGGGCCAGCATTATTAGGGACAGGGATATTAGTGCCAGGGATATTATGGCCAGGGATATTAGGCGCCAGGGATATTAGGGCAAGGGATATTAGGGCCAGGGATATTAGGGCCAGAGATATTAGGGTCAGGGATATTAGGGCCAGGGATATTAGGGCCAGGGATATTTGGGCCAGGGATATTAGGGCCACGGATATTAGGGCCAGGGATATTAGGGCCAGGGATATTAGGGCCAGAGATATTAGGGCCAGGGATATTAGGGCCACGGATATTACGGTCAGGGATATTAGGGCCAGGGATATAATGGCTAGAGATATTAGGGAAAGGCATATTATGTCCAGGGATATTAGGGCCAGGGATATTAGGGCCAGGGATATTAGGGCCAGGGATATTAGGGCCAGGGATATTAATGCCAGGGATATTAGGGCCAGGGATATTAGGGCCAGGGATATTATGGCCAGTGATATTAGGGCCAGGGATATTAGGGCCAGGGATATTAGGGCCAGGGATATTAGGGCCAGGGATATTAGGTCCAGGGATATTAGGGCCAGGGATATTAGGGCCAGGGATATTAGGGCCAGGGATATTAGGTCCACGGATATTGCGGCCAGAGATATTAGGGCGAGGGATATTAGGGCCAGGGATATTAGGGCCAGGGATATTAGGGTCAGGGATATTAGGGCCATGGATATTAGGGCCAGGGATATTTGGGCCAGGGATATTAGGACCACGGATATTAGGGCCAGGGATATTAGGGCCAGGGATATTAGGGCCAGAGATATTAGGGCCAGGGATATTAGGGCCAGGGATATTACAGTCAGGGATATTAGGGCCAGGGATATAATGGCCAGGGATATTAGGGCCAGGCATATTATGGCCAGGGATATTAGGGCCAGGGATATTAGGGCCAGGGATATTAGAGCCAGGGATATTAGGGCCAGGGATATTAAGGCCAGGGATATTAGGGCCAGGGATATTAGGGCCAGGGATATTATGGCCAGCGATATTAGGGCCAGGGATATTAGGGCCAAGGATATTAGGGCCAGGGATATTAGGGCCAGAAATATTAGGTCCAGGGATATTAGGGCCAGGGATATTAGGGCCAGGGATATTACGGCCAGGGATATCAGGTCCACGGACATTACGGCCAGGGATATTAGGGCCAGGGATATTAGGGCCAGAGATATTAGGGCCAGGGATATTAGGGCCAGGGATATTAGGGCCAGGGTTATTAGGGCCAGGGTTATTAAGGCCAGGGATATTAGGGCCAGGGATATTAGGGCCAGGGATATTAGGGCCAGGGATATTAGGGCCAGGGATATTAGGGCCAGGGTTATTAGGGCCAGGGTTATTAAGGCCAGGGATATTAGGGCCAGGGATATTAGGGCCAGGGATATTGGGGCCAGGGATATTATGGCCAGGGATATTAGGGCCAGGGATATTAGGGCCAGGGATATTAGGGCCAGGGATTTTAGGGCAAGGGATATTAGGGCCAGGGATATTAGGGCCAGGGATATTAGTGCCAGGGTTATTAGGGCCAGGGATATTAGGTCCAGGGATAGTAGGGCCAGGGATATTAGGTCCAGGGATATTAGGGCCAGGGATATTAGGGCCATGGATATTAGGGCCAGGGATATTAGGGCCAGGGATATTAGGGCCAGGGATATTAGGGCCAGGGATATTAGGGCCAGCGATATTAGGGCCAGGGATATTAGGGCCAGGGATATTAGGGCCAGGGATATTAGAGCCAGGCATATTAGGGCCAGGGATATTAGGACCAGGTATATTAGGGCCAGGGATATTAGGGCCAGGGATATTAGGGCCAGGGATATTAGGGCCAGGGATATTAGGGCCAGGGATATTAGGGCCAGGGATATTAGGGCCAGGGATATTTGGGCCAGGGATATTAGGGCCACGGATATTAGGACCAGGGATATTAGGGCCAGGGATATTAGGGCCAGAGATATTAGGGCCAGGGATATTAGGGCCAGGGATATTACGGTCAGGGATATTAGGGCCAGGGATATAATGGCCAGGGATATTAGGGCCAGGCATATTATGGCCAGGGATATTAGGGCCAGGGATATTAGGGCCAGGGATATTAGGGCCAGGGTTATTAGGGCCAGGGATATTAGGGCCAGGGATATTAGGGCCAGGGATATTAGGGCCAGGTATATTAGGGCCAGGGATATTAGGGCCAGGGATATTAGGGCCAGGGATATTAGGGCCAGGGATATTAGGGCCAGGGATTTTAGGGCAAGGGATATTAGGGCCAGGGATATTAGGGCCAGGGATATTAGGGCCAGGGATATTAGGTCCAGGGATATTAGGGCCAGGGATATTAGGGCCAGGGATATTAGGACCAGGGATATCAGGGCCAGGAATATTAGGGCCAGGGATATTAGGGCCAGGGATATTAGGGCCAGGGATATTAGGGCCAGGGATATTAGGGCCAGGGATATTAGGGCCAGGGATACTAGGGCCAGGGAGATTGGGGCCAGCATTATTAGGGACAGGGATATTAGTGCCAGGGATATTATGGCCAGGGATATTAGGCGCTAGGGATATTAGGGCAAGGGATATTAGGGCCAGGGATATTAGGGCCAGGGATATTAGGGTCAGGGAGATTAGGGCCAGGGATATTAGGGCCAGGGATATTTGGGCCAGGGATATTAGGGCCACGGATATTAGGGCCAGGGATATTAGGGCCAGGGATATTAGGGCCAGAGATATTAGGGCCAGGGATATTAGGGCCACGGATATTACGGTCAGGGATATTAGGGCCAGGGATATAATGGCTAGAGATATTAGGGAAAGGCATATTATGTCCAGGGATATTAGGGCCAGGGATATTAGGGCCAGGGATATTAGGGCCAGGGATATTAGGGCCAGGGATATTAATGCCAGGGATATTAGGGCCAGGGATATTAGGGCCAGGGATATTATGGCCAGTGATATTAGGGCCAGGGATATTAGGGCCAGGGATATTAGGGCCAGGGATATTAGGGCCAGGGATATTAGGTCCAGGGATATTAGGGCCAGGGATATTAGGGCCAGGGATATTAGGGCCAGGGATATTAGGGTCAGGGATATTAGGGCCATGGATATTAGGGCCAGGGATATTTGGGCCAGGGATATTAGGACCACGGATATTAGGGCCAGGGATATTAGGGCCAGGGATATTAGGGCCAGAGATATTAGGGCCAGGGATATTAGGGCCAGGGATATTACGGTCAGGGATATTAGGGCCAGGGATATAATGGCCAGGGATATTAGGGCCAGGCATATTATGGCCAGGGATATTAGGGCCAGGGTTATTAGGGCCAGGGATATTAGGGCCAGGGATATTAGGGCCAGGGATATTAAGGCCAGGGATATTAGGGCCAGGGATATTAGGGCCAGGGTTATTAGGGCCAGGGATATTAGGGTCAGGGATATTAGGGCCAGGGATATTAGGGCCAGGGATATTAGGGCCAGGGATATTAGGGCCAGGGATATTAGGGCCAGGGATATTAGGGCCAGGGATATTAGGGCCATGGATTTTAGGGCAAGGGATATTAGGGCCAGGGATATTAGGGCCAGGGATATTAGGGCCAGGGATATTAGGTCCAGGGATATTAGGGCCAGGGATATTAGGGCCAGGGATATTAGGACCAGGGATATCAGGGCCAGGAATATTAGGGCCAGGGATATTAGGGCCAGGGATATTAGGGCCAGGGATATTAGGGCCAGGGATATTAGGGCCAGGGATATTAGGGCCAGGGATATTAGGGCCAGGGAGATTAGGGCCAGCATTATTAGGGACAGGGATATTAGTGCCAGGGATATTATGGCCAGGGATATTAGGCGCCAGGGATATTAGGGCAAGGGATATTAGGGCCAGGGATATTAGGGCCAGGGATATTAGGGTCAGGGATATTAGGGCCAGGGATATTAGGGCCAGGGATATTTGGGCCAGGGATATTAGGGCCACGGATATTAGGGCCAGGGATATTAGGGCCAGGGATATTAGGGCCAGAGATATTAGGGCCAGGGATATTAGGGCCACGGATATTACGGTCAGGGATATTAGGGCCAGGGATATAATGGCTAGAGATATTAGGGAAAGGCATATTATGTCCAGGGATATTAGGGCCAGGGATATTAGGGCCAGGGATATTAGGGCCAGGGATATTAGGGCCAGGGATATTAATGCCAGGGATATTAGGGCCAGGGATATTAGGGCCAGGGATATTATGGCCATTGATATTAGGGCCAGGGATATTAGGGCCAGGGATATTAGGGCCAGGGATATTAGGGCCAGGGATATTAGGTCCAGGGATATTAGGGCCAGGGATATTAGGGCCAGGGATATTAGGGCCAGGGATATTAGGTCCACGGATATTGCGGCCAGAGATATTAGGGCGAGGGATATTAGGGCCAGGGATATTAGGGCCAGGGATATTAGGGTCAGGGATATTAGGGCCATGGATATTAGGGCCAGGGATATTTGGGCCAGGGATATTAGGACCACGGATATTAGGGCCAGGGATATTAGGGCCAGGGATATTAGGGCCAGGGATACTAGGGCCAGGGAGATTGGGGCCAGCATTATTAGGGACAGGGATATTAGTGCCAGGGATATTATGGCCAGGGATATTAGGCGCTAGGGATATTAGGGCAAGGGATATTAGGGCCAGGGATATTAGGGCCAGGGATATTAGGGTCAGGGAGATTAGGGCCAGGGATATTAGGGCCAGGGATATTTGGGCCAGGGATATTAGGGCCACGGATATTAGGGCCAGGGATATTAGGGCCAGGGATATTAGGGCCAGAGATATTAGGGCCAGGGATATTAGGGCCACGGATATTACGGTCAGGGATATTAGGGCCAGGGATATAATGGCTAGAGATATTAGGGAAAGGCATATTATGTCCAGGGATATTAGGGCCAGGGATATTAGGGCCAGGGATATTAGGGCCAGGGATATTAGGGCCAGGGATATTAATGCCAGGGATATTAGGGCCAGGGATATTAGGGCCAGGGATATTATGGCCAGTGATATTAGGGCCAGGGATATTAGGGCCAGGGATATTATAGGGCCAGGGATATTAGGGCCAGGGATATTAGGTCCAGGGATATTAGGGCCAGGGATATTAGGGCCAGGGATATTAGGGCCAGGGATATTAGGGTCAGGGATATTAGGGCCATGGATATTAGGGCCAGGGATATTTGGGCCAGGGATATTAGGACCACGGATATTAGGGCCAGGGATATTAGGGCCAGGGATATTAGGGCCAGAGATATTAGGGCCAGGGATATTAGGGCCAGGGATATTACGGTCAGGGATATTAGGGCCAGGGATATAATGGCCAGGGATATTAGGGCCAGGCATATTATGGCCAGGGATATTAGGGCCAGGGTTATTAGGGCCAGGGATATTAGGGCCAGGGATATTAGGGCCAGGGATATTAAGGCCAGGGATATTAGGGCCAGGGATATTAGGGCCAGGGTTATTAGGGCCAGGGATATTAGGGTCAGGGATATTAGGGCCAGGGATATTAGGGCCAGGGATATTAGGGCCAGGGATATTAGGGCCAGGGATATTAGGGCCAGGGATATTAGGGCCAGGGATATTAGGGCCATGGATTTTAGGGCAAGGGATATTAGGGCCAGGGATATTAGGGCCAGGGATATTAGGGCCAGGGATATTAGGTCCAGGGATATTAGGGCCAGGGATATTAGGGCCAGGGATATTAGGACCAGGGATATCAGGGCCAGGAATATTAGGGCCAGGGATATTAGGGCCAGGGATATTAGGGCCAGGGATATTAGGGCCAGGGATATTAGGGCCAGGGATATTAGGGCCAGGGATATTAGGGCCAGGGAGATTAGGGCCAGCATTATTAGGGACAGGGATATTAGTGCCAGGGATATTATGGCCAGGGATATTAGGCGCCAGGGATATTAGGGCAAGGGATATTAGGGCCAGGGATATTAGGGCCAGGGATATTAGGGTCAGGGATATTAGGGCCAGGGATATTAGGGCCAGGGATATTTGGGCCAGGGATATTAGGGCCACGGATATTAGGGCCAGGGATATTAGGGCCAGGGATATTAGGGCCAGAGATATTAGGGCCAGGGATATTAGGGCCACGGATATTACGGTCAGGGATATTAGGGCCAGGGATATAATGGCTAGAGATATTAGGGAAAGGCATATTATGTCCAGGGATATTAGGGCCAGGGATATTAGGGCCAGGGATATTAGGGCCAGGGATATTAGGGCCAGGGATATTAATGCCAGGGATATTAGGGCCAGGGATATTAGGGCCAGGGATATTATGGCCAGTGATATTAGGGCCAGGGATATTAGGGCCAGGGATATTAGGGCCAGGGATATTAGGGCCAGGGATATTAGGTCCAGGGATATTAGGGCCAGGGATATTAGGGCCAGGGATATTAGGGCCAGGGATATTAGGTCCACGGATATTGCGGCCAGAGATATTAGGGCGAGGGATATTAGGGCCAGGGATATTAGGGCCAGGGATATTAGGGTCAGGGATATTAGGGCCATGGATATTAGGGCCAGGGATATTTGGGCCAGGGATATTAGGACCACGGATATTAGGGCCAGGGATATTAGGGCCAGGGATATTAGGGCCAGAGATATTAGGGCCAGGGATATTAGGGCCAGGGATATTACAGTCAGGGATATTAGGGCCAGGGATATAATGGCCAGGGATATTAGGGCCAGGCATATTATGGCCAGGGATATTAGGGCCAGGGATATTAGGGCCAGGGATATTAGAGCCAGGGATATTAGGGCCAGGGATATTAAGGCCAGGGATATTAGGGCCAGGGATATTAGGGCCAGGGATATTATGGCCAGCGATATTAGGGCCAGGGATATTAGGGCCAAGGATATTAGGGCCAGGGATATTAGGGCCAGAAATATTAGGTCCAGGGATATTAGGGCCAGGGATATTAGGGCCAGGGATATTACGGCCAGGGATATCAGGTCCACGGATATTACGGCCAGGGATATTAGGGCCAGGGATATTAGGGCCAGAGATATTAGGGCCAGGGATATTAGGGCCAGGGATATTAGGGCCAGGGTTATTAGGGCCAGAGTTATTAAGGCCAGGGATATTAGGGCCAGGGATATTAGGGCCAGGGATATTAGGGCCAGGGATATTAGGGCCAGGGATATTAGGGCCAGGGTTATTAGGGCCAGGGTTATTAAGGCCAGGGATATTAGGGCCAGGGATATTAGGGCCAGGGATATTGGGGCCAGGGATATTATGGCCAGGGATATTAGGGCCAGGGATATTAGGGCCAGGGATATTAGGGCCAGGGATTTTAGGGCAAGGGATATTAGGGCCAGGGATATTAGGGCCAGGGATATTAGTGCCAGGGTTATTAGGGCCAGGGATATTAGGTCCAGGGATAGTAGGGCCAGGGAAATTAGGTCCAGGGATATTAGGGCCAGGGATATTAGGGCCATGGATATTAGGGCCAGGGATATTAGGGCCAGGGATATTAGGGCCAGGGATATTAGGGCCAGGGATATTAGGGCCAGCGATATTAGGGCCAGGGATATTAGGGCCAGGGATATTAGGGCCAGGGATATTAGAGCCAGGCATATTAGGGCCAGGGATATTAGGACCAGGTATATTAGGGCCAGGGATATTAGGGCCAGGGATATTAGGGCCAGGGATTTTAGGGCCAGGGATATTAGGGCCAGGGATATTAGGGCCAGGGATATTAGGGCCAGGGATATTTGGGCCAGGGATATTAGGGCCACGGATATTAGGACCAGGGATATTAGGGCCAGGGATATTAGGGCCAGAGATATTAGGGCCAGGGATATTAGGGCCAGAGATATTACGGTCAGGGATATTAGGGCCAGGGATATAATGGCCAGGGATATTAGGGCCAGGCATATTATGGCCAGGGATATTAGGGCCAGGGATATTAGGGCCAGGGATATTAGGGCCAGGGTTATTAGGGCCAGGGATATTAGGGCCAGGGATATTAGGGCCAGGGATATTAGGGCCAGGGATATTAGGGCCAGGGATATTAGGGCCAGGGATATTAGGGCCAGGGATATTAGGGCCAGGGATATTAGGGCCAGGGATTTTAGGGCAAGGGATATTAGGGCCAGGGATATTAGGGCCAGGGATATTAGGGCCAGGGATATTAGGTCCAGGGATATTAGGGCCAGGGATATTAGGGCCAGGGATATTAGGACCAGGGATATCAGGGCCAGGAATATTAGGGCCAGGGATATTAGGGCCAGGGATATTAGGGCCAGGGATATTAGGGCCAGGGATATTAGGGCCAGGGATATTAGGGCCAGGGATACTAGGGCCAGGGAGATTGGGGCCAGCATTATTAGGGACAGGGATATTAGTGCCAGGGATATTATGGCCAGGGATATTAGGCGCTAGGGATATTAGGGCAAGGGATATTAGGGCCAGGGATATTAGGGCCAGGGATATTAGGGTCAGGGAGATTAGGGCCAGGGATATTAGGGCCAGGGATATTTGGGCCAGGGATATTAGGGCCACGGATTTTAGGGCCAGGGATATTAGGGCCAGGGATATTAGGGCCAGAGATATTAGGGCCAGGGATATTAGGGCCACGGATATTACGGTCAGGGATATTAGGGCCAGGGATATAATGGCTAGAGATATTAGGGAAAGGCATATTATGTCCAGGGATATTAGGGCCAGGGATATTAGGGCCAGGGATATTAGGGCCAGGAATATTAGGGCCAGGGATATTAATGCCAGGGATATTAGGGCCAGGGATATTAGGGCCAGGGATATTATGGCCAGTGATATTAGGGCCAGGGATATTAGGGCCAGGGATATTAGGGCCAGGAATATTAGGGCCAGGGATATTAGGTCCAGGGATATTAGGGCCAGGGATATTAGGGCCAGGGATATTAGGGCCAGGGATATTAGGGTCAGGGATATTAGGGCCATGGATATTAGGGCCAGGGATATTTGGGCCAGGGATATTAGGACCACGGATATTAGGGCCAGGGATATTAGGGCCAGGGATATTAGGGCCAGAGATATTAGGGCCAGGGATATTAGGGCCAGGGATATTACGGTCAGGGATATTAGGGCCAGGGATATAATGGCCAGGGATATTAGGGCCAGGCATATTATGGCCAGGGATATTAGGGCCAGGGATATTAGGGCCAGGGATATTAGGGCCAGGGATATTAGGGCCAGGGATATTAAGGCCAGGGATATTAGGGCCAGGGATATTAGGGCCAGGGATATTATGGCCAGCGATATTAGGGCCAGGGATATTAGGGCCAAGGATATTAGGGCCAGGGATATTAGGGCCAGAAATATTAGGGCCAGGGATATTAGGGCCAGGGATATTAGGGCCAGGGATATTACGGCCAGGGATATCAGGTCCACGGATATTACGGCCAGGGATATTAGGGCCAGGGATATTAGGGCCAGAGATATTAGGGCCAGGGATATTAGGGCCAGGGATATTAGGGCCAGGGTTATTAGGGCCAGGGTTATTAAGGCCAGGGATATTAGGGCCAGGGATATTAGGGCCAGGGATATTAGGGCCAGGGATATTAGGGCCAGGGATATTAGGGCCAGGGATATTAGGGCAAGGGATATTAGGGCCAGGGATATTAGTGCCAGGGATATTAGTGCCAGGGATATTAGGGCCAGGGATATTAGGTCCAGGGATATTAGGGCCAGGGATATTAGGTCCAGGGATATTAGGGCCAGGGATATTAGGGCCATGGATATTAGGGCCAGGGATATTAGGGCCAGGGTTATTAGGGCCAGGGATATTAGGGCCAGGGATATTAGGGCCAGGGATATTAGGGCCAGGGATATTAGGGCCAGGGATATTAGGGCCAGGGATATTAGGGCCAGGGATATTAGGGCCAGGGATTTTAGGGCAAGGGATATTAGGGCCAGGGATATTAGGGCCAGGGATATTAGGGCCAGGGATATTAGGTCCAGGGATATTAGGGCCAGGGATATTAGGGCCAGGGATATTAGGACCAGGGATATCAGGGCCAGGAATATGAGGGCCAGGGATATTAGGGCCAGGGATATTAGGGCCAGGGATATTAGGGCCAGGGATATTAGGGCCAGGGATATTAGGGCCAGGGATATTAGGGCCAGGGATATTAGGGCCAGGGAGATTAGGGCCAGCATTATTAGGGACAGGGATATTAGTGCCAGGGATATTATGGCCAGGGATATTAGGCGCCAGGGATATTAGGGCAAGGGATATTAGGGCCAGGGATATTAGGGCCAGGGATATTAGGGTCAGGGATATTAGGGGCAGAGATATTAGGGCCAGCGATATTAGGGCCAGGCATATTAGGGCCAGGGATATTAAGGCCAGGGATATTAGGGCCGGGGATATTAGGGCCAGGGATATTAGGGCCAGGGATATTAGGGCCAGGGATATTAGGGCCAGGGATATTAGGTCCAGGGATATTAGGGCCAGGGATATTACGGCCAGGGATATTAGGGCCAGGGATATTAGGGCCAGGGATATTAGGGCCAGGGATATTAGGGCCAGGGTTATTAGGGCCAGGGATATTAGGGCCAGGGATATTAGGGCCAGGGATATTAGGGCCAGGGATATTAGGGCCAGGGATATTAGGCCCAGTGATATTAGGGCCAGGGATTTTAGGGCAAGGGATTTTAGGCCAGGGATATTAGGGCCAGGGATGTTAGGTCCAGGGATATTAGGACCAGGGATATCAGGGCCAGGAATATGAGGGCCAGGGATATTAGGGCCAGGGATATTAGGGCCAGGGATATTAGGGCCAGGGATATTAGGGCCAGGGATATTAGGGCCAGGGATATTAGGGCCAGGGATATTAGGGCCAGGGAGATTAGGGCCAGCATTATTAGGGACAGGGATATTAGTGCCAGGGATATTATGGCCAGGGATATTAGGCGCCAGGGATATTAGGGCAAGGGATATTAGGGCCAGGGATATTAGGGCCAGGGATATAAGGGTCAGGGATATTAGGGGCAGAGATATTAGGGCCAGCGATATTAGGGCCAGGGATATTAGGGCCAGGGATATTAAGGCCAGGGATATTAGGGCCGGGGATATTAGGGCCAGGGATATTAGGGCCAGGGATATTAGGGCCAGGGATATTAGGGCCAGGGATATTAGGTCCAGGGATATTAGGGCCAGGGATATTACGGCCAGGGATATTAGGGCCAGGGATATTAGGGCCAGGGATATTAGGGCCAGGGATATTAGGGCCAGGGTTATTAGGGCCAGGGATATTAGGGCCAGGGATATTAGGGCCAGGGATATTAGGGCCAGGGATATTAGGGCCAGGGATATTAGGCCCAGTGATATTAGGGCCAGGGATTTTAGGGCAAGGGATTTTAGGGCCAGGGATATTAGGGCCAGGGATATTAGGGCCAGGGATGTTAGGTCCAGGGATATTAGGGCCAGGGATATTAGGGCCAGGGATATTAGGGCCAGGGATATTAGGGCCAGGGATATTAGGGCCAGGGTTATTAGGGCCAGGGATATTAGGGCCAGGGATATTAGGGCCAGGGATATTAGGGCCAGGGATATTAGGGTCAGGGATATTAGGGCCAGGGATATTAGGGCCAGGGATTTTAGGGTAAGGGATATTAGGGCCAGGGATATTAGGGCCAGGGAGATTAGGGCCAGCATTATTAGGGACAGGGATTTTAGGGCGAGGGATTTTAGGGCCAGGGATATTAGGGCCAGGGATATTAGGGCCAGGGATATTAGGTCCAGGGATATTAGGGCCAGGGATATTAGGGCCAGGGATATTAGGACCAGGGATATCAGGGCCAGGAATATGAGGGCCAGGGATATTAGGGCCAGGGATATTAGGGCCAGGGATATTAGGGCCAGGGATATTAGGGCCAGGGATATTAGGGCCAGGGATATTAGGGCCAGGGATATTAGGGCCAGGGAGATTAGGGCCAGCATTATTAGGGACAGGGATATTAGTGCCAGGGATATTATGGCCAGGGATATTAGGCGCCAGGGATATTAGGGCAAGGGATATTAGGGCCAGGGATATTAGGGCCAGGGATATTAGGGTCAGGGATATTAGGGGCAGAGATATTAGGGCCAGCGATATTAGGGCCAGGCATATTAGGGCCAGGGATATTAAGGCCAGGGATATTAGGGCCGGGGATATTAGGGCCAGGGATATTAGGGCCAGGGATATTAGGGCCAGGGATATTAGGGCCAGGGATATTAGGTCCAGGGATATTAGGGCCAGGGATATTACGGCCAGGGATATTAGGGCCAGGGATATTAGGGCCAGGGATATTAGGGCCAGGGATATTAGGGCCAGGGTTATTAGGGCCAGGGATATTAGGGCCAGGGATATTAGGGCCAGGGATATTAGGGCCAGGGATATTAGGGCCAGGGATATTAGGCCCAGTGATATTAGGGCCAGGGATTTTAGGGCAAGGGATTTTAGGCCAGGGATATTAGGGCCAGGGATGTTAGGTCCAGGGATATTAGGACCAGGGATATCAGGGCCAGGAATATGAGGGCCAGGGATATTAGGGCCAGGGATATTAGGGCCAGGGATATTAGGGCCAGGGATATTAGGGCCAGGGATATTAGGGCCAGGGATATTAGGGCCAGGGATATTAGGGCCAGGGAGATTAGGGCCAGCATTATTAGGGACAGGGATATTAGTGCCAGGGATATTATGGCCAGGGATATTAGGCGCCAGGGATATTAGGGCAAGGGATATTAGGGCCAGGGATATTAGGGCCAGGGATATAAGGGTCAGGGATATTAGGGGCAGAGATATTAGGGCCAGCGATATTAGGGCCAGGGATATTAGGGCCAGGGATATTAAGGCCAGGGATATTAGGGCCGGGGATATTAGGGCCAGGGATATTAGGGCCAGGGATATTAGGGCCAGGGATATTAGGGCCAGGGATATTAGGTCCAGGGATATTAGGGCCAGGGATATTACGGCCAGGGATATTAGGGCCAGGGATATTAGGGCCAGGGATATTAGGGCCAGGGATATTAGGGCCAGGGTTATTAGGGCCAGGGATATTAGGGCCAGGGATATTAGGGCCAGGGATATTAGGGCCAGGGATATTAGGGCCAGGGATATTAGGCCCAGTGATATTAGGGCCAGGGATTTTAGGGCAAGGGATTTTAGGGCCAGGGATATTAGGGCCAGGGATATTAGGGCCAGGGATGTTAGGTCCAGGGATATTAGGGCCAGGGATATTAGGGCCAGGGATATTAGGGCCAGGGATATTAGGGCCAGGGATATTAGGGCCAGGGTTATTAGGGCCAGGGATATTAGGGCCAGGGATATTAGGGCCAGGGATATTAGGGCCAGGGATATTAGGGTCAGGGATATTAGGGCCAGGGATATTAGGGCCAGGGATTTTAGGGCAAGGGATTTTAGGCCAGGGATATTAGGGCCAGGGATGTTAGGTCCAGGGATATTAGGACCAGGGATATCAGGGCCAGGAATATGAGGGCCAGGGATATTAGGGCCAGGGATATTAGGGCCAGGGATATTAGGGCCAGGGATATTAGGGCCAGGGATATTAGGGCCAGGGATATTAGGGCCAGGGATATTAGGGCCAGGGAGATTAGGGCCAGCATTATTAGGGACAGGGATATTAGTGCCAGGGATATTATGGCCAGGGATATTAGGCGCCAGGGATATTAGGGCAAGGGATATTAGGGCCAGGGATATTAGGGCCAGGGATATAAGGGTCAGGGATATTAGGGGCAGAGATATTA
This sequence comes from Petromyzon marinus, assembly GCF_048934315.1. NCBI lineage: Eukaryota > Metazoa > Chordata > Hyperoartia > Petromyzontiformes > Petromyzontidae > Petromyzon > Petromyzon marinus. Next base: position 264,322 of record NW_027423018.1, read on the forward strand.
GGGCCAGCGATATTAGGGCCAGGGATATTAGGGCCAGGGATATTAAGGCCAGGGATATTAGGGCCGGGGATATTAGGGCCAGGGATATTAGGGCCAGGGATATTAGGGCCAGGGATATTAGGGCCAGGGATATTAGGTCCAGGGATATTAGGGCCAGGGATATTACGGCCAGGGATATTAGGGCCAGGGATATTAGGGCCAGGGATATTAGGGCCAGGGATATTAGGGCCAGGGTTATTAGGGCCAGGGATATTAGGGCCAGGGATATTAGGGCCAGGGATATTAGGGCCAGGGATATTAGGGCCAGGGATATTAGGCCCAGTGATATTAGGGCCAGGGATTTTAGGGCAAGGGATTTTAGGGCCAGGGATATTAGGGCCAGGGATATTAGGGCCAGGGATGTTAGGTCCAGGGATATTAGGGCCAGGGATATTAGGGCCAGGGATATTAGGGCCAGGGATATTAGGGCCAGGGATATTAGGGCCAGGGTTATTAGGGCCAGGGATATTAGGGCCAGGGATATTAGGGCCAGGGATATTAGGGCCAGGGATATTAGGGTCAGGGATATTAGGGCCAGGGATATTAGGGCCAGGGATTTTAGGGTAAGGGATATTAGGGCCAGGGATATTAGGGCCAGGGAGATTAGGGCCAGCATTATTAGGGACAGGGATTTTAGGGCGAGGGATTTTAGGGTAAGGGATATTAGGGCCAGGGATATTAGGGCCAGGGATATTAGTGCCAGGGATATTAGGGCCAGGGATATTAGGGCCAGGGATTTTAGGGTAAGGGATATTAGGGCCAGGGATATTAGGGCCAGGGATATTAGTGCCAGGGATATTAGGGCCAGGGATATTAGGTCCAGGGATATTAGGGCCAGGGATATTAGGTCCACTGATATTAGGGCCAGAGATATTAGGGCCATGGATATTAGGGCCAGGGATATTAGGGCCAGGGATATTAGGGCCAGGGATATTAGGGCCAGGGATATTATGGCCAGCGATATTAGGGCCAGGGATATTAGGGCCAGGGATATTAGGTCCAGGGATATTAGGGCCAGGGATATTAGGGCCAGGGATATTAGGGCCAGGGATATTAGGGCCAGGGATATTAGGTCCACGGATATTACGGCCAGAGATATTAGGGCGAGGGATATTAGGGCCAGGGATATTAGGGCCAGGGATATTAGGGTCATGGATATTAGGGGCAGAGATATTAGGGCCAGCGATATTAGGGCCAGGGATATTAGGGCCAGGGATATTAAGGCCAGGGATATTAGGGCCGGGGATATTAGGGCCAGGGATATTAGGGCCAGAGATATTAGAGCCAGGGATATTAGGGCCAGGGATATTAGGTCCAGGGATATTAGGGCCAGGGATATTACGGCCAGGGATATTAGGGCCAGGGATATTAGGGCCAGGGATATTAGGGCCAGGGATATTAGGGCCAGGGTTATTAGGGCCAGGGATATTAGGGCCAGGGATATTAGGGCCAGGGATATTAGGGCCAGGGATATTAGGGCCAGGGATATTAGGCCCAGTGATATTAGGGCCAGGGATTTTAGGGCAAGGGATTTTAGGGCCAGGGATATTAGGGCCAGGGATATTAGGGCCAGGGATGTTAGGTCCAGGGATATTAGGGCCAGGGATATTAGGGCCAGGGATATTAGGGCCAGGGATATTAGGGCCAGGGATATTAGGGCCAGGGTTATTAGGGCCAGGGATATTAGGGCCAGGGATATTAGGGCCAGGGATATTAGGGCCAGGGATATTAGGGTCAGGGATATTAGGGCCAGGGATATTAGGGCCAGGGATATTTGGGCCAGGGATATTAGGGCTACGGATATTAGGGCCAGGGATATTAGGGCCAGGGATATTAGGGCCAGAGATATTAGGGCCAGGGATATTAGGGCCAGGGATATTTCGGTCAGGGATATTAGGGCCAGGGATATAATGGCCAGGGATATTAGGGCCAGGCATATTATGGCCAGGGATATTAGGGCCAGGGATATTAGGGCCAGGGATATTAGGGCCAGGGATATTAAGGCCAGGGATATTAGGGCCAGGGTTATTAGGGCCAGGGATATTAGGGCCAGGGATTTTAGGGTAAGGGATATTAGGGCCAGGGATATTAGGGCCAGGGATTTTAGGGCCAGGGATTTTAGGGTAAGGGATATTAGGGCCAGGGATATTAGGGCCAGGGATATTAGTGCCAGGGATATTAGGGCCAGGGATATTAGGGCCAGGGATTTTAGGGTAAGGGATATTAGGGCCAGGGATATTAGGGCCAGGGATATTAGTGCCAGGGATATTAGGGCCAGGGATATTAGGTCCAGGGATATTAGGGCCAGGGATATTAGGTCCACTGATATTAGGGCCAGAGATATTAGGGCCATGGATATTAGGGCCAGGGATATTAGGGCCAGGGATATGAGGGCCAGGGATATTAGGGCCAGGGATATTAGGGCCAGTGATATTAGGGCCAGGGATATTAGGGCCAGGGATATTAGGGCCAGGGATATTAGGGCCAGGGATATTAGGGCCAGGGATATTAGGGCCAGGGATATTATATCCAGGGATATTAGGGCCAGGGATATTAGGGCCAGGGATATTAGGGCCAGGGATATTATGGCCAGGGATATTATGGAAGGGATAATAAGCCTGGGATATTAGGGCCAGGTATATTAGGGCCAGGGATATTAGGGCCAGGGATATAAGGGCCAGGGATATTAGGGCCAGGGATATTAGGGCCAGGGATATTAGGGCCAGGGATATTAGGGCCAGGGATATTAGGGCCAGGGATATTAGGGCCAGGGATTTTAGGGCAAGGGATATTAGGGCCAGGGATATTAGGGCCAGGGATATTAGTGCCAGGGATATGAGGGCCAGGGATATTACGTCCAGGGATATTAGGGCCAGGGATATTAGGTCCAGGGATATTAGGGCCAGGGATATTAGGGCCATGGATATTAGGGCCAGGGACATTAGGGCCAGGGATATTAGGTCCAGGGATATTAGGGCCAGGGATATTAGGGCCAGGGATATTAGGGCCAGGGATATTAGGGCCAGGGATATTAGGTCCACGGATATTACGGCCAGAGATATTAGGGCGAGGGATATTAGGGCCAGGGATATTAGAGCCAGGGATATTAGGGTCAGGGATATTAGGGCCAGGGATATTAGGGCCAGGGATATTAGGGCCAGGGATATTAGGGCCAGGGATATTAGGGCCAGGGATATTAGGGCCAGGGATATTAGGGCCAGGGATATTAGGGCCAGGGAGATTAGGGCCAGCATTATTAGGGACAGGGATATTAGTGCCAGGGATATTATGGCCAGGGATATTAGGGCCAGGGATATTAGGGCAAGGGATATTAGGGCCAAGGATATTAGGGCCAGGGATATTAGTGTCAGGGATATTAGGGCCAGGGATATTAGGGCCAGGGATATTTGGGCCAGGGATATTAGGGCCACGGATATTAGGGCCAGGGATATTAGGGCCAGGGATATTAGGGCCAGAGATATTAGGGCCAGGGATATTAGGGCCAGGGATATTATGGTCAGGGATATTAGGGCCAGGGATATAATGGCTAGGGATATTAGGGCCAGGCATATTATGGCCAGGGATATTAGGGCCAGGGATATTAGGGCCAGGGATATTAGGGCCAGGGATATTAGGGCAAGGGATATTAATGCCAGGGATATTAGGGCCAGGGATATTAGGGCCAGGGATATTATGGCCAGCGATATTAGGGCCAGGGATATTAGGGCCAGGGATATTAGGTCCAGGGATATTAGGGCCAGGGATATTAGGGCCAGGGATATTAGGGCCAGGGATATTAGGGCCAGGGATATTAGGTCCACGGATATTACGGCCAGAGATATTAGGGCGAGGGATATTAGGGCCAGGGATATTAGGGCCAGGGATATTAGGGTCATGGATATTAGGGCCAGGGATATTAGGGCCAGGGATATTAGGGCCAGGGATATTAGGGCCAGGGATATTAGGGCCAGGGATATTAGGGCCAGGGATGTTAGGGCCAGGGATGTTAGGGCCAGGGATATTATGGCCAGGGATATTAGGGCAAGGGATATTAGGGCCAGGGATATTAGGGCCAGGGATATTAGGGCCAGGGATATTAGGGGCAGAGATATTAGGGCCAGCGATATTAGGGCCAGGGATATTAGGGCCAGGGATATTAAGGCCAGGGATATTAGGGCCGGGGATATTAGGGCCAGGGATATTAGGGCCAGGGATATTAGGGCCAGGGATATTAGGGCCAGGGATATTAGGTCCAGGGATATTAGTGCCAGGGATATTACGGCCAGGGATATTAGGGCCAGGGATATTAGGGCCAGGGATATTAGGGCCAGGGATATTAGGGCCAGGGTTATTAGGGCCAGGGATATTAGGGCCAGGGATATTAGGGCCAGGGATATTAGGGCCAGGGATATTAGGGCCAGGGATATTAGGCCCAGTGATATTAGGGCCAGGGATTTTAGGGCAAGGGATTTTAGGGCCAGGGATATTAGGGCCAGGGATATTAGGGCCAGGGATGTTAGGTCCAGGGATATTAGGGCCAGGGATATTAGGGCCAGGGATATTAGGGCCAGGGATATTAGGGCCAGGGATATTAGGGCCAGGGTTATTAGGGCCAGGGATATTAGGGCCAGGGATATTAGGGCCAGGGATATTAGGGCCAGGGATATTAGGGTCAGGGATATTAGGGCCAGGGATATTAGGGCCAGGGATATTTGGGCCAGGGATATTAGGGCTATGGATATTAGGGCCAGGGATATTAGGGCCAGGGATATTAGGGCCAGAGATATTAGGGCCAGGGATATTAGGGCCAGGGATATTACGGTCAGGGATATTAGGGCCAGGGATATAATGGCCAGGGATATTAGGGCCACGGATATTAGGGCCAGGGATATTAGGGCCAGGGATATTAGGGCCAGAGATATTAGGGCCAGGGATATTAGGGCCAGGGATATTATGGTCAGGGATATTAGGGCCAGGGATATAATGGCTAGGGATATTAGGGCCAGGCATATTATGGCCAGGGATATTAGGGCCAGGGATATTAGGGCCAGGGATATTAGGGCCAGGGATATTAGGGCAAGGGATATTAATGCCAGGGATATTAGGGCCAGGGATATTAGGGCCAGGGATATTATGGCCAGCGATATTAGGGCCAGGGATATTAGGGCCAGGGATATTAGGTCCAGGGATATTAGGGCCAGGGATATTAGGGCCAGGGATATTAGGGCCAGGGATATTAGGGCCAGGGATATTAGGTCCACGGATATTACGGCCAGAGATATTAGGGCGAGGGATATTAGGGCCAGGGATATTAGGGCCAGGGATATTAGGGTCATGGATATTAGGGCCAGGGATATTAGGGCCAGGGATATTAGGGCCAGGGATATTTGGGCCAGGGATATTAGGGCCAGGGATATTAGGGCCAGGGATGTTAGGGCCAGGGATGTTAGGGCCAGGGATATTAGGGCCAGGGATATTATGGCCAGGGATATTAGGGCAAGGGATATTAGGGCCAGGGATATTAGGGCCAGGGATATTAGGGCCAGGGATATTAGGGGCAGAGATATTAGGGCCAGCGATATTAGGGCCAGGGATATTAGGGCCAGGGATATTAAGGCCAGGGATATTAGGGCCAGGGATATTAGGGCCAGGGATATTAGGGCCAGGGATATTAGGGCCAGGGATATTAGGGCCAGGGATATTAGGTCCAGGGATATTAGGGCCAGGGATATTACGGCCAGGGATATTAGGGCCAGGGATATTAGGGCCAGGGATATTAGGGCCAGGGATATTAGGGCCAGGGTTATTAGGGCCAGGGATATTAGGGCCAGGGATATTAGGGCCAGGGATATTAGGGCCAGGGATATTAGGGCCAGGGATATTAGGCCCAGTGATATTAGGGCCAGGGATTTTAGGGCAAGGGATTTTAGGGCCAGGGATATTAGGGCCAGGGATAATAGGGCCAGGGATGTTAGGTCCAGGGATATTAGGGCCAGGGATATTAGGGCCAGGGATATTAGGGCCAGGGATATTAGGGCCAGGGATATTAGGGCCAGGGTTATTAGGGCCAGGGATATTAGGGCCAGGGATATTAGGGCCAGGGATATTAGGGCCAGGGATATTAGGGTCAGGGATATTAGGGCCAGGGATATTAGGGCCAGGGATATTTGGGCCAGGGATATTAGGGCTACGGATATTAGGGCCAGGGATATTAGGGCCAGGGATATTAGGGCCAGAGATATTAGGGCCAGGGATATTAGGGCCAGGGATATTACGGTCAGGGATATTAGGGCCAGGGATATAATGGCCAGGGATATTAGGGCCAGGCATATTATGGCCAGGGATATTAGGGCCAGGGATATTAGGGCCAGGGATATTAGGGCCAGGGATATTAAGGCCAGGGATATTAGGGCCAGGGTTATTAGGGCCAGGGATGTTATGGCCAGCGATATTAGGTCCAGGGATATTAGGGCCAGGGATATTAGGTCCACTGATATTAGGGCCAGAGATATTAGTGCCAGGGATATTAGGGCCAGGGATATTAGGGCCAGGGATTTTAGGGTAAGGGATATTAGGGCCAGGGATATTAGGGCCAGGGATATTAGTGCCAGGGATATTAGGGCCAGGGATATTAGGTCCAGGGATATTAGGGCCAGGGATATTAGGTCCACTGATATTAGGGCCAGAGATATTAGGGCCATGGATATTAGGGCCAGGGATATTAGGGCCAGGGATATGAGGGCCAGGGATATTAGGGCCAGGGATATTAGGGCCAGCGATATTAGGGCCAGGGATATTAGGGCCAGGGATATTAGGGCCAGGGATATTAGGGCCAGGGATATTAGGGCCAGGGATATTAGGGCCAGGGATATTATATCCAGGGATATTAGGGCCAGGGATATTAGGGCCAGGGATAATAGGGCCAGGGATATTATGGCCAGGGATATTATGGAAGGGATAATAAGCCTGGGATATTAGGGCCAGGTATATTAGGGCCAGGGATATTAGGGCCAGGGATATAAGGGCCAGGGATATTAGGGCCAGGGATATTAGGGCCAGGGATATTAGGGCCAGGGATATTAGGGCCAGGGATATTAGGGCCAGGGATATTAGGGCCAGGGATTTTAGGGCAAGGGATATTAGGGCCAGGGATATTAGGGCCAGGGATATTAGTGCCAGGGATATGAGGGCCAGGGATATTAGGTCCAGGGATATTAGGGCCAGGGATATTAGGTCCAGGGATATTAGGGCCAGGGATATTAGGGCCATGGATATTAGGGCCAGGGACATTAGGGCCAGGGATATTAGGTCCAGGGATATTAGGGCCAGGGATATTAGGGCCAGGGATATTAGGGCCAGGGATATTAGGTCCACGGATATTACGGCCAGAGATATTAGGGCGAGGGATATTAGGGCCAGGGATATTAGAGCCAGGGATATTAGGGTCAGGGATATTAGGGCCAGGGATATTAGGGCCAGGGATATTAGGGCCAGGGATATTAGGGCCAGGGATATTAGGGCCAGGGATATTAGGGCCAGGGATATTAGGGCCAGGGATATTAGGGCCAGGGAGATTAGGGCCAGCATTATTAGGGACAGGGATATTAGTGCCAGGGATATTATGGCCAGGGATATTAGGGCCAGGGATATTAGGGCAAGGGATATTAGGGCCAAGGATATTAGGGCCAGGGATATTAGTGTCAGGGATATTAGGGCCAGGGATATTAGGGCCAGGGATATTTGGGCCAGGGATATTAGGGCCACGGATATTAGGGCCAGGGATATTAGGGCCAGGGATATTAGGGCCAGAGATATTAGGGCCAGGGATATTAGGGCCAGGGATATTATGGTCAGGGATATTAGGGCCAGGGATATAATGGCTAGGGATATTAGGGCCAGGCATATTATGGCCAGGGATATTAGGGCCAGGGATATTAGGGCCAGGGATATTAGGGCCAGGGATATTAGGGCAAGGGATATTAATGCCAGGGATATTAGGGCCAGGGATATTAGGGCCAGGGATATTATGGCCAGCGATATTAGGGCCAGGGATATTAGGGCCAGGGATATTAGGTCCAGGGATATTAGGGCCAGGGATATTAGGGCCAGGGATATTAGGGCCAGGGATATTAGGGCCAGGGATATTAGGTCCACGGATATTACGGCCAGAGATATTAGGGCGAGGGATATTAGGGCCAGGGATATTAGGGCCAGGGATATTAGGGTCATGGATATTAGGGCCAGGGATATTAGGGCCAGGGATATTAGGGCCAGGGATATTAGGGCCAGGGATATTAGGGCCAGGGATATTAGGGCCAGGGATGTTAGGGCCAGGGATGTTAGGGCCAGGGATATTATGGCCAGGGATATTAGGGCAAGGGATATTAGGGCCAGGGATATTAGGGCCAGGGATATTAGGGCCAGGGATATTAGGGGCAGAGATATTAGGGCCAGCGATATTAGGGCCAGGGATATTAGGGCCAGGGATATTAAGGCCAGGGATATTAGGGCCGGGGATATTAGGGCCAGGGATATTAGGGCCAGGGATATTAGGGCCAGGGATATTAGGGCCAGGGATATTAGGTCCAGGGATATTAGGGCCAGGGATATTACGGCCAGGGATATTAGGGCCAGGGATATTAGGGCCAGGGATATTAGGGCCAGGGATATTAGGGCCAGGGTTATTAGGGCCAGGGATATTAGGGCCAGGGATATTAGGGCCAGGGATATTAGGGCCAGGGATATTAGGGCCAGGGATATTAGGCCCAGTGATATTAGGGCCAGGGATTTTAGGGCAAGGGATTTTAGGGCCAGGGATATTAGGGCCAGGGATATTAGGGCCAGGGATGTTAGGTCCAGGGATATTAGGGCCAGGGATATTAGGGCCAGGGATATTAGGGCCAGGGATATTAGGGCCAGGGATATTAGGGCCAGGGTTATTAGGGCCAGGGATATTAGGGCCAGGGATATTAGGGCCAGGGATATTAGGGCCAGGGATATTAGGGTCAGGGATATTAGGGCCAGGGATATTAGGGCCAGGGATATTTGGGCCAGGGATATTAGGGCTATGGATATTAGGGCCAGGGATATTAGGGCCAGGGATATTAGGGCCAGAGATATTAGGGCCAGGGATATTAGGGCCAGGGATATTACGGTCAGGGATATTAGGGCCAGGGATATAATGGCCAGGGATATTAGGGCCACGGATATTAGGGCCAGGGATATTAGGGCCAGGGATATTAGGGCCAGAGATATTAGGGCCAGGGATATTAGGGCCAGGGATATTATGGTCAGGGATATTAGGGCCAGGGATATAATGGCTAGGGATATTAGGGCCAGGCATATTATGGCCAGGGATATTAGGGCCAGGGATATTAGGGCCAGGGATATTAGGGCCAGGGATATTAGGGCAAGGGATATTAATGCCAGGGATATTAGGGCCAGGGATATTAGGGCCAGGGATATTATGGCCAGCGATATTAGGGCCAGGGATATTAGGGCCAGGGATATTAGGTCCAGGGATATTAGGGCCAGGGATATTAGGGCCAGGGATATTAGGGCCAGGGATATTAGGGCCAGGGATATTAGGTCCACGGATATTACGGCCAGAGATATTAGGGCGAGGGATATTAGGGCCAGGGATATTAGGGCCAGGGATATTAGGGTCATGGATATTAGGGCCAGGGATATTAGGGCCAGGGATATTAGGGCCAGGGATATTTGGGCCAGGGATGTTAGGGCCAGGGATATTAGGGCCAGGGATGTTAGGGCCAGGGATGTTAGGGCCAGGGATATTAGGGCCAGGGATATTATGGCCAGGGATATTAGGGCAAGGGATATTAGGGCCAGGGATATTAGGGCCAGGGATATTAGGGCCAGGGATATTAGGGGCAGAGATATTAGGGCCAGCGATATTAGGGCCAGGGATATTAGGGCCAGGGATATTAAGGCCAGGGATATTAGGGCCAGGGATATTAGGGCCAGGGATATTAGGGCCAGGGATATTAGGGCCAGGGATATTAGGTCCAGGGATATTAGGGCCAGGGATATTACGGCCAGGGATATTAGGGCCAGGGATATTAGGGCCAGGGATATTAGGGCCAGGGATATTAGGGCCAGGGTTATTAGGGCCAGGGATATTAGGGCCAGGGATATTAGGGCCAGGGATATTAGGGCCAGGGATATTAGGGCCAGGGATATTAGGCCCAGTGATATTAGGGCCAGGGATTTTAGGGCAAGGGATTTTAGGGCCAGGGATATTAGGGCCAGGGATAATAGGGCCAGGGATGTTAGGTCCAGGGATATTAGGGCCAGGGATATTAGGGCCAGGGATATTAGGGCCAGGGATATTAGGGCCAGGGATATTAGGGCCAGGGTTATTAGGGCCAGGGATATTAGGGCCAGGGATATTAGGGCCAGGGATATTAGGGCCAGGGATATTAGGGTCAGGGATATTAGGGCCAGGGATATTAGGGCCAGGGATATTTGGGCCAGGGATATTAGGGCTACGGATATTAGGGCCAGGGATATTAGGGCCAGGGATATTAGGGCCAGAGATATTAGGGCCAGGGATATTAGGGCCAGGGATATTACGGTCAGGGATATTAGGGCCAGGGATATAATGGCCAGGGATATTAGGGCCAGGCATATTATGGCCAGGGATATTAGGGCCAGGGATATTAGGGCCAGGGATATTAGGGCCAGGGATATTAAGGCCAGGGATATTAGGGCCAGGGTTATTAGGGCCAGGGATGTTATGGCCAGCGATATTAGGGCCAGGGATATTAGGGCCAGGGATATTAGGGCCAGGGATATTAGGGCCAGGGATATTAGGGCCAGGGATATTAGGGCCAGGGATATTAGGGCCAGGGATATTAGGTCCACGGATATTACGGCCAGGGTTATTAGGGCCAGGGATATTAGGGCCAGGGATATTAGGGCCAGGGATATTAGGGCCAGGGATATTAGGGCCAGGGTTATTAGGGCCAGGGTTATAAAGGCCAGGGATATTAGGGCCAGGGATATTAGGGCCAGGGATATTAGGGCCAGGGATATTAGGGCCAGGGATATTGGGGCCAGGGATATTATGGCCAGGGATATTAGGGCCAGGGATATTAGGGCCAGGGATATTAGGGCCAGGGATTTTAGGGCAAGGGATATTAGGGCCAGGGATATTAGGGCCAGGGATATTAGTGCCAGGGTTATTAGGGCCAGGGATATTAGGTCCAGGGATAGTAGGGCCAGGGATATTAGGTCCAGGGATATTAGGGCCAGGGATATTAGGGCCATGGATATTAGGGCCAGGGATATTAGGGCCAGGGATATTAGGGCCAGGGATATTAGGGCCAGGGATATTAGGGCCAGCGATATTAGGGCCAGGGATATTAGGACCAGGGATATTAGGGCCAGGGATATTAGAGCCAGGCATATTAGGGCCAGGGATATTAGGACCAGGTATATTAGGGCCAGGGATATTAGGGCCAGGGATATTAGGGCCAGGGATATTAGGGCCAGGGATATTAGGGCCAGGGATATTAGGGCCAGGGATATTAGGGCCAGGGATATTAGGGCCAGGGATATTTGGGCCAGGGATATTAGGGCCACGGATATTAGGACCAGGGATATTAGGGCCAGGGATATTAGGGCCAGAGATATTAGGGCCAGGGATATTAGGGCCAGGGATATTATGGTCAGGGATATTAGGGCCAGGGATATAATGGCCAGGGATATTAGGGCCAGGCATATTATGGCCAGGGATATTAGGGCCAGGGATATTAGGGCCAGGGATATTAGGGCCAGGGATATTAGGGCCAGGGATATTAAGGCCAAGGATATTAGGGCCAGGGATATTATGGCCAGGGATATTAGGGCCAGGGATATTAGGGCCAGGGATATTATGGCCAGGGATATCAGGTCCACGGATATTACGGCCAGGGATATTAGGGCCAGGGATATTAGGGCCAGAGATATTAGGGCCAGGGATATTAGGGCCAGGGATATTAGGGCCAGGGTTATTAGGGCCAGGGATATTAGGGCCAGGGATATTATGGCCAGGGATATTATGGAAGGGATATTAAGCCTGGGATATTAGGGCCAGGTATATTAGGGCCAGGGATATTAGGACCAGGGATATAAGGGCCAGGGATATTAGGGCCAGGGATATTATGGCCAGGGATATTAGGGCCAGGGATATTAGGGCCAGGGATATTGGGGCCAGGGATATTAGGGCCAGGGATATTAGGGCCAGGGATATTAGGGCCAGGAATATTAGGGCCAGGGATATTAGGGCCAGGGATTTTAGGGCCAGGGATATTAGGGCCAGGGATATTAGGGCCAGGGATATTAGGGCCAGGGATATCAGGGCCAGGGATATCAGGGCCAGGGATATTAGGGCCAGGGATATTAGCGCCAGGGATATTCGGGCCAGGGATTTTAGGGCCAGGGATATTAGGGCCAGGGATATTATGGCCAGGGATATTATGGCTAGGGATATGAGGGCCAGGGATATGAGGGCCAGGGATATTAGGGCCAGGGATATTAGGGCCAGGGATTTTAGGGCCAGGGATATTAGGGCCAGGGATATTAGGGCCAGGGATATTAGGGCCAGGGATATTAGGGCCAGGGATATTAGGGCCAGGGATATTAGGGCCAGGGATATTAGGGCCAGAGATATTAGGGCCAGGGATATTAGGGCCAGGGATATTATGGTCAGGGATATTAGGGCCAGGGATATAATGGCTAGGGATATTAGGGCCAGGCATATTATGGCCAGGGATATTAGGGCCAGGGATATTAGGGCCAGGGATATTAGGGCCAGGGATATTAGGGCAAGGGATATTAATGCCAGGGATATTAGGGCCAGGGATATTAGGGCCAGGGATATTATGGCCAGCGATATTAGGGCCAGGGATATTAGGGCCAGGGATATTAGGTCCAGGGATATTAGGGCCAGGGATATTAGGGCCAGGGATATTAGGGCCAGGGATATTAGGGCCAGGGATATTAGGTCCACGGATATTATGGCCAGAGATATTAGGGCGAGGGATATTAGGGCCAGGGATATTAGGGCCAGGGATATTAGGGTCATGGATATTAGGGCCAGGGATATTAGGGCCAGGGATATTAGGGCCAGGGATATTTGGGCCAGGGATATTAGGGCCAGGGATATTAGGGCCAGGGATGTTAGGGCCAGGGATGTTAGGGCCAGGGATATTAGGGCCAGGGATATTATGGCCAGGGATATTAGGGCAAGGGATATTAGGGCCAGGGATATTAGGGCCAGGGATATTAGGGCCAGGGATATTAGGGGCAGAGATATTAGGGCCAGCGATATTAGGGCCAGGGATATTAGGGCCAGGGATATTAAGGCCAGGGATATTAGGGCCAGGGATATTAGGGCCAGGGATATTAGGGCCAGGGATATTAGGGCCAGGGATATTAGGGCCAGGGATATTAGGTCCAGGTATATTAGGGCCAGGGATATTACGGCCAGGGATATTAGGGCCAGGGATATTAGGGCCAGGGATATTAGGGCCAGGGATATTAGGGCCAGGGTTATTAGGGCCAGGGATATTAGGGCCAGGGATATTAGGGCCAGGGATATTAGGGCCAGGGATATTAGGGCCAGGGATATTAGGCCCAGTGATATTAGGGCCAGGGATTTTAGGGCAAGGGATTTTAGGGCCAGGGATATTAGGGCCAGGGATAATAGGGCCAGGGATGTTAGGTCCAGGGATATTAGGGCCAGGGATATTAGGGCCAGGGATATTAGGGCCAGGGATATTAGGGCCAGGGATATTAGGGCCAGGGTTATTAGGGCCAGGGATATTAGGGCCAGGGATATTAGGGCCAGGGATATTAGGGCCAGGGATATTAGGGTCAGGGATATTAGGGCCAGGGATATTAGGGCCAGGGATATTTGGGCCAGGGATATTAGGGCTACGGATATTAGGGCCAGGGATATTAGGGCCAGGGATATTAGGGCCAGAGATATTAGGGCCAGGGATATTAGGGCCAGGGATATTACGGTCAGGGATATTAGGGCCAGGGATATAATGGCCAGGGATATTAGGGCCAGGCATATTATGGCCAGGGATATTAGGGCCAGGGATATTAGGGCCAGGGATATTAGGGCCAGGGATATTAAGGCCAGGGATATTAGGGCCAGGGTTATTAGGGCCAGGGATGTTATGGCCAGCGATATTAGGTCCAGGGATATTAGGGCCAGGGATATTAGGTCCACTGATATTAGGGCCAGAGATATTAGTGCCAGGGATATTAGGGCCAGGGATATTAGGGCCAGGGATTTTAGGGTAAGGGATATTAGGGCCAGGGATATTAGGGCCAGGGATATTAGTGCCAGGGATATTAGGGCCAGGGATATTAGGTCCAGGGATATTAGGGCCAGGGATATTAGGTCCACTGATATTAGGGCCAGAGATATTAGGGCCATGGATATTAGGGCCAGGGATATTAGGGCCAGGGATATGAGGGCCAGGGATATTAGGGCCAGGGATATTAGGGCCAGCGATATTAGGGCCAGGGATATTAGGGCCAGGGATATTAGGGCCAGGGATATTAGGGCCAGGGATATTAGGGCCAGGGATATTAGGGCCAGGGATATTATATCCAGGGATATTAGGGCCAGGGATATTAGGGCCAGGGATATTAGGGCCAGGGATATTATGGCCAGGGATATTATGGAAGGGATAATAAGCCTGGGATATTAGGGCCAGGTATATTAGGGCCAGGGATATTAGGGCCAGGGATATAAGGGCCAGGGATATTAGGGCCAGGGATATTAGGGCCAGGGATATTAGGGCCAGGGATATTAGGGCCAGGGATATTAGGGCCAGGGATATTAGGGCCAGGGATTTTAGGGCAAGGGATATTAGGGCCAGGGATATTAGGGCCAGGGATATTAGTGCCAGGGATATGAGGGCCAGGGATATTAGGTCCAGGGATATTAGGGCCAGGGATATTAGGTCCAGGGATATTAGGGCCAGGGATATTAGGGCCATGGATATTAGGGCCAGGGACATTAGGGCCAGGGATATTAGGTCCAGGGATATTAGGGCCAGGGATATTAGGGCCAGGGATATTAGGGCCAGGGATATTAGGTCCACGGATATTACGGCCAGAGATATTAGGGCGAGGGATATTAGGGCCAGGGATATTAGAGCCAGGGATATTAGGGTCAGGGATATTAGGGCCAGGGATATTAGGGCCAGGGATATTAGGGCCAGGGATATTAGGGCCAGGGATATTAGGGCCAGGGATATTAGGGCCAGGGATATTAGGGCCAGGGATATTAGGGCCAGGGAGATTAGGGCCAGCATTATTAGGGACAGGGATATTAGTGCCAGGGATATTATGGCCAGGGATATTAGGGCCAGGGATATTAGGGCAAGGGATATTAGGGCCAAGGATATTAGGGCCAGGGATATTAGTGTCAGGGATATTAGGGCCAGGGATATTAGGGCCAGGGATATTTGGGCCAGGGATATTAGGGCCACGGATATTAGGGCCAGGGATATTAGGGCCAGGGATATTAGGGCCAGAGATATTAGGGCCAGGGATATTAGGGCCAGGGATATTATGGTCAGGGATATTAGGGCCAGGGATATAATGGCTAGGGATATTAGGGCCAGGCATATTATGGCCAGGGATATTAGGGCCAGGGATATTAGGGCCAGGGATATTAGGGCCAGGGATATTAGGGCAAGGGATATTAATGCCAGGGATATTAGGGCCAGGGATATTAGGGCCAGGGATATTATGGCCAGCGATATTAGGGCCAGGGATATTAGGGCCAGGGATATTAGGTCCAGGGATATTAGGGCCAGGGATATTAGGGCCAGGGATATTAGGGCCAGGGATATTAGGGCCAGGGATATTAGGTCCACGGATATTACGGCCAGAGATATTAGGGCGAGGGATATTAGGGCCAGGGATATTAGGGCCAGGGATATTAGGGTCATGGATATTAGGGCCAGGGATATTAGGGCCAGGGATATTAGGGCCAGGGATATTAGGGCCAGGGATATTAGGGCCAGGGATATTAGGGCCAGGGATGTTAGGGCCAGGGATGTTAGGGCCAGGGATATTATGGCCAGGGATATTAGGGCAAGGGATATTAGGGCCAGGGATATTAGGGCCAGGGATATTAGGGCCAGGGATATTAGGGGCAGAGATATTAGGGCCAGCGATATTAGGGCCAGGGATATTAGGGCCAGGGATATTAAGGCCAGGGATATTAGGGCCGGGGATATTAGGGCCAGGGATATTAGGGCCAGGGATATTAGGGCCAGGGATATTAGGGCCAGGGATATTAGGTCCAGGGATATTAGGGCCAGGGATATTACGGCCAGGGATATTAGGGCCAGGGATATTAGGGCCAGGGATATTAGGGCCAGGGATATTAGGGCCAGGGTTATTAGGGCCAGGGATATTAGGGCCAGGGATATTAGGGCCAGGGATATTAGGGCCAGGGATATTAGGGCCAGGGATATTAGGCCCAGTGATATTAGGGCCAGGGATTTTAGGGCAAGGGATTTTAGGGCCAGGGATATTAGGGCCAGGGATATTAGGGCCAGGGATGTTAGGTCCAGGGATATTAGGGCCAGGGATATTAGGGCCAGGGATATTAGGGCCAGGGATATTAGGGCCAGGGATATTAGGGCCAGGGTTATTAGGGCCAGGGATATTAGGGCCAGGGATATTAGGGCCAGGGATATTAGGGCCAGGGATATTAGGGTCAGGGATATTAGGGCCAGGGATATTAGGGCCAGGGATATTTGGGCCAGGGATATTAGGGCTATGGATATTAGGGCCAGGGATATTAGGGCCAGGGATATTAGGGCCAGAGATATTAGGGCCAGGGATATTAGGGCCAGGGATATTACGGTCAGGGATATTAGGGCCAGGGATATAATGGCCAGGGATATTAGGGCCACGGATATTAGGGCCAGGGATATTAGGGCCAGGGATATTAGGGCCAGAGATATTAGGGCCAGGGATATTAGGGCCAGGGATATTATGGTCAGGGATATTAGGGCCAGGGATATAATGGCTAGGGATATTAGGGCCAGGCATATTATGGCCAGGGATATTAGGGCCAGGGATATTAGGGCCAGGGATATTAGGGCCAGGGATATTAGGGCAAGGGATATTAATGCCAGGGATATTAGGGCCAGGGATATTAGGGCCAGGGATATTATGGCCAGCGATATTAGGGCCAGGGATATTAGGGCCAGGGATATTAGGTCCAGGGATATTAGGGCCAGGGATATTAGGGCCAGGGATATTAGGGCCAGGGATATTAGGGCCAGGGATATTAGGTCCACGGATATTACGGCCAGAGATATTAGGGCGAGGGATATTAGGGCCAGGGATATTAGGGCCAGGGATATTAGGGTCATGGATATTAGGGCCAGGGATATTAGGGCCAGGGATATTAGGGCCAGGGATATTTGGGCCAGGGATATTAGGGCCAGGGATATTAGGGCCAGGGATGTTAGGGCCAGGGATGTTAGGGCCAGGGATATTAGGGCCAGGGATATTATGGCCAGGGATATTAGGGCAAGGGATATTAGGGCCAGGGATATTAGGGCCAGGGATATTAGGGCCAGGGATATTAGGGGCAGAGATATTAGGGCCAGCGATATTAGGGCCAGGGATATTAGGGCCAGGGATATTAAGGCCAGGGATATTAGGGCCAGGGATATTAGGGCCAGGGATATTAGGGCCAGGGATATTAGGGCCAGGGATATTAGGTCCAGGGATATTAGGGCCAGGGATATTACGGCCAGGGATATTAGGGCCAGGGATATTAGGGCCAGGGATATTAGGGCCAGGGATATTAGGGCCAGGGTTATTAGGGCCAGGGATATTAGGGCCAGGGATATTAGGGCCAGGGATATTAGGGCCAGGGATATTAGGGCCAGGGATATTAGGCCCAGTGATATTAGGGCCAGGGATTTTAGGGCAAGGGATTTTAGGGCCAGGGATATTAGGGCCAGGGATAATAGGGCCAGGGATGTTAGGTCCAGGGATATTAGGGCCAGGGATATTAGGGCCAGGGATATTAGGGCCAGGGATATTAGGGCCAGGGATATTAGGGCCAGGGTTATTAGGGCCAGGGATATTAGGGCCAGGGATATTAGGGCCAGGGATATTAGGGCCAGGGATATTAGGGTCAGGGATATTAGGGCCAGGGATATTAGGGCCAGGGATATTTGGGCCAGGGATATTAGGGCTACGGATATTAGGGCCAGGGATATTAGGGCCAGGGATATTAGGGCCAGAGATATTAGGGCCAGGGATATTAGGGCCAGGGATATTACGGTCAGGGATATTAGGGCCAGGGATATAATGGCCAGGGATATTAGGGCCAGGCATATTATGGCCAGGGATATTAGGGCCAGGGATATTAGGGCCAGGGATATTAGGGCCAGGGATATTAAGGCCAGGGATATTAGGGCCAGGGTTATTAGGGCCAGGGATGTTATGGCCAGCGATATTAGGGCCAGGGATATTAGGGCCAGGGATATTAGGGCCAGGGATATTAGGGCCAGGGATATTAGGGCCAGGGATATTAGGGCCAGGGATATTAGGGCCAGGGATATTAGGTCCACGGATATTACGGCCAGGGTTATTAGGGCCAGGGATATTAGGGCCAGGGATATTAGGGCCAGGGATATTAGGGCCAGGGATATTAGGGCCAGGGTTATTAGGGCCAGGGTTATAAAGGCCAGGGATATTAGGGCCAGGGATATTAGGGCCAGGGATATTAGGGCCAGGGATATTAGGGCCAGGGATATTGGGGCCAGGGATATTATGGCCAGGGATATTAGGGCCAGGGATATTAGGGCCAGGGATATTAGGGCCAGGGATTTTAGGGCAAGGGATATTAGGGCCAGGGATATTAGGGCCAGGGATATTAGTGCCAGGGTTATTAGGGCCAGGGATATTAGGTCCAGGGATAGTAGGGCCAGGGATATTAGGTCCAGGGATATTAGGGCCAGGGATATTAGGGCCATGGATATTAGGGCCAGGGATATTAGGGCCAGGGATATTAGGGCCAGGGATATTAGGGCCAGGGATATTAGGGCCAGCGATATTAGGGCCAGGGATATTAGGACCAGGGATATTAGGGCCAGGGATATTAGAGCCAGGCATATTAGGGCCAGGGATATTAGGACCAGGTATATTAGGGCCAGGGATATTAGGGCCAGGGATATTAGGGCCAGGGATATTAGGGCCAGGGATATTAGGGCCAGGGATATTAGGGCCAGGGATATTAGGGCCAGGGATATTAGGGCCAGGGATATTTGGGCCAGGGATATTAGGGCCACGGATATTAGGACCAGGGATATTAGGGCCAGGGATATTAGGGCCAGAGATATTAGGGCCAGGGATATTAGGGCCAGGGATATTATGGTCAGGGATATTAGGGCCAGGGATATAATGGCCAGGGATATTAGGGCCAGGCATATTATGGCCAGGGATATTAGGGCCAGGGATATTAGGGCCAGGGATATTAGGGCCAGGGATATTAGGGCCAGGGATATTAAGGCCAAGGATATTAGGGCCAGGGATATTATGGCCAGGGATATTAGGGCCAGGGATATTAGGGCCAGGGATATTATGGCCAGGGATATCAGGTCCACGGATATTACGGCCAGGGATATTAGGGCCAGGGATATTAGGGCCAGAGATATTAGGGCCAGGGATATTAGGGCCAGGGATATTAGGGCCAGGGTTATTAGGGCCAGGGATATTAGGGCCAGGGATATTATGGCCAGGGATATTATGGAAGGGATATTAAGCCTGGGATATTAGGGCCAGGTATATTAGGGCCAGGGATATTAGGACCAGGGATATAAGGGCCAGGGATATTAGGGCCAGGGATATTATGGCCAGGGATATTAGGGCCAGGGATATTAGGGCCAGGGATATTGGGGCCAGGGATATTAGGGCCAGGGATATTAGGGCCAGGGATATTAGGGCCAGGAATATTAGGGCCAGGGATATTAGGGCCAGGGATTTTAGGGCCAGGGATATTAGGGCCAGGGATATTAGGGCCAGGGATATTAGGGCCAGGGATATCAGGGCCAGGGATATCAGGGCCAGGGATATTAGGGCCAGGGATATTAGCGCCAGGGATATTAGGGCCAGGGATTTTAGGGCCAGGGATATTAGGGCCAGGGATATTATGGCCAGGGATATTATGGCTAGGGATATGAGGGCCAGGGATATGAGGGCCAGGGATATTAGGGCCAGGGATATTAGGGCCAGGGATTTTAGGGCCAGGGATATTAGGGCCAGGGATATTAGGGCCAGGGATATTAGGGCCAGGGATATTAGGGCCAGGGATATTAGGGCCAGGGATATTAGGGCCAGGGATATTAGGGCCAGGGATATTAGGGCCAGGGATATTAGGGCCAGGGATATTAGGGCCAGGGATATTAGGGCCAGGGATATTAGGGCCAGGGATATTAGGGCCAGGGATATTAGGCCCAGTGATATTAGGGCCAGGGATTTTAGGGCAAGGGATATTAGGGACAGGGATATTAGGGCCAGGGATATTAGGGCCAGGGATGTTAGGTCCACGGATATTAGGGCCAGGGATATTAGGGCCAGGGATATTAGGGCCAGGGATATTAGGGCCAGGGATATTAGGGCCAGGGTTATTAGGGCCAGGGATATTAGGGCCAGGGATATTAGGGCCAGGGATATTAGGGCCAGGGATATTAGGGCCAGGGATATTAGGGCCAGGGATATTAGGGCCAGGGATATTAGGGCAAGGGATATTAGGGCCAGGGATATTAGGGCCAGGGATATTAGTGCCAGGGATATTAGGGCCAGGGATATTAGGTCCAGGGATATTAGGGCCAGGGATATTAGGTCCAGGGATATTAGGGCCAGGGATATTAGGGCCATGGATATTAGGGCCAGGGATATTAGGGCCAGGGTTATTAGGGCCAGGGATATTAGGGCCAGGGATATTAGGGCCAGGGATATTAGGGCCAGGGATATTAGGGCCAGGGATATTAGGGCCAGGGATATTAGGGCCAGGGATATTAGGGCCAGGGATTTTAGGGCAAGGGATATTAGGGCCAGGGATATTAGGGCCAGGGATATTAGGGCCAGGGATATTAGGTCCAGGGATATTAGGGCCAGAGATATTAGGGCCAGGGATATTAGGACCAGGGATATCAGGGCCAGGAATATGAGGGCCAGGGATATTAGGGCCAGGGATATTAGGGCCAGGGATATTAGGGCCAGGGATATTAGGGCCAGGGATATTAGGGCCAGGGATATTAGGGCCAGGGATATTAGGGCCAGGGAGATTAGGGCCAGCATTATTAGGGACAGGGATATTAGTGCCAGGGATATTATGGCCAGGGATATTAGGCGCCAGGGATATTAGGGCAAGGGATATTAGGGCCAGGGATATTAGGGCCAGGGATATTAATGCCAGGGATATTAGGGCCAGGGATATTAGGGCCAGGGATATTAGGGCCAGGGATATTAGGGCCAGGGATATTAATGCCAGGGATATTAGGGCCAGGGATATTAGGGCCAGGGATATTATGGCCAGTGATATTAGGGCCAGGGATATTAGGGCCAGGGATATTAGGGCCAGGGATATTAGGGCCAGGGATATTAGGTCCAGGGATATTAGGGCCAGGGATATTAGGGCCAGGGATATTAGGGCCAGGGATATTAGGGCCAGGGATATTAGGTCCACGGATATTACGGCCAGAGATATTAGGGCGAGGGATATTAGGGCCAGGGATATTAGGGCCAGGGATATTAGGGTCAGGGATATTAGGGCCATGGATATTAGGGCCAGGGATATTTGGGCCAGGGATATTAGGACCACGGATATTAGGGCCAGGGATATTAGGGCCAGGGATATTAGGGCCAGAGATATTAGGGCCAGGGATATTAGGGCCAGGGATATTACGGTCAGGGATATTAGGGCCAGGGATATAATGGCCAGGGATATTAGGGCCAGGCATATTATGGCCAGGGATATTAGGGCCAGGGATATTAGGGCCAGGGATATTAGGGCCAGGGATATTAGGGCCAGGGATATTAAGGCCAGGGATATTAGGGCCAGGGATATTAGGGCCAGGGATATTATGGCCAGCGATATTAGGGCCAGGGATATTAGGGCCTAGGATATTAGGGCCAGGGATATTAGGGCCAGAAATATTAGGGCCAGGGATATTAGGGCCAGGGATATTAGGGCCAGGGATATTACGGCCAGGGATATCAGGTCCACGGATATTACGGCCAGGGATATTAGGGCCAGGGATATTAGGGCCAGAGATATTAGGGCCAGGGATATTAGGGCCAGGGATATTAGGGCCAGGGTTATTAGGGCCAGGGTTATTAAGGCCAGGGATATTAGGGCCAGGGATATTAGGGCCAGGGATATTAGGGCCAGGGATATTAGGGCCAGGGATATTAGGGCCAGGGATATTAGGGTCAGGGATATTAGGGCCAGGGATATTAGGGCCAGGGATATTAGGGCAAGGGATATTAGGGCCAGGGATATTAGGGCCAGGGATATTAGTGCCAGGGATATTAGGGCCAGGGATATTAGGTCCAGGGATATTAGGGCCAGGGATATTAGGTCCAGGGATATTAGGGCCAGGGATATTAGGGCCATGGATATTAGGGCAAGGGATATTAGGGCCAGGGATATTAGGTCCAGGGATATTAGGGCCAGGGATATTAGGGCCAGGGATATTAGGGCCAGGGATATTAGGGCCAGGGATATTAGGTCCACGGATATTACCGCCAGAGATATTAGGGCGAGGGATATTAGGGCCAGGGATATTAGGGCCAGGGATATTAGGGTCATGGATATTAGGGCCAGGGATATTAGGGCCAGGGATATTTGGGCCAGGGATATTAGGGCCACGGATATTAGGGCCAGGGATATTAGGGCCAGGGATATTAGGGCCAGAGATATTAGGGCCAGGGATATTAGGGCCAGGGATATTACGGTCAGGGATATTAGGGCCAGGGATATAATGGCCAGGGATATTAGGGCCAGGCATATTATGGCCAGGGATATTTGGGCCAGGGATATTAGGGCCACGGATATTAGGGCCAGGGATATTAGGGCCAGGGGAATTAGGGCCAGAGATATTAGGGCCAGGGATATTAGGGCCAGGGATATTGGGGCCAGGGATATTAGGGCCAGGGATTTTAGGGCAAGGGATATTAGGGCCAGGGATATTAGGGCCAGGGATATTAGTGCCAGGGATATTAGGGCCAGGGATATTAGGTCCTGGGATATTAGGGCCAGGGATATTAGGTCCAGGGATATTAGTGCCAGGGATATTAGGGCCATGGATATTAGGGCCAGGGATATTAGCGCCAGGGATATTAGGTCCAGGGATATTAGGGCCAGGGATATTAGGGCCAGGGATATTAGGGCCAGGGATATTAGGGCCAGGGATATTAGGTCCACGGATATTACGGCCAGAGATATTAGGGCGAGGGATATTAGGGCCAGGGATATTAGGGCCAGGGATATTAGGGTCAGGGATATTAGGGCCAGGGATATTAGGGCCAGGGATATTTGGGCCAGGGATATTAGGGCCACGGATATTAGGGCCAGGGATATTAGGGCCAGGGGAATTAGGGCCAGAGATATTAGGGCCAGGGATATTAGGGCCAGGGATATTATGGTCAGGGATATTAGGGCCAGGGATATAATGGCCAGGGATTTTAGGGCCAGGGATATTAGGGCCAGAGATATTAGGGCCAGGGATATTAGGGCCAGGGATATTACGGTCAGGGATATTAGGGCCAGGTATATAATGGCCAGGGATATTAGGGCCAGGCATATTATGGCCAGGGATATTAGGGCCAGGGATATTAGGGCCAGGGATATTAGGGCCAGGGATATTAGGGCCAGGGATATTAAGGCCAGGGATATTAGGGCCAGGGATATTAGGGCCACGGATTTTATGGCCAGCGATATTAGGGCCAGGGATATTAGGGCCAGGGATATTAGGGCCAGGGATATTAGGGCCAGAAATATTAGGGCCAGGGATATTAGGGCCAGGGATATTAGGGCCAGGGATATTAGGGCCAGGGATATTAGGGCCAGGGATATTAGGTCCACCGATATTATGGCCAGGGATATTAGGGCCAGGGATATTAGGGCCAGAGATATTAGGGCCAGGGATATTAGGGCCAGGGATATTAGGGCCAGGGTTATTAGGGACAGGGTTATTAAGGCCAGGGATATTAGGGCCAGGGATATTAGGGCCAGGGATATTAGGGCCAGGGATATTAGGGCCAGGGATATTGGGGCCAGGGATATTAGGGCCAGGGATTTTAGGGCAAGGGATATTAGGGCCAGGGATATTAGGGCCAGGGATATTAGTGCCAGGGATATTAGGGCCAGGGATATTAGGTCCTGGGATATTAAGGCCAGGGATATTAGGTCCAGGGATATTAGTGCCAGGGATATTAGGGCCATGGATATTAGGGCCAGGGATATTAGGGCCAGGGATATTAGGTCCAGGAATATTAGGGCCAGGGATATTAGGGCCAGGGATATTAGGGCGAGGGATATTAGGGCCAGGGATATTAGGTCCACGGATATTACGGCCAGAGATATTAGGGCGAGGGATATTAGGGCCAGGGATATTAGGGCCAGGGATATTAGGGTCAGGGATATTAGGGCCAGGGATATTAGGGCCAGGGATATTTGGGCCAGGGATATTAGGGCCACGGATATTAGGGCCAGGGATATTAGGGCCAGGGGAATTAGGGCCAGAGATATTAGGGCCAGGGATATTAGGGCCAGGGATATTACGGTCAGGGATATTAGGGCCAGGGATATAATGGCCAGGGATATTAGGGCCAGGCATATTATGGCCAGGGATATTAGGGCCAGGGATATTAGGGCCAGGGATATTAGGGCCAGGGATATTAGGGCCAGGGATATTAAGGCCAGGGATATTAGGGCCAGGGATATTAGGGCCAGGGATATTATGGCCAGCGATATTAGGGCCAGGGATATTAGGGCCAAGGATATTAGGGCCAGGGATATTAGGGCCAGAAATATTAGGGCCAGGGATATTAGGGCCAGGGATATTAGGGCCAGGGATATTACGGCCAGGGATATCAGGTCCACGGATATTACGGCCAGGGATATTAGGGCCAGGGATATTAGGGCCAGAGATATTAGGGCCAGGGATATTAGGGCCAGGGATATTAGGGCCAGGGTTATTAGGGCCAGGGTTATTAAGGCCAGGGATATTAGGGCCAGGGATATTAGGGCCAGGGATATTAGGGCCAGGGATATTAGGGCCAGGGATATTAGGGCCAGGGTTATTAGGGCCAGGGTTATTAAGGCCAGGGATATTAGGGCCAGGGATATTAGGGCCAGGGATATTAGGGCCAGGGATATTAGGGCCAGGGATATTAGGGCCAGGGATATTAGGGCCAGGGATATTAGGGCCAGGGATATTAGGGCAAGGGATATTAGGGCCAGGGATATTAGGGCCAGGGATATTAGTGCCAGGGATATTAGGGCCAGGGATATTAGGTCCAGGGATATTAGGGCCAGGGATATTAGGTCCAGGGATATTAGGGCCAGGGATATTAGGGCCATGGATATTAGGGCCAGGGATATTAGGGCCAGGGTTATTAGGGCCAGGGATATTAGGGCCAGGGATATTAGGGCCAGGGATATTAGGGCCAGGGATATTAGGGCCAGGGATATTAGGGCCAGGGATATTAGGGCCAGGGATATTAGGGCCAGGGATTTTAGGGCAAGGGATATTAGGGCCAGGGATATTAGGGCCAGGGATATTAGGGCCAGGGATATTAGGTCCAGGGATATTAGGGCCAGGGATATTAGGGCCAGGGATATTAGGACCAGGGATATCAGGGCCAGGAATATGAGGGCCAGGGATATTAGGGCCAGGGATATTAGGGCCAGGGATATTAGGGCCAGGGATATTAGGGCCAGGGATATTAGGGCCAGAGATATTAGGGCCAGGGATATTAGGGCCAGGCAGATTAGGGCCAGCATTATTAGGGACAGGGATATTAGTGCCAGGGATATTATGGCCAGGGATATTAGGCGCCAGGGATATTAGGGCAAGGGATATTAGGGCCAGGGATATTAGGGCCAGGGATATTAGGGTCAGGGATATTAGGGCCAGGGATATTAGGGCCAGGGATATTTGGGCCAGGGATATTAGGGCCACGGATATTAGGGCCAGGGATATTAGGGCCAGGGATATTAGGGCCAGAGATATTAGGGCCAGGGATATTAGGGCCATGGATATTACGGTCATGGATATTAGGGCCAGGGATATAATGGCTAGAGATATTAGGGAAAGGCATATTATGTCCAGGGATATTAGGGCCAGGGATATTAGGGCCAGGGATATTAGGGCCAGGGATATTAGGGCCAGGGATATTAATGCCAGGGATATTAGGGCCAGGGATATTAGGGCCAGGGATATTATGGCCAGTGATATTAGGGCCAGGGATATTAGGGCCAGGGATATTAGGGCCAGGGATATTAGGGCCAGGGATATTAGGTCCAGGGATATTAGGGCCAGGGATATTAGGGCCAGGGATATTAGGGCCAGGGATATTAGGGCCAGGGATATTAGGTCCACGGATATTACGGCCAGAGATATTAGGGCGAGGGATATTAGGGCCAGGGATATTAGGGCCAGGGATATTAGGGTCAGGGATATTAGGGCCATGGATATTAGGGCCAGGGATATATGGGCCAGGGATATTAGGACCACGGATATTAGGGCCAGGGATATTAGGGCCAGGGATATTAGGGCCAGAGATATTAGGGCCAGGGATATTAGGGCCAGGGATATTACGGTCAGGGATATTAGGGCCAGGGATATAATGGGCAGGGATATTATGGCCAGGCATATTATGGCCAGGGATATTAGGGCCAGGGATATTAGGGCCAGGGATATTAGGGCCAGGGATATTAGGGCCAGGGATATTAAGGCCAGGGATATTAGGGCCAGGGATATTAGGGCCAGGGATATTATGGCCAGCGATATTAGGGCCAGGGATATTAGGGTCTAGGATATTAGGGCCAGGGATATTAGGGCCAGAAATATTAGGGCCAGGGATATTAGGGCCAGGGATATTAGGGCCAGGGATATTACGGCCAGGGATATCAGGTCCACGGATATTACGGCCAGGGATATTAGGGCCAGGGATATTAGGGCCAGAGATATTAGGGCCAGGGATATTAGGGCCAGGGATATTAGGGCCAGGGTTATTAGGGCCAGGGTTATTAAGGCCAGGGATATTAGGGCCAGGGATATTAGGGCCAGGGATATTAGCGCCAGGGATATTAGGGCCAGGGATATTAGGGCCAGGGATATTAGGGTCAGGGATATTAGGGCCAGGGATATTAGGGCAAGGGATATTAGGGCCAGGGATATTAGGGCCAGGGATATTAGTGCCAGGGATATTAGGGCCAGGGATATTAGGTCCAGGGATATTAGGGCCAGGGATATTAGGGCCATGGATATTAGGGCCAGGGATATTAGGGCCAGGGATATTAGGGCCAGGGATATTAGGGCCAGGGATATTAGGGCCAGCGATATTAGGGCCAGGGATATTAGGGCCAGGGATATTAGGGCCAGGGATATTAGAGCCAGGCATATTAGGGCCAGGGATATTAGGACCAGGTATATTAGGGCCAGGGATATTAGGGCCAGGGATATTAGGGCCAGGGATATTAGGGCCAGGGATATTAGGGCCAGGGATATTAGGGCCAGGGATATTAGGGCCAGGGATATTAGGGCCAGGGATATTTGGGCCAGGGATATTAGGGCCACGGATATTAGGACCAGGGATATTAGGGCCAGGGATATTAGGGCCAGAGATATTAGGGCCAGGGATATTAGGGCCAGGGATATTATGGTCAGGGATATTAGGGCCAGGGATATAATGGCCAGGGATATTAGGGCCAGGCATATTATGGCCAGGGATATTAGGGCCAGGGATATTAGGGCCAGGGATATTAGGGCCAGGGATATTAGGGCCAGGGATATTAAGGCCAAGGATATTAGGGCCAGGGATATTATGGCCAGGGATATTAGGGCCAGGGATATTAGGGCCAGGGATATTATGGCCAGGGATATCAGGTCCACGGATATTACGGCCAGGGATATTAGGGCCAGGGATATTAGGGCCAGAGATATTAGGGCCAGGGATATTAGGGCCAGGGATATTAGGGCCAGGGTTATTAGGGCCAGGGATATTAGGGCCAGGGATATTATGGCCAGGGATATTATGGAAGGGATATTAAGCCTGGGATATTAGGGCCAGGTATATTAGGGCCAGGGATATTAGGACCAGGGATATAAGGGCCAGGGATATTAGGGCCAGGGATATTATGGCCAGGGATATTAGGGCCAGGGATATTAGGGCCAGGGATATTGGGGCCAGGGATATTAGGGCCAGGGATATTAGGGCCAGGGATATTAGGGCCAGGAATATTAGGGCCAGGGATATTAGGGCCAGGGATTTTAGGGCCAGGGATATTAGGGCCAGGGATATTAGGGCCAGGGATATTAGGGCCAGGGATATCAGGGCCAGGGATATCAGGGCCAGGGATATTAGGGCCAGGGATATTAGCGCCAGGGATATTAGGGCCAGGGATTTTAGGGCCAGGGATATTAGGGCCAGGGATATTATGGCCAGGGATATTATGGCTAGGGATATGAGGGCCAGGGATATGAGGGCCAGGGATATTAGGGCCAGGGATATTAGGGCCAGGGATTTTAGGGCCAGGGATATTAGGACCAGGGATATTAGGGCCAGGGATATTAGGGCCAGGGATATTAGGGCCAGGGATATTAGGGCCAGGGATATTAGGGCCAGGGATATTAGGGCCAGGGATATTAGGGCCAGGGATATTAGGGCCAGGGATATTAGGGCCAGGGATATTAGGGCCAGGGATATTAGGGCCAGGGATATTAGGGCCAGGGATATTAGGGCCAGGGATATTAGGCCCAGTGATATTAGGGCCAGGGATTTTAGGGCAAGGGATATTAGGGACAGGGATATTAGGGCCAGGGATATTAGGGCCAGGGATGTTAGGTCCACGGATATTAGGGCCAGGGATATTAGGGCCAGGGATATTAGGGCCAGGGATATTAGGGCCAGGGATATTAGGGCCAGGGTTATTAGGGCCAGGGATATTAGGGCCAGGGATATTAGGGCCAGGGATATTAGGGCCAGGGATATTAGGGCCAGGGATATTAGGGCCAGGGATATTAGGGCCAGGGATATTAGGGCCAGGGATATTAGGGCCATGGATTTTAGGGCAAGGGATATTAGGGCCAGGGATATTAGGGCCAGGGATATTAGGGCCAGGGATATTAGGTCCAGGGATATTAGGGCCAGGGATATTAGGGCCAGGGATATTAGGACCAGGGATATCAGGGCCAGGAATATTAGGGCCAGGGATATTAGGGCCAGGGATATTAGGGCCAGGGATATTAGGGCCAGGGATATTAGGGCCAGGGATATTAGGGCCAGGGATATTAGGGCCAGGGAGATTAGGGCCATCATTATTAGGGACAGGGATATTAGTGCCAGGGATATTATGGCCAGGGATATTAGGCGCCAGGGATATTAGGGCAAGGGATATTAGGGCCAGGGATATTAGGGCCAGGGATATTAGGGTCAGGGATATTAGGGCCAGGGATATTAGGGCCAGGGATATTTGGGCCAGGGATATTAGGGCCACGGATATTAGGGCCAGGGATATTAGGGCCAGGGATATTAGGGCCAGAGATATTAGGGCCAGGGATATTAGGGCCACGGATATTACGGTCAGGGATATTAGGGCCAGGGATATAATGGCTAGAGATATTAGGGAAAGGCATATTATGTCCAGGGATATTAGGGCCAGGGATATTAGGGCCAGGGATATTAGGGCCAGGGATATTAGGGCCAGGGATATTAATGCCAGGGATATTAGGGCCAGGGATATTAGGGCCAGGGATATTATGGCCAGTGATATTAGGGCCAGGGATATTAGGGCCAGGGATATTAGGGCCAGGGATATTAGGGCCAGGGATATTAGGTCCAGGGATATTAGGGCCAGGGATATTAGGGCCAGGGATATTAGGGCCAGGGATATTAGGTCCACGGATATTACGGCCAGAGATATTAGGGCGAGGGATATTAGGGCCAGGGATATTAGGGCCAGGGATATTAGGGTCAGGGATATTAGGGCCAGGGATATTAGGGCCAGGGATATTAGGGCCAGGGATATTAGGTCCAGGGATATTAGGGCCAGGGATATTAGGGCCAGGGATATTAGGGCCAGGGATTTTAATGCCAGGGATATTAGGGCCAGGGATATTAGGGCCAGGGATATTATGGCCAGTGATATTAGGGCCAGGGATATTAGGGCCAGGGATATTAGGGCCAGGGATATTAGGGCCAGGGATATTAGGTCCAGGGATATTAGGGCCAGGGATATTAGGGCCAGGGATATTAGGGCCAGGGATATTATGGCCAGTGATATTAGGGCCAGGGATATTAGGGCCAGGGATATTAGGGCCAGGGATATTAGGGCCAGGGATATTAGGTCCAGGGATATTAGGGCCAGGGATATTAGGGCCAGGGATATTAGGGCCAGGGATATTAGGTCCACGGATATTACGGCCAGAGATATTAGGGCGAGGGATATTAGGGCCAGGGATATTAGGGCCAGGGATATTAGGGTCAGGGATATTAGGGCCAGGGATATTAGGGCCAGGGATATTAGGGCCAGGGATATTAGGTCCAGGGATATTAGGGCCAGGGATATTAGGGCCAGGGATATTAGGGCCAGGGATATTAATGCCAGGGATATTAGGGCCAGGGATATTAGGGCCAGGGATATTATGGCCAGTGATATTAGGGCCAGGGATATTAGGGCCAGGGATATTAGGGCCAGGGATATTAGGGCCAGGGATATTAGGTCCAGGGATATTAGGGCCAGGGATATTAGGGCCAGGGATATTAGGGCCAGGGATATTAGGTCCACGGATATTACGGCCAGAGATATTAGGGCGAGGGATATTAGGGCCAGGGATATTAGGGCCAGGGATATTAGGGTCAGGGATATTAGGGCCATGGATATTAGGGCCAGGGATATTTGGGCCAGGGATATTAGGACCACGGATATTAGGGCCAGGGATATTAGGGCCAGGGATATTAGGGCCAGAGATATTAGGGCCAGGGATATTAGGGCCAGGGATATTACGGTCAGGGATATTAGGGCCAGGGATATAATGGCCAGGGATATTAGGGCCAGGCATATTATGGCCAGGGATATTAGGGCCAGGGATATTAGGGCCAGGGATATTAGGGCCAGGGATATTAGGGCCAGGGATATTAAGGCCAGGGATATTAGGGCCAGGGATATTAGGGCCAGGGATATTATGGCCAGCGATATTAGGGCCAGGGATATTAGGGCCAAGGATATTAGGGCCAGGGATATTAGGGCCAGAAATATTAGGGCCAGGGATATTAGGGCCAGGGATATTAGGGCCAGGGATATTACGGCCAGGGATATCAGGTCCACGGATATTACGGCCAGGGATATTAGGGCCAGGGATATTAGGGCCAGAGATATTAGGGCCAGGGATATTAGGGCCAGGGATATTATGGCCAGGGTTATTAGGGCCAGGGTTATTAAGGCCAGGGATATTAGGGCCAGGGATATTAGGGCCAGGGATATTAGGGCCAGGGATATTAGGGCCAGGGATATTAGGGCCAGGGTTATTAGGGCCAGGGTTATTAAGGCCAGGGATATTAGGGCCAGGGATATTAGGGCCAGGGATATTAGGGCCAGGGATATTAGGGCCAGGGATATTGGGGCCAGGGATATTATGGCCAGGGATATTAGGGCCAGGGATATTAGGGCCAGGGATATTAGGGCCAGGGATTTTAGGGCAAGGGATATTAGGGCCAGGGATATTAGGGCCAGGGATATTAGTGCCAGGGTTATTAGGGCCAGGGATATTAGGTCCAGGGATAGTAGGGCCAGGGATATTAGGTCCAGGGATATTAGGGCCAGGGATATTAGGGCCATGGATATTAGGGCCAGGGATATTAGGGCCAGGGATATTAGGGCCAGGGATATTAGGGCCAGGGATATTAGGGCCAGCGATATTAGGGCCAGGGATATTAGGGCCAGGGATATTAGGGCCAGGGATATTAGAGCCAGGCATATTAGGGCCAGGGATATTAGGACCAGGTATATTAGGGCCAGGGATATTAGGGCCAGGGATATTAGGGCCAGGGATATTAGGGCCAGGGATATTAGGGCCAGGGATATTAGGGCCAGGGATATTAGGGCCAGGGATATTAGGGCCAGGGATATTTGGGCCAGGGATATTAGGGCCACGGATATTAGGACCACGGATATTAGGGCCAGGGATATTAGGGCCAGAGATATTAGGGCCAGGGATATTAGGGCCAGGGATATTACGGTCAGGGATATTAGGGCCAGGGATATAATGGCCAGGGATATTAGGGCCAGGCATATTATGGCCAGGGATATTAGGACCAGGGATATTAGGGCCAGGGATATTAGGGCCAGGGTTATTAGGGCCAGGGATATTAGGGCCAGGGATATTAGGGCCAGGGATATTAGGGCCAGGGATATTAGGGCCAGGGATATTAGGGCCAGGGATATTAGGGCCAGGGATATTAGGGCCAGGGATATTAGGGCCAGGGATTTTAGGGCAAGGGATATTAGGGCCAGGGATATTAGGGCCAGGGATATTAGGGCCAGGGATATTAGGTCCAGGGATATTAGGGCCAGGGATATTAGGGCCAGGGATATTAGGACCAGGGATATCAGGGCCAGGAATATTAGGGCCAGGGATATTAGGGCCAGGGATATTAGGGCCAGGGATATTAGGGCCAGGGATATTAGGGCCAGGGATATTAGGGCCAGGGATATTAGGGCCAGGGAGATTAGGGCCAGCATTATTAGGGACAGGGATATTAGTGCCAGGGATATTATGGCCAGGGATATTAGGCGCCAGGGATATTAGGGCAAGGGATATTAGGGCCAGGGATATTAGGGCCAGGGATATTAGGGTCAGGGATATTAGGGCCAGGGATATTAGGGCCAGGGATATTTGGGCCAGGGATATTAGGGCCACGGATATTAGGGCCAGGGATATTAGGGCCAGGGATATTAGGGCCAGAGATATTAGGGCCAGGGATATTAGGGCCACGGATATTACGGTCAGGGATATTAGGGCCAGGGATATAATGGCTAGAGATATTAGGGAAAGGCATATTATGTCCAGGGATATTAGGGCCAGGGATATTAGGGCCAGGGATATTAGGGCCAGGGATATTAGGGCCAGGGATATTAATGCCAGGGATATTAGGGCCAGGGATATTAGGGCCAGGGATATTATGGCCAGTGATATTAGGGCCAGGGATATTAGGGCCAGGGATATTAGGGCCAGGGATATTAGGGCCAGGGATATTAGGTCCAGGGATATTAGGGCCAGGGATATTAGGGCCAGGGATATTAGGGCCAGGGATATTAGGGTCAGGGATATTAGGGCCATGGATATTAGGGCCAGGGATATTTGGGCCAGGGATATTAGGACCACGGATATTAGGGCCAGGGATATTAGGGCCAGGGATATTAGGGCCAGAGATATTAGGGCCAGGGATATTAGGGCCAGGGATATTACGGTCAGGGATATTAGGGCCAGGGATATAATGGCCAGGGATATTAGGGCCAGGCATATTATGGCCAGGGATATTAGGGCCAGGGATATTAGGGCCAGGGATATTAGGGCCAGGGATATTAGGGCCAGGGATATTAAGGCCAGGGATATTAGGGCCAGGGATATTAGGGCCAGGGATATTATGGCCAGCGATATTAGGGCCAGGGATATTAGGGCCAGGGATATTAGGGCCAGGGATATTAGGGCCAGGGATATTAGGGTCAGGGATATTAGGGCCATGGATATTAGGGCCAGGGATATTTGGGCCAGGGATATTAGGACCACGGATATTAGGGCCAGGGATATTAGGGCCAGGGATATTAGGGCCAGAGATATTAGGGCCAGGGATATTAGGGCCAGGGATATTACGGTCAGGGATATTAGGGCCAGGGATATAATGGCCAGGGATATTAGGGCCAGGCATATTATGGCCAGGGATATTAGGGCCAGGGATATTAGGGCCAGGGATATTAGGGCCAGGGATATTAGGGCCAGGGATATTAAGGCCAGGGATATTAGGGCCAGGGATATTAGGGCCAGGGATATTATGGCCAGCGATATTAGGGCCAGGGATATTAGGGCCAAGGATATTAGGGCCAGGGATATTAGGGCCAGAAATATTAGGGCCAGGGATATTAGGGCCAGGGATATTAGGGCCAGGGATATTACGGCCAGGGATATCAGGTCCACGGATATTACGGCCAGGGATATTAGGGCCAGGGATATTAGGGCCAGAGATAATAGGGCCAGGGATATTAGGGCCAGGGATATTAGGGCCAGGGTTATTAGGGCCAGGGTTATTAAGGCCAGGGATATTAGGGCCAGGGATATTAGGGCCAGGGATATTAGGGCCAGGGATATTAGGGCCAGGGATATTAGGGCCAGGGATATTAGGGCCAGGGATATTAGGGCCAGGGATATTAGGGCAAGGGATATTAGGGCCAGGGATATTAGGGCCAGGGATATTAGTGCCAGGGATATTAGGGCCAGGGATATTAGGTCCAGGGATATTAGGGCCAGGGATATTAGGTCCAGGGATATTAGGGCCAGGGATATTAGGGCCATGGATATTAGGGCCAGGGATATTAGGGCCAGGGTTATTAGGGCCAGGGATATTAGGGCCAGGGATATTAGGGCCAGGGATATTAGGGCCAGGGATATTAGGGCCAGGGATATTAGGGCCAGGGATATTAGGGCCAGGGATATTAGGGCCAGGGATTTTAGGGCAAGGGATATTAGGGCCAGGGATATTAGGGCCAGGGATATTAGGGCCAGGGATATTAGGTCCAGGGATATTAGGGCCAGAGATATTAGGGCCAGGGATATTAGGACCAGGGATATCAGGGCCAGGAATATGAGGGCCAGGGATATTAGGGCCAGGGATATTAGGGCCAGGGATATTAGGGCCAGGGATATTAGGGCCAGGGATATTAGGGCCAGGGATATTAGGGCCAGGGATATTAGGGCCAGGGAGATTAGGGCCAGCATTATTAGGGACAGGGATATTAGTGCCAGGGATATTATGGCCAGGGATATTAGGCGCCAGGGATATTAGGGCAAGGGATATTAGGGCCAGGGATATTAGGGCCAGGGATATTAATGCCAGGGATATTAGGGCCAGGGATATTAGGGCCAGGGATATTAGGGCCAGGGATATTAGGGCCAGGGATATTAATGCCAGGGATATTAGGGCCAGGGATATTAGGGCCAGGGATATTATGGCCAGTGATATTAGGGCCAGGGATATTAGGGCCAGAGATATTAGGGCCAGGGATATTAGGGCCAGGGATATTAGGTCCAGGGATATTAGGGCCAGGGATATTAGGGCCAGGGATATTAGGGCCAGGGATATTAGGGCCAGGGATATTAGGTCCACGGATATTACGGCCAGAGATATTAGGGCGAGGGATATTAGGGCCAGGGATATTAGGGCCAGGGATATTAGGGTCAGGGATATTAGGGCCATGGATATTAGGGCCAGGGATATTTGGGCCAGGGATATTAGGACCACGGATATTAGGGCCAGGGATATTAGGGCCAGGGATATTAGGGCCAGAGATATTAGGGCCAGGGATATTAGGGCCAGGGATATTACGGTCAGGGATATTAGGGCCAGGGATATAATGGCCAGGGATATTAGGGCCAGGCATATTATGGCCAGGGATATTAGGGCCAGGGATATTAGGGCCAGGGATATTAGGGCCAGGGATATTAGGGCCAGGGATATTAAGGCCAGGGATATTAGGGCCAGGGATATTAGGGCCAGGGATATTATGGCCAGCGATATTAGGGCCAGGGATATTAGGGCCTAGGATATTAGGGCCAGGGATATTAGGGCCAGAAATATTAGGGCCAGGGATATTAAGGCCAGGGATATTAGGGCCAGGGATATTACGGCCAGGGATATCAGGTCCACGGATATTACGGCCAGGGATATTAGGGCCAGGGATATTAGGGCCAGAGATATTAGGGCCAGGGATATTAGGGCCAGGGGAATTAGGGCCAGGGTTATTAGGGCCAGGGTTATTAAGGCCAGGGATATTAGGGCCAGGGATATTAGGGCCAGGGATATTAGGGCCAGGGATATTAGGGCCAGGGATATTAGGGCCAGGGATATTAGGGTCAGGGATATTAGGGCCAGGGATATTAGGGCCAGGGATATTAGGGCAAGGGATATTAGGGCCAGGGATATTAGGGCCAGGGATATTAGTGCCAGGGATATTAGGGCCAGGGATATTAGGTCCAGGGATATTAGGGCCAGGGATATTAGGTCCAGGGATATTAGGGCCAGGGATATTAGGGCCATGGATATTAGGGCAAGGGATATTAGGGCCAGGGATATTAGGTCCAGGGATATTAGGGCCAGGGATATTAGGGCCAGGGATATTAGGGCCAGGGATATTAGGGCCAGGGATATTAGGTCCACGGATATTACCGCCAGAGATATTAGGGCGAGGGATATTAGGGCCAGGGATATTAGGGCCAGGGATATTAGGGTCATGGATATTAGGGCCAGGGATATTAGGGCCAGGGATATTTGGGCCATGGATATTAGGGCCACGGATATTAGGGCCAGGGATATTAGGGCCAGGGATATTAGGGCCAGAGAT
The DNA here is from genome assembly GCF_048934315.1 of Petromyzon marinus. Classification (NCBI taxonomy): domain Eukaryota; kingdom Metazoa; phylum Chordata; class Hyperoartia; order Petromyzontiformes; family Petromyzontidae; genus Petromyzon; species Petromyzon marinus. The sequence continues at coordinate 301,271 of NW_027423018.1, forward strand.
ATTAGGGCCAGGGATATTAGGGCCAGGGATATTACGGTCAGGGATATTAGGGCCAGGGATATAATGGCCAGGGATATTAGGGCCAGGCATATTATGGCCAGGGATATTTGGGCCAGGGATATTAGGGCCACGGATATTAGGGCCAGGGATATTAGGGCCAGGGGAATTAGGGCCAGAGATATTAGGGCCAGGGATATTAGGGCCAGGGATATTGGGGCCAGGGATATTAGGGCCAGGGATTTTAGGGCAAGGGATATTAGGGCCAGGGATATTAGGGCCAGGGATATTAGTGCCAGGGATATTAGGGCCAGGGATATTAGGTCCTGGGATATTAGGGCCAGGGATATTAGGTCCAGGGATATTAGTGCCAGGGATATTAGGGCCATGGATATTAGGGCCAGGGATATTAGGGCCAGGGATATTAGGTCCAGGGATATTAGGGCCAGGGATATTAGGGCCAGGGATATTAGGGCCAGGGATATTAGGGCCAGGGATATTAGGTCCACGGATATTACGGCCAGAGATATTAGGGCGAGGGATATTAGGGCCAGGGATATTAGGGCCAGGGATATTAGGGTCAGGGATATTAGGGCCAGGGATATTAGGGCCAGGGATATTTGGGCCAGGGATATTAGGGCCACGGATATTAGGGCCAGGGATATTAGGGCCAGGGGAATTAGGGCCAGAGATATTAGGGCCAGGGATATTAGGGCCAGGGATATTATGGTCAGGGATATTAGGGCCAGGGATATAATGGCCAGGGATTTTAGGGCCAGGGATATTAGGGCCAGAGATATTAGGGCCAGGGATATTAGGGCCAGGGATATTACGGTCAGGGATATTAGGGCCAGGGATATAATGGCCAGGGATATTAGGGCCAGGCATATTATGGCCAGGGATATTAGGGCCAGGGATATTAGGGCCAGGGATATTAGGGCCAGGGATATTAGGGCCAGGGATATTAAGGCCAGGGATATTAGGGCCAGGGATATTAGGGCCACGGATTTTATGGCCAGCGATATTAGGGCCAGGGATATTAGGGCCAGGGATATTAGGGCCAGGGATATTAGGGCCAGAAATATTAGGGCCAGGGATATTAGGGCCAGGGATATTAGGGCCAGGGATATTAGGGCCAGGGATATTAGGGCCAGGGATATTAGGTCCACCGATATTATGGCCAGGGATATTAGGGCCAGGGATATTAGGGCCAGAGATATTAGGGCCAGGGATATTAGGGCCAGGGATATTAGGGCCAGGGTTATTAGGGACAGGGTTATTAAGGCCAGGGATATTAGGGCCAGGGATATTAGGGCCAGGGATATTAGGGCCAGGGATATTAGGGCCAGGGATATTGGGGCCAGGGATATTAGGGCCAGGGATTTTAGGGCAAGGGATATTAGGGCCAGGGATATTAGGGCCAGGGATATTAGTGCCAGGGATATTAGGGCCAGGGATATTAGGTCCTGGGATATTAAGGCCAGGGATATTAGGTCCAGGGATATTAGTGCCAGGGATATTAGGGCCATGGATATTAGGGCCAGGGATATTAGGGCCAGGGATATTAGGTCCAGGAATATTAGGGCCAGGGATATTAGGGCCAGGGATATTAGGGCGAGGGATATTAGGGCCAGGGATATTAGGTCCACGGATATTACGGCCAGAGATATTAGGGCGAGGGATATTAGGGCCAGGGATATTAGGGCCAGGGATATTAGGGTCAGGGATATTAGGGCCAGGGATATTAGGGCCAGGGATATTTGGGCCAGGGATATTAGGGCCACGGATATTAGGGCCAGGGATATTAGGGCCAGGGGAATTAGGGCCAGAGATATTAGGGCCAGGGATATTAGGGCCAGGGATATTACGGTCAGGGATATTAGGGCCAGGGATATAATGGCCAGGGATATTAGGGCCAGGCATATTATGGCCAGGGATATTAGGGCCAGGGATATTAGGGCCAGGGATATTAGGGCCAGGGATATTAGGGCCAGGGATATTAAGGCCAGGGATATTAGGGCCAGGGATATTAGGGCCAGGGATATTATGGCCAGCGATATTAGGGCCAGGGATATTAGGGCCAAGGATATTAGGGCCAGGGATATTAGGGCCAGAAATATTAGGGCCAGGGATATTAGGGCCAGGGATATTAGGGCCAGGGATATTACGGCCAGGGATATCAGGTCCACGGATATTACGGCCAGGGATATTAGGGCCAGGGATATTAGGGCCAGAGATATTAGGGCCAGGGATATTAGGGCCAGGGATATTAGGGCCAGGGTTATTAGGGCCAGGGTTATTAAGGCCAGGGATATTAGGGCCAGGGATATTAGGGCCAGGGATATTAGGGCCAGGGATATTAGGGCCAGGGATATTAGGGCCAGGGATATTAGGGCCAGGGATATTAGGGCCAGGGATATTAGGGCAAGGGATATTAGGGCCAGGGATATTAGGGCCAGGGATATTAGTGCCAGGGATATTAGGGCCAGGGATATTAGGTCCAGGGATATTAGGGCCAGGGATATTAGGTCCAGGGATATTAGGGCCAGGGATATTAGGGCCATGGATATTAGGGCCAGGGATATTAGGGCCAGGGTTATTAGGGCCAGGGATATTAGGGCCAGGGATATTAGGGCCAGGGATATTAGGGCCAGGGATATTAGGGCCAGGGATATTAGGGCCAGGGATATTAGGGCCAGGGATATTAGGGCCAGGGATTTTAGGGCAAGGGATATTAGGGCCAGGGATATTAGGGCCAGGGATATTAGGGCCAGGGATATTAGGTCCAGGGATATTAGGGCCAGGGATATTAGGGCCAGGGATATTAGGACCAGGGATATCAGGGCCAGGAATATGAGGGCCAGGGATATTAGGGCCAGGGATATTAGGGCCAGGGATATTAGGGCCAGGGATATTAGGGCCAGGGATATTAGGGCCAGAGATATTAGGGCCAGGGATATTAGGGCCAGGGAGATTAGGGCCAGCATTATTAGGGACAGGGATATTAGTGCCAGGGATATTATGGCCAGGGATATTAGGCGCCAGGGATATTAGGGCAAGGGATATTAGGGCCAGGGATATTAGGGCCAGGGATATTAGGGTCAGGGATATTAGGGCCAGGGATATTAGGGCCAGGGATATTTGGGCCAGGGATATTAGGGCCACGGATATTAGGGCCAGGGATATTAGGGCCAGGGATATTAGGGCCAGAGATATTAGGGCCAGGGATATTAGGGCCATGGATATTACGGTCATGGATATTAGGGCCAGGGATATAATGGCTAGAGATATTAGGGAAAGGCATATTATGTCCAGGGATATTAGGGCCAGGGATATTAGGGCCAGGGATATTAGGGCCAGGGATATTAGGGCCAGGGATATTAATGCCAGGGATATTAGGGCCAGGGATATTAGGGCCAGGGATATTATGGCCAGTGATATTAGGGCCAGGGATATTAGGGCCAGGGATATTAGGGCCAGGGATATTAGGGCCAGGGATATTAGGTCCAGGGATATTAGGGCCAGGGATATTAGGGCCAGGGATATTAGGGCCAGGGATATTAGGGCCAGGGATATTAGGTCCACGGATATTACGGCCAGAGATATTAGGGCGAGGGATATTAGGGCCAGGGATATTAGGGCCAGGGATATTAGGGTCAGGGATATTAGGGCCATGGATATTAGGGCCAGGGATATATGGGCCAGGGATATTAGGACCACGGATATTAGGGCCAGGGATATTAGGGCCAGGGATATTAGGGCCAGAGATATTAGGGCCAGGGATATTAGGGCCAGGGATATTACGGTCAGGGATATTAGGGCCAGGGATATAATGGGCAGGGATATTATGGCCAGGCATATTATGGCCAGGGATATTAGGGCCAGGGATATTAGGGCCAGGGATATTAGGGCCAGGGATATTAGGGCCAGGGATATTAAGGCCAGGGATATTAGGGCCAGGGATATTAGGGCCAGGGATATTATGGCCAGCGATATTAGGGCCAGGGATATTAGGGCCTAGGATATTAGGGCCAGGGATATTAGGGCCAGAAATATTAGGGCCAGGGATATTAGGGCCAGGGATATTAGGGCCAGGGATATTACGGCCAGGGATATCAGGTCCACGGATATTACGGCCAGGGATATTAGGGCCAGGGATATTAGGGCCAGAGATATTAGGGCCAGGGATGTTAGGGCCAGGGATATTAGGGCCAGGGTTATTAGGGCCAGGGTTATTAAGGCCAGGGATATTAGGGCCAGGGATATTAGGGCCAGGGATATTAGGGCCAGGGATATTAGGGCCAGGGATATTAGGGCCAGGGATATTAGGGTCAGGGATATTAGGGCCAGGGATATTAGGGCCAGGGATATTAGGGCAAGGGATATTAGGGCCAGGGATATTAGGGCCAGGGATATTAGTGCCAGGGATATTAGGGCCAGGGATATTAGGTCCAGGGATATTAGGGCCAGGGATATTAGGTCCAGGGATATTAGGGCCAGGGATATTAGGGCCATGGATATTAGGGCCAGGGATATTAGGGCCAGGGATATTAGGTCCAGGGATATTAGGGCCAGGGATATTAGGGCCAGGGATATTAGGGCCAGGGATATTAGGGCCAGGGATATTAGGTCCACGGATATTACCGCCAGAGATATTTGGGCGAGGGATATTAGGGCCAGGGATATTAGGGCCAGGGATATTAGGGTCATGGATATTAGGGCCAGGGATATTAGGGCCAGGGATATTTGGGCCAGGGATATTAGGGCCACGGATATTAGGGCCAGGGATATTAGGGCCAGGGATATTAGGGCCAGATATATTAGGGCCAGGGATATTAGGGCCAGGGATATTACGGTCAGGGATATTAGGGCCAGGGATATAATGGCCAGGGATATTAGGGCCAGGCATATTATGGCCAGGGATATTTGGGCCAGGGATATTAGGGCCACGGATATTAGGGCCAGGGATATTAGGGCCAGGGGAATTAGGGCCAGAGATATTAGGGCCAGGGATATTAGGGCCAGGGATATTGGGGCCAGGGATATTAGGGCCAGGGATTTTAGGGCAAGGGATATTAGGGCCAGGGATATTAGGGCCAGGGATATTAGTGCCAGGGATATTAGGGCCAGGGATATTAGGTCCTGGGATATTAGGGCCAGGGATATTAGGTCCAGGGATATTAGTGCCAGGGATATTAGGGCCATGGATATTAGGGCCAGGGATATTAGGGCCAGGGATATTAGGTCCAGGGATATTAGGGCCAGGGATATTAGGGCCAGGGATATTAGGGCCAGGGATATTAGGGCCAGGGATATTAGGTCCACGGATATTACGGCCAGAGATATTAGGGCGAGGGATATTAGGGCCAGGGATATTAGGGCCAGGGATATTAGGGTCAGGGATATTAGGGCCAGGGATATTAGGGCCAGGGATATTTGGGCCAGGGATATTAGGGCCACGGATATTAGGGCCAGGGATATTAGGGCCAGGGGAATTAGGGCCAGAGATATTAGGGCCAGGGATATTAGGGCCAGGGATATTATGGTCAGGGATATTAGGGCCAGGGATATAATGGCCAGGGATTTTAGGGCCAGGGATATTAGGGCCAGAGATATTAGGGCCAGGGATATTAGGGCCAGGGATATTACGGTCAGGGATATTAGGGCCAGGGATATAATGGCCAGGGATATTAGGGCCAGGCATATTATGGCCAGGGATATTAGGGCCAGGGATATTAGGGCCAGGGATATTAGGGCCAGGGATATTAGGGCCAGGGATATTAAGGCCAGGGATATTAGGGCCAGGGATATTAGGGCCACGGATTTTATGGCCAGCGATATTAGGGCCAGGGATATTAGGGCCAGGGATATTAGGGCCAGGGATATTAGGGCCAGAAATATTAGGGCCAGGGATATTAGGGCCAGGGATATTAGGGCCAGGGATATTAGGGCCAGGGATATTAGGGCCAGGGATATTAGGTCCACCGATATTATGGCCAGGGATATTAGGGCCAGGGATATTAGGGCCAGAGATATTAGGGCCAGGGATATTAGGGCCAGGGATATTAGGGCCAGGGTTATTAGGGACAGGGTTATTAAGGCCAGGGATATTAGGGCCAGGGATATTAGGGCCAGGGATATTAGGGCCAGGGATATTGGGGCCAGGGATATTAGGGCCAGGGATTTTAGGGCAAGGGATATTAGGGCCAGGGATATTAGGGCCAGGGATATTAGTGCCAGGGATATTAGGGCCAGGGATATTAGGTCCTGGGATATTAAGGCCAGGGATATTAGGTCCAGGGATATTAGTGCCAGGGATATTAGGGCCATGGATATTAGGGCCAGGGATATTAGGGCCAGGGATATTAGGTCCAGGAATATTAGGGCCAGGGATATTAGGGCCAGGGATATTAGGGCGAGGGATATTAGGGCCAGGGATATTAGGTCCACGGATATTACGGCCAGAGATATTAGGGCGAGGGATATTAGGGCCAGGGATATTAGGGCCAGGGATATTAGGGTCAGGGATATTAGTGCCAGGGATATTAGGGCCAGGGATATTTGGGCCAGGGATATTAGGGACACGGATATTAGGGCCAGGGATATTAGGGCCAGGGGAATTAGGGCCAGAGATATTAGGGCCAGGGATATTAGGGCCAGGGATATTACGGTCAGGGATATTAGGGCCAGGGATATAATGGCCAGGGATATTAGGGCCAGGCATATTATGGCCAGGGATATTAGGGCCAGGGATATTAGGGCCAGGGATATTAGGGCCAGGGATATTAGGGCCAGGGATATTAAGGCCAGGGATATTAGGGCCAGGGATATTAGGGCCAGGGATATTATGGCCAGTGATATTAGGGCCAGGGATATTAGGGCCAGGGATATTAGGGCCAGGGATATTAGGGCCAGAAATATTAGGGCCAGGGATATTAGGGCCAGGGATATTAGGGCCAGGGATATTAGGGCCAGGGATATTAGGTCCACGGATATTACGGCCAGGGATATTAGGGCCAGGGATATTAGGGCCAGAGATATTAGGGCCAGGGACATTAGGGACAGGGATATTAGGGCCAGGGTTATTAGGGCCAGGGTTATTAAGGCCAGGGATATTAGGGCCAGGGATATTAGGGCCAGGGATATTAGGGCCAGGGATATTAGGGCCAGGGACATTAGGGCCAGGGATATTAGGGCCAGGGATATTAGGGCCAGGGATATTAGGGCCAGGGATATTAGGGCCAGGGATTTTAGGGTAAGGGATATTAGGGCCAGGGATATTAGGGCCAGGGATATTAGTGCCAGGGATATTAGGGCCAGGGATATTAGGTCCAGGGATATTAGGGCCAGGGATATTAGGTCCACTGATATTAGGGCCAGGGATATTAGGGCCATGGATATTAGGGCCAGGGATATTAGGGCCAGGGATATTAGGGCCAGGGATATTAGGGCCAGGGATATTAGGGCCAGCGATATATTAGGCCAGGGATATTAGGGCCAGGGATATTAGGGCCAGGGATATTAGGGCCAGGGATATTAGGGCCAGGGATAATATATATCCAGGGATATTAGGGCCAGGGATATTAGGGCCAGGGATATTAGGGCCAGGGATATTATGGCCAGGGATTTTATGGAAGGGATATTAAGCCTGGGATATTAGGGCCAGGTATATTAGGGACAGGGATATTAGGGCCAGGGATATAAGGGCCAGGGATATTAGGGCCAGGGATATTATGGCCAGGGATATTAGGGCCAGGGATATTAGGGCCAGGGATATTAGGGCCAGGGATATTAGGGCCAGGGATATTAGGGCCAGGGATTTTAGGGCAAGGGATATTAGGGCCAGGGATATTAGGGCCAGGGATATTAGTGCCAGGGATATTAGGGCCAGGGATATTAGGTCCAGGGATATTAGGGCCAGGGATATTAGGTCCAGGGATATTAGGGCCAGGGATATTAGGGCCATGGATATTAGGGCCAGGGATATTAGGGCCAGGGATATTAGGTCCAGGGATATTAGGGCCAGGGATATTAGGGCCAGGGATATTAGGGCCAGGGATATTAGGGCAAGGGATATTAGGTCCACGGATATTACGGCCAGAGATATTAGGGCGAGGGATATTAGGGACAGGGATATTAGGGACAGGGATATTAGGGTCAGGGATATTAGGGCCAGGGATATTAGGGCCAGGGATATTACGGTCAGGGATATTAGGGCCAGGGATATAATGGCCAGGGATATTAGGGCCAGGCATATTATGGCCAGGGATATTAGGGCCAGGGATATTAGGGCCAGGGATATTAGGGCCAGGGATTTTAGGGGCCAGGGATATTAAGGCCAGGGATATTAGGGCCAGGGATATTAGGGCCAGGGATATTATGGCCAGCGATATTACGGCCAGAGATATTAGGGCGAGGGATATTAGGGCCAGGGATATTAGGGCCAGGGATATTAGGGTCAGGGATATTAGGGCCATGGATATTAGGGCCAGGGATATTTGGGCCAGGGATATTAGGGCCACGGATATTAGGGCCAGGGATATTAGGGCCAGGGATATTAGGGCCAGAGATATTAGAGCCAGGGATGTTAGGGCCAGGGATATTACGGTCAGGGATATTAGGGCCAGGGATATAATGGCCAGGGATATTAGGGCCAGGCATATTATGGCCAGGGATATTAGGGCCAGGGATATTAGGGCCAGGGATATTAGGGCCAGGGATATTAGGGCCAGGGATATTAAGGCCAGGGATATTAGGGCCAGGGATATTAGGGCCAGGGATATTATGGCCAGCTATATTAGGGCCAGGGATATTAGCGCCAAGGATATTAGGGCCAGGGATATTAGGGCCAGAAATATTAGGGCCAGGGATATTAGGGCCAGGGATATTAGGGCCAGGGATATTAGGGCCAGGGATATTAGGGCCAGAGATATTAGGGCCAGGGATATTAGGGCCAGGGATATTAGGGCCAGGGTTATTAGGGCCAGGGTTATTAAGGCCAGGGATATTAGGGCCAGGGATATTAGGGCCAAGGATATTAGGGCCAGGGATATTAGGGCCAGAAATATTAGGGCCAGGGATATCAGGTCCACGGATATTACAGCCAGGGATATTAGGGCCAGGGATATTAGGGCCAGAGATATTAGGGCCAGGGATATTAGGGCCAGGGATATTAGGGCCAGGGATATTAGGGCCAGGGATTTTAGGGTAAGGGATATTAGGGCCAGGGATATTAGGGCCAGGGATATTAGTGCCAGGGATATTAGGGCCAGGGATATTAGGTCCAGGGATATTAGGGCCAGGGATATTAGGTCCACTGATATTAGGGCCAGGGATATTAGGGCCATGGATATTAGGGCCAGGGATATTAGGGCCAGGGATATTAGGGCCAGGGATATTAGGGCCAGGGATATTAGGGCCAGCGATATATTAGGCCAGGGATATTAGGGCCAGGGATATTAGGGCCAGGGATATTAGGGCCAGGGATATTAGGGCCAGGGATATTAGGGCCAGGGATAATATATATCCAGGGATATTAGGGCCAGGGATATTAGGGCCAGGGATATTAGGGCCAGGGATATTATGGCCAGGGATTTTATGGAAGGGATATTAAGCCTGGGATATTAGGGCCAGGTATATTAGGGACAGGGATATTAGGGCCAGGGATATAAGGGCCAGGGATATTAGGGCCAGGGATATTATGGCCAGGGATATTAGGGCCAGGGATATTAGGGCCAGGGATATTAGGGCCAGGGATATTAGGGCCACGGATATTAGGGCCAGGGATTTTAGGGCAAGGGATATTAGGGCCAGGGATATTAGGGCCAGGGATATTAGTGCCAGGGATATTAGGGCCAGGGATATTAGGTCCAGGGATATTAGGGCCAGGGATATTAGGTCCAGGGATATTAGGGCCAGGGATATTAGGGCCATGGATATTAGGGCCAGGGATATTAGGGCCAGGGATATTAGGTCCAGGGATATTAGGGCCAGGGATATTAGGGCCAGGGATATTAGGGCCAGGGATATTAGGGCAAGGGATATTAGGTCCACGGATATTACGGCCAGAGATATTAGGGCGAGGGATATTAGGGACAGGGATATTAGGGACAGGGATATTAGGGTCAGGGATATTAGGGCCAGGGATATTAGGGCCAGGGATATTATGGTCAGGGATATTAGGGCCAGGGATATAATGGCCAGGGATATTAGGGCCAGGCATATTATGGCCAGGGATATTAGGGCCAGGGATATTAGGGCCAGGGATATTAGGGCCAGGGATTTTAGGGGCCAGGGATATTAAGGCCAGGGATATTAGGGCCAGGGATATTAGGGCCAGGGATATTATGGCCAGCGATATTACGGCCAGAGATATTAGGGCGAGGGATATTAGGGCCAGGGATATTAGGGCCAGGGATATTAGGGTCAGGGATATTAGGGCCATGGATATTAGGGCCAGGGATATTTGGGCCAGGGATATTAGGGCCACGGATATTAGGGCCAGGGATATTAGGGCCAGGGATATTAGGGCCAGAGATATTAGAGCCAGGGATGTTAGGGCCAGGGATATTACGGTCAGGGATATTAGGGCCAGGGATATAATGGCCAGGGATATTAGGGCCAGGCATATTATGGCCAGGGATATTAGGGCCAGGGATATTAGGGCCAGGGATATTAGGGCCAGGGATATTAGGGCCAGGGATATTAAGGCCAGGGATATTAGGGCCAGGGATATTAGGGCCAGGGATATTATGGCCAGCTATATTAGGGCCAGGGATATTAGCGCCAAGGATATTAGGGCCAGGGATATTAGGGCCAGAAATATTAGGGCCAGGGATATTAGGGCCAGGGATATTAGGGCCAGGGATATTAGGGCCAGGGATATTAGGGCCAGAGATATTAGGGCCAGGGATATTAGGGCCAGGGATATTAGGGCCAGGGTTATTAGGGCCAGGGTTATTAAGGCCAGGGATATTAGGGCCAGGGATATTAGGGCCAAGGATATTAGGGCCAGGGATATTAGGGCCAGAAATATTAGGGCCAGGGATATCAGGTCCACGGATATTACAGCCAGGGATATTAGGGCCAGGGATATTAGGGCCAGAGATATTAGGGCCAGGGATATTAGGGCCAGGGATATTAGGGCCAGGGATATTAGGGCCAGGGATATTAGTGCCAGGGATATTAGGGCCAGAGATTTTAGGGCAAGGGATATTAGGGCCAGGGATATTAGGGCCAGGGATATTAGTGCCAGGGATATTAGGGCCAGGGATATTAGGTCCAGGGATATTAGGGCCAGGGATATTAGGTCCAGGAATATTAGGGCCAGGGATATTAGGGCCATGGATATTAGGGCCAGGGATATTAGGGCCAGGGATATTAGGTCCAGGGATATTAGGGTCAGGGATATTAGGGCCAGGGATATTAGGGCCAGGGATATTAGGGCCAGGGATATTAGGTCCACGGATATTACGGCCAGAGATATTAGGGCGAGGGATATTAGGGCCAGGGATATTAGGGCCAGGGATATTAGGGTCAGGGATATTAGGGCCAGGGATATTAGGGCCAGGGATATTTGGGCCAGGGATATTAGGGCCACGGATATTAGGGCCAGGGATATTAGGGCCAGGGATATTAGGGCCAGAGATATTAGGGCCAGGGATATTAGGGCCAGGGATATTACGGTCAGGGATATTAGGGCCAGGGATATAATGGCCAGGGATATTAGGGCCAGGCATATTATGGGCAGGGATATTAGGGCCAGGGATATTAGGGCCAGGGATATTAGGGCCAGGGATATTAGGGCCAGGGATATTAAGGCCAGGGATATTAGGGCCAGGGATATTAGGGCCAGGGATATTATGGCCAGCGATATTAGAGCCAGGGATATTAGGGCCAGGGATATTAGGGCCAGGGATATTAGGGCCAGAAATGTTAGGGCCAGGGATATTAGGGCCAGGGATATTAGGGCCAGGGATATTAGGGCCAGGGATATTTGGGCCAGGGATATTAGGGCCACGGATATTAGGGCCAGGGATATTAGGGCCAGGGATATTAGGGCCAGAGATATTAGGGCCAGGGATATTAGGGCCAGGGATATTACGGTCAGGGATATTAGGGCCAGGGATATAATGGCCAGGGATATTAGGGCCAGGCATATTATGGGCAGGGATATTAGGGCCAGGGATATTAGGGCCAGGGATATTAGGGCCAGGGATATTAGGGCCAGGGATATTAAGGCCAGGGATATTAGGGCCAGGGATATTAGGGCCAGGGATATTATGGCCAGCGATATTAGAGCCAGGGATATTAGGGCCAGGGATATTAGGGCCAGGGATATTAGGGCCAGAAATGTTAGGGCCAGGGATATTAGGGCCAGGGATATTAGGGCCAGGGATATTAGGGCCAGGGATATTAGGGCCAGGGATATTAGGTCCATGGATATTACGGCCAGGGATATTAGGGCCAGGGATATTAGGGCCAGAGATATTAGGGCCAGGGATATTAGGGCCAGGGATATTAGGGCCAGGGTTATTAGGGCCAGGGTTATTAAGGCCAGGGATATTAGGGCCAGGGATATTAGGGCCAGGGATATTAGGGCCAGGGATATTAGGGCCAGGGATATTAGGGCCAGGGATATTAGGGCCAGGGATATTGGGGCCAGGGATATTAGGGCCAGGGATTTTAGGGCAAGGGATATTAGGGCCAGGGATATTAGGGCCAGGGATATTAATGCCAGGGATATTAGGTCCAGGGATATTAGTGCCAGGGATATTTGGGCCATGGATATTAGGGCCAGGGATATTAGGGCCAGGGATATTAGATCCACGGATATTAGGGCCAGGGATATTAGGGCCAGGGATATTAGGGCCAGGGATATTAGGGCCAGGGATATTAGGTCCACAGATATTACGGCCAGAGATATTAGGGCGAGGGATATTAGGGCCAGGGATATTAGGGCCAGGGATATTACGGTCAGGGATATTAGGGCCAGGGATATTAGGGCCAGGGATATTTGGGCCAGGGATATTAGGGCCACGGATATTAGGGCCAGGGATATTAGGGCCAGGGATATTAGGGCCAGAGATATTAGGGCCAGGGATATTAGGGCCAGGGATATTACGGTCAGGGATATTAGGGCCAGGGATATAATGGCCAGGGATATTAGGGCCAGAAATATTATGGCCAGGGATATTAGGGCCAGGGATATTAGGGCCAGGGATATTAGGGCCAGGGATATTAGGGCCAGGGATATTAAGGCCAGGGATATTAGGGCCAGGGATATTAGGGCCAGGGATATTAGGGCCAGGGATATTAGGCCCAGAAATATTAGGGCCAGGGATATTAGGGCCAGTGATATTAGGGCCAGGGATATTAGGGCCAGGGATATTAGGTCCACGGATATTACGGCCAGGGATTTTAGGGCCAGGGATATTAGGGCCAGAGATATTAGGGCCAGGGATATTAGGGCCAGGGATATTAGGGCCAGGGTTATTAGGGCCAGGGTTATTAAGGCCAGGGATATTAGGGCCAGGCATATTAGGGCCAGGGATATTAGGGCCAGGGATATTAGGGCCAGGGATATTAGGGCCAGGGATATTAGGGCCAGGGATTTTAGGGTAAGGGATATTAGGGCCAGGGATATTAGGGCCAGGGATATTAGTGCCAGGGATATTAGGGCCAGGGATATTAGGTCCAGGGATATTAGGGCCAGGGATATTAGGTCCACTGATATTAGGGCCAGGGATATTAGGGCCATGGATATTAGGGCCAGGGATATTAGGCCAGGGATATTAGGGCCAGGGATATTAGGGCCAGGGATATTAGGGCCAGCGATATTAGGGCCAGGGATATTAGGGCCAGGGATATTAGGGCCAGGGATATTAGGGCCAGGGATATTAGGGCCAGGGATATTATATCCAGGGATATTAGGGCCAGGGATATTAGGGCCAGGGATATTAGGGCCAGGGATATTATGGCCAGGGATATTATGGAAGGGATATTAAGCCTGGGATATTAGGGCCAGGTATATTAGGGCCAGGGATATTCGGGCCAGGGATATAAGGGCCAGGGATATTAGGGCCAGGGATATTATGGCCAGGGATATTAGGGCCAGGGATATTAGGGCCAGGGATATTAGGGCCAGGGATATTATGGCCAGGGATATTAGGGCCAGGGATATTAGGGCCAGGGATATTAGGGCCAGGGATATTAGGGCCAGGGATATTAGGGCCAGCGATATTAAGGCCAGGGATATTAGGGCCAGGGATATTAGGGCCAGGGATATTAGGGCCAGGGATATTAGGGCCAGGGATATTATATCCAGGGATATTAGGGCCAGGGATATTAGGGCCAGGGATATTAGGGCCAGGGATATTATGGCCAGGGATATTATGGAAGGGATATTAAGCCTGGGATATTAGGGCCAGGTATATTAGGGCCAGGGATATTAGGGACAGGGATATAAGGGCCAGGGATATTAGGGCCAGGGATATTATGGCCAGGGATATTAGGGCCAGGGATATTAGGGCCAGGGATATTAGGGCCAGGGATATTAGGGCCAGGGATTTTAGGGCAAGGGATATTAGGGCCAGGGATATTAGGGCCAGGGATATTAGTGCCAGGGATAATAGGGCCAGGGATATTAGGGCCAGGGATATTAGGGCCAGGGATATTAGGTCCACGGATATTACGGCCAGGGATATTAGGGCCAGGGATATTAGGGCCAGAGATATTAGGGCCAGGGATATTAGGGCCAGGGATATTAGGGCCAGGGTTATTAGGGACAGGGTTATTAAGGCCAGGGATATTAGGGCCAGGGATATTAGGGCCAGGGATATTAGGGCCAGGGATATTAGGGCCAGGGATATTAGGGCCAGGGATATTGGGGCCAGGGATATTAGGGCCAGGGATTTTAGGGCAAGGGATATTAGTGCCAGGGATATTAGGGCCAGAGATATTAGTGCCAGGGATATTAGGGCCAGGGATATTAGGTCCTGGGATATTAGGGCCAGGGATATTAGGTCCAGGGATATTAGTGCCAGGGATATTAGGGCCATGGATATTAGGGCCAGGGATATTAGGGCCAGGGATATTAGGGCCAGGGATATTAGGGCCAGGGATATTAGGGCCAGGGATATTAGGGCCAGGGATATTAGGTCCACGGATATTACGACCAGAGATATTAGGGCGAGGGATATTAGGGCCAGGGATATTAGGGCCAGGGATATTAGGGTCAGGGATATTAGGGCCAGGGATATTAGGGCCAGGGATATTTGGGCCAGGGATATTAGGGCCACGGATATTAGGGCCAGGGATATTAGGGCCAGGGGAATTAGGGCCAGAGATATTAGGGCCAGGGATATTAGGGCCAGGGATATTATGGTCAGGGATATTAGGGCCAGGGATATAATGGCCAGGGATATTAGGGGCAGGCATATTATGGCCAGGGATATTAGGGCCAGGGATATTAGGGCCAGGGATATTAGGGCCAGGGATATTAGGGCCAGGGATATTAAGGCCAGGGATATTAGGGCCAGGGATATTAGGGCCAGGGATATTATAACCAGCGATATTAGGGCCAGGGATATTAGGGCCAGGGATATTAGGGCCAGGGATATTAGGGCCAGAAATATTAGGGCCAGGGATATTAGGGCCAGGGATATTAGGGCCAGGGATATTAGGGCCAGGGATATTAGGTCCACGGATATTACGGCCAGGGATATTAGGGCCAGGGATATTAGGGCCAGAGATATTAGGGCCAGGGATATTAGGGACAGGGATATTAGGGCCAGGGTTATTAGGGCCAGGGTTATTAAGGCCAGGGATATTAGGGCCAGGGATATTAGGGCCAGGGATATTAGGGCCATGTATATTAGGGCCAGGGACATTAGGGCCAGGGATATTAGGGCCAGGGATATTAGGGCCAGGGATATTAGGGCCAGGGATATTAGGGCCAGGGATTTTAGGGTAAGGGATAGTAGGGCCAGGGATATTAGGGCCAGGGATATTAGTGCCAGGGATATTAGGGCCAGGGATATTAAGTCCAGGGATATTAGGGCCAGGGATATTAGGTCCACTGATATTAGGGCCAGGGATATTAGGGCCATGGATATTAGGGCCAGGGATATTAGGGCCAGGGATATTAGGGCCAGGGATATTAGGGCCAGGGATATTAGGGCCAGCGATATTAGGGCCAGGGATATTAGGGCCAGGGATATTAGGGCCAGGGATATTAGGGCCAGGGATATTAGGGCCATTGATATTAGGGCCAGGGATAATATATCCAGGGATATTAGGGCCAGGGATATTAGGGCCAGGGATATTAGGGCCAGGGATATTAAGGCCAGGGATATTAGGGCCAGGGATATTAGGGCCAGGGATATTATGGCCAGCTATATTAGGGCCAGGGATATTAGGGCCAAGGATATTAGGGCCAGGGATATTAGGGCGAGAAATATTAGGGCCAGGGATATTAGGGCCAGGGATATTAGGGCCAGGGATATTAGGGCCAGGGATATTAGGGCCAGAGATATTAGGGCCAGGGATATTAGGGCCAGGGATATTAGGGCCAGGGTTATTAGGGCCAGGGTTATTAAGGCGAGGGATATTAGGGCCAGGGATATTAGGGCCAAGGATATTAGGGCCAGGGATATTAGGGCCAGAAATATTAGGGCCAGGGATATCAGGTCCACGGATATTACAGCCAGGGATATTAGGGCCAGGGATATTAGGGCCAGAGATATTAGGGCCAGGGATATTAGGGCCAGGGATATTAGGGCCAGGGTTATTAGGGCCAGGGTTATTAAGGCCAGGGATATTAGGGCCAGGGATATTAGGGCCAGGGATATTAGGGCCAGGGATATTAGGGCCAGGAATATTAGGGCCAGGGATATTAGGGCCAGGGATATTAGGGCCAGGGATATTAGGGCCAGGGATATTAGGGCCAGAGATTTTAGGGCAAGGGATATTAGTGCCAGGGATATTAGGGCCAGGGATATTAGTGCCAGGGATATTAGGGCCAGGTATATTAGGTCCAGGGATGTTAGGGCCAGGGATATTAGGTCCAGGGATATTAGGGCCAGGGATATTAGGGCCATGGATATTAGGGCCAGGGATATTAGGGCCAGGGATATTAGGTCCAGGGATATTAGGGCCAGGGATATTAGGGCCAGGGATATTAGGGCCAGGGATATTAGGGCCAGGGATATTAGGTCCACGGATATTACGGCCAGAGATATTAGGGCGGGGGATATTAGGGCCAGGGATATTAGGGCCAGGGATATTAGGGTCAGGGATATTAGGGCCAGGGATATTAGGGCCAGGGATATTTGGGCCAGGGATATTAGGGCCACGGATATTAGGGCCAGGGATATTAGGGCCAGGGATATTAGGGCCAGAGATATTAGGGCCAGGGATATTAGGGCCAGGGATATTACGGTCAGGGATATTAGGGCCAGGGATATAATGGCCAGGGATATTAGGGCCAGGCATATTATGGCCAGGGATATTAGGGCCAGGGATATTAGGGCCAGGGATATTAGGGCCAGGGATATTAGGGCCAGGGATATTAAGGCCAGGGATATTAGGGCCAGGGATATTAGGGCCAGGGATATTAGGGCCAGGGATATTAGGGCCAGGGATATTAGGTCCAGGGATATTGGGGCCAGGGATATTAGGGCCAGGGATTTTAGGGCAAGGGATATTAGGGCCAGGGATATTAGGGCCAGGGATATTAGTGCCAGGGATATTAGGGCCAGGGATATTAGGTCCAGGGATATTAGGGCCAGGGATATTAGGGCCAGGGATATTAGGTCCAGGGATGTTAGTGCCAGGGATATTAGGTCCAGGGATATTAGGGCCAGGGATATTAGGGCCATGGATATTAGGGCCAGGGATATTAGGGCCAGGGATATTATGTCCAGGGATATTAGGGCCAGGGATATTAGGGCCAGGGATATTAGGGCCAGGGATATTAGGGCCAGGGATATTAGGTCCACGGATATTACGGCCAGAGATATTAGGGCGAGGGATATTAGGGCCAGGGATATTAGGGCCAGGGATATTAGGGTCAGGGATATTAGGGCCAGGGATATTAGGGCCAGGGATATTTGGGCCAGGGATATTAGGGCCACGGATATTAGGGCCAGGGATATTAGGGCCAGGGATATTAGGGCCAGAGATATTAGGGCCAGGGATATTAGGGCCAGGGATATTACGGTGAGGGATATTAGGGCCAGGGATATAATGGCCAGGGATATTAGGGCCAGGCATATTATGGCCAGGGATATTAGGGCCAGGGATATTAGGGCCAGGGATATTAGGGCCAGGGATATTAGGGCCAGGGATATTAAGGCCAGGGATATTAGGGCCAGGGATATTAGGGCCAGGGATATTAGGGCCAGGGATATTAGGGCCAGGGATATTAGGTCCAGGGATATTGGGGCCAGGGATATTAGGGCCAGGGATTTTAGGGCAAGGGATATTAGGGCCAGGGATATTAGGGCCAGGGATATTAGTGCCAGGGATATTAGGGCCAGGGATATTAGGTCCAGGGATATTAGGGCCAGGGATATTAGGTCCAAGGATATTAGTGCCAGGGATATTTAGGCCATGGATATTAGGGCCAGGGATATTAGGGCCAGGGATATTAGATCCAGGGATATTAGGGCCAGGGATATTAGGGCCAGGGATATTAGGGCCAGGGATATTAGGTCCACGGATATTACGGCCAGAGATATTAGGGCGAGGGATATTAGGGCCAGGGATATTAGGGCCAGGGATATTACGGTCAGGGATATTAGGGCCAGGGATATTAGGGCCAGGGATATTTGGGACAGGCATATTAGGGCCACGGATATTAGGTCCAGGGATATTAGGGCCAGGGATATTAGGGCCAGAGATATTAGGGCCAGGGATATTAGGGCCAGGGATATTACGGTCAGGGATATTAGGGCCAGGGATATAATGGCCAGGGATATTAGGGCCAGAAATATTATGGCCAGGAATATTAGGGCCAGGGATATTAGGGCCAGGGATATTAGGGCCAGGGATATTAGGGCCAGGGATATTAAGGCCAGGGATATTAGGGCCAGGGATATTAGGGCCAGGGATATTAGGGCCAGGGATATTAGGGCCAGAAATATTAGGGCCAGGGATATTAGGGCCAGTGATATTAGGGCCAGGGATATTAGGGCTAGGGATATTAGGTCCACGGATATTACGGCCAGGGATTTTAGGGCCAGGGATATTAGGGCCAGAGATATTAGGGCCAGGGATATTAGGGCCAGGGATATTAGGGCCAGGGTTATTAGGGCCAGGGTTATTAAGGCCAGGGATATTAGGGCCAGGGATATTAGGGCCAGGGATATTAGGGCCAGGGATATTAGGGCCAGGGATATTAGGGCCAGGGATATTAGGGTAAGGGATATTAGGGCCAGGGATATTAGGGCCAGGGATATTAGGTCCAGGGATATTAGAGCCAGGGATATTAGGGCCATGGATATTAGGGCCAGGGATATTAGGGCAAGGGATATTAGGTCCAGGGATATTAGCGCCAGGGATATTAGGGCCAGGGATATTACGGTCAGGGATATTAGGGCCAGGGATATTAGGGCCAGGGATATTTGGGACAGGGATATTAGGGCCACGGATATTAGGTCCAGGGATATTAGGGCCAGGGATATTAGGGCCAGAGATAATAGGGCCAGGGATATTAGGGCCAGGGATATTACGGTCAGGGATATTAGGGCCAGGGATATAATGGCCAGGGATATTAGGGCCAGAAATATTATGGCCAGGGATATTAGGGCCAGGGATATTAGGGCCAGGGATATTAGGGCCAGGGATATTAGGGCCAGGGATATTAAGGCCAGGGATATTAGGGCCAGGGATATTAGGGCCAGGGATATTAGGGCCAGGGATATTAGGGCCAGAAATATTAGGGCCAGGGATATTAGGGCCAGTGATATTAGGGCCAGGGATATTAGGGCCAGGGATATTAGGTCCACGGATATTACGGCCAGGGATTTTAGGGCCAGGGATATTAGGGCCAGAGATATTAGGGCCAGGGATATTAGGGCCAGGGATATTAGGGCCAGGGTTATTAGGGCCAGGGTTATTAAGGCCAGGGATATTAGGGCCAGGGATATTAGGGCCAGGGATATTAGGGCCAGGGATATTAGGGCCAGGGATATTAGGGCCAGGGATATTAGGGTAAGAGATATTAGGTCCAGGGATATTAGGGCCAGGGATATTAGGTCCAGGGATATTAGGGCCAGGGATATTAGGGCCATGGATATTAGGGCCAGGGATATTAGGGCCAGGGATATTAGGTCCAGGGATATTAGGGCCAGGGATATTAGGGCCAGGGATATTAGGGCCAGGGATATTAGGTCCACGGATATTACGGCCAGAGATATTACGGCGAGGGATATTAGGGCCAGGGATATTAGGGCCAGGGATATTAGGGTCAGGGATATTAGGGCCAGGGATATTAGGGCCAGGGATATTTGGGCCAGGGATATTAGGGCCACGGATATTAGGGCCAGGGATATTAGGGCCAGGGATATTAGGGCCAGAGATATTAGGGCCAGGGATATTAGGGCCAGGGATATTACGGTCAGGGATATTAGGGCCAGGGATATAATGGCCAGGGATATTAGGGCCAGGCATATTATGGCCAGGGATATTAGGGCCAGGGATATTAGGGCCAGGGATATTAGGGCCAGGGATATTAGGGCCAGGGATATTAAGGCCAGGGATATTAGGGCCAGGGATATTAGGGCCAGGGATATTATGGCCAGCGATATTAGAGCCAGGGATATTAGGGCCAGGGATATTAGGGCCAGGGATTTTAGGGCCAGAAATATTAGGGCCAGGGATATTAGGGCCAGGGATATTAGGGCCAGGGATATTAGGGCCAGGGATATTAGGGCCAGGGATATTAGGTCCATGGATATTACGGCCAGGGATATTAGGGCCAGGGATATTAGGGCCAGAGATATTAGGGCCAGGGATATTAGGGCCAGGGATATTAGGGCCAGGGTTATTAGGGCCAGGGTTATTAAGGCCAGGGATATTAGGGCCAGGGATATTAGGGCCAGGGATATTAGGGCCAGGGATATTAGGGCCAGGGATATTAGGGCCAGGGATATTAGGGCCAGGGATATTGGGGCCAGGGATATTAGGGCCAGGGATTTTAGGGCAAGGGATATTAGGGCCAGGGATATTAGGGCCAGGGATATTAGTGCCAGGGATATTAGGGCCAGGGATATTAGGTCCAGGGATATTAGTGCCAGGGATATTAGGTCCAGGGATATTAGTGCCAGGGATATTTGGGCCATGGATATTAGGGCCAGGGATATTAGGGCCAGGGATATTAGATCCAGGGATATTAGGGCCAGGGATATTAGGGCCAGGGATATTAGGGCCAGGGATATTAGGGCCAGGGATATTAGGTCCACGGATATTACGGCCAGAGATATTAGGGCGAGGGATATTAGGGCCAGGGATATTAGGGCCAGGGATATTACGGTCAGGGATATTAGGGCCAGGGATATTAGGGCCAGGGATATTAGGGCCAGGGATATTAGGGCCAGAGATATTAGGGCCAGGGATATTAGGGCCAGGGATATTAGGGCCAGGGTTATTAGGGCCAGGGTTATTAAGGCCAGGGATATTAGGGCCAGGGATATTAGGGCCAAGGATATTAGGGCCAGGGATATTAGGGCCAGAAATATTAGGGCCAGGGATATCAGGTCCACGGATATTACAGCCAGGGATATTAGGGCCAGGGATATTAGGGCCAGAGATATTAGGGCCAGGGATATTAGGGCCAGGGATATTAGGGCCAGGGTTATTAGGGCCAGGGTTATTAAGGCCAGGGATATTAGGGCCAGGGATATTAGGGCCAGGGATATTAGGGCCAGGGATATTAGGGCCAGGGATATTAGGGCCAGGGATATTAGGGCCAGGGATATTAGTGCCAGGGATATTAGGGCCAGAGATTTTAGGGCAAGGGATATTAGGGCCAGGGATATTAGGGCCAGGGATATTAGTGCCAGGGATATTAGGGCCAGGGATATTAGGTCCAGGGATATTAGGGCCAGGGATATTAGGTCCAGGAATATTAGGGCCAGGGATATTAGGGCCATGGATATTAGGGCCAGGGATATTAGGGCCAGGGATATTAGGTCCAGGGATATTAGGGTCAGGGATATTAGGGCCAGGGATATTAGGGCCAGGGATATTAGGGCCAGGGATATTAGGTCCACGGATATTACGGCCAGAGATATTAGGGCGAGGGATATTAGGGCCAGGGATATTAGGGCCAGGGATATTAGGGTCAGGGATATTAGGGCCAGGGATATTAGGGCCAGGGATATTTGGGCCAGGGATATTAGGGCCACGGATATTAGGGCCAGGGATATTAGGGCCAGGGATATTAGGGCCAGAGATATTAGGGCCAGGGATATTAGGGCCAGGGATATTACGGTCAGGGATATTAGGGCCAGGGATATAATGGCCAGGGATATTAGGGCCAGGCATATTATGGGCAGGGATATTAGGGCCAGGGATATTAGGGCCAGGGATATTAGGGCCAGGGATATTAGGGCCAGGGATATTAAGGCCAGGGATATTAGGGCCAGGGATATTAGGGCCAGGGATATTATGGCCAGCGATATTAGAGCCAGGGATATTAGGGCCAGGGATATTAGGGCCAGGGATATTAGGGCCAGAAATGTTAGGGCCAGGGATATTAGGGCCAGGGATATTAGGGCCAGGGATATTAGGTCCAGGTATATTTGGGCCAGGGATATTAGGGCCACGGATATTAGGGCCAGGGATATTAGGGCCAGGGATATTAGGGCCAGAGATATTAGGGCCAGGGATATTAGGGCCAGGGATATTACGGTCAGGGATATTAGGTCCAGGGATATAATGGCCAGGGATATTAGGGCCAGGCATATTATGGGCAGGGATATTAGGGCCAGGGATATTAGGGCCAGGGATATTAGGGCCAGGGATATTAGGGCCAGGGATATTAAGGCCAGGGATATTAGGGCCAGGGATATTAGGGCCAGGGATATTATGGCCAGCGATATTAGAGCCAGGGATATTAGGGCCAGGGATATTAGGGCCAGGGATATTAGGGCCAGAAATGTTAGGGCCAGGGATATTAGGGCCAGGGATATTAGGGCCAGGGATATTAGGGCCAGGGATATTAGGGCCAGGGATATTAGGTCCATGGATATTACGGCCAGGGATATTAGGGCCAGGGATATTAGGGCCAGAGATATTAGGGCCAGGGATATTAGGGCCAGGGATATTAGGGCCAGGGTTATTAGGGCCAGGGTTATTAAGGCCAGGAATATTAGGGCCAGGGATATTAGGGCCAGGGATATTAGGGCCAGGGATATTAGGGCCAGGGATATTAGGGCCAGGGATATTAGGGCCAGGGATATTGGGGCCAGGGATATTAGGGCCAGGGATTTTAGGGCAAGGGATATTAGGGCCAGGGATATTAGGGCCAGGGATATTAATGCCAGGGATATTAGGTCCAGGGATATTAGTGCCAGGGATATTTGGGCCATGGATATTAGGGCCAGGGATATTAGGGCCAGGGATATTAGATCCACGGATATTAGGGCCAGGGATATTAGGGCCAGGGATATTAGGGCCAGGGATATTAGGGCCAGGGATATTAGGTCCACGGATATTACGGCCAGAGATATTAGGGCGAGGGATATTAGGGCCAGGGATATTAGGGCCAGGGATATTACGGTCAGGGATATTAGGGCCAGGGATATTAGGGCCAGGGATATTTGGGCCAGGGATATTAGGGCCACGGATATTAGGGCCAGGGATATTAGGGCCAGGGATATTAGGGCCAGAGATATTAGGGCCAGGGATATTAGGGCCAGGGATATTACGGTCAGGGATATTAGGGCCAGGGATATAATGGCCAGGGATATTAGGGCCAGAAATATTATGGCCAGGGATATTAGGGCCAGGGATATTAGGGCCAGGGATATTAGGGCCAGGGATATTAGGGCCAGGGATATTAGGGCCAGGGATATTAGGGCCAGGGATATTAGGGCCAGGGATATTAGGGCCAGGGATATTGGGGCCAGGGATATTAGGGCCAGGGATTTTAGGGCAAGGGATATTAGGGCCAGGGATATTAGGGCCAGGGATATTAGTGCCAGGGATATTAGGGCCAGGGATATTAGGTCCAGGGATATTAGTGCCAGGGATATTAGGTCCAGGGATATTAGTGCCAGGGATATTTGGGCCATGGATATTAGGGCCAGGGATATTAGGGCCAGGGATATTAGATCCAGGGATATTAGGGCCAGGGATATTAGGGCCAGGGATATTAGGGCCAGGGATATTAGGGCCAGGGATATTAGGTCCACGGATATTACGGCCAGAGATATTAGGGCGAGGGATATTAGGGCCAGGGATATTAGGGCCAGGGATATTACGGTCAGGGATATTAGGGCCAGGGATATTAGGGCCAGGGATATTAGGGCCAGGGATATTAGGGCCAGAGATATTAGGGCCAGGGATATTAGGGCCAGGGATATTAGGGCCAGGGTTATTAGGGCCAGGGTTATTAAGGCCAGGGATATTAGGGCCAGGGATATTAGGGCCAAGGATATTAGGGCCAGGGATATTAGGGCCAGAAATATTAGGGCCAGGGATATCAGGTCCACGGATATTACAGCCAGGGATATTAGGGCCAGGGATATTAGGGCCAGAGATATTAGGGCCAGGGATATTAGGGCCAGGGATATTAGGGCCAGGGTTATTAGGGCCAGGGTTATTAAGGCCAGGGATATTAGGGCCAGGGATATTAAGGCCAGGGATATTAGGGCCAGGGATATTAGGGCCAGGGATATTAGGGCCAGGGATATTAGGGCCAGGGATATTAGGGCCAGGGATATTAGGGCCAGGGATATTAGTGCCAGGGATATTAGGGCCAGAGATTTTAGGGCAAGGGATATTAGGGCCAGGGATATTAGGGCCAGGGATATTAGTGCCAGGGATATTAGGGCCAGGGATATTAGGTCCAGGGATATTAGGGCCAGGGATATTAGGTCCAGGAATATTAGGGCCAGGGATATTAGGGCCATGGATATTAGGGCCAGGGATATTAGGGCCAGGGATATTAGGTCCAGGGATATTAGGGTCAGGGATATTAGGGCCAGGGATATTAGGGCCAGGGATATTAGGGCCAGGGATATTAGGTCCACGGATATTACGGCCAGAGATATTAGGGCGAGGGATATTAGGGCCAGGGATATTAGGGCCAGGGATATTAGGGTCAGGGATATTAGGGCCAGGGATATTAGGGCCAGGGATATTTGGGCCAGGGATATTAGGGCCACGGATATTAGGGCCAGGGATATTAGGGCCAGGGATATTAGGGCCAGAGATATTAGGGCCAGGGATATTAGGGCCAGGGATATTACGGTCAGGGATATTAGGGCCAGGGATATAATGGCCAGGGATATTAGGGCCAGGCATATTATGGGCAGGGATATTAGGGCCAGGGATATTAGGGCCAGGGATATTAGGGCCAGGGATATTAGGGCCAGGGATATTAAGGCCAGGGATATTAGGGCCAGGGATATTAGGGCCAGGGATATTATGGCCAGCGATATTAGAGCCAGGGATATTAGGGCCAGGGATATTAGGGCCAGGGATATTAGGGCCAGAAATGTTAGGGCCAGGGATATTAGGGCCAGGGATATTAGGGCCAGGGATATTAGGTCCAGGTATATTTGGGCCAGGGATATTAGGGCCACGGATATTAGGGCCAGGGATATTAGGGCCAGGGATATTAGGGCCAGAGATATTAGGGCCAGGGATATTAGGGCCAGGGATATTACGGTCAGGGATATTAGGTCCAGGGATATAATGGCCAGGGATATTAGGGCCAGGCATATTATGGGCAGGGATATTAGGGCCAGGGATATTAGGGCCAGGGATATTAGGGCCAGGGATATTAGGGCCAGGGATATTAAGGCCAGGGATATTAGGGCCAGGGATATTAGGGCCAGGGATATTATGGCCAGCGATATTAGAGCCAGGGATATTAGGGCCAGGGATATTAGGGCCAGGGATATTAGGGCCAGAAATGTTAGGGCCAGGGATATTAGGGCCAGGGATATTAGGGCCAGGGATATTAGGGCCAGGGATATTAGGGCCAGGGATATTAGGTCCATGGATATTACGGCCAGGGATATTAGGGCCAGGGATATTAGGGCCAGAGATATTAGGGCCAGGGATATTAGGGCCAGGGATATTAGGGCCAGGGTTATTAGGGCCAGGGTTATTAAGGCCAGGGATATTAGGGCCAGGGATATTAGGGCCAGGGATATTAGGGCCAGGGATATTAGGGCCAGGGATATTAGGGCCAGGGATATTAGGGCCAGGGATATTGGGGCCAGGGATATTAGGGCCAGGGATTTTAGGGCAAGGGATATTAGGGCCAGGGATATTAGGGCCAGGGATATTAATGCCAGGGATATTAGGTCCAGGGATATTAGTGCCAGGGATATTTGGGCCATGGATATTAGGGCCAGGGATATTAGGGCCAGGGATATTAGATCCACGGATATTAGGGCCAGGGATATTAGGGCCAGGGATATTAGGGCCAGGGATATTAGGGCCAGGGATATTAGGTCCACGGATATTACGGCCAGAGATATTAGGGCGAGGGATATTAGGGCCAGGGATATTAGGGCCAGGGATATTACGGTCAGGGATATTAGGGCCAGGGATATTAGGGCCAGGGATATTTGGGCCAGGGATATTAGGGCCACGGATATTAGGGCCAGGGATATTAGGGCCAGGGATATTAGGGCCAGAGATATTAGGGCCAGGGATATTAGGGCCAGGGATATTACGGTCAGGGATATTAGGGCCAGGGATATAATGGCCAGGGATATTAGGGCCAGAAATATTATGGCCAGGGATATTAGGGCCAGGGATATTAGGGCCAGGGATATTAGGGCCAGGGATATTAGGGCCAGGGATATTAAGGCCAGGGATATTAGGGCCAGGGATATTAGGGCCAGGGATATTAGGGCCAGGGATATTAGGCCCAGAAATATTAGGGCCAGGGATATTAGGGCCAGTGATATTAGGGCCAGGGATATTAGGGCCAGGGATATTAGGTCCACGGATATTACGGCCAGGGATTTTAGGGCCAGGGATATTAGGGCCAGAGATATTAGGGCCAGGGATATTAGGGCCAGGGATATTAGGGCCAGGGTTATTAGGGCCAGGGTTATTAAGGCCAGGGATATTAGGGCCAGGCATATTAGGGCCAGGGATATTAGGGCCAGGGATATTAGGGCCAGGGATATTAGGGCCAGGGATATTAGGGCCAGGGATTTTAGGGTAAGGGATATTAGGGCCAGGGATATTAGGGCCAGGGATATTAGTGCCAGGGATATTAGGGCCAGGGATATTAGGTCCAGGGATATTAGGGCCAGGGATATTAGGTCCACTGATATTAGGGCCAGGGATATTAGGGCCATGGATATTAGGGCCAGGGATATTAGGCCAGGGATATTAGGGCCAGGGATATTAGGGCCAGGGATATTAGGGCCAGCGATATTAGGGCCAGGGATATTAGGGCCAGGGATATTAGGGCCAGGGATATTAGGGCCAGGGATATTAGGGCCAGGGATATTATATCCAGGGATATTAGGGCCAGGGATATTAGGGCCAGGGATATTAGGGCCAGGGATATTATGGCCAGGGATATTATGGAAGGGATATTAAGCCTGGGATATTAGGGCCAGGTATATTAGGGCCAGGGATATTCGGGCCAGGGATATAAGGGCCAGGGATATTAGGGCCAGGGATATTATGGCCAGGGATATTAGGGCCAGGGATATTAGGGCCAGGGATATTAGGGCCAGGGATATTATGGCCAGGGATATTAGGGCCAGGGATATTAGGGCCAGGGATATTAGGGCCAGGGATATTAGGGCCAGGGATATTAGGGCCAGCGATATTAAGGCCAGGGATATTAGGGCCAGGGATATTAGGGCCAGGGATATTAGGGCCAGGGATATTAGGGCCAGGGATATTATATCCAGGGATATTAGGGCCAGGGATATTAGGGCCAGGGATATTAGGGCCAGGGATATTATGGCCAGGGATATTATGGAAGGGATATTAAGCCTGGGATATTAGGGCCAGGTATATTAGGGCCAGGGATATTAGGGCCAGGGATATAAGGGCCAGGGATATTAGGGCCAGGGATATTATGGCCAGGGATATTAGGGCCAGGGATATTAGGGCCAGGGATATTAGGGCCAGGGATATTAGGGCCAGGGATATTAGGTCCACGGATATTACGGCCAGGGATATTAGGGCCAGGGATATTAGGGCCAGAGATATTAGGGCCAGGGATATTAGGGCCAGGGATATTAGGGCCAGGGTTATTAGGGACAGGGTTATTAAGGCCAGGGATATTAGGGCCAGGGATATTAGGGCCAGGGATATTAGGGCCAGGGATATTAGGGCCAGGGATATTAGGGCCAGGGATATTGGGGCCAGGGATATTAGGGCCAGGGATTTTAGGGCAAGGGATATTAGGGCCAGGGAAATTAGGGCCAGGGATATTAGTGCCAGGGATATTAGGGCCAGGGATATTAGGTCCTGGGATATTAGGGCCAGGGATATTAGGTCCAGGGATATTAGTGCCAGGGATATTAGGGCCATGGATATTAGGGCCAGGGATATTAGGGCCAGGGATATTAGGTCCAGGGATATTAGGGCCAGGGATATTAGGGCCAGGGATATTAGGGCCAGGGATATTAGGGCCAGGGATATTAGGTCCACGGATATTACGACCAGAGATATTAGGGCGAGGGATATTAGGGCCAGGGATATTAGGGCCAGGGATATTAGGGTCAGGGATATTAGGGCCAGGGATATTAGGGCCAGGGATATTTGGGCCAGGGATATTAGGGCCACGGATATTAGGGCCAGGGATATTAGGGCCAGGGGAATTAGGGCCAGAGATATTAGGGCCAGGGATATTAGGGCCAGGGATATTACGGTCAGGGATATTAGGGCCAGGGATATAATGGCCAGGGATATTAGGGCCAGGCATATTATGGCCAGGGATATTAGGGCCAGGGATATTAGGGCCAGGGATATTAGGGCCAGGGATATTAGGGCCAGGGATATTAAGGCCAGGGATATTAGGGCCAGGGATATTAGGGCCAGGGATATTATAACCAGCGATATTAGGGCCAGGGATATTAGGGCCAGGGATATTAGGGCCAGGGATATTAGGGCCAGAAATATTAGAGCCAGGGATATTAGGGCCAGGGATATTAGGGCCAGGGATATTAGGGCCAGGGATATTAGGTCCACGGATATTACGGCCAGGGATATTAGGGCCAGGGATATTAGGGCCAGAGATATTAGGGCCAGGGATATTAGGGACAGGGATATTAGGGCCAGGGTTATTAGGGCCAGGGTTATTAAGGCCAGGGATATTAGGGCCAGGGATATTAGGGCCAGGGATATTAGGGCCATGTATATTAGGGCCAGGGACATTAGGGTCAGGGATATTAGGGCCAGGGATATTAGGGCCAGGGATATTAGGGCCAGGGATATTAGGGCCAGGGATTTTAGGGTAAGGGATAGTAGGGCCAGGGATATTAGGGCCAGGGATATTAGTGCCAGGGATATTAGGGCCAGGGATATTAAGTCCAGGGATATTAGGGCCAGGGATATTAGGTCCACTGATATTAGGGCCAGGGATATTAGGGCCATGGATATTAGGGCCAGGGATATTAGGGCCAGGGATATTAGGGCCAGGGATATTAGGGCCAGGGATATTAGGGCCAGCGATATTAGGGCCAGGGATATTAGGGCCAGGGATATTAGGGCCAGGGATATTAGGGCCAGGGATATTAGGGCCATTGATATTAGGGCCAGGGATAATATATATCCAGGGATATTAGGGCCAGGGATATTAGGGCCAGGGATATTAGGGCCAGGGATATTAAGGCCAGGGATATTAGGGCCAGGGATATTAGGGCCAGGGATATTATGGCCAGCTATATTAGGGCCAGGGATATTAGGGCCAAGGATATTAGGGCCAGGGATATTAGGGCGAGAAATATTAGGGCCAGGGATATTAGGGCCAGGGATATTAGGGCCAGGGATATTAGGGCCAGGGATATTAGGGCCAGAGATATTAGGGCCAGGGATATTAGGGCCAGGGATATTAGGGCCAGGGTTATTAGGGCCAGGGTTATTAAGGCCAGGGATATTAGGGCCAGGGATATTAGGGCCAAGGATATTAGGGCCAGGGATATTAGGGCCAGAAATATTAGGGCCAGGGATATCAGGTCCACGGATATTACAGCCAGGGATATTAGGGCCAGGGATATTAGGGCCAGAGATATTAGGGCCAGGGATATTAGGGCCAGGGATATTAGGGCCAGGGTTATTAGGGCCAGGGTTATTAAGGCCAGGGATATTAGGGCCAGGGATATTAGGGCCAGGGATATTAGGGCCAGGGATATTAGGGCCAGGAATATTAGGGCCAGGGATATTAGGGCCAGGGATATTAGGGCCAGGGATATTAGGGCCAGGGATATTAGGGCCAGAGATTTTAGGGCAAGGGATATTAGGGCCAGGGATATTAGGGCCAGGGATATTAGTGCCAGGGATATTAGGGCCAGGGATATTAGGTCCAGGGATGTTAGGGCCAGGGATATTAGGTCCAGGGATATTAGGGCCAGGGATATTAGGGCCATGGATATTAGGGCCAGGGATATTAGGGCCAGGGATATTAGGTCCAGGGATATTAGGGCCAGGGATATTAGGGCCAGGGATATTAGGGCCAGGGATATTAGGGCCAGGGATATTAGGTCCACGGATATTACGGCCAGAGATATTAGGGCGAGGGATATTAGGGCCAGGGATATTAGGGCCAGGGATATTAGGGTCAGGGATATTAGGGCCAGGGATATTAGGGCCAGGGATATTTGGGCCAGGGATATTAGGGCCACGGATATTAGGGCCAGGGATATTAGGGCCAGGGATATTAGGGCCAGAGATATTAGGGCCAGGGATATTAGGGCCAGGGATATTACGGTCAGGGATATTAGGGCCAGGGATATAATGGCCAGGGATATTAGGGCCAGGCATATTATGGCCAGGGATATTAGGGCCAGGGATATTAGGGCCAGGGATATTAGGGCCAGGGATATTAGGGCCAGGGATATTAAGGCCAGGGATATTAGGGCCAGGGATATTAGGGCCAGGGATATTAGGGCCAGGGATATTAGGGCCAGGGATATTAGGTCCAGGGATATTGGGGCCAGGGATATTAGGGCCAGGGATTTTAGGGCAAGGGATATTAGGGCCAGGGATATTAGGGCCAGGGATATTAGTGCCAGGGATATTAGGGCCAGGGATATTAGGTCCAGGGATATTAGGGCCAGGGATATTAGGGCCAGGGATATTAGGTCCAGGGATGTTAGGGCCAGGGATATTAGGTCCAGGGATATTAGGGCCAGGGATATTAGGGCCATGGATATTAGGGCCAGGGATATTAGGGCCAGGGATATTAGGTCCAGGGATATTAGGGCCAGGGATATTAGGGCCAGGGATATTAGGGCCAGGGATATTAGGGCCAGGGATATTAGGTCCACGGATATTACGGCCAGAGATATTAGGGCGAGGGATATTAGGGCCAGGGATATTAGGGCCAGGGATATTAGGGTCAGGGATATTAGGGCCAGGGATATTAGGGCCAGGGATATTTGGGCCAGGGATATTAGGGCCACGGATATTAGGGCCAGGGATATTAGGGCCAGGGATATTAGGGCCAGAGATATTAGGGCCAGGGATATTAGGGCCAGGGATATTACGGTCAGGGATATTAGGGCCAGGGATATAATGGCCAGGGATATTAGGGCCAGGCATATTATGGCCAGGGATATTAGGGCCAGGGATATTAGGGCCAGGGATATTAGGGCCAGGGATATTAGGGCCAGGGATATTAAGGCCAGGGATATTAGGGCCAGGGATATTAGGGCCAGGGATATTAGGGCCAGGGATATTAGGGCCAGGGATATTAGGTCCAGGGATATTGGGGCCAGGGATATTAGGGCCAGGGATTTTAGGGCAAGGGATATTAGGGCCAGGGATATTAGGGCCAGGGATATTAGTGCCAGGGATATTAGGGCCAGGGATATTAGGTCCAGGGATATTAGGGCCAGGGATATTAGGTCCAGGGATATTAGTGCCAGGGATATTTAGGCCATGGATATTAGGGCCAGGGATATTAGGGCCAGGGATATTAGATCCAGGGATATTAGGGCCAGGGATATTAGGGCCAGGGATATTAGGGCCAGGGATATTAGGTCCACGGATATTACGGCCAGAGATATTAGGGCGAGGGATATTAGGGCCAGGGATATTAGGGCCAGGGATATTACGGTCAGGGATATTAGGGCCAGGGATATTAGGGCCAGGGATATTTGGGACAGGCATATTAGGGCCACGGATATTAGGTCCAGGGATATTAGGGCCAGGGATATTAGGGCCAGAGATATTAGGGCCAGGGATATTAGGGCCAGGGATATTACGGTCAGGGATATTAGGGCCAGGGATATAATGGCCAGGGATATTAGGGCCAGAAATATTATGGCCAGGGATATTAGGGCCAGGGATATTAGGGCCAGGGATATTAGGGCCAGGGATATTAGGGCCAGGGATATTAAGGCCAGGGATATTAGGGCCAGGGATATTAGGGCCAGGGATATTAGGGCCAGGGATATTAGGGCCAGAAATATTAGGGCCAGGGATATTAGGGCCAGTGATATTAGGGCCAGGGATATTAGGGCTAGGGATATTAGGTCCACGGATATTACGGCCAGGGATTTTAGGGCCAGGGATATTAGGGCCAGAGATATTAGGGCCAGGGATATTAGGGCCAGGGATATTAGGGCCAAGGTTATTAGGGCCAGGGTTATTAGGGCCAGGGATATTAGGGCCAGGGATATTAGGGCCAGGGATATTAGGGCCAGGGATATTAGGGCCAGGGATATTAGGGCCAGGGATATTAGGGTAAAGGATATTAGGGCCAGGGATATTAGGGCCAGGGATATTAGGTCCAGGGATATTAGAGCCAGGGATATTAGGGCCATGGATATTAGGGCCAGGGATATTAGGGCAAGGGATATTAGGTCCAGGGATATTAGCGCCAGGGATATTAGGGCCAGGAATATTACGGTCAGGGATATTAGGGCCAGGGATATTAGGGCCAGGGATATTTGGGACAGGGATATTAGGGCCACGGATATTAGGTCCAGGGATATTAGGGCCAGGGATATTAGGGCCAGAGATATTAGGGCCAGGGATATTAGGGCCAGGGATATTACGGTCAGGGATATTAGGGCCAGGGATATAATGGCCAGGGATATTAGGGCCAGAAATATTATGGCCAGGGATATTAGGGCCAGGGATATTAGGGCCAGGGATATTAGGGCCAGGGATATTAGGGCCAGGGATATTAAGGCCAGGGATATTAGGGCCAGGGATATTAGGGCCAGGGATATTAGGGCCAGGGATATTAGGGCCAGAAATATTAGGGCCAGGGATATTAGGGCCAGTGATATTAGGGCCAGGGATATTAGGGCCAGGGATATTAGGTCCACGGATATTACGGCCAGGGATTTTAGGGCCAGGGATTTTAGGGCCAGAGATATTAGGGCCAGGGATATTAGGGCCAGGGATATTAGGGCCAGGGTTATTAGGGCCAGGGTTATTAAGGCCAGGGATATTAGGGCCAGGGATATTAGGGCCAGGGATATTAGGGCCAGGGATATTAGGGCCAGGGATATTAGGGCCAGGGATATTAGGGTAAGAGATATTAGGTCCAGGGATATTAGGGCCAGGGATATTAGGTCCAGGGATATTAGGGCCAGGGATATTAGGGCCATGGATATTAGGGCCAGGGATATTAGGGCCAGGGATATTAGGTCCAGGGATATTAGGGCCAGGGATATTAGGGCCAGGGATATTAGGGCCAGGGATATTAGGTCCACGGATATTACGGCCAGAGATATTACGGCGAGGGATATTAGGGCCAGGGATATTAGGGCCAGGGATATTAGGGTCAGGGATATTAGGGCCAGGGATATTAGGGCCAGGGATATTTGGGCCAGGGATATTAGGGCCACGGATATTAGGGCCAGGGATATTAGGGCCAGGGATATTAGGGCCAGAGATATTAGGGCCAGGGATATTAGGGCCAGGGATATTACGGTCAGGGATATTAGGGCCAGGGATATAATGGCCAGGGATATTAGGGCCAGGCATATTATGGCCAGGGATATTAGGGCCAGGGATATTAGGGCCAGGGATATTAGGGCCAGGGATATTAGGGCCAGGGATATTAAGGCCAGGGATATTAGGGCCAGGGATATTAGGGCCAGGGATATTATGGCCAGCGATATTAGAGCCAGGGATATTAGGGCCAGGGATATTAGGGCCAGGGATTTTAGGGCCAGAAATATTAGGGCCAGGGATATTAGGGCCAGGGATATTAGGGCCAGGGATATTAGGGCCAGGGATATTAGGGCCAGGGATATTAGGTCCATGGATATTACGGCCAGGGATATTAGGGCCAGGGATATTAGGGCCAGAGATATTAGGGCCAGGGATTTTAGGGCCAGGGATATTAGGGCCAGGGTTATTAGGGCCAGGGTTATTAAGGCCAGGGATATTAGGGCCAGTGATATTAGGGCCAGGGATATTAGGGCCAGGGATATTAGGGCCAGGGATATTAGGGCCAGGGATATTAGGGCCAGGGATATTGGGGCCAGGGATATTAGGGCCAGGGATTTTAGGGCAAGGGATATTAGGGCCAGGGATATTAGGGCCAGGGATATTAGTGCCAGGGATATTAGGGCCAGGGATATTAGGTCCAAGGATATTAGTGCCAGGGATATTAGGTCCAGGGATATTAGTGCCAGGGATATTTGGGCCATGGATATTAGGGCCAGGGATATTAGGGCCAGGGATATTAGATCCAGGGATATTAGGGCCAGGGATATTAGGGCCAGGGATATTAGGGCCAGGGATATTAGGGCCAGGGATATTAGGTCCACGGATATTACGGCCAGAGATATTAGGGCGAGGGATATTAGGGCCAGGGATATTAGGGCCAGGGATATTACGGTCAGGGATATTAGGGCCAGGGATATTAGGGCCAGGGATATTTGGGACAGGGATATTAGGGCCACGGATATTAGGTCCAGGGATATTAGGGCCAGGGATATTAGGGCCAGAGATATTAGGGCCAGGGATATTAGGGCCAGGGATATTATGGTTAGGGATATTAGGGCCAGGGATATAATGGCCAGGGATATTAGGGCCAGAAATATTATGGCCAGGGATATTAGGGCCAGGGATATTAGGGCCAGGGATATTAGGGCCAGGGATATTAGGGCCAGGGATATTAAGGCCAGGGATATTAGGGCCAGGGATATTAGGGCCAGGGATATTAGGGCCAGGGATATTAGGGCCAGAAATATTAGGGCCAGGGATATTAGGGCCAGTGATATTAGGGCCAGGGATATTAGGGGCAGGGATTTTAGGTCCACGGATATTACGGCCAGGGATTTTAGGGCCAGGGATATTAGGGCCAGAGATATTAGGGCCAGGGATATTAGGGCCAGGGATATTAGGGCCAGGGTTATTAGGGCCAGGGTTATTAAGGCCAGGGATATTAGGGCCAGGGATATTAGGGCCAGGGATATTAGGGCCAGGGATATTAGGGCCAGGGATATTAGGGCCAGGGATATTAGGGCCAGGGATTTTAGGGTAAGGGATATTAGGGCCAGGGATATTAGGGCCAGGGATATTAGAGCCAGGGATATTAGGGCCAGGGATATTAGGTCCAGGGATATTAGGGCCAGGGATATTAGGTCCACTGATATTAGGGCCAGGGATATTAGGGCCATGGATATTAGGGCCAGGGATATTAGGCCAGGGATATTAGGGCCAGGGATATTAGGGCCAGGGATATTAGGGCCAGCGATATTAGGGCCAGGGATATTAGGGCCAGGGATATTAGGGCCAGGGATATTAGGGCCAGCGATATTAGGGCCAGGGATATTAGGGCCAGGGATATTAGGGCCAGGGATATTAGGGCCAGAGATATTAGGGCCAGGGATATTATATCCAGGGATATTAGGGCCAGGGATATTAGGGCCAGGGATATTAGGGCCAGGGATATTATGGCCAGGGATATTATGGAAGGGATATTAAGCCTGGGATATGAGGGCCAGGTATATTAGGGCCAGGGATATTAGGGCCAGGGATATAAGGGCCAGGGATATTAGGGCCAGGGATATTATGGCCAGGGATATTAGGGCCAGGGATATTAGGGCCAGGGATATTAGGGCCAGGGATATTAGGGCCAGGGATTTTAGGGCAAGGGATATTAGGGCCAGGGATATTAGGGCCAGGGATATTAGTGCCAGGGATATTAGGGCCAGGGATATTAGGTCCAGGGATATTAGGGCCAGGGATATTAGGTCCAGGGATATTAGGGCCAGGGATATTAGGGCCATGGATATTAGGGCCAGGGATATTAGGGCCAGGGATATTAGGGCCAGGGATATTAGGGCCAGGGATATTAGGGCCAGGGATATTAGGTCCACGGATATTACGGCCAGAGATATTAGGGCGAGGGATATTAGGGCCAGGGATATTAGGGCCAGGGATATTAGGGCCAGGGATATAATGGCCAGGGATATTAGGGCCAGGCATATTATGGCCAGGGATATTAGGGCCAGGGATATTAGGGCCAGGGATATTAGGGCCAGGGATATTAGGGCCAGGGATATTAAGGCCAGGGATATTAGGGCCAGGGATATTAGGGCCAGGGATATTATGGCCAGCGATATTAGGGCCAGGGATATTAGGGCCAGGGATATTAGGGCCAGGGATATTAGGGCCAGAAATATTAGGGCCAGGGATATTAGGGCCAGGGATATTAGGGCCAGGGATATTAGGGCCAGGGATATTAGGGCCAGGGATATTAGGTCCACGGATATTACGGCCAGGGATATTAGGGCCAGGGATATTAGGGCCAGAGATTATAGGGCCAGGGATATTAGGGCCAGGGATATTAGGGCCAGGGATATTAGGGCCAGCGATATTAGGGCCAGGGATATTAGGGCCAGGGATATTAGGGCCAGCGATATTAGGGCCAGGGATATTAGGGCCAGGGATATTATATCCAGGGATATTAGGGCCAGGGATATTAGGGCCAGGGATATTAGGGCCAGGGATATTATGGCCATGGATATTATGGAAGGGATATAACGCCTGGGATATTAGAGCCAGGTATATTAGGGCCAGGGATATTAGGGCCAGGGATATAAGGGCCAGGGATATTAGGGCCAGGGATATTATGGCCAGGGATATTAGGGCCAGGGATATTAGGGCCAGGGATATTAGGGCCAGGGATATTAGGGCCAGGGATATTAGGGCCAGGGATTTTTGGGCAAGGGATATTAGGGCCAGGGATATTAGGGCCAGGGATATTAGTGCCAGGGATATTAGGGACAGGGATATTAGGTCCAGGGATATTAGGGCCAGGGATATTAGGTCCAGGGATATTAGGGCCAGGGATATTAGGGCCAGGGATATTAGGGCCAGGGATATTAGGTCCACGGATATTACGGCCAGAGATATTAGGGCGAGGGATATTAGGGCCAGGGATATTAGGGCCAGGGATATTAGGGTCAGGGATATTAGGGCCAGGGATATTAGGGCCAGGGATATTACGGTCAGGGATATTAGGGCCAGGGATATAATGGCCAGGGATATTAGGGCCAGGCATATTATGGCCAGGGATATTAGGGCCAGGGATATTAGGGCCAGGGATATTAGGGCCAGGGATATTAAGGCCAGGGATATTAGGGCCAGGGATATTAGGGCCAGAGATATTAGGGCCAGGGATATTAGGGCCAGGGATATTACGGCCAGGGATATTAGGGCCAGGGATATTAGGTCCAGGGATATTAGGGCCAGGGATATTAGGGCCATGTATATTAGGGCCAGGGATATTAGGGCCAGGGATATTAGGTCCAGGGATATTAGGGCCAGGGATATTAGGGCCAGGGATATTAGGGCCAGGGATATTAGGGCCAGGGATATTAGGTCCACGGATATTACGGCCAGAGATATTAGGGTGAGGGATATTAGGGCCAGGGATATTAGGGCCAGGGATATTAGGGTCAGGGATATTAGGGCCAGGGATATTAGGGCCAGGGATATTACGGTCAGGGATATTAGGGCCAGGGATATAATGGCCAGGGATATTAGGGCCAGGCATATTATGGCCAGGGATATTAGGGCCAGGGATATTAGGGCCAGGGATATTAGGGCCAGGGATATTAAGGCCAGGGATATTAGGGCCAGGGATATTAGGGCCAGGGATATTATGGCCAGCGATATTAGGGCCAGGGATATTAGGGCCAGGGATATTAGGGCCAGGGATATTAGGGCCAGAAATATTAGGGCCAGGGATATTAGGGCCAGGGATATTAGGGCCAGGAATATTAGGGCCAGGGATATTAGGGCCAGGGATATTAGGGCCAGGGATATTAGGGCCACGGTTATTAGGGCCAGGGTTATTAAGGCCAGGGATATTAGGGCCAGGGATATTAGGGCCAGGGATATTAGGGCCAGGGATATTAGGGCCAGGGATATTAGGGCCAGGGATATTGGTGCCAGGGATATTAGGGCCAGGGATTTTAGGGCCAGGGATATTAGGGTCAGGGATATTAGGGCCAGGGATATTAGGGCCAGGGATATTAGGGTCAGGGATATTAGGGCCAGGGATATTAGGGCCAGGGATATTACGGTCAGGGATATTAGGGCCAGGAATATTAGGGCCAGGGATATTAGGGCCAGGGATATTAGGGCCAGGGATATTAGGGCCACGGTTATTAGGGCCAGGGTTATTAAGGCCAGGGATATTAGGGCCAGGGATATTAGGGCCAGGGATATTAGGGCCAGGGATATTAGGGCCAGGGATATTAGGGCCAGGGATATTGGGGCCAGGGATATTAGGGCCAGGGATTTTAGGGCCAGGGATATTAGGGTCAGGGATATTAGGGCCAGGGATATTAGGGCCAGGGATATTAGGGTCAGGGATATTAGGGCCAGGGATATTAGGGCCAGGGATATTACGGTCAGGGATATTAGGGCCAGGGATATTAGG
Source organism: Petromyzon marinus (assembly GCF_048934315.1). Classification (NCBI taxonomy): domain Eukaryota; kingdom Metazoa; phylum Chordata; class Hyperoartia; order Petromyzontiformes; family Petromyzontidae; genus Petromyzon; species Petromyzon marinus. The sequence continues at coordinate 340,569 of NW_027423018.1, forward strand.
GCCAGGGATATTATGGTCAGGGATATTAGGGCCAGGGATATAATGGCCAGGGATATTAGGGCCAGGCATATTATGGCCAGGGATATTAGGGCCAGGGATATTAGGGCCAGGGATATTAGGGCCAGGGATATTACGGTCAGGGATATTAGGGCCAGGGATATAATGGCCAGGGATATTAGGGCCAGGCATATTATGGCCAGGGATATTAGGGCCAGGGATATTAGGGCCAGGGATATTAGGGCCAGGGATATTAGGGCCAGGGATATTAAGGCCAGGGATATTAGGACCAGGGATATTAGGGCCAGGGATATTATGGCCAGTGATATTAGGGCCAGGGATATTAGGGCCAGGGATATTAGGGCCAGGGATATTAGGGCCAGAAATATTAGGGCCAGGGATATTAGGGCCAGGGATATTAGGGCCAGGGATATTAGGTCCAGGGATATTAGGGCCAGGGATATTAGGTCCACGGATATTACGGCCAGGGATATTAGGGCCAGGGATATTAGGGCCAGAGATATTAGGGCCAGGGATATTAGGGCCAGGGATATTAGGGCCAGGGATATTAGGGCCAGCGATATTAGGGCCAGGGATATTAGGGCCAGGGATATTAGCGCCAGCGATATTAGGGCCAGGGATATTAGGGCCAGGGATATTATATCCAGGGATATTAGGGCCAGGGATATTAGGGCCAGGGATATTAGGGCCAGGGATATTATGGCCAGGGATATTATGGAAGGGATATAACGCCTGGGATATTAGAGCCAGGTATATTAGGGCCAGGGATATTAGGGCCAGGGATATAAGGGCCAGGGATATTAGGGCCAGGGATATTATGGCCAGGGATTTTTGGGCAAGGGATATTAGGGCCAGGGATATTAGGGCCAGGGATATTAGTGCCAGGGATATTAGGGCCAGGGATATTAGGTCCAGGGATATTAGGGCCAGGGATATTAGGTCCAGGGATATTAGGGCCAGGGATATTAGGGCCATGTATATTAGGGCCAGGGATATTAGGGCCAGGGATATTAGGTCCAGGGATATTAGGGCCAGGGATATTAGGGCCAGGGATATTAGGGCCAGGGATATTAGGGCCAGGGATATTAGGTCCACGGATATTACGGCCAGAGATATTAGGGCGAGGGATATTAGGGCCAGGGATATTAGGGCCAGGGATATTAGGGTCAGGGATATTAGGGCCAGGGATATTAGGGCCAGGGATATTACGGTCAGGGATATTAGGGCCAGGGATATAATGGCCAGGGATATTAGGGCCAGGCATATTATGGCCAGGGATATTAGGGCCAGGGATATTAGGGCCAGGGATATTAGGGCCAGGGATATTAGGGCCAGGGATATTAAGGCCAGGGATATTAGGGCCAGGGATATTAGGGCCAGGGATATTATGGCCAGCGATATTAGGGCCAGGGATATTAGGGCCAGGGATATTAGGGCCAGGGATATTAGGGCCAGAAATATTAGGGCCAGGGATATTAGGGCCAGGGATATTAGGGCCAGGGATATTAGGGCCAGGGATATTAGGGCCAGGGATATTAGGTCCACGGATATTACGGCCAGGGATATTAGGGCCAGGGATATTAGGGCCAGAGATATTAGGGCCAGGGATATTAGGGCCAGGGATATTAGGGCCACGGTTATTAGGGCCAGGGTTATTAAGGCCAGGGATATTAGGGCCATCGATATTAGGGCCAGGGATATTAGGGCCAGGGATATTAGGGCCAGGGATATTAGGGCCAGGGATATTGGGGCCAGGGATATTAGGGCCAGGGATTTTAGGGCAAGGATTATTAGGGCCAGGGATATTAGGGCCAGGGATATTAGTGCCAGGGATATTAGGGCCAGGGATATTAGGTCCAGGGATATTAGGGCCAGGGATATTAGGTCCAGGGATATTAGGGCCAGGGATATTAGGGCCATGGATATTAGGGCCAGGGATATTAGGGCCAGGGATATTAGGTCCAGGGATATTAGAGCCAGGGATATTAGGGCCAGGGATATTAGGGCCAGGGATATTAGGTCCACGGATATTATGGCCAGAGATATTAGGGCGAGGGATATTTGGGCCAGGGATATTAGGGCCAGGGATATTAGGGTCAGGGATATTAGGGCCAGGGATATTAGGGCCAGGGATATTTGGGCCAGGGATATTAGGGCCACGGATATTAGGGCCAGGGATATTAGGGCCAGGGATATTAGGGCCAGAGATATTAGGGCCAGGGATATTAGGGCCAGGGATATTACGGTCAGGGATATTAGGGCCAGGGATATAATGGCCAGGGATATTAGGGGCAGGCATATTATGGCCAGGGATATTAGGGCCAGGGATATTAGGGCCAGGGATATTAGGGCCAGGGATATTAGGGCCAGGGATATTACGGTCAGGGATATTAGGGCCAGGGATATTAGGGCCAGGGATATTATGGCCAGCGATATTAGGGCCAGGGATATTAGGGCCAGGGATATTAGGGCCAGGGATATTAGGGCCAGAAATATAAGGGCCAGGGATATTAGGGCCAGGGATATTAGGGCCAGGGATATTACGGTCAGGGATATTAGGGCCAGGGATATAATGGCCAGGGATATTAGGGCCAGGCATATTATGGCCAGGGATATTAGGGCCAGGGATATTAGGGCCAGGGATATTACGGTCAGGGATATTAGGGCCAGGGATATAATGGCCAGGGATATTAGGGCCAGGCATATTATGGCCAGGGATATTAGGGCCAGGGATATTAGGGCCAGGGATATTAGGGCCAGGGATATTACGGTCAGGGATATTAGGGCCAGGGATATAATGGCCAGGGATATTAGGGCCAGGCATATTATGGCCAGGGATATTAGGGCCAGGGATATTAGGGCCAGGGATATTAGGGCCAGGGATATTAGGGCCAGGGATATTAAGGCCAGGGATATTAGGACCAGGGATATTAGGGCCAGGGATATTATGGCCAGTGATATTAGGGCCAGGGATATTAGGGCCAGGGATATTAGGGCCAGGGATATTAGGGCCAGAAATATTAGGGCCAGGGATATTAGGGCCAGGGATATTAGGGCCAGGGATATTAGGGCCAGGGATATTAGGGCCAGGGATATTAGGTCCACGGATATTACGGCCAGGGATATTAGGGCCAGGGATATTAGGGCCAGAGATATTAGGGCCAGGGATATTAGGGCCAGGGATATTAGGGCCAGGGATATTAGGGCCAGCGATATTAGGGCCAGGGATATTAGGGCCAGGGATATTAGCGCCAGCAATATTAGGGCCAGGGATATTAGGGCCAGGGATATTATATCCAGGGATATTAGGGCCAGGGATATTAGGGCCAGGGATATTAGGGCCAGGGATATTATGGCCAGGGATATTATGGAAGGGATATAACGCCTGGGATATTAGAGCCAGGTATATTAGGGCCAGGGATATTAGGGCCAGGGATATAAGGGCCAGGGATATTAGGGCCAGGGATATTATGGCCAGGGATTTTTGGGCAAGGGATATTAGGGCCAGGGATATTAGGGCCAGGGATATTAGTGCCAGGGATATTAGGGCCAGGGATATTAGGTCCAGGGATATTAGGGCCAGGGATATTAGGTCCAGGGATATTAGGGCCAGGGATATTAGGGCCATGTATATTAGGGCCAGGGATATTAGGGCCAGGGATATTAGGTCCAGGGATATTAGGGCCAGGGATATTAGGGCCAGGGATATTAGGGCCAGGGATATTAGGGCCAGGGATATTAGGTCCACGGATATTACGGCCAGAGATATTAGGGCGAGGGATATTAGGGCCAGGGATATTAGGGCCAGGGATATTAGGGTCAGGGATATTAGGGCCAGGGATATTAGGGCCAGGGATATTACGGTCAGGGATATTAGGGCCAGGGATATAATGGCCAGGGATATTAGGGCCAGGCATATTATGGCCAGGGATATTAGGGCCAGGGATATTAGGGCCAGGGATATTAGGGCCAGGGATATTAGGGCCAGGGATATTAAGGCCAGGGATATTAGGGCCAGGGATATTAGGGCCAGGGATATTATGGCCAGCGATATTAGGGCCAGGGATATTAGGGCCAGGGATATTAGGGCCAGGGATATTAGGGCCAGAAATATTAGGGCCAGGGATATTAGGGCCAGGGATATTAGGGCCAGGGATATTAGGGCCAGGGATATTAGGGCCAGGGATATTAGGTCCACGGATATTACGGCCAGGGATATTAGGGCCAGGGATATTAGGGCCAGAGATATTAGGGCCAGGGATATTAGGGCCAGGGATATTAGGGCCACGGTTATTAGGGCCAGGGTTATTAAGGCCAGGGATATTAGGGCCAGGGATATTAGGGCCAGGGATATTAGGGCCAGGGATATTAGGGCCAGGGATATTAGGGCCAGGGATATTGGGGCCAGGGATATTAGGGCCAGGGATTTTAGGGCAAGGAATATTAGGGCCAGGGATATTAGGGCCAGGGATATTAGTGCCAGGGATATTAGGGCCAGGGATATTAGGTCCAGGGATATTAGGGCCAGGGATATTAGGTCCAGGGATATTAGGGCCAGGGATATTAGGGCCATGGATATTAGGGCCAGGGATATTAGGGCCAGGGATATTAGGTCCAGGGATATTAGGGCCAGGGATATTAGGGCCAGGGATATTAGGGCCAGGGATATTAGGTCCACGGATATTATGGCCAGAGATATTAGGGCGAGGGATATTTGGGCCAGGGATATTAGGGCCAGGGATATTAGGGTCAGGGATATTAGGGCCAGGGATATTAGGGCCAGGGATATTTGGGCCAGGGATATTAGGGCCACGGATATTAGGGCCAGGGATATTAGGGCCAGGGATATTAGGGCCAGAGATATTAGGGCCAGGGATATTAGGGCCAGGGATATTACGGTCAGGGATATTAGGGCCAGGGATATAATGGCCAGGGATATTAGGGGCAGGCATATTATGGCCAGGGATATTAGGGCCAGGGATATTAGGGCCAGGGATATTAGGGCCAGGGATATTAGGGCCAGGGATATTACGGTCAGGGATATTAGGGCCAGGGATATTAGGGCCAGGGATATTATGGCCAGCGATATTAGGGCCAGGGATATTAGGGCCAGGGATATTAGGGCCAGGGATATTAGGGCCAGAAATATAAGGGCCAGGGATATTAGGGCCAGGGATATTAGGGCCAGGGATATTAGGGCCAGGGATATTAGGGCCAGGGATATTAGGTCCGCGGATATTACGGCCAGGGATATTATGGCCAGGGATATTAGGGCCATAGATATTAGGGCCAGGGATATTAGGGCCAGGGATATTAGGGCCAGGGTTATTAGGGCCAGGGTTATTAAGGCCAGGGATATTAGGGCCAGGGATATTAGGGCCAGGGATATTAGGGCCAGGGATATTAGGGCCAGGGATATTAGGGCCAGGGATATTAGGGCCAGGGATATTAGGGCCAGGGATTTTAGGGCAAGGGATATTAGGGCCAGGGATATTAGGGCCAGGGATATTAGTGCCAGGGATATTAGGGCCAGGGATATTAGGTCCAGGGATATTAGGGCCAGGGATATTAGGTCCAGGGATATTAGGGCCAGGGATATTAGGGCCATGGATATTAGGGCCAGGGATATTAGGGCCAGGGATATTAGGGCCAGGGATATTAGGGCCAGGGATATTAGGGCCAGCGATATTAGGGCCAGGGATATTAGGGCCAGGGATATTAGGGCCAGGGATATTATGGCCAGGGATATTAGGGCCAGGGATATTAGGGCCAGGGATATTATATCCAGGGATATTAGGGCCAGGGATATTAGGGCCAGGGATATTAGGGCCAGGGATATTATGGCCAGGGATATTATGGAAGGGATATTAAGCCTGGGATATTAGGGCCAGGTATATTAGGGCCAGGGATATTAGGGCCAGGGATATAAGGGACAGGGATATTAGGGCCAGGGATATTATGGCCAGGGATATTAGGGCCAGGGATATTAGGGCCAGGGATATTAGGGCCAGGGATATTAGGGCCAGGGATATTAGGGCCAGGAATATTAGGGCCAGGGATATTAGGGACAGGGATTTTAGGGCCAGGGATATTAGGGCCAGGGATATTAGGGCCAGGGATATTAGGGCCAGGGATATCAGGGCCAGGGATATCAGGGCCAGGGATATTAGGGCCAGGGATATTAGCGCCAGGGATATTAGAGGCCAGGGATATTAGGGCCAGGGATTTTAGGGCCAGGGATATTGAGGCCAGGGAGAAAAGGGCCAGCGTTATTAGGGCCAGGGCTATTAGGGCCAGGGATATTATGGCCAGGGATATTATGGCTAGGGATATGAGGGCCAGGGATATTAGGGCCAGGGATATTAGGGCCAGGGATATTAGGGCCAGGGACTTTAGGGCCAGGGATATTAGGGCCAGGGATATTAGGGCCAGGGATATTAGGGCCAGGGATATTAGGGCCAGGGATATTAGGGCCAGGGATATTAGGGCCAGGGATATTAGGGCCGGGGATATTAGGGCCAGGGATATAAGGGCCAGGGATATTAGGGCCAGGGATATTATGGCCAGGGATATTAGGGCAAGGGATATTAGGGCCAGGGATATTAGGGCCAGGGATATTAGGGCCAGGGATATTAGGGCCAGAGATATTAGGTCCAGCGATATTAGGGCCAGGGATATTAGGGCCAGGGATATTAGGGCCAGGGATATTAGGGCCAGGGATATTAGGGCCAGGGATATTATATCCAGGGATATTAGGGCCAGGGATATTAGGGCCAGGGATATTAGGGCCAGGGATATTATGGCCAGGGATATTATGGAAGGGATATTAAGCCTGGGATATTAGGGCCAGGGATTTTAGGGCCAGGGATATTAGGGCCAGGGAGATTAGGGCCAGCATTTTTAGGGCCAGGGCTATTAGGGCCACGGATATTATTGCCAGGGATATTATGGCTAGGGATATGAGGGCCAGGAATATTAGGGCCAGGGATATTAGGGCCAGGGATATTAGGCCCAGGGATTTTAGGGCCAGGGATATTAGGGCCAGGGATATTTCGGCCAGGGATATTAGGGCCAGGGATATTAGGGCCAGGGATATTAGGGCCAGGGATATTAGGGCCAGGGATATTAGGGCCAAGGATATAAGGGCCAGGGATATTAGGGCCAGGGATATTATGGCCAGGGATATTAGGGCAAGGGTTATTAGGGCCAGGGATATTAGGGCCAGGGATATTAGGGCCAGGGATATTAGGGCCAGAGATATTAGGTCCAGCAATATTAGGGCCAGGGATATTAGGGCCAGGGATATTAGGGCCAGGGATATTAGGGCCAGGGATATTAGGGCCAGGGATATTAGGGCCAGGGATATTATTTCCAGGGATATTAGGGCCAGGGATATTAGGGCCAGGGATATTAGGGCCAGGGATATTATGGCCAGGGATATTATGGAAGGGATATTAAGCCTGGGATATTATGGCCAGGTATTTTAGGGCCAGGGATATTAGGGCCAGGGATATAAGGGCCCGGGATATTAGGGCCAGGGATATTAGGGCCAGGGATATTAGGGCAAGGGATATTAGGGCCAGGGATATTAGGGCCAGGGATATTAGGGCCAGGGATATTAGGGCCAGGAATATTAAGGCCAGGGATATTAGGGCCAGGGATATTAGGGCCAGGGATATTAGGGCCAGGGATATCAGGGCCAGGGATATCAGGGCCAGGGATATTAGGGCCAGGGATATTAGCGCCAGGGATATTAGGGCCAGGGATATTAGGGCCAGGGATTTTAGGGCCAGGGATATTAGGGCCAGGGAGATTAGAGCCAGCGTTATTAGGGCCAGGGCTATTAGGGCCAGGGATATTATGGCCAGGGATATTATGGCTAGGGATATGAGGGCCAGGGATATTAGGGCCAGGGATATTAGGGCCAGGGATATTAGGGCCAGGGATTTTAGGGCCAGGGATATTAGGGCCAGGGATATTAGGGCCAGGGATATTAGGGCCAGGAATATTAGGGCCAGGGATATTAGGGCCAGGGATATTAGGGTCAGGGATATTAGGGCCAGGGATATTAGGGCCAGGGATATAAGGGCCAGGGATATTAGGGCCAGGGATATTATGGCCAGGGATATTAGGGCAAGGGATATTAGGGCCAGGGATATTAGGGCCAGGGATATTAGGGCCAGGGATATTAGGGCCAGAGATATTAGGTCCAGCGATATTAGGGCCAGGGATATTAGGGCCAGGGATATTAGGGCCAGGGATATTAGGGCTAGGGATATTAGGGCCGGGGATGTTAGGGCCGGGGATATTAGGGCCAGGGATATTAGGGCCAGGGATATTAGGGCCAGGGATATTAGGTCCAGGGATATTAGGGCCAGGGATATTAGGGCCAGGGATGTTAGGGCCAGGGATATTAGGGCCAGGGATATTAAGGCCAGGGTTATTAGGGCCAGGGATATTAGGGCCAGGGATCTTAGGGCCAGGGATATTAGGGCCAGGGATATTAGGGCCAGGGATATTAGGGCCAGGGATATTAGGCCCAGTGATATTAGGGCCAGGGATTTTAGGGCAAGGGATATTAGGGACAGGGATATTAGGGCCAGGGATATTAGGGCCAGGGATGTTAGGTCCAGGGATATTAGGGCCAGGGATATTAGGGCCAGGGATATTAGGGCCAGGGATATTAGGGCCAGGGATATTAGGGCCAGGGTTATTTGGGCCAGGGATATTAGGGCCAGGGATATTAGGGCCAGGGAAATTAGGGCCAGAGATATTAGGGCCAGGGATATTAGGGCCAGGGATTTTAGGGCCAGGGATATTTGGGCCAGGGATATTAGGGCCAGGGATATTAGGGCCAGGGATTTTAGGGCAAGGGATATTAGGGCCAGGGATATTAGGGCCAGGGATATTAGGGCCAGGGATATTAGGGCCAGGGATATTAGGGCCAGGGATATTAGGGCCAGGGATATTAGGGCCATGGATATCAGGGCCAGGAATATTATGGCCAGGGATATTAGGGCCAGTGATATTAGGGCAAGGGATATTAGGGCCAGGGATATTAGGGCCAGGGATATTAGGGCCACGGATATTAGGGCCAGGGATATTAGGACCAGGGAGATTAGGGCCAGCATTATTAGGGACAGGGATATTAGTGCCAGGGATATTATGGCCAGGGATATTAGGGCCAGGGATATTAGGGCAAGGGATATTAGGGCCAGGGATATTAGGGCCAGGGATATTAGGGTCAGGGATATTAGGGCCAGGGATATTAGGGCCAGGGATATTTGGGCCAGGGATATTAGGGCCACGGATATTAGGGCCAGGGATATTAGGGCCAGGGATATTAGGGCCAGAGATATTAGGGCCAGGGATATTAGGGCCAGGGATATTACGGTCAGGGATATTAGGGCCAGGGATATAATGGCTAGGGATATTAGGGCCAGGCATATTATGGCCAGGGATATTAGGGCCAGGGATATTAGGGCCAGGGATATTAGGGCCAGGGATATTAGGGCCAGGGATATTAATGCCAGGGATATTAGGGCCAGGGATATTAGGGCCAGGGATATTATGGCCAGCGATATTAGGGCCAGGGATATTAGGGCCAGGGATATTAGGGCCAGGGATATTAGGGCCAGGAATATTAGGTCCAGGGATATTAGGGCCAGGGATATTAGGGCCAGGGATATTAGGGCCAGGGATATTAGGTCCACGGATATTACGGCCAGAGATATTAGGGCCAGGGATATTAGGGCCAGGGATATTAGGGCCAGGGATATTAGGGTCAGGGATATTAGGGCCAGGGATATTAGGGCCAGGGATATTTGGGCCAGGGATATTAGGGCCACGGATATTAGGGCCAGGGATATTAGGGCCAGGGATATTAGGGCCAGAGATATTAGGGCCAGGGATATTAGGGCCAGGGATATTACGGTCAGGGATATTAGGGCCAGGGATATAATGGCCAGGGATATTAGGGCCAGGCATATTATGGCCAGGGATATTAGGGCCAGGGATATTAGGGCCAGGGATATTAGGGCCAGGGATATTAAGGCGAGGGATATTAGGGCCAGGGATATTAGGGCCAGGGATATTATGGCCAGCGATATTAGGGCCAGGGATATTAGGGCCAGGGATATTAGGGCCAGGGATATTAGGGCCAGGGATATTAGGGCCAGGGATATTAGGGCCAGGGATATTAGGGCCAGGGATATTAGGGCCAGGGATATTAGGTCCACGGATATTACGGCCAGGGATATTAGGGCCAGGGATATTAGGGCCAAATATATTAGGGCCAGGGATATTAGGGCCAGGGTTATTAGGGCCAGGGTTATTAAGGCCAGGGATATTAGGGCCAGGGATATTAGGGCCAGGGATATTAGGGCCAGGGATATTAGGGCCAGGGATATTAGGGCCAGGGATATTAGGGCCAGGGATATTAGAGCCAGGGATATTAGGGCCAGGGATTTTAGGGCAAGGGATATTAGGGCCAGGGATATTAGGGCCAGGGATATTAGTGCCAGGGATATTAGGGCCAGGGATATTAGGTCCAGGGATATTAGGGCCAGGGATATTAGGTCCAGGGATATTAGGGCCAGGGATATTAGGGCCATGGATATTAGGGCCAGGGATATTAGGGCCAGGGATATTAGGGCCAGGGATATTAGGGCCAGGGATATTAGGGCCAGCGATATTAGGGCCAGGGATATTAGGGCCAGGGATATTAGGGCCAGGGATATTAGAGCCAGGCATATTAGGGCCAGGGATATTAGGGCCAGGTATATTAGGGCCAGGGATATTAGGGCCAGGGATATTAGGGCCTGGGATATTAGGGCCAGGGATATTAGGGCCAGGGATATTAGGGCCAGGGATATTAGGGCCAGGGATATTAGGGCCAGGGATATTAGGGCCAGGGATATTAGGTCCACGGATATTACGGCCAGGGATATTAGGGCCAGGGATATTAGGGCCAGAGATATTAGGGCCAGGGATATTAGGGCCAGGGATATTAGGGCCAGGGTTATTAGGGCCAGGGTTATTAAGGCCAGGGATATTAGGGCCAGGGATATTAGGGCCAGGGATATTAGGGCCAGGGATATTAGGGTCAGGGATATTAGGGCCAGGGATATTAGGGCCAGGGATATTAGGGCCAGGGATATTAGGGCCAGGGATATTAGGGCCAGGGATTTTAGGGCAAGGGATATTAGGGCCAGGGATATTAGGGCCAGGGACATTAGTGCCAGGGATATTAGGGCCAGGGATATTAGGTCCAGGGATATTAGGGCCCGGGATATTAGGGCCATGGATATTAGGGCCAGGGATATTAGGGCCAGGGATATTAGGCCAGGGATATTAGGGCCAGGGATATTAGGGCCAGCGATATTAGGGCCAGGGATATTAGGGCCAGGGTAATTAGGGCGAGGGATATTAGGGCCAGGGATATTAGGGCCTGGGATATTAGGGCTAGGGATATTAGGGCCAGGGATATTAGGGCCTGGGATATTAGGGCCAGGGATATTAGGGCCAGGGATATTAGGGCCAGGGATATTAGGGCCAGGGATATTAGGGCCAGGGATATTAGGGCTAGGGATATTAGGGCCAGGGAATTTAGGGCAAGGGATATTAGGGCCAGGGATATTAGGGCCAGGGATATTAGGGCCAGGGATATTAGGGCCAGGGATATTAGGGCCAGGGATATTAGGGCCAGGGATATTAGGCCCAGGGATATCAGGGCCAGGGATATTAGGGCCAGGGATATTAGGGCCAGGGATATTAGGGCCAGGGATATTAGGGCCAGGGATATTAGGGCCAGGGATATTAGGGCCAGGGATATTAGGGCCAGGGATGTTAGGGCCAGGGATATTAGGGCCAGGGATATTAGGGCCAGGGATATTTGGGCCAGGGATATTAGGGCCAGGGATTTTAGGGCAAGCGATATTCGGGCCAGGGATATTATGGCCAGGGATTTTAGAGCCAGGGATATTAGGGCCAGGGATATAAGGGCCAGGGATATTAGTGCCAGGGATATTAGGGCCAGGGATATTAAGGCCAGGGATATCAGGGCCAGGGATATCAGGGCCAGGGATATTAGGGCCAGGGATATTAGGGCCAGGGATATTAGGGCCAGGGATATTAGGGCCAGGGATATTAGGGCCAGGGATATTAGGGCCAGGGAGATTAGGGCCAGCGTTATTAGGGCCAGGGATATTAGGGCCAGGGATATTATGGCCAGGGATATTAGGGCCAGGGATATTAGGGCCAGGGATATTAGGGCCAGGGATATTAGGGCCAGGGATATTAGGGCCAGGGATATTAGGGCCAGGGATATTTGGGCCAGGGATATTAGGGCCACGGATATTAGGGCCAGGGATATTAGTGCCAGGGATATTAGGGCCAGAGATATTAGGGCCAGGGATATTAGGGCCAGGGATATTACGGTCAGGGATATTAGGGCCAGGGATATAATGGCTAGGGATATTAGGGCCAGGCATATTATGGCCAGGGATATTAGGGCCAGGGATATTAGGGCCAGGGATATTAGGGCCAGGGATATTAGGGCCAGGGATATTAATGCCAGGGATATTAGGGCCAGGGATATTAGGTCCAGGGATATTATGGCCAGCGATATTAGGGCCATGGATATTAGGGCCAGGGATATTAGGACCAGGGATATTAGGGCCAGGGATATTAGGGCCAGGGATATTAGGGCCAGCGATATTAGGGCCAGGGATATTAGGGCCAGGGATATTAGGGCCAGGGATATTAGAGCCAGGCATATTAGGGCCAGGGATATTAGGGCCAGGTATATTAGGGCCAGGGATATTAGGGCCAGGGATATTAGGGCCTGGGATATTAGGGCCAGGGATATTAGGGCCAGGGATATTAGGGCCAGGGATATTAGGGCCAGGGATATTAGGGCCAGGGATATTAGGTCCACGGATATTACGGCCAGGGATATTAGGGCCAGGGATATTAGGGCCAGAGATATTAGGGCCAGGGATATTAGGGCCGGGGATATTAGGGCCAGGGTTATTAGGGCCAGGGTTATTAAGGCCAGGGATATTAGGGCCAGGGATATTAGGGCCAGGGATATTAGGGCCAGGGATATTAGGGCCAGGGATATTAGGGCCAGGGATATTAGGGCCAGGGATATTAGGGCCAGGGATATTAGGGCCAGGGATTTTAGGGCAAGGGATATTAGGGCCAGGGATATTAGGGCCAGGGACATTAGTGCCAGGGATATTAGGGCCAGGGATATTAGGGCCAGGGATATTAGGGCCAGGGATATTAGGGCCAGGGATATTAGGGCCAGCGATATTAGGGCCAGGGATATTAGGGCCATGGATATTAGGGCCAGGGATATTAGGGCCAGGGATATTAGGGCCAGGGATATTAGGGCCAGGGATATTAGGGCCAGCGATATTAGGGCCAGGGATATTAGGGCCAGGGATATTAGGGCCAGGGATATTAGAGCCAGGCCTATTAGGGCCAGGGATATTAGGGCCAGGTATATTAGGGCCAGGGATATTAGGGCCAGGGATATTAGGGCCTGGGATATTAGGGCCAGGGATATTAGGGCCAGGGATATTAGGGCCAGGGATATTAGGGCCAGGAATATTAGGGCCAGGGATATTAGGGCCAGGGATATTAGGTCCACGGATATTACAGCCAGGGATATTAGGGCCAGGGATATTAGGGCCAGAGATATTAGGGCCAGGGATATTAGGGCCAGGGATATTAGGGCCAGGGTTATTAGGGCCAAAGTTATTAAGGCCAGGGATATTAGGGCCAGGGATATTAGGGCCAGGGATATTAGGGCCAGGGATATTAGGGCCAGGGATATTAGGGCCAGGGATATTAGGGCCAGGGATATTAGGGCCAGGGATATTAGGGCCAGGGATATTAGGGCCAGGGATTTTAGGGCAAGGGATATTAGGGCCAGGGATATTAGGGCCAGGGACATTAGTGCCAGGGATATTAGGGCCAGGGATATTAGGTCCAGGGATATTAGGGCCAGGGATATTAGGGCCATGGATATTAGGGCCAGGGATATTAGGGCCAGGGATATTAGGCCAGGGATATTAGGGCCAGGGATATTAGGGCCAGCGATATTAGGGCCAGGGATATTAGGGCCAGGGTTATTAGGGCGAGGGATATTAGGGCCAGGGATATTAGGGCCTGGGATATTAGGGCCAGGGATATTAGGGGCAGGGATATTAGGGCCTGGGATATTAGGGCCAGGGATATTAGGGCCAGGGATATTAGGGCCAGGGATATTAGGGCCAGGGATATTAGGGCTAGGGATATTAGGGCCAGGGAATTTAGGGCCAGGGATATTAGGGCCAGGGATATTAGGGCCAGGGATATTAGGGCCAGGGATATTAGGGCCAGGGATATTAGGCCCAGGGATATCAGGGCCAGGGATATTAGGGCCAGGGATATTAGGGCCAGGGATATTAGGGCCAGGGATATTAGGGCCAGGGATATTAGGGCCAGGGATATTAGGGCCAGGGATATTAGGGCCAGGGATGTTAGGGCCAGGGATATTAGGGCCAGGGATATTAGGGCCAGGGATATTAGGGCCAGGGATATTAGGGCCAGGGATTTTAGGGCAAGCGATATTCGGGCCAGGGATATTATGGCCAGGGATTTAAGAGCCAGGGATATTAGGGCCAGGGATATAAGGGCCAGGGATATTAGGGCCAGGGATATTAGGGCCAGGGATATTAGGGCCAGGGATATCAGGGCCAGGGATATCAGGGCCAGGGATATTAGGGCCAGGGATATTAGGGCCTGGGATATTAGGGCCAGGGATATTAGGGCCAGGGATATTAGGGCCAGGGATATTAGGGCCAGGGATATTAGGGCCAGGGATATTAGGGCCAGGGATATTAGGGCCAGGGATTTTAGGGCAAGGGATATCAGGGCCAGGGATATTAGGGCCAGGGACATTAGTGCCAGGGATATTAGGGCCAGGGATATTAGGTCCAGGGATATTAGGGCCAGGGATATTAGGGCCATGGATATTAGGGCCAGGGATATTAGGGCCAGGGATATTAGGCCAGGGATATTAGGGCCAGGGATATTAGGGCCAGCGATATTAGGGCCAGGGATATTAGGGCCAGGGTTATTAGGGCGAGGGATATTAGGGCCAGGGATATTAGGGCCTGGGATATTAGGGCCAGGGATATTAGGGCCAGGGATATTAGGGCCTGGGATATTAGGGCCAGGGATATTAGGGCCAGGGATATTAGGGCCAGGGATATTAGGGCCAGGGATATTAGGGCTAGGGATATTAGGGCCAGGGAATTTAGGGCCAGGGATATTAGGGCCAGGGATATTAGGGCCAGGGATATTAGGGCCAGGGATATTAGGGCCAGGGATATTAGGCCCAGGGATATCAGAGCCAGGGATATTAGGGCCAGGGATATTAGGGGCAGGGATATTAGGGCCAGGGATATTAGGGCCAGGGATATTAGGGCCAGGGATATTAGGGCCAGGGATGTTAGGGCCAGGGATATTAGGGCCAGGGATATTAGGGCCAGGGATATTAGGGCCAGGGATATTAGGGCCAGGGATTTTAGGGCAAGCGATATTCGGGCCAGGGATATTATGGCCAGGGATTTAAGAGCCAGGGATATTAGGGCCAGGGATATAAGGGCCAGGGATATTAGGGCCAGGGATATTAGGGCCAGGGATATTAGGGCCAGGGATATCAGGGCCAGGGATATCAGGGCCAGGGATATTAGGGCCAGGGATATTAGGGCCAGGGATATTAGGGCCAGGGATATTAGGGCCAGGGATATTAGGGCCAGGGATATTAGGGCCAGGGAGATTAGGGCCAGCGTTATTAGGGCCAGGGATATTAGGGCCAGGGATATTATGGCCAGGGATATTAGGGCCAGGGATATTAGGGCCAGGGATATTAGGGCCAGGGATTTTAGGGCCAGGGATATTAGGGCCAGGGATATTAGGGCCAGGGATGTTATGGCCATGGATATTAGGGCCAGGGATATTAGGGCCAGGGATATTAGGGCCAGGGATATAAGGGCCAGGGATATTAGGGCCAGGGATATTAGGGCCAGGGATATAAGGGCCAGGGATATTAGGGCCAGGCATATTATGGCGAGGGATATTAGGGCCAGGGATATTAGGGAGAGGGATATTAGGGCCAGGGATATTAGGTCCAGGACTATTAGGGCCAGGGATATTAGGGCCAGGGATATTAGGGCCAGGGATATTAGGGCCAGGGATATTAGGGCCAGGGATATTAGGGAGAGGGATATTAGGGCCAGGGATATTAGGTCCAGGACTATTAGGGCCAGGGATATTAGGGCCAGGGATATTAGGGCCAGGGATATTAGGGCCAGGGATATTAGGGCCAGGGATAATAGGTCCAGGGATATTAAGGCCAGGGATATTAGGGCCAGCAATATTAGGGACAGGGATATTAGGGCCATGGATATTAGGGCCAGCGATATTAGGGCCAGGGATATTAGGGCCAGGGTTATTAGGGCGAGGGATATTAGGGCCAGGGATATTAGGGCCTGGGATATTAGGGCCAGGGATATTAGGGCCAGGGATATTAGGGCCTGGGATATTAGGGCCAGGGATATTAGGGCCAGGGATATTAGGGCCAGGGATATTAGGGCCAGGGATATTAGGGCTAGGGATATTAGGGCCAGGGAATTTAGGGCCAGGGATATTAGGGCCAGGGATATTAGGGCCAGGGATATTAGGGCCAGGGATATTAGGGCCAGGGATATTAGGCCCAGGGATATCAGAGCCAGGGATATTAGGGCCAGGGATATTAGGGGCAGGGATATTAGGGCCAGGGATATTAGGGCCAGGGATATTAGGGCCAGGGATATTAGGGCCAGGGATGTTAGGGCCAGGGATATTAGGGCCAGGGATATTAGGGCCAGGGATATTAGGGCCAGGGATATTAGGGCCAGGGATTTTAGGGCAAGCGATATTCGGGCCAGGGATATTATGGCCAGGGATTTAAGAGCCAGGGATATTAGGGCCAGGGATATAAGGGCCAGGGATATTAGGGCCAGGGATATTAGGGCCAGGGATATTAGGGCCAGGGATATCAGGGCCAGGGATATCAGGGCCAGGGATATTAGGGCCAGGGATATTAGGGCCAGGGATATTAGGGCCAGGGATATTAGGGCCAGGGATATTAGGGCCAGGGAGATTAGGGCCAGCGTTATTAGGGCCAGGGATATTAGGGCCAGGGATATTATGGCCAGGGATATTAGGGCCAGGGATATTAGGGCCAGGGATATTAGGGCCAGGGATTTTAGGGCCAGGGATATTAGGGCCAGGGATATTAGGGCCAGGGATGTTATGGCCATGGATATTAGGGCCAGGGATATTAGGGCCAGGGATATTAGGGCCAGGGATATAAGGGCCAGGGATATTAGGGCCAGGGATATTAGGGCCAGGGATATAAGGGCCAGGGATATTAGGGCCAGGCATATTATGGCCAGGGATATTAGGGCCAAGGATATTAGGGCAAGGGATATTAGGGCCAGGGATATTAGGGCCAGGGATATTAGGGCCAGGGATATTAGGGCCAGGGATATTAGGGCCAGGGATATTAGGGCCAGGGATATTAGGTCCAGGACTATTAGGGCCAGGGATATTAGGGCCAGGGATATTAGGGCCAGGGATATTAGGGCCAGGGATATTAGGGCCAGGGATAATAGGTCCAGGGATATTAAGGCCAGGGATATTAGGGCCAGCAATATTAGGGACAGGGATATTAGGGCCAGGGATATTAGGGCCAGGGATATTAGAGCCAGGCATATTAGGGCCAGGGATATTAGGGCCAGGGATATTAGGGCCAGGGATATTAGGGTCAGGGATATTAGGGCCTGGGATATTAGGGCCAGGGATATAAGGGCCAGGGATATTAGGGCCAGGGATATTAGGGCCAGGGATATTAGGGCCAGGGATATTAGGGCCAGGGATATTAGGGCCAGGGATATTAGGTCCACGAATATTACGGCCAGGGATATTAGGGCCAGGGATATTAGGGCCAAAGATATTAGGGCCAGGGATATTAGGGCCAGGGATATTTGGGCCAGGGATATTAGGGCCAGGGATATTAGGGCCAGGGATATTAGGGCCAGGGATATTAAGGCCAGGGATATTAGGGCCAGGGATATTAGGGCCAGGGATATTATGGCCAGGGATATTAGGGCCAGGGATATTAGGGCCAGGGATATAAGGGCCAGGGATATTAGGGCCAGGGATATTAGGGCCAGGGATATTAGGGCCAGGGATATTAGGGCCAGGGATATTAGGGCCAGGGATATTAGGGCCAGGGATATTAGGTCCACGAATATTACGTCCAGGGATATTAGGGCCAGGGATATTAGGGCCAAAGATATTAGGGCCAGGGATATTAGGGCCAGGGATATTAGGGCCAGGGATATTAGGGCCAGGGATATTAGGGCCAGGGATGTTATGGCCATGGATATTAGGGCCAGGGATATTAGGGCCAGGGATATTAGGGCCAGGGATATAAGGGCCAGGGATATTTGGGCCAGGGATATTAGGGCCAGGGATATAAGGGCCAGGGATTTTAGGGCCAGGCATATTATGGCCAGGGATATTAGGTCCAGGGATATTAGGGCAAGGGATATTAGGGCCAGGGATATTAGGGCCAAGGATATTAGGGCCAGGGATATTAGGGCCAGGGATATTAGGGCCAGGGATATTAGGGCCAGGGATATTAGGTCCAGGACTATTAGGGCCAGGGATATTAGGGCCAGGGATATTAGGGCCAGGGATATTAGGGCCAGGGATATTAGGGCCAGGGATAATAGGGCCAGGGATATTAAGGCCAGGGATATTAGGGCCAGCGATATTAGGGACAGGGATATTAGGGCCAGGGATATTAGGGCCAGGGATATTAGAGCCAGGCATATTAGGGCCAGGGATATTAGGGCCAGGGATATTAGGGCCAGGGATATTAGGGTCAGGGATATTAGGGCCTGGGATATTAGGGCCAGGGATATTAGGGCCAGGGATATTAGGGCCAGGGATATTAGGGCCAGGGAAATTAGGGCCAGGGATATTAGGGGCAGGGATATTAGGGCCAGGGATTTTAGGGCAAGGGATATTAGGGCCAGGGATATTAGGGCCAGGGATATTAGGGCCAGGGATATTAGGGCCAGAGATATTAGGGCCAGGGATATTAGGGCCAGGGATATTACGGTCAGGGATATTAGGGCCAGGGATATAATGGCCAGGGATATTAGGCCAGGCATATTATGGCCAGGGATATTAGGGCCAGGGATATTAGGGCCAGGGATATTAGGGCCAGGGATATTAGGGCCAGGGATATTAAGGCCAGGGATATTAGGGCAAGGGATATTAGGGCCAGGGATATTATGGCCAGCGATATTAGGGCCAGGGATATTAGGGCCAGGGATATTAGGGCCAGGGATATTAGGGCCAGGGATATTAGGGCCAGGGATATTAGGGCCAGGGATATTAGGGCCAGGGATATTAGGGCCAGGGATATTAGGTCCACGGATATTACGGCCAGGGATATTAGGGCCAGGGATATTAGTGCCAAATATATTAGGGCCAGGGATATTAGGGCCAGGGATATTAGGGCCAGGGTTATTAGGGCCAGGGTTATTAAGGCCAGGGATATTAGGGCCAGGGATATTAGGGCCAGGGATATTAGGGCCAGGGATATTAGGGGCAGGGATATTAGGGCCAGGGATATTAGGGCCAGGGATATTAGGGCCAGGGATATTAGGGCCAGGGATTTTAGGGCAAGGGATATTAGGGCCAGGGATATTAGGGCCAGGGATATTAGTGCCAGGGATATTAGTGCCAGGGATATTAGGTCCAGGGATATTAGGGCCAGGGATATTAGGTCCAGGGATATTAGGGCCAGGGATATTAGGGCCATGGATATTAGGGCAAGGGATATTAGGGCCAGGGATATTAGGGCCAGGGATATTAGGGCCAGGGATATTAGGGCCAGCGATATTAGGGCCAGGGATATTAGGGCCAGGGATATTAGGGCCAGGGATATTAGAGCCAGGCATATTAGGGCCAGGGATATTAGGGCCAGGTATATTAGGGCCAGGGATATTAGGGCCAGGGATATTAGGGCCTGGGATATTAGGGCCAGGGATATTAGGGCCAGGGATATTAGGGCCAGGGATATTAGGGCCAGGGATATTAGGCCAGGGATATTAGGTCCACGGATATTACGGCCAGGGATATTAGGGCCAGGGATATTAGGGCCAGAGATATTAGGGCCAGGGATATCAGGGCCAGGGATATTAGGGCCAGGGTTATTAGGGCCAGGGTTATTAAGGCCAGGGATATTAGGGCCAGGGATATTAGGGCCAGGGATATTAGGGCCAGGGATATTAGGGCCAGGGATATTAGGGCCAGGGATATTAGGGCCAGGG
Organism: Petromyzon marinus; assembly: GCF_048934315.1. Lineage (NCBI taxonomy): Eukaryota > Metazoa > Chordata > Hyperoartia > Petromyzontiformes > Petromyzontidae > Petromyzon > Petromyzon marinus. The sequence continues at coordinate 361,037 of NW_027423018.1, forward strand.
ATATTAGGGCCAGGGATTTTAGGGCAAGGGATATTAGGGCCAGGGATATTAGGGCCAGGGACATTAGTGCCAGGGATATTAGGGCCAGGGATATTAGGTCCAGGGATATTATGGCCAGGGATATTAGGTCCAGGGATATTAGGGCCAGGGATATTAGGGCCATGGATATTAGGGCCAGGGATATTAGGGCCAGGGATATTAGGCCAGGGATATTAGGGCCAGGGATATTAGGGCCAGCGATATTAGGGCCAGGGATATTAGGGCCAGGGATATTAGGGCCAGGGATATTAGGGCCAGGGTTATTAGGGCCTGGGATATTAGGGCCAGGGATATTAGGGCCAGGGATATTAGGGCCTGGGATATTAGAGCCAGGGATATTAGGGCCAGGGATATTAGGGCCAGGGATATTAGGGCCAGGGATTTTAGGGCCAGGGATATTAGGGCTAGGGATATTAGGGCCAGGGATTTTAGCGCAAGGGATATTAGGGCCAGGGATATTAGGGCCAGGGATATTAGGGCCAGGGATATAAGGGCAAGGGATATTAGGGCCAGGGATATTAGGGCCAGGGATATTAGGGCCAGGGATATTAGGCCCAGGGATATCAGGGCCAGGGATATTAGGGCCAGGGATATTAGGGCCAGGGATATTAGGGCCAGGGATATTAGGGCCAGGGATATTAGGGCCAGGGATATTAGGGCCAGGGATATTAGGGCCAGGGATGTTAGGGCCAGGGATATTAGGGCCAGGGATATTAGGGCCAGGGATATTAGGGCCAGGGATATTAGGGCCAGGGATTTTAGGGCAAGCGATATTCGGGCCAGGGATATTAGGGCCAGGGATTTTAGAGCCAGGGATATTAGGGCCAGGGATATTAGGACCAGGGATATTAGGGCCAGGGATATTAGGGCCAGGGATATTAGGGCCAGGGATATTAGGGCCAGGGATATTAGGGCCAGGGATATTAGGGCCAGGGATATTAGGCCCAGGGATATTAGGGCCAGGGATATTAGGGCCAGGGATATTAGGGCCAGGGATATTAGGGCCAGGGATATTAGGGCCAGGGATATTAGGGCCAGGGATATTAGGGCCAGGGATGTTAGGGCCAGGGATATTAGGGCCAGGGATATTAGGGCCAGGGATATTAGGGCCAGGGATATTAGGGCCAGGGATTTTAGGGCAAGCGATATTCGGGCCAGGGATATTAGGGCCAGGGATTTTAGAGCCAGGGATATTAGGGCCAGGGATATTAGGGCCAGGGATATTATGGCCAGGGATATTAGGGCCAGGGATATTAGGGCCAGGGATATCAGGGCCAGGGATATCAGGGCCAGGGATATTAGGGCCAGGGATATTAGGGCCAGGGATATTAGGGCCAGGGATATTAGGGCCCGGGATATTAGGGCCAGGAATATTAGGGCCAGGGAGATTAGGGCCAGCGTTATTAGGGCCAGGGATATTAGGGCCAGGGATATTATGGCCAGGGATATTAGGCCAGGGATATTAGGGCCAGGGATATTAGGGCCAGGGATATTAGGGCCAGGGATATTAGGGCCAGGGATATTAGGGCCAGGGATATTAGGCCCAGGGATATCAGGGCCAGGGATATTAGGGCCAGGGATATTAGGGCCAGGGATATTAGGGCCAGGGATATTAGGGCCAGGGATATTAGGGCCAGGGATATTAGGGCCAGGGATATTAGGGCCAGGGATGTTAGGGCCAGGGATATTAGGGCCAGGGATATTAGGGCCAGGGATATTAGGGCCAGGGATATTAGGGCCAGGGATTTTAGGGCAAGCGATATTCGGGCCAGGGATATTAGGGCCAGGGATTTTAGAGCCAGGGATATTAGGGCCAGGGATATTAGGGCCAGGGATATTATGGCCAGGGATATTAGGGCCAGGGATATTAGGGCCAGGGATATCAGGGCCAGGGATATCAGGGCCAGGGATATTAGGGCCAGGGATATTAGGGCCAGGGATATTAGGGCCAGGGATATTAGGGCCCGGGATATTAGGGCCAGGAATATTAGGGCCAGGGAGATTAGGGCCAGCGTTATTAGGGCCAGGGATATTAGGGCCAGGGATATTATGGCCAGGGATATTAGGCCAGGGATATTAGGGCCAGGGATATTAGGGCCAGGGATATTAGGGCCAGGGATATTAGGGCCAGGGATATTAGGGCCAGGGATGTTATGGCCACGGATATTAGGGCCAGGGATATTAGGGCCAGGGATATTAGGGCCAGGGATATAAGGGCCAGGGATATTAGGGCCAGGGATATTAGGGCCATGGATATAAGGGCCAGAGATATTAGGGCCAGGCATATTATGGCCAGGGATATTAGGGCCAGGGATATTAGGGCAAGGGATATTAGGGCCAGGGATATTAGGGCCAGGGATATTAGGGCCAGGGATATTAGGGCCAGGGATATTAGGGCCAGGGATATTAGGGCCAGGGATATTAGGGCCAGGGATATTAGGGCCAGGGATATTAGGGCAAGCGATATTCGGGCCAGGGATATTAGGGCCAGGGATTTTAGAGCCAGGGATATTAGGGCCAGGGATATTAGGACCAGGGATATTAGGGCCAGGGATATAAGGGCCAGGGATATTAGGGCCAGGGATATTAGGGCCAGGGATATTAGGGCCAGGGATATTAGGGCCAGGGATATTAGGCCCAGGGATATCAGGGCCAGGGATATTAGGGCCAGGGATATTAGGGCCAGGGATATTAGGGCCAGGGATATTAGGGCCAGGGATATTAGGGCCAGGGATATTAGGGCCCGGGATATTAGGGCCAGGAATATTAGGGCCAGGGAGATTAGGGCCAGCGTTATTAGGGCCAGGGATATTAGGGCCAGGGATATTATGGCCAGGGATATTAGGCCAGGGATATTAGGGCCAGGGATATTAGGGCCAGGGATATTAGGGCCAGGGATATTAGGGCCAGGGATATTAGGGCCAGGGATATTAGGCCCAGGGATATCAGGGCCAGGGATATTAGGGCCAGGGATATTAGGGCCAGGGATATTAGGGCCAGGGATATTAGGGCCAGGGATATTAGGGCCAGGGATATTAGGGCCAGGGATATTAGGGCCAGGGATGTTAGGGCCAGGGATATTAGGGCCAGGGATATTAGGGCCAGGGATATTAGGGCCAGGGATATTAGGGCCAGGGATTTTAGGGCAAGCGATATTCGGGCCAGGGATATTAGGGCCAGGGATTTTAGAGCCAGGGATATTAGGGCCAGGGATATTAGGGCCAGGGATATTATGGCCAGGGATATTAGGGCCAGGGATATTAGGGCCAGGGATATCAGGGCCAGGGATATCAGGGCCAGGGATATTAGGGCCAGGGATATTAGGGCCAGGGATATTAGGGCCAGGGATATTAGGGCCCGGGATATTAGGGCCAGGAATATTAGGGCCAGGGAGATTAGGGCCAGCGTTATTAGGGCCAGGGATATTAGGGCCAGGGATATTATGGCCAGGGATATTAGGCCAGGGATATTAGGGCCAGGGATATTAGGGCCAGGGATATTAGGGCCAGGGATATTAGGGCCAGGGATATTAGGGCCAGGGATGTTATGGCCACGGATATTAGGGCCAGGGATATTAGGGCCAGGGATATTAGGGCCAGGGATATAAGGGCCAGGGATATTAGGGCCAGGGATATTAGGGCCATGGATATAAGGGCCAGAGATATTAGGGCCAGGCATATTATGGCCAGGGATATTAGGGCCAGGGATATTAGGGCAAGGGATATTAGGGCCAGGGATATTAGGGCCAGGGATATTAGGGCCAGGGATATTAGGGCCAGGGATATTAGGGCCAGGGATATTAGGGCCAGGGATATTAGGGCCAGGGATATTAGGGCCAGGGATATTAGGGCAAGCGATATTCGGGCCAGGGATATTAGGGCCAGGGATTTTAGAGCCAGGGATATTAGGGCCAGGGATATTAGGACCAGGGATATTAGGGCCAGGGATATAAGGGCCAGGGATATTAGGGCCAGGGATATTAGGGCCAGGGATATTAGGGCCAGGGATATTAGGGCCAGGGATATTAGGCCCAGGGATATCAGGGCCAGGGATATTAGGGCCAGGGATATTAGGGCCAGGGATATTAGGGCCAGGGATATTAGGGCCAGGGATATTAGGGCCAGGGATATTAGGGCCAGGGATATTAGGGCCAGGGATGTTAGGGCCAGGGATATTAGGGCCAGGGATATTAGGGCCAGGGATATTAGGGCCAGGGATATTAGGGCCAGGGATTTTAGGGCAAGCGATATTCGGGCCAGGGATATTAGGGCCAGGGATTTTAGAGCCAGGGATATTAGGGCCAGGGATATTAGGGCCAGGGATATTATGGCCAGGGATATTAGGGCCAGGGATATTAGGGCCAGGGATATCAGGGCCAGGGATATCAGGGCCAGGGATATGAGGGCCAGGGATATTAGGGCCAGGGATATTAGGGCCAGGGATATTAGGGCCCGGGATATTAGGGCCAGGGATATTAGGGCCAGGGAGATTAGGGCCAGCGTTATTAGGGCCAGGGATATTAGGGCCAGGGATATTATGGCCAGGGATATTAGGCCAGGGATATTAGGGCCAGGGATATTAGGGCCAGGGATATTAGGGCCAGGGATATTAGGGCCAGGGATATTAGGGCCAGGGATGTTATGGCCACGGATATTAGGGCCAGGGATATTAGGGCCAGGGATATTAGGGCCAGGGATATAAGGGCCAGGGATATTAGGGCCAGGGATATTAGGGCCATGGATATAAGGGCCAGAGATATTAGGGCCAGGCATATTATGGCCAGGGATATTAGGGCCAGGGATATTAGGGCAAGGGATATTAGGGCCAGGGATATTAGGGCCAGGGATATTAGGGCCAGGGATATTAGGGCCAGGGATATTAGGGCCAGGGATATTAGGGCCAGGGATATTAGGTCCAGGGCTATTAGGGCCAGGGATATTAGGGCCAGGGATATTAGGGCCAGGGATATTAGGGCCAGGGATATTAGGGCCAGGGATATTAGGGCCAGGGATATTAGGGCCAGGGATATTAGGGCCAGGGATAATAGGGCCAGGGATATTAAGGCCAGGGATATTAGGGCCAGCGATATTAGGGACAGGGATATTAGGGCCAGGAATATTAGGGCCAGGGATATTAGAGCCAGGCATATTAGGGCCAGGGATATTAGGGCCAGGGATATTAGGGCCAGGGATATTAGGGTCAGGGATATTAGGGCCTGGGATATTAGGGCCAGGGATATTAGGGCCAGGGATCTTAGGGCCAGGGATATTAGGGCCAGGGAAATTAGGGCCAGGGATATTAGGGCCAGGGATATTAGGGCCAGGGATTTTAGGGCAAGGGATATTAGGGCCAGGGATATTAGGGCCAGGGATATAAGGGCCAGGGATATTAGGGCCAGGGATATTAGGGCCAGGGATATTAGGGCCAGGGATATTAGGGCCAGGGATATCAGGGCCAGGGATATAAGGGCCAGGGTATATCAGGGCCAGGGATATTAGGGCCAGGGATATTAGGGCCAGGGATATTAAGGCCAGGGATATTAGGGCCAGGGATATTAGGGCCAGGGATATTAGGGCCAGGGATATTAGGGCCAGGGATATTAGGGCCAGGGATATTAGGGCAAGGGATTTTAGGGCAAGGAATATTAGGGCCAGGGATATTAGGGCCAGGGATATTAGAGCCAGGGATATTAGGGCCAGGGATATTAGGGCCAGGGATATTAGGGCCAGGGATATTAGGGCCAGGAATGTTAGGGCCAGGGATATCAGGGCCAGGGATATTAGGGCCAGGGATATTAGGGCCAGGGATATTAGGGCCAGGGATTTTAGGGCCAGGGATATTAGGGCCAGGGATATTAGGGCCAGGGATATTAGGGCCAGGGAGATTAGGGCCAGCATTATTAAGGCCAGGGATATTAGGGCCAGGGATAATATGGCCAGGGATATTAGGGCCAGGGATATTAGGGCCAGGGATATTAGGGCCAGGGATATTAGGGCCAGGGATATTAGGGCCAGGGATATTAGGGCCAGGGATATTAGGTCCAGGGATATTAGGGCCAGGGATATTAGGGCCATGGATATTAGGGCCAGGGATATTAGGGCCAGGGATATTAGGCCAGGGATATTAGGGCCAGGGATATTAGGGCCAGGGATATTAGGGCCAGGGATATTAGGGCCAGGGATATTAGGGCCAGGGATATTAGGTCCAGGGATATTAGGGCCAGGGATATTAGGGCCATGGATATTATGGCCAGGGATATTAGGGCCAGGGATATTAGGGCCAGGTATATTAGGGCCAGGGATATTAGGGCCAGGGATATTAGGCCCAGGGATATCAGGGCCAGGGATATTAGGGCCAGGGATATTAGGGCCATGGATATTAGGGCCAGGGATATTAGGGCCAGGGAGATTAGGGCCAGCATTATTAAGGCCAGGGATATTAGGGCCAGGGATATTAGGGCCAGGGATATTAGGGCCAGGGATATTAGGGCCAGGGATATTAGGGCCAGGGATATTAGGGCCAGGGATATTAGGTCCACGGATATTACGGCCAGGGATATTAGGGCCAAGGATATTAGGGCCAGAGATATTAGGGCCAGGGATATTAGGGCCAGGGATATTAGGGCCAGGGTTATTAGGGCCAGGGTTATTAAGGCCAGGGATATTAGGGCCAGGGATATTAGGGCCAGGGATATTAGGGCCAGGGATATTAGGGCCAGGGATATTAGGGCCAGGGATATTAGGGCCAGGGATATTAGGGCCAGGGATATTAGGGCCAGGGATATTAGGGCCAGGGATTTTAGGGCAAGGGATTTTAGGGCAAGGGATATTAGGGCCAGGGATATTAGGGCCAGGGATATAAGGGCCAGGGATATTAGGGCCAGGGATATTAGGGCCAGGGATATTAGGGCCAGGGATATTAGGGCCAGGGATATTAGGGCCAGGGATATCAGGGCCAGGGATATAAGGGCCAGGGTATATCAGGGCCAGGGATATTAGGGCCAGGGATATTAGGGCCAGGGATATTAAGGCCAGGGATATTAGGGCCAGGGATATTAGGGCCAGGGATATTAGGGCCAGGGATATTAGGGCCAGGGATATTAGGGCCAGGGATATTAGGGCCAGGGATATTAGGGCAAGGGATTTTAGGGCAAGGAATATTAGAGCCAGGGATATTAGGGCCAGGGATATTAGGGCCACGGATATTAGGGCCAGGGATATTAGGGCCAGGAATGTTAGGGCCAGGGATATCAGGGCCAGGGATATTAGGGCCAGGGATATTAGGGCCAGGGATATTAGGGCCAGGGATTTTAGGGCCAGGGATATTAGGGCCATGGATATTAGGGCCAGGGATATTAGGGCCAGGGAGATTAGGGCCAGCATTATTAAGGCCAGGGATATTAGGGCCAGGTATAATATGGCCAGGGATATTAGGGCCAGGGATATTAGGGCCAGGGATATTAGGGCCAGGGATATTAGGGCCAGGGATATTAGGGCCAGGGATATTAGGGCCAGGGATATTAGGTCCAGGGATATTAGGGCCAGGGATATTAGGGCCATGGATATTAGGGCCAGGGATATTAGGGCCAGGGATATTAGGCCAGGGATATTAGGGCCAGGGATATTAGGGCCAGGGATATTAGGGCCAGGGATATTAGGGCCAGGGATATTAGGGCCAGGGATATTAGGTCCAGGGATATTAGGGCCAGGGATATTAGGGCCATGGATATTAGGGCCAGGGATATTAGGGCCAGGGATATTAGGGCCAGGGATATTAGGGCCAGGGATATTAGGGCCAGGGATATTAGGCCCAGGGATATCAGGGCCAGGGATATTAGGGCCAGGGATATTAGGGCCATGGATATTAGGGCCAGGGATATTAGGGCCAGGGATATTAGGGCCAGGGATATTAGGGCCAGGGATATTAGGGCCAGGGATGTTAGGGCCAGGGATATTAGGGCCAGGGATATTAGGGCCAGGGATATTAGGGCCAGGGATTTTAGGGCAAGCGATATTCGGGCCAGGGATATTAGGGCCAGGGATTTTAGAGCCAGGGATATTAGGGCCAGGGATATTAGGGCCAGGGATATTAGGGCCAGGGATATTAGGGCCAGGGATATAAGGGCCAGGGATATTAGGGCCAGGGATATTAGGGCCAGGGATATAAGGGCCAGGGATATTAGGGCCAGGCATATTATGGCCAGGGATATTAGGGCCAGGGATATTAGGGCAAGGGATATTAGGGCCAGGGATATTAGGGCCAGGGATATTAGGGCCAGGGATATTAGGGCCAGGGATATTAGGGCCAGGGATATTAGGGCCAGGGAGATTAGGGCCAGCGTTATTAGGGCCAGGGATATTAGGGCCAGGGATATTATGGCCAGGGATATTAGGCCAGGGATATTAGGGCCAGGGATATTAGGGCCAGGGATATTAGGGCCAGGGATATTAGGGCCAGGGATATTAGGGCCAGGGATGTTATGGCCACGGATATTAGGGCCAGGGATATTAGGGCCAGGGATATTAGGGCCAGGGATATAAGGGCCAGGGATATTAGGGCCAGGGATATTAGGGCCAGGGATATAAGGGCCAGGGATATTAGGGCCAGGCATATTATGGCCAGGGATATTAGGGCCTGGGATATTAGGGCAAGGGATATTAGGGCCAGGCATATTATGGCCAGGGATATTAGGGCCAGGGATATTAGGGCAAGGGATATTAGGGCCAGGGATATTAGGGCCAGGGATATTAGGGCCAGAGATATTAGGGCCAGGGATATTAGGGCCAGGGATATTAGGGCCAGGGAGATTAGGGCCAGCGTTATTAGGGCCAGGGATATTAGGGCCAGGGATATTATGGCCAGGGATATTAGGCCAGGGATATTAGGGCCAGGGATATTAGGGCCAGGGATATTAGGGCCAGGGATATTAGGGCCAGGGATATTAGGGCCAGGGATGTTATGGCCACGGATATTAGGGCCAGGGATATTAGGGCCAGGGATATTAGGGCCAGGGATATAAGGGCCAGGGATATTAGGGCCAGGGATATTAGGGCCAGGGATATAAGGGCCAGGGATATTAGGGCCAGGCATATTATGGCCAGGGATATTAGGGCCAGGGATATTAGGGCAAGGGATATTAGGGCCAGGGATATTAGGGCAAGGGATATTAGGGCCAGGGATATTAGGGCCAGGGTTATTAAGGCCAGGGATATTTGGGCCAGGGATATTAGGGCCAGGGATATTAGGGCCAGGGATATTAGGGCCAGGGATATTAGGGCCAGGGATATTAGGGCCAGGGATATTAGGGCCAGGGATATTAGGGCCAGGGATATTAGGGCCAGGGATATTAGGTCCAGGGCTATTAGGGCCAGGGATATTAGGGCCAGGGATATTAGGGCCAGGGATATTAGCGCCAGGGATATTAGGGCCAGGGATATTAGGGCCAGAGATATTAGGGCCAGGGATATTAGGGCCAGGGATATTAGGGCCAGGGAGATTAGGGCCAGCGTTATTAGGGCCAGGGATGTTAGGGCCAGGGATATTATGGCCAGGGATATTAGGCCAGGGATATTAGCGCCAGGGATATTAGGGCCAGGGATATTAGGGCCAGGGATATTAGGGCCAGGGATGTTATGGCCACGGATATTAGGGCCAGGGATATTAGGGCCAGGGATATTAGGGCCAGGGATATAAGGGCCAGGGATATTAGGGCCAGGGATATTAGGGCCAGGGATATAAGGGCCAGGGATATTAGGGCCAGGCATATTATGGCCAGGGATATTAGGGCCAGGGATATTAGGGCAAGGGATATTAGGGCCAGGGATATTAGGGCCAGGGATATTAGGGCCAGGGATATTAGGGCCAGGGATATTAGGGCCAGGGATATTAGGGCCAGGGATATTAGGTCCAGGGCTATTAGGGCCAGGGATATTAGGGCCAGGGATATTAGGGCCAGGGATATTAGGGCCAGGGATATTAGGGCCAGGGATAATAGGGCCAGGGATATTAGGGCCAGGGATATTAGGGCCAGGGATATTAGGGCCAGGGATATTAGGGCCAGGGATATTAGGGCCAGGGATATTAGGGCCAGGGATATTAGGTCCACGGATATTACGGCCAGGGATATTAGGGCCAAGGATATTAGGGCCAGAGATATTAGGGCCAGGGATATTAGGGCCAGGGATATTAGGGCCAGGGTTATTAGGGCCAGGGTTATTAAGGCCAGGGATATTTGGGCCAGGGATATTAGGGCCAGGGATATTAGGGCCAGGGATATTAGGGCCAGGGATATTAGGGCCAGGGATATTAGGGCCAGGGATATTAGGGCCAGGGATATTAGGGCCAGGGATTTTAGGGCAAGGGATATTAGGGCCAGGGATATTAGGGCCAGGGACATTAGTGCCAGGGATATTAGGGCCAGGGATATTAGGTCCAGGGATATTAGGGCCAGGGATATTAGGTCCAGGGATATTAGGGCCAGGGATATTAGGGCCATGGATATTAGGGCCAGGGATATTAGGGCCAGGGATATTAGGCCAGGGATATTAGGGCCAGGGATATTAGGGCCAGGGATATTAGGGCCAGGGATTATAGGGCCAGTGATATTAGGGCCTGGGATATTAGGGCCAGGGATATTAGGGCCAGGGATATTAGGGCCAGGGATATTAGGGCCAGGGATATTAGGGCCAGGGATATTAGGGCCAGGGATATTAGGGCTAGGGATATTAGGGCCAGGGATTTTCGGGCAAGGGATATTAGGGCCAGGGATATTAGGGCCAGGGATATTAGGGCCAGGGATATTAGGGCCAGGGATATTAGGGCCAGGGATATTAGGGCCAGGGATATTAGGCCCAGGGATATCAGGGCCAGGGATATTAGGGCCAGGGATATTAGGGCCAGGGATATTAGGGCCAGGGATATTAGGGCCAGGGATATTAGGGCCAGGGATATTAGGGCCAGGGATATTAGGGCCAGGGATGTTAGGGCCAGGGATATTAGGGCCAGGGATATTAGGGCCAGGGATATTAGGGCCAGGGATATTAGGGCCAGGGATTTTAGGGCAAGCGATATTCGGGCCAGGGATATTAGGGCCAGGGATTTTAGAGCCCGGGATATTAGGGCCAGGGATATTAGGGCCAGGGATATTATGGCCAGGGATATTAGGGCCAGGGATATTAGGGCCAGGGATATCAGGGCCAGGGATATCAGGGCCAGGGATATTAGGGCCAGGGATATTAGGGCCAGGGATATTAGGGCCAGCGATATTAGGGCCAGGGATATTAGGGCCAGGGATATTAGGGCCAGGGATATTAGGGCCAGGGAGATTAGGGCCAGCGTTATTAGGGCCAGGGATATTAGGGCCAGGGATATTATGGCCAGGGATATTAGGCCAGGGATATTAGGGCCAGGGATATTAGGGCCAGGGATATTAGGGCCAGGGATATTAGGGCCAGGGATATTAGGGCCAGGGATGTTATGGCCACGGATATTAGGGCCAGGGATATTAGGGCCAGGGATATTAGGGCCAGGGATATAAGGGCCAGGGATATTAGGGCCAGGGATATTAGGGCCAGGGATATAAGGGCCAGGGATATTAGGGCCAGGCATATTATGGCCAGGGATATTAGGGCCAGGGATATTAGGGCAAGGGATATTAGGGCCAGGGATATTAGGGCCAGGGATATTAGGGCCAGGGATATTAGGGCCAGGGATATTAGGGCCAGGGATTTTAGGGCAAGGGATATTAGGGCCAGGGATATTAGGGCCAGGGACATTAGTGCCAGGGATATTAGGGCCAGGGATATTAGGTCCAGGGATATTAGGGCCAGGGATATTAGGTCCAGGGATATTAGGGCCAGGGATATTAGGGCCATGGATATTAGGGCCAGGGATATTAGGGCCAGGGATATTAGGCCAGGGATATTAGGGCCAGGGATATTAGGGCCAGGGATATTAGGGCCAGGGATTATAGGGCCAGGGATATTAGGGCCTGGGATATTAGGGCCAGGGATATTAGGGCCAGGGATATTAGGGCCAGGGATATTAGTGCCAGGGATATTAGGGCCAGGGATATTAGGGCCAGGGATATTAGGGCTAGGGATATTAGGGCCAGGGATTTTAGGGCAAGGGATATTAGGGCCAGGGATATTAGGGCCAGGGATATTAGGGCCAGGGATATTAGGGCCAGGGATATTAGGGCCAGGGATATTAGGGCCAGGGATATTAGGCCCAGGGATATCAGGGCCAGGGATATTAGGGCCAGGGATATTAGGGCCAGTGATATTAGGGCCAGGGATATTAGGGCCAGGGATATTAGGGCCAGGGATATTAGGGCCAGGGATATTAGGGCCAGGGATGTTAGGGCCAGGGATATTAGGGCCAGGGATATTAGGGCCAGGGATATTAGGGCCAGGGATATTAGGGCCAGGGATTTTAGGGCAAGCGATATTCGGGCCAGGGATATTAGGGCCAGGGATTTTAGAGCCAGGGATATTAGGGCCAGGGATATTAGGGCCAGGGATATTATGGCCAGGGATATTAGGGCCAGGGATATTAGGGCCAGGGATATCAGGGCCAGGGATATCAGGGCCAGGGATATTAGGGCCAGGGATATTAGGGCCAGGGATATTAGGGCCAGCGATATTAGGGCCAGGGATATTAGGGCCAGGGATATTAGGGCCAGGGATATTAGGGCCAGGGAGATTAGGGCCAGCGTTATTAGGGCCAGGGATATTAGGGCCAGGGATATTATGGCCAGGGATATTAGGCCAGGGATATTAGGGCCAGGGATATTAGGGCCAGGGATATTAGGGCCAGGGATATTAGGGCCAGGGATATTAGGGCCAGGGATGTTATGGCCACGGATATTAGGGCCAGGGATATTAGGGCCAGGGATATTAGGGCCAGGGATATAAGGGCCAGGGATATTAGGGCCAGGGATATTAGGGCCAGGGATATAAGGGCCAGGGATATTAGGGCCAGGCATATTATGGCCAGGGATATTAGGGCCAGGGATATTAGGGCAAGGGATATTAGGGCCAGGGATATTAGGGCCAGGGATATTAGGGCCAGGGATATTAGGGCCAGGGATATTAGGGCCAGGGATATTAGGGCCAGGGATATTAGGTCCAGGGCTATTAGGGCCAGGGATATTAGGGCCAGGGATATTAGGGCCAGGGATATTAGGGCCAGGGATATTAGGGCCAGGGATAATAGGGCCAGGGATATTAAGGCCAGGGATATTAGGGCCAGCGATATTAGGGACAGGGATATTAGGGCCAGGAATATTAGGGCCAGGGATATTAGAGCCAGGCATATTAGGGCCAGGGATATTAGGGCCAGGGATATTAGGGCCAGGGATATTAGGGTCAGGGATATTAGGGCCTGGGATATTAGGGCCAGGGATATTAGGGCCTGGGATATTAGGGCCAGGGATATTAGGGCCAGGGATATTAGGGCCAGGGATATTAGGGCCAGGGATATTAGGGCCAGGGATATTAGGGCTAGGGATATTAGGGCCAGGGATTTTAGGGCAAGGGATATTAGGGCCAGGGATATTAGGGCCAGGGATATTAGGGCCAGGGATATTAGGGCCAGGGATATTAGGGCCAGGGATATTAGGGCCAGGGATATTAGGCCCAGGGATATCAGGGCCAGGGATATTAGGGCCAGGGATATTAGGGCCAGGGATATTAGGGCCAGGGATATTAGGGCCAGGGATATTAGGGCCAGGGATATTAGGGCCAGGGATATTAGGGCCAGGGATGTTAGGGCCAGGGATATTAGGGCCAGGGATATTAGGGCCAGGGATATTAGGGCCAGGGATATTAGGGCCAGGGATTTTAGGGCAAGCGATATTCGGGCCAGGGATATTAGGGCCAGGGATTTTAGAGCCAGGGATATTAGGGCCAGGGATATTAGGGCCAGGGATATTATGGCCAGGGATATTAGGGCCAGGGATATTAGGGCCAGGGATATCAGGGCCAGGGATATCAGGGCCAGGGATATTAGGGCCAGGGATATTAGGGCCAGGGATATTAGGGCCAGGGATATTAGGGCCAGGGATATTAGGGCCAGGGATATTAGGGCCAGGGAGATTAGGGCCAGCGTTATTAGGGCCAGGGATATTAGGGCCAGGGATATTATGGCCAGGGATATTAGGCCAGGGATATTAGGGCCAGGGATATTAGGGCCAGGGATATTAGGGCCAGGGATATTAGGGCCAGGGATATTAGGGCCAGGGATGTTATGGCCACGGATATTAGGGCCAGGGATATTAGGGCCAGGGATATTAGGGCCAGGGATATAAGGGCCAGGGATATTAGGGCCAGGGATATTAGGGCCAGGGATATAAGGGCCAGGGATATTAGGGCCAGGCATATTATGGCCAGGGATATTAGGGCCAGGGATATTAGGGCAAGGGATTTTAGGGCCAGGGATATTAGGGCCAGGGATATTAGGGCCAGGGATATTAGGGCCAGGGATATTAGGGCCAGGGATATTAGGGCCAGGGATAATAGGGCCAGGGATATTAGGGCCAGGGATATTAGGGCCAGGGATATTAGGGCCAGGGATATTAGGGCCAGGGATATTAGGGCCAGGGATATTAGGGCAAGGGATATTAGATCCACGGATATTACGGCCAGGGATATTAGGGCCAAGGATATTAGGGCCAGAGATATTAGGGCCAGGGATATTAGGGCCAGGGATATTAGGGCCAGGGTTATTAGGGCCAGGGTTATTAAGGCCAGGGATATTTGGGCCAGGGATATTAGGGCCAGGGATATTAGGGCCAGGGATATTAGGGCCAGGGATATTAGGGCCAGGGATATTAGGGCCAGGGATATTAGGGCCAGGGATATTAGGGCCAGGGATTTTAGGGCAAGGGATATTAGGGCCAGGGATATTAGGGCCAGGGACATTAGTGCCAGGGATATTAGGGCCAGGGATATTAGGTCCAGGGATATTAGGGCCAGGGATATTAGGTCCAGGGATATTAGGGCCAGGGATATTAGGGCCATGGATATTAGGGCCAGGGATATTAGGGCCAGGGATATTAGGCCAGGGATATTAGGGCCAGGGATATTAGGGCCAGGGATATTAGGGCCAGGGATTATAGGGCCAGGGATATTAGGGCCTGGGATATTAGGGCCAGGGATATTAGGGCCAGGGATATTAGGGCCAGGGATATTAGGGCCAGGGATATTAGGCCCAGGGATATTAGGGCCAGGGATATTAGGGCTAGGGATATTAGGGCCAGGGATTTTAGGGCAAGGGATATTAGGGCCAGGGATATTAGGGCCAGGGATATTAGGGCCAGGGATATTAGGGCCAGGGATATTAGGGCCAGGGATATTAGGGCCAGGGATATTAGGCCCAGGGATATCAGGGCCAGGGATATTAGGGCCAGGGATATTAGGGCCAGGGATATTAGGGCCAGGGATATTAGGGCCAGGGATATTAGGGCCAGGGATATTAGGGCCAGGGATATTAGGGCCAGGGATGTTAGGGCCAGGGATATTAGGGCCAGGGATATTAGGGCCAGGGATATTAGGGCCAGGGATATTAGGGCCAGGGATTTTAGGGCAAGCGATATTCGGGCCAGGGATATTAGGGCCAGGGATTTTAGAGCCAGGGATATTAGGGCCAGGGATATTAGGGCCAGGGATATTATGGCCAGGGATATTAGGGCCAGGGATATTAGGGCCAGGGATATCAGGGCCAGGGATATCAGGGCCAGGGATATTAGGGCCAGGGATATTAGGGCCAGGGATATTAGGGCCAGCGATATTAGGGCCAGGGATATTAGGGCCAGGGATATTAGGGCCAGGGATATTAGGGCCAGGGAGATTAGGGCCAGCGTTATTAGGGCCAGGGATATTAGGGCCAGGGATATTATGGCCAGGGATATTAGGCCAGGGATATTAGGGCCAGGGATATTAGGGCCAGGGATATTAGGGCCAGGGATATTAGGGCCAGGGATATTAGGGCCAGGGATGTTATGGCCACGGATATTAGGGCCAGGGATATTAGGGCCAGGGATATTAGGGCCAGGGATATAAGGGCCAGGGATATTAGGGCCAGGGATATTAGGGCCAGGGATATAAGGGCCAGGGATATTAGGGCCAGGCATATTATGGCCAGGGATATTAGGGCCAGGGATATTAGGGCAAGGGATATTAGGGCCAGGGATATTAGGGCCAGGGATATTAGGGCCAGGGATATTAGGGCCAGGGATATTAGGGCCAGGGATATTAGGGCCAGGGATATTAGGTCCAGGGCTATTAGGGCCAGGGATATTAGGGCCAGGGATATTAGGGCCAGGGATATTAGGGCCAGGGATATTAGGGCCAGGGATAATAGGGCCAGGGATATTAAGGCCAGGGATATTAGGGCCAGCGATATTAGGGACAGGGATATTAGGGCCAGGAATATTAGGGCCAGGGATATTAGAGCCAGGCATATTAGGGCCAGGGATATTAGGGCCAGGGATATTAGGGCCAGGGATATTAGGGTCAGGGATATTAGGGCCTGGGATATTAGGGCCAGGGATATTAGGGCCAGGGATCTTAGGGCCAGGGATATTAGGGCCAGGGAAATTAGGGCCAGGGATATTAGGGCCAGGGATATTAGGGCCAGGGATTTTAGGGCAAGGGATATTAGGGCCAGGGATATTAGGGCCAGGGATATAAGGGCCAGGGATATTAGGGCCAGGGATATTAGGGCCAGGGATATTAGGGCCAGGGATATTAGGGCCAGGGATATTAGGGCCAGGGATATCAGGGCCAGGGATATAAGGGCCAGGGTATATCAGGGCCAGGGATATTAGGGCCAGGGATATTAGGGCCAGGGATATTAAGGCCAGGGATATTAGGGCCAGGGATATTAGGGCCAGGGATATTAGGGCCAGGGATATTAGGTCCAGGGATATTAGGGCCAGGGATATTAGGGCCAGGGATATTAGGGCAAGGGATTTTAGGGCAAGGAATATTAGGGCCAGGGATATTAGGGCCAGGGATATTAGAGCCAGGGATATTAGGGCCAGGGATATTAGGGCCAGGGATATTAGGGCCAGGGATATTAGGGCCAGGAATGTTAGGGCCAGGGATATCAGGGCCAGGGATATTAGGGCCAGGGATATTAGGGCCAGGGATATTAGGGCCAGGGATTTTAGGGCCAGGGATATTAGGGCCAGGGATATTAGGGCCAGGGATATTAGGGCCAGGGAGATTAGGGCCAGCATTATTAAGGCCAGGGATATTAGGGCCAGGGATAATATGGCCAGGGATATTAGGGCCAGGGATATTAGGGCCAGGGATATTAGGGCCAGGGATATTAGGGCCAGGGATATTAGGGCCAGGGATATTAGGGCCAGGGATATTAGGTCCAGGGATATTAGGGCCAGGGATATTAGAGCCATGGATATTAGGGCCAGGGATATTAGGGCCAGGGATATTAGGCCAGGGATATTAGGGCCAGGGATATTAGGGCCAGGGATATTAGGGCCAGGGATATTAGGGCCAGGGATATTAGGGCCAGGGATATTAGGTCCAGGGATATTAGGGCCAGGGATATTAGGGCCATGGATATTAGGGCCAGGGATATTAGGGCCAGGGATATTAGGGCCAGGGATATTAGGGCCAGGGATATTAGGGCCAGGGATATTAGGCCCAGGGATATCAGGGCCAGGGATATTAGGGCCAGGGATATTAGGGCCAGGGATATTAGGGCCAGGGATATTAGGGCCAGGGATATTAGGGCCAGGGATATTAGGGCCAGGGATGTTAGGGCCAGGGATATTAGGGCCAGGGATATTAGGGCCAGGGATATTAGGGCCAGGGATTTTAGGGCAAGCGATATTCGGGCCAGGGATATTAGGGCCAGGGATTTTAGAGCCAGGGATATTAGGGCCAGGGATATTAGGGCCAGGGATATTAGGGCCAGGGATATTAGGGCCAGGGATATTAGGGCCAGGGATATCAGGGCCAGGGATATCAGGGCCAGGGATATTAGGGCCAGGGATATTAGGGCCAGGGATATTAGAGCTAGGGATATTAGGGCCAGGGATATTAGGGCCAGGGATATTAGGGCCAGGGATATTAGGGCCAGGGAGATTAGGGCCAGCGTTATTAGGGCCAGGGATATTAGGGCCAGGGATATTATGGCCAGGGATATTAGACCAGGGATATTAGGGCCAGGGATATTAGGGCCAGGGATATTAGGGCCAGGGATATTAGGGCCAGGGATGTTATGGCCATGGATATTAGGGCCAGGGATTTTAGGGCCAGGGATATTAGGGCCAGGGATATAAGGGCCAGGGATATTAGGGCCAGGGATATTAGGGCCAGGGATATAAGGGCCAGGGATATTAGGGCCAGGCATATTATGGCCAGGGATATTAGGGCCAGGGATATTAGGGCAAGGGATATTAGGGCCAGGGATATTAGGGCCAGGGATATTAGGGCCAGGGATATTAGGGCCAGGGATATTAGGGCCAGGGATATTAGGGCCAGGGATATTAGGTCCAGGGCTATTAGGGCCAGGGATATTAGGGCCAGGGATATTAGGGCCAGGGATATTAGGGCCAGGGATATTAGGGCCAGGGATAATAGGGCCAGGGATATTAGGGCCAGGGATATTAGGGCCAGGGATATTAGGGCCAGGGATATTAGGGCCAGGGATATTAGGGCCAGGGATATTAGGGCCACGGATATTATGGCCAGGGATATTAGGGCCAAGGATATTAGGGCCAGAGATATTAGGGCCAGGGATATTAGGGCCAGGGATATTAGGGCCAGGGTTATTAGGGCCAGGGTTATTAAGGCCAGGGATATTAGGGCCAGGGATATTAGGGCCAGGGATATTAGGGCCAGGGATATTAGGGCCAGGGATATTAGGGCCAGGGATATTAGGGCCAGGGATATTAGGGCCAGGGATATTAGGGCCAGGGATTTTAGGGCAAGGGATATTAGGGCCAGGGATATTAGGGCCATGGATATTAGGGCCAGGGATATTAGGGCCAGGGATATTAGGCCAGGGATATTAGGGCCAGGGATATTAGGGCCTGGGATATTAGGGCCAGGGATATTAGGGCCAGGGATATTAGGGCCAGGGATATTAGGGCCACGGATATTAGGGCCAGGGATATTAGGGCCAGGGATATTAGGGCTAGGGATATTAGGGCCAGGGATTTTAGGGCAAGGGATATTAGGGCCAGGGATATTAGGGCCAGGGATATTTGGGCCAGGGATATTAGGGCCAGGGATATTAGGGCCAGGGATATTAGGGCCAGGGATATTAGGCCCAGGGATATCAGGGCCAGGGATATTAGGGCCAGGGATATTAGGGCCAGGGATATTAGGGCCAGGGATATTAGGGCCAGGGATATTAGGGCCAGGGATATTAGGGCCAGGGATATTAGGGCCAGGGATGTTAGGGCCAGGGATATTAGGGCCAGGGATATTAGGGCCAGGGATATTAGGGCCAGGGATTTTAGGGCAAGCGATATTCGGGCCAGGGATATTAGGGCCAGGGATTTTAGAGCCAGGGATATTAGGGCCAGGGATATTAGGGCCAGGGATATTATGGCCAGGGATATTAGGGCCAGGGATATCAGGGCCAGGGATATTAGGGCCAGGGATATTAGGGCCAGGGATATTAGGGCCAGGGATATTAGGGCCAGGGATATTAGGGCCAGGGATATTAGGGCCAGGGATATTAGGGCCAGGGAGATTAGGGCCAGCGTTATTAGGGCCAGGGATATTAGGGCCAGGGATATTATGGCCAGGGATATTAGGCCAGGGATATTAGGGCCAGGGATATTAGGGCCAGGGATATTAGGGCCAGGGATATTAGGGCCAGGGATATTAGGGCCAGGGATGTTATGGCCACGGATATTAGGGCCAGGGATATTAGGGCCAGGGATATTAGGGCCAGGGATATAAGGGCCAGGGATATTAGGGCCAGGGATATTAGGGCCAGGGATATAAGGGCCAGGGATATTAGGGCCAGGCATATTATGGCCAGGGATATTAGGGCCAGGGATATTAGGGCAAGGGATATTAGGGCCAGGGATATTAGGGCCAGGGATATTAGGGCCAAGGATATTAGGGCCAGGGATATTAGGGCCAGGGATATTAGGGCCAGGGATATTAGGTCCAGGGCTATTAGGGCCAGGGATATTAGGGCCAGGGATATTAGGGCCAGGGATATTAGGGCCAGGGATATTAGGGCCAGGGATAATAGGGCCAGGGATATTAAGGCCAGGGATATTAGGGCCAGCGATATTAGGGACAGGGATATTAGGGCCAGGAATATTAGGGCCAGGGATATTAGAGCCAGGCATATTAGGGCCAGGGATATTAGGGCCAGGGATATTAGGGCCAGGGATATTAGGGTCAGGGATATTAGGGCCTGGGATATTAGGGCCAGGGATATTAGGGCCAGGGATCTTAGGGCCAGGGATATTAGGGCCAGGGAAATTAGGGCCAGGGATATTAGGGCCAGGGATATTAGGGCCAGGGATTTTAGGGCAAGGGATATTAGGGCCAGGGATATTAGGGCCAGGGATATAAGGGCTAGGGATATTAGGGCCAGGGATATTAGGGCCAGGGATATTAGGGCCAGGGATATTAGGGCCAGGGATATTAGGGCCAGGGATATCAGGGCCAGGGATAATAGGGCCAGGGATATTAGGGCCAGGGATATTAGGGTGAGGGATATTATGGCAAGGGATATTAGGGCCAGCAATATTAGGGTGAGGGATATTATGGCCAGGGATATTAGGGCCAGCAATATTAGGGCCAGGGATATTAGGGCCAGGGATATTAGGGCCAGGGATATTAGGGCCAGGGATATTAGGGCAAGGGATTTTAGGGCAAGGAATATTAGGGCCAGGGATATTAGGGCCAGGGATATTAGAGCCAGGGATATTAGGGCCAGGGATATTAGGGCCAGGGATATTAGGGCCAGGGATATTAGGGCCAGGAATGTTAGGGCCAGGGATATCAGGGCCAGGGATATTAGGGCCAGGGATATTAGGGCCAGGGATATTAGGGCCAGGGATTTTAGGGCCAGGGATATTAGGGCCAGGGATATTAGGGCCAGGGATATTAGGGCCAGGGAGATTAGGGCCAGCATTATTAAGGCCAGGGATATTAGGGCCAGGGATAATATGGCCAGGGATATTAGGGCCAGGGATATTAGGGCCAGGGATATTAGGGCCAGGGATATTAGGGCCAGGGATATTAGGGCCAGGGATATTAGGGCCAGGGATATTAGGTCCAGGGATATTAGGGCCAGGGATATTAGGGCCATGGATATTAGGGCCAGGGATATTAGGGCCAGGGATATTAGGCCAGGGATATTAGGGCCAGGGATATTAGGGCCAGCGATATTAGGGCCAGGGATATTAGGGCCAGGGATATTAGGGCCAGGGATATTAGGGCCAGGGATATTAGCGCCTGGGATATTAGGGCCAGGGATATTAGGGCCAGGGATATTAGGGCCAGGGATATTAGGGCCAGGGATATTAGGGCCAGGGATATTAGGGCCAGGGATATTAGGGCCAGGGATATTAGGGCTAGGGATATTAGGGCCAGGGATTTTAGGGCAAGGGATATTAGGGCCAGGGATATTAGGGCCAGGGATATTAGGGCCAGGGATATTAGGGCCAGGGATATTAGGGCCAGGGATATTAGGGCCAGGGATATTAGGCCCAGGGATATCAGGGCCAGGGATATTAGGGCCAGGGATATTAGGGCCAGGGATATTATGGCCAGGGATATTAGGGCCAGGGATATTATGGCCAGGGATATTAGGGCCAGGGATATTAGGGCCAGGGATGTTAGGGCCAGGGATATTAGGGCCAGGGATATTAGGGCCAGGGATATTAGGGCCAGGGATATTAGGGCCAGGGATTTTAGGGCAAGCGATATTCGGGCCAGGGATATTAGGGCCAGGGATTTTAGAGCCAGGGATATTAGGGCCAGGGATATTAGGGCCAGGGATATTAGGGCCAGGGATATTAGGGCCAGGGATATTAGGGCCAGGGATATCAGGGCCAGGGATATCAGGGCCAGGGATATTAGGGCCAGGGATATTAGGGCCAGGGATATTAGGGCCAGGGATATTAGGGCCAGGGATATTAGGGCTAGGGAGATTAGGGCCAGCGTTATTAGGGCCAGCGTTATTAGGGCCAGGGATATTATGGCCAGGGATATTAGGCCAGGGATATTAGGGCCAGGGATATTAGGGCCAGGGATATTAGGGCCAGGGATATTAGGGCCAGGGATATTAGGGCCAGGGATGTTATGGCCACGGATATTAGGGCCAGGGATATTAGGGCCAGGGATATTAGGGCCAGGGATATAAGGGCCAGCAATATTAGGGCCAGGGATATTAGGGCCAGGGATATAAGGGCCAGGGATATTAGGGCCAGGCATATTATGGCCAGGGATATTAGGGCCAGGGATATTAGGGCAAGGGATATTAGGGCCAGGGATATTAGGGCCAGGGATATTAGGGCCAAGGATATTAGGGGCAGGGATATTAGGGCCAGGGATATTAGGGCCAGGGATATTAGGTCCAGGGCTATTAGGGCCAGGGATATTAGGGCCAGGGATATTAGGGCCAGGGATATTAGGGCCAGGGATATTAGGGCCAGGGATATTAAGGCCAGGGATATTAGGGCCAGCGATATTAGGGACAGGGATATTAGGGCCAGGGATATTAGGGCCAGGGATATTAGAGCCAGGCATATTAGGGCCAGGGATATTAGGGCCAGGGATATTAGGGCCAGGGATATTAGGGTCAGGGATATTAGGGCCTGGGATATTAGGGCCAGGGATATTAGGGCCAGGGATCTTAGGGCCAGGGATATTAGGGCCAGGGAAATTAGGGCCAGGGATATTAGGGCCAGGGATATTAGGGCCAGGGATATTAGGGCCAGGAATGTTAGGGCCAGGGATATCAGGGCCAGGGATATTAGGGCCAGGGATATTAGGGCCAGGGATATTAGGGCCAGGGATTTTAGGGCCAGGGATATTAGGGCCAGGGATATTAGGGCCAGGGATATTAGGGCCAGGGAGATTAGGGCCAGCATTATTAGGGCCAGGGATATTAGGGCCAGGGATAATATGGCCAGGGATATTAGGGCCAGGGATATTAGGGCCAGGGATATTAGGGCCAGGGATATTAGGGCCAGGGATATTAGGACCAGGGATATTAGGGCCAGGGATATTAGGGCCAGGGATATTAGGGCTACGGATATTAGGGCCAGGGATATTAGGGCCAGGGATATTAGGGCCAGGGATATTAGGGCCAGGGATATTAGGGCCAGGGATATTAGAGCCAGGGATATAAGGGCCAGGGATATTAGGGCCAGGCATATTATGGCCAGGGATATTAGGGCCAGGGATAATAGGGCAAGGGATATCAGGGCCAGGGAAATTAGGGCCAGGGATATTAAGGCCAGGGATATTAGGGCCAGGGATATTAGGGCCAGTTTTATTAGGGCCAGCGATATTAGGGCCAGGGATATTAGGGCCAGGGATATTAGGGCCAGGGATATTAGGGCCAGGGATAATAGGGCCAGGGATATTAGGTCCAGGGATATTAGGGCCAGGGATATTAGGGCCAGGGATATTAGGGCCAGCATTATTAGGGCCAGGGATATTAGGGCCAGGGATAATATGGCCAGGGATATTAGGGCCAGGGATATTAGGGCCAGGGATATTAGGGCCAGGGATATTAGGGCCAGGGATATTAGGGCCAGGGATATTAGGGCCAGGGATATTAGGGCCAGGGATATTAGGGCTACGGATATTAGGGCCAGGGATATTAGGGCCAGGGATATTAGGGCCAGGGATATTAGGGCCAGGGATATTAGGGCCAGGGATATTAGAGCCAGGGATATAAGGGCCAGGGATATTAGGGCCAGGCATATTATGGCCAGGGATATTAGGGCCAGGGATAATAGGGCAAGGGATATCAGGGCCAGGGAAATTAGGGCCAGGGATATTAAGGCCAGGGATATTAGGGCCAGTGATATTAGGGCCAGTTTTATTAGGGCCAGCGATATTAGGGCTAGGGATATTAGGGCCAGGGATATTAGGGCCAGGGATATTAGGGCCAGGGATAATAGGGCCAGGGATATTAGGTCCAGGGATATTAGGGCCAGGGATATTAGGGCCAGGGATATTAGGGCCAGGGATATTAGCGCCAGGGATATTAGGGCCAGGGATATTAGGGCCAGGGTTATTAGGGCCAGGGATATTAGGGCCTGGGATATTAGGGCGATGGATATTAGGGCCAGGGATATTAGGGCCAGGGATATTAGGGCCAGGGATATTAGGGACTGGGATATTAGGGCCAGGGATATTAGGGCCAGGGATATTAGGTCCAGGGATATTAGGGCCAGGGATATTAGGGCCATGGATATTAGGGCCAGGGATATTAGGGCCAGGGATATTAGGCCAGGGATATTAGGGCCAGGGATATTAGGGCCAGCGATATTAGGGCCAGGGATATTAGGGCCAGGGATATTAGGGCCAGAGATATTAGGGCCAGGGACATTAGCGCCTGGGATATTAGGGCCAGGGATATTAGGGCCAGGGATATTAGGGCCAGGGATATTAGGGCCAGGGATATTAGGGCCAGGGATATTAGGGCCAGGGATATTAGGGCCAGGGATATTAGGGCTAGGGATATTAGGGCCAGGGATTTTAGGGCAAGGGATATTAGGGCCAGGGATATTAGGGCCAGGGATATTAGGGCCAGGGATATTAGGGCCAGGGATATTAGGGCCAGGGATATTAGGGCCAGGGATATTAGGCCCAGGGATATCAGGGCCAGGGATATTAGGGCCAGGGATATTAGGGCCAGGGATATTATGGCCAGGGATATTAGGGCCAGGGATATTATGGCCAGGGATATTAGGGCCAGGGATATTAGGGCCAGGGATGTTAGGGCCAGGGATATTAGGGCCAGGGATATTAGGGCCAGGGATATTAGGGCAAGGGATATTAGGGCCAGGGATTTTAGGGCAAGCGATATTCGGGCCAGGGATATTAGGGCCAGGGATTTTAGAGCCAGGGATATTAGGGCCAGGGATATTAGGGCCAGGGATATTAGGGCCAGGGATATTAGGGCCAGGGATATTAGGGCCAGGGATATCAGGGCCAGGGATATCAGGGCCAGGGATATTAGGGCCAGGGATATTAGGGCCAGGGATATTAGGGCCAGGGATATTAGGGCCAGGGATATTAGGGCTAGGGAGATTAGGGCCAGCGTTATTAGGGCCAGCGTTATTAGGGCCAGGGATATTATGGCCAGGGATATTAGGCCAGGGATATTAGGGCCAGGGATATTAGGGCCAGGGATATTAGGGCCAGGGATATTAGGGCCAGGGATATTAGGGCCAGGGATGTTATGGCCACGGATATTAGGGCCAGGGATATTAGGGCCAGGGATATTAGGGCCAGGGATATAAGGGCCAGCAATATTAGGGCCAGGGATATTAGGGCCAGGGATATAAGGGCCAGGGATATTAGGGCCAGGCATATTATGGCCAGGGATATTAGGGCCAGGGATATTAGGGCAAGGGATATTAGGGCCAGGGATATTAGGGCCAGGGATATTAGGGCCAAGGATATTAGGGGCAGGGATATTAGGGCCAGGGATATTAGGGCCAGGGATATTAGGTCCAGGGCTATTAGGGCCAGGGATATTAGGGCCAGGGATATTAGGGCCAGGGATATTAGGGCCAGGGATATTAGGGCCAGGGATATTAAGGCCAGGGATATTAGGGCCAGCGATATTAGGGACAGGGATATTAGGGCCAGGGATATTAGGGCCAGGGATATTAGAGCCAGGCATATTAGGGCCAGGGATATTAGGGCCAGGGATATTAGGGCCAGGGATATTAGGGTCAGGGATATTAGGGCCTGGGATATTAGGGCCAGGGATATTAGGGCCAGGGATCTTAGGGCCAGGGATATTAGGGCCAGGGATATTAGAGCCAGGCATATTAGGGCCAGGGATATTAGGGCCAGGGATATTAGGGACAGGGATATTAGGGCCAGGGATATTAGGGCCAGGGATATTAGAGCCAGGCATATTAGGGCCAGGGATATTAGGGCCAGGGATATTAGGGCCAGGGATATTAGGGTCAGGGATATTAGGGCCTGGGATATTAGGGCCAGGGATATTAGGGCCAGGGATCTTAGGGCCAGGGATATTAGGGCCAGGGAAATTAGGGCCAGGGATATTAGGGCCAGGGATATTAGGGCCAGGGATATTAGGGCCAGGGATTTTAGGGCCAGGGATATTAGGGCCAGGGATATTAGGGCCAGGGATATTAGGGCCAGGGAGATTAGGGCCAGCATTATTAGGGCCAGGGATATTAGGGCCAGGGATAATATGGCCAGGGATATTAGGGCCAGGGATATTAGGGCCAGGGATATTAGGGCCAGGGATATTAGGGCCAGGGATATTAGGGCCAGGGATATTAGGGCCAGGGATATTAGGGCCAGGCATATTATGGCCAGGGATATTAGGGCCAGGGATAATAGGGCAAGGGATATCAGGGCCAGGGAAATTAGGGCCAGGGATATTAAGGCCAGGGATATTAGGGCCAGGGATATTAGGGCCAGTTTTATTAGGGCCAGCGATATTAGGGCCAGGGATATTAGGGCCAGGGATATTAGGGCCAGGGATATTAGGGCCAGGGATAATAGGGCCAGGGATATTAGGTCCAGGGATATTAGGGCCAGGGATATTAGGGCCAGGGATATTAGGGCCAGCATTATTAGGGCCAGGGATATTAGGGCCAGGGATAATATGGCCAGGGATATTAGGGCCAGGGATATTAGGGCCAGGGATATTAGGGCCAGGGATATTAGGGCCAGGGATATTAGGGCCAGGGATATTAGGGCCAGGGATATTAGGGCCAGGGATATTAGGGCTACGGATATTAGGGCCAGGGATATTAGGGCCAGGGATATTAGGGCCAGGGATATTAGGGCCAGGGATATTAGGGCCAGGGATATTAGAGCCAGGGATATAAGGGCCAGGGATATTAGGGCCAGGCATATTATGGCCAGGGATATTAGGGCCAGGGATAATAGGGCAAGGGATATCAGGGCCAGGGAAATTAGGGCCAGGGATATTAAGGCCAGGGATATTAGGGCCAGGGATATTAGGGCCAGTTTTATTAGGGCCAGCGATATTAGGGCCAGGGATATTAGGGCCAGGGATATTAGGGCCAGGGATATTAGGGCCAGGGATAATAGGGCCAGGGATATTAGGTCCAGGGATATTAGGGCCAGGGATATTAGGGCCAGGGATATTAGGGCCAGGGATATTAGCGCCAGGGATATTAGGGCCAGGGATATTAGGGCCAGGGTTATTAGGGCCAGGGATATTAGGGCCTGGGATATTAGGGCGATGGATATTAGGGCCAGGGATATTAGGGCCAGGGATATTAGGGCCAGGGATATTAGGGACTGGGATATTAGGGCCAGGGATATTAGGGCCAGGGATATTAGGGCCAGGGATATTAGGGCCAGGGATATTAGGGCCAGGGATATTAGGGCCAGGGATAATAGGGCCAGGGATATTAGGGCCAGGGATATTAGGGTGAGGGATATTATGGCCAGGGATATTAGGGCCAGCAATATTAGGGTGAGGGATATTATGGCCAGGGATATTAGGGCCAGCAATATTAGGGCCAGGGATATTAGGGCAAGGGATATTAGGGCCAGGGATATTAGGGCCAGGGATATTAGGGCCAGGGATATTAGGGCCAGGGATATTAGGGCCAGGGATATTAGCACCAGGGATATTAGGGCCAGGGATATTAGTGCCAGGGTTATTAGGGCCAGGGATATTAGGGCCAGGGATTTTAGGGCGATGGATATTAGGGCGAGGGATATTATGGCCAGGGATATTAGGGCCAGGGATAATAGGGCCAGGGATATTAGGGCCAGGGATATTAGGGCCAGGGATATTAGGGCCAGGGATATTAGGGCCAGGGATATTAGGGCCAGGGATTTTAGGGCAAGGGATATTAGGGTTAGGGATATTAGGGCCAGGGATATTAGGGCAAGGGATATCAGGGCCAGGGATATTAGGGCCAGGGATATTAAGGCCAGGGATATTAGGGCCAGGGATATTAGGGCCAGGGATATTAGGGCCAGGGATATTAGGGCCAGGGATATTAGGGCCAGGGATATTAGGGCCAGGGATATTAGGGCCAGGGATATTAGGGCCAGGGATATTAGAGCCAGGGATATTAGGCCAGGGATATTAGCGCCAGGGATATTAGGGCCAGGGATATTAGGGCCAGGGTTATAAGGGCCAGGGATATTAGGGCCAGGGATATTAGGGCAATGGATATTAGGGCCAGGGATATTAGGGCCAGGGATATTAGGGCCAGGGATATTAGGGCCAGGGATATTAGGGCCAGGGATATTAGGGCCAGGGATATTAGGGCCAGGGATATTAGGGCCAGGGATATTAGGGCCAGGGATATTAGGGCCAGGGATATTAGGGCCAGGGATATTAGGGTGAGGGATATTATGGCCAGGGATATTAGGGCCAGCAATATTAGGGTGAGGGATATTATGGCCAGGGATATTAGGGCCAGCAATATTAGGGCCAGGGATATTAGGGCAAGGGATATTAGGGCCAGGGATATTAGGGCCAGGGATATTAGGGCCAGGGATATTAGGGCCAGGGATATTAGGGCCAGGGATATTAGGGCCAGGGATATTAGGGCCAGGGATATTAGCACCAGGGATATTAGGGCCAGGGATATTAGTGCCAGGGTTATTAGGGCCAGGGATATTAGGGCCAGGGATTTTAGGGCGATGGATATTAGGGCGAGGGATATTAGGGCCAGGGATATTAGGGCCAGGGATATTAGGGCCAGGGATATTAGGGCCAGGGATATTAGGGCCAGGGATATTAGGGCCAGGGATATTAGGGCCAGGGATATTAGGGCCAGGGATTTTAGGGCAAGGGATATTAGGGTCAGGGATATTAGGGCCAGGGATATTAGGGCAAGGGATATCAGGGCCAGGGATATTAGGGCCAGGGATATTAAGGCCAGGGATATTAGGGCCAGGGATATTAGGGCCAGGGATATTAGGGCCAGCGATATTAGGGCCAGGGATATTAGAGCCAGGGATATTAGGGCCAGGGATATTAGGGCCAGGGATATTAGGGCCAGGGATATTAGGTCCAGGGATATTAGGGCCAGGGATATTAGGGCCAGGGATATTAGGGCCAGGGATATTAGCGCCAGGGATATTAGGGCCAGGGATATTAGGGCCAGGGTTATAAGGGCCAGGGATATTAGGGCCAGGGATATTAGGGCAATGGATATTAGGGCCAGGGATATTAGGGCCAGGGATATTAGGGCCAGGGATATTAGGGCCAGGGATATTAGGGCCAGGGATATTAGGGCCAGGGATATTAGGGCCAGGGATATTAGGGCGAGGGATATTAGGGCCAGGGATATTAGGGCCAGGGATATTAGGGCCAGGGATATTAGCGCCAGGGATATTAGGGCCAGGGATATTAGGGTGAGGGATATTATGGCCAGGGATATTAGGGCCAGCAATATTAGGGCCAGGGATATTAGGGCCAGGCATATTATGGCCAGGGATATTAGGGCCAGGGATATTAGGGCAAGGGATATTAGGGCCAGGGATATTAGGGCCAGGGATATTAGGGCCAGGGATATTAGGGCCAGGGATATTAGGGCCAGGGATATTAGGGCCAGGGATATTAGCACCAGGGATATTAGGGCCAGGGATATTAGTGCCAGGGTTATTAGGGCCAGGGATATTAGGGCCAGGGATTTTAGGGCGATGGATATTAGGGCGAGGGATATTAGGGCCAGGGATATTAGGGCCAGGGATATTAGGGCCAGGGATATTAGGGCCAGGGATATTAGGGCCAGGGATATTAGGGCCAGGGATATTAGGGCCAGGGATATTAGGGCCAGGGATATTAGCACCAGGGATATTAGGGCCAGGGATATTAGTGCCAGGGTTATTAGGGCCAGGGATATTAGGGCGATGGATATTAGGGCGAGGGATATTAGGGCCAGGGATATTAGGGCCAGGGATATTAGGGCCAGGGATATTAGGGCCAGGGATATTAGGGCCAGGGATGTTATGGCCATGGATATTAGGGCCAGGGATTTTAGGGCCAGGGATATTAGGGCCAGGGATATTAGGGCAAGGGATATTAGGGTCAGGGATATTAGGGCCAGGGATATTAGGGCAAGGGATATGAGGGCCAGGGATATTAGGGCCAGGGATATTAAGGCCAGGGATATTAGGGCCAGGGATATTAGGGCCAGGGATATTAGGGCCAGCGATATTAGGGCCAGGGATATTAGGGCCAGGGATATTAGGGCCAGGGATATTAGGGCCAGGGATATTAGGGCCAGGGATATTAGGTCCAGGGATATTAGGGCCAGGGATATTAGGGCCAGGGATATTAGGGCCAGGGATATTAGCGCCAGGGATATTAGGGCCAGGGATATTAGGGCCAGGGTTATAAGGGCCAGGGATATTAGGGCCAGGGATATTAGGGCAATGGATATTAGGGCCAGGGATATTAGGGCCAGGGATATTAGGGCCAGGGATATTAGGGCCAGGGATATTAGGGCCAGGGATATTAGGGCCAGGGATATTAGGGCCAGGGATATTAGGGCGAGGGATATTAGGGCCAGGGATATTAGGGCCAGGGATATTAGGGCCAGGGATATTAGCGCCAGGGATATTAGGGCAAGGGATATTAGGGTGAGGGATATTATGGCCAGGGATATTAGGGCCAGCAATATTAGGGCCAGGGATATTAGGGCCAGGGATATTAGGGCCAGGGATATTAGCGCCAGGGATATTAGGGCCAGGGATATTAGGGTGAGGGATATTATGGCCAGGGATATTAGGGCCAGCAATATTAGGGCCAGGGATATTAGGGCCAGGCATATTATGGCCAGGGATATTAGGGCCAGGGATATTAGGGCAAGGGATATTAGGGCCAGGGATATTAGGGCCAGGGATATTAGGGCCAGGGATATTAGGGCCAGGGATATTAGGGCCAGGGATATTAGGGCCAGGGATATTAGCACCAGGGATATTAGGGCCAGGGATATTAGTGCCAGGGTTATTAGGGCCAGGGATATTAGGGCCAGGGATTTTAGGGCGATGGATATTAGGGCGAGGGATATTAGGGCCAGGGATATTAGGGCCAGGGATATTAGGGCCAGGGATATTAGGGCCAGGGATATTAGGGCCAGGGATATTAGGGCCAGGGATATTAGGGCCAGGGATATTAGGGCCAGGGATATTAGCACCAGGGATATTAGGGCCAGGGATATTAGTGCCAGGGTTATTAGGGCCAGGGATATTAGGGCGATGGATATTAGGGCGAGGGATATTAGGGCCAGGGATATTAGGGCCAGGGATATTAGGGCCAGGGATATTAGGGCCAGGGATATTAGGGCCAGGGATGTTATGGCCATGGATATTAGGGCCAGGGATTTTAGGGCCAGGGATATTAGGGCCAGGGATATTAGGGCAAGGGATATTAGGGTCAGGGATATTAGGGCCAGGGATATTAGGGCAAGGGATATGAGGGCCAGGGATATTAGGGCCAGGGATATTAAGGCCAGGGATATTAGGGCCAGGGATATTAGGGCCAGGGATATTAGGGCCAGCGATATTAGGGCCAGGGATATTAGGGCCAGGGATATTAGGGCCAGGGATATTAGGGCCAGGGATATTAGGGCCAGGGATATTAGGTCCAGGGATATTAGGGCCAGGGATATTAGGGCCAGGGATATTAGGGCCAGGGATATTAGCGCCAGGGATATTAGGGCCAGGGATATTAGGGCCAGGGTTATAAGGGCCAGGGATATTAGGGCCAGGGATATTAGGGCAATGGATATTAGGGCCAGGGATATTAGGGCCAGGGATATTAGGGCCAGGGATATTAGGGCCAGGGATATTAGGGCCAGGGATATTAGGGCCAGGGATATTAGGGCCAGGGATATTAGGGCGAGGGATATTAGGGCCAGGGATATTAGGGCCAGGGATATTAGGGCCAGGGATATTAGCGCCAGGGATATTAGGGCAAGGGATATTAGGGTGAGGGATATTATGGCCAGGGATATTAGGGCCAGCAATATTAGGGCCAGGGATATTAGGGCCAGGCATATTATGGCCAGGGATATTAGGGCCAGGGATATTAGGGCAAGGGACATTAGGGCCAGGGATATTAGGGCCAGGGATATTAGGGCCAGGGATATTAGGGCCAGGGATATTAGGGCCAGGGATATTAGGGCCAGGGATATTAGCACCAGGGATATTAGGGCCAGGGATATTAGTGCCAGGGTTATTAGGGCCAGGGATATTAGGGCCAGGGATTTTAGGGCGATGGATATTAGGGCGAGGGATATTAGGGCCAGGGATATTAGGGCCAGGGATATTAGGGCCAGGGATATTAGGGCCAGGGATATTAGGGCCAGGGATATTAGGGCCAGGGATATTAGGGCCAGGGATTTTAGGGCAAGGGATATTAGGGTCAGGGATATTAGGGCCAGGGATATTAGGGCCAGGGATATTAGGAACAGGGATATTAGGGCCAGGGATATTAGGGCCAGGGATATTAGGGCCAGGGATATTAGGGCCAGGGATATTATGGCCAGGGATATTAGGGCCAGCGATATTAGGGCCAGGGATATTAGGGCCAGGGATATTAGGGCCAGGGATATTAGAGCCAGGGATATTACGGCCAGGGATATTAGGTCCAGGGATATTAGGGCCAGGGATATTAGATTAGGGATATTAGGGCCAGGGATATTAGGGCCAGGGATATTAGGGCCAGGGATATTAGGGCCAGCGATATTAGGGCCAGGGATATTAGGGCCAGGGATATTAGGGCCAGGGATATTAGGGTCAGGGATATTAGGGCCAGGGATATTAGGTTCAGGGATATTAGGGCCAGGGATATTAGGGCCAGGGATATTAGGGCCAGGGATATTAGCACCAGGGATATTAGGGCCAGGGATATTAGGGCCAGGGTTATTAGGGCCAGGGATATTAGGGCCAGGGATATTAGGGCGATGGATATTAGGGCCAGGGATATTAGGGCCAGGGATATTAGAGCCAGGGATATTAGGGCCAGGGATATTAGGGCCAGGAATATTAGGGCCAGGGATATTAGGGCCAGGGATATTAGGGCCAGGGATATTAGGGCCAGCGATATTAGGGCCAGGGATATTAGGGCCAGGGATATTAGGGCCAGGGATATTAGGGCCAGGGATATTAGGGCCAGGGTTATAAGGGCCAGGGATATTAGGGCCAGGGATATTAGGGCAATGGATATTAGGGCCAGGGATATTAGGGCCAGGGATATTAGGGCCAGGGATATTAGGGCCAGGGATATTAGGGCCAGGGATATTAGGGCCAGGGATATTAGGGCCAGGGATATTAGGGCCAGGGATATTAGGGCCAGGGATATTAGGGCCAGGGATATTAGGGCCAGGGATATTAGGGTGAGGGATATTTTGGCCAGGGATATTAGGGCCAGCAATATTAGGGCCAGGGATATTAGGGCCAGGCATATTATGGCCAGGGATATTAGGGCCAGGGATATTAGGGCAAGGGATATTAGGGCCAGGGATATTAGGGCCAGGGATATTAGGGCCAGGGATATTAGGGCCAGGGATATTAGTTCCAGGGATATTAGGGCCAGGGATATTAGCCCCAGGGATATTAGGGCCAGGGATATTAGTGCCAGGGTTATTAGGGCCAGGGATATTAGGGCCAGGGATTTTAGGGCGATGGATATTAGGGCCAGGGATATTAGGGCCAGGGATATAAGGGGCCAGGGATATTAGGGCCAGGGATATTAGGGCCAGGGATATTAGGGCCAGGGATATTAGGGACAGGGATATTAGGGCCAGGGATTTTAGGGCAAGGGATATTAGGGTCAGGGATATTAGGGCCAGGGATATTAGGGCCAGGGATATTAGGAACAGGGATATTAGAGCCAGGGATATTAGGGCCAGCGATATTAGGGCCAGGGATATTAGGGCCAGGGATATTATGGCCAGGGATATTAGGGCCAGCGATATTAGGGCCAGGGATATTAGGGCCAGGGATATTAGAGCCAGGGATATTACGGCCAGGGATATTAGGCCCAGGGATATTAGGGCAATGGATATTAGGGCCAGGGATATTAGGGCCAGGGATATTAGGGCCAGGGATATTAGGGCCAGGGATATTAGGGCCAGGGATATTAGGGCCAGGGATATTAGGGCCAGGGATATTAGAGCCAGGGATATTACGGCCAGGGATATTAGGGCCAGGGATATTAGGGCCAGGGATATTAGATTAGGGATATTAGGGCCAGGGATATTAGGGCCAGGGATATTAGGGCCAGGGATATTAGGGCCAGCGATATTAGGGCCAGGGATATTAGGGCCAGGGATATTAGGGCCAGGGATTTTAGGGCGATGGATATTAGGGCGAGGGATATTAGGGCCAGGGATATTAGGGCCAGGGATATTAGGGCCAGGGATATTAGGGCCAGGGATATTAGGGCCAGGGATATTAGGGCCAGGGATTTTAGGGCCAGGGATTTTAGGGCAAGGGATATTAGGGTCAGGGATATTAGGGCCAGGGATATTAGGGCCAGGGATATTTTAGAACAGGGATATTAGGGCCAGGGATATTAGGGCCAGGGATATTAGGGCCAGGGATATTAGGGCCAGGGATATTATGGCCAGGGATATTAGGGCCAGCGATATTAGGGCCAGGGATATTAGGGCCAGGGATATTAGGGCCAGGGATATTAGAGCCAGGGATATTACGGCCAGGGATATTAGCGCCAGGGATATTAGGGCCAGGGATATTAGATTAGGGATATTAGGGCCAGGGATATTAGGGCCAGGGATATTAGGGCCAGGGATATTAGGGCCAGCGATATTAGGGCCAGGGATATTAGGGCCAGGGATATTAGGGCCAGGGATATTAGGGTCAGGGATATTAGGGCCAGGGATATTAGGTTCAGGGATATTAGGGCCAGGGATATTAGGGCCAGGGATATTAGGGCCAGGGATATTAGCACCAGGGATATTAGGGCCAGGGATATTAGGGCCAGGGTTATTAGGGCCAGGGATATTAGGGCCAGGGATATTAGGGCGATGGATATTAGGGCCAGGGATATTAGGGCCAGGGATATTAGAGCCAGGGATATTAGGGCCAGGGATATTAGGGCCAGGAATATTAGGGCCAGGGATATTAGGGCCAGGGATATTAGGGCCAGGGATATTAGGGCCAGCGATATTAGGGCCAGGGATATTAGGGCCAGGGATATTAGGGCCAGGGATATTAGGGCCAGGGATATTAGGGCCAGGGTTATAAGGGCCAGGGATATTAGGGCCAGGGATATTAGGGCAATGGATATTAGGGCCAGGGATATTAGGGCCAGGGATATTAGGGCCAGGGATATTAGGGCCAGGGATATTAGGGCCAGGGATATTAGGGCCAGGGATATTAGGGCCAGGGATATTAGGGCCAGGGATATTAGGGCCAGGGATATTAGGGCCAGGGATATTAGGGCCAGGGATATTAGGGCCAGGGATTTTAGGGCCAGGGATTTTAGGGCAAGGGATATTAGGGTCAGGGATATTAGGGCCAGGGATATTAGGGCCAGGGATATTTTAGAACAGGGATATTAGGGCCAGGGATATTAGGGCCAGGGATATTAGGGCCAGGGATATTAGGGCCAGGGATATTATGGCCAGGGATATTAGGGCCAGCGATATTAGGGCCAGGGATATTAGGGCCAGGGATATTAGGGCCAGGGATATTAGAGCCAGGGATATTACGGCCAGGGATATTAGCGCCAGGGATATTAGGGCCAGGGATATTAGATTAGGGATATTAGGGCCAGGGATATTAGGGTCAGGGATATTAGGGCCAGGGATATTAGGGCCAGCGATATTAGGGCCAGGGATATTAGGGCCAGGGATATTAGGGCCAGGGATATTAGGGTCAGGGATATTAGGGCCAGGGATATTAGGTTCAGGGATATTAGGGCCAGGGATATTAGGGCCAGGGATATTA
Source organism: Petromyzon marinus (assembly GCF_048934315.1). Classification (NCBI taxonomy): domain Eukaryota; kingdom Metazoa; phylum Chordata; class Hyperoartia; order Petromyzontiformes; family Petromyzontidae; genus Petromyzon; species Petromyzon marinus. The sequence continues at coordinate 397,228 of NW_027423018.1, forward strand.
GGGCCAGGGATATTAGCACCAGGGATATTAGGGCCAGGGATATTAGGGCCAGGGTTATTAGGGCCAGGGATATTAGGGCCAGGGATATTAGGGCGATGGATATTAGGGCCAGGGATATTAGGGCCAGGGATATTAGAGCCAGGGATATTAGGGCCAGGGATATTAGGGCCAGGAATATTAGGGCCAGGGATATTAGGGCCAGGGATATTAGGGCCAGGGATATTAGGGCCAGTGATATTAGGGCCAGGGATATTAGGGCCAGGGATATTAGGGCCAGGGATATTAGGGCCAGGGATATTAGGGCCAGGGTTATAAGGGCCAGGGATATTAGGGCCAGGGATATTAGGGCAATGGATATTAGGGCCAGGGATATTAGGGCCAGGGATATTAGGGCCAGGGATATTAGGGCCAGGGATATTAGGGCCAGGGATATTAGGGCCAGGGATATTAGGGCCAGGGATATTAGGGCCAGGGATATTAGGGCCAGGGATATTAGGGCCAGGGATATTAGGGCCAGGGATATTAGGGTGAGGGATATTTTGGCCAGGGATATTAGGGCCAGCAATATTAGGGCCAGGGATATTAGGGCCAGGCATATTATGGCCAGGGATATTAGGGCCAGGGATATTAGGGCAAGGGATATTAGGGCCAGGGATATTAGGGCCAGGGATATTAGGGCCAGGGATATTAGGGCCAGGGATATTAGTTCCAGGGATATTAGGGCCAGGGATATTAGCACCAGGGATATTAGGGCCAGGGATATTAGTGCCAGGGTTATTAAGGCCAGGGATATTAGGGCCAGGGATTTTAGGGCGATGGATATTAGGGCCAGGGATATTAGGGCCAGGGATATAAGGGGCCAGGGATATTAGGGCCAGGGATATTAGGGCCAGGGATATTAGGGCCAGGGATATTAGGGACAGGGATATTAGGGCCAGGGATTTTAGGGCAAGGGATATTAGGGTCAGGGATATTAGGGCCAGGGATATTAGGGCCAGGGATATTAGGAACAGGGATATTAGAGCCAGGGATATTAGGGCCAGCGATATTAGGGCCAGGGATATTAGGGCCAGGGATATTATGGCCAGGGATATTAGGGCCAGCGATATTAGGGCCAGGGATATTAGGGCCAGGGATATTAGAGCCAGGGATATTACGGCCAGGGATATTAGGCCCAGGGATATTAGGGCAATGGATATTAGGGCCAGGGATATTAGGGCCAGGGATATTAGGGCCAGGGATATTAGGGCCAGGGATATTAGGGCCAGGGATATTAGGGCCAGGGATATTAGGGCCAGGGATATTAGAGCCAGGGATATTACGGCCAGGGATATTAGGGCCAGGGATATTAGGGCCAGGGATATTAGATTAGGGATATTAGGGCCAGGGATATTAGGGCCAGGGATATTAGGGCCAGGGATATTAGGGCCAGCGATATTAGGGCCAGGGATATTAGGGCCAGGGATATTAGGGCCAGGGATTTTAGGGCGATGGATATTAGGGCGAGGGATATTAGGGCCAGGGATATTAGGGCCAGGGATATTAGGGCCAGGGATATTAGGGCCAGGGATATTAGGGCCAGGGATATTAGGGCCAGGGATTTTAGGGCCAGGGATTTTAGGGCAAGGGATATTAGGGTCAGGGATATTAGGGCCAGGGATATTAGGGCCAGGGATATTTTAGAACAGGGATATTAGGGCCAGGGATATTAGGGCCAGGGATATTAGGGCCAGGGATATTAGGGCCAGGGATATTATGGCCAGGGATATTAGGGCCAGCGATATTAGGGCCAGGGATATTAGGGCCAGGGATATTAGGGCCAGGGATATTAGAGCCAGGGATATTACGGCCAGGGATATTAGCGCCAGGGATATTAGGGCCAGGGATATTAGATTAGGGATATTAGGGCCAGGGATATTAGGGCCAGGGATATTAGGGCCAGGGATATTAGGGCCAGCGATATTAGGGCCAGGGATATTAGGGCCAGGGATATTAGGGCCAGGGATATTAGGGTCAGGGATATTAGGGCCAGGGATATTAGGTTCAGGGATATTAGGGCCAGGGATATTAGGGCCAGGGATATTAGGGCCAGGGATATTAGCACCAGGGATATTAGGGCCAGGGATATTAGGGCCAGGGTTATTAGGGCCAGGGATATTAGGGCCAGGGATATTAGGGCGATGGATATTAGGGCCAGGGATATTAGGGCCAGGGATATTAGAGCCAGGGATATTAGGGCCAGGGATATTAGGGCCAGGGATATTAGGGCCAGGGATATTAGGGCCAGGGATATTAGGGCCAGGGATATTAGGGCCAGCGATATTAGGGCCAGGGATATTAGGGCCAGGGATATTAGGGCCAGGGATATTAGGGCCAGGGTTATAAGGGCCAGGGATATTAGGGCCAGGGATATTAGGGCAATGGATATTAGGGCCAGGGATATTAGGGCCAGGGATATTAGGGCCAGGGATATTAGGGCCAGGGATTTTAGGGCCAGGGATATTAGGGCCAGGGATATTAGGGCCAGGGATATTAGGGCCAGGGATATTAGGGCCAGGGATATTAGGGCCAGGGATATTAGGGCCAGGGATATTAGGGCCAGGGATATTAGGGCCAGGGATATTAGGGTGAGGGATATTATGGCCAGGGATATTAGGGCCAGCAATATTAGGGCCAGGGATATTAGGGCCAGGCATATTATGGCCAGGGATATTAGGGCCAGGGATATTAGGGCAAGGGATATTAGGGCCAGGGATATTAGGGCCAGGGATATTAGGGCCAGGGATATTAGGGCCAGGGATATTAGGGCCAGGGATATTAGGGCCAGGGATATTAGCACCAGGGATATTAGGGCCAGGGATATTAGTGCCAGGGTTATTAGGGCCAGGGATATTAGGGCCAGGGATTTTAGGGCGATGGATATTAGGGCCAGGGATATTAGGGCCAGGGATATAAGGGGCCAGGGATATTAGGGCCAGGGATATTAGGGCCAGGGATATTAGGGCCAGGGATATTAGGGCCAGGGATATTAGGGCCAGGGATTTTAGGGCAAGCGATATTAGGGTCAGGGATATTAGGGCCAGGGATATTAGGGCCAGGGATATTAGGAACAGGGATATTAGAGCCAGGGATATTAGGGCCAGCGATATTAGGGCCAGGGATATTAGGGCCAGGGATATTATGGCCAGGGATATTAGGGCCAGCGATATTAGGGCCAGGGATATTAGGGCCAGGGATATTAGAGCCAGGGATATTACGGCCAGGGATATTAGGGCCAGCGATATTAGGGCCAGGGATATTAGGGCCAGGGATATTAGGGCCAGGGATATTATGGCCAGGGATATTAGGGCCAGGGTTATAAGGGCCAGGGATATTAGGGCCAGGGATATTAGGGCAATGGATATTAGGGCCAGGGATATTAGGGCCAGGGATATTAGGGCCAGGGATATTAGGGCCAGGGATATTAGGGCCAGGGATATTAGGGCCAGGGATATTAGGGCCAGGGATATTAGGGCCAGGGATATTAGGGCCAGGGATATTAGGGCCAGGGATATTAGGGCCAGGGATATTAGGGCCAGGGATATTAGGGTGAGGGATATTTTGGCCAGGGATATTAGGGCCAGCAATATTAGGGCCAGGGATATTAGGGCCAGGCATATTATGGCCAGGGATATTAGGGCCAGGGATATTAGGGCAAGGGATATTAGGGCCAGGGATATTAGGGCCAGGGATATTAGGGCCAGGGATATTAGGGCCAGGGATATTAGGTCCAGGGATATTAGGGCCAGGGATATTAGCACCAGGGATATTAGGGCCAGGGATATTAGTGCCAGGGTTATTAGGGCCAGGGATATTAGGGCCAGGGATTTTAGGGCGATGGATATTAGGGCCAGGGATATTAGGGCCAGGGATATAAGGGGCCAGGGATATTAGGGCCAGGGATATTAGGGCCAGGGATATTAGGGCCAGGGATATTAGGGACAGGGATATTAGGGCCAGGGATTTTAGGGCAAGGGATATTAGGGTCAGGGATATTAGGGCCAGGGATATTAGGGCCAGGGATATTAGGAACAGGGATATTAGAGCCAGGGATATTAGGGCCAGCGATATTAGGGCCAGGGATATTAGGGCCAGGGATATTATGGCCAGGGATATTAGGGCCAGCGATATTAGGGCCAGGGATATTAGGGCCAGGGATATTAGAGCCAGGGATATTACGGCCAGGGATATTAGGCCCAGGGATATTAGGGCAATGGATATTAGGGCCAGGGATATTAGGGCCAGGGATATTAGGGCCAGGGATATTAGGGCCAGGGATATTAGGGCCAGGGATATTAGGGCCAGGGATATTAGGGCCAGGGATATTAGAGCCAGGGATATTACGGCCAGGGATATTAGGGCCAGGGATATTAGGGCCAGGGATATTAGATTAGGGATATTAGGGCCAGGGATATTAGGGCCAGGGATATTAGGGCCAGGGATATTAGGGCCAGGGATATTAGGGCCAGGGATATTAGGGCCAGGGATTTTAGGGCAAGCGATATTAGGGTCAGGGATATTAGGGCCAGGGATATTAGGGCCAGGGATATTAGGAACAGGGATATTAGAGCCAGGGATATTAGGGCCAGCGATATTAGGGCCAGGGATATTAGGGCCAGGGATATTATGGCCAGGGATATTAGGGCCAGCGATATTAGGGCCAGGGATATTAGGGCCAGGGATATTAGAGCCAGGGATATTACGGCCAGGGATATTAGGGCCAGCGATATTAGGGCCAGGGATATTAGGGCCAGGGATATTAGGGCCAGGGATATTATGGCCAGGGATATTAGGGCCAGGGTTATAAGGGCCAGGGATATTAGGGCCAGGGATATTAGGGCAATGGATATTAGGGCCAGGGATATTAGGGCCAGGGATATTAGGGCCAGGGATATTAGGGCCAGGGATATTAGGGCCAGGGATATTAGGGCCAGGGATATTAGGGCCAGGGATATTAGGGCCAGGGATATTAGGGCCAGGGATATTAGGGCCAGGGATATTAGGGCCAGGGATATTAGGGCCAGGGATATTAGGGTGAGGGATATTTTGGCCAGGGATATTAGGGCCAGCAATATTAGGGCCAGGGATATTAGGGCCAGGCATATTATGGCCAGGGATATTAGGGCCAGGGATATTAGGGCAAGGGATATTAGGGCCAGGGATATTAGGGCCAGGGATATTAGGGCCAGGGATATTAGGGCCAGGGATATTAGGTCCAGGGATATTAGGGCCAGGGATATTAGCACCAGGGATATTAGGGCCAGGGATATTAGTGCCAGGGTTATTAGGGCCAGGGATATTAGGGCCAGGGATTTTAGGGCGATGGATATTAGGGCCAGGGATATTAGGGCCAGGGATATAAGGGGCCAGGGATATTAGGGCCAGGGATATTAGGGCCAGGGATATTAGGGCCAGGGATATTAGGGACAGGGATATTAGGGCCAGGGATTTTAGGGCAAGGGATATTAGGGTCAGGGATATTAGGGCCAGGGATATTAGGGCCAGGGATATTAGGAACAGGGATATTAGAGCCAGGGATATTAGGGCCAGCGATATTAGGGCCAGGGATATTAGGGCCAGGGATATTATGGCCAGGGATATTAGGGCCAGCGATATTAGGGCCAGGGATATTAGGGCCAGGGATATTAGAGCCAGGGATATTACGGCCAGGGATATTAGGCCCAGGGATATTAGGGCAATGGATATTAGGGCCAGGGATATTAGGGCCAGGGATATTAGGGCCAGGGATATTAGGGCCAGGGATATTAGGGCCAGGGATATTAGGGCCAGGGATATTAGGGCCAGGGATATTAGAGCCAGGGATATTACGGCCAGGGATATTAGGGCCAGGGATATTAGGGCCAGGGATATTAGATTAGGGATATTAGGGCCAGGGATATTAGGGCCAGGGATATTAGGGCCAGGGATATTAGGGCCAGCGATATTAGGGCCAGGGATATTAGGGCCAGGGATATTAGGGCCAGGGATTTTAGGGCGATGGATATTAGGGCGAGGGATATTAGGGCCAGGGATATTAGGGCCAGGGATATTAGGGCCAGGGATATTAGGGCCAGGGATATTAGGGCCAGGGATATTAGGGCCAGGGATTTTAGGGCCAGGGATTTTAGGGCAAGGGATATTATGGCCAGGGATATTAGGGCCAGCGATATTAGGGCCAGGGATATTAGGGCCAGGGATATTAGAGCCAGGGATATTAGAGCCAGGGATATTACGGCCAGGGATATTAGCGCCAGGGATATTAGGGCCAGGGATATTAGATTAGGGATATTAGGGCCAGGGATATTAGGGCCAGGGATATTAGGGCCAGGGATATTAGGGCCAGCGATATTAGGGCCAGGGATATTAGGGCCAGGGATATTAGGGCCAGGGATATTAGGTTCAGGGATATTAGGGCCAGGGATATTAGGGCCAGGGATATTAGGGCCAGGGATATTAGCACCAGGGATATTAGGGCCAGGGATATTAGGGCCAGGGTTATTAGGGCCAGGGATATTAGGGCCAGGGATATTAGGGCGATGGATATTAGGGCCAGGGATATTAGGGCCAGGGATATTAGAGCCAGGGATATTAGGGCCAGGGATATTAGGGCCAGGGATATTAGGGCCAGGGATATTAGGGCCAGGGATATTAGGGCCAGGGATATTAGGGCCAGCGATATTAGGGCCAGGGATATTAGGGCCAGGGATATTAGGGCCAGGGATATTAGGGCCAGGGTTATAAGGGCCAGGGATATTAGGGCCAGGGATATTAGGGCAATGGATATTAGGGCCAGGGATATTAGGGCCAGGGATATTAGGGCCAGGGATATTAGGGCCAGGGATTTTAGGGCCAGGGATATTAGGGCCAGGGATATTAGGGCCAGGGATATTAGGGCCAGGGATATTAGGGCCAGGGATATTAGGGCCAGGGATATTAGGGCCAGGGATATTAGGGCCAGGGATATTAGGGTGAGGGATATTATGGCCAGGGATATTAGGGCCAGCAATATTAGGGCCAGGGATATTAGGGCCAGGCATATTATGGCCAGGGATATTAGGGCCAGGGATATTAGGGCAAGGGATATTAGGGCCAGGGATATTAGGGCCAGGGATATTAGGGCCAGGGATATTAGGGCCAGGGATATTAGGGCCAGGGATATTAGGGCCAGGGATATTAGCACCAGGGATATTAGGGCCAGGGATATTAGTGCCAGGGTTATTAGGGCCAGGGATATTAGGGCCAGGGATTTTAGGGCGATGGATATTAGGGCCAGGGATATTAGGGCCAGGGATATAAGGGGCCAGGGATATTAGGGCCAGGGATATTAGGGCCAGGGATATTAGGGCCAGGGATATTAGGGCCAGGGATATTAGGGCCAGGGATTTTAGGGCAAGGGATATTAGGGTCAGGGATATTAGGGCCAGGGATATTAGGGCCAGGGATATTAGGAACAGGGATATTAGAGCCAGGGATATTAGGGCCAGCGATATTAGGGCCAGGGATATTAGGGCCAGGGATATTATGGCCAGGGATATTAGGGCCAGCGATATTAGGGCCAGGGATATTAGGGCCAGGGATATTAGAGCCAGGGATATTACGGCCAGGGATATTAGGGCCAGGGATATTAGGGCCAGCGATATTAGGGCCAGGGATATTAGGGCCAGGGATATTAGGGCCAGGGATATTAGGGTCAGGGATATTAGGGCCAGGGATATTAGGTCCAGGGATATTAGGGCCAGGGATATTAGGGCCAGGGATATTAGGGCCAGGGATATTAGCACCAGGGATATTAGGGCCAGGGATATTAGGGCCAGGGTTATTAGGGCCAGGGATATTAGGGCCAGGGATATTAGGGCGATGGATATTAGGGCCAGGGATATTAGGGCCAGGGATATTAGGGCCAGGGATATTAGGGCCAGGGATATTAGGGCCAGGGATATTAGGGCCAGGGATATTAGGGCCAGGGATATTAGAGCCAGGGATTTTAGGGCAAGGGATATTAGGGCCAGGGATATTAGGGCCAGGGATATTAGGGCCAGGGATATTAGGGCCAGGGATATTAGGGCCAGGGATATTAGGGCCAGGGATATTAGGGCCAGGGATATTAGGGCTAGGGATATTAGGGCCAGGGATATTAGGTCCAGGGATATTAGGGCCAGGGATATTAGGGCCAGGGATATTAGGGCCAGGGATATTAGCGCCTGGGATATTAGGGCCAGGGATATTAGGGCCAGGGTTATTAGGGCCAGGGATATTAGGGCCAGGGATATTAGGGCAATGGATATTAGGGCCAGGGATATTAGGGCCAGGGATATTAGGGCCAGGGATATTAGGGCCAGGGATATTAAGGCCAGGGATATTAGGGCCAGGGATATTAGGGCCAGGGATATTAGAGCCAGGGATATTAGGGCCAGGGATATTAGGGCCAGGGATATTAGGGCCAGGGATATTAGGGCCAGGGATATTAGTGCCAGGGTTATTAGGGCCAGGGATATTAGGGCCAGGGATTTTAGGGCGATGGATATTAGGGCGAGGGATATTAGGGCCAAGGATATTAGGGCCAGGGATATTAGGGCCAGGGATATTAGGGCCAGGGATATTAGGGCCAGGGATATTAGGGCCAGGGATATTAGGGCCAGGGATATTAGGGCCAGGGATTTTAGGGCAAGGGATATTAGGGTCAGGGATATTAGGGCCAGGGATATTAGGGCCAGGGATATTAGGAACAGGTTTATTAGGGCCAGGGATATTAGGGCCAGGGATATTAGGGCCAGGGATATTAGGGCCAGGGATATTATGGCCAGCGATATTAGGGCCAGCGATATTAGGGCCAGGGATATTAGGGCCAGGGATATTAGGGCCAGGGATATTAGAGCCAGGGATATTAGGGCCAGGGATATTAGGGCCAGGGATATTAGGGCCAGGGATATTAGATTAGGGATATTAGGGCCAGGGATATTAGGGCCAGGGATATTAGGGCCAGGGATATTAGGGCCAGCGATATTAGGGCCAGGGATATTAGGGCCAGGGATATTAGGGCAGGGATATTAGGGTCAGGGATATTAGGGCCAGGGATATTAGGTCCAGGGATATTAGGGCCAGGGATATTAGGGCCAGGGATATTAGGGCCAAGGATATTAGCGCCAGGGATATTAGGGCCAGGGATAATAGGGCCAGGGTTATTAGGGCCAGGGATATTAGGGCCAGGGATATTAGGGCGATGGATATTAGGGCCAGGGATATTAGGGCCAGGGATATTAGGGCCAGGGACATTAGGGCCAGGGATTTTAGGGCCAGGGATATTATGGCCAGGGATATTAGGGCCAGGGATATTAGAGCCAGGGATTTTAGGCCAAGGGATATTAGGGCCAGGGATATTAGGGCCAGGGATATTAGGGCCAGGGATATTAGGGCCAGGGATATTAGGGCCAGGGATATTAGGGCCAGGGATATTATGGCCAGGGATATTAGGGCCAGCGATATTAGGGCCAGGGATATTAGGGCCAGGGATATTAGGGCCAGGGATATTAGAGCCAGGGATATTAGGGCCAGGGATATTAGGGCCAGGGATATTAGGGCCAGGGATATTAGGGCCAGGGATATTAGGGCCAGGGATATTAGGGCCAGGGATTTTAGGGCAAGGGATATTAGGGCCAGGGATATTAGGGCCAGGGATAATAGGGCCAGGGATATTAGGGCCAGGGATATTAGGGCCAGGGATATTAGGGCCAGGGATATTAGGGCCAGGGATATCAGGGCCAGGGATATTAGGGCCAGGGATATTAGGGCCAGGGATATTAGGGCCAGGGATATTAGGGCCAGGGATATTAGGGCCAGGGATATTAGGGCCAGGGATATTAGGGCCAGGGATATTAGGGCCAGGGATTTTAGGGCAAGGGATATTAGGGTCAGGGATATTAGGGCCAGGGATATTAGGGCCAGGGATATTAGGAACAGGTTTATTAGGGCCAGGGATATTAGGGCCAGGGATATTAGGGCCAGGGATATTAGGGCCAGGGATATTATGGCCAGCGATATTAGGGCCAGCGATATTAGGGCCAGGGATATTAGGGCCAGGGATATTAGGGCCAGGGATATTAGAGCCAGGGATATTAGGGCCAGGGATATTAGGGCCAGGGATATTAGGGCCAGGGATATTAGATTAGGGATATTAGGGCCAGGGATATTAGGGCCAGGGATATTAGGGCCAGGGATATTAGGGCCAGCGATATTAGGGCCAGGGATATTAGGGCCAGGGATATTAGGGCAGGGATATTAGGGTCAGGGATATTAGGGCCAGGGATATTAGGTCCAGGGATATTAGGGCCAGGGATATTAGGGCCAGGGATATTAGGGCCAAGGATATTAGCGCCAGGGATATTAGGGCCAGGGATAATAGGGCCAGGGTTATTAGGGCCAGGGATATTAGGGCCAGGGATATTAGGGCGATGGATATTAGGGCCAGGGATATTAGGGCCAGGGATATTAGGGCCAGGGACATTAGGGCCAGGGATTTTAGGGCCAGGGATATTATGGCCAGGGATATTAGGGCCAGGGATATTAGAGCCAGGGATTTTAGGCCAAGGGATATTAGGGCCAGGGATATTAGGGCCAGGGATATTAGGGCCAGGGATATTAGGGCCAGGGATATTAGGGCCAGGGATATTAGGGCCAGGGATATTATGGCCAGGGATATTAGGGCCAGCGATATTAGGGCCAGGGATATTAGGGCCAGGGATATTAGGGCCAGGGATATTAGAGCCAGGGATATTAGGGCCAGGGATATTAGGGCCAGGGATATTAGGGCCAGGGATATTAGGGCCAGGGATATTAGGGCCAGGGATATTAGGGCCAGGGATTTTAGGGCAAGGGATATTAGGGCCAGGGATATTAGGGCCAGGGATAATAGGGCCAGGGATATTAGGGCCAGGGATATTAGGGCCAGGGATATTAGGGCCAGGGATATTAGGGCCAGGGATATCAGGGCCAGGGATATTAGGGCCAGGGATATTAGGGCCAGGGATATTAGGGCCAGGGATATTAGGGCCAGGGATATTAGGGCCAGGGATATTAGGGCCAGGGATATTAGGTCCAGGGATATTAGGGCCAGGGATTTTAGGGCAAGGGATATTAGGGCCAGGGATATTACAGCCAGGGATATTAGAGCCAGGGATATTAGGGCCAGGGATATTAGGGCCAGGGATATTAGGGCCAGGGATATTAGGGCCAGGGATATTAGGGCCAGGGATATTAGGGCCAGGGATATTAGGGCCGGGGATATTAGGGCCAGGGTTATGAGGGCCAGGGATATTAGGGCCAGGGATATTAGGGCGATGGATATTAGGGCCAGGGATATTAGGGCCAGGGATATTAGGGCCAGGGATATTAGGGCCAGTGATATTAGGGCCAGGGATATTAGGGCCAGGGATATTAGGGCCAGGGATATTAGGGCCAGGGATATTAGGGCCAGGGATGTTAGGGCCAGGGATATTAGGGCCAGGGATATTATGGCCAGGGATATTAGGGCGAGGGATATTATGGCCAGGGATATTAGGGCCAGCAATATTAGGGCCAGGGATATTAGGGCCAGGCATATTATGGCCAGGGATATTAGGGCCAGGGATATTTGGGCAAGGGATATTAGGGCCAGGGATATTAGGGCCATGGATATTAAGGCCAGGGATATTAGGGCCAGGGATATTAGGGCCAGGGATATTAGGGCCAGCGATATTAGGGCCAGGGATATTAGGGCCAGGGATATTAGGGCCAGGGATATTAGGGCCAGGGATATTAGGGCCAGGAATCTTAGGGCCAGGGATATTAGGGCCAGGGATATTAGGACCAGGGATATTAGCGCCAGGGATATTAGGGCCAGGGATATTAGGGCCAGGGATATTAGGGCCAGGGATATTAGGGCCAGGGATATTAGGGCCAGGTATTTTAGGGCAAGGGATATTAGGGTCAGGGATATTAGGGCCAGGGATATTAGGGCCAGGGATATTAGGGCCAGGGATATTAGGGCCAGGGATATTAGGGCCAGGGATATTAGGGCCAGGGATATTATGGCCAGGGATATTAGGGCCAGCGATATTAGGGCCAGGGATATTAGGGCCAGGGATATTAGGGCCAGGGATATTAGAGCCAGGGATATTAGGGCCAGGGATATTAGGGCCAGGGATATTAGGGCCAGGGATATTAGGACCAGGGATATTAGTGCCAGGGATATTAGGGCCAGGGATATTAGGGCCAGGGATATTAGGGCCAGCGATATTAGGGCCAGGGATATTAGGGCCAGGGATATTAGGGCCAGGGATATTAGGGCCAGGGATATTAGGGCCAGGGATATTAGGTCCAGGGATATTAGGGCCAGGGATATTAGGGCCAGGGATATTAGGGCCAGGGATATTAGCGCCAGGGATATTAGGGCCAGGGATATTAGGGCCAGGGTTATTAGGGCCAGGGATATTAGGGCCAGGGATATTAGGGCGATGGATAGTAGGGCCAGGGATATTAAGGCCAGGGATATTATGGCCAGGGATATTAGGGCCAGGGATATTAGGGCCAGGGATATTAGGGCCAGGGATATTAGGGCCAGGGATTTTAGGGCAAGGGATATTAGGGCCAGGGATATTAGGGCCAGGGATATTAGGGCCAGGGATATTAGGGCCAGGGATATTAGGGCCAGGGATATTAGGGCCAGTGATATTAGGGCCAGGGATATTAGGGCCAGGGATATTAGGGCCAGGGATATTAGAGCCAGGGATATTAGGGCCAGGGATATTAGGGCCAGGGATATTAGGGCCAGGGATATTAGGGCCAGGGATATTAGGGCCAGGGATATTAGGGCCTGGGATATTAGGGCCAGGGATATTAGGGCCAGTGATATTATGGCCAGGGATTTTAGGGCCAAGGATATTAGGGCCAGGGATTTTAAGGCAAGGGATATTAGGGCCAGGGATATTAGGGCCAGGGATATTAGGGCCAGGGATATTAGGGCCAGGGATATTAGGGCCAGGGATATTAGGGCCAGGGATATTAGGGCCAGGGATATCAGGGCCAGGGATATTAGGGCCAGGGATATTAGGGCCAGGGATATTAGGGCCAGGGATATTAGGGCCAGGGATATTAGGGCCAGGGATATTAGGGCCAGGGATATTAGGGCCAGGGATATTAGGGCCAGGGATATTAGGGCCGGGGATATTAGGGCGAGGGATTTTAGGGCAAGGGATATTAGGGCCAGGGATATTAGGGCCAGGGATATTAGAGCCAGGGATATTAGGGCCAGGGATATTAGGGCCAGGGATATTAGGGCCAGGGATATTAGGGCCAGGGATATCAGGGCCAGGGATATTAGGGCCAGGGATATTAGGGCCAGGGATATTAGGGCCAGGGATATTAGGGCCAGGGATATTAGGGCCAGGGATATTAGGGCCAGGGATATTAGGGCCAGGGAGATTAGGGCCAGCATTATTAGGGCCAGGGATATTAGGGCCAGGGATATTATGGCCAGGGATATTAGGGCCAGGGATATTAGGGCCAGGGATATTAGGGCCAGGGATATTAGGGCCAGAGATATTAGGGCCAGGGATATTAGGGCCAGGGATATTAGGGCCAGGGATATAAAGGCCACGGATATTAGGGCCAGGGATATTAGGGCGAGGGATATTAGGGCCAGGGATATTAGGGCCAGGGATATTAGGGCCAGGGATATTAAGGCCAGGGATATGAGGGCCAGGGATATTAGGGCCAGGCATATTATGGCCAGGGATATTAGGGCCAGGGATATTAGGGCCAGGGATATTAGGGCCAGGGATATTAGGGCCAGGGATATTAGGGCAAGGGATATTAGGGCCAGGGATATTAGGGCCAGGGATATTAGGGCCAGGGATATTAGGTCCAGGGATATTAGGGCCAGGGATATTAGGGCCAGGAATATTAGGGCCAGGGATATTAGGGCCAGTGATATTAGGGCCAGGGATATTATGGCCAGGGATATTAGGGCCAGGGATATTGGGGCCAGCGATATTAGGGCCAGGGATATTAGGGCCAGGGATATTAGGGCCAGGGATATTAGAGCCAGGCATATTAGGGCCAGGGATATTAGGGCCAGGGATATTAGGGCCAGGGATATTAGGGCCAGGGATATTAGGGCCTGGGATATTAGGGCCAGGGATATTAGGGCCAGGGATATTAGGGCCAGGGATATTAGGGCCAGGGATTTTAGGGCCAGGGATATTAGGGGCAAGGATATTAGGGCCACGGATATTAGGGCCAGGGATATTAGGGCTAGGGATATAAGGGCCAGGGATATTAGGGCCAGGCATATTATGCCCAGGGATATTAGGGCCAGGGATATTAGGGCCAGGGATATTAGGGCCAGGGATATTAAGGCCGGGGATATTAGGCCCAGGGATATTAGGGCCAGGGATATTAGGGCCAGCGATGTTAGGGCCAGGGATATTAGGGCCAGGGATATTAGGGCCAGGGATATTAGGTCAGGGATATTAGGGCCAGGGATATTAGGGCCAGGGATATTAGGGCCAGGGATATTAGGGCCAGGGATATTAGGGCCAGGGATATTAGGGCCAGGGATATTAGGGCCAGGGATATTAGGGCCAGGGATATTAGGGCCAGGGATATTAGGGCCAGGGATATTAGGGCCAGGGATATTAAGGCCAGGGATATTAGGGCCAGGGATATTAGGGCCAGGGATATTAGGGCCAGGGATATTAGGGCCAGGGATATTAGGGCCAGGGATATTAGGGCCAGGGATATTAGGGCCAGGGATATTAGGGCCAGGGATATTAGCGCCAGGGATATTAGGGCCAGGGATATTAGGGCCAGGGTTATTAGTGCCAGGGATATTAGGGCCAGGGATATTAGGGCGATGGATATTAGGGCCAGGGATATTAAGGCCAGGGATATTATGGCCAGGGATATTAGGGCCAGGGATATTAGGGCCAGGGATATTAGGGCCAGGGATTTTAGGGCCAGGGATTTTAGGGCCAGGGATATTAGGGCCAGGGATATTAGGGCCAGGGATTTTAGGGCAAGGGATATTAGGGCCAGGGATATTAGGACCAGGGATATTAGGGCCAGGGATATTAGGGCCAGGGATATTAGGGCCAGGGATATTAGGGCCAGGGATATTAGGGCCAGGGATATTAGGGCCAGGGATATCAGGGCCAGGGATATTAGGGCCAGGGATATTAGGGCCAGGGATATTAGGGCCAGGGATATTAGGGCCAGGGATATTAGGGCCAGGGATATTAGGGCCAGGGATATTAGGGCCAGGGATATTAGGGCCGGGGATATTAGGGCCAGGGATATTAGGGCCAGGGATATCAGGGCCAGGGATATTAGGGCCAGGGATATTAGGGCCAGGGATATTAGGGCCAGGGATATTAGGGCCAGGGATATTAGGGCCAGGGATATTAGGGCCAGGGATATTAGGGCCAGGGATATTAGGGCAAGGGATATTAGGGCCAGGGATATTAGGGCCAGGGATATTAGGGCCAGGGATATTAGGTCCAGGGATATTAGGGCCAGGGATATTAGGGCCAGGGATATTAGGGCCAGGGATATTAGGGCCAGTGATATTAGGGCCAGGGATATTAGGGCCAGGGATATTAGGGCCAGGGATATTGGGGCCAGCGATATTAGGGCCAGGGATATTAGGGCCAGGGATATTAGGGCCAGGGATATTAGGGCCAGGGATATTAGTGCCTGGGATATTAGGGCCAGGGATATTAGGGCCAGGGATATTAGGGCCAGGGATATTAGAGCCAGGGATTTTAGGGCCAGGGATATTAGGGGCAAGGATATTAGGGCCACGGATATTAGGGCCAGGGATATTAGGGCTAGGGATATAAGGGCCAGGGATATTAGGGCCAGGCATATTATGCCCAGGGATATTAGGGCCAGGGATATTAGGGCCAGGGATATTAGGGCCAGGGATATTAAGGCCGGGGATATTAGGCCCAGGGATATTAGGGCCAGGGATATTAGGGCCAGCGATGTTAGGGCCAGGGATATTAGGGCCAGGGATATTAGGGCCAGGGATATTAGGGCCAGGGATATTAGGTCAGGGATATTAGGGCCAGGGATATTAGGGCCAGGGATATTAGGGCCAGGGATATTAGGGCCAGGGATATTAGGGCCAGGGATATTAGGGCCAGGGATATTAGGGCCAGGGATATTAGGGCCAGGGATATTAGGGCCAGGGGTATTAGGGCCAGGGATATTAGGGCCAGGGATATTAGGGCCAGGGATATTAGCGCCAGGGATATTTGGGCCAGGGATATTAGGGCCAGGGTTATTAGTGCCAGGGATATTAGGGCCAGGGATATTAGGGCGATGGATATTAGGGCCAGGGATATTAAGGCCAGGGATATTATGGCCAGGGATATTAGGGCCAGGGATATTAGGGCCAGGGATATTAGGGCCAGGGATATTAGGGCCAGGGATTTTAGGGCCAGGGATATTAGGGCCAGGGATATTAGGGCCAGGGATATTAGGGCCAGGGATATTAGGGCCAGGGATATTAGGGCCAGCGATATTAGGGCCAGGGATATTAGGGCCAGGGATATTAGGGCCAGGGATATTAGAGCCAGGGATATTAGGGCCAGGGATATTAGGGCCAGGGATATTAGGGCCAGGGATATTAGGGCCAGGGATATTAGGGCCAGGGATATTAGGGCCAAGGATATTAGGGCCTGGGATATTAGGGCCAGGGATATTAGGGCCAGTGATATTATGGCCAGGGATTTTAGGGCCAGGGATATTAGGGCCAGGGATTTTAGGGCAAGGGATATTAGGGCCAGGGATATTAGGACCAGGGATATTAGGGCCAGGGATATTAGGGCCAGGGATATTAGGGCCAGGGATATTAGGGCCAGGGATATTAGGGCCAGGGATATTAGGGCCAGGGATATCAGGGCCAGGGATATTAGGGCCAGGGATATTAGGGCCAGGGATATTAGGGCCAGGGATATTAGGGCCAGGGATATTAGGGCCAGGGATATTAGGGCCAGGGATATTAGGGCCAGGGATATTAGGGCCGGGGATATTAGGGCCAGGGATATTAGGGCCAGGGATATCAGGGCCAGGGATATTAGGGCCAGGGATATTAAGGCCAGGGATATTAGGGCCAGGGATATTAGGGCCAGGGATATTAGGGCCAGGGATATTAGGGCCAGGGATATTAGGGCCAGGGAGATTAGGGCCAGCGTTATTAGGGCCAGGGATATTAGGGCCAGGGATATTATGGCCAGGGATATTAGGGCCAGGGATATTAGGGCCAGGGATATTAGGGCCAGGGATATTAGGGCCAGGGATATTAGGGCCAGGGATATTAGGGCCAGGGATATTAGGGCCAAGGATATTAGGGCCAGGGATATTAGGGCCAGGGATATTAGGGCCAGGGATATTAGGGCCAGGGATATTAAGGCCACGGATATTAGGGCCAGGGATATTAGGGCGAGGGATATTAGGGCCAGGGATATTAGGGCCAGGGATATTAGGGCCAGGGATATTAGGGCCAGGGATATAAGGGCCAGGGATATTGGGGCCAGGCATATTATGGCCAGGGATATTAGGGCCAGGGATATTAGGGCAAGGGATATTAGGGCCAGGGATATTAGGGCCAGGGATATTAGGGCCAGGGATATTAGGGCCAGGGATATTAGGGCCAGTGATATTAGGGCCAGGGATATTAGGGCCAGGGATATTAGGGCCAGGGATATTAGGGCCAGCGATATTAGGGCCAGGGATATTAGGGCCAGTGATATTAGGGCCAGGGATATTAGAGCCAGGCATATTAGGGCCAGGGATATTAGGGCCAGGGATATTAGAGCCAGGCATATTAGGGCCAGGGATATTAGGGCCAGGGATATTAGGGCCAGGGATATTAGGGCCAGGGATATTAGGGCCTGGGATATTAGGGCCAGGGATATTAGGGCCAGGGATATTAGGGCCAGGGATATTAGGGCCAGGGATTTTAGGGCCAGGGATATTAGGGGCAAGGATATTAGGGCCACGGATATTAGGGCCAGGGATATTAGGGCTAGGGATATAAGGGCCAGGGATATTAGGGCCAGGCATATTATGCCCAGGGATATTAGGGCCAGGGATATTAGGGCCAGGGATATTAGGGCCAGGGATATTAAGGCCGGGGATATTAGGCCCAGGGATATTAGGGCCAGGGATATTAGGGCCAGCGATGTTAGGGCCAGGGATATTAGGGCCAGGGATATTAGGGCCAGGGATATTAGGTCAGGGATATTAGGGCCAGGGATATTAGGGCCAGGGATATTAGGGCCAGGGATATTAGGGCCAGGGATATTAGGGCCAGGGATATTAGGGCCAGGGATATTAGGGCCAGGGATATTAGGGCCAGGGATATTAGGGCCAGGGATATTAGGGCCAGGGATATTAGGGCCAGGGATATTAAGGCCAGGGATATTAGGGCCAGGGATATTAGGGCCAGGGATATTAGGGCCAGGGATATTAGGGCCAGGGATATTAGGGCCAGGGATATTAGGGCCAGGGATATTAGGGCCAGGGATATTAGGGCCAGGGATATTAGCGCCAGGGATATTAGGGCCAGGGATATTAGGGCCAGGGTTATTAGTGCCAGGGATATTAGGGCCAGGGATATTAGGGCGATGGATATTAGGGCCAGGGATATTAAGGCCAGGGATATTATGGCCAGGGATATTAGGGCCAGGGATATTAGGGCCAGGGATATTAGGGCCAGGGATTTTAGGGCCAGGGATTTTAGGGCCAGGGATATTAGGGCCAGGGATATTAGGGCCAGGGATTTTAGGGCAAGGGATATTAGGGCCAGGGATATTAGGACCAGGGATATTAGGGCCAGGGATATTAGGGCCAGGGATATTAGGGCCAGGGATATTAGGGCCAGGGATATTAGGGCCAGGGATATTAGGGCCAGGGATATCAGGGCCAGGGATATTAGGGCCAGGGATATTAGGGCCAGGGATATTAGGGCCAGGGATATTAGGGCCAGGGATATTAGGGCCAGGGATATTAGGGCCAGGGATATTAGGGCCAGGGATATTAGGGCCGGGGATATTAGGGCCAGGGATATTAGGGCCAGGGATATCAGGGCCAGGGATATTAGGGCCAGGGATATTAGGGCCAGGGATATTAGGGCCAGGGATATTAGGGCCAGGGATATTAGGGCCAGGGATATTAGGGCCAGGGATATTAGGGCCAGGGATATTAGGGCAAGGGATATTAGGGCCAGGGATATTAGGGCCAGGGATATTAGGGCCAGGGATATTAGGTCCAGGGATATTAGGGCCAGGGATATTAGGGCCAGGGATATTAGGGCCAGGGATATTAGGGCCAGTGATATTAGGGCCAGGGATATTAGGGCCAGGGATATTAGGGCCAGGGATATTGGGGCCAGCGATATTAGGGCCAGGGATATTAGGGCCAGGGATATTAGGGCCAGGGATATTAGGGCCAGGGATATTAGTGCCTGGGATATTAGGGCCAGGGATATTAGGGCCAGGGATATTAGGGCCAGGGATATTAGAGCCAGGGATTTTAGGGCCAGGGATATTAGGGGCAAGGATATTAGGGCCACGGATATTAGGGCCAGGGATATTAGGGCTAGGGATATAAGGGCCAGGGATATTAGGGCCAGGCATATTATGCCCAGGGATATTAGGGCCAGGGATATTAGGGCCAGGGATATTAGGGCCAGGGATATTAAGGCCGGGGATATTAGGCCCAGGGATATTAGGGCCAGGGATATTAGGGCCAGCGATGTTAGGGCCAGGGATATTAGGGCCAGGGATATTAGGGCCAGGGATATTAGGGCCAGGGATATTAGGTCAGGGATATTAGGGCCAGGGATATTAGGGCCAGGGATATTAGGGCCAGGGATATTAGGGCCAGGGATATTAGGGCCAGGGATATTAGGGCCAGGGATATTAGGGCCAGGGATATTAGGGCCAGGGATATTAGGGCCAGGGGTATTAGGGCCAGGGATATTAGGGCCAGGGATATTAGGGCCAGGGATATTAGCGCCAGGGATATTTGGGCCAGGGATATTAGGGCCAGGGTTATTAGTGCCAGGGATATTAGGGCCAGGGATATTAGGGCGATGGATATTAGGGCCAGGGATATTAAGGCCAGGGATATTATGGCCAGGGATATTAGGGCCAGGGATATTAGGGCCAGGGATATTAGGGCCAGGGATATTAGGGCCAGGGATTTTAGGGCCAGGGATATTAGGGCCAGGGATATTAGGGCCAGGGATATTAGGGCCAGGGATATTAGGGCCAGGGATATTAGGGCCAGCGATATTAGGGCCAGGGATATTAGGGCCAGGGATATTAGGGCCAGGGATATTAGAGCCAGGGATATTAGGGCCAGGGATATTAGGGCCAGGGATATTAGGGCCAGGGATATTAGGGCCAGGGATATTAGGGCCAGGGATATTAGGGCCAAGGATATTAGGGCCTGGGATATTAGGGCCAGGGATATTAGGGCCAGTGATATTATGGCCAGGGATTTTAGGGCCAGGGATATTAGGGCCAGGGATTTTAGGGCAAGGGATATTAGGGCCAGGGATATTAGGACCAGGGATATTAGGGCCAGGGATATTAGGGCCAGGGATATTAGGGCCAGGGATATTAGGGCCAGGGATATTAGGGCCAGGGATATTAGGGCCAGGGATATCAGGGCCAGGGATATTAGGGCCAGGGATATTAGGGCCAGGGATATTAGGGCCAGGGATATTAGGGCCAGGGATATTAGGGCCAGGGATATTAGGGCCAGGGATATTAGGGCCAGGGATATTAGGGCCGGGGATATTAGGGCCAGGGATATTAGGGCCAGGGATATCAGGGCCAGGGATATTAGGGCCAGGGATATTAAGGCCAGGGATATTAGGGCCAGGGATATTAGGGCCAGGGATATTAGGGCCAGGGATATTAGGGCCAGGGATATTAGGGCCAGGGAGATTAGGGCCAGCGTTATTAGGGCCAGGGATATTAGGGCCAGGGATATTATGGCCAGGGATATTAGGGCCAGGGATATTAGGGCCAGGGATATTAGGGCCAGGGATATTAGGGCCAGGGATATTAGGGCCAGGGATATTAGGGCCAGGGATATTAGGGCCAAGGATATTAGGGCCAGGGATATTAGGGCCAGGGATATTAGGGCCAGGGATATTAGGGCCAGGGATATTAAGGCCACGGATATTAGGGCCAGGGATATTAGGGCGAGGGATATTAGGGCCAGGGATATTAGGGCCAGGGATATTAGGGCCAGGGATATTAGGGCCAGGGATATAAGGGCCAGGGATATTGGGGCCAGGCATATTATGGCCAGGGATATTAGGGCCAGGGATATTAGGGCAAGGGATATTAGGGCCAGGGATATTAGGGCCAGGGATATTAGGGCCAGGGATATTAGGGCCAGGGATATTAGGGCCAGTGATATTAGGGCCAGGGATATTAGGGCCAGGGATATTAGGGCCAGGGATATTAGGGCCAGCGATATTAGGGCCAGGGATATTAGGGCCAGTGATATTAGGGCCAGGGATATTAGAGCCAGGCATATTAGGGCCAGGGATATTAGGGCCAGGGATATTAGGGTCAGGGATATTATGGCCAGGGATTTTAGGGCCAGGGATATTAGAGCCAGGCATATTAGGGCCAGGGATATTAGGGCCAGGGATATTAGGGCCAGGGATATTATGGCCAGGGATTTTAGGGCCAGGGATATTAGGGGCAAGGATATTAGGGCCAGGGATATTAGGGCCAGGGATATTAGGGCCAGGGATATTAGGGCCAGGGATTTTAGGGCCAGGGATATTAGGGGCAAGGATATTAGGGCCAGGGATATTAGGGCCAGGGATATTAGGGCCAGGGATATAAGGGCCAGGGATATTAGGTCCAGGGATATTAGGGCCAGGGATATAAGGGCCAGGGATATTAGGTCCAGGGATATTAGGGCCAGGGATATTAGGGCCAGGGATATTAGGGCCAGGGATTTTAGGGCCAGGGATATTAGGGCCAGGGATATTAGGGCCAGGGATTTTAGGGCAAGGGATATTAGGGCCAGGGATATTAGGACCAGGGATATTAGGGCCAGGGATATTAGGGCCAGGGATATTAGGGCCAGGGATATTAGGGCCAGGGATATTAGGGCCAGGGATATTAGGGCCAGGGATATCAGTGCCAGGGATATTAGGGCCAGGGATATTAGGGCCAGGGATATTAGGGCCAGGGATATTAGGGCCAGGGATATTAGGGCCAGGGATATTAGGGCCAGGGATATTAGGGCCAGGGATATTAGGGCCGGGGATATTAGGGCCAGGGATATTAGGGCCAGGGATATCAGGGCCAGGGATATTAGGGCCAGGGATATTAGGGCCAGGGATATTAGGGCCAGGGATATTAGGGCCAGGGATATTAGGGCCAGGGATATTAGGGCCAGGGATATTAGGGCCAGGGAGATTAGGTCCAGCGTTATTAGGGCCAGGGATATTAGGGCCAGGGATATTATGGCCAGGGATATTAGGGCCAGGGATATTAGGGCCAGGGATATTAGGGCCAGGGATATTAGGGCCAGGGATATTAGGGCCAGGGATATTAGGGCCAGGGATATTAGGGCCGGGGATATTAGGGCCAGGGATATTAGGGCCAGGGATATCAGGGCCAGGGATATTAGGGCCAGGGATATTAAGGCCAGGGATATTAGGGCCAGGGATATTAGGGCCAGGGATATTAGGGCCAGCGATATTAGGGCCAGGGATATTAGGGCCAGGGAGATTAGGGCCAGCGTTATTAGGGCCAGGGATATTAGGGCCAGGGATATTATGGCCAGGGATATTAGGGCCAGGGATATTAGGGCCAGGGATATTAGGGCCAGGGATATTAGGGCCAGGGATATTAGGGCCAGGGATATTAGGGCCAGGGATATTAGGGCCAGGGATATTAGGGCCAGGGATATTAGGGCCAGGGATATTAGGGCCAGGGATATTAAGGCCACGGATATTAGGGCCAGGGATATTAGGGCGAGGGATATTAGGGCCAGGGATATTAGGGCCAGGGATATTAGGGCCAGGGATATTAGGGCCAGGGATATAAGGGCCAGGGATATTGGGGCCAGGCATATTATGGCCAGGGATATTAGGGCCAGGGATATTAGGGCAAGGGATATTAGGGCCAGGGATATTAGGGCCAGGGATATTAGGGCCAGGGATATTAGGGCCAGGGATATTAGGGCCAGTGATATTAGGGCCAGGGATATTAGGGCCAGGGATATTAGGGCCAGGGATATTAGGGCCAGCGATATTAGGGCCAGGGATATTAGGGCCAGTGATATTAGGGCCAGGGATATTAGAGCCAGGCATATTAGGGCCAGGGATATTAGGGCCAGGGATATTAGGGCCAGGGATATTATGGCCAGGGATTTTAGGGCCAGGGATATTAGAGCCAGGCATATTAGGGCCAGGGATATTAGGGCCAGGGATATTAGGGCCAGGGATATTATGGCCAGGGATTTTAGGGCCAGGGATATTAGGGGCAAGGATATTAGGGCCAGGGATATTAGGGCCAGGGATATTAGGGCCAGGGATATTAGGGCCAGGGATTTTAGGGCCAGGGATATTAGGGGCAAGGATATTAGGGCCAGGGATATTAGGGCCAGGGATATTAGGGCCAGGGATATAAGGGCCAGGGATATTAGGTCCAGGGATATTAGGGCCAGGGATATTAGGGCCAGGGATATTAGGGCCAGGGATATAAGGACCAGGGATATTAGGTCCAGGGATATTAGGGCCAGGGATATTAGGGCCAGGGATATTAGGGCCAGGGATTTTAGGGCCAGGGATATTAGGGCCAGGGATATTAGGGCCAGGGATTTTAGGGCAAGGGATATTAGGGCCAGGGATATTAGGACCAGGGATATTAGGGCCAGGGATATTAGGGCCAGGGATATTAGGGCCAGGGATATTAGGGCCAGGGATATTAGGGCCAGGGATATTAGGGCCAGGGATATCAGTGCCAGGGATATTAGGGCCAGGGATATTAGGGCCAGGGATATTAGGGCCAGGGATATTAGGGCCAGGGATATTAGGGCCAGGGATATTAGGGCCAGGGATATTAGGGCCAGGGATATTAGGGCCGGGGATATTAGGGCCAGGGATATTAGGGCCAGGGATATCAGGGCCAGGGATATTAGGGCCAGGGATATTAGGGCCAGGGATATTAGGGCCAGGGATATTAGGGCCAGGGATATTAGGGCCAGGGATATTAGGGCCAGGGATATTAGGGCCAGGGAGATTAGGGCCAGCGTTATTAGGGCCAGGGATATTAGGGCCAGGGATATTATGGCCAGGGATATTAGGGCCAGGGATATTAGGGCCAGGGATATTAGGGCCAGGGATATTAGGGCCAGGGATATTAGGGCCAGGGATATTAGGGCCAGGGATATTAGGGCCAGGGATATTAGGGCCAGGGATATTAGGGCAAGGGATATTAGGGCCAGGGATATTAGGGCCAGGGATATTAGGGCCAGGGATATTAGGGCCAGGGATATTAGGGCCAGGGATATTAGGGCCAGGGATATTAGGGCCAGGGATATTAGGGCCAGTGATATTAGGGCCAGGGATATTAGGGCCAGGGATATTAGGGCCAGGGATATTGGGGCCAGCGATATTAGGGCCAGGGATATTAGGGCCAGGGATATTAGGGCCAGGGATATTAGAGCCAGGCATATTAGGGCCAGGGATATTAGGGCCAGGGATATTAGGGCCAGGGATATTAGGGCCAGGGATATTAGAACCTGGGATATTAGGGCCAGGGATATTAGGGCCAGGGATATTAGGGCCAGGGATATTAGGGCCAGGGATTTTAGGGCCAGGGATATTAGGGGCAAGGATATTAGGGCCACGGATATTAGGGCCAGGGATATTAGGGCTAGGGATATAAGGGCCAGGGATATTAGGGCCAGGCATATTATGCCCAGGGATATTAGGGCCAGGGATATTAGGGCCAGGGATATTAGGGCCAGGGATATTAAGGCCGGGGATATTAGGCCCAGGGATATTAGGGCCAGGGATATTAGGGCCAGCGATGTTAGGGCCAGGGATATTAGGGCCAGGGATATTAGGGCCAGGGATATTAGGGCCAGGGATATTAGGTCAGGGATATTAGGGCCAGGGATATTAGGGCCAGGGATATTAGGGCCAGGGATATTAGGGCCAGGGATATTAGGGCCAGGGATATTAGGGCCAGGGATATTAGGGCCAGGGATATTAGGGCCAGGGATATTAGGGCCAGGGATATTAGGGCCAGGGATATTAGGGCCAGGGATATTAGGGCCAGGGATTTTAGGGCCAGGGATATTAGGGCCAGGAATATTAGGGCCAGGGATATTAGGGCCAGGGATATTAGGGCCAGGGATATTAGGGCCAGCGATATTAGGGCCAGGGATATTAGGGCCAGGGATATTAGGGCCAGGGATATTAGAGCCAGGGATATTAGGGCCAGGGATATTAGGGCCAGGGATATTAGGGCCAGGGATATTAGGGCCAGGGATATTAGGGCCAGGGATATTAGGGCCAGGGATATTAGGGCCTGGGATATTAGGGCCAGGGATATTAGGGCCAGTGATATTATGGCCAGGGATTTTAGGGCCAGGGATATTAGGGCCAGGGATTTTAGGGCAAGGGATATTAGGGCCAGGGATATTAGGACCAGGGATATTAGGGCCAGGGATATTAGGGCCAGGGATATTAGGGCCAGGGATATTAGGGCCAGGGATATTAGGGCCAGGGATATTAGGGCCAGGGATATCAGGGCCAGGGATATTAGGGCCAGGGATATTAGGGCCAGGGATATTAGGGCCAGGGATATTAGGGCCAGGGATATTAGGGCCAGGGATATTAGGGCCAGGGATATTAGGGCCGGGGATATTAGGGCCAGGGATATTAGGGCCAGGGATATCAGGGCCAGGGATATTAGGGCCAGGGATATTAAGGCCAGGGATATTAGGGCCAGGGATATTAGGGCCAGGGATATTAGGGCCAGGGATATTAGGGCCAGGGAGATTAGGGCCAGCGTTATTAGGGCCAGGGATATTAGGGCCAGGGATATTATGGCCAGGGATATTAGGGCCAGGGATATTAGGGCCAGGGATATTAGGGCCAGGGATATTAGGGCCAGGGATATTAGGGCCAGGGATATTAGGGCCAGGGATATTAGGGCCAGGGATATTAGGGCCAGGGATATTAGGGCCAGGGATATTAGGGCCAGGGATATTAAGGCCACGGATATTAGGGCCAGGGATATTAGGGCGAGGGATATTAGGGCCAGGGATATTAGGGCCAGGGATATTAGGGCCAGGGATATTAGGGCCAGGGATATAAGGGCCAGGGATATTGGGGCCAGGCATATTATGGCCAGGGATATTAGGGCCAGGGATATTAGGGCAAGGGATATTAGGGCCAGGGATATTAGGGCCAGGGATATTAGGGCCAGGGATATTAGGGCCAGGAATATTAGGGCCAGTGATATTAGGGCCAGGGATATTAGGGCCAGGGATATTAGGGCCAGGGATATTAGGGCCAGCGATATTAGGGCCAGGGATATTAGGGCCAGTGATATTAGGGCCAGGGATATTAGAGCCAGGCATATTAGGGCCAGGGATATTAGGGCCAGGGATATTAGGGCCAGGGATATTATGGCCAGGGATTTTAGGGCCAGGGATATTAGAGCCAGGCATATTAGGGCCAGGGATATTAGGGCCAGGGATATTAGGGCCAGGGATATTATGGCCAGGGATTTTAGGGCCAGGGATATTAGGGGCAAGGATATTAGGGCCAGGGATATTAGGGCCAGGGATATTAGGGCCAGGGATATTAGGGCCAGGGATTTTAGGGCCAGGGATATTAGGGGCAAGGATATTAGGGCCAGGGATATTAGGGCCAGGGATATTAGGGCCAGGGATATAAGGGCCAGGGATATTAGGTCCAGGGATATTAGGGCCAGGGATATTAGGGCCAGGGATATTAGGGCCAGGGATATTAGGGTCAGGGATATTAGGGCCAGGGTTATTAGTGCCAGGGATATTAGGGCCAGGGATATTAGGGCGATGGATATTAGGGCCAGGGATATTAAGGCCAGGGATATTATGGCCAGGAATATTAGGGCCAGGGATATTAGGGCCAGGGATATTAGGGCCAGGGATATTAGGGCCAGGGATATTAGGGCCAGGGATTTTAGGGCAAGGGATATTAGGGCCAGGGATATTAGGGCCAGGGATATTAGGGCCAGGGATATTAGGGCCAGGGATATTAGGGCCAGGGATATTAGGGCCAGGGATATTAGGGCCAGGGATATTAGGGCCAGGGATATAAGGGCCAGGGATATTGGGGCCAGGCATATTATGGCCAGGGATATTAGGGCCAGGGATATTAGGGCAAGGGATATTAGGGCCAGGGATATTAGGGCCAGGGATATTAGGGCCAGGGATATTAGGGCCAGGGATATTAGGGCCAGTGATATTAGGGCCAGGGATATTAGGGCCAGGGATATTAGGGCCAGGGATATTAGGGCCAGCGATATTAGGGCCAGGGATATTAGGGCCAGTGATATTAGGGCCAGGGATATTAGAGCCAGGCATATTAGGGCCAGGGATATTAGGGCCAGGGATATTAGGGCCAGGGATATTATGGCCAGGGATTTTAGGGCCAGGGATATTAGAGCCAGGCATATTAGGGCCAGGGATATTAGGGCCAGGGATATTAGGGCCAGGGATATTATGGCCAGGGATTTTAGGGCCAGGGATATTAGGGGCAAGGATATTAGGGCCAGGGATATTAGGGCCAGGGATATTAGGGCCAGGGATATTAGGGCCAGGGATTTTAGGGCCAGGGATATTAGGGGCAAGGATATTAGGGCCAGGGATATTAGGGCCAGGGATATTAGGGCCAGGGATATAAGGGCCAGGGATATTAGGTCCAGGGATATTAGGGCCAGGGATATTAGGGCCAGGGATATTAGGGCCAGGGATATAAGGGCCAGGGATATTAGGTCCAGGGATATTAGGGCCAGGGATATTAGGGCCAGGGATATTAGGGCCAGGGATTTTAGGGCCAGGGATATTAGGGCCAGGGATATTAGGGCCAGGGATTTTAGGGCAAGGGATATTAGGGCCAGGGATATTAGGACCAGGGATATTAGGGCCAGGGATATTAGGGCCAGGGATATTAGGGCCAGGGATATTAGGGCCAGGGATATTAGGGCCAGGGATATTAGGGCCAGGGATATCAGTGCCAGGGATATTAGGGCCAGGGATATTAGGGCCAGGGATATTAGGGCCAGGGATATTAGGGCCAGGGATATTAGGGCCAGGGATATTAGGGCCAGGGATATTAGGGCCAGGGATATTAGGGCCGGGGATATTAGGGCCAGGGATATTAGGGCCAGGGATATCAGGGCCAGGGATATTAGGGCCAGGGATATTAGGGCCAGGGATATTAGGGCCAGGGATATTAGGGCCAGGGATATTAGGGCCAGGGATATTAGGGCCAGGGATATTAGGGCCAGGGAGATTAGGGCCAGCGTTATTAGGGCCAGGGATATTAGGGCCAGGGATATTATGGCCAGGGATATTAGGGCCAGGGATATTAGGGCCAGGGATATTAGGGCCAGGGATATTAGGGCCAGGGATATTAGGGCCAGGGATATTAGGGCCAGGGATATTAGGGCCAGGGATATTAGGGCCAGGGATATTAGGGCAAGGGATATTAGGGCCAGGGATATTAGGGCCAGGGATATTAGGGCCAGGGATATTAGGTCCAGGGATATTAGGGCCAGGGATATTAGGGCCAGGGATATTAGGGCCAGGGATATTAGGGCCAGTGATATTAGGGCCAGGGATATTAGGGCCAGGGATATTAGGGCCAGGGATATTGGGGCCAGCGATATTAGGGCCAGGGATATTAGGGCCAGGGATATTAGGGCCAGGGATATTAGAGCCAGGCATATTAGGGCCAGGGATATTAGGGCCAGGGATATTAGGGCCAGGGATATTAGGGCCAGGGATATTAGGGCCTGGGATATTAGGGCCAGGGATATTAGGGCCAGGGATATTAGGGCCAGGGATATTAGGGCCAGGGATTTTAGGGCCAGGGATATTAGGGGCAAGGATATTAGGGCCACGGATATTAGGGCCAGGGATATTAGGGCTAGGGATATAAGGGCCAGGGATATTAGGGCCAGGCATATTATGCCCAGGGATATTAGGGCCAGGGATATTAGGGCCAGGGATATTAGGGCCAGGGATATTAAGGCCGGGGATATTAGGCCCAGGGATATTAGGGCCAGGGATATTAGGGCCAGCGATGTTAGGGCCAGGGATATTAGGGCCAGGGATATTAGGGCCAGGGATATTAGGGCCAGGGATATTAGGTCAGGGATATTAGGGCCAGGGATATTAGGGCCAGGGATATTAGGGCCAGGGATATTAGGGCCAGGGATATTAGGGCCAGGGATATTAGGGCCAGGGATATTAGGGCCAGGGATATTAGGGCCAGGGATATTAGGGCCAGGGATATTAGGGCCAGGGATATTAGGGCCAGGGATATTAGGGCCAGGGATTTTAGGGCCAGGGATATTAGGGCCAGGGATATTAGGGCCAGGGATATTAGGGCCAGGGATATTAGGGCCAGGGATATTAGGGCCAGCGATATTAGGGCCAGGGATATTAGGGCCAGGGATATTAGGGCCAGGGATATTAGAGCCAGGGATATTAGGGCCAGGGATATTAGGGCCAGGGATATTAGGGCCAGGGATATTAGGGCCAGGGATATTAGGGCCAGGGATATTAGGGCCAGGGATATTAGGGCCTGGGATATTAGGGCCAGGGATATTAGGGCCAGTGAAATTATGGCCAGGGATTTTAGGGCCAGGGATATTAGGGCCAGGGATTTTAGGGCAAGGGATATTAGGGCCAGGGATATTAGGACCAGGGATATTAGGGCCAGGGATATTAGGGCCAGGGATTTTAGGGCCAGGGATATTAGGGCCAGGGATATTAGGGCCAGGGATATTAGGGCCAGGGATATCAGGGCCAGGGATATTAGGGCCAGGGATATTAGGGCCAGGGATATTAGGGCCAGGGATATTAGGGCCAGGGATATTAGGGCCAGGGATATTAGGGCCAGGGATATTAGGGCCAGGGATATTAGGGCCGGGGATATTAGGGCCAGGGATATTAGGGCCAGGGATATCAGGGCCAGGGATATTAGGGCCAGGGATATTAAGGCCAGGGATATTAGGGCCAGGGATATTAGGGCCAGGGATATTAGGGCCAGGGATATTAGGGCCAGGGAGATTAGGGCCAGCGTTATTAGGGCCAGGGATATTAGGGCCAGGGATATTATGGCCAGGGATATTAGGGCCAGGGATATTAGGGCCAGGGATATTAGGGCCAGGGATATTAGGGCCAGGGATATTAGGGCCAGGGATATTAGGGCCAGGGATATTAGGGCCAGGGATATTAGGGCCAGGGATATTAGGGCCAGGGATATTAGGGCCAGGGATATTAAGGCCACGGATATTAGGGCCAGGGATATTAGGGCGAGGGATATTAGGGCCAGGGATATTAGGGCCAGGGATATTAGGGCCAGGGATATTAGGGCCAGGGATATAAGGGCCAGGGATATTGGGGCCAGGCATATTATGGCCAGGGATATTAGGGCCAGGGATATTAGGGCAAGGGATATTAGGGCCAGGGATATTAGGGCCAGGGATATTAGGGCCAGGGATATTAGGGCCAGGAATATTAGGGCCAGTGATATTAGGGCCAGGGATATTAGGGCCAGGGATATTAGGGCCAGGGATATTAGGGCCAGCGATATTAGGGCCAGGGATATTAGGGCCAGTGATATTAGGGCCAGGGATATTAGAGCCAGGCATATTAGGGCCAGGGATATTAGGGCCAGGGATATTAGGGCCAGGGATATTATGGCCAGGGATTTTAGGGCCAGGGATATTAGAGCCAGGCATATTAGGGCCAGGGATATTAGGGCCAGGGATATTAGGGCCAGGGATATTATGGCCAGGGATTTTAGGGCCAGGGATATTAGGGGCAAGGATATTAGGGCCAGGGATATTAGGGCCAGGGATATTAGGGCCAGGGATATTAGGGCCAGGGATTTTAGGGCCAGGGATATTAGGGGCAAGGATATTAGGGCCAGGGATATTAGGGCCAGGGATATTAGGGCCAGGGATATAAGGGCCAGGGATATTAGGTCCAGGGATATTAGGGCCAGGGATATTAGGGCCAGGGATATTAGGGCCAGGGATATTAGGGCCAGGGATATTAGGGCCAGGGTTATTAGTGCCAGGGATATTAGGGCCAGGGATATTAGGGCGATGGATATTAGGGCCAGGGATATTAAGGCCAGGGATATTATGGCCAGGGATATTAGGGCCAGGGATATTAGGGCCAGGGATATTAGGGCCAGGGATATTAGGGCCAGGGATATTAGGGCCAGGGATTTTAGGGCAAGGGATATTAGGGCCAGGGATATTAGGGCCAGGGATATTAGGGCCAGGGATATTAGGGCCAGGGATATTAGGGCCAGGGATATTAGGGCCAGGGATATTAGGGCCAGCGATATTAGGGCCAGGGATATTAGGGCCAGGGATATTAGGGCCAGGGATATTAGAGCCAGGGATATTAGGGCCAGGGATATTAGGGCCAGGGATATTAGGGCCAGGGATATTAGGGCCAGGGATATTAGGGCCAGGGATATTAGGGCCAGGGATATTAGGGCCTGGGATATTAGGGCCAGGGATATTAGGGCCAGTGATATTATGGCCAGGGATTTTAGGGCCAGGGATATTAGGGCCAGGGATTTTAGGGCAAGGGATATTAGGGCCAGGGATATTAGGGCCAGGGATATTAGGGCCAGGGATATTAGGGCCAGGGATATTAGGGCCAGGGATATTAGGGCCAGGGATATTAGGGCCAGGGATATTAGGGCCAGGGATATCAGGGCCAGGGATATTAGGGCCAGGGATATTAGGGCCAGGGATATTAGGTCCAGGGATATTAGGGCCAGGGATATTAGGGCCAGGGATATTAGGGCCAGGGATATTAGGGCCAGGGATATTAGGGCCAGGGATATTAGGGCCCGGGATATCAGGGCCAGGGATATCAGGGCCAGGGATATTAGGGCCAGGGATATTAGGGCCAGGGATATTAGGGCCAGGGATATTAGGGCCAGGGATATTAGGGCCAGGGATATTAGGGCCAGGGATATTAGGGCCAGGGAGATTAGGGCCAGCGTTATTAGGGCCAGGGATATTAGGGCCAGGGATATTATGGCCAGGGATATTAGGGCCAGGGATATTAGGGCCAGGGATATTAGGGCCAGGGATATTAGGGCCAGGGATATTAGGGCCAGGGATATTAGGGCCAGGGATATTAGGGCCAGGGATATTAGGGCCAGGGATATTAGGGCCAGGGATATTAGGGCCAGGGATATTAGGGCCAGGGATATTAAGGCCACGGATATTAGGGCCAGGGATATTAGGGCGAGGGATATTAGGGCCAGGGATATTAGGGCCAGGGATATTAGGGCCAGGGATATTAGGGCCAGGGATATAAGGGCCAGGGATATTAGGGCCAGGCATATTATGGCCAGGGATATTAGGGCCAGGGATATTAGGGCAAGGGATATTAGGGCCAGGGATATTAGGGCCAGGGATATTAGGGCCAGGGATATTAGGGCCAGGGATATTAGGGCCAGTGATATTAGGGCCAGGGATATTAGGGCCAGGGATATTAGGGCCAGGGATATTAGGGCCAGCGATATTAGGGCCAGGGATATTAGGGCCAGGGATATTAGAGCCAGGCATATTAGGGTCAGGGATATTAGGGCCAGGGATATTAGGGCCAGGGATATTATGGCCAGGGATTTTAGGGCCAGGGATATTAGAGCCAGGCATATTAGGGCCAGGGATATTAGGGCCAGGGATATTAGGGCCAGGGATATTATGGCCAGGGATTTTAGGGCCAGGGATATTAGGGGCAAGGATATTAGGGCCAGGGATATTAGGGCCAGGGATATTAGGGCCAGGGATATTAGGGCCAGGGATTTTAGGGCCAGGGATATTAGGGGCAAGGATATTAGGGCCAGGGATATTAGGGCCAGGGATATTAGGGCCAGGGATATAAGGGCCAGGGATATTAGGGCCAGGGATATTAGGGCCAGGGATATTAGTGCCAGGGATATTAGGGCCAGGGATATTAGGGCCAGGGATATTAGGGCCAGGGATATTAGGGCCAGGGATATTAGGGCCAGAGATATTAGGGCCAGGGATATTAGGGCCAGTGATATTATGGCCAAGGATTTTAGGGCCAGGGATATTAGGGCCAGGGATTTTAGGGCAAGGGATATTAGGGCCAGGGATATTAGGGCCAGGGATATTAGGGCCAGGGATATTAGGGCCAGGGATATTAGGGCCAGGGATATTAGGGCCAGGGATATTAGGGCCAGGGATATTAGGGCCAGGGATATCAGGGCCAGGGATATTAGGGCCAGGGATATTAGGGCCAGGGATATTAGGGCCAGGGATATTAGGGCCAGGGATATTAGGGCCAGGGATATTAGGGCCAGGGATATTAGGGCCAGGGATATTAGGGCCAGGGATATTAGGGCCAGGGATATTAGGGCTGGGGATATTAGGGCCAGGGATTTTAGGGCAAGGGATATTAGGGCCAGGGATATTAGGGCCAGGGATATTAGAGCCAGGGATATTAGGGCCAGGGATATTAGGGCCAGGGATATTAGGGCCAGGGATATTAGGGCAAGGTATATCAGGGCCAGGGATATCAGGGCCAGGGATATTAGGGCCAGGGATATTAGGGCCAGGGATATTAGGGCCAGGGATATTAGGGCCAGGGATATTAGGGCCAGGGATATTAGGGCCAGGGATATTAGGGCCAGCGTTATTAGGGCCAGGGATATTAGGGCCAGGGATATTATGGCCAGGGATATTAGGGCCAGGGATATTAGGGCCAGGGATATTAGGGCCAGGGATATTAGGGCCAGGGATATTAGGGCCAGGGATATTAGGGCCAGGGATATTAGGGCCAGGGATATTAAGGCCACGGATATTAGGGCCAGGGATATTAGGGCGAGGGATATTAGGGCCAGGGATATTAGGGCCAGGGATATTAGGGCCAGGGATATTAAGGCCAGGTATATAAGGGCCAGGGATATTAGGGCCAGGCATATTATGGCCAGGGATATTAGGGCCAGGGATATTAGGGCAAGGGATATTAGGGCCAGGGATATTAGGGCCAGGGATATTAGGGCAAGGGATATTAGGGCCAGGAATATTAGGGCCAGGGATATTAGGGCCAGGGATATTAGGTCCAGGGATATTAGGGCCAGGGATATTAGGGCCAGGGATATTAGGGCCAGGGATATTAGGGCCAGTGATATTAGGGCCAGGGATATTAGGGCCAGGGATATTAGGGCCAGGGATATTAGGGCCAGCGATATTAGGGCCAGGGATATTAGGGCCAGGGATATTAGGGCCAGGGATATTAGAGCCAGGCATATTAGGGCCAGGGATATTAGAGCCAGGGATATTAGGGCCAGGGATATTAGAGCCAGGGATATTAGGGCCAGGGATATTAGGGCCAGGGATAATAGGGCCAGGGATATTAGGGCCAGGGATATTAGGGCCAGGGATATCAGGGCCAGGGATATCAGGGCCAGGGATATTATGGCCAGGGATATTACGGAAGGGATATTAAGCCTGGGATATTAGGGCCAGGTATATTAGGGCCAGGGATTTTAGGGCCAGGGATATTAGGGGCAGGGATATTAGGGCCAGGGATATTAGGGCCAGGGATATTAGGGCCAGGGATATAGGGGCCAGGAATATTAGGGCCAGGCATATTATGCCCAGGGATATTAGGGCCAGGGATATTAGGGCCAGGGATATTAGGGCCAGGGATATTAAGGCCAGGGATATTAGGCCCAGGGATATTAGGGCCAGGCATATTAGGGCCAGCGATGTTAGGGCCAGGGATATTAGGGCCAGGGATATTAGGGCCAGGGATATTAGGGCCAGGGATATTAGGGCCAGGGATATTAGGGCCAGGGATTTTAGGGCAAGGGATATTAGGGCCCAGGGATATTAGGGCCAGGGATTTTAGAGCCAGGGATATTAGGGCCAGGGATATTAGGGCCAGGGATATTAGGGCCAGGGATATTAGGGCCAGGGATATCAGGGCCAGGGATATTAGGGCCAGGGATATTAGGGCCAGGGATATTAGGGCCAGGGATATTAGGGCCAGGGATATTAAGGCCAGGGATATTAGGCCCAGGGATATTAGGGCCAGGGATATTAGGGCCAGCGATGTTAGGGCCAGGGATATTAGGGCCAGGGATATTAGGGCCAGGGATATTAGGGCCAGGATATTAGGGCAGGAATATTAGGTCCAGGGTTATTAGGGCCAGGGATATTAGGGCAAGGGATGTTAGGGCCAGGGTTATTAGCGCCAGGGATATTAGGGCCAGGGATATTAGGGCCAGGGTTATTAGGGCCAGGGATATTAGGGCCAGGGATATTAGGGCGAGGGATATTAGGGCCAGGGATATTAGGGCCAGGGATATTAGGGCCAGGGATATTAGGGCCAGGGATATTAGGGCCAGGGATATTAGGGCAAGGGATATTAGGGCCCAGGGATATTAGGGCCAGGGATATTAGAGCCAGAGATATTAGGGCCAGGGATATTAGGGCCAGGGATATTAGGGCCAGGGATATTAGGGCCAGGGATATTAGGGCCAGGGATATTAGGGCCAGGGATATTAGGGCCAGGGATATTAGGGCCAGGGATATTATGGCCAGGGATATTAGGGCCAGCGATATTAGGGCCAGTGATATTAGGGCCACGGATATTAGGGCCAGGGATATTAGAGCCAGGGATATTAGGGCCAGGGATATTAGGGCCAGGGATATTAGGGCCAGGGATATTAGGGCCAGGGATTTTAGGGCCAGGGATATTAGCGCCAGGGATATTAGGGCCAGGGATATTAGAGCCAGGGATATTAGGGCCAGGGATATTAGGGCCAGGGATATTAGGGCCAGGGATATTAGGGCCAGGGATATTAGGGCCAGGGATATCAGGGCCAGGGATATCAGGGCCAGGGATATTATGGCCAGGGATATTATGGAAGGGATATTAAGCCTGGGATATTAGGGCCAGGTATATTAGGGCCAGGGATTTTAGGGCCAGGGATATTAGGGGCAGGGATATTAGGGCCAGGGATATTAGGGCCAGGGATATTAGGGCCAGGGATATAAGGGCCAGGAATATTAGGGCCAGGCATATTATGCCCAGGGATATTAGGGCCAGGGATATTAGGGCCAGGGATATTAGGGCCAGGGATATTAAGGCCAGGGATATTAGGCCCAGGGATATTAGGGCCAGGGATATTAGGGCCAGCGATGTTAGGGCCAGGGATATTAGGGCAAGGGATATTAGGGCCAGGGATATTAGGGCCAGGGATATTAGGGCAGGGATATTAGGTCCAGGGATATTAGGGCCAGGGATATTAGGGCCAGGGATGTTAGGGCCAGGGTTATTAGCGCCAGGGATATTAAGGCCAGGGATATTAGGGCCAGGGTTATTAGGGCCAGGGATATTAGGGCCAGGGATATTAGGGCGAGGGATATTAGGGCCAGGGATATTAGGGCCAGGGATATTAGGGCCAGGGATATTAGGGCCAGGGATATTAGGGCCAGGGATTTTAGGGCAAGGGATATTAGGGCCCAGGGATATTAGGGCCAGGGATTTTAGAGCCAGGGATATTAGGGCCAGGGATATTAGGGCCACGGATATTAGGGCCAGGGATATTAGGGCCAGGGATATCAGGGCCAGGGATATTAGGGCCAGGGATATTAGGGCCAGGGATATTAGGGCCAGGAATATTATGGCCAGGGATATTAGGGCCAGGGATATTAGGGCCAGGGATATTAGGGCCAGGGATATTAGAGCCAGGGATATTAGGGCCAGGGATATTAGGGCCAGGGATTTTAGGGCCAGGGATATTAGGGCCAGGGATATTAGGGCCAGGGATTTTAGGGCAAGGGATATTAGGGCCCAGGGATATTAGGGCCAGGGATATTAGAGCCAGAGATATTATTGCCAGGGATATTAGGGCCAGGGATATTAGGGCCAGGGATATTATGGCCAGGGATATTAGGGCCAGGGATATTAGGGCCAGGGATATCAGGGCCAGGGATATTAGGGCCAGGGATATTAGGGCCAGGGATATTAGGGCCAGGGATATTATGGCCAGGGATATTAGGGCCAGCGATATTAGGGCCAGGGATATTAGGGCCACGGATATTAGGGCCAGGGATATTAGAGCCAGGAATATTAGGGCCAGGGATATTAGGGCCAGGGATATTAGGGCCAGGGATATTAGGGCCAGGGATTTTAGGGCCAGGGATATTAGGGCCAGGGATATTAGGGCCAGGGATATTAGGGCCAGGGATATTAGGGCCAGGGATATTAGGGCCAGGGATATTAGGGCCAGGGATATTAGGGCCAGTGATATTATGGCCAAGGATTTTAGGGCCAGGGATATTAGGGCCAGGGATTTTAGGGCAAGGGATATTAGGGCCAGGGATATTAGGGCCAGGGATATTAGGGCCAGGGATATTAGGGCCAGGGATATTAGGGCCAGGGATATTAGGGCCAGGGATATTAGGGCCAGGGATATTAGGGCCAGGGATATCAGGGCCAGGGATATTAGGGCCAGGGATATCAGGGCCAGGGATATTAGGGCCAGAGATATTAGGGCCAGGGATATTAGGGCCAGGGATATTAGGGCCAGGGATATTAGGGCCAGGGATATTAGGGCCAGGGATATTAGGGCCAGGGATATTAGGGCTGGGGATATTAGGGCCAGGGATATTAGGGCTGGGGATATTAGGGCCAGGGATTTTAGGGCAAGGGATATTAGGGCCAGGGATATTAGGGCCAGGGATATTAGAGCCAGGGATATTAGGGCCAGGGATATTAGGGCCAGGGATATTAGGGCCAGGGATATTAGGGCAAGGTATATCAGGGCCAGGGATATCAGGGCCAGGGATATTAGGGCCAGGGATATTAGGGCCAGGGATATTAGGGCCAGGGATATTAGGGCCAAGGATATTAGGGCCAGGGATATTAGGGCCAGGGATATTAGGGCCAGTGAGATTAGGGCCAGCGTTATTAGGGCCAGGGATATTAGGGCCAGTGATATTATGGCCAGGGATATTAGGGCCAGGGATATTAGGGCCAGGGATATTAGGGCCAGGGATATTAGGGCCAGGGATATTAGGGCCAGGGATATTAGGGCCAGGGATATTAGGGCCAGGGATATTAAGGCCACGGATATTAGGGCCAGGGATATTAGGGCGAGGGATATTAGGGCCAGGGATATTAGGGCCAGGGATATTAGGGCCAGGGATATTAAGGCCAGGTATATAAGGGCCAGGGATATTAGGGCCAGGCATATTATGGCCAGGGATATTAGGGCCAGGGATATTAGTGCAAGGGATATTAGGGCGAGGGATATTAGGGCCAGGGATATTAGGGCCAGGGATATTAGGGCCAGGGATATTAGGGCCAGGGATATCAGGGCCAGGGATATTAGGGCCAGGGATATTAGGGCCAGGGATATTAGGGCCAGGGATATTAGGGCCAGGGATATTAAGGCCAGGGATATTAGGCCCAGGGATATTAGGGCCAGGGATATTAGGGCCAGCGATGTTAGGGCCAGGGATATTAGGGCCAGGGATATTAGGGCCAGGGATATTAGGGCCAGGATATTAGGGCAGGAATATTAGGTCCAGGGTTATTAGGGCCAGGGATATTAGGGCAAGGGATGTTAGGGCCAGGGTTATTAGCGCCAGGGATATTAGGGCCAGGGATATTAGGGCCAGGGTTATTAGGGCCAGGGATATTAGGGCCAGGGATATTAGGGCGAGGGATATTAGGGCCAGGGATATTAGGGCCAGGGATATTAGGGCCAGGGATATTAGGGCCAGGGATATTAGGGCCAGGGATATTAGGGCAAGGGATATTAGGGCCCAGGGATATTAGGGCCAGGGATATTAGAGCCAGAGATATTAGGGCCAGGGATATTAGGGCCAGGGATATTAGGGCCAGGGATATTAGGGCCAGGGATATTAGGGCCAGGGATATTAGGGCCAGGGATATTAGGGCCAGGGATATTAGGGCCAGGGATATTATGGCCAGGGATATTAGGGCCAGCGATATTAGGGCCAGTGATATTAGGGCCACGGATATTAGGGCCAGGGATATTAGAGCCAGGGATATTAGGGCCAGGGATATTAGGGCCAGGGATATTAGGGCCAGGGATATTAGGGCCAGGGATTTTAGGGCCAGGGATATTAGCGCCAGGGATATTAGGGCCAGGGATATTAGAGCCAGGGATATTAGGGCCAGGGATATTAGGGCCAGGGATATTAGGGCCAGGGATATTAGGGCCAGGGATATTAGGGCCAGGGATATCAGGGCCAGGGATATCAGGGCCAGGGATATTATGGCCAGGGATATTATGGAAGGGATATTAAGCCTGGGATATTAGGGCCAGGTATATTAGGGCCAGGGATTTTAGGGCCAGGGATATTAGGGGCAGGGATATTAGGGCCAGGGATATTAGGGCCAGGGATATTAGGGCCAGGGATATAAGGGCCAGGAATATTAGGGCCAGGCATATTATGCCCAGGGATATTAGGGCCAGGGATATTAGGGCCAGGGATATTAGGGCCAGGGATATTAAGGCCAGGGATATTAGGCCCAGGGATATTAGGGCCAGGGATATTAGGGCCAGCGATGTTAGGGCCAGGGATATTAGGGCAAGGGATATTAGGGCCAGGGATATTAGGGCCAGGGATATTAGGGCAGGGATATTAGGTCCAGGGATATTAGGGCCAGGGATATTAGGGCCAGGGATGTTAGGGCCAGGGTTATTAGCGCCAGGGATATTAAGGCCAGGGATATTAGGGCCAGGGTTATTAGGGCCAGGGATATTAGGGCCAGGGATATTAGGGCGAGGGATATTAGGGCCAGGGATATTAGGGCCAGGGATATTAGGGCCAGGGATATTAGGGCCAGGGATATTAGGGCCAGGGATTTTAGGGCAAGGGATATTAGGGCCCAGGGATATTAGGGCCAGGGATTTTAGAGCCAGGGATATTAGGGCCAGGGATATTAGGGCCACGGATATTAGGGCCAGGGATATTAGGGCCAGGGATATCAGGGCCAGGGATATTAGGGCCAGGGATATTAGGGCCAGGGATATTAGGGCCAGGAATATTATGGCCAGGGATATTAGGGCCAGGGATATTAGGGCCAGGGATATTAGGGCCAGGGATATTAGAGCCAGGGATATTAGGGCCAGGGATATTAGGGCCAGGGATTTTAGGGCCAGGGATATTAGGGCCAGGGATATTAGGGCCAGGGATTTTAGGGCAAGGGATATTAGGGCCCAGGGATATTAGGGCCAGGGATATTAGAGCCAGAGATATTATTGCCAGGGATATTAGGGCCAGGGATATTAGGGCCAGGGATATTATGGCCAGGGATATTAGGGCCAGGGATATTAGGGCCAGGGATATCAGGGCCAGGGATATTAGGGCCAGGGATATTAGGGCCAGGGATATTAGGGCCAGGGATATTATGGCCAGGGATATTAGGGCCAGCGATATTAGGGCCAGGGATATTAGGGCCACGGATATTAGGGCCAGGGATATTAGAGCCAGGAATATTAGGGCCAGGGATATTAGGGCCAGGGATATTAGGGCCAGGGATATTAGGGCCAGGGATTTTAGGGCCAGGGATATTAGGGCCAGGGATATTAGGGCCAGGGATATTAGGGCCAGGGATATTAGGGCCAGGGATATTAGGGCCAGGGATATTAGGGCCAGGGATATTAGGGCCAGTGATATTATGGCCAAGGATTTTAGGGCCAGGGATATTAGGGCCAGGGATTTTAGGGTAAGGGATATTAGGGCCAGGGATATTAGGGCCAGGGATATTAGGGCCAGGGATATTAGGGCCAGGGATATTAGGGCCAGGGATATTAGGGCCAGGGATATTAGGGCCAGGGATATTAGGGCCAGGGATATCAGGGCCAGGGATATTAGGGCCAGGGATATCAGGGCCAGGGATATTAGGGCCAGAGATATTAGGGCCAGGGATATTAGGGCCAGGGATATTAGGGCCAGGGATATTAGGGCCAGGGATATTAGGGCCAGGGATATTAGGGCCAGGGATATTAGGGCTGGGGATATTAGGGCCAGGGATATTAGGGCTGGGGATATTAGGGCCAGGGATTTTAGGGCAAGGGATATTAGGGCCAGGGATATTAGGGCCAGGGATATTAGAGCCAGGGATATTAGGGCCAGGGATATTAGGGCCAGGGATATTAGGGCCAGGGATATTAGGGCAAGGTATATCAGGGCCAGGGATATCAGGGCCAGGGATATTAGGGCCAGGGATATTAGGGCCAGGGATATTAGGGCCAGGGATATTAGGGCCAAGGATATTAGGGCCAGGGATATTAGGGCCAGGGATATTAGGGCCAGTGAGATTAGGGCCAGCGTTATTAGGGCCAGGGATATTAGGGCCAGTGATATTATGGCCAGGGATATTAGGGCCAGGGATATTAGGGCCAGGGATATTAGGGCCAGGGATATTAGGGCCAGGGATATTAGGGCCAGGGATATTAGGGCCAGGGATATTAGGGCCAGGGATATTAAGGCCACGGATATTAGGGCCAGGGATATTAGGGCGAGGGATATTAGGGCCAGGGATATTAGGGCCAGGGATATTAGGGCCAGGGATATTAAGGCCAGGTATATAAGGGCCAGGGATATTAGGGCCAGGCATATTATGGCCAGGGATATTAGGGCCAGGGATATTAGGGCAAGGGATATTAGGGCGAGGGATATTAGGGCCAGGGATATTAGGGCAAGGGATATTAGGGCCAGGAATATTAGGGCCAGGGATATTAGGGCCAGGGATATTAGGTCCAGGGATATTAGGGCCAGGGATATTAGGGCCAGGGATATTAGGGCCAGGGATATTAGGGCCAGTGATATTAGGGCCAGGGATATTAGGGCCAGGGATATTAGGGCCAGGGATATTAGGGCCAGCGATATTAGGGCCAGGGATATTAGGGCCAGGGATATTAGGGCCAGGGATATTAGAGCCAGGCATATTAGGGCCAGGGATATTAGGGCCAGGGATATTAGGGCCAGGGATATTAGAGCCAGGGATATTAGGGCCAGGGATATTAGGGCCAGGGATAATAGGGCCAGGGATATTAGGGCCAGGGATATTAGGGCCAGGGATATCAGGGCCAGGGATATCAGGGCCAGGGATATTATGGCCAGGGATATTATGGAAGGGATATTAAGCCTGGGATATTAGGGCCAGGTATATTAGGGCCAGGGATTTTAGGGCCAGGGATATTAGGGGCAGGGATATTAGGGCCAGGGATATTAGGGCCAGGGATATTAGGGCCAGGGATATAGGGGCCAGGAATATTAGGGCCAGGCATATTATGCCCAGGGATATTAGGGCCAGGGATATTAGGGCCAGGGATATTAGGGCCAGGGATATTAAGGCCAGGGATATTAGGCCCAGGGATATTAGGGCCAGGCATATTAGGGCCAGCGATGTTAGGGCCAGGGATATTAGGGCCAGGGATATTAGGGCCAGGGATATTAGGGCCAGGGATATTAGGGCCAGGGATATTAGGGCCAGGGATTTTAGGGCAAGGGATATTAGGGCCCAGGGATATTAGGGCCAGGGATTTTAGAGCCAGGGATATTAGGGCCAGGGATATTAGGGCCAGGGATATTAGGGCCAGGGATATTAGGGCCAGGGATATCAGGGCCAGGGATATTAGGGCCAGGGATATTAGGGCCAGGGATATTAGGGCCAGGGATATTAGGGCCAGGGATATTAAGGCCAGGGATATTAGGCCCAGGGATATTAGGGCCAGGGATATTAGGGCCAGCGATGTTAGGGCCAGGGATATTAGGGCCAGGGATATTAGGGCCAGGGATATTAGGGCCAGGATATTAGGGCAGGAATATTAGGTCCAGGGTTATTAGGGCCAGGGATATTAGGGCAAGGGATGTTAGGGCCAGGGTTATTAGCGCCAGGGATATTAGGGCCAGGGATATTAGGGCCAGGGTTATTAGGGCCAGGGATATTAGGGCCAGGGATATTAGGGCGAGGGATATTAGGGCCAGGGATATTAGGGCCAGGGATATTAGGGCCAGGGATATTAGGGCCAGGGATATTAGGGCCAGGGATATTAGGGCAAGGGATATTAGGGCCCAGGGATATTAGGGCCAGGGATATTAGAGCCAGAGATATTAGGGCCAGGGATATTAGGGCCAGGGATATTAGGGCCAGGGATATTAGGGCCAGGGATATTAGGGCCAGGGATATTAGGGCCAGGGATATTAGGGCCAGGGATATTAGGGCCAGGGATATTATGGCCAGGGATATTAGGGCCAGCGATATTAGGGCCAGTGATATTAGGGCCACGGATATTAGGGCCAGGGATATTAGAGCCAGGGATATTAGGGCCAGGGATATTAGGGCCAGGGATTTTAAGGCCAGGGATATTAGCGCCAGGGATATTAGGGCCAGGGATATTAGAGCCAGGGATATTAGGGCCAGGGATATTAGGGCCAGGGATATTAGGGCCAGGGATATTAGGGCCAGGGATATTAGGGCCAGGGATATCAGGGCCAGGGATATCAGGGCCAGGGATATTATGGCCAGGGATATTATGGAAGGGATATTAAGCCTGGGATATTAGGGCCAGGTATATTAGGGCCAG
The DNA here is from genome assembly GCF_048934315.1 of Petromyzon marinus. Lineage (NCBI taxonomy): Eukaryota > Metazoa > Chordata > Hyperoartia > Petromyzontiformes > Petromyzontidae > Petromyzon > Petromyzon marinus. The sequence continues at coordinate 441,227 of NW_027423018.1, forward strand.
GGATTTTAGGGCCAGGGATATTAGGGCCAGGGATATTAGGGCCAGGGATATTAGGGCCAGGGATATTAGGGCCAGGGATTTTAGGGCCAGGGATATTAGAGCCAGGGATATTAGGGCCAGGGATATTAGGGCCAGGGATATTAGGGCCAGGGATATTAGGGCCAGGGATATTAGGGCCAGGGATATCAGGGCCAGGGATATCAGGGCCAGGGATATTATGGCCAGGGATATTATGGAAGGGATATTAAGCCTGGGATATTAGGGCCAGGTATATTAGGGCCAGGGATTTTAGGGCCAGGGATATTAGGGCCAGGGATATTAGGGCCAGGGATATTAGGGCCAGGGATATTAGGGCCAGGGATTTTAGGGCCAGGGATATTAGCGCCAGGGATATTAGGGCCAGGGATATTAGGGCCAGGGATATCAGGGCCAGGGATATCAGGGCCAGGGATATTATGGCCAGGGATATTATGGAAGGGATATTAAGCCTGGGATATTAGGGCCAGGTATATTAGGGCCAGGGATTTTAGGGCCAGGGATATTAGGGGCAGGGATATTAGGGCCAGGGATATTAGGGCCAGGGATATTAGGGCCAGGGATATAAGGGCCAGGAATATTAGGGCCAGGCATATTATGCCCAGGGATATTAGGGCCAGGGATATTAGGGCCAGGGATATTAGGGCCAGGGATATTAAGGCCAGGGATATTAGGCCCAGGGATATTAGGGCCAGGGATATTAGGGCCAGCGATGTTAGGGCCAGGGATATTAGGGCAAGGGATATTAGGGCCAGGGATATTAGGGCCAGGGATATTAGGGCAGGGATATTAGGTCCAGGGATATTAGGGCCAGGGATATTAGGGCCAGGGATGTTAGGGCCAGGGTTATTAGCGCCAGGGATATTAAGGCCAGGGATATTAGGGCCAAGGTTATTAGGGCCAGGGATATTAGGGCCAGGGATATTAGGGCGAGGGATATTAGGGCCAGGGATATTAGGGCCAGGGATATTAGGGCCAGGGATATTAGGGCCAGGGATATTAGGGCCAGGGATTTTAGGGCAAGGGATATTAGGGCCCAGGGATATTAGGGCCAGGGATTTTAGAGCCAGGGATATTAGGGCCAGGGATATTAGGGCCACGGATATTAGGGCCAGGGATATTAGGGCCAGGGATATCAGGGCCAGGGATATTAGGGCCAGGGATATTAGGGCCAGGGATATTAGGGCCAGGGATATTATGGCCAGGGATATTAGGGCCAGGGATATTAGGGCCAGGGATATTAGGGCCAGGGATATTAGAGCCAGGGATATTAGGGCCAGGGATATTAGGGCCAGGGATATTAGGGCCAGGGATATTAGGGCCAGGGATATTAGGGCCAGGGATTTTAGGGCAAGGGATATTAGGGCCCAGGGATATTAGGGCCAGGGATATTAGAGCCAGAGATATTATTGCCAGGGATATTAGGGCCAGGGATATTAGGGCCAGGGATATTAGGGCCAGGGATATTAGGGCCAGGGATATTAGGGCCAGGGATATCAGGGCCAGGGATATTAGGGCCAGGGATATTAGGGCCAGGGATATTAGGGCCAGGGATATTATGGCCAGGGATATTAGGGCCAGCGATATTAGGGCCAGGGATATTAGGGCCACGGATATTAGGGCCAGGGATATTAGAGCCAGGGATATTAGGGCCAGGCATATTAGGGCCAGGGATATTAGGGCCAGGGATATTAGGGCCAGGGATATTAGGGCCAGGGATATTAGGGCCAGGGATATCAGGGCCAGGGATATCAGGGCCAGGGATATTATGGCCAGGGATATTATGGAAGGGATATTAAGCCTGGGATATTAGGGCCAGGTATATTAGGGCCAGGGATATAAGGGCCAGGAATATTAGGGCCAGGCATATTATGCCCAGGGATATTAGGGCCAGGGATATTAGGGCCAGGGATATTAGGGCCAGGGATATTAAGGCCAGGGATATTAGGCCCAGGGATATTAGGGCCAGGGATATTAGGGCCAGCGATGTTAGGGCCAGGTATATTAGGGCCAGGGATATTAGGGCCAGGGATATTAGGGCCAGGGATATTAGGGCAGGGATATTAGGTCCAGGGATATTAGGGCGAGGGATATTAGGGCCAGGGATGTTAGGGCCAGGGTTATTAGCGCCAGGGATATTAAGGCCAGGGATATTAGGGCCAGGGTTATTAGGGCCAGGGATATTAGGGCCAGGGATATTAGGGCGAGGGATATTAGGGCCAGGGATATTAGGTCCAGGGATATTAGGGCCAGGGATATTAGGGCCAGGGATATTAGGGCCAGGGATATGAGGGCCAGGGATATCAGGGCCAGGGATATTAGGGCCAGGGATATTAGGGCCAGGGATTATAGGGCCAGGGATATTATGGCCAGGGATATTAGGGCCAGCGATATTAGGGCCAGGGATATTAGGGCCAGGGATATTAGGGCCAGGGATATTAGGGCCAGGGATTTTAGGGCCAGGGATATTAGGGCCAGGGATATTAGGGCCAGGGATATTAGGGCCAGGGATATTAGGGCCAGGGATATTAGGGCCAGGGATATAAGGGCCAGGAATATTAGGGCCAGGCATATTATGCCCAGGGATATTAGGGCCAGGGATATTAGGGCCAGGGATATTAGGGCCAGGGATATTAAGGCCAGGGATATTAGGCCCAGGGATATTAGGGCCAGGGATATTAGGGCCAGCGATGTTAGGGCCAGGTATATTAGGGCCAGGGATATTAGGGCCAGGGATATTAGGGCCAGGGATATTAGGGCAGGGATATTAGGTCCAGGGATATTAGGGCGAGGGATATTAGGGCCAGGGATGTTAGGGCCAGGGTTATTAGCGCCAGGGATATTAAGGCCAGGGATATTAGGGCCAGGGTTATTAGGGCCAGGGATATTAGGGCCAGGGATATTAGGGCGAGGGATATTAGGGCCAGGGATATTAGGTCCAGGGATATTAGGGCCAGGGATATTAGGGCCAGGGATATTAGGGCCAGGGATATGAGGGCCAGGGATATCAGGGCCAGGGATATTAGGGCCAGGGATATTAGGGCCAGGGATTATAGGGCCAGGGATATTATGGCCAGGGATATTAGGGCCAGCGATATTAGGGCCAGGGATATTAGGGCCAGGGATATTAGGGCCAGGGATATTAGGGCCAGGGATTTTAGGGCCAGGGATATTAGGGCCAGGGATATTAGGGCCAGGGATATTAGGGCCAGGGATATTAGGGCCAGGGATATTAGGGCCAGGGATTTTAGGGCCAGGGATATTAGGGCCAGGGATATTAGGGCCAGGGATATTAGAGCCAGGGATATTAGGGCCAGGGATATTAGGGCCAGGGATATTAGGGCCAGGGATATCAGGGCCAGGGATATCAGGGCCAGGGATATTATGGCCAGGGATATTATGGAAGGGATATTAAGCCTGGGATATTAGGGCCAGGTATATTAGGGCCAGGGATTTTAGGGCCAGGGATATTAGGGGCAGGGATATTAGGGCCAGGGATATTAGGGCCAGGGATATTAGGGCCAGGGATATAAGGGCCAGGAATATTAGGGCCAGGCATATTATGCCCAGGGATATTAGGGCCAGGGATATTAGGGCCAGGGATATTAGGGCCAGGGATATTAAGGCCAGGGATATTAGGCCCAGGGATATTAGGGCCAGGGATATTAGGGCCAGCGATGTTAGTGCCAGGTATATTAGGGCCAGGGATATTAGGGCCAGGGATATTAGGGCCAGGGATATTAGGGCAGGGATATTAGGTCCAGGGATATTAGGGCCAGGGATATTAGGGCTAGGGATGTTAGGGCCAGGGTTATTAGCGCCAGGGATATTAAGGCCAGGGATATTAGGGCCAGGGTTATTAGGGCCAGGGATATTAGGGCCAGGGATATTAGGGCGAGGGATATTAGGGCCAGCCATATTAGGGCCAGGGATATTAGGGCCAGGGATATTAGGGCCAGGGATATTAGGGCCAGGGATTTTAGGGCAAGGGATATTAGGGCCCAGGGATATTAGGGCCAGGGATTTTAGAGCCAGGGATATTAGGGCCAGGGATATTAGGGCCAGGGATATTAGGGCCAGGGATATTAGGGCCAGGGATATCAGGGCCAGGGATATTAGGGCCAGGGATATTAGGGCCAGGGATATTAGGGCCAGGGATATTACGGCCAGGGATATTAGGGCCAGGGATATCAGGGCCAGGGATATCAGGGCCAGGGATATTAGGTCCAGGGATATTAGGGCCAGGGATATTAGGGCCAGGGATATTAGAGCCAGGGATATTAGGGCCAGGGATATTAGGGCCAGGGATATTAGGGCCAGGGAGATTAGGGCCAGCGTTATTAGGGCCAGGGATATTAGGGCCAGGGATATTATGGCCAGGGATATTAGGGCCAGGGATATTAGGGCCAGGGATATTAGGGCCAGCGATATTAGGGCCAGGGATATTAGGGCCAGGGATATTAGGGCCAGGGATATTAGGGCCAGGGATATTAGGGCCACGGATATTAGGGCCAGGGATGTTAGGGCCAGGTATATTAGGGCCAGGGATATTAGGGCCAGGGATATTAGGGCCAGGGATATTAGGGCAGGGATATTAGGTCCAGGGATATTAGGGCCAGGGATATTAGGGCCAGGGATGTTAGGGCCAGGGTTATTAGCGCCAGGGATATTAGGGCCAGGGATATTAGGGCCAGGGTTATTAGGGCCAGGGATATTAGGGCCAGGGATATTAGGGCGAGGGATATTAGGGCCAGGGATATTAGGGCCAGGGATATTAGGGCCAGGAATATTAGGGCCAGGGATATTAGTGCCAGGGATATTAGGGCCAGGGATTTTAGGGCAAGGGATATTAGGGCCCAGGGATATTAGGGCCAGGGATTTTAGAGCCAGGGATATTAGGGCCAGGGATATTAGGGCCAGGGATATTAGGGCCAGGGATATTAGGGCCAGGGATATTAGGGCCAGGGATATCAGGGCCAGGGATATTAGGGCCAGGGATATTAGGGCCAGGGATATTAGGGCCAGGGATATTATGGCCAGGGATATTAGGGCCAGCGATATTAGGGCCAGGGATATTAGGGCCAGGGATATTAGTGCCAGGGATATTAGAGCCAGGGATATTAGGGCCAGGGATATTAGGGCCAGGGATATTAGGGCCAGGGATATTAGGGCCAGGGATTTTAGGGCAAGGGATATTAGGGCCAGGGATATTAGGGCCAGGGATATTAGAGCAAGGGATATTAGGGCCAGGGATATTAGGGCCAGGGATATTAGGGCCAGGGATATTAGGGCCAGGGATATTAGGTCCAGGGATATCAGGGCCAGGGATATCAGGGCCAGGGATATTAGGTCCAGGGATATTAGGGCCAGGGATATTAGGGCCAGGGATATTATGGCCAGGGATATTAGGGCCAGGGATATTAGGGCCAGGGATATTAGGGCCAGCGATATTAGGGCCAGGGATATTAGGGCCAGGGATATTAGGGCCAGGGATATTAGGGCCAGGGATATTAGGGCCACGGATATTAGGGCCAGGGATGTTAGGGCCAGGGATATTAGGGCCAGGGATATTAGGGCCAGGGATATTAGGGCCAGGGATATTAGGGCAGGGATATTAGGTCCAGGGATATTAGGGCCAGGGATATTAGGGCCAGGGATGTTAGGGCCAGGGTTATTAGCGCCAGGGATATTAGGGCCAGGGATATTAGGGCCAGGGTTATTAGGGCCAGGGATATTAGGGCCAGGGATATTAGGGCGAGGGATATTAGGGCCAGGGATATTAGGGCCAGGGATATTAGGGCCAGGAATATTAGGGCCAGGGATATTAGTGCCAGGGATATTAGGGCCAGGGATATAGGGCAAGGGATATTAGGGCCCAGGGATATTAGGGCCAAGGATTTTAGAGCCAGGGATATTAGGGCCAGGGATATTAGGGCCAGGGATATTAGGGCCAGGGATATTAGGGCCAGGGATATTAGGGCCAGGGATATCAGGGCCAGGGATATTAGGGCCAGGGATATTAGGGCCAGGGATATTAGGGCCAGGGATATTATGGCCAGGGATATTAGGGCCAGCGATATTAGGGCCAGGGATATTAGGGCCAGGGATATTAGTGCCAGGGATATTAGAGCCAGGGATATTAGGGCCAGGGATATTAGGGCCAGGGATATTAGGGCCAGGGATATTAGGGCCAGGGATTTTAGGGCAAGGGATATTAGGGCCAGGGATATTAGGGCCATTGATATTAGAGCAAGGGATATTAGGGCCAGGGATATTAGGGCCAGGGATATTAGGGCCAGGGATATTAGGGCCAGGGATATTAGGTCCAGGGATATCAGGGCCAGGGATATCAGGGCCAGGGATATTAGGTCCAGGGATATTAGGGCCAGGGATATTAGGGCCAGGGATATTAGAGCCAGGGATATTAGGGCCAGGGATATTAGGGCCAGGGATATTAGGGGCAGGGAGATTAGGGCCAGCGTTATTAGGGCCAGGGATATTAAGGCCAGGGATATTATGGCCAGGGATATTAGGGCCAGGGATATTAGAGCCAGGGATATTAGGGCCAGCGATATTAGGGCCAGGGATATTAGGGCCAGGGATATTAGGGCCAGGGATATTAGGGCCAGGGATATTAGGGCCACGGATATTAGGGCCAGGGATATTAGGGCCAGGGATATTAGGGCCAGGGATATTAGGGCCAGGGATGTTAGGGCCAGGGATATTAGGGCCAGGGATATAAGGGCCAGGGATATTAGGGCCAGGCATATTATGGCCAGGGATATTAGGGCCAGGGATATTAGGGCAAGGGATATTAGGGCCACGGATATTAGGGCCAGGGATATTAGGGCAAGGGATATTAGGGCCAGGGATATTAGGGCCAGGGATATTAGGGCCAGGGATATTAGGTCCAGGGATATTAGGGCCAGGGATATTAGGGCCAGGGATATTAGGGCCAGGGATATTAGGGCCAGGGATATTAGGGCCAGCGATATTAGGGCCAGGGATATTAGGGCCAGGGATATTAGGGCCAGGGATATTAGAGCCAGGCATATTAGGGCCAGGGATATTAGAGCCAGGGATATTAGGGCCAGGGATATTAGGGCCAGGGATATTATGGCCAGGGATATTATGGAAGGGATATTAAGCCTGGGATATTAGGGCCAGGTATATTAGGGCCAGGGATTTTAGGGCCAGGGATATTAGGGGCAGGGATATTAGGGCCAGGGATATTAGGGCCAGGGATATTAGGGCCAGGGATATAAGGGCCAGGAATATTAGGGCCAGGCATATTATGCCCAGGGATATTAGGGCCAGGGATATTAGGGCCAGGGATATTAGGGCCAGGGATATTAAGGCCAGGGATATTAGGCCCAGGGATATTAGGGCCAGGGATATTAGGGCCAGCGATGTTAGGGCCAGGTATATTAGGGCCAGGGATATTAGGGCCAGGGATATTAGGGCCAGGGATATTAGGGCAGGGATATTAGGTCCAGGGATATTAGGGCGAGGGATATTAGGGCCAGGGATGTTAGGGCCAGGGTTATTAGCGCCAGGGATATTAAGGCCAGGGATATTAGGGCCAGGGTTATTAGGGCCAGGGATATTAGGGCCAGGGATATTAGGGCGAGGGATATTAGGGCCAGGGATATTAGGTCCAGGGATATTAGGGCCAGGGATATTAGGGCCAGGGATATTAGGGCCAGGGATATGAGGGCCAGGGATATCAGGGCCAGGGATATTAGGGCCAGGGATATTAGGGCCAGGGATTATAGGGCCAGGGATATTATGGCCAGGGATATTAGGGCCAGCGATATTAGGGCCAGGGATATTAGGGCCACGGATATTAGGGCCAGGGATATTAGAGCCAGGGATATTAGGGCCAGGGATATTAGGGCCAGGGATATTAGGGCCAGGGATATTAGGGCCAGGGATTTTAGGGCCAGGGATATTAGGGCCAGGGATATTAGGGCCAGGGATATTAGAGCCAGGGATATTAGGGCCAGGGATATTAGGGCCAGGGATATTAGGGCCAGGGATATCAGGGCCAGGGATATCAGGGCCAGGGATATTATGGCCAGGGATATTATGGAAGGGATATTAAGCCTGGGATATTAGGGCCAGGTATATTAGGGCCAGGGATTTTAGGGCCAGGGATATTAGGGGCAGGGATATTAGGGCCAGGGATATTAGGGCCAGGGATATTAGGGCCAGGGATATAAGGGCCAGGAATATTAGGGCCAGGCATATTATGCCCAGGGATATTAGGGCCAGGGATATTAGGGCCAGGGATATTAGGGCCAGGGATATTAAGGCCAGGGATATTAGGCCCAGGGATATTAGGGCCAGGGATATTAGGGCCAGCGATGTTAGGGCCAGGTATATTAGGGCCAGCGATATTAGGGCCAGGGATATTAGGGCCAGGGATATTAGGGCAGGGATATTAGGTCCAGGGATATTAGGGCCAGGGATATTAGGGCTAGGGATGTTAGGGCCAGGGTTATTAGCGCCAGGGATATTAAGGCCAGGGATATTAGGGCGAGGGTTATTAGGGCCAGGAATATTAGGGCCAGGGATATTAGGGCGAGGGATATTAGGGCCAGGCATATTAGGGCCAGGGATATTAGGGCCAGGGATATTAGGGCCAGGGATATTAGGGCCAGGGATTTTAGGGCAAGGGATATTAGGGCCCAGGGATATTAGGGCCAGGGATTTTAGAGCCAGGGATATTAGGGCCAGGGATATTAGGGCCAGGGATATTAGGGCCAGGGATATTAGGGCCAGGGATATCAGGGCCAGGGATATTAGGGCCAGGGATATTAGGGCCAGGGATATTAGGGCCAGGGATATTACGGCCAGGGATATTAGGGCCAGGGATATCAGGGCCAGGGATATCAGGGCCAGGGATATTAGGTCCAGGGATATTAGGGCCAGGGATATTAGGGCCAGGGATATTAGAGCCAGGGATATTAGGGCCAGGGATATTAGAGCCAGGGATATTAGGGCCAGGGAGATTAGGGCCAGCGTTATTAGGGCCAGGGATATTAGGGCCAGGGATATTATGGCCAGGGATATTAGGGCCAGGGATATTAGGGCCAGGGATATTAGGGCCAGCGATATTAGGGCCAGGGATATTAGGGCCAGGGATATTAGGGCCAGGGATATTAGGGCCAGGGATATCAGGGCCAGGGATATTAGGTCCAGGGATATTAGGGCCAGGGATATTAGGGCCAGGGATATTAGAGCCAGGGATATTAGGGCCAGGGATATTAGAGCCAGGGATATTAGGGCCAGGGAGATTAGGGCCAGCGTTATTAGGGCCAGGGATATTAGGGCCAGGGATATTATGGCCAGGGATATTAGGGCCAGGGATATTAGGGCCAGGGATATTAGGGCCAGCGATATTAGGGCCAGGGATATTAGGGCCAGGGATATTAGGGCCAGGGATATTAGGGCCAGGGATATTAGGGCCACGGATATTAGGGCCAGGGATGTTAGGGCCAGGGATATTAGGGCCAGGGATATTAGGGCCAGGGATATTAGGGCCAGGGATATTAGGGCAGGGATATTAGGTCCAGGGATATTAGGGCCAGGGATATTAGGGCCAGGGATGTTAGGGCCAGGGTTATTAGCGCCAGGGATATTAGGGCCAGGGATATTAGGGCCAGGGTTATTAGGGCCAGGGATATTAGGGCCAGGGATATTAGGGCGAGGGATATTAGGGCCAGGGATATTAGGGCCAGGGATATTAGGGCCAGGAATATTAGGGCCAGGGATATTAGTGCCAGGGATATTAGGGCCAGGGATTTTAGGGCAAGGGATATTAGGGCCCAGGGATATTAGGGCCAGGGATTTTAAAGCCAGGGATATTAGGGCCAGGGATATTAGGGCCAGGGATATTAGGGCCAGGGATATTAGGGCCAGGGATATTAGGGCCAGGGATATTAGGGCCAGGGATATTAGGGCAGGGATATTAGGTCCAGGGATATTAGGGCGAGGGATATTAGGGCCAGAGATGTTAGGGCCAGGGTTATTAGCGCCAGGGATATTAAGGCCAGGGATATTAGGGCCAGGGTTATTAGGGCCAGGGATATTAGGGCCAGGGATATTAGGGCGAGGGATATTAGGGCCAGGGATATTAGGTCCAGGGATATTAGGGCCAGGGATATTAGGGCCAGGGATATTAGGGCCAGGGATATGAGGGCCAGGGATATCAGGGCCAGGGATATTAGGGCCAGGGATATTAGGGCCAGGGATTATAGGGCCAGGGATATTATGGCCAGGGATATTAGGGCCAGCGATATTAGGGCCAGGGATATTAGGGCCACGGATATTAGGGCCAGGGATATTAGAGCCAGGGATATTAGGGCCAGGGATATTAGGGCCAGGGATATTAGGGCCAGGGATATTAGGGCCAGGGATTTTAGGGCCAGGGATATTAGGGCCAGGGATATTAGGGCCAGGGATATTAGAGCCAGGGATATTAGGGCCAGGGATATTAGGGCCAGGGATATTAGGGCCAGGGATATCAGGGCCAGGGATATCAGGGCCAGGGATATTATGGCCAGGGATATTATGGAAGGGATATTAAGCCTGGGATATTAGGGCCAGGTATATTAGGGCCAGGGATTTTAGGGCCAGGGATATTAGGGGCAGGGATATTAGGGCCAGGGATATTAGGGCCAGGGATATTAGGGCCAGGGATATAAGGGCCAGGAATATTAGGGCCAGGCATATTATGCCCAGGGATATTAGGGCCAGGGATATTAGGGCCAGGGATATTAGGGCCAGGGATATTAAGGCCAGGGATATTAGGCCCAGGGATATTAGGGCCAGGGATATTAGGGCCAGCGATGTTAGGGCCAGGTATATTAGGGCCAGGGATATTAGGGCCAGGGATATTAGGGCCAGGGATATTAGGGCAGGGATATTAGGTCCAGGGATATTAGGGCCAGGGATATTAGGGCTAGGGATGTTAGGGCCAGGGTTATTAGCGCCAGGGATATTAAGGCCAGGGATATTAGGGCGAGGGTTATTAGGGCCAGGGATATTAGGGCCAGGGATATTAGGGCGAGGGATATTAGGGCCAGGCATATTAGGGCCAGGGATATTAGGGCCAGGGATATTAGGGCCAGGGATATTAGGGCCAGGGATTTTAGGGCAAGGGATATTAGGGCCCAGGGATATTAGGGCCAGGGATTTTAGAGCCAGGGATATTAGGGCCAGGGATATTAGGGCCAGGGATATTAGGGCCAGGGATATTAGGGCCAGGGATATCAGGGCCAGGGATATTAGGGCCAGGGATATTAGGGCCAGGGATATTAGGGCCAGGGATATTACGGCCAGGGATATTAGGGCCAGGGATATCAGGGCCAGGGATATCAGGGCCAGGGATATTAGGTCCAGGGATATTAGGGCCAGGGATATTAGGGCCAGGGATATTAGAGCCAGGGATATTAGGGCCAGGGATATTAGAGCCAGGGATATTAGGGCCAGGGAGATTAGGGCCAGCGTTATTAGGGCCAGGGATATTAGGGCCAGGGATATTATGGCCAGGGATATTAGGGCCAGGGATATTAGGGCCAGGGATATTAGGGCCAGCGATATTAGGGCCAGGGATATTAGGGCCAGGGATATTAGGGCCAGGGATATTAGGGCCAGGGATATTAGGGCCACGGATATTAGGGCCAGGGATGTTAGGGCCAGGGATATTAGGGCCAGGGATATTAGGGCCAGGGATATTAGGGCCAGGGATATTAGGGCAGGGATATTAGGTCCAGGGATATTAGGGCCAGGGATATTAGGGCCAGGGATGTTAGGGCCAGGGTTATTAGTGCCAGGGATATTAGGGCCAGGGATATTAGGGCCAGGGTTATTAGGGCCAGGGATATTAGGGCCAGGGATATTAGGGCGAGGGATATTAGGGCCAGGGATATTAGGGCCAGGGATATTAGGGCCAGGAATATTAGGGCCAGGGATATTAGTGCCAGGGATATTAGGGCCAGGGATTTTAGGGCAAGGGATATTAGGGCCCAGGGATATTAGGGCCAGGGATTTTAGAGCCAGGGATATTAGGGCCAGGGATATTAGGGCCAGGGATATTAGGGCCAGGGATATTAGGGCCAGGGATATTAGGGCCAGGGATATCAGGGCCAGGGATATTAGGGCCAGGGATATTAGGGCCAGGGATATTAGGGCCAGGGATATTATGGCCAGGGATATTAGGGCCAGCGATATTAGGGCCAGGGATATTAGGGCCAGGGATATTAGTGCCAGGGATATTAGAGCCAGGGATATTAGGGCCAGGGATATTAGGGCCAGGGATATTAGAGCCAGGGATATTAGGGCCAGGGAGATTAGGGCCAGCGTTATTAGGGCCAGGGATATTAGGGCCAGGGATATTATGGCCAGGGATATTAGGGCCAGGGATATTAGGGCCAGGGATATTAGGGCCAGCGATATTAGGGCCAGGGATATTAGGGCCAGGGATATTAGGGCCAGGGATATTAGGGCCAGGGATATTAGAGCCAGGGATATTAGGGCCAGGGAGATTAGGGCCAGCGTTATTAGGGCCAGGGATATTAGGGCCAGGGATATTATGGCCAGGGATATTAGGGCCAGGGATATTAGGGCCAGGGATATTAGGGCCAGCGATATTAGGGCCAGGGATATTAGGGCCAGGGATATTAGGGCCAGGGATATTAGGGCCAGGGATATTAGGGCCACGGATATTAGGGCCAGGGATGTTAGGGCCAGGGATATTAGGGCCAGGGATATTAGGGCCAGGGATATTAGGGCCAGGGATATTAGGGCAGGGATATTAGGTCCAGGGATATTAGGGCCAGGGATATTAGGGCCAGGGATGTTAGGGCCAGGGTTATTAGCGCCAGGGATATTAGGGCCAGGGATATTAGGGCCAGGGTTATTAGGGCCAGGGATATTAGGGCCAGGGATATTAGGGCGAGGGATATTAGGGCCAGGGATATTAGGGCCAGGGATATTAGGGCCAGGAATATTAGGGCCAGGGATATTAGTGCCAGGGATATTAGGGCCAGGGATTTTAGGGCAAGGGATATTAGGGCACAGGGATATTAGGGCCAGGGATTTTAGAGCCAGGGATATTAGGGCCAGGGATATTAGGGCCAGGGATATTAGGGCCAGGGATATTAGGGCCAGGGATATTAGGGCCAGGGATATCAGGGCCAGGGATATTAGGGCCAGGGATATTAGGGCCAGGGATATTAGGGCCAGGGATATTATGGCCAGGGATATTAGGGCCAGCGATATTAGGGCCAGGGATATTAGGGCCAGGGATATTAGTGCCAGGGATATTAGAGCCAGGGATATTAGGGCCAGGGATATTAGGGCCAGGGATATTAGGGCCAGGGATATTAGGGCCAGGGATTTTAGGGCAAGGGATATTAGGGCCAGGGATATTAGGGCCAGGGATATTAGAGCAAGGGATATTAGGGCCAGGGATATTAGGGCCAGGGATATTAGGTCCAGGGATATTAGGGCCAGGGATATTAGGTCCAGGGATATCAGGGCCAGGGATATCAGGGCCAGGGATATTAGGTCCAGGGATATTAGGGCCAGGGATATTAGGGCCAGGGATATTAGAGCCAGGGATATTAGGGCCAGGGATATTAGGGCCAGGGATATTAGGGCCAGGGAGATTAGGGCCAGCGTTATTAGGGCCAGGGATATTAAGGCCAGGGATATTATGGCCAGGGATATTAGGGCCAGGGATATTAGGGCCAGGGATATTAGGGCCAGCGATATTAGGGCCAGGGATATTAGGGCCAGGGATATTAGGGCCAGGGATATTAGGGCCAGGGATATTAGGGCCACGGATATTAGGGCCAGGGATATTAGGGCCAGGGATATTAGGGCCAGGGATATTAGGGCCAGGGATGTTAGGGCCAGGGATATTAGGGCCAGGGATATAAGGGCCAGGGATATTAGGGCCAGGCATATTATGGCCAGGGATATTAGGGCCAGGGATATTAGGGCAAGGGATATTAGGGCCACGGATATTAGGGCCAGGGATATTAGGGCAAGGGATATTAGGGCCAGGGATATTAGGGCCAGGGATATTATGGCCAGGGATATTAGGGCCAGCGATATTAGGGCCAGGGATATTAGGGCCAGGGATATTAGTGCCAGGGATATTAGAGCCAGGGATATTAGGGCCAGGGATATTAGGGCCAGGGATATTAGAGCCAGGGATATTAGGGCCAGGGAGATTAGGGCCAGCGTTATTAGGGCCAGGGATATTAGGGCCAGGGATATTATGGCCAGGGATATTAGGGCCAGGGATATTAGGGCCAGGGATATTAGGGCCAGCGATATTAGGGCCAGGGATATTAGGGCCAGGGATATTAGGGCCAGGGATATTAGGGCCAGGGATATTAGAGCCAGGGATATTAGGGCCAGGGAGATTAGGGCCAGCGTTATTAGGGCCAGGGATATTAGGGCCAGGGATATTATGGCCAGGGATATTAGGGCCAGGGATATTAGGGCCAGGGATATTAGGGCCAGCGATATTAGGGCCAGGGATATTAGGGCCAGGGATATTAGGGCCAGGGATATTAGGGCCAGGGGTATTAGGGCCACGGATATTAGGGCCAGGGATGTTAGGGCCAGGGATATTAGGGCCAGGGATATTAGGGCCAGGGATATTAGGGCCAGGGATATTAGGGCAGGGATATTAGGTCCAGGGATATTAGGGCCAGGGATATTAGGGCCAGGGATGTTAGGGCCAGGGTTATTAGCGCCAGGGATATTAGGGCCAGGGATATTAGGGCCAGGGTTATTAGGGCCAGGGATATTAGGGCCAGGGATATTAGGGCGAGGGATATTAGGGCCAGGGATATTAGGGCCAGGGATATTAGGGCCAGGAATATTAGGGCCAGGGATATTAGTGCCAGGGATATTAGGGCCAGGGATTTTAGGGCAAGGGATATTAGGGCACAGGGATATTAGGGCCAGGGATTTTAGAGCCAGGGATATCTCGGCCAGGGATATTAGGGCCAGGGATATTAGGGCCAGGGATATTAGGGCCAGGGATATTAGGGCCAGGGATATCAGGGCCAGGGATATTAGGGCCAGGGATATTAGGGCCAGGGATATTAGGGCCAGGGATATTATGGCCAGGGATATTAGGGCCAGCGATATTAGGGCCAGGGATATTAGGGCCAGGGATATTAGTGCCAGGGATATTAGAGCCAGGGATATTAGGGCCAGGGATATTAGGGCCAGGGATATTAGGGCCAGGGATATTAGGGCCAGGGATTTTAGGGCAAGGGATATTAGGGCCAGGGATATTAGGGCCAGGGATATTAGAGCAAGGGATATTAGGGCCAGGGATATTAGGGCCAGGGATATTAGGTCCAGGGATATTAGGGCCAGGGATATTAGGTCCAGGGATATCAGGGCCAGGGATATCAGGGCCAGGGATATTAGGTCCAGGGATATTAGGGCCAGGGATATTAGGGCCAGGGATATTAGAGCCAGGGATATTAGGGCCAGGGATATTAGGGCCAGGGATATTAGGGCCAGGGAGATTAGGGCCAGCGTTATTAGGGCCAGGGATATTAAGGCCAGGGATATTATGGCCAGGGATATTAGGGCCAGGGATATTAGGGCCAGGGATATTAGGGCCAGCGATATTAGGGCCAGGGATATTAGGGCCAGGGATATTAGGGCCAGGGATATTAGGGCCAGGGATATTAGGGGCACGGATATTAGGGCCAGGGATATTAGGGCCAGGGATATTAGGGCCAGGGATATTAGGGCCAGGGATGTTAGGGCCAGGGATATTAGGGCCAGGGATATAAGGGCCAGGGATATTAGGGCCAGGCATATTATGGCCAGGGATATTAGGGCCAGGGATATTAGGGCAAGGGATATTAGGGCCACGGATATTAGGGCCAGGGATATTAGGGCAAGGGATATTAGGGCCAGGGATATTAGGGCCAGGGATATTAGGGCCAGGGATATTAGGTCCAGGGATATTAGGGCCAGGGATATTAGGGCCAGGGATATTAGGGCCAGGGATATTAGGGCCAGGGATATTAGGGCCAGCGATATTAGGGCCAGGGATATTAGGGCCAGGGATATTAGGGCCAGGGATATTAGAGCCAGGCATATTAGGGCCAGGGATATTAGAGCCAGGGATATTAGGGCCAGGGATATTAGGGCCAGGGATATTAGGGCCTGGGATATTAGGGCCAGGGATATTAGGGCCAGGGATATTAGGGCCAGGGATATTAGGACCAGGGATATTAGGGCCAGGGATTTTAGGGCCAGGGATATTAGGGCCAGGGATTTTAGGGCAAGGGATATTAGGGCCAGGGATATTAGGGCCAGGGATATTAGGGCCAGGGATATTAGGGCCAGGGATGTAAGGGCCAGGGATATTAGGGCCAGGCATATTATGGCCAGGGATATTAGGGCCAGGGATATTAAGGCAAGGGATATTAGGGCCACGGATATTAGGGCCAGGGATATTAGGGCAAGGGATATTAGGGCCAGGGATATTAGGGCCAGGGATATTAGGGCCAGGGATATTAGGTCCAGGGATGTTAGGACCAGGATATTAGGGCCAGGGATATTAGGGCCAGGGATATTAGGGCCAGGGATATTAGGGCCAGCGATATTAGGGCCAGGGATATTAGGGCCAGGGATATTAGGGCCAGGGATATTAGAGCCAGGCATATTAGGGCCAGGGATATTAGAGCCAGGGATATTAGGGCCAGGGATATTAGGGCCAGGGATATTAGGGCCTGGGATATTAGGGCCAGGGATATTAGGGCCAGGGATATTAGGGCCAGGGATATTAGGGCCAGGGATATTAGGGCCAGGGATTTTAGGGCCAGGGATATTAGGGGCAGGGATATTAGGGCCAGGGATATTAGGGCCAGGGATATTAGGGCCAGGGATATTAGGGCCAGGCATATTATGCCCAGGGATATTAGGGCCAGGGATATTAGGGCCAGGGATATTAGGGCCAGGGATATTAAGGCCGGGGATATTAGGCCCAGGGATATTAGGGCCAGGGATATTAGGGCCAGCGATGTTAGGGCCAGGGATATTAGGGCCAGGGATATTAGGGCCAGGGATATTAGGGCCAGGGATATTAGGGCAGGGATATTAGGTCAGGGATATTAGGGCCAGGGATATTAGGGCCAGGGATATTATGGCCAGGGATATTAGGGCCAGCGATATTAGGTCCAGGGATATTAGAGCCAGGGATATTAGGGCCAGGGATATTAGGGCCAGGGATATTAGGGCCAGGGATATTAGGGCCAGGGATTTTAGGGCAAGGGATATTAGGGCCAGGGATATTAGGGCCAGGGATATTAGGGCCAGGGATATTAGGGCAGGGATATTAGGTCCAGGGATATTAGGGCCAGGGATATTAGGGCCAGGGATGTTAGGGCCAGGGATATTAGCGCCAGGGATATTAGGGCCAGGGATATTAGGGCCAGGGTTATTAGGGCCAGGGATATTAGGGCCAGGGATATTAGGGCGAGGGATATTAGGGCCAGGGATATTAGGGCCAGGGATATTAGGGCCAGGGATATTAGGGCCAGTGATTTTAGGGCAAGGGATATTAGGGCCCAGGGATATTAGGGCCAGGGATATTAGAGCCAGGGATATTAGGGCCAGGGATATTAGGGCCAGGGATATTAGGGCCAGGGATATTAGGGCCAGGGATATCAGGGCCAGGGATATTAGGGCCAGGAATATTAGGGCCAGGGATATTAGGGCCAGGGATATTATGGCCTGGGATATTAGAGCCAGCGATATTAGGGCCAGGGATATTAGGGCCAGGGATATTAGGGCCAGGGATATTAGGGCCAGGGATATTAGGGCCAGGGATTTTAGAGCCAGGGATATTAGGGCCAGGGATATTAGGGCCAGGGATATTAGGGCCAGGGATTTTAGAGCCAGGGATATTAGGGCCAGGGATATTAGGGCCAGGGATATTAGGGCCAGGGATATTAGGGCCAGGGATATCAGGGCCAGGGATATTAGGGCCAGGGATATTAGGGCCAGGGATATTAGGGCCAGGGATATTATGGCCAGGGATATTAGGGCCAGGGATATTAGGGCCAGGGATATTAGGGCCAGGGATATTAGAGCCAGGGATATTAGGGCCAGGGATATTAGGGCCAGGGATATTAGGGCCAGGGATATTAGGGCCAGGGATTTTAGGGCAAGGGATATTAGGGCCAGGGATATTAGAGCCAGGGATATTAGAGCAAGGGATATTAGGGCCAGGGATATTAGGG
This sequence comes from Petromyzon marinus, assembly GCF_048934315.1. Classification (NCBI taxonomy): domain Eukaryota; kingdom Metazoa; phylum Chordata; class Hyperoartia; order Petromyzontiformes; family Petromyzontidae; genus Petromyzon; species Petromyzon marinus. The sequence goes on from NW_027423018.1 coordinate 459,562, forward strand.
CCAGGGATATTAGGGCCAGGGATATTACGGCCAGGGATATTAGGGCCAGGGATATCAGGGCCAGGGATATCATGGCCAGGGATATTAGGTCCAGGGATATTAGGGCCAGGGATATTAGGGCCAGGGATATTAGAGCCAGGGATATTAGGGCCAGGGATATTAGGGCCAGGGATATTAGGGCCAGGGAGATTAGGGCCAGCATTATTAGGGCCAGGGATATTAGGGCCAGGGATATTATGGCCAGGGATATTAGGGCCAGGGATAATAGGGCCAGGGATATTAGGGCCAGCGATATTAGGGCCAGGGATATTAGGGCCAGGGATATTAGGGCCAGGGATATTAGGGCCAGGGATATTAGGGACACGGATATTAGGGCCAGGGATGTTAGGGCCAGGGATATTAGGGCCAGATATATTAGGGCCAGGGATATTAGGGCCAGGGATATTAGGGCAGGGATATTAGGTCCAGGGATATTAGGGCCATAGATATTAGGGCCAGGGATGTTAGGGCCAGGGTTATTAGCGCCAGGGATATTAGGGCCAGGGATATTAGGGCCAGGGTTATTAGGGCCAGGGATATTAGGGCCAGGGATATTAGGGCGAGGGATATTAGGGCCAGGGATATTAGGGCCAGGGATATTAGGGCCAGGGATATTAGGGCCAGGGATATTAGGGCCAGGGATATTAGGGCCAGGGATTTTAGGGCAAGGGATATTAGGGCCCAGGGATATTAGGGCCAGGGATTTTAGAGCCAGGGATATTAGGGCCAGGGATATTAGGGCCAGGGATATTAGGGCCAGGGATATTAGGGCCAGGGATATTAGGGCCAGGGATATCAGGGCCAGGGATATTAGGGCCAGGGATATTAGGGCCAGGGATATTAGGGCCAGGGATATTATGGCCAGGGATATTAGGGCCAGCGATATTAGGGCCAGGGATATTAGGGCCAGGGATATTAGGGCCAGGGATATTAGAGCCAGGGATATTAGGGCCAGGGATATTAGGGCCAGGGATATTAGAGCCAGGGATATTAGGGCCAGGGATTTTAGGGCAAGGGATATTAGGGCCAGGGATATTAGGGCCAGGGATATTAGAGCAAGGGATATTAGGGCCAGGGATATTAGGGCCAGGGATGTTAGGGCCAGGGATATTAGGGCCAGGGATATTAGGGCCAGGGATATCAGGGCCAGGGATATCAGGGCCAGGGATATTAGGTCCAGGGATATTACGGCCAGGGATATTAGGGCCAGGGATATTAGAGCCAGGGATATTAGGGCCAGGGATATTAGGGCCAGGGATATTAGGGCCAGGGAGATTAGGGCCAGCGTCATTAGGGCCAGGGATATTAAGGCTAGGGATATTATGGCCAGGGATATTAGGGCCAGGGATATTAGGGCCAGGGATATTAGGGCCAGGGATATTAGGGCCAGGGATTTTAGGGCAAGGGAAATTAGGGCCAGGGATATTAGAGCCAGGGATATTAGAGCAAGGGATATTAGGGCCAGGGATATTAGGGCCAGGGATATTAAGGCCAGGGATATTACGGCCAGGGATATTAGGGCCAGGGATATCAGGGCCAGGGATATCAGGGCCAGGGATATTAGGTCCAGGGATATTAGGGCCAGGGATATTAGGGCCAGGGATATTAGAGCCAGGGATATTAGGGCCAGGGATATTAGGGCCAGGGTTATTAGGGCCAGGGATATTAGGGCCAGGGATATTAGGGCGAGGGATATTAGGGCCAGGCATATTAGGGCCAGGGATATTAGGGCCAGGGATATTAGGGCCAGGGATATTAGGGCCAGGGATTTTAGGGCAAGGGATATTAGGGCCCAGGGATATTAGGGCCAGGGAATTTAGAGCCAGGGATATTAGGGCCAGGGATATTAGGGCCAGGGATATTAGGGCCAGGGATATTAGGGCCAGGGATATCAGGGCCAGGGATATTAGGGCCAAGGATATTAGGGCCAGGGATATTAGGGCCAGGGATATTACGGCCAGGGATATTAGGGCCAGGGATATCAGGGCCAGGGATATCAGGGCCAGGGATATTAGGTCCAGGGATATTAGGGCCAGGGATATTAGGGCCAGGGATATTAGAGCCAGGGATATTAGGGCCAGGGATATTAGGGCCAGGGATATTAGGGCCAGGGAGATTAGGGCCAGCGTTATTAGGGCCAGGGATATTAGGGCCAGGGATATTATGGCCAGGGATATTAGGGCCAAGGATATTAGGGCCAGGGATATTAGGGCCAGCGATATTAGGGCCAGGGATATTAGGGCCAGGGATATTAGGGCCAGGGATATTAGGGCCAGGGATATTAGGGCCACGGATATTAGGGCCAGGGATGTTAGGGCCAGGGATATTAGGGCCAGGGATATTAGGGCCAGGGATATTAGGGCCAGGGATATTAGGGCAGGGATATTAGGTCCAGGGATATTAGGGCCAGGGATATTAGGGCCAGGGATGTTAGGGCCAGGGTTATTAGCGCCAGGGATATTAGGGCCAGGGATATTAGGGCCAGGGTTATTAGGGCCAGGGATATTAGGGCCAGGGATATTAGGGCGAGGGATATTAAGGCCAGGGATATTAGGGCCAGGGATATTAGGGCCAGGAATATTAGGGCCAGGGATATTAGGGCCAGGGATATTAGGGCCAGGGATTTTAGGGCAAGGGATATTAGGGCCCAGGGATATTAGGGCCAGGGATTTTAGAGCCAGGGATATTAGGGCCAGGGATATTAGGGCCAGGGATATTAGGGCCAGGGATATTAGGGCCAGGGATATTAGGGCCAGGGATATCAGGGCCAGGGATATTAGGGCCAAAGATATTAGGGCCAGGGATATTAGGGCCAGGGATATTATGGCCAGGGATATTAGGGCCAGTGATATTAGTGCCAGGGATATTAGGGCCAGGGATATTAGGGCCAGGGATATTAGAGCCAGGGATATTAGGGCCAGGGATATTAGGGCCAGGGATATTAGGGCCAGGGATATTAGGGCCAGGGATTTTAGGGCAAGGGATATTAGGGCCAGGGATATTAGGGCCAGGGATATTAGAGCAAGGGATATTAGGGCCAGGGATATTAGGGCCAGGGATATTAGGGCCAGGGATATTAGGGCCAGGGATATTAGGTCCAGGGATATCAGGGCCAGGGATATCAGGGCCAGGGATATTAGGTCCAGGGATATTAGGGCCAGGGATATTAGGGCCAGGGATATTAGAGCCAGGGATATTAGGGCCAGGGATATTAGGGCCAGGGATATTAGGGCCAGGGAGATTAGGGCCAGCGTTATTAGGGCCAGGGATATTAAGGCCAGGGATATTATGGCCAGGGATATTAGGGCCAGGGATATTAGGGCCAGGGATATTAGGGCCAGCGATATTAGGGCCAGGGATATTAGGGCCAGGGATATTAGGGCCAGGGATATTAGGGCCAGGGATATTAGGGCCACGGATATTAGGGCCAGGGATATTAGGGCCAGGGATATTAGGGCCAGGGATATTAGGGCCAGGGATGTTAGGGCCAGGGATATTAGGGCCAGGGATATAAGGGCCAGGGATATTAGGGCCAGGCATATTATGGCCAGGGATATTAGGGCCAGGGATATTAGGGCAAGGGATATTAGGGCCACGGATATTAGGGCCAGGGATATTAGGGCAAGGGATATTAGGGCCAGGGATATTAGGGCCAGGGATATTAGGGCCAGGGATTTTAGGTCCAGGGATATTAGGGCCAGGGATATTAGGGCCAGGGATATTAGGGCCAGGGATATTAGGGCCAGGGATATTAGGGCCAGCGATATTAGGGCCAGGGATATTAGGGCCAGGGATATTAGGGCCAGGGATATTAGAGCCAGGCATATTAGGGCCAGGGATATTAGAGCCAGGGATATTAGGGCCAGGGATATTAGGGCCAGGGATATTAGGGCCAGGGATATTAGGGCCAGGGATATTAGGGCCAGGGATATTAGGCCCAGGGATATTAGGGCCAGGGATTTTAGGGCCAGGGATATTAGGGCCAGGGATTTTAGGGCAAGGGATATTAGGGCCAGGGATATTAGGGCCAGGGATATTAGGGCCAGGGATATTAGGGCCAGGGATATAAGGGCCAGGGATATTAGGGCCAGGCATATTATGGCCAGGGATATTAGGGCCAGGGATATTAAGGCAAGGGATATTAGGGCCACGGATATTAGGGCCAGGGATATTAGGGCAAGGGATATTAGGGCCAGGGATATTAGGGCCAGGGATATTAGGGCCAGGGATATTAGGTCCAGGGATGTTAGGACCAGGGATATTAGGGCCAGGGATATTAGGGCCAGGGATATTAGGGCCAGGGATATTAGGGCCAGCGATATTAGGGCCAGGGATATTAGGGCCAGGGATATTAGGGCCAGGGATATTAGAGCCAGGCATATTAGGGCCAGGGATATTAGAGCCAGGGATATTAGGGCCAGGGATATTAGGGCCAGGGATATTAGGGCCTGGGATATTAGGGCCAGGGATATTAGGGCCAGGGATATTAGGGCCAGGGATATTAGGGCCAGGGATTTTAGGGCCAGGGATATTAGGGGCAGGGATATTAGGGCCAGGGATATTAGGGCCAGGGATATTAGGGCCAGGGATATTAGGGCCAGGCATATTATGCCCAGGGATATTAGGGCCAGGGATAATAGGGCCAGGGATATTAGGGCCAGGGATATTAGGGCCAGGGATATTAGGGCCAGGGATTTTAGAGCCAGGGATATTAGGGCCAGGGATATTAGGGCCAGGGATATTAGGGCCAGGGATATTAGGGCCAGGGATATCAGGGCCAGGGATATTAGGGCCAGGGATATTAGGGCCAGGGATATTAGGGCCAGGGATATTATGGCCAGGGATATTAGGGCCAGGGATATTAGGGCCAGGGATATTAGGGCCAGGGATATTAGAGCCAGGGATATTAGGGCCAGGGATATTAGGGCCAGGGATATTAGGGCCAGGGATATTAGTGCCAGGGATTTTAGGGCAAGGGATATTAGGGCCAGGGATATTAGAGCCAGGGATATTAGAGCAAGGGATATTAGGGCCAGGGATATTAGGGCCAGGGATATTAGGGCCAGGGATATTACGGCCAGGGATATTAGGGCCAGGGATATCAGGGCCAGGGATATCATGGCCAGGGATATTAGGTCCAGGGATATTAGGGCCAGGGATATTAGGGCCAGGGATATTAGAGCCAGGGATATTAGGGCCAGGGATATTAGGGCCAGGGATATTAGGGCCAGGGAGATTAGGGCCAGCGTTATTAGGGCCAGGGATATTAGGGCCAGGGATATTATGGCCAGGGATATTAGGGCCAGGGATAATAGGGCCAGGGATATTAGGGCCAGCGATATTAGGGCCAGGGATATTAGGGCCAGGGATATTAGGGCCAGGGATATTAGGGCCAGGGATATTAGGGACACGGATATTAGGGCCAGGGATGTTAGGGCCAGGGATATTAGGGCCAGGGATATTAGGGCCAGGGATATTAGGGCCAGGGATATTAGGGCAGGGATATTAGGTCCAGGGATATTAGGGCCATGGATATTAGGGCCAGGGATGTTAGGGCCAGGGTTATTAGCGCCAGGGATATTAGGGCCAGGGATATTAGGGCCAGGGTTATTAGGGCAGGGATATTAGGGCCAGGGATATTAGGGCGAGGGATATTAGGGCCAGGGATATTAGGGCCAGGGATATTAGGGCCAGGGATATTAGGGCCAGGGATATTAGGGCCAGGGATATTAGGGCCAGGGATTTTAGGGCAAGGGATATTAGGGCCCAGGGATATTAGGGCCAGGGATTTTAGAGCCAGGGATATTAGGGCCAGGGATATTAGGGCCAGGGATATTAGGGCCAGGGATATTAGGGCCAGGGATATTAGGGCCAGGGATATCAGGGCCAGGGATATTAGGGCCAGGGATATTAGGGCCAGGGATATTAGGGCCAGGGATATTATGGCCAGGGATATTAGGGCCAGCGATATTAGGGCCAGGGATATTAGGGCCAGGGATATTAGGGCCAGGGATATTAGAGCCAGGGATATTAGGGCCAGGGATATTAGGGCCAGGGATATTAGAGCCAGGGATATTAGGGCCAGGGATTTTAGGGCAAGGGATATTAGGGCCAGGGATATTAGGGCCAGGGATATTAGAGCAAGGGATATTAGGGCCAGGGATATTAGGGCCAGGGATATTAGGGCCAGGGATATTAGGGCCAGGGATATTAGGGCCAGGGATATCAGGGCCAGGGATATCAGGGCCAGGGATATTAGGTCCAGGGATATTACGGCCAGGGATATTAGGGCCAGGGATATTAGAGCCAGGGATATTAGGGCCAGGGATATTAAGGCCAGGGATATTAGGGCCAGGGAGATTAGGGCCAGCGTCATTAGGGCCAGGGATATTAAGGCTAGGGATATTATGGCCAGGGATATTAGGGCCAGGGATATTAGGGCCAGGGATATTAGGGCCAGGGATATTAGGGTCAGGGATTTTAGGGCAAGGGATATTAGGGCCAGGGATATTAGAGCCAGGGATATTAGAGCAAGGGATATTAGGGCCAGGGATATTAGGGCCAGGGATATTAAGGCCAGGGATATTACGGCCAGGGATATTAGGGCCAGGGATATCAGGGCCAGGGATATCAGGGCCAGGGATATTAGGTCCAGGGATATTAGGGCCAGGGATATTAGGGCCAGGGATATTAGAGCCAGGGATATTAGGGCCAGGGATATTAGGGCCAGGGTTATTAGGGCCAGGGATATTAGGGCCAGGGATATTAGGGCGAGGGATATTAGGACCAGGCATATTAGGGCCAGGGATATTAGGGCCAGGGATATTAGGGCCAGGGATATTAGGGCCAGGGATTTTAGGGCAAGGGATATTAGGGCCCAGGGATATTAGGGCCAGGGAATTTAGAGCCAGGGATATTAGGGCCAGGGATATTAGGGCCAGGGATATTAGGGCCAGGGATATTAGGGCCAGGGATATCAGGGCCAGGGATATTAGGGCCAGGGATATTAGGGCCAGGGATATTAGGGCCAGGGATATTACGGCCAGGGATATTAGGGCCAGGGATATCAGGGCCAGGGATATCAGGGCCAGGGATATTAGGTCCAGGGATATTAGGGCCAGGGATATTAGGGCCAGGGATATTAGAGCCAGGGATATTAGGGCCAGGGATATTAGGGCCAGGGATATTAGGGCCAGGGAGATTAGGGCCAGCGTTATTAGGGCCAGGGATATTAGGGCCAGGGATATTATGGCCAGGGATATTAGGGCCAGGGATATTAGGGCCAGGGATATTAGGGCCAGCGATATTAGGGCCAGGGATATTAGGGCCAGGGATATTAGGGCCAGGGATATTAGGGCCAGGGATATTAGGGCCACGGATATTAGGGCCAGGGATGTTAGGGCCAGGGATATTAGGGCCAGGGATATTAGGGCCAGGGATATTAGGGCCAGGGATATTAGGGCAGGGATATTAGGTCCAGGGATATTAGGGCCAGGGATATTAGGGCCAGGGATGTTAGGGCCAGGGTTATTAGCGCCAGGGATATTAGGGCCAGGGATATTAGGGCCAGGGTTATTCGGGCCAGGGATATTAGGGCCAGGGATATTAGGGCGAGGGATATTAAGGCCAGGGATATTAGGGCCAGGGATATTAGGGCCAGGAATATTAGGGCCAGGGATATTAGGGCCAGGGATATTAGGGCCAGGGATTTTAGGGCAAGGGATATTAGGGCCCAGGGATATTAGGGCCAGGGATTTTAGAGCCAGGGATATTAGGGCCAGGGATATTAGGGCCAGGGATATTAGGGCCAGGGATATTAGGGCCAGGGATATTAGGGCCAGGGATATCAGGGCCAGGGATATTAGGGCCAGGGATATTAGGGCCAGGGATATTAGGGCCAGGGATATTATGGCCAGGGATATTAGGGCCAGCGATATTAGTGCCAGGGATATTAGGGCCAGGGATATTAGGGCCAGGGATATTAGAGCCAGGGATATTAGGGCCAGGGATATTAGGGCCAGGGATATTAGGGCCAGGGATATTAGGGCCAGGGATTTTAGGGCAAGGGATATTAGGGCCAGGGATATTAGGGCCAGGGATATTAGAGCAAGGGATATTAGGGCCAGGGATATTAGGGCCAGGGATATTAGGGCCAGGGATATTAGGGCCAGGGATATTAGGGCCACGGATATTAGGGCCAGGGATATTAGGGCCAGGGATATTAGGGCCAGGGATATTAGGGCCAGGGATGTTAGGGCCAGGGATATTAGGGCCAGGGATATAAGGGCCAGGGATATTAGGGCCAGGCATATTATGGCCAGGGATATTAGGGCCAGGGATATTAGGGCAAGGGATATTAGGGCCACGGATATTAGGGCCAGGGATATTATGGCAAGGGATATTAGGGCCAGGGATATTAGGGCCAGGGATATTAGGGCCAGGGATATTAGGTCCAGGGATATTAGGGCCAGGGATATTAGGGCCAGGGATATTAGGGCCAGGGATATTAGGGCCAGGGATATTAGGGCCAGCGATATTAGGGCCAGGGATATTAGGGCCAGGGATATTAGGGCCAGGGATATTAGAGCCAGGCATATTAGGGCCAGGGATATTAGAGCCAGGGATATTAGGGCCAGGGATATTAGGGCCAGGGATATTAGGGCCAGGGATATTAGGGCCAGGGATATTAGGGCCAGGGATATTAGGCCCAGGGATATTAGGGCCAGGGATTTTAGGGCCAGGGATATTAGGGCCAGGGATTTTAGGGCAAGGGATATTAGGGCCAGGGATATTAGGGCCAGGGATATTAGGGCCAGGGATATTAGGGCCAGGGATATTAGGGCCAGGGATATTAGAGCCAGGCATATTAGGGCCAGGGATATTAGAGCCAGGGATATTAGGGCCAGGGATATTAGGGCCAGGGATATTAGGGCCTGGGATATTAGGGCCAGGGATATTAGGGCCAGGGATATTAGGGCCAGGGATATTAGGGCCAGGGATATTAGGGCCAGGGATTTTAGGGCCAGGGATATTAGGGGCAGGGATATTAGGGCCAGGGATATTAGGGCCAGGGATATTAGGGCCAGGGATATTAGGGCCAGGCATATTATGCCCAGGGATATTAGGGCCAGGGATATTAGGGCCAGGGATATTAGGGCCAGGGATATTAAGGCCGGGGATATTAGGCCCAGGGATATTAGGGCCAGGGATATTAGGGCCAGCGATGTTAGGGCCAGGGATATTAGGGCCAGGGATATTAGGGCCAGGGATATTAGGGCCAGGGATATTAGGGCAGGGATATTAGGTCAGGGATATTAGGGCCAGGGATATTAGGGCCAGGGATATTATGGCCAGGGATATTAGGGCCAGCGATATTAGGGCCAGGGATATTAGAGCCAGGGATATTAGGGCCAGGGATATTAGGGCCAGGGATATTAGGGCCAGGGATATTAGGGCCAGGGATTTTAGGGCAAGGGATATTAGGGCCAGGGATATTAGGGCCAGGGATATTAGGGCCAGGGATATTAGGGCAGGGATATTAGGTCCAGGGATATTAGGGCCAGGGATATTAGGGCCAGGGATGTTAGGGCCAGGGATATTAGCGCCAGGGATATTAGGGCCAGGGATATTAGGGCCAGGGTTATTAGGGCCAGGGATATTAGGGCCAGGGATATTAGGGCGAGGGATATTAGGGGCAGGGATATTAGGGCCAGGGATATTAGGGCCAGGGATATTAGGGCCAGGGATATTAGGGCCAGGGATATTAGGGCCAATGATTTTGGGGCAAGGGATATTAGGGCCCAGGGATATTAGGGCCAGGGATATTAGAGCCAGGGATATTAGGGCCAGGGATATTAGGGCCAGGGATATTAGGGCCAGGGATATTAGGGCCAGGGATATCAGGGCCAGGGATATTAGGGCCAGGAATATTAGGGCCAGGGATATTAGGGCCAGGGATATTATGGCCTGGGATATTAGAGCCAGCGATATTAGGGCCAGGGATATTAGGGCCAGGGATATTAGGGCCAGGGATATTAGAGCCAGGGATATTAGGGCCAGGGATATTAGGGCCAGGGATTTTAGAGCCAGGGATATTAGGGCCAGGGATATTAGGGCCAGGGATATTAGGGCCAGGGATTTTAGAGCCAGGGATATTAGGGCCAGGGATATTAGGGCCAGGGATATTAGGGCCAGGGATATTAGGGCCAGGGATATCAGGGCCAGGGATATTAGGGCCAGGGATATTAGGGCCAGGGATATTAGGGCCATGGATATTATGGCCAGGGATATTAGGGCCAGGGATATTAGGGCCAGGGATATTAGGGCCAGGGATATTAGAGCCAGGGATATTAGGGCCAGGGATATTAGGGCCAGGGATATTAGGGCCAGGGATATTAGGGCCAGGGATATTAGGGCCAGGGATATTAGGGCCAGGGATATTAGGGCCAGGGATATTAGGGCCAGCGATATTAGGGCCAGGGATATTAGGGCCAGGGATATTAGGGCCAGGGATATTAGAGCCAGGCATATTAGGGCCAGGGATATTAGAGCCAGGGATATTAGGGCCAGGGATATTAGGGCCAGGGATATTAGGGCCAGGGATATTAGGGCCAGGGATATTAGGGCCAGGGATATTAGGCCCAGGGATATTAGGGCCAGGGATTTTAGGGCCAGGGATATTAGGGCCAGGGATTTTAGGGCAAGGGATATTAGGGCCAGGGATATTAGGGCCAGGGATATTAGGGCCAGGGATATTAGGGCCAGGGATATTAGGGCCAGGGATATTAGAGCCAGGCATATTAGGGCCAGGGATATTAGAGCCAGGGATATTAGGGCCAGGGATATTAGGGCCAGGGATATTAGGGCCTGGGATATTAGGGCCAGGGATATTAGGGCCAGGGATATTAGGGCCAGGGATATTAGGGCCAGGGATATTAGGGCCAGGGATTTTAGGGCCAGGGATATTAGGGGCAGGGATATTAGGGCCAGGGATATTAGGGCCAGGGATATTAGGGCCAGGGATATTAGGGCCAGGCATATTATGCCCAGGGATATTAGGGCCAGGGATATTAGGGCCAGGGATATTAGGGCCAGGGATATTAAGGCCGGGGATATTAGGCCCAGGGATATTAGGGCCAGGGATATTAGGGCCAGCGATGTTAGGGCCAGGGATATTAGGGCCAGGGATATTAGGGCCAGGGATATTAGGGCCAGGGATATTAGGGCAGGGATATTAGGTCAGGGATATTAGGGCCAGGGATATTAGGGCCAGGGATATTATGGCCAGGGATATTAGGGCCAGCGATATTAGGGCCAGGGATATTAGAGCCAGGGATATTAGGGCCAGGGATATTAGGGCCAGGGATATTAGGGCCAGGGATATTAGGGCCAGGGATTTTAGGGCAAGGGATATTAGGGCCAAGGATATTAGGGCCAGGGATATTAGGGCCAGGGATATTAGGGCAGGGATATTAGGTCCAGGGATATTAGGGCCAGGGATATTAGGGCCAGGGATGTTAGGGCCAGGGATATTAGCGCCAGGGATATTAGGGCCAGGGATATTAGGGCCAGGGTTATTAGGGCCAGGGATATTAGGGCCAGGGATATTAGGGCGAGGGATATTAGGGCCAGGGATATTAGGGCCAGGGATATTAGGGCCAGGGATATTAGGGCCAGGGATATTAGGGCCAGGGATATTAGGGCCAGTGATTTTGGGGCAAGGGATATTAGGGCCCAGGGATATTAGGGCCAGGGATATTAGAGCCAGGGATATTAGGGCCAGGGATATTAGGGCCAGGGATATTAGGGCCAGGGATATTAGGGCCAGGGATATCAGGGCCAGGGATATTAGGGCCAGGAATATTAGGGCCAGGGATATTAGGGCCAGGGATATTATGGCCTGGGATATTAGAGCCAGCGATATTAGGGCCAGGGATATTAGGGCCAGGGATATTAGGGCCAGGGATATTAGAGCCAGGGATATTAGGGCCAGGGATATTAGGGCCAGGGATTTTAGAGCCAGGGATATTAGGGCCAGGGATATTAGGGCCAGGGATATTAGGGCCAGGGATTTTAGAGCCAGGGATATTAGGGCCAGGGATATTAGGGCCAGGGATATTAGGGCCAGGGATATTAGGGCCAGGGATATCAGGGCCAGGGATATTAGGGCCAGGGATATTAGGGCCAGGGATATTAGGGCCATGGATATTATGGCCAGGGATATTAGGGCCAGGGATATTAGGGCCAGGGATATTAGGGCCAGGGATATTAGAGCCAGGGATATTAGGGCCAGGGATATTAGGGCCAGGGATATTAGGGCCAGGGATATTAGGGCCAGGGATTTTAGGGCAAGGGATATTAGGGCCAGGGAAAATAGAGCCAGGGATATTAGAGCAAGGGATATTAGGGCCAGGGATATTAGGGCCAGGGATATTAGGGCCAGGGATATTACGGCCAGGGATATTAGGGCCAGGGATATCAGGGCCAGGGATATCAGGGCCAGGGATATTAGGTCCAGGGATATTAGGGCCAGGGATATTAGGGCCAGGGATATTAGAGCCAGGGATATTAGGGCCAGGGATATTAGGGCCAGGGATATTAGGGCCAGGGAGATTAGGGCCAGCGTTATTAGGGCCAGGGATATTAGGGCCAGGGATATTATGGCCAGGGATATTAGGGCCAGGGATAATAGGGCCAGGGATATTAGGGCCAGCGATATTAGGGCCAGGGATATTAGGGCCAGGGATATTAGGGCCAGGGATATTAGGGCCAGGGATATTAGGGCCACGGATATTAGGGCCAGGGATGTTAGGGCCAGGGATATTAGGGCCAGGGATATTAGGGCCAGGGATATTAGGGCCAGGGATATTAGGGCAGGGATATTAGGGCCAGGGATATTAGGGCCAGGGATGTTAGGGCCAGGGTTATTAGCGCCAGGGATATTAGGGCCAGGGATATTAGGGCCAGGGTTATTAGGGCCAGGGATATTAGGGCCAGGGATATTAGGGGGAGGGATATTAGGGCCAGGGATATTAGGGCCAGGGATATTAGGGCCAGGGATATTAGGGCCAGGGATATTAGGGCCAGGGATATTAGGGCCAGGGATTTTAGGGCAAGGGATATTAGGGCCCAGGGATATTAGGGCCAGGGATTTTAGAGCCAGGGATATTAGGGCCAGGGATATTAGGGCCAGGGATATTAGGGCCAGGGATATTAGGGCCAGGGATATTAGGGCCAGGGATATCAGGGCCAGGGATATTAGGGCCAGGGATATTAGGGCCAGGGATATTAGGGCCAGGGATATTATGGCCAGGGATATTAGGGCCAGCGATATTAGGGCCAGGGATATTAGGGCCAGGGATATTAGGGCCAGGGATATTAGAGCCAGGGATATTAGGGCCAGGGATATTAGGGCCAGGGATATTAGAGCCAGGGATATTAGGGCCAGGGATTTTAGGGCAAGGGATATTAGGGCCAGGGATATTAGGGCCAGGGATATTAGAGCAAGGGATATTAGGGCGAGGGATATTAGGGCCAGGGATATTAGGGCCAGGGATATTAGGGCCAGGGATATTAGGGCCAGGGATATCAGGGCCAGGCATATCAGGGCCAGGGATATTATGTCCAGGGATATTAGGGCCAGGGATATTAGGGCCAGGGATATTAGAGCCAGGGATATTAGGGCCAGGGATATTAGGGCCAGGGATATTAGGGCCAGGGAGATTAGGGCCAGCGTTATTAGGGCCAGGGATATTAAGGCTAGGGATATTATGGCCAGGGATATTAGGGCCAGGGATATTAGGGCCAGGGATATTAGGGCCAGGGATATCAGGGCCAGGGATATCAGGGCCAGGGATATTAGGGCCAGGGATATTAGGGCCAGGGATATTATGGCCAGGGATATTAGGGCCAGCGATATTAGTGCCAGGGATATTAGGGCCAGGGATATTAGGGCCAGGGATATTAGAGCCAGGGATATTAGGGCCAGGGATATTAGGGCCAGGGATATTAGGGCCCAGGGATATTAGGGCCAGGGATTTTAGAGCCAGGGATATTAGGGCCAGGGATATTAGGGCCAGGGATATTAGGGCCAGGGATATTAGGGCCAGGGATATTAGGGCCAGGGATATCAGGGCCAGGGATATTAGGGCCAGGGATATTAGGGCCAGGGATATTAGGGCCAGGGATATTATGGCCAGGGATATTAGGGCCAGCGATATTAGTGCCAGGGATATTAGGGCCAGGGATATTAGGGCCAGGGATATTAGAGCCAGGGATTTTAGGGCCAGGGATATTAGGGCCAGGGATATTAGGGCCAGGGATATTAGGGCCAGGGATTTTAGGGCAAGGGATATTAGGGCCAGGGATATTAGGGCCAGGGATATTAGAGCAAGGGATATTAGGGCCAGGGATATTAGGGCCAGGGATATTAGGGCCAGGGATATTAGGGCCAGGGATATTAGGTCCAGGGATATCAGGGCCAGGGATATCAGGGCCAGGGATATTAGGTCCAGGGATATTAGGGCCAGGGATATTAGGGCCAGGGATATTAGAGCCAGGGATATTAGGGCCAGGGATATTAGGGCCAGGGATATTAGGGCCAGGGAGATTAGGGCCAGCGTTATTAGGGCCAGGGATATTAAGGCCAGGGATATTATGGCCAGGGATATTAGGGCCAGGGATATTAGGGCCAGCGATATTAGGGCCAGGGATATTAGGGCCAGGGATATTAGGGCCAGGGATATTAGGGCCAGGGATATTAGGGCCACGGATATTAGGGCCAGGGATATTAGGGCCAGGGATATTAGGGCCAGGGATATTAGGGCCAGGGATGTTAGGGCCAGGGATATTAGGGCCAGGGATATAAGGGCCAGGGATATTAGGGCCAGGCATATTATGGCCAGGGATATTAGGGCCAGGGATATTAGGGCAAGGGATATTAAGGCCACGGATATTAGGGCCAGGGATATTATGGCAAGGGATATTAGGGCCAGGGATATTAGGGCCAGGGATATTAGGGCCAGGGATATTAGGTCCAGGGATATTAGGGCCAGGGATATTAGGGCCAGGGATATTAGGGCCAGGGATATTAGGGCCAGGGATATTAGGGCCAGCGATATTAGGGCCAGGGATATTAGGGCCAGGGATATTAGGGCCAGGGATATTAGAGCCAGGCATATTAGGGCCAGGGATATTAGAGCCAGGGATATTAGGGCCAGGGATATTAGGGCCAGGGATATTAGGGCCAGGGATATTAGGGCCAGGGATATTAGGGCCAGGGATATTAGGCCCAGGGATATTAGGGCCAGGGATTTTAGGGCCAGGGATATTAGGGCCAGGGATTTTAGGGCAAGGGATATTAGGGCCAGGGATATTAGGGCCAGGGATATTAGGGCCAGGGATATTAGGGCCAGGGATATAAGGGCCAGGGATATTAGGGCCAGGCATATTATGGCCAGGGATATTAGGGCCAGGGATATTAAGGCAAGGGATATTAGGGCCACGGATATTAGGGCCAGGGATATTAGGGCAAGGGATATTAGGGCCAGGGATATTAGGGCCAGGGATATTAGGGCCAGGGATATTAGGTCCAGGGATGTTAGGACCAGGGATATTAGGGCCAGGGATATTAGGGCCAGGGATATTAGGGCCAGGGATATTAGGGCCAGCGATATTAGGGCCAGGGATATTAGGGCCAGGGATATTAGGGCCAGGGATATTAGAGCCAGGCATATTAGGGCCAGGGATATTAGAGCCAGGGATATTAGGGCCAGGGATATTAGGGCCAGGGATATTAGGGCCTGGGATATTAGGGCCAGGGATATTAGGGCCAGGGATATTAGGGCCAGGGATATTAGGGCCAGGGATATTAGGGCCAGGGATTTTAGGGCCAGGGATATTAGGGGCAGGGATATTAGGGCCAGGGATATTAGGGCCAGGGATATTAGGGCCAGGGATATTAGGGCCAGGCATATTATGCCCAGGGATATTAGGGCCAGGGATATTAGGGCCAGGGATATTAGGGCCAGGGATATTAAGGCCGGGGATATTAGGCCCAGGGATATTAGGGCCAGGGATATTAGGGCCAGCGATGTTAGGGCCAGGGATATTAGGGCCAGGGATATTAGGGCCAGGGATATTAGGGCCAGGGATATTAGGGCCAGGGATATTATGGCCAGGGATATTAGGGCCAGCGATATTAGGGCCAGGGATATTAGAGCCAGGGATATTAGGGCCAGGGATATTAGGGCCAGGGATATTAGGGCCAGGGATATTAGGGCCAGGGATTTTAGGGCAAGGGATATTAGGGCCAGGGATATTAGGGCCAGGGATATTAGGGCCAGGGATATTAGGGCAGGGATATTAGGTCCAGGGATATTAGGGCCAGGGATATTAGGGCCAGGGATGTTAGGGCCAGGGATATTAGCGCCAGGGATATTAGGGCCAGGGATATTAGGGCCAGGGTTATTAGTGCCAGGGATATTAGGGCCAGGGATATTAGGGCGAGGGATATTAGGGCCAGGGATATTAGGGCCAGGGATATTAGGGCCAGGGATATTAGGGCCAGGGATATTAGGGCCAGGGATATTAGGGCCAGTGATTTTG
This sequence comes from Petromyzon marinus, assembly GCF_048934315.1. Classification (NCBI taxonomy): domain Eukaryota; kingdom Metazoa; phylum Chordata; class Hyperoartia; order Petromyzontiformes; family Petromyzontidae; genus Petromyzon; species Petromyzon marinus. The sequence goes on from NW_027423018.1 coordinate 476,206, forward strand.
GGGCAAGGGATATTAGGGCCCAGGGATATTAGGGCCAGGGATATTAGAGCCAGGGATATTAGGGCCAGGGATATTAGGGCCAGGGATATTAGGGCCAGGGATATTAGGGCCAGGGATATCAGGGCCAGGGATATTAGGGCCAGGAATATTAGGGCCAGGGATATTAGGGCCAGGGATATTATGGCCTGGGATATTAGAGCCAGCGATATTAGGGCCAGGGATATTAGGGCCAGGGATATTAGGGCCAGGGATATTAGAGCCAGGGATATTAGGGCCAGGGATATTAGGGCCAGGGATTTTAGAGCCAGGGATATTAGGGCCAGGGATATTAGGGCCAGGGATATTAGGGCCAGGGATTTTAGAGCCAGGGATATTAGGGCCAGGGATATTAGGGCCAGGGATATTAGGGCCAGGGATATTAGGGCCAGGGATATCAGGGCCAGGGATATTAGGGCCAGGGATATTAGGGCCAGGGATATTAGGGCCATGGATATTATGGCCAGGGATATTAGGGCCAGGGATATTAGGGCCAGGGATATTAGGGCCAGGGATATTAGAGCCAGGGATATTAGGGCCAGGGATATTAGGGCCAGGGATATTAGGGCCAGGGATATTAGGGCCAGGGATTTTAGGGCAAGGGATATTAGGGCCAGGGAAATTAGAGCCAGGGATATTAGAGCAAGGGATATTAGGGCCAGGGATATTAGGGCCAGGGATATTAGGGCCAGGGATATTACGGCCAGGGATATTAGGGCCAGGGATATCAGGGCCTGGGATATCAGGGCCAGGGATATTAGGTCCAGGGATATTAGGGCCAGGGATATTAGGGCCAGGGATATTAGAGCCAGGGATATTAGGGCCAGGGATATTAGGGCCAGGGATATTAGGGCCAGGGATATTAGGGCCAGGGATATTAGGGCCAGGGATATCAGGGCCAGGGATATCAGGGCCAGGGATATGAGGGCCAGGGATATTAGGGCCAGGGATATTAGGGCCAGGGATATTAGGGCCAGGGATATTAGGGCCAGGGATATTAGGGCCAGGGATATTAGGGCCAGGGAGATTAGGGCCAGCGTTATTAGGGCCAGGGATATTAGGGCCAGGGATATTATGGCCAGGGATATTAGGGCCAGGGATATTAGGGCCAGGGATATTAGGGCCAGGGATATTAGGGCCAGGGATATTAGGGCCAGGGATATTAGGGCCAGGGATATTAGGGCCAGGGATATTAGGGCCACGGATATTAGGGCCAGGGATTTTAGGGCCAGGGATATTAGGGCCATGGATATTAGCGCCAGGGATATTAGGGCCAGGGATATTAGGGCCAGGGATATAAGGGCCAGGGATATTAGGGCCAGGCATATTATGGCCAGGGATATTAGGGCCAGGGATATTAGGGCAAGGGATATTAGGGCCAGGGATATTAGGGCCAGGGATATTAGGGCCAGGGATAAAAGGGCCAGGAATATTAGGGCCAGGCATATTATGCCCAGGGATATTAGGGCCAGGGATATTAGGGCCAGGGATATTAGGGCCAGGGAAATTAAGGCCAGGGATTTTAGGGCCAGGGATATTAGGGCCAGGGATATTAGGGCAGGGATATTAGGTCCAGGGATATTAGGGCCAGGGATATTAGGGCCAGGGATGTTAGGGACAGGGATATTAGCGCCAGGGATATTAGGGCCAGGGATATTAGGGCCAGGGTTATTAGGGCCAGGAAAATTAGGGCCAGGGATATTAGGGCGAGGGATATTAGGGCCAGGGATATTAGGGCCAGGGATATTAGGGCCAGGGATATTAGGGCCAGGGATATTAGGGCCAGGGATTTTAGGGCAAGGGATATTAGGGCCCAGGGATATTAGGGCCAGGGATATTAGAGCCAGGGATATTAGGGCCAGGGATATTAGGGCCAGGGATATTAGGGCCAGGGATATTAGGGTCAGGGATATCAGGGCCAGGGATATTAGGGCCAGGGATATTAGGGCCAGGGATATTAGGGCCAGGGATATTATGGCCAGGGATATTAGGGCCAGCGATATTAGGGCCAGGGATATTAGGGCCAGGGATATTAGGGCCAGGGATATTAGAGCCAGGGATATTAGGGCCAGGGATATTAGGGCCAGGGATATTAGGGCCAGGGATATTAGGGCCAGGGATTTTAGGGCAAGGGATATTAGGGCCAGGGATATTAGGGCCAGGGATATTAGAGCCAGGGATATTAGGGCCAGGGATATTAGGGCCAGGGATATTAGGGCCAGGGATATTAGGGCCAGGGATATCAGGGCCAGGGATATCAGGGCCAGGGATATTAGGGCCAGGGATATTAGGGCCAGGGATATTAGGGCCAGGGATATTAGGGCCAGGGATATTAGGGCGAGGGATATTAGGGCCAGGGATATTAGGGCCAGGGATATTAGGGCCAGGGATATTAGGGCCAGGGATATTAGGGCCAGGGATATTAGGGCCAGGGATATTAGGGCCACGGATATTAGGGCCAGGGATATTAGGGCCAGGGATATTAGGGCCAGGGATATTAGGGCCAGGGATATTAGGGCCAGGGATATAAGGGCCAGGGATATTAGGGCCAGGCATATTATGGCCAGGGATATTAGGGCCAGGGATATTAGGGCAAGGGATATTAGGGCCAGGGATATTAGGGCCAGGGATATTAGGGCAAGGGATATTAGGGCCAGGGATATTAGGGCCAGGGATATTAGGGCCAGGGATATTAGGTCCAGGGATATTAGGGCCAGGGATATTAGGGCCAGGGATATTAGGGTCAGGGATATTATGGCCAGGGATATTAGGGCCAGGGATATTAGGGCCAGCGATATTAGGGCCAGGGATATTATGGCCAGGGATATTAGGGCCAGGGATATTAGAGCCAGGCATATTAGGGCCAGGGATATTAGGGCCAGGGATATTAGGGCCAGGGATATTAGGGCCAGGGATATTAGGGCCTGGGATATTAGGGCCAGGGATATTAGGGCCAGGGATATTAGGGCCAGGGATATTAGGGCCAGGGATATTAGGGCCAGGGATATTAGGGCCAGGGATATCAGGGCCAGGGATTTTAGGGCCAGGGATATTAGGGCCAGGGATATTAGGGCCAGGGATATTAGGGCCAGGGATATTAGGGCCAGGGATGTTAGGGCCAGGGATATTGTGGCCAGGGATTTTAGGGCCTGGGATATTAGGGCCAGGGATATTAGGGCCAGGGATATTAGGGCCAGGGATATTAGGGCCAGGGATATTAGGGTCAGGGATATTATGGCCAGGGATATTAGGGCCAGGGATATTAGGGCCAGCGATATTAGGGCCAGGTATATTACGGCCAGGGATATTAGGGCCAGGGATATTAGAGCCAGGCATATTAGGGCCAGGGATATTAGGGCCAGGGATATTAGGGCCAGGGATATTAGGGCCAGGGATATTAGGGCCTGGGATATTAGGGCCAGGGATATTAGGGCCAGGGATATTAGGGCCAGGGATTTTAGGGCCAGGGATATTAGGGCCAGGGATATTAGGGCCAGGGATATCAGGGCCAGGGATTTTAGGGCCAGGGATATTAGGGCCAGGGATATTAGGGCCAGGGATATTAGGGCCAGGGATATTAGGGCCAGGGATGTTAGGGCCAGGGATATTGTGGCCAGGGATTTTAGGGCCTGGGATATTAGGGCCAGGGATATTAGGGCCAGTGATATTATGGCCAGGGATTTTAGGGCCAGGGATATTAGGGCCAGGGATTTTAGGGCAAGGGATATTAGGGCCAGGGATATTAGGGCCAGGGATATTAGGGCCAGGGATATTAGGGCCAGGGATATTAGGGCCAGGGATATTAGGGCCAGGGATATTAGGGCCAGGGATATTAGGGCCAGGGATTTTAGGGCAAGGGATATTAGGGCCAGGGATATTAGGGCCAGGGATATTAGAGCCAGGGATATTAGGGCCAGGGATATTAGGGTCAGGGATATTAGGGCCAGGGATATTAGGGCCAGGGATATTAGGGCCAGGGATATCAGGGCCAGGGATATCAGGGCCAGGGATATTAAGGCCAGAGATATTAGGGCCAGGGATATTAGGGCCAGGGATATTAGGGCCAGGGATATTAGGGCCAGGGATATTAGGGCCAGGGATATCAGGGCCAGGGAGATTAGGGCCAGCGTTATTAGGGCCAGGGATATTAGGGCCAGGGATATTATGGCCAGGGATATTAGGGCCAGGGATATTAGGGCCAGGGTTATTAGGGCCAGGGATATTAGGGCCAGGGATATTAGGGCCAGGGATATTAGGGCCAGGGATATTAGGGCCACGGATATTAGGGCCAGGGATATTAGGGCCAGGGATATTAGGGCCAGGGATATTAGGGCCAGGGATATTAGGGCCAGGGATATTAGGGCCAGGGATATAAGGGCCAGGGATATTAGGGCCAGGCATATTATGGCCAGGGATATTAGGGCCAGGGATTTTAGGGCAAGGGATATTAGGGCCAGGGATATTAGGGCCAGGGATATTAGGGCAAGGGATATTAGGGCCAGGGATATTAGGGCCAGGGATATTATGGCCAGGGATATTAGGTCCAGGGATATTAGGGCCAGGGATATTAGGGCCAGGGATATTAGGGCCAGGGATATTAGGGCCAGGGATATTAGGGCCAGGGATATTAGGGCCAGGGATATTAGGGCCAGGGATATTAGGGCCAGCGATATTAGGGCCAGGGATATTACGGCCAGGGATAGTAGGGCCAGGGATATTAGAGCCAGGCCTATTAGGGCCAGGGATATTAGGGCCAGGGATATTAGGGCCAGGGATATTAGGGCCAGGGATATTAGGGCCTGGGATATTAGGGCCAGGGATATTAGGGCCAGGGATATTAGGGCCAGGGATATTAGGGCCAGGGATATTAGGGCCAGGGATTTTAGGACCAGGGATATTAGGGGGCAGGGATATTAGGGCCAGGGATATTAGGGCCAGGGATATTACGGCCAGGGATATAAGGGCCAGGGATATTAGGGCCAGGCATATTATGCCCAGGGATATTAGGGCCAGGGATATTAGGGCCAGCGATATTAGGGCCAGGGATATTAAGGCCGGGGATATTAGGCCCAGGGATATTAGGGCAGGGATATTAGGTCAGGGATATCAGGGCCAGGGATATTAGGGCCAGGGATATTAGGGCCAGGGATATTAGGGCCAGGGATATTAGGGCCAGGGATATTAGGGCCAGGGATATTAGGGCCAGGGATATTAGGGCCAGGGATATTAGGGCCAGGGATATTAGGGCCAGGGATTTTAGGGCAAGGGATATTAGGGCCAGGGATATTAGGGCCAGGGATATTAGAGCCAGGGATATTAGGGCCAGGGATATTAGGGCCAGGGATATTAGGGCCAGGGATATTAGGGCCAGGGATATTAGGGCCAGGGATATCAGGGCCAGGGATATCAGGGCCAGGGATATGAGGGCCAGGGATATTACGGCCAGGGATAATAGGGCCAGGGATATAAGGGCCAGGGATATTAGGGCCAGGCATATAATGCCCAGGGATATTAGGGCCAGGGATATTAGGGCCAGCGATATTAGGGCCAGGGATATTAAGGCCGGGGATATTAGGCCCAGGGATATTAGGGCCAGGGATATTAGGGCCAGCGATGTTAGGGCCAGGGATATTAGGGCCAGGGATATTAGGGCCAGGGATATTAGGGCAGGGATATTAGGTCAGGGATATTAGGGCCAGGGATATTAGGGCCAGGGATATTAGGGCCAGGGATATTAGGGCCAGGGATATTAGGGCCAGGGATATTAGGGCCAGGGATATTGGTGCCAGGGATATTAGGGCCAGGGATATTAGGGCCAGGGATTTTAGGGCCTGGGATATTAGGGCCAGGGATATTAGGGCCAGGGATATTAGGGCCAGGGATATTAGGGCCAGGGATATTAGGGCCAGGGATATTAGGGCCAGGGATATCAGGGCCAGGGATTTTAGGGCCAGGGATATTAGGGCCAGGGATATTAGGGCCAGGGATATTAGGGCCAGGGATATTAGGGCCAGGGATGTTAGGGCCAGGGATATTGTGGCCAGGGATTTTAGGGCCTGGGATATTAGGGCCAGGGATATTAGGGCCAGGGATATTAGGGCCAGGGATATTAGGGCCAGGGATATTAGGGTCAGGGATATTATGGCCAGGGATATTAGGGCCAGGGATATTAGGGCCAGCGATATTAGGGCCAGGTATATTACGGCCAGGGATATTAGGGCCAGGGATATTAGAGCCAGGCATATTAGGGCCAGGGATATTAGGGCCAGGGATATTAGGGCCAGGGATATTAGGGCCAGGGATATTAGGGCCTGGGATATTAGGGCCAGGGATATTAGGGCCAGGGATATTAGGGCCAGGGATTTTAGGGCCAGGGATATTAGGGCCAGGGATATTAGGGCCAGGGATATCAGGGCCAGGGATTTTAGGGCCAGGGATATTAGGGCCAGGGATATTAGGGCCAGGGATATTAGGGCCAGGGATATTAGGGCCAGGGATGTTAGGGCCAGGGATATTGTGGCCAGGGATTTTAGGGCCTGGGATATTAGGGCCAGGGATATTAGGGCCAGTGATATTATGGCCAGGGATTTTAGGGCCAGGGATATTAGGGCCAGGGATTTTAGGGCAAGGGATATTAGGGCCAGGGATATTAGGGCCAGGGATATTAGGGCCAGGGATATTAGGGCCAGGGATATTAGGGCCAGGGATATTAGGGCCAGGGATATTAGGGCCAGGGATATTAGGGCCAGGGATTTTAGGGCAAGGGATATTAGGGCCAGGGATATTAGGGCCAGGGATATTAGAGCCAGGGATATTAGGGCCAGGGATATTAGGGTCAGGGATATTAGGGCCAGGGATATTAGGGCCAGGGATATTAGGGCCAGGGATATCAGGGCCAGGGATATCAGGGCCAGGGATATTAAGGCCAGAGATATTAGGGCCAGGGATATTAGGGCCAGGGATATTAGGGCCAGGGATATTAGGGCCAGGGATATTAGGGCCAGGGATATCAGGGCCAGGGAGATTAGGGCCAGCGTTATTAGGGCCAGGGATATTAGGGCCAGGGATATTATGGCCAGGGATATTAGGGCCAGGGATATTAGGGCCAGGGTTATTAGGGCCAGGGATATTAGGGCCAGGGATATTAGGGCCAGGGATATTAGGGCCAGGGATATTAGGGCCACGGATATTAGGGCCAGGGATATTAGGGCCAGGGATATTAGGGCCAGGGATATTAGGGCCAGGGATATTAGGGCCAGGGATATTAGGGCCAGGGATATAAGGGCCAGGGATATTAGGGCCAGGCATATTATGGCCAGGGATATTAGGGCCAGGGATTTTAGGGCAAGGGATATTAGGGCCAGGGATATTAGGGCCAGGGATATTAGGGCAAGGGATATTAGGGCCAGGGATATTAGGGCCAGGGATATTATGGCCAGGGATATTAGGTCCAGGGATATTAGGGCCAGGGATATTAGGGCCAGGGATATTAGGGCCAGGGATATTAGGGCCAGGGATATTAGGGCCAGGGATATTAGGGCCAGGGATATTAGGGCCAGCGATATTAGGGCCAGGGATATTACGGCCAGGGATAGTAGGGCCAGGGATATTAGAGCCAGGTCTATTAGGGCCAGGGATATTAGGGCCAGGGATATTAGGGCCAGGGATATTAGGGCCAGGGATATTAGGGCCTGGGATATTAGGGCCAGGGATATTAGGGCCAGGGATATTAGGGCCAGGGATATTAGGGCCAGGGATATTAGGGCCAGGGATTTTAGGACCAGGGATATTAGGGGGCAGGGATATTAGGGCCAGGGATATTAGGGCCAGGGATATTACGGCCAGGGATATAAGGGCCAGGGATATTAGGGCCAGGCATATTATGCCCAGGGATATTAGGGCCAGGGATATTAGGGCCAGCGATATTAGGGCCAGGGATATTAAGGCCGGGGATATTAGGCCCAGGGATATTAGGGCAGGGATATTAGGTCAGGGATATCAGGGCCAGGGATATTAGGGCCAGGGATATTAGGGCCAGGGATATTAGGGCCAGGGATATTAGGGCCAGGGATATTAGGGCCAGGGATATTAGGGCCAGGGATATTAGGGCCAGGGATATTAGGGCCAGGGATATTAGGGCCAGGGATTTTAGGGCAAGGGATATTAGGGCCAGGGATATTAGGGCCAGGGATATTAGAGCCAGGGATATTAGGGCCAGGGATATTAGGGCCAGGGATATTAGGGCCAGGGATATTAGGGCCAGGGATATTAGGGCCAGGGATATCAGGGCCAGGGATATCAGGGCCAGGGATATGAGGGCCAGGGATATTACGGCCAGGGATAATAGGGCCAGGGATATAAGGGCCAGGGATATTAGGGCCAGGCATATAATGCCCAGGGATATTAGGGCCAGGGATATTAGGGCCAGCGATATTAGGGCCAGGGATATTAAGGCCGGGGATATTAGGCCCAGGGATATTAGGGCCAGGGATATTAGGGCCAGCGATGTTAGGGCCAGGGATATTAGGGCCAGGGATATTAGGGCCAGGGATATTAGGGCAGGGATATTAGGTCAGGGATATTAGGGCCAGGGATATTAGGGCCAGGGATATTAGGGCCAGGGATATTAGGGCCAGGGATATTAGGGCCAGGGATATTAGGGCCAGGGATATTGGTGCCAGGGATATTAGGGCCAGGGATATTAGGGCCAGGGATTTTAGGGCAAGGGATATTAGGGCCAGGGATATTAGGGCCAGGGATATTAGAGCCAGGGATATTAGGGCCAGGGATATTAGGGCCAGGGATATTAGGGCCAGGGATATTAGGGCCAGGGATATTAGGGCCAGGGATATCAGGGCCAGGGATATCAGGGCCAGGGATATGAGGGCCAGGGATATTACGGCCAGGGATATTAGGGCCAGGGATATTAGGGCCAGGGATGTTAGGGCCAGGGATATTAGGGCCAGGGAGATTAGGGCCAGCGTTATTAGGGCCAGGGATATTAGGGCCAGGGATATTATGGCCAGGGATATTAGGGCCAGGGATATTAGGGCCAGGGATATTAGGGCCAGGGATATTAGGGCCAGGGATATTAGGGCCAGGGATATTAGGGCCACGGATATTAGGGCCAGGGATATTAGGGCCAGGGATATTAGGGCCAGGGATATTAGCACCAGGGATATTAGGGCCAGGGATATTAGGGCCAGGGATATAAGGGCCAGGGATATTAGGGCCAGGCATATTATGGCCAGCGAAATTAGGGCCAGGGATATTAGGGCAAGGGATATTAGGGCCAGGGATATTAGGGCCAGGGATATTAGCGCAAGGGATATTAGGGCCAGGGATATTAGGGCCAGGGATATTAGGGCCAGGGATATTAGGTCCAGGGATATTAGGGCCAGGGATATTAGGGCCAGGGATGTTAGGGCCAGGGATATTAGGGCCAGGGATATTAGGGCCAGGGATATTAGGGCCAGGGATATTGCGGCCAGCGATATTAGGGCCAGGGATATTAGGGCCAGAGATATTAGGGCCAGGGATATTAGAGCCAGGCATATTAGGGCCAGGGATATTAGGGCCAGGGATATTAGGGCCAGGGATATTAGGGCCAGGGATATTAGGGCCTGGGATATTTGGGTCAGGGATATTAGGGCCAGGGATATTAGGGCCAGGGATATTAGGGCCAGGGATATTAGGGCCAGGGATTTTAGGGCCAGGGATATTAGGGGCAGGGATATTAGGGCCAGGGATATTAGGGCCAGGGATATTAGGGCCAGGGATATAAAGGCCAGGAATATTAGGGCCAGGCATATTATGCTCCGGGATATTAGGGCCAGGGATATTAGGGCCAGGGATATTAGGGCCAGGGATATTAAGGCCAGGGATATTAGGGCCAGGGATATTAGGGCCAGGGATATTAGGGCAGGGATATTAGGTCCAGGGATATTAGGGCCAGGGATATTAGGGCAAGGGATATTAGGGCCAGGGATATTAGGGCCAGGGATATTAGGGCCAGGGATATTAGGTCCAGGGATATTAGGGCCAGGGATATTAGGGCCAGGGATATTAGGGCCAGGGATATTAGGGCCAGGGATATTAGGGCCAGGGATATTAGGGCCAGGGATATTAGGGCCAGGGATATTAGGGCCAGCGATATTAGGGCCAGGGATATTAGGGCCAGGGATAGTAGGGCCAGGGATATTAGAGCCCGGCATATTAGGGCCAGGGATATTAGGGCCAGGGATATTAGGGCCAGGAATATTAGGGCCAGGGATATTAGGGCCTGGGATATTAGGGCCAGGGATATTAGGGCCAGGGATATTAGGGCCAAGGATATTAGGGCCAGGGATATTAGGGCCAGGGATTTTAGGGCCAGGGATATTAGGGGCAGGGATATTAGGGCCAGGGATATTAGGGCCAGGGATATTAGGGCCAGGGATATAAGGGCCAGGGATATTAGGGCCAGGCATATTATGCCCAGGGATATTAGGGTCAGGGATATTAGGGCCAGGGATATTAGGGCCAGGGATATTAAGGCCGGGGATATTAGGCCCAGGGATATTAGGGCCAGGGATATTAGGGCCAGCGATGTTAGGGCCAGGGATATTAGCACAAGGGATATTAGGGCCAGGGATATTAGGGCCAGGGATATTAGGGCAGGGATATTAGGTCAGGGATATTAGGGCTAGGGATATTAGGGCCAGGGATATTAGGGCCAGGGATATTAGGGCCAGGGATATTAGGGCCAGGGATTTTAGGGCCAGGGATATTAAGGCCAGGGATATTAGGGCCAGGGATATTAGGGCCAGGGATATTAGGGCCAGGGATATTAGGGCCAGGGATTTTAGGGCAAGGGATATTAGGGCCAGGGATATTAGGGCCAGGGATATTAGGGCCAGGGATATTAAGGCCAGGGATATTAGGGCCAGGGATATTAGGGCCAGGGATATTAGGGCAGGGATATTAGGTCCAGGGATATTAGGGCCAGGGATATTAGGGCAAGGGATATTAGGGCCAGGGATATTAGGGCCAGGGATATTAGGGCCAGGGATATTAGGTCCAGGGATATTAGGGCCAGGGATATTAGGGCCAGGGATATTAGGGCCCGGGATATTAGGGCCAGGGATATTAGGGCCAGGGATATTAGGGCCAGGGATATTAGGGCCAGGGATATTAGGGCCAGCGATATTAGGGCCAGGGATATTAGGGCCAGGGATAGTAGGGCCAGGGATATTAGAGCCCGGCATATTAGGGCCAGGGATATTAGGGCCAGGGATATTAGGGCCAGGAATATTAGGGCCAGGGATATTAGGGCCTGGGATATTAGGGCCAGGGATATTAGGTCCAGGGATATTAGGGCCAGGGATATTAGGGCCAGGGATATTAGGGCCAGGGATTTTAGGGCCAGGGATATTAGGGGCAGGGATATTAGGGCCAGGGATATTAGGGCCAGGGATATTAGGGCCAGGGATATTAGGGCCAGGGATATTAGGGCCAGGGATTTTAGGGCCAGGGATATTAGGGGCAGGGATATTAGGGCCAGGGATATTAGGGCCAGGGATATTAAGGCCGGGGATATTAGGCCCAGGGATATTAGGGCCAGGGATATTAGGGCCAGCGATGTTAGGGCCAGGGATATTAGCACAAGGGATATTAGGGCCAGGGATATTAGGGCCAGGGATATTAGGGCAGGGATATTAGGTCAGGGATATTAGGGCTAGGGATATTAGGGCCAGGGATATTAGGGCCAGGGATATTAGGGCCAGGGATATTAGGGCCAGGGATTTTAGGGCCAGGGATATTAGGGCCAGGGATATTAGGGCCAGGGATATTAGGGCCAGGGATATTAGGGCCAGGGATATTAGGGCCAGGGATTTTAGGGCAAGGGATATTAGGGCCAGGGATATTAGGGCCAGGGATATTAGAGCCAGGGATATTAGGGCCAGGGATATTAGGGCCAGGGATATTAGGGCCAGGGATATTAGGGCCAGGGATATTAGGGCCAGGGATATCAGGGCCAGGGATATCAGGGCCAGGGATATGAGGGCCAGGGATATTAGGGCCAGGGATATTAGGGCCAGGGATATTAGGGCCAGGGATATTAGGGCCAGGGATATTAGGGCCAGGGATATTAGGGCCAGGGAGATTAGGGCCAGCGTTATTAGGGCCAGGGATATTAGGGCCAGGGATATTATGGCCAGGGATATTAGGGCCAGGGATATTAGGGCCAGGGATATTAGGGCCAGGGATATTAGGGCCAGGGATATTAGGGCCAGGGATATTAGGGCCAGGGATATTAGGGCCAGGGATATTAGGGCCACGGATATTAGGGCCAGGGATGTTAGGGCCAGGGATATTAGGGCCATAAATATTAGCGCCAGGGATATTAGGGCCAGGGATATTAGGGCCAGGGATATAAGGGCCAGGGATATTAGGGCCAGGCATATTATGGCCAGGGATATTAGGGCCAGGGATATTAGGGCAAGGGATATTAGGGCCAGGGATATTAGGGCCAGGGATATTAGGGCCAGGGATATAAGGGCCAGGAATATTAGGGCCAGGCATATTATGCCCAGGGATATTAGGGCCAGGGATATTAGGGCCAGGGATATTAGGGCCAGGGATATTAAGGCCAGGGATATTAGGGCCAGGGATATTAGGGCCAGGGATATTAGGGCAGGGATATTAGGTCCAGGGATATTAGGGCCAGGGATATTAGGGCCAGGGATGTTAGGGACAGGGATATTAGCGCCAGGGATATTAGGGCCAGGGATATTAGGGCCAGGGTTATTAGGGCCAGGGAAATTAGGGCCAGGGATATTAGGGCGAGGGATATTAGGGCCAGGGATATTAGGGCCAGGGATATTAGGGCCAGGGATATTAGGGCCAGGGATATTAGGGCCAGGGATTTTAGGGCAAGGGATATTAGGGCCCAGGGATATTAGGGCCAGGGATATTAGAGCCAGGGATATTAGGGCCAGGGATATTAGGGCCAGGGATATTAGGGCCAGGGATATTAGGGCCAGGGATATCAGGGCCAGGGATATTAGGGCCAGGGATATTAGGGCCAGGGATATTAGGGCCTGGGATATTATGGCCAGGGATATTAGGGCCAGCGATATTAGGGCCAGGGATATTAGGGCCAGGGATATTAGGGCCAGGGATATTAGAGCCAGGGATATTAGGGCCAGGGATATTAGGGCCAGGGATATTAGGGCCAGGGATATTAGGGCCAGGGATTTTAGGGCAAGGGATATTAGGGCCAGGGATATTAGGGCCAGGGATATTAGAGCCAGGGATATTAGGGCCAGGGATATTAGGGCCAGGGATATTAGGGCCAGGGATATTAGGGCCAGGGATATTAGGGCCAGGGATATCAGGGCCAGGGATATCAGGGCCAGGGATATCAGGGCCAGGGATATTAGGGCCAGGGATATTAGGGCCAGGGATATTAGGGCCAGGGATATTAGGGCCAGGGATATTAGGGCCAGGGATATTAGGGCCAGGGATATTAGGGCCAGGGATATTAGGGCCACGGATATTAGGGCCAGGGATATTAGGGCCAGGGATATTAGGGCCAGGGATATTAGGGCCAGGGATATTAGGGCCAGGGATATTAGGGCCAGGGATATAAGGGCCAGGGATATTAGGGCCAGGCATATTATGGCCAGGGATATTAGGGCCAGGGATATTAGGGCAAGGGATATTAGGGCCAGGGATATTAGGGCCAGGGATATTAGGGCAAGGGATATTAGGGCCAGGGATATTAGGGCCAGGGATATTAGGGCCAGGGATATTAGGTCCAGGGATATTAGGGCCAGGGATATTAGGGCCAGGGATATTAGGGCCAGGGATATTAGGGCCAGGGATATTAGGGTCAGGGATATTATGGCCAGGGATATTAGGGCCAGGGATATTAGGGCCAGCGATATTAGGGCCAGGGATATTACGGCCAGGGATATTAGGGCCAGGGATATTAGAGCCAGGCATATTAGGGCCAGGGATATTAGGGCCAGGGATATTAAGGCCAGGGATATTAGGGCCAGGGATATTAGGGCCTGGGATATTAGGGCCAGGGATATTAGGGCCAGGGATATTAGGGCCAGGGATATTAGGGCCAGGGATATTAGGGCCAGGGATTTTAGGGCCAGGGATATTAGGGGCAGGGATATTAGGGCCAGGGATATTAGGGCCAGGGATATTAAGGCCAGGGATATAAGGGCCAGGGATATTAGGGCCAGGCGTATTATGCCCAGGGATATTAGGGCCAGGGATATTAGGGCCAGGGATATTAGGGCCAGGGATATTAGGGCCAGGGATATTAGGGCCAGGGATATTAGGGCCAGGGAGATTAGGGCCAGCGTTATTAGGGCCAGGGATATTAGGGCCAGGGATATTATGGCCAGGGATATTAGGGCCAGGGATATTAGGGCCAGGGTTATTAGGGCCAGGGATATTAGGGCCAGGGATATTAGGGCCAGGGATATTAGGGCCAGGGATATTAGGGCCAGGGATATTAGCACCAGGGATATTAGGGCCAGGGATATTAGGGCCAGGGATATTAGGGCCAGGGATATAAGGGCCAGGGATATTAGGGCCAGGCATATTATGGCCAGCGAAATTAGGGCCAGGGATATTAGGGCAAGGGATATTAGGGCCAGGGATGTTAGGGCCAGGGATATTAGCGCAAGGGATATTAGGGCCAGGGATATTAGGGCCAGGGATATTAGGGCCAGGGATATTAGGTCCAGGGATATTAGGGCCAGGGATATTAGGGCCAGGGATGTTAGGGCCAGGGATATTAGGGCCAGGGATATTAGGGCCAGGGATATTAGGGCCAGGGATATTGCGGCCAGCGATATTAGGGCCAGGGATATTAGGGCCAGAGATATTAGGGCCAGGGATATTAGAGCCAGGCATATTAGGGCCAGGGATATTAGGGCCAGGGATATTAGGGCCAGGGATATTAGGGCCAGGGATATTAGGGCCTGGGATATTTGGGTCAGGGATATTAGGGCCAGGGATATTAGGGCCAGGGATATTAGGGCCAGGGATATTAGGGCCAGGGATTTTAGGGCCAGGGATATTAGGGGCAGGGATATTAGGGCCAGGGATATTAGGGCCAGGGATATTAGGGCCAGGGATTTAAAGGCCAGGAATATTAGGGCCAGGCATATTATGCCCCGGGATATTAGGGCCAGGGATATTAGGGCCAGGGATATTAGGGCCAGGGATATTAAGGCCAGGGATATTAGGGCCAGGGATATTAGGGCCAGGGATATTAGGGCAGGGATATTAGGTCCAGGGATATTAGGGCCAGGGATATTAGGGCAAGGGATATTAGGGCCAGGGATATTAGGGCCAGGGATATTAGGGCCAGGGATATTAGGTCCAGGGATATTAGGGCCAGGGATATTAGGGCCAGGGATATTAGGGCCAGGGATATTAGGGCCAGGGATATTAGGGCCAGGGATATTAGGGCCAGGGATATTAGGGCCAGGGATATTAGGGCCAGCGATATTAGGGCCAGGGATATTAGGGCCAGGGATAGTAGGGCCAGGGATATTAGAGCCCGGCATATTAGGGCCAGGGATATTAGGGCCAGGGATATTAGGGCCAGGAATATTAGGGCCAGGGATATTAGGGCCTGGGATATTAGGGCCAGGGATATTAGGGCCAGGGATATTAGGGCCAAGGATATTAGGGCCAGGGATATTAGGGCCAGGGATTTTAGGGCCAGGGATATTAGGGGCAGGGATATTAGGGCCAGGGATATTAGGGCCAGGGATATTAGGGCCAGGGATATAAGGGCCAGGGATATTAGGGCCAGGCATATTATGCCCAGGGATATTAGGGTCAGGGATATTAGGGCCAGGGATATTAGGGCCAGCGATGTTAGGGCCAGGGATATTAGCACAAGGGATATTAGGGCCAGGGATATTAGGGCCAGGGATATTAGGGCAGGGATATTAGGTCAGGGATATTAGGGCTAGGGATATTAGGGCCAGGGATATTAGGGCCAGGGATATTAGGGCCAGGGATATTAGGGCCAGGGATTTTAGGGCCAGGGATATTAAGGCCAGGGATATTAGGGCCAGGGATATTAGGGCCAGGGATATTAGGGCCAGGGATATTAGGGCCAGGGATTTTAGGGCAAGGGATATTAGGGCCAGGGATATTAGGGCCAGGGATATTAGGGCCAGGGATATTAAGGCCAGGGATATTAGGGCCAGGGATATTAGGGCCAGGGATATTAGGGCAGGGATATTAGGTCCAGGGATATTAGGGCCAGGGATATTAGGGCAAGGGATATTAGGGCCAGGGATATTAGGGCCAGGGATATTAGGGCCAGGGATATTAGGTCCAGGGATATTAGGGCCAGGGATATTAGGGCCAGGGATATTAGGGCCCGGGATATTAGGGCCAGGGATATTAGGGCCAGGGATATTAGGGCCAGGGATATTAGGGCCAGGGATATTAGGGCCAGCGATATTAGGGCCAGGGATATTAGGGCCAGGGATAGTAGGGCCAGGGATATTAGAGCCCGGCATATTAGGGCCAGGGATATTAGGGCCAGGGATATTAGGGCCAGGAATATTAGGGCCAGGGATATTAGGGCCTGGGATATTAGGGCCAGGGATATTAGGTCCAGGGATATTAGGGCCAGGGATATTAGGGCCAGGGATATTAGGGCCAGGGATATTAGGGCCAGGGATTTTAGGGCCAGGGATATTAGGGGCAGGGATATTAGGGCCAGGGATATTAGGGCCAGGGATATTAAGGCCGGGGATATTAGGCCCAGGGATATTAGGGCCAGGGATATTAGGGCCAGCGATGTTAGGGCCAGGGATATTAGCACAAGGGATATTAGGGCCAGGGATATTAGGGCCAGGGATATTAGGGCAGGGATATTAGGTCAGGGATATTAGGGCTAGGGATATTAGGGCCAGGGATATTAGGGCCAGGGATATTAGGGCCAGGGATATTAGGGCCAGGGATTTTAGGGCCAGGGATATTAGGGCCAGGGATATTAGGGGCAGGGATATTAGGGCCAGGGATATTAGGGCCAGGGATATTAGGGCCAGGGATTTTAGGGCAAGGGATATTAGGGCCAGGGATATTAGGGCCAGGGATATTAGAGCCAGGGATATTAGGGCCAGGGATATTAGGGCCAGGGATATTAGGGCCAGGGATATTAGGGCCAGGGATATTAGGGCCAGGGATATCAGGGCCAGGGATATCAGGGCCAGGGATATGAGGGCCAGGGATATTAGGGCCAGGGATATTAGGGCCAGGGATATTAGGGCCAGGGATATTAGGGCCAGGGATATTAGGGCCAGGGATATTAGGGCCAGGGAGATTAGGGCCAGCGTTATTAGGGCCAGGGATATTAGGGCCAGGGATATTATGGCCAGGGATATTAGGGCCAGGGATATTAGGGCCAGGGATATTAGGGCCAGGGATATTAGGGCCAGGGATATTAGGGCCAGGGATATTAGGGCCAGGGATATTAGGGCCAGGGATATTAGGGCCACGGATATTAGGGCCAGGGATGTTAGGGCCAGGGATATTAGGGCCATAAATATTAGCGCCAGGGATATTAGGGCCAGGGATATTAGGGCCAGGGATATAAGGGCCAGGGATATTAGGGCCAGGCATATTATGGCCAGGGATATTAGGGCCAGGGATATTAGGGCAAGGGATATTAGGGCCAGGGATATTAGGGCCAGGGATATTAGGGCCAGGGATATAAGGGCCAGGAATATTAGGGCCAGGCATATTATGCCCAGGGATATTAGGGCCAGGGATATTAGGGCCAGGGATATTAGGGCCAGGGATATTAAGGCCAGGGATATTAGGGCCAGGGATATTAGGGCCAGGGATATTAGGGCAGGGATATTAGGTCCAGGGATATTAGGGCCAGGGATATTAGGGCCAGGGATGTTAGGGACAGGGATATTAGCGCCAGGGATATTAGGGCCAGGGATATTAGGGCCAGGGTTATTAGGGCCAGGGAAATTAGGGCCAGGGATATTAGGGCGAGGGATATTAGGGCCAGGGATATTAGGGCCAGGGATATTAGGGCCAGGGATATTAGGGCCAGGGATATTAGGGCCAGGGATTTTAGGGCAAGGGATATTAGGGCCCAGGGATATTAGGGCCAGGGATATTAGAGCCAGGGATATTAGGGCCAGGGATATTAGGGCCAGGGATATTAGGGCCAGGGATATTAGGGCCAGGGATATCAGGGCCAGGGATATTAGGGCCAGGGATATTAGGGCCAGGGATATTAGGGCCT
The DNA here is from genome assembly GCF_048934315.1 of Petromyzon marinus. Classification (NCBI taxonomy): domain Eukaryota; kingdom Metazoa; phylum Chordata; class Hyperoartia; order Petromyzontiformes; family Petromyzontidae; genus Petromyzon; species Petromyzon marinus. The sequence continues at coordinate 494,540 of NW_027423018.1, forward strand.
GGGATATTATGGCCAGGGATATTAGGGCCAGCGATATTAGGGCCAGGGATATTAGGGCCAGGGATATTAGGGCCAGGGATATTAGAGCCAGGGATATTAGGGCCAGGGATATTAGGGCCAGGGATATTAGGGCCAGGGATATTAGGGCCAGGGATTTTAGGGCAAGGGATATTAGGGCCAGGGATATTAGGGCCAGGGATATTAGAGCCAGGGATATTAGGGCCAGGGATATTAGGGCCAGGGATATTAGGGCCAGGGATATTAGGGCCAGGGATATTAGGGCCAGGGATATCAGGGCCAGGGATATCAGGGCCAGGGATATTAGGGCCAGGGATATTAGGGCCAGGGATATTAGGGCCAGGGATATTAGGGCCAGGGATATTAGGGCCAGGGATATTAGGGCCAGGGATATTAGGGCCAGGGATATTAGGGCCAGGGATATTAGGGCCACGGATATTAGGGCCAGGGATATTAGGGCCAGGGATATTAGGGCCAGGGATATTAGGGCCAGGGATATTAGGGCCAGGGATATTAGGGCCAGGGATATAAGGGCCAGGGATATTAGGGCCAGGCATATTATGGCCAGGGATATTAGGGCCAGGGATATTAGGGCAAGGGATATTAGGGCCAGGGATATTAGGGCCAGGGATATTAGGGCAAGGGATATTAGGGCCAGGGATATTAGGGCCAGGGATATTAGGGCCAGGGATATTAGGTCCAGGGATATTAGGGCCAGGGATATTAGGGCCAGGGATATTAGGGCCAGGGATATTAGGGCCAGGGATATTAGGGTCAGGGATATTATGGCCAGGGATATTAGGGCCAGGGATATTAGGGCCAGCGATATTAGGGCCAGGGATATTACGGCCAGGGATATTAGGGCCAGGGATATTAGAGCCAGGCATATTAGGGCCAGGGATATTAGGGCCAGGGATATTAAGGCCAGGGATATTAGGGCCAGGGATATTAGGGCCTGGGATATTAGGGCCAGGGATATTAGGGCCAGGGATATTAGGGCCAGGGATATTAGGGCCAGGGATATTAGGGCCAGGGATTTTAGGGCCAGGGATATTAGGGGCAGGGATATTAGGGCCAGGGATATTAGGGCCAGGGATATTAAGGCCAGGGATATAAGGGCCAGGGATATTAGGGCCAGGCGTATTATGCCCAGGGATATTAGGGCCAGGGATATTAGGGCCAGGGATATTAGGGCCAGGGATATTAGGGCCAGGGATATTAGGGCCAGGGATATTAGGGCCAGGGAGATTAGGGCCAGCGTTATTAGGGCCAGGGATATTAGGGCCAGGGATATTATGGCCAGGGATATTAGGGCCAGGGATATTAGGGCCAGGGTTATTAGGGCCAGGGATATTAGGGCCAGGGATATTAGGGCCAGGGATATTAGGGCCAGGGATATTAGGGCCACGGATATTAGGGCCAGGGATATTAGGGCCAGCGTTATTAGGGCCAGGGATATTAGGGCCAGGGATATAAGGGCCAGGGATATTAGGGCCAGGCATATTATGGCCAGGGATATTAGGGCCAGGGATTTTAGGGCAAGGGATATTAGGGCCAGGGATATTAGGGCCAGGGATATTAGGGCAAGGGATATTAGGGCCAGGGATATTAGGGCCAGGGATATTAGGGCCAGGGATATTAGGGCCAGGGATATTAGGGCCAGGGATATTAGGGCCAGCGATATTAGGGCCAGGGATATTAGGGCCAGGGATAGTAGGGCCAGGGATATTAGAGCCAGGCCTATTAGGGCCAGGGATATTAGGGCCAGGGATATTAGGGCCAGGGATATTAGGGCCAGGGATATTAGGGCCTGGGATATTAGGGCCAGGGATATTAGGGCCAGGGATATTAGGGCCAGGGATATTAGGACCAGGGATATTAGGGCCAGGGATTTTAGGGCCAGGGATATTAGGGGCAGGGATATTAGGGCCATGGATATTAGGGCCAGGGATATTAGGGCCAGGGATATAAGGGCCAGGGATATTAGGGCCAGGCATATTATGCCCAGGGATATTAGGGCCAGGGATATTAGGGCCAGCGATATTAGGGCCAGGGATATTAAGGCCGGGGATATTAGGCCCAGGGATATTAGGGCCAGGGATATTAGGGCCAGCGATGCTAGGGCCAGGGATATTAGGGCCAGGGATATTAGGGCCAGGGATATTAGGGCAGGGATATTAGGTCAGGGATATTAGGGCCAGGGATATTAGGGCCAGGGATATTAGGGCCAGGGATATTAGGGCCAGGGATATTAGGGCCAGGGATATTAGGGCCAGGGATATTAGGGCCAGGGATATTAGGGCCAGGGATTTTAGGGCAAGGGATATTAGGGCCAGGGATATTAGAGCCAGGGATATTAGGGCCAGGGATATTAGGGCCAGGGATATTAGGGCCAGGGATATTAGGGCCAGGGATATTAGGGCCAGGGATATCAGGGCCAGGGATATCAGGGCCAGGGATATGAGGGCCAGGGATATTACGGCCAGGGATATTAGGGCCAGGGATATAAGGGCCAGGGATATTAGGGCCAGGCATATTATGCCCAGGGATATTAGGGCCAGGGATATTAGGGCCAGCGATATTAGGGCCAGGGATATTAAGGCCGGGGATATTAGGCCCAGGGATATTAGGGCCAGGGATATTAGGGCCAGCGATGTTAGGGCCAGGGATATTAGGGCCAGGGATATTAGGGCCAGGGATATTAGGGCAGGGATATTAGGTCAGGGATATTAGGGCCAGGGATATTAGGGCCAGGGATATTAGGGCCAGGGATATTAGGGCCAGGGATATTAGGGCCAGGGATATTAGGGCCAGGGATATTAAGGCCAGGGATATTAGGGCCAGGGATATTAGGGCCAGGGATATTAGGGCCAGGGATTTTAGGGCAAGGGATATTAGGGCCAGGGATATTAGGGCCAGGGATATTAGAGCCAGGGATATTAGGGCCAGGGATATTAGGGCCAGGGATATTAGGGCCAGGGATATTAGGGCCAGGGATATTAGGGCCAGGGATATCAGGGCCAGGGATATGAGGGCCAGGGATATTACGGCCAGGGATATTAGGGCCAGGGATATTAGGGCCAGGGATGTTAGGGCCAGGGATATTAGGGCCAGGGAGATTAGGGCCAGCGTTATTAGGGCCAGGGATATTAGGGCCAGGGATATTAGGGCCAGGGATATTAGGGCCAGGGATATTAGGGCCAGGGATATTAGGGCCACGGATATTAGGGCCAGGGATATTAGGGCCAGGGATATTAGGGCCAGGGATATTAGGGCCAGGGATATTAGGGCCAGGGATATTAGGGCCAGGGATATAAGGGCCAGGGATATTAGGGCCAGGCATATTATGGCCAGGGATATTAGGGCCAGGGATATTAGGGCAAGGGATATTAGGGCCAGGGATATTAGGGCCAGGGATATTAGGGCAAGGGATATTAGGGCCAGGGATATTAGGGCCAGGGATATTAGGGCCAGGGATATTAGGTCCAGGGATATTAGGGCCAGGGATATTAGGGCCAGGGATATTAGGGCCAGGGATATTAGGGCCAGGGATATTAGGGTCAGGGATATTATGGCCAGGGATATTAGGGCCAGGGATATTAGGGCCAGGGATATTAGGGCCAGGGATATCAGGGCCAGGGATATGAGGGCCAGGGATATTACGGCCAGGGATATTAGGGCCAGGGATATTAGGGCCAGGGATGTTAGGGCCAGGGATATTAGGGCCAGGGAGATTAGGGCCAGCGTTATTAGGGCCAGGGATATTAGGGCCAGGGATATTAGGGCCAGGGATATTAGGGCCAGGGATATTAGGGCCAGGGATATTAGGGCCACGGATATTAGGGCCAGGGATATTAGGGCCAGGGATATTAGGGCCAGGGATATTAGGGCCAGGGATATTAGGGCCAGGGATATAAGGGCCAGGGATATTAGGGCCAGGCATATTATGGCCAGGGATATTAGGGCCAGGGATATTAGGGCAAGGGATATTAGGGCCAGGGATATTAGGGCCAGGGATATTAGGGCAAGGGATATTAGGGCCAGGGATATTAGGGCCAGGGATATTAGGGCCAGGGATATTAGGTCCAGGGATATTAGGGCCAGGGATATTAGGGCCAGGGATATTAGGGCCAGGGATATTAGGGCCAGGGATATTAGGGTCAGGGATATTATGGCCAGGGATATTAGGGCCAGGGATATTAGGGCCAGCGATATTAGGGCCAGGGATATTACGGCCAGGGATATTAGGGCCAGGGATATTAGAGCCAGGCATATTAGGGCCAGGGATATTAGGGCCAGGGATATTAAGGCCAGGGATATTAGGGCCAGGGATATTAGGGCCTGGGATATTAGGGCCAGGGATATTAGGGCCAGGGATATTAGGGCCAGGGATATTAGGGCCAGGGATATTAGGGCCAGGGATTTTAGGGCCAGGGATATTAGGGGCAGGGATATTAGGGCCAGGGATATTAGGGCCAGGGATATTAAGGCCAGGGATATAAGGGCCAGGGATATTAGGGCCAGGCGTATTATGCCCAGGGATATTAGGGCCAGGGATATTAGGGCCAGGGATATTAGGGCCAGGGATATTAGGGCCAGGGATATTAGGGCCAGGGATATTAGGGCCAGGGAGATTAGGGCCAGCGTTATTAGGGCCAGGGATATTAGGGCCAGGGATATTATGGCCAGGGATATTAGGGCCAGGGATATTAGGGCCAGGGTTATTAGGGCCAGGGATATTAGGGCCAGGGATATTAGGGCCAGGGATATTAGGGCCAGGGATATTAGGGCCACGGATATTAGGGCCAGGGATATTAGGGCCAGCGATATTAGGGCCAGGGATATTAGGGCCAGGGATATAAGGGCCAGGGATATTAGGGCCAGGCATATTATGGCCAGGGATATTAGGGCCAGGGATTTTAGGGCAAGGGATATTAGGGCCAGGGATATTAGGGCCAGGGATATTAGGGCAAGGGATATTAGGGCCAGGGATATTAGGGCCAGGGATATTAGGGCCAGGGATATTAGGGCCAGGGATATTAGGGCCAGGGATATTAGGGCCAGCGATATTAGGGCCAGGGATATTAGGGCCAGGGATAGTAGGGCCAGGGATATTAGAGCCAGGCCTATTAGGGCCAGGGATATTAGGGCCAGGGATATTAGGGCCAGGGATATTAGGGCCAGGGATATTAGGGCCTGGGATATTAGGGCCAGGGATATTAGGGCCAGGGATATTAGGGCCAGGGATATTAGGGCCAGGGATATTAGGGCCAGGGATTTTAGGGCCAGGGATATTAGGGGCAGGGATATTAGGGCCATGGATATTAGGGCCAGGGATATTAGGGCCAGGGATATAAGGGCCAGGGATATTAGGGCCAGGCATATTATGCCCAGGGATATTAGGGCCAGGGATATTAGGGCCAGCGATATTAGGGCCAGGGATATTAAGGCCGGGGATATTAGGCCCAGGGATATTAGGGCCAGGGATATTAGGGCCAGCGATGCTAGGGCCAGGGATATTAGGGCCAGGGATATTAGGGCCAGGGATATTAGGGCAGGGATATTAGGTCAGGGATATTAGGGCCAGGGATATTAGGGCCAGGGATATTAGGGCCAGGGATATTAGGGCCAGGGATATTAGGGCCAGGGATATTAGGGCCAGGGATATTAGGGCCAGGGATATTAGGGCCAGGGATTTTAGGGCAAGGGATATTAGGGCCAGGGATATTAGAGCCAGGGATATTAGGGCCAGGGATATTAGGGCCAGGGATATTAGGGCCAGGGATATTAGGGCCAGGGATATTAGGGCCAGGGATATCAGGGCCAGGGATATCAGGGCCAGGGATATGAGGGCCAGGGATATTACGGCCAGGGATATTAGGGCCAGGGATATAAGGGCCAGGGATATTAGGGCCAGGCATATTATGCCCAGGGATATTAGGGCCAGGGATATTAGGGCCAGCGATATTAGGGCCAGGGATATTAAGGCCGGGGATAATAGGCCCAGGGATATTAGGGCCAGGGATATTAGGGCCAGCGATGTTAGGGCCAGGGATATTAGGGCCAGGGATATTAGGGCCAGGGATATTAGGGCAGGGATATTAGGTCAGGGATATTAGGGCCAGGGATATTAGGGCCAGGGATATTAGGGCCAGGGATATTAGGGCCAGGGATATTAGGGCCAGGGATATTAGGGCCAGGGATATTAAGGCCAGGGATATTAGGGCCAGGGATATTAGGGCCAGGGATATTAGGGCCAGGGATTTTAGGGCAAGGGATATTAGGGCCAGGGATATTAGGGCCAGGGATATTAGAGCCAGGGATATTAGGGCCAGGGATATTAGGGCCAGGGATATTAGGGCCAGGGATATTAGGGCCAGGGATATTAGGGCCAGGGATATCAGGGCCAGGGATATGAGGGCCAGGGATATTACGGCCAGGGATATTAGGGCCAGGGATATTAGGGCCAGGGATGTTAGGGCCAGGGATATTAGGGCCAGGGAGATTAGGGCCAGCGTTATTAGGGCCAGGGATATTAGGGCCAGGGATATTATGGCCAGGGATATTAGGGCCAGGGATATTAGGGCCAGGGATATTAGGGCCAGGGATATTAGGGCCAGGGATATTAGGGCCAGGGATATTAGGGCCAGGGATATTAGGGCCAGGGATATTAGGGCCAGGGATATTAGGGCCAGGGATATTAGCACCAGGGATATTAGGGCCAGGGATATTAGGGCCAGGGATATAAGGGCCAGGGATATTAGGGCCAGGCATATTATGGCCAGCGATATTAGGGCCAGGGATATTAGGGCAAGGGATATTAGGGCCAGGGATATTAGGGCCAGGGATATTAGCGCAAGGGATATTAGGGCCAGGGATATTAGGCCAGGGATATTATGGCCAGGGATATTAGGTCCAGGGATATTAGGGCCAGGGATATTAGGGCCAGGGATGTTAGGGCCAGGGATATTAGGGCCAGGGATATTAGGGCCAAGGATATTGGGCCAGGGATATTGCGGCCAGCGATATTAGGGCCAGGGATATTAGGGCCAGAGATATTAGGGCCAGGGATATTAGAGCCAGGCATATTAGGGCCAGGGATATTAGGGCCAGGGATATTAGGGCCAGGGATATTAGGGCCAGGGATATTAGGGCCTGGGATATTAGGGCCAGGGATATTAGGGCCAGGGATATTAGGGCCAGGGATATTAGGACCAGGGATATTAGGGCCAGGGATTTTAGGGCCAGGGATATTAGGGGCAGGGATATTAGGGCCAGGGCTATTAGGGCCAGGGATATTAGTGCCAGGGATATAAGGGCCAGGAATATTAGGGCCAGGCATATTATGCCCCGGGATATTAGGGCCAGGGATATTAGGGCCAGGGATATTAGGGCCAGGGATATTAGGGCCAGGGATATTAGGGCAGGGATATTAGGTCCAGGGATATTAGGGCCTGGGATATTAGGGCCAGGGATATTAGGGCCAGGGATATTAGGGCCAGGGATATTAGGGCCAGGGATATTAGGGCCAGGGATATTAGGGCCAGGGATATCAGGGCCAGGGATATCAGGGCCAGGGATATGAGGGCCAGGGATATTAGGGCCAGGGATATTAGGGCCAGGGATATTAGGGCCAGGGATATTAGGGCCAGGGATATTAGGGCCAGGGATATTAGGGCCAGGGAGATTAGGGCCAGCGTTATTAGGGCCAGGGATATTAGGGCCAGGGATATTATGGCCAGGGATATTAGGGCCAGGGATATTAGGGCCAGGGATATTAGGGCCAGGGATATTAGGGCCAGGGATATTAGGGCCAGGGATATTAGGGCCAGGGATATTAGGGCCAGGGATATTAGGGCCACGGATATTAGGGCCAGGGATTTTAGGGCCAGGGATATTAGGGCCATGGATATTAGCGCCAGGGATATTAGGGCCAGGGATATTAGGGCCAGGGATATAAGGGCCAGGGATATTAGGGCCAGGCATATTATGGCCAGGGATATTAGGGCCAGGGATATTAGGGCAAGGGATATTAGGGCCAGGGATATTAGGGCCAGGGATATTAGGGCCAGGGATAAAAGGGCCAGGAATATTAGGGCCAGGCATATTATGCCCAGGGATATTAGGGCCAGGGATATTAGGGCCAGGGATATTAGGGCCAGGGATATTAAGGCCAGGGATATTAGGGCCAGGGATATTAGGGCCAGGGATATTAGGGCAGGGATATTAGGTCCAGGGATATTAGGGCCAGGGATATTAGGGCCAGGGATGTTAGGGACAGGGATATTAGCGCCAGGGATATTAGGGCCAGGGATATTAGGGCCAGGGTTATTAGGGCCAGGAAAATTAGGGCCAGGGATATTAGGGCCAGGGATATTAGGGCCAGGGATATTAGGGCCAGGGATATTAGGGCCAGGGATATTAGGGCCAGGGATTTTAGGGCAAGGGATATTAGGGCCCAGGGATATTAGGGCCAGGGATATTAGAGCCAGGGATATTAGGGCCAGGGATATTAGGGCCAGGGGTATTAGGGCCAGGGATATCAGGGCCAGGGATATCAGGGCCAGGGATATTAGGGCCAGGGATATTAGGGCCAGGGATATTAGGGCCAGGGATATTATGGCCAGGGATATTAGGGCCAGCGATATTAGGGCCAGGGATATTAGGGCCAGGGATATTAGGGCCAGGGATATTAGAGCCAGGGATATTAGGGCCAGGGATATTGGGGCCAGGGATATTAGGGCCAGGGATATTAGGGCCAGGGATTTTAGGGCAAGGGATATTAGGGCCAGGGATATTAGGGCCAGGGATATTAGAGCCAGGGATATTAGGGCCAGGGATATTAGGGCCAGGGATATTAGGGCCAGGGATATTAGGGCCAGGGATATCAGGGCCAGGGATATCAGGGCCAGGGATATTAGGGCCAGGGATATTAGGGCCAGGGATATTAGGGCCAGGGATATTAGGGCCAGGGATATTAGGGCCAGGGATATTAGGGCCAGGGATATTAGGGCCAGGGATATTAGGGCCAGGGATATTAGGGCCAGGGATATTAGGGCCAGGGATATTAGGGCCAGGGATATTAGGGCCACGGATATTAGGGCCAGGGATATTAGGGCCAGGGATATTAGGGCCAGGGATATTAGGGCCAGGGATATTAGGGCCAGGGATATTAGGGCCAGGGATATAAGGGCCAGGGATATTAGGGCCAGGCATATTATGGCCAGGGATATTAGGGCCAGGGATATTAGGGCAAGGGATATTAGGGCCAGGGATATTAGGGCCAGGGATATTAGGGCAAGGGATATTAGGGCCAGGGATATTAGGGCCAGGGATATTAGGGCCAGGGATATTAGGTCCAGGGATATTAGGGCCAGGGATATTAGGGCCAGGGATATTAGGGCCAGGGATATTAGGGCCAGGGATATTAGGGTCAGGGATATTATGGCCAGGGATATTAGGGCCAGGGATATTAGGGCCAGCGATATTAGGGCCAGGGATATTACGGCCAGGGATATTAGGGCCAGGGATATTAGAGCCAGGCATATTAGGGCCAGGGATATTAGGGCCAGGGATATTAGGGCCAGGGATATTAGGGCCAGGGATATTAGGGCCTGGGATATTAGGGCCAGGGATATTAGGGCCAGGGATATTAGGGCCAGGGATATTAGGGCCAGGGATATTAGGGCCAGGGATTTTAGGGCCAGGGATATTAGGGGCAGGGATATTAGGGCCAGGGATATTAGGGCCAGGGATATTAAGGCCAGGGATATAAGGGCCAGGGATATTAGGGCCAGGCATATTATGCCCAGGGATATTAGGGCCAGGGATATTAGGGCCAGGGATATTAGGGCCAGGGATATTAGGGCCAGGGATATTAGGGCCAGGGATATTAGGGCCAGGGAGATTAGGGCCAGCGTTATTAGGGCCAGGGATATTAGGGCCAGGGATATTATGGCCAGGGATATTAGGGCCAGTGATATTAGGGCCAGGGTTATTAGGGCCAGGGATATTAGGGCCAGGGATATTAGGGCCAGGGATATTAGGGCCAGGGATATTAGGGCCAGGGATATTAGGGCCACGGATATTAGGGCCAGGGATATTAGGGCCAGGGATATTAGGGCCAGGGATATTAGGGCCAGGGATATTAGGGCCAGGGATATAAGGGCCAGGGATATTAGGGCCAGGCATATTATGGCCAGGGATATTAGGGCCAGGGATTTTAGGGCAAGGAATATTAGGGCCAGGGATATTAGGGCCAGGGATATTAGGGCCAGGGATTTTAGGGCCAGGGATATTAGGGGCAGGGATATTAGGGCCAGGGCTATTAGGGCCAGGGATATTAGTGCCAGGGATATAAGGGCCAGGAATATTAGGGCCAGGCATATTATGCCCCGGGATATTAGGGCCAGGGATATTAGGGCCAGGGATATTAGGGCCAGGGATATTAGGGCCAGGGATATTAGGGCAGGGATATTAGGTCCAGGGATATTAGGGCCTGGGATATTAGGGCCAGGGATATTAGGGCCAGGGATATTAGGGCCAGGGATATTAGGGCCAGGGATATTAGGGCCAGGGATATTAGGGCCAGGGATATCAGGGCCAGGGATATCAGGGCCAGGGATATGAGGGCCAGGGATATTAGGGCCAGGGATATTAGGGCCAGGGATATTAGGGCCAGGGATATTAGGGCCAGGGATATTAGGGCCAGGGATATTAGGGCCAGGGAGATTAGGGCCAGCGTTATTAGGGCCAGGGATATTAGGGCCAGGGATATTATGGCCAGGGATATTAGGGCCAGGGATATTAGGGCCAGGGATATTAGGGCCAGGGATATTAGGGCCAGGGATATTAGGGCCAGGGATATTAGGGCCAGGGATATTAGGGCCAGGGATATTAGGGCCACGGATATTAGGGCCAGGGATTTTAGGGCCAGGGATATTAGGGCCATGGATATTAGCGCCAGGGATATTAGGGCCAGGGATATTAGGGCCAGGGATATAAGGGCCAGGGATATTAGGGCCAGGCATATTATGGCCAGGGATATTAGGGCCAGGGATATTAGGGCAAGGGATATTAGGGCCAGGGATATTAGGGCCAGGGATATTAGGGCCAGGGATAAAAGGGCCAGGAATATTAGGGCCAGGCATATTATGCCCAGGGATATTAGGGCCAGGGATATTAGGGCCAGGGATATTAGGGCCAGGGATATTAAGGCCAGGGATATTAGGGCCAGGGATATTAGGGCCAGGGATATTAGGGCAGGGATATTAGGTCCAGGGATATTAGGGCCAGGGATATTAGGGCCAGGGATGTTAGGGACAGGGATATTAGCGCCAGGGATATTAGGGCCAGGGATATTAGGGCCAGGGTTATTAGGGCCAGGAAAATTAGGGCCAGGGATATTAGGGCCAGGGATATTAGGGCCAGGGATATTAGGGCCAGGGATATTAGGGCCAGGGATATTAGGGCCAGGGATTTTAGGGCAAGGGATATTAGGGCCCAGGGATATTAGGGCCAGGGATATTAGAGCCAGGGATATTAGGGCCAGGGATATTAGGGCCAGGGGTATTAGGGCCAGGGATATCAGGGCCAGGGATATCAGGGCCAGGGATATTAGGGCCAGGGATATTAGGGCCAGGGATATTAGGGCCAGGGATATTATGGCCAGGGATATTAGGGCCAGCGATATTAGGGCCAGGGATATTAGGGCCAGGGATATTAGGGCCAGGGATATTAGAGCCAGGGATATTAGGGCCAGGGATATTGGGGCCAGGGATATTAGGGCCAGGGATATTAGGGCCAGGGATTTTAGGGCAAGGGATATTAGGGCCAGGGATATTAGGGCCAGGGATATTAGAGCCAGGGATATTAGGGCCAGGGATATTAGGGCCAGGGATATTAGGGCCAGGGATATTAGGGCCAGGGATATCAGGGCCAGGGATATCAGGGCCAGGGATATTAGGGCCAGGGATATTAGGGCCAGGGATATTAGGGCCAGGGATATTAGGGCCAGGGATATTAGGGCCAGGGATATTAGGGCCAGGGATATTAGGGCCAGGGATATTAGGGCCAGGGATATTAGGGCCAGGGATATTAGGGCCAGGGATATTAGGGCCAGGGATATTAGGGCCACGGATATTAGGGCCAGGGATATTAGGGCCAGGGATATTAGGGCCAGGGATATTAGGGCCAGGGATATTAGGGCCAGGGATATTAGGGCCAGGGATATAAGGGCCAGGGATATTAGGGCCAGGCATATTATGGCCAGGGATATTAGGGCCAGGGATATTAGGGCAAGGGATATTAGGGCCAGGGATATTAGGGCCAGGGATATTAGGGCAAGGGATATTAGGGCCAGGGATATTAGGGCCAGGGATATTAGGGCCAGGGATATTAGGTCCAGGGATATTAGGGCCAGGGATATTAGGGCCAGGGATATTAGGGCCAGGGATATTAGGGCCAGGGATATTAGGGTCAGGGATATTATGGCCAGGGATATTAGGGCCAGGGATATTAGGGCCAGCGATATTAGGGCCAGGGATATTACGGCCAGGGATATTAGGGCCAGGGATATTAGAGCCAGGCATATTAGGGCCAGGGATATTAGGGCCAGGGATATTAGGGCCAGGGATATTAGGGCCAGGGATATTAGGGCCTGGGATATTAGGGCCAGGGATATTAGGGCCAGGGATATTAGGGCCAGGGATATTAGGGCCAGGGATATTAGGGCCAGGGATTTTAGGGCCAGGGATATTAGGGGCAGGGATATTAGGGCCAGGGATATTAGGGCCAGGGATATTAAGGCCAGGGATATAAGGGCCAGGGATATTAGGGCCAGGCATATTATGCCCAGGGATATTAGGGCCAGGGATATTAGGGCCAGGGATATTAGGGCCAGGGATATTAGGGCCAGGGATATTAGGGCCAGGGATATTAGGGCCAGGGAGATTAGGGCCAGCGTTATTAGGGCCAGGGATATTAGGGCCAGGGATATTATGGCCAGGGATATTAGGGCCAGTGATATTAGGGCCAGGGTTATTAGGGCCAGGGATATTAGGGCCAGGGATATTAGGGCCAGGGATATTAGGGCCAGGGATATTAGGGCCAGGGATATTAGGGCCACGGATATTAGGGCCAGGGATATTAGGGCCAGGGATATTAGGGCCAGGGATATTAGGGCCAGGGATATTAGGGCCAGGGATATAAGGGCCAGGGATATTAGGGCCAGGCATATTATGGCCAGGGATATTAGGGCCAGGGATTTTAGGGCAAGGAATATTAGGGCCAGGGATATTAGGGCCAGGGATATTAGGGCAAGGGATATTAGGGCCAGGGATATTAGGGCCAGGGATATTAGGGCCAGGGATATTAGGGCCAGGGATATTAGGGCCAGGGATATTAGGGCCAGCGATATTAGGGCCAGGGATATTAGGGCCAGGGATAGTAGGGCCAGGGATATTAGAGCCAGGCCTATTAGGGCCAGGGATATTAGGGCCAGGGATATTAGGGCCAGGGATATTAGGGCCAGGGATATTAGGGCCTGGGATATTAGGGCCAGGGATATTAGGGCCAGGGATATTAGGGCCAGGGATATTAGGGCCAGGGATATAAGGGCCAGGGATTTTAGGGCCAGGGATATTAGGGGCAGGGATATTAGGGCCAGGGATATTAGGGCCAGGGATATTAGGGCCAGGGATATAAGGGCCAGGGATATTAGGGCCAGGCATATTATGCCCAGGGATATTAGGGCCAGGGATATTAGGGCCAGCGATATTAGGGCCAGGGATATTAAGGCCGGGGATATTAGGCCCAGGGATATTAGGGCCAGGGATATTAGGGCCAGCGATGTTAGGGCCAGGGATATTAGGGCCAGGGATATTAGGGCCAGGGATATTAGGGCAGGGATATTAGGTCAGGGTTATTAGGGCCAGGGATATTAGGGCCAGGGATATTAGGGCCAGGGATATTAGGGCCAGGGATATTAGGGCCAGGGATATTAGGGCCAGGGATATTAGGGCCAGGGATATTAGGGCAAGGGATATTAGGGCCAGGGATATTAGGGCCAGGGATATTAGAGCCAGGGATATTAGGGCCAGGGATATTAGGGCCAGGGATATTAGGGCCAGGGATATTAGGGCCAGGGATATTAGGGCCAGGGATATCAGGGCCAGGGATATCAGGGCCAGGGATATGAGGGCCAGGGATATTACGGCCAGGGATATTAGGGCCAGGGATATAAGGGCCAGGGATATTAGGGCCAGGCATATTATGCCCAGGGATATTAGGGCCAGGGATATTAGGGCCAGCGATATTAGGGCCAGGGATATTAAGGCCGGGGATATTAGGCCCAGGGATATTAGGGCCAGGGATATTAGGGCCAGCGATGTTAGGGCCAGGGATATTAGGGCCAGGGATATTAGGGCCAGGGATATTAGGGCAGGGATATTAGGTCAGGGATATTAGGGCCAGGGATATTAGGGCCAGGGATATTAGGGCCAGGGATATTAGGGCCAGGGATATTAGGGCCAGGGATATTAAGGCCAGGGATATTAGGGCCAGGGATATTAGGGCCAGGGATATTAGGGCCAGGGATTTTAGGGCAAGGGATATTAGGGCCAGGGATATTAGGGCCAGGGATATTAGAGCCAGGGATATTAGGGCCAGGGATATTAGGGCCAGGGATATTAGGGCCAGGGATATTAGGGCCAGGGATATTAGGGCCAGGGATATCAGGGCCAGGGATATCAGGGCCAGGGATATGAGGGCCAGGGATATTACGGCCAGGGATATTAGGGCCAGGGATATTAGGGCCAGGGATGTTAGGGCCAGGGATATTAGGGCCAGGGAGATTAGGGCCAGCGTTATTAGGGCCAGGGATATTAGGGCCAGGGATATTATGGCCAGGGATATTAGGGCCAGGGATATTAGGGCCAGGGATATTAGGGCCAGGGATATTAGGGCCAGGGATATTAGGGCCAGGGATATTAGGGCCAGGGATATTAGGGCCAGGGATATTAGGGCCAGGGATATTAGCACCAGGGATATTAGGGCCAGGGATATTAGGGCCAGGGATATAAGGGCCAGGGATATTAGGGCCAGGCATATTATGGCCAGCGATATTAGGGCCAGGGATATTAGGGCAAGGGATATTAGGGCCAGGGATATTAGGGCCAGGGATATTAGCGCAAGGGATATTAGGGCCAGGGATATTAGGGCCAGGGATATTATGGCCAGGGATATTAGGTCCAGGGATATTAGGGCCAGGGATATTAGGGCCAGGGATGTTTGGGCCAGGGATATTAGGGCCAGGGATATTAGGGCCAGGGATATTGGGCCAGGGGATATTGGGCCAGGGATATTGTGGCCAGCGATATTAGGGCCAGGGATATTAGGGCCAGAGATATTAGGGCCAGGGATATTAGAGCCTGGCATATTAGGGCCAGGGATATTAGGGCCAGGGATATTAGGGCCAGGGATATTAGGGCCAGGGATATTAGGGCCTGGGATATTAGGGCCAGGGATATTAGGGCCAGGGATATTAGGGCCAGGGATATTAGGACCAGGTATATTAGGGCCAGGGATTTTAGGGCCAGGGATATTAGGGGCAGGGATATTAGGGCCAGGGCTATTAGGGCCAGGGATATTAGGGCCAGGGATATAAGGGCCAGGAATATTAGGGCCAGGCATATTATGCCCCGGGATATTAGGGCCAGGGATATTAGGGCCAGGGATATTAGGGCCAGGGATATTAGGGCCAGGGATATTAGGGCAGGGATATTAGGTCCAGGGATATTAGCGCCTGGGATATTAGGGCCAGGGATATTAGGGCCAGGGATATTAGGGCCAGGGATATTAGGGCCAGGGATATTAGGGCCAGGGATTTTAGGGCCAGGGATATTAGGGGAAGGGATATTAGGGCCAGGGATATAAGGGCCAGGGATATTAGGGCCAGGCATATTATGCCCAGGGATATTAGGGTCAGGGATATTAGGGCCAGGGATATTAGGGCCAGGGATATTAAGGCCGGGGATATTAGGCCCAGGGATATTAGGGCCAGGGATATTAGGGCCAGCGATGTTAGGGCCAGGGATATTAGCACCAGGGATATTAGGGCCAGGGATATTAGGGCCAGGGATATTAGGGCAGGGATATTAGGTCAGGGATATTAGGGCTAGGGATATTAGGGCCAGGGATATTAGGGCCAGGGATATTAGGGCCAGGGATATTAGGGCCAGGGATTTTAGGGCCAGGGATATTAGGGCCAGGGATATTAGGGCCAGGGATATTAGGGCCAGGGATATTAGGGCCAGGGATATTAGGGCCAGGGATTTTAGGGCAAGGGATATTAGGGCCAGGGATATTAGGGCCAGGGATATTAGAGCCAGGGATATTAGGGCCAGGGATATTAGGGCCAGGGATATTCGGGCCAGGGATATTAGGGCCAGGGATATTAGGGCCAGGGATATCAGGGCCAGGGATATCAGGGCCATGGATATGAGGGCCAGGGATATTAGGGCCAGGGATATTAGGGCCAGGGATATTAGGGCCAGGGATATTAGGGCCAGGGATATTAGGGCCATGGAGATTAGGGCCAGCGTTATTAGGGCCAGGGATATTAGCGCCAGGGATATTATGGCCAGGGATATTAGGGCCAGGGATATTAGGGCCAGGGATATTAGGGCCAGGGATATTAGGGCCAGGGATATTAGGGCCAGGGATATTAGGGCCAGGGATATTAGGGCCAGGGATATTAGGGCCAGGGATATTAGGGCCAGGGATATAAGGGCCAGGGATATTAGGGCCAGGCATATTATGGCCAGGGATATTAGGGCCAGGGATATTAGGGCAAGGGATATTAGGGCCAGGGATATTAGGGCCAGGGATATTAGGGCCAGGGATATAAGGGCCAGGAATATTAGGGCCAGGCATATTATGCCCAGGGATATTAGGGCCAGGGATATTAGGGCCAGGGATATTAGGGCCAGGGATATTAAGGCCAGGGATATTAGGGCCAGGGATATTAGGGCCAGGGATATTAGGGCAGGGATATTAGGTCCAGGGATATTAGGGCCAGGGATATTAGGGCCAGGGATGTTAGGGCAAGGGATATTAGGGCCAGGGATATTAGGGCCAGGGATATTAGAGCCAGGGATATTAGGGCCAGGGATATTAGGGCCAGGGATATTAGGGCCAGGGATATTAGGGCCAGGGATATTAGGGCCAGGGATATCAGGGCCAGGGATATCAGGGCCAGGGATATTAGGGCCAGGGATATTAGGGCCAGGGATATTAGGGCCAGGGATATTAGGGCCAGGTATATTAGGGCCAGGGATATTAGGGCCAGGGATATGAGGGCCAGGGATATTAGGGCCAGGGATATTAGGGCCAGGGATATTAGGGCCAGGGATATTAGGGCCAGGGATATTAGGGCCAGGGATATAAGGGCCAGGGATATTAGGGCCAGGCATATTATGGCCAGGGATATCAGGGCCAGGGATATGAGGGCCAGGGATATTAGGGCCAGGGATATTAGGGCCAGGGATATAAGGGCCAGGGATATTAGGGCCAGGGATATTAGGGCCAGGGATATTAGGGCCAGGGAAATTAGGTCCAGGGATATTAGGGCCAGGGATATTAGGGCCAGGGATATTAGGGCCACGGATATTAGGGCCAGGGATATTAGGGCCAGGGATATTAGGGCCAGGGATATTAGGGCCAGGGATATTAGGGCCAGGGATATTAGGGCCAGGGATATAAGGGCCAGGGATATTAGGGCCAGGCATATTATGGCCAGGGATATCAGGGCCAGGGATATGAGGGCCAGGGATATTAGGGCCAGGGATATTAGGGCCAGGGATATAAGGGCCAGGGATATTAGGGCCAGGGATATTAGGGCCAGGGATATTAGGGCCAGGGATATTAGGTCCAGGGATATTAGGACCAGGGATATTAGGGCCAGGGATATTAGGGCCAGGGATATTAGGGCCAGGGATATTAGGGTCAGGGATATTATGGCCAGGGATATTAGGGCCAGGGATATTAGGGCCAGCGATATTAGGGCCAGGGATATTACGGCCAGGGATATTAGGGCCAGGGATATTAGAGCCAGGCATATTAGAACCAGGGATATTAGGGCCAGGGATATTAGGGCCGGG
Source organism: Petromyzon marinus (assembly GCF_048934315.1). Lineage (NCBI taxonomy): Eukaryota > Metazoa > Chordata > Hyperoartia > Petromyzontiformes > Petromyzontidae > Petromyzon > Petromyzon marinus. The sequence goes on from NW_027423018.1 coordinate 512,716, forward strand.
GATATTAGGGCCAGGGATATTAGGGCCTGGGATATTAGGGCCAGGGATATTAGGGCCAGGGATATTAGGGCCAGGGATATTAGGGCCAGGGATATTAGGGCCAGGGATTTTAGGGCCAGGGATATTAGGGGCAGGGATATTAGGGCCAGGGATATTAGGGCCAGGGATATTAAGGCCAGGGATATAAGGGCCAGGGATATTAGGGCCAGGCATATTATGCCCAGGGATATTAGGGCCAGGGATATTAGGGCCAGGGATATTAGGGCCAGGGATATTAGGGCCAGGGATATTAGGGCCAGGGATATTAGGGCCAGGGAGATTAGGGCCAGCATTATTAGGGCCAGGGATATTAGGGCCAGGGATATTATGGCCAGGGATATTAGGGCCAGGGATATTAGGGCCAGCATTATTAGGGCCAGGGATATTAGGGCCAGGGATATTAGGGCCAGGGATATTAGGGCCAGGGATATTAGGGCCAGGGATATTAGGGCCAGGGATATTAGGGCCAGGGATATAAGGGCCAGGGATATTAGGGCCAGGCATATTATGGCCAGGGATATTAGGGCCAGGGATATTAGGGCAAGGGATATTAGGGCCAGGGATATTAGGGCCAGGGATATTAGGGCCAGGGATATAAGGGCCAGGAATATTAGGGCCAGGCATATTATGCCCAGGGATATTAGGGCCAGGGATATTAGGGCCAGGGATATTAGGGCCAGGGATATTAAGGCCAGGGATATTAGGGCCAGGGATATTAGGGCCAGGGATATTAGGGCAGGGATATTAGGTCCAGGGATATTAGGGCCAGGGATATTAGGGCCAGGGATGTTAGGGCAAGGGATATTAGGGCCAGGGATATTAGGGCCAGGGATATTAGAGCCAGGGATATTAGGGCCAGGGATATTAGGGCCAGGGATATTAGGGCCAGGGATATTAGGGCCAGGGATATTAGGGCCAGGGATATCAGGGCCAGGGATATCAGGGCCAGGGATATTAGGGCCAGGGATATTAGGGCCAGGGATATTAGGGCCAGGGATATTAGGGCCAGGGATATTAGGGCCAGGGATATTAGGGCCAGGGATATGAGGGCCAGGGATATTAGGGCCAGGGATATTAGGGCCAGGGATATTAGGGCCAGGGATATTAGGGCCAGGGATATTAGGGCCAGGGATATAAGGGCCAGGGATATTAGGGCCAGGCATATTATGGCCAGGGATATCAGGGCCAGGGATATGAGGGCCAGGGATATTAGGGCCAGGGATATTAGGGCCAGGGATATAAGGGCCAGGGATATTAGGGCCAGGGATATTAGGGCCAGGGATATTAGGGCCAGGGAAATTAGGTCCAGGGATATTAGGGCCAGGGATATTAGGGCCAGGGATATTAGGGCCACGGATATTAGGGCCAGGGATATTAGGGCCAGGGATATTAGGGCCAGGGATATTAGGGCCAGGGATATTAGGGCCAGGGATATTAGGGCCAGGGATATAAGGGCCAGGGATATTAGGGCCAGGCATATTATGGCCAGGGATATCAGGGCCAGGGATATGAGGGCCAGGGATATTAGGGCCAGGGATATTAGGGCCAGGGATATAAGGGCCAGGGATATTAGGGCCAGGGATATTAGGGCCAGGGATATTAGGGCCAGGGATATTAGGTCCAGGGATATTAGGACCAGGGATATTAGGGCCAGGGATATTAGGGCCAGGGATATTAGGGCCAGGGATATTAGGGTCAGGGATATTATGGCCAGGGATATTAGGGCCAGGGATATTAGGGCCAGCGATATTAGGGCCAGGGATATTACGGCCAGGGATATTAGGGCCAGGGATATTAGAGCCAGGCATATTAGAACCAGGGATATTAGGGCCAGGGATATTAGGGCCGGGGATATTAGGGCCAGGGATATTAGGGCCTGGGATATTAGGGCCAGGGATATTAGGGCCAGGGATATTAGGGCCAGGGATATTAGGGCCAGGGATATTAGGGCCAGGGATTTTAGGGCCAGGGATATTAGGGGCAGGGATATTAGGGCCAGGGATATTAGGGCCAGGGATATTAAGGCCAGGGATATAAGGGCCAGGGATATTAGGGCCAGGCATATTATGCCCAGGGATATTAGGGCCAGGGATATTAGGGCCAGGGATATTAGGGCCAGGGATATTAGGGCCAGGGATATTAGGGCCAGGGATATTAGGGCCAGGGAGATTAGGGCCAGCATTATTAGGGCCAGGGATATTAGGGCCAGGGATATTATGGCCAGGGATATTAGGGCCAGGGATATTAGGGCCAGGGTTATTAGGGCCAGGGATATTAGGGCCAGGGATATTAGGGCCAGGGATATTAGGGCCAGGGATATTAGAGCCAGGGATATTAGGGCCACGGATATTAGGGCCAGGGATATTAGGGCCAGGGATATTAGGGCCTGGGATATTAGGGCCAGGGATATTAGGGCCAGGGATATTAGGGCCAGGGATAATAGGGCCAGGGATATTAGGGCCAGGGATTTTAGGGCCAGGGATATTAGGGGCAGGGATATTAGGGCCAGGGATATTAGGGCCAGGGATATTAGGGCCATGGATATAAGGGCCAGGGATATTAGGGCCAGGCATATTATGCCCAGGGATATTAGGGCCAGGGATATTAGGGCCAGCGATATTAGGGCCAGGGATATTAAGGCCGGGGATGTTAGGCCCAGGGATATTAGGGCCAGGGATATTAGGGCCAGCGATGTTAGGGCCAGGGATATTAGGTCAGGGATATTAGGGCCAGGGATATTAGGGCCAGTGATATTAGGGCCAGGGATATTAGGGCCAGGGATATTAGGGCCAGGGATATTAGGGCCAGGGATATTAGGGCCAGGGATATTAGGGCCAGGGATATTAGGGCCAGGGATATTAGGGCAAGGGATATTAGGGCCAGGGATATTAGGGCCAGGGATATTAGAGCCAGGGATATTAGGGCCAGGGATATTAGGGCCAGGGATATTAGGGCCAGGGATATTAGGGCCAGGGATATTAGGGCCAGGGATATCAGGGCCAGGGATATCAGGGCCAGGGATATGAGGGCCAGGGATATTACGGCCAGGGATATTAGGGCCAGGGATATAAGGGCCAGGGATATTAGGGCCAGGCATATTATGCCCAGGGATATTAGGGCCAGGGATATTAGGGCCAGCGATATTAGGGCCAGGGATATTAAGGCCGGGGATATTAGGCCCAGGGATATTAGGGCCAGGGATATTAGGGCCAGCGATGTTAGGGCCAGGGATATTAGGGCCAGGGATATTAGGGCCAGGGATATTAGGGCAGGGATATTAGGTCAGGGATATTAGGGCCAGGGATATTAGGGCCAGGGATATTAGGGCCAGGGATATTAGGGCCAGGGATATTAGGGCCAGGGATATTAGGGCCAGGGATATTAGGGCCAGGGATATTAGGGCCAGGGATATTAGGGCCAGGGATTTTAGGGCAAGGGATATTAGGGCCAGGGATATTAGGGCCAGGGATATTAGAGCCAGGGATATTAGGGCCAGGGATATTAGGGCCAGGGATATTAGGGCCAGGGATATTAGGGCCAGGGATATTAGGGCCAGGGATATTAGGGCCAGGGATATTAGGGCCAGGGATATTAGGGCCAGGGATATTAGGGCCAGGGTTATTAGGGCCAGGGATATTAGGGCCAGGGATATTAGGGCCAGGGATATTAGGGCCAGGGATATTAGGGCCAGGGATATTAGGGCCAGGGATATAAGGGCCAGGGATATTAGGGCCAGGCATATTATGGCCAGGGATATCAGGGCCAGGGATATGAGGGCCAGGGATATTAGGGCCAGGGATATTAGGGCCAGGGATATAAGGGCCAGGGATATTAGGGCCAGGGATATTAGGGCCAGGGATATTAGGGCCAGGGATATTAGGTCCAGGGATATTAGGGCCAGGGATACTAGGGCCAGGGATATTAGGGTCAGGGATATTATGGCCAGGGATATTAGGGCCAGGGATATTAGGGCCAGCGATATTAGGGCCAGGGATATTACGGCCAGGGATATTAGGGCCAGGGATATTAGAGCCAGGCATATTAGAACCAGGGATATTAGGGCCAGGGATATTAGGGCCAGGGATATTAGGGCCAGGGATATTAGGGCCTGGGATATTAGGGCCAGGGATATTAGGGCCAGGGATATTAGGGCCAGGGATATTAGGGCCAGGGATATTAGGGCCAGGGATTTTAGGGCCAGGGATATTAGGGGCAGGGATATTATGGCCAGGGATATTAGGGCCAGGGATATTAAGGCCAGGGATATAAGGGCCAGGGATATTAGGGCCAGGCATATTATGCCCAGGGATATTAGGGCCAGGGATATTAGGGCCAGGGATATTAGGGCCAGGGATATTAGGGCCAGGGATATTAGGGCCAGGGATAGTAGGGCCAGGGAGATTAGGGATAGCATTATTAGGGCCAGGGATATTAGGGCCAGGGATATTATGGCCAGGGATATTAGGGCCAAGGATAATAGGGCCAGGGTTATTATGGCCAGGGATAGTGGGGCCAGGGATATTAGGGCCAGGGATATTAGGGCCAGGGATATTAGGGCCAGGGATATTAGGGCCACGGATATTAGGGCCAGGGATATTAGGGCCAGGGATATTAGGGCCAGGGATATTAGGGCCAGGGATATTAGGGCCAGGGATATAAGGGCCAGGGATATTAGGGCCAGGCATATTATGGCCAGGGATATTAGGGCCAGGGATTTTAGGGCAAGGGATATTAGGGCCAGGGATATTAGGGCCAGGGATATTAGGGCAAGGGATATTAGGGCCAGGGATATTAGGGCCAGGGATATTAGGGCCAGGGATATTAGAGCCAGGCCTATTAGGGCCAGGGATATTAGGGCCAGGGATATTAGGGCCAGGGATATTAGGGCCAGGGATATTAGGGCCTGGGATATTAGGGCCAGGGATATTAGGGCCAGGGATATTAGGGCCAGGGATAATAGGGCCAGGGATATTAGGGCCAGGGATTTTAGGGCCAGGGATATTAGGGGCAGGGATATTAGGGCCAGGGATATTAGGGCCAGGGATATTAGGGCCAGGGATATAAGGGCCAGGGATATTAGGGCCAGGCATATTATGCCCAGGGATATTAGGGCCAGGGATATTAGGGCCGGCGATATTAGGGCCAGGGATATTAATGCCGGGGATATTAGGCCCAGGGATATTAGGGCCAGGGATATTAGGGCCAGCGATGTTAGGGCCAGGGATATTAGGGCCAGGGATATTAGGGCCAGGGATATTAGGGCAGGGATATTAGGTCAGGGATATTAGGGCCAGGGATATTAGGGCCAGGGATATTAGGGCCAGGGATATTAGGGCCAGGGATATTAGGGCCAGGGATATTAGGGCCAGGGATATTAGGGCCAGGGATATTAGGGCCAGGGATATTAGGGCCAGGGATATTAGGGCAAGGGATATTAGGGCCAGGGATATTAGGGCCAGGGATATTAGAGCCAGGGATATTAGGGCCAGGGATATTAGGGCCAGGGATATTAGGGCCAGGGATATTAGGGCCAGGGATATCAGGGCCAGGCATATTAGGGCCAGGCATATTATGGCCAGGGATATCAGGGCCAGGGATATGAGGGCCAGGGATATTAGGGCCAGGGATATTAGGGCCAGGGATATAAGGGCCAGGGATATTAGGGCCAGGGATATTAGGGCCAGGGATATTAGGGCCAGGGATATTAGGTCCAGGGATATTAGGGCCAGGGATATTAGGGCCAGGGATATTAGGGTCAGGGATATTATGGCCAGGGATATTAGGGCCAGGGATATTAGGGCCAGCGATATTAGGGCCAGGGATATTACGGCCAGGGATATTAGGGCCAGGGATATTAGAGCCAGGCATATTAGAACCAGGGATATTAGGGCCAGGGATATTAGGGCCAGGGATATTAGGGCCAGGGATATTAGGGCCTGGGATATTAGGGCCAGGGATATTAGGGCCAGGGATATTAGGGCCAGGGATATTAGGGCCAGGGATATTAGGGCCAGGGATTTTAGGGCCAGGGATATTAGGGGCAGGGATATTATGGCCAGGGATATTAGGGCCAGGGATATTAAGGCCAGGGATATAAGGGCCAGGGATATTAGGGCCAGGCATATTATGCCCAGGGATATTAGGGCCAGGGATATTAGGGCCAGGGATATTAGGGCCAGGGATATTAGGGCCAGGGATATTAGGGCCAGGGATATTAGGGCCAGGGAGATTAGGGCCAGCATTATTAGGGCCAGGGATATTAGGGCCAGGGATATTATGGCCAGGGATATTAGGGCCAGGGATATTAGGGCCAGGGTTAATAGGGCCAGGGATATTGGGGCCAGGGATATTAGGGCCAGGGATATTAGGGCCAGGGATATTAGGGCCAGGGATATTAGGGCCACGGATATTAGGGCCCGGGATATTAGGGCCAGGGATATTAGGGCCAGGGATATTAGGGCCAGGGATATTAGGGCCAGGGATATAAGGGCCAGGGATATTAGGGCCAGGCATATTATGGCCAGGGATATTAGGGCCAGGGATTTTAGGGCAAGGGATATTAGGGCCAGGGATATTAGGGCCAGGGATATTAGGGCAAGGGATATTAGGGCCAGGGATATTAGGGCCAGGGATATTAGGGCCAGGGATATTAGAGCCAGGCCTATTAGGGCCAGGGATATTAGGGCCAGGGATATTAGGGCCAGGGATATTAGGGCCAGGGATATTAGGGCCTGGGATATTAGGGCCAGGGATATTAGGGCCAGGGATATTAGGGCCAGGGATAATAGGGCCAGGGATATTAGGGCCAGGGATTTTAGGGCCAGGGATATTAGGGGCAGGGATATTAGGGCCAGGGATATTAGGGCCAGGGATATTAGGGCCAGGGATATAAGGGCCAGGGATATTAGGGCCAGGCATATTATGCCCAGGGATATTAGGGCCAGGGATATTAGGGCCAGCGATATTAGGGCCAGGGATATTAAGGCCGGGGATATTAGGCCCAGGGATATTAGGGCCAGGGATATTAGGGCCAGCGATGTTAGGGCCAGGGATATTAGGGCCAGGGATATTAGGGCCAGGGATATTAGGGCAGGGATATTAGGTCAGGGATATTAGGGCCAGGGATATTAGGGCCAGGGATATTAGGGCCAGGGATATTAGGGCCAGGGATATTAGGGCCAGGGATATTAGGGCCAGGGATATTAGGGCCAGGGATATTAGGGCCAGGGATATTAGGGCCAGGGATATTAGGGCAAGGGATATTAGGGCCAGGGATATTAGGGCCAGGGATATTAGAGCCAGGGATATTAGGGCCAGGGATATTAGGGCCAGGGATATTAGGGCCAGGGATATTAGGGCCAGGGATATTAGGGCCAGGGATATCAGGGCCAGGGATATCAGGGCCAGGGATATGAGGGCCAGGGATATTACGGCCAGGGATATTAGGGCCAGGGATATAAGGGCCAGGGATATTAGGGCCAGGCATATTATGCCCAGGGATATTAGGGCCAGGGATATTAGGGCCAGCGATATTAGGGCCAGGGATATTAAGGCCGGGGATATTAGGCCCAGGGATATTAGGGCCAGGGATATTAGGGCCAGCGATGTTAGGGCCAGGGATATTAGGGCCAGGGATATTAGGGCCAGGGATATTAGGGCAGGGATATTAGGTCAGGGATATTAGGGCCAGGGATATTAGGGCCAGGGATATTAGGGCCAGGTATATTAGGGCCAGGGATATTAGGGCCAGGGATATTAGGGCCAGGGATATTAGGGCCAGGGATATTAGGGCCAGGGATATTAGGGCCAGGGATATTAGGGCCAGGGATTTTAGGGCAAGGGATATTAGGGCCAGGGATATTAGGGCCAGGGATATTAGAGCCAGGGATATTAGGGCCAGGGATATTAGGGCCAGGGATTTTAGGGCCAGGGATATTAGGGCCAGGGATATTAGGGCCAGGGATATTAGGGCCAGGGATATTGCGGCCAGCGATATTAGGGCCAGGGATATTAGGGCCAGAGATATTAGGGCCAGGGATATTAGAGCCAGGCATATTAGGGCCAGGGATATTAGGGCCAGGGATATTAGGGCCAGGGATATTAGGGCCAGGGATATTAGGGCCTGGGATATTAGGGCCAGGGATATTAGGGCCAGGGATATTAGGGCCAGGGATATTAGGGCCAGGGATATTAGGGCCAGGGATATTAGGGCCAGGGTTATTAGGGCCAGGGATATTAGGGGCTGGGATATTAGGGCCAGGGATATTAGGGCCAGGGATATTAGAGCCAGGGATATAAGGGCCAGGGATATTAGGGCCAGGCATATTATGCCCAGGGATATTAGGGCCAGGTATATTAGGGCCAGCGATATTAGGGCCAGGGATATTAAGGCCGGGGATATTAGGCCCAGGGATATTAGGGCCAGGGATATTAGGGCCAGCGATGTTAGGGCCAGGGATATTAGGGCCAGGGATATTAGGGCCAGGGATATTAGGGCAGGGATATTAGTTCAGGGATATTAAGGCCAGGGATATTAGGGCCAGGGATATTAGGGCCAGGGATATTAGGGCCAGGGATATTAGGGCCAGGGATATTAGGGCCAGGGATATTAGGGCCAGGGATATTAGGGCCAGGGATATTAGGGCCAGGGATATTAGGGCCAGGGATATTAGGGCCAGGGATATTAGAGCCAGGTATATTAGGGCCAGGGATATTAGGGCCAGGGATATTAGGGCCAGGGATATTAGGGCCAGGGATATTAGGGCCAGGGATATCAGGGCCAGGGATATCAGGGCCAGCGATATTACGGCCAGGGATATTAGGGCCAGGGATATAAGGGCCAGGGATATTAGGGCCAGGCATATTATGCCCAGGGATATTAGGGCCAGGGATATTAGGGCCAGCGATATTAGGGCCAGGGATATTAAGGCCGGGGATATTAGGCCCAGGGATATTAGGGCCAGGGATATTAGGGCCAGCGATGTTAGGGCCAGGGATATTAGGGCCAGGGATATTAGGGCCAGGGATATTAGGGCAGGGATATTAGGTCAGGGATATTAGGGCCAGGGATATTAGGGCCAGGGATATTAGGGCCAGGGATATTAGGGCCAGGGATATTAGGGCCAGGGATATTAGGGCCAGGGATATTAGGGCCAGGGATATTAGGGCCAGGGATTTTATGGCAAGGGATATTAGGGCCAGGGATATTAGGGCCAGGGATATTAGAGCCAGGGATATTAGGGCCAGGGATATTAGGGCCAGGGATATTAGGGCCAGGGATATTAGGGCCAGGGATATTAGGGCCAGGGATATCAGGGCCAGGGATATCAGGGCCAGGGATATGAGGGCCAGGGATATTACGGCCAGGGATATTAGGGCCAGGGATATTAGGGCCAGGGATGTTAGGGCCAGGGATATTAGGGCCAGGGAGATTAGGGCCAGCGTTATTAGGGCCAGGGATATTAGGGCCAGGGATATTATGGCCAGGGATATTAGGGCCAGGGATATTAGGGCCAGGGATATTAGGGCCAGGAATATTAGGGCCAGGGATATTAGGGCCAGGGATATTAGGGCCAGGGATATTAGGGCCACGGATATTAGGGCCAGGGATATTAGGGCCAGGGATATTAGGGCCAGGGATATTAGCACCAGGGATATTAGGGCCAGGGATATTAGGGCCAGGGATATAAGGGCCAGGGATATTAGGGCCAGGCATATTATGGCCAGCGATATTAGGGCCAGGGATATTAGGGCAAGGGATATTAGGGTCAGGGATATTAGGGCCAGGGATATTAGCGCAAGGGATATTAGGGCCAGGGATATTAGGGCCAGGGATATTAGGGCCAGGGATATTAGGTCCAGGGATATTAGGGCCAGGGATATTAGGGCCAGGGATGTTAGGGCCAGGGATATTAGGGCCAGGGATATTAGGGCCAGGGATATTAGGGCCAGGGATATTGCGGCCAGCGATATTAGGGCCAGGGATATTAGGGCCAGGGATATTAGGGTCAGGGATATTAGGGCCAGGGATATTAGGGCCTGGGATATTAGGGCCAGGGATATTAGGGCCATGGATATTAGGGCCAGGGATATTAGGGCCAGGATATTAGGGCCAGGGATATTAGGGCCAGGGTTATTAGGGCCAGGGATATTAGGGCCAGGGATATTAGGGCCAGGGATATTAGGGCCAGGGATATTAGGGCCAGGGATATTAGGGCCACGGATATTAGGGCCAGGGATATTAGGGCCAGGGATATTAGGGCCAGGGATATTAGGGCCAGGGATATTAGGGCCAGGGATATAAGGGCCAGGGATATTAGGGCCAGGCATATTATGGCCAGGGATATTAGGGCCAGGGATTTTATGGCAAGGGATATTAGGGCCAGGGATATTAGGGCCAGGGATATTAGGGCAAGGGATATTAGGGCCAGGGATATTAGGGCCAGGGATATTAGGGCCAGGGATATTAGGGCCAGGGATATTAGGGCCAGGGATATTAGGGCCAGCGATATTAGGGCCAGGGATATTAGGGCCAGGGATAGTAGGGCCAGGGATATTAGAGCCAGGCCTATTAGGGCCAGGGATATTAGGGCCAGGGATATTAGGGCCAGGGATATTAGGGCCAGGGATATTAGGGCCTGGGATATTAGGGCCACGGATATTAGGGCCAGGGATATTAGGGCCAGGGATATTAGGGCCAGGGATATTAGGGCCAGGGATTTTAGGGCGAGGGATATTAGGGGCAGGGATATTAGGGCCAGGGATATTAGGGCCAGGGATATTAGGGCCAGGGATATAAGGGCCAGGAATATTAGGGCCAGGCATATTATGCCCAGGGATATTAGGGCCAGGGATATTAGGGCCAGCGATATTAGGGCCAGGGATATTAAGGCCGGCGATATTAGGCCCAGGGATATTAGGGCCAGGGATATTAGGGCCAGCGATGTTAGGGCCAGGGATATTAGGGCCAGGGATATTAGGGCCAGGGATATTAGGGCAGGGATATTAGGTCAGGGATATTAGGGCCAGGGATATTAGGGCCAGGGATATTAGGGCCAGGGATATTAGGGCCAGGGATATTAGGGCCAGGGATATTAGGGCCAGGGATATTAGGGCCAGGGATATTAGGGCCAGGGATATTAGGGCCAGGGATATTAGGGCAAGGGATATTAGGGCCAGGGATATTAGGGCCAGGGATATTAGAGCCAGGGATATTAGGGCCAGGGATATTAGGGCCAGGGATATTAGGGCCAGGGATATGAGGGCCAGGGATATCAGGGCCAGGGATATGAGGGCCAGGGATATTACGGCCAGGGATATTAGGGCCAGGGATATAAGGGCCAGGGATATTAGGGCCAGGCATATTATGCCCAGGGATATTAGGGCCAGGGATATTAGGGCCTGCGATATTAGGGCCAGGGATATTAAGGCCGGGGATATTAGGCCCAGGGATATTAGGGCCAGGGATATTAGGGCCAGCGATGTTAGGGCCAGGGATATTAGGGCCAGGGATATTAGGGCCAGGGATATTAGGGCAGGGATATTAGGTCAGGGATATTAGGGCCAGGGATATTAGGGCCAGGGATATTAGGGCCAGGGATATTAGGGCCAGCGATATTAGGGCCAGGGATATTAAGGCCGGGGATATTAGGCCCAGGGATATTAGGGCCAGGGATATTAGGGCCAGCGATGTTAGGGCCAGGGATATTAGGGCCAGGGATATTAGGGCCAGGGATATTAGGGCAGGGATATTAGGTCAGGGATATTAGGGCCAGGGATATTAGGGCCAGGGATATTAGGGCCAGGGATATTAGGGCCAGGGATATTAGGGCCAGGGATATTAGGGCCAGGGATATTAGGGCCAGGGATTTTAGGGCAAGGGATATTAGGGCCAGGGATATTAGGGCCAGGGATATTAGAGCCAGGGATATTAGGGCCAGGGATATTAGGGCCAGGGATATTAGGGCCAGGGATATTAGGGCCAGGGATATTAGGGCCAGGGATATCAGGGCCAGGGATATCAGGGCCAGGGATATGAGGGCCAGGGATATTAAGGCCAGGGATATTAGGGCCAGGGATATTAGGGCCAGGGATGTTAGGGCCAGGGATATTAGGGCCAGGGAGATTAGGGCCAGCGTTATTAGGGCCAGGGATATTAGGGCCAGGGATATTATGGCCAGGGATATTAGGGCCAGGGATATTAGGGCCAGGGATATTAGGGCCAGGGATATTAGGGCCAGGGATATTAGGGCCAGGGATATTAGGGCCAGGGATATTAGGGCCAGGGATATTAGGGCCACGGATATTAGGGCCAGGGATATTAGGGCCAGGGATATTAGGGCCAGGGATATTAGAACCAGGGATATTAGGGCCAGGGATATTAGGGCCAGGGATATAAGGGCCAGGGATATTAGGGCCAGGCATATTATGGCCAGCGATATTAGGGCCAGGGATATTAGGGCAAGGGATATTAGGGCCAGGGATATTAGGGCCAGGGATATTAGCGCAAGGGATATTAGGGCCAGGGATATTAGGGCCAGGGAGATTAGGGCCAGCGTTATTAGGGCCAGGGATATTAGGGCCAGGGATATTATGGCCAGGGATATTAGGGCCAGGGATATTAGGGCCAGGGATATTAGGGCCAGGGATATTAGGGCCAGGGATATTAGAACCAGGGATATTAGGGCCAGGGATATTAGGGCCAGGGATATAAGGGCCAGGGATATTAGGGCCAGGCATATTATGGCCAGCGATATTAGGGCCAGGGATATTAGGGCAAGGGATATTAGGGCCAGGGATATTAGGGCCAGGGATATTAGCGCAAGGAATATTAGGGCCAGGGATATTAGGGCCAGGGATATTAGGGCCAGGGATATTAGGGCCAGGGATATAAGGGCCAGGAATATTAGGGCCAGGCATATTATGCCCCGGGATATTAGGGCCAGGGATATTAGGGCCAGGGATATTAGGGCCAGGGATATTAGGGCCAGGGATATTAGGGCAGGGATATTAGGTCCAGGGATATTAGGGCCAGGGATATTAGGGCAAGGGATATTAGGGCCAGGGATATTAGGGCCAGGGATATTAGGGCCAGGAATATTAGGGCCAGGCATATTATGCCCCGGGATATTAGGGCCAGGGATATTAGGGCCAGGGATATTAGGGCCAGGGATATTAGGGCCAGCGATATTAGGGCAGGGATATTAGGTCCAGGGATATTAGGGCCAGGGATATTAGGGCAAGGGATATTAGGGCCAGGGATATTAGGGCCAGGGATATTAGGTCCAGGGATATTAGGGCCAGGGATATTAGGGCCAGGGATATTAGGGCCAGGGATATTAGGGCCAGGGATATTAGGGCCAGCGATATTAGGGCCAGGGATATTAGGGCCAGGGATAGTAGGGCCAGGGATATTCGAGCCAGGCATATTAGGGCCAGGGATATTAGGGCCAGGGATATTAGGGCCAGGAATATTAGGGCCAGGGATATTAGGGCCTGGGATATTAGGGCCAGGGATATTAGGGCCAGGGATATTACGGCCAGGGATATTAGGGCCAGGGATATTAGGGCCAGGGATTTTAGGGCCAGGGATATTAGGGGCAGGGATATTAGGGCCAGGGATATTACGGCCAGGGATATTAGGGCCAGGGATATAAGGGCCAGGGATATTAGGGCCAGGCATATTATGCCCAGGGATATTAGGGTCAGGGATATTAGGGCCAGGGATATTAGGGCCAGGGATATTAGGGCCAGGGATATTAGGTCCAGGGATATTAGGGCCAGGGATATTAGGGCCAGGGATATTAGGGCCAGGGATATTAGGGCCAGGGATATTAGGGCCAGGGATATTAGGGCCAGGGATATTAGGGCCAGCGATATTAGGGCCAGGGATATTAGGGCCAGGGATAGTAGGGCCAGGGATATTAGAGCCAGGCATATTAGGGCCAGGGATATTAGGGCCAGGGATATTAGGGCCAGGAATATTAGGGCCAGGGATATTAGGGCCTGGGATATTAGGGCCAGGGATATTAGGGCCAGGGATATTAGGGCCAGGGATATTAGGGCCAGGGATTTTAAGGCCAGGGATATTAGGGGCAGGCATATTAAGGCCAGGGATATTAGGGCCAGGGATATTAGGGCCAGGAATATTAGGGCCAGGGATATTAGGGCCAGGGATATTAGCACCAGGCATATTATGCCCAGGGATATTAGGGTCAGGGATATTAGGGCCAGGGATATTAGGGCCAGGGATATTAAGGCCGGGGATATTAGGCCCAGGGATATTAGGGCCAGGGATATTAGGGCCAGCGATGTTAGGGCCAGGGATATTAGCACCAGGGATATTAGGGCCAGGGATATTAGGGCCAGGGATATTAGGGCAGGGATATTAGGTCAGGGATATTAGGGCTAGGGATATTAGGGCCAGGGATATTAGGGCCAGGGATATTAGGGCCAGGGATATTAGGGCCAGGGATATTAGGGGCAGGGATTTTAGGGCCAGGGATATTAGGGCCAGGGATATTAGGGCCAGGGATATTAGGGCCAGGGATATTAGGGCCAGGGATATTAGGGCCAGCGATTTTAGGGCAAGGGATATTAGGGCCAGGGATATTAGGGCCAGGGATATTAGAGCCAGGGATATTAGGGCCAGGGATATTAGGGCCAGGGATATTAGGGCCAGGGATATTAGGGCCAGGGATATTAGGGCCAGGGATATCAGGGCCAGGGATATCAGGGCCAGGGATATGAGGGCCAGGGATATTAGGGCCAGGGATATTAGGGCCAGGGATATTAGGGCCAGGGATATTAGGGCCAGGGATATTAGGGCCAGGGATATTAGGGCCAGGGAGATTAGGGCCAGCGTTATTAGGGCCAGGGATATTAGGGCCAGGGATATTATGGCCAGGGATATTAGGGCCAGGGATATTAGGGCCAGGGATATTAGGGCCAGGGATATTAGGGCCAGGGATATTAGGGCCAGGGATATTAGGGCCAGGGATATTAGGGCCAGGGATATTAGGGCCACGGATATTAGGGCCAGGGATGTTAGGGCCAGGGATATTAGGGCCAGGGATATTAGCGCCAGGGATATTAGGGCCAGGGATATTAGGGCCAGGGATATAAGGGCCAGGGATATTAGGGCCAGGCATATTATGGCCAGCGATATTAGGGCCAGGGATATTAGGGCAAGGGATATTAGGGCCAGGGATATTAGGTCCAGGGATATTAGCGCAAGGGATATTAGGGCCAGGGATATTAGGGCCAGGGATATTAGGGCCAGGGATATTAGGGCCAGGGATATAAGGGCCAGGAATATTAGGGCCAGGCATATTATGCCCCGGGATATTAGGGCCAGGGATATTAGGGCCAGGGATATTAGGGCCAGGGATATTAGGGCCAGGGATATTAGGGCAGGGATATTAGGTCCAGGGATATTAGGGCCAGGGATATTAGGGCAAGGGATATTAGGGCCAGGGATATTAGGGCCAGGGATATTAGGGCCAGGGATATTAGGGCCAGGAATATTAGGGCCAGGCATATTATGCCCCGGGATATTAGGGCCAGGGATATTAGGGCCAGGGATATTAGGGCCAGGGATATTAGGGCCAGCGATATTAGGGCAGGGATATTAGGTCCAGGGATATTAGGGCCAGGGATATTAGGGCAAGGGATATTAGGGCAAGGGATATTAGGGCCAGGGATATTAGGGCCAGGGATATTAGGGCCAGGGATATTAGGGCCAGGGATATTAGGGCCAGGGATATTAGGGCCAGGGATAGTAGGGCCAGGGATATTAGGGCCAGGGATATTAGGGCCAGGGATATTAGGGCAAGGGATATTAGGGCCAGGGATATTAGGGCCAGGGATATTAGGGCCAGGGATATTAGGGCCAGGGATATTAGGGCCAGGGATATTAGGGCCAGGGATATTAGGGCCAGCAATATTAGGGCCAGGGATATTAGGGCCAGGGATAGTAGGGCCAGGGATATTAGAGCCAGGCATATTAGGGCCAGGGATATTAGGGCCAGGGATATTAGGGCCAGGAATATTAGGGCCAGGGATATTAGGGCCTGGGATATTAGGGCCAGGGATATTAGGGCCAGGGATATTAGGGCCAGGGATATTAGGGCCAGGGATATTAGGGCCAGGGATTTTAGGGCCAGGGATATTAGGGGCAGGGATATTAGGGCCAGGGATATTACGGCCAGGGATATTAGGGCCAGGGATATAAGGGCCAGGGATATTAGTGCCAGGCATATTATGCCCAGGGATATTAGGGTCAGGGATATTAGGGCCAGGGATATTAGGGCCAGGGATATTAGGGCCAGGGATATTAGGTCCAGGGATATTAGGGCCAGGGATATTAGGGCCAGGGATATTAGGGCCAGGGATATTAGGGCCAGGGATATTAGGGCCAGGGATATTAGGGCCAGGGATATTAGGGCCAGCGATATTAGGGCCAGGGATATTAGGGCCAGGGATAGTAGGGCCAGGGATATTAGAGCCAGGCATATTAGGGCCAGGGATATTAGGGCCAGGGATATTAGGGCCAGGAATATTAGGGCCAGGGATATTAGGGCCTGGGATATTAGGGCCAGGGATATTAGGGCCAGGGATATTAGGGCCAGGGATATTAGGGCCAGGGATTTTAGGGCCAGGGATATTAGGGGCAGGCATATTAAGGCCAGGGATATTAGGGCCAGGGATATTAGGGCCAGGAATATTAGGGCCAGGGATATTAGGGCCAGGGATATTAGTGCCAGGCATATTATGCCCAGGGATATTAGGGTCAGGGATATTAGGGCCAGGGATATTAGGGCCAGGGATATTAAGGCCGGGGATATTAGGCCCAGGGATATTAGGGCCAGGGATATTAGGGCCAGCGATGTTAGGGCCAGGGATATTAGGGCCAGGGATATTAGGGCCAGCGATGTTAGGGCCAGGGATATTAGCACCAGGGATATTAGGGCCAGGGATATTAGGGCCAGGGATATTAGGGCAGGGATATTAGGTCAGGGATATTAGGGCTAGGGATATTAGGGCCAGGGATATTAGGGCCAGGGATATTAGGGCCAGGGATATTAGGGCCAGGGATATTAGGGCCAGGGATTTTAGGGCCAGGGATATTAGGGCCAGGGATATTAGGGCCAGGGATATTAGGGCCAGGGATATTAGGGCCAGGGATATTAGGGCCAGCGATTTTAGGGCAAGGGATATTAGGGCCAGGGATATTAGGGCCAGGGATATTAGAGCCAGGGATATTAGGGCCAGGGATATTAGGGCCAGGGATATTAGGGCCAGGGATATTAGGGCCAGGGATATTAGGGCCAGGGATATCAGGGCCAGGGATATCAGGGCCAGGGATATGAGGGCCAGGGATATTAGGGCCAGGGATATTAGGGCCAGGGATATTAGGGCCAGGGATATTAGGGCCAGGGATATTAGGGCCAGGGAGATTAGGGCCAGCGTTATTAGGGCCAGGGATATTAGGGCCAGGGATATTATGGCCAGGGATATTAGGGCCAGGGATATTAGGGCCAGGGATATTAGGGCCAGGGATATTAGGGCCAGGGATATTAGGGCCAGGGATATTAGGGCCAGGGATATTAGGGCCAGGGATATTAGGGCCACGGATATTAGGGCCAGGGATGTTAGGGCCAGGGATATTAGGGCCAGGGATATTAGCGCCAGGGATATTAGGGCCAGGGATATTAGGGCCAGGGATATAAGGGCCAGGGATATTAGGGCCAGGCATATTATGGCCAGCGATATTAGGGCCAGGGATATTAGGGCAAGGGATATTAGGGCCAGGGATATTAGGGCCAGGGATATTAGCGCAAGGGATATTAGGGCCAGGGATATTAGGGCCAGGGATATTAGGGCCAGGGATATTAGGGCCAGGGATATAAGGGCCAGGAATATTAGGGCCAGGCATATTATGCCCCGGGATATTAGGGCCAGGGATATTAGGGCCAGGGATATTAGGGCCAGGGATATTAGGGCCAGGGATATTAGGGCAGGGATATTAGGTCCAGGGATATTAGGGCCAGGGATATTAGGGCAAGGGATATTAGGGCCAGGGATATTAGGGCCAGGGATATTAGGGCCAGGGATATTAGGGCCAGGAATATTAGGGCCAGGCATATTATGCCCCGGGATATTAGGGCCAGGGATATTAGGGCCAGGGATATTAGGGCCAGGGATATTAGGGCCAGCGATATTAGGGCAGGGATATTAGGTCCAGGGATATTAGGGCCAGGGATATTAGGGCAAGGGATATTAGGGCAAGGGATATTAGGGCCAGGGATATTAGGGCCAGGGATATTCGGGCCAGGGATATTAGGGCCAGGGATATTAGGGCCAGGGATATTAGGGCCAGGGATAGTAGGGCCAGGGATATTAGGGCCAGGGATATTAGGGCCAGGGATATTAGGGCAAGGGATATTAGGGCCAGGGATATTAGGGCCAGGGATATTAGGGCCAGGGATATTAGGGCCAGGGATATTAGGGCCAGGGATATTAGGGCCAGGGATATTAGGGCCAGGGATATTAGGGCCAGCAATATTAGGGCCAGGGATATTAGGGCCAGGGATAGTAGGGCCAGGGATATTAGAGCCAGGCATATTAGGGCCAGGGATATTAGGGCCAGGGATATTAGGGCCAGGAATATTAGGGCCAGGGATATTAGGGCCTGGGATATTAGGGCCAGGGATATTAGGGCCAGGGATATTAGGGCCAGGGATATTAGGGCCAGGGATATTACGGCCAGGGATATTAGGGCCAGGGATATAAGGGCCAGGGATATTAGGGCCAGGCATATTATGCCCAGGGATATTAGTGTCAGGGATATTAGGGCCAGGGATATTAGGGCCAGGGATATTAGGGCCAGGGATATTAGGTCCAGGGATATTAGGGCCAGGGATATTAGGGCCAGGGATATTAGGGCCAGGGATATTAGGGCCAGGGATATTAGGGCCAGGGATATTAGGGCCAGGGATATTAGGGCCAGCGATATTAGGGCCAGGGATATTAGGGCCAGGGATAGTAGGGCCAGGGATATTAGAGCCAGGCATATTAGGGCCAGGGATATTAGGGCCAGGGATATTAGGGCCAGGAATATTAGGGCCAGGGATATTAGGGCCTGGGATATTAGGGCCAGGGATATTAGGGCCAGGGATATTAGGGCCAGGGATATTAGGGCCAGGGATTTTAGGGCCAGGGATATTAGGGGCAGGCATATTAAGGCCAGGGATATTAGGGCCAGGGATATTAGGGCCAGGAATATTAGGGCCAGGGATATTAGGGCCAGGGATATTAGTGCCAGGCATATTGTGCCCAGGGATATTAGGGTCAGGGATATTAGGGCCAGGGATATTAGGGCCAGGGATATTAAGGCCGGGGATATTAGGCCCAGGGATATTAGGGCCAGGGATATTAGGGCCAGCGATGTTAGGGCCAGGGATATTAGCACCAGGGATATTAGGGCCAGGGATATTAGGGCCAGGGATATTAGGGCAGGGATATTAGGTCAGGGATATTAGGGCTAGGGATATTAGGGCCAGGGATATTAGGGCCAGGGATATTAGGGCCAGGGATATTAGGGCCAGGGATATTAGGGCCAGGGATTTTAGGGCCAGGGATATTAGGGCCAGGGATATTAGGGCCAGGGATATTAGGGCCAGGGATATTAGGGCCAGGGATATTAGGGCCAGCGATTTTAGGGCAAGGGATATTAGGGCCAGGGATATTAGGGCCAGGGATATTAGAGCCAGGGATATTAGGGCCAGGGATATTAGGGCCAGGGATATTAGGGCCAGGGATATTAGGGCCAGGGATATTAGGGCCAGGGATATCAGGGCCAGGGATATCAGGGCCAGGGATATGAGGGCCAGGGATATTAGGGCCAGGGATATTAGGGCCAGGGATATTAGGGCCAGGGATATTAGGGGCAGGGATATTAGGGCCAGGGATATTACGGCCAGGGATATTAGGGCCAGGGATATAAGGGCCAGGGATATTAGGGCCAGGCATATTATGCCCAGGGATATTAGTGTCAGGGATATTAGGGCCAGGGATATTAGGGCCAGGGATATTAGGGCCAGGGATATTAGGTCCAGGGATATTAGGGCCAGGGATATTAGGGCCAGGGATATTAGGGCCAGGGATATTAGGGCCAGGGATATTAGGGCCAGGGATATTAGGGCCAGGGATATTAGGGCCAGCGATATTAGGGCCAGGGATATTAGGGCCAGGGATAGTAGGGCCAGGGATATTAGAGCCAGGCATATTAGGGCCAGGGATATTAGGGCCAGGGATATTAGGGCCAGGAATATTAGGGCCAGGGATATTAGGGCCTGGGATATTAGGGCCAGGGATATTAGGGCCAGGGATATTAGGGCCAGGGATATTAGGGCCAGGGATTTTAGGGCCAGGGATATTAGGGGCAGGCATATTAAGGCCAGGGATATTAGGGCCAGGGATATTAGGGCCAGGAATATTAGGGCCAGGGATATTAGGGCCAGGGATATTAGTGCCAGGCATATTATGCCCAGGGATATTAGGGTCAGGGATATTAGGGCCAGGGATATTAGGGCCAGGGATATTAAGGCCGGGGATATTAGGCCCAGGGATATTAGGGCCAGGGATATTAGGGCCAGCGATGTTAGGGCCAGGGATATTAGCACCAGGGATATTAGGGCCAGGGATATTAGGGCCAGGGATATTAGGGCAGGGATATTAGGTCAGGGATATTAGGGCTAGGGATATTAGGGCCAGGGATATTAGGGCCAGGGATATTAGGGCCATTGATATTAGGGCCAGGGATATTAGGGCCAGGGATTTTAGGGCCAGGGATATTAGGGCCAGGGATATTAGGGCCAGGGATATTAGGGCCAGGGATATTAGGGCCAGGGATATTAGGGCCAGCGATTTTAGGGCAAGGGATATTAGGGCCAGGGATATTAGGGCCAGGGATATTAGAGCCAGGGATATTAGGGCCAGGGATATTAGGGCCAGGGATATTAGGGCCAGGGATATTAGGGCCAGGGATATTAGGGCCAGGGATATCAGGGCCAGGGATATCAGGGCCAGGGATATGAGGGCCAGGGATATTAGGGCCAGGGATATTAGGGCCAGGGATATTAGGGCCAGGGATATTAGGGCCAGGGATATTAGGGCCAGGGATATTAGGGCCAGGGAGATTAGGGCCAGCGTTATGAGGGCCAGGGATATTAGGGCCAGGGATATTATGGCCAGGGATATTAGGGCCAGGGATATTAGGGCCAGGGATATTAGGGCCAGGGATATTAGGGCCAGGGATATTAGGGCCAGGGATATTAGGGCCAGGGATATTAGGGCCACGGATATTAGGGCCAGGGATGTTAGGGCCAGGGATATTAGGGCCAGGGATATTAGCGCCAGGGATATTAGGGCCAGGGATATTAGGGCCAGGGATATAAGGGCCAGGGATATTAGGGCCAGGCATATTATGGCCAGGGATATTAGGGCCAGGGATATTAGGGCCAGGGATATTAGGGCCAGGGATATTAGGGCCAGGGATATAAGGGCCAGGAATATTAGGGCCAGGCATATTATGCCCAGGGATATTAGGGCCAGGGATATTAGGGCCAGGGATATTAGGGCCAGGGATATTAAGGCCAGGGATATTAGGGCCAGGGATATTAGGGCCAGGGATATTAGGGCAGGGATATTAGGTCCAGGGATATTATGCCCAGGGATATTAGGGCCAGGGATATTAGGGCCAGCGATATTAGGGCCAGGGATATTAAGGCCGGGGATATTAGGCCCAGGGAAATTAGGGCCAGGGATATTAGGGCCAGCGATGTTAGGGCCAGGGATATTAGGGCCAGGGATATTAGGGCCAGGGATATTAGGTCAGGGATATTAGGTCAGGGATATTAGGGCCAGGGATATTAGGGCCAGGGATATTAGGGTCAGGGATATTAGGGCCAGGGATATTAGGGCCAGGGATATTAGGGCCAGGGATATTAGGGCCAGGGATTTTAGGGCCAGGGATATTAGAGCCAGGGATATTAGGGCCAGGGATATTAGGGCCAGGGATATTAGGGCCAGGGATATTAGGGCCAGGGATATTAGGGCCAGGTATATCAGGGCCAGGGATATCAGGGCCAGGGATATGAGGGCCAGGGATATCACGGCCAGGGATATTAGGGCCAGGGATATAAGGGCCAGGGATATTAGGGCCAGGCATATTATGCCCAGGGATATTAGGGCCAGGGATATTAGGGCCAGCGATATTAGGGCCAGGGATATTAAGCCCGGGGATATTAGGCCCAGGGATACTAGGGCCAGGGATATTAGGGCCAGCGATGTTAGGGCCAGGGATATTAGGGCCAGGGATATTAGGGCCAGGGATATTAGGGCAGGGATATTAGGTCAGGGATATTAGGGCCAGGGATATTAGGGCCAGGGATATTAGGGCCAGGGATATTAGGGCCAGGGATATTAGGGCCAGGGATATTAGGGCCAGGGATATTAGGGCCAGGGATATTAGGGCCAGGGATATTAGGGCCAGGGATATTAGGGAGAGGGGTTTTAGGGCAAGGGATATTAGGGCCAGGGATATTAGGGCCAGGGATATTAGAGCCAGGGATATTAGGGCCAGGGATATTAGGGCCAGGGATATTAGGGCCAGGGATATTAGGGCCAGGGATATTAGGGCCAGGGATATCAGGGCCAGGGATATCAGGGCCAGGGATATGAGGGCCAGGGATATTACGGCCAGGGATATTAGGGCCAGGGATATTAGGGCCAGGGATGTTAGGGCCAGGGATATTAGGGCCAGGGAGATTAGGGCCAGCGTTATTAGGGCCAGGGATATTAGGGCCAGGGATATTATGGCCAGGGATATTAGGGCCAAGGATATTAGGGCCAGGGATATTAGGGCCAGGGATATTAGGGCCAGGGATATTAGGGCCAGGGATATTAGGGCCAGGGATATTAGGGCCAGGGATATTAGGGCCAGGGATATTAGGGCCAGGGATATTAGCACCAGGGATATTAGGGCCAGGGATATTAGGGCCAGGGATATAAGGGCCAGGGATATTAGGGCCAGGCATATTATGGCCAGCGATATTAGGGCCAGGGATATTAGGGCAAGGGATATTAGGGCCAGGGATATTAGGGCCAGGGATATTAGCGCAAGGGATATTAGGGCCAGGGATATTAGGGCCAGGGATATTAGGGCCAGGGATATTAGGTCCAGGGATATTAGGGCCAGGGATATTAGGGCCAGGGATGTTAGGGCCAGGGATATTAGGGCCAGGGATATTAGGGCCAGGGATATTAGGGCCAGGGATATTGTGGCCAGCGATATTAGGGCCAGGGATATTAGGGCCAGAGATATTAGGGCCAGGGATATTAGAGCCAGGCATATTAGGGCCAGGGATATTAGGGCCAGGGATATTAGGGCCAGGGATATTAGGGCCAGGGATATTAGGGCCTGGGATATTAGGGCCAGGGATATTAGGGCCAGGGATATTAGGGCCAGGGATATTAGGGCCAGGGATATTAGGGCCAGGGATTTTAGGGCCAGGGATATTAGGGGCAGGGATATTAGGGCCAGGGATATTAGGGCCAGGGATATTAGGGCCAGGGATATAAGGGCCAGGAATATTAGGGCCAGGCATATTATGCCCCGGGATATTAGGGCCAGGGATATTAGGGCCAGGGATATTAGGGCCAGGGATATTAGGGCCAGGCATATTAGGGCAGGGATATTAGGTCCAGGGATATTAGGGCCAGGGATATTAGGGCAAGGGATATTAGGGCCAGGGATATTAGGGCCAGGGATATTAGGGCCAGGGATATTAGGGCCAGGGATATAAGGGCCAGGAATATTAGGGCCAGGCATATTATGCCCCGCGATATTAGGGCCAGGGATATTAGGGCCAGGGATATTAGGGCCAGGGATATTAGGGCCAGGGATATTAGGGCAGGGATATTAGGTCCAGGGATATTAGGGCCAGGGATATTAGGGCAAGGGATATTAGGGCCAGGGATATTAGGGCCAGGGATATTAGGGCCAGGGATATTAGGTCCAGGGATATTAGGGCCAGGGATATTAGGGCCAGGGATATTAGGGCCAGGGATATTAGGGCCAGCGATATTAGGGCCAGGGATATTAGGGCCAGGGATAGTAGGGCCAGGGATATTAGAGCCAGGCATATTAGGGCCAGGGATATTAGGGCCAGGGATATTAGGGCCAGGAATATTAGGGCCAGGGATATTAGGGCCTGGGATATTAGGGCCAGGGATATTAGGGCCAGGGACATCAGGGCCAGGGATATTAGGGCCAGGGATATTAGGGCCAGGGATTTTAGGGCCAGGGATATTAGGGGCAGGGATATTAGGGCCAGGGATATTAGGGCCAGGGTTATTAGGGCCAGGGATATAAGGGCCAGGGATATTAGGGCCAGGCATATTATGCCCAGGGATATTAGGGTCAGGGATATTAGGGCCAGGGATATTAGGGCCAGGGATATTAGGGCCAGGGATATTAGTTCCAGGGATATTAGGGCCAGGGATATTAGGGCCAGGGATATTAGGGCCAAGGATATTAGGGCCAGGGATATTAGGGCCAGGGATATTAGGGCCAGGGATATTAGGGCCAGGGATATTAGGGCCAGTGATATTAGGGCCAGGGATATTAGGGCCAGGGATAGTAGGGCCAGGGATATTAGAGCCAGGCATATTAGGGCCAGGGATATTAGGGCCAGGGATATTAGGGCCGGAATATTAGGGCCAGGGATATTAGGGCCTGGGATATTAGGGCCAGGGATATTAGGGCCAGGGATATTAGGGCCAGGGATATTAGGGCCAGGGATTTTAGGGCCAGGGATATTAGGGGCAGGGATATTAGGGCCAGGGATATTAGGGCCAGGGATATTAGGGCCAGGGATATAAGGGCCAGGGATATTAGGGCCAGGCATATTATGCCCAGGGATATTAGGGTCAGGGATATTAGGGCCAGGGATATTAGGGCCAGGGATATTAGGGCCAGGGTTATTAGGGCCAGGGATATAAGGGCCAGGGATATTAGGGCCAGGCATATTATGCCCAGGGATATTAGGGTCAGGGATATTAGGGCCAGGGATATTAGGGCCAGGGATATTAGGGCCAGGGATATTAGTTCCAGGGATATTAGGGCCAGGGATATTAGGGCCAGGGATATTAGGGCCAAGGATATTAGGGCCAGGGATATTAGGGCCTGGGATATTAGGGCCAGGGATATTAGGGCCAGGGATATTAGGGCCAGGGATATTAGGGCCAGGGATTTTAGGGCCAGGGATATTAGGGGCAGGCATATTAAGGCCAGGGATATTAGGGCCAGGGATATTAGGGCCAGGAATATTAGGGCCAGGGATATTAGGGCCAGGGATATTAGTGCCAGGCATATTGTGCCCAGGGATATTAGGGTCAGGGATATTAGGGCCAGGGATATTAGGGCCAGGGATATTAAGGCCGGGGATATTAGGCCCAGGGATATTAGGGCCAGGGATATTAGGGCCAGCGATGTTAGGGCCAGGGATATTAGCACCAGGGATATTAGGGCCAGGGATATTAGGGCCAGGGATATTAGGGCAGGGATATTAGGTCAGGGATATTAGGGCTAGGGATATTAGGGCCAGGGATATTAGGGCCAGGGATATTAGGGCCAGGGATATTAGGGCCAGGGATATTAGGGCCAGGGATTTTAGGGCCAGGGATATTAGGGCCAGGGATATTAGGGCCAGGGATATTAGGGCCAGGGATATTAGGGCCAGGGATATTAGGGCCAGCGATTTTAGGGCAAGGGATATTAGGGCCAGGGATATTAGGGCCAGGGATATTAGAGCCAGGGATATTAGGGCCAGGGATATTAGGGCCAGGGATATTAGGGCCAGGGATATTAGGGCCAGGGATATTAGGGCCAGGGATATCAGGGCCAGGGATATCAGGGCCAGGGATATGAGGGCCAGGGATATTAGGGCCAGGGATATTAGGGCCAGGGATATTAGGGCCAGGGATATTAGGGGCAGGGATATTAGGGCCAGGGATATTACGGCCAGGGATATTAGGGCCAGGGATATAAGGGCCAGGGATATTAGGGCCAGGCATATTATGCCCAGGGATATTAGTGTCAGGGATATTAGGGCCAGGGATATTAGGGCCAGGGATATTAGGGCCAGGGATATTAGGTCCAGGGATATTAGGGCCAGGGATATTAGGGCCAGGGATATTAGGGCCAGGGATATTAGGGCCAGGGATATTAGGGCCAGGGATATTAGGGCCAGGGATATTAGGGCCAGCGATATTAGGGCCAGGGATATTAGGGCCAGGGATAGTAGGGCCAGGGATATTAGAGCCAGGCATATTAGGGCCAGGGATATTAGGGCCAGGGATATTAGGGCCAGGAATATTAGGGCCAGGGATATTAGGGCCTGGGATATTAGGGCCAGGGATATTAGGGCCAGGGATATTAGGGCCAGGGATATTAGGGCCAGGGATTTTAGGGCCAGGGATATTAGGGGCAGGCATATTAAGGCCAGGGATATTAGGGCCAGGGATATTAGGGCCAGGAATATTAGGGCCAGGGATATTAGGGCCAGGGATATTAGTGCCAGGCATATTATGCCCAGGGATATTAGGGTCAGGGATATTAGGGCCAGGGATATTAGGGCCAGGGATATTAAGGCCGGGGATATTAGGCCCAGGGATATTAGGGCCAGGGATATTAGGGCCAGCGATGTTAGGGCCAGGGATATTAGCACCAGGGATATTAGGGCCAGGGATATTAGGGCCAGGGATATTAGGGCAGGGATATTAGGTCAGGGATATTAGGGCTAGGGATATTAGGGCCAGGGATATTAGGGCCAGGGATATTAGGGCCATTGATATTAGGGCCAGGGATATTAGGGCCAGGGATTTTAGGGCCAGGGATATTAGGGCCAGGGATATTAGGGCCAGGGATATTAGGGCCAGGGATATTAGGGCCAGGGATATTAGGGCCAGCGATTTTAGGGCAAGGGATATTAGGGCCAGGGATATTAGGGCCAGGGATATTAGAGCCAGGGATATTAGGGCCAGGGATATTAGGGCCAGGGATATTAGGGCCAGGGATATTAGGGCCAGGGATATTAGGGCCAGGGATATCAGGGCCAGGGATATCAGGGCCAGGGATATGAGGGCCAGGGATATTAGGGCCAGGGATATTAGGGCCAGGGATATTAGGGCCAGGGATATTAGGGCCAGGGATATTAGGGCCAGGGATATTAGGGCCAGGGAGATTAGGGCCAGCGTTATGAGGGCCAGGGATATTAGGGCCAGGGATATTATGGCCAGGGATATTAGGGCCAGGGATATTAGGGCCAGGGATATTAGGGCCAGGGATATCAGGGCCAGGGATATGAGGGCCAGGGATATTAGGGCCAGGGATATTAGGGCCAGGGATATTAGGGCCAGGGATATTAGGGCCAGGGATATTAGGGCCAGGGATATTAGGGCCAGGGAGATTAGGGCCAGCGTTATGAGGGCCAGGGATATTAGGGCCAGGGATATTATGGCCAGGGATATTAGGGCCAGGGATATTAGGGCCAGGGATATTAGGGCCAGGGATATTAGGGCCAGGGATATTAGGGCCAGGGATATTAGGGCCAGGGATATTAGGGCCACGGATATTAGGGCCAGGGATGTTAGGGCCAGGGATATTAGGGCCAGGGATATTAGCGCCAGGGATATTAGGGCCAGGGATATTAGGGCCAGGGATATAAGGGCCAGGGATATTAGGGCCAGGCATATTATGGCCAGGGATATTAGGGCCAGGGATATTAGGGCCAGGGATATTAGGGCCAGGGATATTAGGGCCAGGGATATAAGGGCCAGGAATATTAGGGCCAGGCATATTATGCCCAGGGATATTAGGGCCAGGGATATTAGGGCCAGGGATATTAGGGCCAGGGATATTAAGGCCAGGGATATTAGGGCCAGGGATATTAGGGCCAGGGATATTAGGGCAGGGATATTAGGTCCAGGGATATTATGCCCAGGGATATTAGGGCCAGGGATATTAGGGCCAGCGATATTAGGGCCAGGGATATTAAGGCCGGGGATATTAGGCCCAGGGAAATTAGGGCCAGGGATATTAGGGCCAGCGATGTTAGGGCCAGGGATATTAGGGCCAGGGATATTAGGGCCAGGGATATTAGGTCAGGGATATTAGGTCAGGGATATTAGGGCCAGGGATATTAGGGCCAGGGATATTAGGGTCAGGGATATTAGGGCCAGGGATATTAGGGCCAGGGATATTAGGGCCAGGGATATTAGGGCCAGGGATTTTAGGGCCAGGGATATTAGAGCCAGGGATATTAGGGCCAGGGATATTAGGGCCAGGGATATTAGGGCCAGGGATATTAGGGCCAGGGATATTAGGGCCAGGGATATCAGGGCCAGGGATATCAGGGCCAGGGATATGAGGGCCAGGGATATCACGGCCAGGGATATTAGGGCCAGGGATATAAGGGCCAGGGATATTAGGGCCAGGCATATTATGCCCAGGGATATTAGGGCCAGGGATATTAGGGCCAGCGATATTAGGGCCAGGGATATTAAGCCCGGGGATATTAGGCCCAGGGATACTAGGGCCAGGGATATTAGGGCCAGCGATGTTAGGGCCAGGGATATTAGGGCCAGGGATATTAGGGCCAGGGATATTAGGGCAGGGATATTAGGTCAGGGATATTAGGGCCAGGGATATTAGGGCCAGGGATATTAGGGCCAGGGATATTAGGGCCAGGGATATTAGGGCCAGGGATATTAGGGCCAGGGATATTAGGGCCAGGGATATTAGGGCCAGGGATATTAGGGCCAGGGATATTAGGGAGAGGGGTTTTAGGGCAAGGGATATTAGGGCCAGGGATATTAGGGCCAGGGATATTAGAGCCAGGGATATTAGGGCCAGGGATATTAGGGCCAGGGATATTAGGGCCAGGGATATTAGGGCCAGGGATATTAGGGCCAGGGATATCAGGGCCAGGGATATCAGGGCCAGGGATATGAGGGCCAGGGATATTACGGCCAGGGATATTAGGGCCAGGGATATTAGGGCCAGGGATGTTAGGGCCAGGGATATTAGGGCCAGGGAGATTAGGGCCAGCGTTATTAGGGCCAGGGATATTAGGGCCAGGGATATTATGGCCAGGGATATTAGGGCCAAGGATATTAGGGCCAGGGATATTAGGGCCAGGGATATTAGGGCCAGGGATATTAGGGCCAGGGATATTAGGGCCAGGGATATTAGGGCCAGGGATATTAGGGCCAGGGATATTAGGGCCAGGGATATTAGCACCAGGGATATTAGGGCCAGGGATATTAGGGCCAGGGATATAAGGGCCAGGGATATTAGGGCCAGGCATATTATGGCCAGCGATATTAGGGCCAGGGATATTAGGGCAAGGGATATTAGGGCCAGGGATATTAGGGCCAGGGATATTAGCGCAAGGGATATTAGGGCCAGGGATATTAGGGCCAGGGATATTAGGGCCAGGGATATTAGGTCCAGGGATATTAGGGCCAGGGATATTAGGGCCAGGGATGTTAGGGCCAGGGATATTAGGGCCAGGGATATTAGGGCCAGGGATATTAGGGCCAGGGATATTGTGGCCAGCGATATTAGGGCCAGGGATATTAGGGCCAGAGATATTAGGGCCAGGGATATTAGAGCCAGGCATATTAGGGCCAGGGATATTAGGGCCAGGGATATTAGGGCCAGGGATATTAGGGCCAGGGATATTAGGGCCTGGGATATTAGGGCCAGGGATATTAGGGCCAGGGATATTAGGGCCAGGGATATTAGGGCCAGGGATATTAGGGCCAGGGATTTTAGGGCCAGGGATATTAGGGGCAGGGATATTAGGGCCAGGGATATTAGGGCCAGGGATATTAGGGCCAGGGATATAAGGGCCAGGAATATTAGGGCCAGGCATATTATGCCCCGGGATATTAGGGCCAGGGATATTAGGGCCAGGGATATTAGGGCCAGGGATATTAGGGCCAGGCATATTAGGGCAGGGATATTAGGTCCAGGGATATTAGGGCCAGGGATATTAGGGCAAGGGATATTAGGGCCAGGGATATTAGGGCCAGGGATATTAGGGCCAGGGATATTAGGGCCAGGGATATAAGGGCCAGGAATATTAGGGCCAGGCATATTATGCCCCGCGATATTAGGGCCAGGGATATTAGGGCCAGGGATATTAGGGCCAGGGATATTAGGGCCAGGGATATTAGGGCAGGGATATTAGGTCCAGGGATATTAGGGCCAGGGATATTAGGGCAAGGGATATTAGGGCCAGGGATATTAGGGCCAGGGATATTAGGGCCAGGGATATTAGGTCCAGGGATATTAGGGCCAGGGATATTAGGGCCAGGGATATTAGGGCCAGGGATATTAGGGCCAGCGATATTAGGGCCAGGGATATTAGGGCCAGGGATAGTAGGGCCAGGGATATTAGAGCCAGGCATATTAGGGCCAGGGATATTAGGGCCAGGGATATTAGGGCCAGGAATATTAGGGCCAGGGATATTAGGGCCTGGGATATTAGGGCCAGGGATATTAGGGCCAGGGACATCAGGGCCAGGGATATTAGGGCCAGGGATATTAGGGCCAGGGATTTTAGGGCCAGGGATATTAGGGGCAGGGATATTAGGGCCAGGGATATTAGGGCCAGGGTTATTAGGGCCAGGGATATAAGGGCCAGGGATATTAGGG
This sequence comes from Petromyzon marinus, assembly GCF_048934315.1. Taxonomy (NCBI): domain Eukaryota; kingdom Metazoa; phylum Chordata; class Hyperoartia; order Petromyzontiformes; family Petromyzontidae; genus Petromyzon; species Petromyzon marinus. Next base: position 543,542 of record NW_027423018.1, read on the forward strand.
CCAGGCATATTATGCCCAGGGATATTAGGGTCAGGGATATTAGGGCCAGGGATATTAGGGCCAGGGATATTAGGGCCAGGGATATTAGTTCCAGGGATATTAGGGCCAGGGATATTAGGGCCAGGGATATTAGGGCCAAGGATATTAGGGCCAGGGATATTAGGGCCAGGGATATTAGGGCCAGGGATATTAGGGCCAGGGATATTAGGGCCAGTGATATTAGGGCCAGGGATATTAGGGCCAGGGATAGTAGGGCCAGGGATATTAGAGCCAGGCATATTAGGGCCAGGGATATTAGGGCCAGGGATATTAGGGCCGGAATATTAGGGCCAGGGATATTAGGGCCTGGGATATTAGGGCCAGGGATATTAGGGCCAGGGATATTAGGGCCAGGGATATTAGGGCCAGGGATTTTAGGGCCAGGGATATTAGGGGCAGGGATATTAGGGCCAGGGATATTAGGGCCAGGGATATTAGGGCCAGGGATATAAGGGCCAGGGATATTAGGGCCAGGCATATTATGCCCAGGGATATTAGGGTCAGGGATATTAGGGCCAGGGATATTAGGGCCAGGGATATTAGGGCCAGGGTTATTAGGGCCAGGGATATAAGGGCCAGGGATATTAGGGCCAGGCATATTATGCCCAGGGATATTAGGGTCAGGGATATTAGGGCCAGGGATATTAGGGCCAGGGATATTAGGGCCAGGGATATTAGTTCCAGGGATATTAGGGCCAGGGATATTAGGGCCAGGGATATTAGGGCCAAGGATATTAGGGCCAGGGATATTAGGGCCAGGGATATTAGGGCCAGGGATATTAGGGCCAGGGATATTAGGGCCAGTGATATTAGGGCCAGGGATATTAGGGCCAGGGATAGTAGGGCCAGGGATATTAGAGCCAGGCATATTAGGGCCAGGGATATTAGGGCCAGGGATATTAGGGCCCGGAATATTAGGGCCAGGGATATTAGGGCCTGGGATATTAGGGCCAGGGATATTAGGGCCAGGGATATTAGGGCCAGGGATATTAGGGCCAGGGATATTAGGGCCAGGGATTTTAGGGCCAGGGATATTAGGGGCAGGGATATTAGGGCCAGGGATATTAGGGCCAGGGATATTAGGGCCAGGGATATTAGGGCCAGGGATATAAGGGCCAGGAATATTAGGGCCAGGCATATTATGCCCCGGGATATTAGGGCCAGGGATATTAGGGCCAGGGATATTAGGGCCAGGGATATTAGGGCCAGGGATATTAGGGCAGGGATATTAGGTCCAGGGATATTAGGGCCAGGGATATTAGGGCAAGGGATATTAGGGCCAGGGATATTAGGGCCAGGGATATTAGGGCCAGGGATATTAGGTCCAGGGATATTAGGGCCAGGGATATTAGGGCCAGGGATATTAGGGCCAGGGATATTAGGGCCAGCGATATTAGGGCCAGGGATATTAGGGCCAGGGATAGTAGGGCCAGGGATATTAGAGCCAGGCATATTAGGGCCAGGGATATTAGGGCCAGGGATATTAGGGCCAGGAATATTAGGGCCAGGGATATTAGGGCCTGGGATATTAGGGCCAGGGATATTAGGGCCAGGGACATTAGGGCCAGGGATATTAGGGCCAGGGATATTAGGGCCAGGGATTTTAGGGCCAGGGATATTAGGGGCAGGGATATTAGGGCCAGGGATATTAGGGCCAGGGTTATTAGGGCCAGGGATATAAGGGCCAGGGATATTAGGGCCAGGCATATTATGCCCAGGGATATTAGGGTCAGGGATATTAGGGCCAGGGATATTAGGGCCAGGGATATTAGGGCCAGGGATATTAGTTCCAGGGATATTAGGGCCAGGGATATTAGGGCCAGGGATATTAGGGCCAAGGATATTAGGGCCAGGGATATTAGGGCCAGGGATATTAGGGCCAGGGATATTAGGGCCAGGGATATTAGGGCCAGTGATATTAGGGCCAGGGATATTAGGGCCAGGGATAGTAGGGCCAGGGATATTAGAGCCAGGCATATTAGGGCCAGGGATATTAGGGCCAGGGATATTAGGGCCCGGAATATTAGGGCCAGGGATATTAGGGCCTGGGATATTAGGGCCAGGGATATTAGGGCCAGGGATATTAGGGCCAGGGATATTAGGGCCAGGGATATTAGGGCCAGGGATTTTAGGGCCAGGGATATTAGGGGCAGGGATATTAGGGCCAGGGATATTAGGGCCAGGGATATTAGGGCCAGGGATATAAGGGCCAGGGATATTAGGGCCAGGCATATTATGCCCAGGGATATTAGGGTCAGGGATATTAGGGCCAGGGATATTAGGGCCAGGGATATTAGGGCCAGGGTTATTAGGGCCAGGGATATAAGGGCCAGGGATATTAGGGCCAGGCATATTATGCCCAGGGATATTAGGGTCAGGGATATTAGGGCCAGGGATATTAGGGCCAGGGATATTAGGGCCAGGGATATTAGTTCCAGGGATATTAGGGCCAGGGATATTAGGGCCAGGGATATTAGGGCCAAGGATATTAGGGCCAGGGATATTAGGGCCAGGGATATTAGGGCCAGGGATATTAGGGCCAGGGATATTAGGGCCAGTGATATTAGGGCCAGGGATATTAGGGCCAGGGATAGTAGGGCCAGGGATATTAGAGCCAGGCATATTAGGGCCAGGGATATTAGGGCCAGGGATATTAGGGCCCGGAATATTAGGGCCAGGGATATTAGGGCCTGGGATATTAGGGCCAGGGATATTAGGGCCAGGGATATTAGGGCCAGGGATATTAGGGCCAGGGATATTAGGGCCAGGGATTTTAGGGCCAGGGATATTAGGGGCAGGGATATTAGGGCCAGGGATATTAGGGCCAGGGATATTAGGGCCAGGGATATAAGGGCCAGGGATATTAGGGCCAGGCATATTATGCCCAGGAATATTAGGGTCAGGGATATTAGGGCCAGGGATATTAGGGCCAGGGATATTAAGGCCGGGGATATTAGGCCCAGGGATATTAGGGCCAGGGATATTAGGGCCAGCGATGTTAGGGCCAGGGATATTAGCACCAGGGATATTAGGGCCAGGGATATTAGGGCCAGGGATATTAGGGCAGGGATATTAGGTCAGGGATATTAGGGCTAGGGATATTAGGGCCAGGGATATTAGGGCCAGGGATATTAGGGCCAGGTATATTAGGGCCAGGGATATTAGGGCCAGGGAATTTAGGGCCAGGGATATTAGGGCCAGGGATATTAGGGCCAGGGATATTAGGGCCAGGGATATTAGGGCCAGGGATATTAGGGCCAGGGATTTTAGGGCAAGGGATATTAGGGCCAGGGATATTAGGGCCAGGGATATAAGAGCCAGGGATATTAGGGCCAGGGATATTAGGGCCAGGGATATTAGGGCAAGGGATATTAGGGCCAGGGATATTAGGGCCAGGGATATCAGGGCCAGGGATATCAGGGCCAGGGATATGAGGGCCAGGGATATTAGGGCCAGGGATATTAGGGCCAGGGATATTAGGGCCAGGGATATTAGGGCCAGGGATATTAGGGCCAGGGAGATTAGGGCCAGCGTTATTAGGGCCAGGGATATTAGGGCCAGGGATATTATGGCCAGGGATATTAGGGCCAGGGATATTAGTGCCAGGGATATTAGGGCCAGGGATATTAGGGCCAGGGATATTAGGGCCAGGGATATTAGGGCCAGGGATATTAGGGCCACGGATATTAGGGCCAGGGATGTTAGGGCCAGGGATATTAGGGCCAGGGATATTAGCGCCAGGGATATTAGGGCCAGGGATATTAGGGCCAGGGATATAAGGGCCAGGGATATTAGGGCCAGGCATATTATGGCCAGGGATATTAGGGCCAGGGATATTAGGGCAAGGGATATTAGGGCCAGGGATATTAGGGCCAGGGATATTAGGGCCAGGGATATAAGGGCCAGGAATATTAGGGCCAGGCATATTATGCCCAGGGATATTAGGGCCAGGGATTTTAGGGCAAGGGATATTAGGGCCAGGGATATTAGGGCCAGGGATATAAGAGCCAGGGATATTAGGGCCAGGGATATTAGGGCCAGGGATATTAGGGCCAGGGATATTAGGGCCAGGGATATTAGGGCCAGGGATATCAGGGCCAGGGATATCAGGGCCAGGGATATGAGGGCCAGGGATATTAGGGCCAGGGATATTAGGGCCAGGGATATTAGGGCCAGGGATATTAGGGCCAGGGATATTAGGGCCAGGGAGATTAGGGCCAGCGTTATTAGGGCCAGGGATATTAGGGCCAGGGATATTATGGCCAGGGATATTAGGGCCAGGGATATTAGTGCCAGGGATATTAGGGCCAGGGATATTAGGGCCAGGGATATTAGGGCCAGGGATATTAGGGCCAGGGATATTAGGGCCAGGGATATTAGGGCCACGGATATTAGGGCCAGGGATGTTAGGGCCAGGGATATTAGGGCCAGGGATATTAGCGCCAGGGATATTAGGGCCAGGGATATTAGGGCCAGGGATATAAGGGCCAGGGATATTAGGGCCAGGCATATTATGGCCAGGGATATTAGGGCCAGGGATATTAGGGCAAGGGATATTAGGGCCAGGGATATTAGGGCCAGGGATATTAGGGCCAGGGATATAAGGGCCAGGAATATTAGGGCCAGGCATATTATGCCCAGGGATATTAGGGCCAGGGATATTAGGGCCAGGGATATTAGGGCCAGGGATATTAAGGCCAGGGATATTAGGGCCAGGGATATTAGGGCCAGGGATATTAGGGCAGGGATATTAGGTCCAGGGATATTAGGGCCAGGGATATTAGGGCCAGGGATATTAGGGCCAGGGATTTCAGGGCAAGGGATATTAGGGCCCAGGGATATTAGGGCCAGGGATATTAGAGCCAGGGATATTAGGGCCCAGGGATATTAGGGCCAGGGATATTAGAGCCAGGGATATTAGGGCCAGGGATATTAGGGCCAGGGATATTAGGGCCAGGGATATTAGGGCCAGGGATATCAGGGCCAGGGATATTAGGGCCAGGGATATTAGGGCCAGGGATATTAGGGCCAGGGATATTATGGCCAGGGATATTAGGGCCAGCGATATTAGGGCCAGGGATATTAGGGCCAGGGATATTAGGGCCAGGGATATTAGAGCCAGGGATATTAGGGCCAGGGATATTAGGGCCAGGGATATTAGGGCCAGGGATATTAGGGCCAGGGATTTTAGGGCAAGGGATATTAGGGCCAGGGATATTAGGGCCAGGGATATTAGAGCCAGGGATATTAAGGCCAGGGATATTAGGGCCAGGGATATTAGGGCCAGGGATATTAGGGCCAGGGATATTAGGGCCAGGGATATCAGGGCCAGGGATATCATGGCCAGGGATATTAGGGCCAGGGATATTAGGGCCAGGGATATTAGGGCCAGGGATATTAGGGCCAGGGATATTAGGGCCAGGGATATTAGGGCCAGGGATATTAGGGCCAGGGATATTAGGGCCAGGGATATTAGGGCCAGGGATATTAGGGCCAGGGATATTAGGGCCAGGGATATTAGGGCCAGGGATATTAGGGCCAGGGATATTAGGGCCAGGGATATTACGGCCAGGGATATTAGGGACAGGGATATAAGGGCCAGGGATATTAGGGCCAGGCATATTATGGCCAGGGATATTAGGGCCAGGGATATTAGGGCAAGGGATATTAGGGCCAGGGATATTAGGGCCAGGGATATTAGGGCAAGGGATATTAGGGCCAGGGATATTAGGGCCAGGGATATTAGGGCCAGGGATATTAGGTCCAGGGATATTAGGGCCAGGGATATTAGGGCCAGGGATATTAGGGCCAGGGATATTAGGGCCAGGGATATTAGGGTCAGGGATATTATGGCCAGGGATATTAGGGCCAGGGATATTAGGGCCAGCGATATTAGGGCCAGGGATATTACGGCCAGGGATATTAGGGCCAGGGATATTAGAGCCAGGCATATTAGGGCCAGGGATATTAGGGCCAGGGATATTAGGGCTAGGGATATTAGGGCCAGGGATATTAGGGCCAGGGATATTAGGGCCAGGGATATTAGGGCCAGGGATATTAGGGCCAGGGATTTTAGGGCCAGGGATATTAGGGGCAGGGATATTAGGGCCAGGGATATTAGGGCCAGGGATATTAGGGCCAGGGATATTAGGGCCAGCGATATTAGGGCCAGGGATATTACGGCCAGGGATATTAGGGCCAGGGATATTAGAGCCAGGCATATTAGGGCCAGGGATATTAGGGCCAGGGATATTAGGGCCAGGGATATTAGGGCCAGGGATATTAGGGCCTGGGATATTAGGGCCAGGGATATTAGGGCCAGGGATATTAGGGCCAGGGATATTAGGGCCAGGGATATTAGGGCCAGGGATTTTAGGGCCAGGGATATTAGGGGCAGGGATATTAGGGCCAGGGATATTAGGGCCAGGGATATTAAGGCCAGGGATATAAGGGCCAGGGATATTAGGGCCAGGCATATTATGCCCAGGGATATTAGGGCCAGGGATATTAGGGCCAGGGATATTAGGGCCAGGGATATTAGGGCCAGGGATATTAGGGCCAGGGATATTAGGGCCAGGGAGATTAGGGCCAGCGTTATTAGGGCCAGGGATATTAGGGCCAGGGATATTATGGCCAGGGATATTAGGGCCAGGGATATTAGGGCCAGGGTTATTAGGGCCAGGGATATTAGGGCCAGGGATATTAGGGCCAGGGATATTAGGGCCAGGGATATTAGGGCCAGGGATATTAGGGCCACGGATATTAGGGCCAGGGATATTAGGGCCAGGGATATTAGGGCCAGGGATATTAGGGCCAGGGATATTAGGGCCAGGGATATAAGGGCCAGGGATATTAGGGCCAGGCATATTATGGCCAGGGATATTAGGGCCAGGGATTTTAGGGCAAGGAATATTAGGGCCAGGGATATTAGGGCCAGGGATATTAGGGCAAGGGATATTAGGGCCAGGGATATTAGGGCCAGGGATATTAGGGCCAGGGATATTAGGGCCAGGGATATTAGGGCCAGGGATATTAGGGCCAGCGATATTAGGGCCAGGGATATTAGGGCCAGGGATAGTAGGGCCAGGGATATTAGAGCCAGGCCTATTAGGGCCAGGGATATTAGGGCCAGGGATATTAGGGCCAGGGATATTAGGGCCAGGGATATTAGGGCCTGGGATATTAGGGCCAGGGATATTAGGGCCAGGGATATTAGGGCCAGGGATATTAGGGCCAGGGATATTAGGGCCAGGGATTTTAGGGCCAGGGATATTAGGGGCAGGGATATTAGGGCCAGGGATATTAGGGCCAGGGATATTAGGGCCAGGGATATAAGGGCCAGGGATATTAGGGCCAGGCATATTATGCCCAGGGATATTAGGGCCAGGGATATTAGGGCCAGCGATATTAGGGCCAGGGATATTAAGGCCGGGGATATTAGGCCCAGGGATATTAGGGCCAGGGATATTAGGGCCAGCGATGTTAGGGCCAGGGATATTAGGGCCAGGGATATTAGGGCCAGGGATATTAGGGCAGGGATATTAGGTCAGGGTTATTAGGGCCAGGGATATTAGGGCCAGGGATATTAGGGCCAGGGATATTAGGGCCAGGGATATTAGGGCCAGGGATATTAGGGCCAGGGATATTAGGGCCAGGGATATTAGGGCAAGGGATATTAGGGCCAGGGATATTAGGGCCAGGGATATTAGAGCCAGGGATATTAGGGCCAGGGATATTAGGGCCAGGGATATTAGGGCCAGGGATATTAGGGCCAGGGATATTAGGGCCAGGGATATCAGGGCCAGGGATATCAGGGCCAGGGATATGAGGGCCAGGGATATTACGGCCAGGGATATTAGGGCCAGGGATATAAGGGCCAGGGATATTAGGGCCAGGCATATTATGCCCAGGGATATTAGGGCCAGGGATATTAGGGCCAGCGATATTAGGGCCAGGGATATTAAGGCCGGGGATATTAGGCCCAGGGATATTAGGGCCAGGGATATTAGGGCCAGCGATGTTAGGGCCAGGGATATTAGGGCCAGGGATATTAGGGCCAGGGATATTAGGGCAGGGATATTAGGTCAGGGATATTAGGGCCAGGGATATTAGGGCCAGGGATATTAGGGCCAGGGATATTAGGGCCAGGGATATTAGGGCCAGGGATATTAGGGCCAGGGATATTAAGGCCAGGGATATTAGGGCCAGGGATATTAGGGCCAGGGATATTAGGGCCAGGGATTTTAGGGCAAGGGATATTAGGGCCAGGGATATTAGGGCCAGGGATATTAGAGCCAGGGATATTAGGGCCAGGGATATTAGGGCCAGGGATATTAGGGCCAGGGATATTAGGGCCAGGGATATTAGGGCCAGGGATATCAGGGCCAGGGATATCAGGGCCAGGGATATGAGGGCCAGGGATATTACGGCCAGGGATATTAGGGCCAGGGATATTAGGGCCAGGGATGTTAGGGCCAGGGATATTAGGGCCAGGGAGATTAGGGCCAGCGTTATTAGGGCCAGGGATATTAGGGCCAGGGATATTATGGCCAGGGATATTAGGGCCAGGGATATTAGGGCCAGGGATATTAGGGCCAGGGATATTAGGGCCAGGGATATTAGGGCCAGGGATATTAGGGCCAGGGATATTAGGGCCAGGGATATTAGGGCCAGGGATATTAGCACCAGGGATATTAGGGCCAGGGATATTAGGGCCAGGGATATAAGGGCCAGGGATATTAGGGCCAGGCATATTATGGCCAGCGATATTAGGGCCAGGGATATTAGGGCAAGGGATATTAGGGCCAGGGATATTAGGGCCAGGGATATTAGCGCAAGGGATATTAGGGCCAGGGATATTAGGGCCAGGGATATTATGGCCAGGGATATTAGGTCCAGGGATATTAGGGCCAGGGATATTAGGGCCAGGGATGTTTGGGCCAGGGATATTAGGGCCAGGGATATTAGGGCCAGGGATATTGGGCCAGGGATATTGTGGCCAGCGATATTAGGGCCAGGGATATTAGGGCCAGAGATATTAGGGCCAGGGATATTAGAGCCTGGCATATTAGGGCCAGGGATATTAGGGCCAGGGATATTAGGGCCAGGGATATTAGGGCCAGGGATATTAGGGCCTGGGATATTAGGGCCAGGGATATTAGGGCCAGGGATATTAGGGCCAGGGATATTAGGGCCAGGGATATTAGGGCCAGGGATATTAGGGCCAGGGATATTAGGGGCAGGGATATTAGGGGAAGGGATATTAGGGCCAGGGATATAAGGGCCAGGGATATTAGGGCCAGGCATATTATGCCCAGGGATATTAGGGTCAGGGATATTAGGGCCAGGGATATTAGGGCCAGGGATATTAAGGCCGGGGATATTAGGCCCAGGGATATTAGGGCCAGGGATATTAGGGCCAGCGATGTTAGGGCCAGGGATATTAGCACCAGGGATATTAGGGCCAGGGATATTAGGGCCAGGGATATTAGGGCAGGGATATTAGGTCAGGGATATTAGGGCTAGGGATATTAGGGCCAGGGATATTAGGGCCAGGGATATTAGGGCCAGGGATATTAGGGCCAGGGATTTTAGGGCCAGGGATATTAGGGCCAGGGATATTAGGGCCAGGGATATTAGGGCCAGGGATATTAGGGCCAGGGATATTAGGGCCAGGGATTTTAGGGCAAGGGATATTAGGGCCAGGGATATTAGGGCCAGGGATATTAGAGCCAGGGATATTAGGGCCAGGGATATTAGGGCCAGGGATATTCGGGCCAGGGATATTAGGGCCAGGGATATTAGGGCCAGGGATATCAGGGCCAGGGATATCAGGGCCATGGATATGAGGGCCAGGGATATTAGGGCCAGGGATATTAGGGCCAGGGATATTAGGGCCAGGGATATTAGGGCCAGGGATATTAGGGCCATGGAGATTAGGGCCAGCGTTATTAGGGCCAGGGATATTAGCGCCAGGGATATTATGGCCAGGGATATTAGGGCCAGGGATATTAGGGCCAGGGATATTAGGGCCAGGGATATTAGGGCCAGGGATATTAGGGCCAGGGATATTAGGGCCAGGGATATTAGGGCCAGGGATATTAGGGCCAGGGATATTAGGGCCAGGGATATAAGGGCCAGGGATATTAGGGCCAGGCATATTATGGCCAGGGATATTAGGGCCAGGGATATTAGGGCAAGGGATATTAGGGCCAGGGATATTAGGGCCAGGGATATTAGGGCCAGGGATATAAGGGCCAGGAATATTAGGGCCAGGCATATTATGCCCAGGGATATTAGGGCCAGGGATATTAGGGCCAGGGATATTAGGGCCAGGGATATTAAGGCCAGGGATATTAGGGCCAGGGATATTAGGGCCAGGGATATTAGGGCAGGGATATTAGGTCCAGGGATATTAGGGCCAGGGATATTAGGGCCAGGGATGTTAGGGCAAGGGATATTAGGGCCAGGGATATTAGGGCCAGGGATATTAGAGCCAGGGATATTAGGGCCAGGGATATTAGGGCCAGGGATATTAGGGCCAGGGATATTAGGGCCAGGGATATTAGGGCCAGGGATATCAGGGCCAGGGATATCAGGGCCAGGGATATTAGGGCCAGGGATATTAGGGCCAGGGATATTAGGGCCAGGGATATTAGGGCCAGGGATATTAGGGCCAGGGATATTAGGGCCAGGGATATGAGGGCCAGGGATATTAGGGCCAGGGATATTAGGGCCAGGGATATTAGGGCCAGGGATATTAGGGCCAGGGATATTAGGGCCAGGGATATAAGGGCCAGGGATATTAGGGCCAGGCATATTATGGCCAGGGATATCAGGGCCAGGGATATGAGGGCCAGGGATATTAGGGCCAGGGATATTAGGGCCAGGGATATAAGGGCCAGGGATATTAGGGCCAGGGATATTAGGGCCAGGGATATTAGGGCCAGGGAAATTAGGTCCAGGGATATTAGGGCCAGGGATATTAGGGCCAGGGATATTAGGGCCACGGATATTAGGGCCAGGGATATTAGGGCCAGGGATATTAGGGCCAGGGATATTAGGACCAGGGATATTAGGGCCAGGGATATTAGGGCCAGGGATATAAGGGCCAGGGATATTAGGGCCAGGCATATTATGGCCAGGGATATCAGGGCCAGGGATATGAGGGCCAGGGATATTAGGGCCAGGGATATTAGGGCCAGGGATATAAGGGCCAGGGATATTAGGGCCAGGGATATTAGGGCCAGGGATATTAGGGCCAGGGATATTAGGTCCAGGGATATTAGGACCAGGGATATTAGGGCCAGGGATATTAGGGCCAGGGATATTAGGGCCAGGGATATTAGGGTCAGGGATATTATGGCCAGGGATATTAGGGCCAGGGATATTAGGGCCAGCGATATTAGGGCCAGGGATATTACGGCCAGGGATATTAGGGCCAGGGATATTAGAGCCAGGCATATTAGAACCAGGGATATTAGGGCCAGGGATATTAGGGCCGGGGATATTAGGGCCAGGGATATTAGGGCCTGGGATATTAGGGCCAGGGATATTAGGGCCAGGGATATTAGGGCCAGGGATATTAGGGCCAGGGATATTAGGGCCAGGGATTTTAGGGCCAGGGATATTAGGGGCAGGGATATTAGGGCCAGGGATATTAGGGCCAGGGATATTAAGGCCAGGGATATAAGGGCCAGGGATATTAGGGCCAGGCATATTATGCCCAGGGATATTAGGGCCAGGGATATTAGGGCCAGGGATATTAGGGCCAGGGATATTAGGGCCAGGGATATTAGGGCCAGGGATATTAGGGCCAGGGAGATTAGGGCCAGCATTATTAGGGCCAGGGATATTAGGGCCAGGGATATTATGGCCAGGGATATTAGGGCCAGGGATATTAGGGCCAGGGTTATTAGGGCCAGGGATATTAGGGCCAGGGATATTAGGGCCAGGGATATTAGGGCCAGGGATATTAGAGCCAGGGATATTAGGGCCACGGATATTAGGGCCAGGGATATTAGGGCCAGGGATATTAGGGCCTGGGATATTAGGGCCAGGGATATTAGGGCCAGGGATATTAGGGCCAGGGATAATAGGGCCAGGGATATTAGGGCCAGGGATTTTAGGGCCAGGGATATTAGGGGCAGGGATATTAGGGCCAGGGATATTAGGGCCAGGGATATTAGGGCCATGGATATAAGGGCCAGGGATATTAGGGCCAGGCATATTATGCCCAGGGATATTAGGGCCAGGGATATTAGGGCCAGCGATATTAGGGCCAGGGATATTAAGGCCGGGGATGTTAGGCCCAGGGATATTAGGGCCAGGGATATTAGGGCCAGCGATGTTAGGGCCAGGGATATTAGGTCAGGGATATTAGGGCCAGGGATATTAGGGCCAGTGATATTAGGGCCAGGGATATTAGGGCCAGGGATATTAGGGCCAGGGATCTTAGGGCCAGGGATATTAGGGCCAGGGATATTAGGGCCAGGGATATTAGGGCCAGGGATATTAGGGCAAGGGATATTAGGGCCAGGGATATTAGGGCCAGGGATATTAGAGCCAGGGATATTAGGGCCAGGGATATTAGGGCCAGGGATATTAGGGCCAGGGATATTAGGGCCAGGGATATTAGGGCCAGGGATATCAGGGCCAGGGATATCAGGGCCAGGGATATGAGGGCCAGGGATATTACGGCCAGGGATATTAGGGCCAGGGATATAAGGGCCAGGGATATTAGGGCCAGGCATATTATGCCCAGGGATATTAGGGCCAGGGATATTAGGGCCAGCGATATTAGGGCCAGGGATATTAAGGCCGGGGATATTAGGCCCAGGGATATTAGGGCCAGGGATATTAGGGCCAGCGATGTTAGGGCCAGGGATATTAGGGCCAGGGATATTAGGGCCAGGGATATTAGGGCAGGGATATTAGGTCAGGGATATTAGGGCCAGGGATATTAGGGCCAGGGATATTAGGGCCAGGGATATTAGGGCCAGGGATATTAGGGCCAGGGATATTAGGGCCAGGGATATTAGGGCCAGGGATATTAGGGCCAGGGATATTAGGGCCAGGGATTTTAGGGCAAGGGATATTAGGGCCAGGGATATTAGGGCCAGGGATATTAGAGCCAGGGATATTAGGGCCAGGGATATTAGGGCCAGGGATATTAGGGCCAGGGATATTAGGGCCAGGGATATTAGGGCCAGGGATATTAGGGCCAGGGATATTAGGGCCAGGGATATTAGGGCCAGGGATATTAGGGCCAGGGTTATTAGGGCCAGGGATATTAGGGCCAGGGATATTAGGGCCAGGGATATTAGGGCCAGGGATATTAGGGCCAGGGATATTAGGGCCAGGGATATAAGGGCCAGGGATATTAGGGCCAGGCATATTATGGCCAGGGATATCAGGGCCAGGGATATGAGGGCCAGGGATATTAGGGCCAGGGATATTAGGGCCAGGGATATAAGGGCCAGGGATATTAGGGCCAGGGATATTAGGGCCAGGGATATTAGGGCCAGGGATATTAGGTCCAGGGATATTAGGGCCAGGGATACTAGGGCCAGGGATATTAGGGTCAGGGATATTATGGCCAGGGATATTAGGGCCAGGGATATTAGGGCCAGCGATATTAGGGCCAGGGATATTACGGCCAGGGATATTAGGGCCAGGGATATTAGAGCCAGGCATATTAGAACCAGGGATATTAGGGCCAGGGATATTAGGGCCAGGGATATTAGGGCCAGGGATATTAGGGCCAGGCATATTATGGCCAGGGATATCAGGGCCAGGGATATGAGGGCCAGGGATATTAGGGCCAGGGATATTAGGGCCAGGGATATAAGGGCCAGGGATATTAGGGCCAGGGATATTAGGGCCAGGGATATTAGGGCCAGGGATATTAGGTCCAGGGATATTAGGACCAGGGATATTAGGGCCAGGGATATTAGGGCCAGGGATATTAGGGCCAGGGATATTAGGGTCAGGGATATTATGGCCAGGGATATTAGGGCCAGGGATATTAGGGCCAGCGATATTAGGGCCAGGGATATTACGGCCAGGGATATTAGGGCCAGGGATATTAGAGCCAGGCATATTAGAACCAGGGATATTAGGGCCAGGGATATTAGGGCCGGGGATATTAGGGCCAGGGATATTAGGGCCTGGGATATTAGGGCCAGGGATATTAGGGCCAGGGATATTAGGGCCAGGGATATTAGGGCCAGGGATATTAGGGCCAGGGATTTTAGGGCCAGGGATATTAGGGGCAGGGATATTAGGGCCAGGGATATTAGGGCCAGGGATATTAAGGCCAGGGATATAAGGGCCAGGGATATTAGGGCCAGGCATATTATGCCCAGGGATATTAGGGCCAGGGATATTAGGGCCAGGGATATTAGGGCCAGGGATATTAGGGCCAGGGATATTAGGGCCAGGGATATTAGGGCCAGGGAGATTAGGGCCAGCATTATTAGGGCCAGGGATATTAGGGCCAGGGATATTATGGCCAGGGATATTAGGGCCAGGGATATTAGGGCCAGGGTTATTAGGGCCAGGGATATTAGGGCCAGGGATATTAGGGCCAGGGATATTAGGGCCAGGGATATTAGAGCCAGGGATATTAGGGCCACGGATATTAGGGCCAGGGATATTAGGGCCAGGGATATTAGGGCCTGGGATATTAGGGCCAGGGATATTAGGGCCAGGGATATTAGGGCCAGGGATAATAGGGCCAGGGATATTAGGGCCAGGGATTTTAGGGCCAGGGATATTAGGGGCAGGGATATTAGGGCCAGGGATATTAGGGCCAGGGATATTAGGGCCATGGATATAAGGGCCAGGGATATTAGGGCCAGGCATATTATGCCCAGGGATATTAGGGCCAGGGATATTAGGGCCAGCGATATTAGGGCCAGGGATATTAAGGCCGGGGATGTTAGGCCCAGGGATATTAGGGCCAGGGATATTAGGGCCAGCGATGTTAGGGCCAGGGATATTAGGTCAGGGATATTAGGGCCAGGGATATTAGGGCCAGTGATATTAGGGCCAGGGATATTAGGGCCAGGGATATTAGGGCCAGGGATCTTAGGGCCAGGGATATTAGGGCCAGGGATATTAGGGCCAGGGATATTAGGGCCAGGGATATTAGGGCAAGGGATATTAGGGCCAGGGATATTAGGGCCAGGGATATTAGAGCCAGGGATATTAGGGCCAGGGATATTAGGGCCAGGGATATTAGGGCCAGGGATATTAGGGCCAGGGATATTAGGGCCAGGGATATCAGGGCCAGGGATATCAGGGCCAGGGATATGAGGGCCAGGGATATTACGGCCAGGGATATTAGGGCCAGGGATATAAGGGCCAGGGATATTAGGGCCAGGCATATTATGCCCAGGGATATTAGGGCCAGGGATATTAGGGCCAGCGATATTAGGGCCAGGGATATTAAGGCCGGGGATATTAGGCCCAGGGATATTAGGGCCAGGGATATTAGGGCCAGCGATGTTAGGGCCAGGGATATTAGGGCCAGGGATATTAGGGCCAGGGATATTAGGGCAGGGATATTAGGTCAGGGATATTAGGGCCAGGGATATTAGGGCCAGGGATATTAGGGCCAGGGATATTAGGGCCAGGGATATTAGGGCCAGGGATATTAGGGCCAGGGATATTAGGGCCAGGGATATTAGGGCCAGGGATATTAGGGCCAGGGATTTTAGGGCAAGGGATATTAGGGCCAGGGATATTAGGGCCAGGGATATTAGAGCCAGGGATATTAGGGCCAGGGATATTAGGGCCAGGGATATTAGGGCCAGGGATATTAGGGCCAGGGATATTAGGGCCAGGGATATTAGGGCCAGGGATATTAGGGCCAGGGATATTAGGGCCAGGGATATTAGGGCCAGGGTTATTAGGGCCAGGGATATTAGGGCCAGGGATATTAGGGCCAGGGATATTAGGGCCAGGGATATTAGGGCCAGGGATATTAGGGCCAGGGATATAAGGGCCAGGGATATTAGGGCCAGGCATATTATGGCCAGGGATATCAGGGCCAGGGATATGAGGGCCAGGGATATTAGGGCCAGGGATATTAGGGCCAGGGATATAAGGGCCAGGGATATTAGGGCCAGGGATATTAGGGCCAGGGATATTAGGGCCAGGGATATTAGGTCCAGGGATATTAGGGCCAGGGATACTAGGGCCAGGGATATTAGGGTCAGGGATATTATGGCCAGGGATATTAGGGCCAGGGATATTAGGGCCAGCGATATTAGGGCCAGGGATATTACGGCCAGGGATATTAGGGCCAGGGATATTAGAGCCAGGCATATTAGAACCAGGGATATTAGGGCCAGGGATATAAGGGCCAGGGATATTAGGGCCAGGGATATTAGGGCCAGGGATATTAGGGCCAGGGATATTAGGTCCAGGGATATTAGGGCCAGGGATACTAGGGCCAGGGATATTAGGGTCAGGGATATTATGGCCAGGGATATTAGGGCCAGGGATATTAGGGCCAGCGATATTAGGGCCAGGGATATTACGGCCAGGGATATTAGGGCCAGGGATATTAGAGCCAGGCATATTAGAACCAGGGATATTAGGGCCAGGGATATTAGGGCCAGGGATATTAGGGCCAGGGATATTAGGGCCAGGCATATTATGGCCAGGGATATCAGGGCCAGGGATATGAGGGCCAGGGATATTAGGGCCAGGGATATTAGGGCCAGGGATTTTAGGGCCAGGGATATTAGGGGCAGGGATATTATGGCCAGGGATATTAGGGCCAGGGATATTAAGGCCAGGGATATAAGGGCCAGGGATATTAGGGCCAGGCATATTATGCCCAGGGATATTAGGGCCAGGGATATTAGGGCCAGGGATATTAGGGCCAGGGATATTAGGGCCAGGGATATTAGGGCCAGGGATAGTAGGGCCAGGGAGATTAGGGATAGCATTATTAGGGCCAGGGATATTAGGGCCAGGGATATTATGGCCAGGGATATTAGGGCCAAGGATAATAGGGCCAGGGTTATTATGGCCAGGGATAGTGGGGCCAGGGATATTAGGGCCAGGGATATTAGGGCCAGGGATATTAGGGCCAGGGATATTAGGGCCACGGATATTAGGGCCAGGGATATTAGGGCCAGGGATATTAGGGCCAGGGATATTAGGGCCAGGGATATTAGGGCCAGGGATATAAGGGCCAGGGATATTAGGGCCAGGCATATTATGGCCAGGGATATTAGGGCCAGGGATTTTAGGGCAAGGGATATTAGGGCCAGGGATATTAGGGCCAGGGATATTAGGGCAAGGGATATTAGGGCCAGGGATATTAGGGCCAGGGATATTAGGGCCAGGGATATTAGGGCCAGGGATATTAGGGCCAGGGATATTAGGGCCAGGCATATTATGGCCAGGGATATCAGGGCCAGGGATATGAGGGCCAGGGATATTAGGGCCAGGGATATTAGGGCCAGGGATTTTAGGGCCAGGGATATTAGGGGCAGGGATATTATGGCCAGGGATATTAGGGCCAGGGATATTAAGGCCAGGGATATAAGGGCCAGGGATATTAGGGCCAGGCATATTATGCCCAGGGATATTAGGGCCAGGGATATTAGGGCCAGGGATATTAGGGCCAGGGATATTAGGGCCAGGGATATTAGGGCCAGGGATAGTAGGGCCAGGGAGATTAGGGATAGCATTATTAGGGCCAGGGATATTAGGGCCAGGGATATTATGGCCAGGGATATTAGGGCCAAGGATAATAGGGCCAGGGTTATTATGGCCAGGGATAGTGGGGCCAGGGATATTAGGGCCAGGGATATTAGGGCCAGGGATATTAGGGCCAGGGATATTAGGGCCACGGATATTAGGGCCAGGGATATTAGGGCCAGGGATATTAGGGCCAGGGATATTAGGGCCAGGGATATTAGGGCCAGGGATATAAGGGCCAGGGATATTAGGGCCAGGCATATTATGGCCAGGGATATTAGGGCCAGGGATTTTAGGGCAAGGGATATTAGGGCCAGGGATATTAGGGCCAGGGATATTAGGGCAAGGGATATTAGGGCCAGGGATATTAGGGCCAGGGATATTAGGGCCAGGGATATTAGAGCCAGGCCTATTAGGGCCAGGGATATTAGGGCCAGGGATATTAGGGCCAGGGATATTAGGGCCAGGGATATTAGGGCCTGGGATATTAGGGCCAGGGATATTAGGGCCAGGGATATTAGGGCCAGGGATAATAGGGCCAGGGATATTAGGGCCAGGGATTTTAGGGCCAGGGATATTAGGGGCAGGGATATTAGGGCCAGGGATATTAGGGCCAGGGATATTAGGGCCAGGGATATAAGGGCCAGGGATATTAGGGCCAGGCATATTATGCCCAGGGATATTAGGGCCAGGGATATTAGGGCCGGCGATATTAGGGCCAGGGATATTAATGCCGGGGATATTAGGCCCAGGGATATTAGGGCCAGGGATATTAGGGCCAGCGATGTTAGGGCCAGGGATATTAGGGCCAGGGATATTAGGGCCAGGGATATTAGGGCAGGGATATTAGGTCAGGGATATTAGGGCCAGGGATATTAGGGCCAGGGATATTAGGGCCAGGGATATTAGGGCCAGGGATATTAGGGCCAGGGATATTAGGGCCAGGGATATTAGGGCCAGGGATATTAGGGCCAGGGATATTAGGGCCAGGGATATTAGGGCAAGGGATATTAGGGCCAGGGATATTAGGGCCAGGGATATTAGAGCCAGGGATATTAGGGCCAGGGATATTAGGGCCAGGGATATTAGGGCCAGGGATATTAGGGCCAGGGATATCAGGGCCAGGGATATTAGGGCCAGGCATATTATGGCCAGGGATATCAGGGCCAGGGATATGAGGGCCAGGGATATTAGGGCCAGGGATATTAGGGCCAGGGATATAAGGGCCAGGGATATTAGGGCCAGGGATATTAGGGCCAGGGACATTAGGGCCAGGGATATTAGGTCCAGGGATATTAGGGCCAGGGATATTAGGGCCAGGGATATTAGGGTCAGGGATATTATGGCCAGGGATATTAGGGCCAGGGATATTAGGGCCAGCGATATTAGGGCCAGGGATATTACGGCCAGGGATATTAGGGCCAGGGATATTAGAGCCAGGCATATTAGAACCAGGGATATTAGGGCCAGGGATATTAGGGCCAGGGATATTAGGGCCAGGGATATTAGGGCCTGGGATATTAGGGCCAGGGATATTAGGGCCAGGGATATTAGGGCCAGGGATATTAGGGCCAGGGATATTAGGGCCAGGGATTTTAGGGCCAGGGATATTAGGGGCAGGGATATTATGGCCAGGGATATTAGGGCCAGGGATATTAAGGCCAGGGATATAAGGGCCAGGGATATTAGGGCCAGGCATATTATGCCCAGGGATATTAGGGCCAGGGATATTAGGGCCAGGGATATTAGGGCCAGGGATATTAGGGCCAGGGATATTAGGGCCAGGGATATTAGGGCCAGGGAGATTAGGGCCAGCATTATTAGGGCCAGGGATATTAGGGCCAGGGATATTATGGCCAGGGATATTAGGGCCAGGGATATTAGGGCCAGGGTTATTAGGGCCAGGGATATTGGGGCCAGGGATATTAGGGCCAGGGATATTAGGGCCAGGGATATTAGGGCCAGGGATATTAGGGCCACGGATATTAGGGCCCGGGATATTAGGGCCAGGGATATTAGGGCCAGGGATATTAGGGCCAGGGATATTAGGGCCAGGGATATAAGGGCCAGGGATATTAGGGCCAGGCATATTATGGCCAGGGATATTAGGGCCAGGGATTTTAGGGCAAGGGATATTAGGGCCAGGGATATTAGGGCCAGGGATATTAGGGCAAGGGATATTAGGGCCAGGGATATTAGGGCCAGGGATATTAGGGCCAGGGATATTAGAGCCAGGCCTATTAGGGCCAGGGATATTAGGGCCAGGGATATTAGGGCCAGGGATATTAGGGCCAGGGATATTAGGGCCTGGGATATTAGGGCCAGGGATATTAGGGCCAGGGATATTAGGGCCAGGGATAATAGGGCCAGGGATATTAGGGCCAGGGATTTTAGGGCCAGGGATATTAGGGGCAGGGATATTAGGGCCAGGGATATTAGGGCCAGGGATATTAGGGCCAGGGATATAAGGGCCAGGGATATTAGGGCCAGGCATATTATGCCCAGGGATATTAGGGCCAGGGATATTAGGGCCAGCGATATTAGGGCCAGGGATATTAAGGCCGGGGATATTAGGCCCAGGGATATTAGGGCCAGGGATATTAGGGCCAGCGATGTTAGGGCCAGGGATATTAGGGCCAGGGATATTAGGGCCAGGGATATTAGGGCAGGGATATTAGGTCAGGGATATTAGGGCCAGGGATATTAGGGCCAGGGATATTAGGGCCAGGGATATTAGGGCCAGGGATATTAGGGCCAGGGATATTAGGGCCAGGGATATTAGGGCCAGGGATATTAGGGCCAGGGATATTAGGGCCAGGGATATTAGGGCAAGGGATATTAGGGCCAGGGATATTAGGGCCAGGGATATTAGAGCCAGGGATATTAGGGCCAGGGATATTAGGGCCAGGGATATTAGGGCCAGGGATATTAGGGCCAGGGATATTAGGGCCAGGGATATCAGGGCCAGGGATATCAGGGCCAGGGATATGAGGGCCAGGGATATTACGGCCAGGGATATTAGGGCCAGGGATATAAGGGCCAGGGATATTAGGGCCAGGCATATTATGCCCAGGGATATTAGGGCCAGGGATATTAGGGCCAGCGATATTAGGGCCAGGGATATTAAGGCCGGGGATATTAGGCCCAGGGATATTAGGGCCAGGGATATTAGGGCCAGCGATGTTAGGGCCAGGGATATTAGGGCCAGGGATATTAGGGCCAGGGATATTAGGGCAGGGATATTAGGTCAGGGATATTAGGGCCAGGGATATTAGGGCCAGGGATATTAGGGCCAGGTATATTAGGGCCAGGGATATTAGGGCCAGGGATATTAGGGCCAGGGATATTAGGGCCAGGGATATTAGGGCCAGGGATATTAGGGCCAGGGATATTAGGGCCAGGGATTTTAGGGCAAGGGATATTAGGGCCAGGGATATTAGGGCCAGGGATATTAGAGCCAGGGATATTAGGGCCAGGGATATTAGGGCCAGGGATTTTAGGGCCAGGGATATTAGGGCCAGGGATATTAGGGCCAGGGATATTAGGGCCAGGGATATTGCGGCCAGCGATATTAGGGCCAGGGATATTAGGGCCAGAGATATTAGGGCCAGGGATATTAGAGCCAGGCATATTAGGGCCAGGGATATTAGGGCCAGGGATATTAGGGCCAGGGATATTAGGGCCAGGGATATTAGGGCCTGGGATATTAGGGCCAGGGATATTAGGGCCAGGGATATTAGGGCCAGGGATATTAGGGCCAGGGATATTAGGGCCAGGGATATTAGGGCCAGGGTTATTAGGGCCAGGGATATTAGGGGCAGGGATATTAGGGCCAGGGATATTAGGGCCAGGGATATTAGGGCCAGGGATATAAGGGCCAGGGATATTAGGGCCAGGCATATTATGCCCAGGGATATTAGGGCCAGGTATATTAGGGCCAGCGATATTAGGGCCAGGGATATTAAGGCCGGGGATATTAGGCCCAGGGATATTAGGGCCAGGGATATTAGGGCCAGCGATGTTAGGGCCAGGGATATTAGGGCCAGGGATATTAGGGCCAGGGATATTAGGGCAGGGATATTAGTTCAGGGATATTAAGGCCAGGGATATTAGGGCCAGGGATATTAGGGCCAGGGATATTAGGGCCAGGGATATTAGGGCCAGGGATATTAGGGCCAGGGATATTAGGGCCAGGGATATTAGGGCCAGGGATATTAGGGCCAGGGATATTAGGGCCAGGGATATTAGGGCCAGGGATATTAGAGCCAGGTATATTAGGGCCAGGGATATTAGGGCCAGGGATATTAGGGCCAGGGATATTAGGGCCAGGGATATTAGGGCCAGGGATATCAGGGCCAGGGATATCAGGGCCAGCGATATTACGGCCAGGGATATTAGGGCCAGGGATATAAGGGCCAGGGATATTAGGGCCAGGCATATTATGCCCAGGGATATTAGGGCCAGGGATATTAGGGCCAGCGATATTAGGGCCAGGGATATTAAGGCCGGGGATATTAGGCCCAGGGATATTAGGGCCAGGGATATTAGGGCCAGCGATGTTAGGGCCAGGGATATTAGGGCCAGGGATATTAGGGCCAGGGATATTAGGGCAGGGATATTAGGTCAGGGATATTAGGGCCAGGGATATTAGGGCCAGGGATATTAGGGCCAGGGATATTAGGGCCAGGGATATTAGGGCCAGGGATATTAGGGCCAGGGATATTAGGGCCAGGGATATTAGGGCCAGGGATTTTATGGCAAGGGATATTAGGGCCAGGGATATTAGGGCCAGGGATATTAGAGCCAGGGATATTAGGGCCAGGGATATTAGGGCCAGGGATATTAGGGCCAGGGATATTAGGGCCAGGGATATTAGGGCCAGGGATATCAGGGCCAGGGATATCAGGGCCAGGGATATGAGGGCCAGGGATATTACGGCCAGGGATATTAGGGCCAGGGATATTAGGGCCAGGGATGTTAGGGCCAGGGATATTAGGGCCAGGGAGATTAGGGCCAGCGTTATTAGGGCCAGGGATATTAGGGCCAGGGATATTATGGCCAGGGATATTAGGGCCAGGGATATTAGGGCCAGGGATATTAGGGCCAGGAATATTAGGGCCAGGGATATTAGGGCCAGGGATATTAGGGCCAGGGATATTAGGGCCACGGATATTAGGGCCAGGGATATTAGGGCCAGGGATATTAGGGCCAGGGATATTAGCACCAGGGATATTAGGGCCAGGGATATTAGGGCCAGGGATATAAGGGCCAGGGATATTAGGGCCAGGCATATTATGGCCAGCGATATTAGGGCCAGGGATATTAGGGCAAGGGATATTAGGGTCAGGGATATTAGGGCCAGGGATATTAGCGCAAGGGATATTAGGGCCAGGGATATTAGGGCCAGGGATATTAGGGCCAGGGATATTAGGTCCAGGGATATTAGGGCCAGGGATATTAGGGCCAGGGATGTTAGGGCCAGGGATATTAGGGCCAGGGATATTAGGGCCAGGGATATTAGGGCCAGGGATATTGCGGCCAGCGATATTAGGGCCAGGGATATTAGGGCCAGGGATATTAGGGTCAGGGATATTAGGGCCAGGGATATTAGGGCCTGGGATATTAGGGCCAGGGATATTAGGGCCATGGATATTAGGGCCAGGGATATTAGGGCCAGGATATTAGGGCCAGGGATATTAGGGCCAGGGTTATTAGGGCCAGGGATATTAGGGCCAGGGATATTAGGGCCAGGGATATTAGGGCCAGGGATATTAGGGCCAGGGATATTAGGGCCAGGCATATTATGGCCAGGGATATTAGGGCCAGGGATTTTATGGCAAGGGATATTAGGGCCAGGGATATTAGGGCCAGGGATATTAGGGCAAGGGATATTAGGGCCAGGGATATTAGGGCCAGGGATATTAGGGCCAGGGATATTAGGGCCAGGGATATTAGGGCCAGGGATATTAGGGCCAGCGATATTAGGGCCAGGGATATTAGGGCCAGGGATAGTAGGGCCAGGGATATTAGAGCCAGGCCTATTAGGGCCAGGGATATTAGGGCCAGGGATATTAGGGCCAGGGATATTAGGGCCAGGGATATTAGGGCCTGGGATATTAGGGCCACGGATATTAGGGCCAGGGATATTAGGGCCAGGGATATTAGGGCCAGGGATATTAGGGCCAGGGATTTTAGGGCGAGGGATATTAGGGGCAGGGATATTAGGGCCAGGGATATTAGGGCCAGGGATATTAGGGCCAGGGATATAAGGGCCAGGAATATTAGGGCCAGGCATATTATGCCCAGGGATATTAGGGCCAGGGATATTAGGGCCAGCGATATTAGGGCCAGGGATATTAAGGCCGGCGATATTAGGCCCAGGGATATTAGGGCCAGGGATATTAGGGCCAGCGATGTTAGGGCCAGGGATATTAGGGCCAGGGATATTAGGGCCAGGGATATTAGGGCCAGGGATGTTAGGGCCAGGGATATTAGGGCCAGGGATATTAGGGCCAGGGATATTAGGGCCAGGGATATTGCGGCCAGCGATATTAGGGCCAGGGATATTAGGGCCAGGGATATTAGGGTCAGGGATATTAGGGCCAGGGATATTAGGGCCTGGGATATTAGGGCCAGGGATATTAGGGCCATGGATATTAGGGCCAGGGATATTAGGGCCAGGATATTAGGGCCAGGGATATTAGGGCCAGGGTTATTAGGGCCAGGGATATTAGGGCCAGGGATATTAGGGCCAGGGATATTAGGGCCAGGGATATTAGGGCCAGGGATATTAGGGCCAGGCATATTATGGCCAGGGATATTAGGGCCAGGGATTTTATGGCAAGGGATATTAGGGCCAGGGATATTAGGGCCAGGGATATTAGGGCAAGGGATATTAGGGCCAGGGATATTAGGGCCAGGGATATTAGGGCCAGGGATATTAGGGCCAGGGATATTAGGGCCAGGGATATTAGGGCCAGCGATATTAGGGCCAGGGATATTAGGGCCAGGGATAGTAGGGCCAGGGATATTAGAGCCAGGCCTATTAGGGCCAGGGATATTAGGGCCAGGGATATTAGGGCCAGGGATATTAGGGCCAGGGATATTAGGGCCTGGGATATTAGGGCCACGGATATTAGGGCCAGGGATATTAGGGCCAGGGATATTAGGGCCAGGGATATTAGGGCCAGGGATTTTAGGGCGAGGGATATTAGGGGCAGGGATATTAGGGCCAGGGATATTAGGGCCAGGGATATTAGGGCCAGGGATATAAGGGCCAGGAATATTAGGGCCAGGCATATTATGCCCAGGGATATTAGGGCCAGGGATATTAGGGCCAGCGATATTAGAGCCAGGGATATTAAGGCCGGCGATATTAGGCCCAGGGATATTAGGGCCAGGGATATTAGGGCCAGCGATGTTAGGGCCAGGGATATTAGGGCCAGGGATATTAGGGCCAGGGATATTAGGGCAGGGATATTAGGTCAGGGATATTAGGGCCAGGGATATTAGGGCCAGGGATATTAGGGCCAGGGATATTAGGGCCAGGGATATTAGGGCCAGGGATATTAGGGCCAGGGATATTAGGGCCAGGGATATTAGGGCCAGGGATATTAGGGCCAGGGATATTAGGGCAAGGGATATTAGGGCCAGGGATATTAGGGCCAGGGATATTAGAGCCAGGGATATTAGGGCCAGGGATATTAGGGCCAGGGATATTAGGGCCAGGGATATTAGGGCCAGGGATATTAGGGCCAGGGATATGAGGGCCAGGGATATCAGGGCCAGGGATATGAGGGCCAGGGATATTACGGCCAGGGATATTAGGGCCAGGGATATAAGGGCCAGGGATATTAGGGCCAGGCATATTATGCCCAGGGATATTAGGGCCAGGGATATTAGGGCCTGCGATATTAGGGCCAGGGATATTAAGGCCGGGGATATTAGGCCCAGGGATATTAGGGCCAGGGATATTAGGGCCAGCGATGTTAGGGCCAGGGATATTAGGGCCAGGGATATTAGGGCCAGGGATATTAGGGCAGGGATATTAGGTCAGGGATATTAGGGCCAGGGATATTAGGGCCAGGGATATTAGGGCCAGGGATATTAGGGCCAGCGATATTAGGGCCAGGGATATTAAGGCCGGGGATATTAGGCCCAGGGATATTAGGGCCAGGGATATTAGGGCCAGCGATGTTAGGGCCAGGGATATTAGGGCCAGGGATATTAGGGCCAGGGATATTAGGGCAGGGATATTAGGTCAGGGATATTAGGGCCAGGGATATTAGGGCCAGGGATATTAGGGCCAGGGATATTAGGTCCAGGGATATTAGGGCCAGGGATATTAGGGCCAGGGATTTTAGGGCAAGGGATATTAGGGCCAGGGATATTAGGGCCAGGGATATTAGAGCCAGGGATATTAGGGCCAGGGATATTAGGGCCAGGGATATTAGGGCCAGGGATATTAGGGCCAGGGATATTAGGGCCAGGGATATCAGGGCCAGGGATATCAGGGCCAGGGATATGAGGGCCAGGGATATTAAGGCCAGGGATATTAGGGCCAGGGATATTAGGGCCAGGGATGTTAGGGCCAGGGATATTAGGGCCAGGGAGATTAGGGCCAGCGTTATTAGGGCCAGGGATATTAGGGCCAGGGATATTATGGCCAGGGATATTAGGGCCAGGGATATTAGGGCCAGGGATATTAGGGCCAGGGATATTAGGGCCAGGGATATTAGGGCCAGGGATATTAGGGCCAGGGATATTAGGGCCAGGGATATTAGGGCCACGGATATTAGGGCCAGGGATATTAGGGCCAGGGATATTAGGGCCAGGGATATTAGAACCAGGGATATTAGGGCCAGGGATATTAGGGCCAGGGATATAAGGGCCAGGGATATTAGGGCCAGGCATATTATGGCCAGCGATATTAGGGCCAGGGATATTAGGGCAAGGGATATTAGGGCCAGGGATATTAGGGCCAGGGATATTAGCGCAAGGGATATTAGGGCCAGGGATATTAGGGCCAGGGAGATTAGGGCCAGCGTTATTAGGGCCAGGGATATTAGGGCCAGGGATATTATGGCCAGGGATATTAGGGCCAGGGATATTAGGGCCAGGGATATTAGGGCCAGGGATATTAGGGCCAGGGATATTAGGGCCAGGGATATTAGGGCCAGGGATATTAGGGCCACGGATATTAGGGCCAGGGATATTAGGGCCAGGGATATTAGGGCCAGGGATATTAGAACCAGGGATATTAGGGCCAGGGATATTAGGGCCAGGGATATAAGGGCCAGGGATATTAGGGCCAGGCATATTATGGCCAGCGATATTAGGGCCAGGGATATTAGGGCAAGGGATATTAGGGCCAGGGATATTAGGGCCAGGGATATTAGCGCAAGGAATATTAGGGCCAGGGATATTAGGGCCAGGGATATTAGGGCCAGGGATATTAGGGCCAGGGATATAAGGGCCAGGAATATTAGGGCCAGGCATATTATGCCCCGGGATATTAGGGCCAGGGATATTAGGGCCAGGGATATTAGGGCCAGGGATATTAGGGCCAGGGATATTAGGGCAGGGATATTAGGTCCAGGGATATTAGGGCCAGGGATATTAGGGCAAGGGATATTAGGGCCAGGGATATTAGGGCCAGGGATATTAGGGCCAGGGATATTAGGGCCAGGAATATTAGGGCCAGGCATATTATGCCCCGGGATATTAGGGCCAGGGATATTAGGGCCAGGGATATTAGGGCCAGCGATATTAGGGCAGGGATATTAGGTCCAGGGATATTAGGGCCAGGGATATTAGGGCAAGGGATATTAGGGCCAGGGATATTAGGGCCAGGGATATTAGGTCCAGGGATATTAGGGCCAGGGATATTAGGGCCAGGGATATTAGGGCCAGGGATATTAGGGCCAGGGATATTAGGGCCAGCGATATTAGGGCCAGGGATATTAGGGCCAGGGATAGTAGGGCCAGGGATATTCGAGCCAGGCATATTAGGGCCAGGGATATTAGGGCCAGGGATATTAGGGCCAGGAATATTAGGGCCAGGGATATTAGGGCCTGGGATATTAGGGCCAGGGATATTAGGGCCAGGGATATTACGGCCAGGGATATTAGGGCCAGGGATATTAGGGCCAGGGATTTTAGGGCCAGGGATATTAGGGGCAGGGATATTAGGGCCAGGGATATTACGGCCAGGGATATTAGGGCCAGGGATATAAGGGCCAGGGATATTAGGGCCAGGCATATTATGCCCAGGGATATTAGGGTCAGGGATATTAGGGCCAGGGATATTAGGGCCAGGGATATTAGGGCCAGGGATATTAGGTCCAGGGATATTAGGGCCAGGGATATTAGGGCCAGGGATATTAGGGCCAGGGATATTAGGGCCAGGGATATTAGGGCCAGGGATATTAGGGCCAGGGATATTAGGGCCAGCGATATTAGGGCCAGGGATATTAGGGCCAGGGATAGTAGGGCCAGGGATATTAGAGCCAGGCATATTAGGGCCAGGGATATTAGGGCCAGGGATATTAGGGCCAGGAATATTAGGGCCAGGGATATTAGGGCCTGGGATATTAGGTCCAGGGATATTAGGGCCAGGGATATTAGGGCCAGGGATATTAGGGCCAGGGATTTTAAGGCCAGGGATATTAGGGGCAGGCATATTAAGGCCAGGGATATTAGGGCCAGGGATATTAGGGCCAGGAATATTAGGGCCAGGGATATTAGGGCCAGGGATATTAGCACCAGGCATATTATGCCCAGGGATATTAGGGTCAGGGATATTAGGGCCAGGGATATTAGGGCCAGGGATATTAAGGCCGGGGATATTAGGCCCAGGGATATTAGGGCCAGGGATATTAGGGCCAGCGATGTTAGGGCCAGGGATATTAGCACCAGGGATATTAGGGCCAGGGATATTAGGGCCAGGGATATTAGGGCAGGGATATTAGGTCAGGGATATTAGGGCTAGGGATATTAGGGCCAGGGATATTAGGGCCAGGGATATTAGGGCCAGGGATATTAGGGCCAGGGATATTAGGGCCAGGGATTTTAGGGCCAGGGATATTAGGGCCAGGGATATTAGGGCCAGGGATATTAGGGCCAGGGATATTAGGGCCAGGGATATTAGGGCCAGCGATTTTAGGGCAAGGGATATTAGGGCCAGGGATATTAGGGCCAGGGATATTAGAGCCAGGGATATTAGGGCCAGGGATATTAGGGCCAGGGATATTAGGGCCAGGGATATTAGGGCCAGGGATATTAGGGCCAGGGATATCAGGGCCAGGGATATCAGGGCCAGGGATATGAGGGCCAGGGATATTAGGGCCAGGGATATTAGGGCCAGGGATATTAGGGCCAGGGATATTAGGGCCAGGGATATTAGGGCCAGGGATATTAGGGCCAGGGAGATTAGGGCCAGCGTTATTAGGGCCAGGGATATTAGGGCCAGGGATATTATGGCCAGGGATATTAGGGCCAGGGATATTAGGGCCAGGGATATTAGGGCCAGGGATATTAGGGCCAGGGATATTAGGGCCAGGGATATTAGGGCCAGGGATATTAGGGCCAGGGATATTAGGGCCACGGATATTAGGGCCAGGGATGTTAGGGCCAGGGATATTAGGGCCAGGGATATTAGCGCCAGGGATATTAGGGCCAGGGATATTAGGGCCAGGGATATAAGGGCCAGGGATATTAGGGCCAGGCATATTATGGCCAGCGATATTAGGGCCAGGGATATTAGGGCAAGGGATATTAGGGCCAGGGATATTAGGTCCAGGGATATTAGCGCAAGGGATATTAGGGCCAGGGATATTAGGGCCAGGGATATTAGGGCCAGGGATATTAGGGCCAGGGATATAAGGGCCAGGAATATTAGGGCCAGGCATATTATGCCCCGGGATATTAGGGCCAGGGATATTAGGGCCAGGGATATTAGGGCCAGGGATATTAGGGCCAGGGATATTAGGGCAGGGATATTAGGTCCAGGGATATTAGGGCCAGGGATATTAGGGCAAGGGATATTAGGGCCAGGGATATTAGGGCCAGGGATATTAGGGCCAGGGATATTAGGGCCAGGAATATTAGGGCCAGGCATATTATGCCCCGGGATATTAGGGCCAGGGATATTAGGGCCAGGGATATTAGGGCCAGGGATATTAGGGCCAGCGATATTAGGGCAGGGATATTAGGTCCAGGGATATTAGGGCCAGGGATATTAGGGCAAGGGATATTAGGGCAAGGGATATTAGGGCCAGGGATATTAGGGCCAGGGATATTAGGGCCAGGGATATTAGGGCCAGGGATATTAGGGCCAGGGATATTAGGGCCAGGGATAGTAGGGCCAGGGATATTAGGGCCAGGGATATTAGGGCCAGGGATATTAGGGCAAGGGATATTAGGGCCAGGGATATTAGGGCCAGGGATATTAGGGCCAGGGATATTAGGGCCAGGGATATTAGGGCCAGGGATATTAGGGCCAGGGATATTAGGGCCAGCAATATTAGGGCCAGGGATATTAGGGCCAGGGATAGTAGGGCCAGGGATATTAGAGCCAGGCATATTAGGGCCAGGGATATTAGGGCCAGGGATATTAGGGCCAGGAATATTAGGGCCAGGGATATTAGGGCCTGGGATATTAGGGCCAGGGATATTAGGGCCAGGGATATTAGGGCCAGGGATATTAGGGCCAGGGATATTAGGGCCAGGGATTTTAGGGCCAGGGATATTAGGGGCAGGGATATTAGGGCCAGGGATATTACGGCCAGGGATATTAGGGCCAGGGATATAAGGGCCAGGGATATTAGTGCCAGGCATATTATGCCCAGGGATATTAGGGTCAGGGATATTAGGGCCAGGGATATTAGGGCCAGGGATATTAGGGCCAGGGATATTAGGTCCAGGGATATTAGGGCCAGGGATATTAGGGCCAGGGATATTAGGGCCAGGGATATTAGGGCCAGGGATATTAGGGCCAGGGATATTAGGGCCAGGGATATTAGGGCCAGCGATATTAGGGCCAGGGATATTAGGGCCAGGGATAGTAGGGCCAGGGATATTAGAGCCAGGCATATTAGGGCCAGGGATATTAGGGCCAGGGATATTAGGGCCAGGAATATTAGGGCCAGGGATATTAGGGCCTGGGATATTAGGGCCAGGGATATTAGGGCCAGGGATATTAGGGCCAGGGATATTAGGGCCAGGGATTTTAGGGCCAGGGATATTAGGGGCAGGCATATTAAGGCCAGGGATATTAGGGCCAGGGATATTAGGGCCAGGAATATTAGGGCCAGGGATATTAGGGCCAGGGATATTAGTGCCAGGCATATTATGCCCAGGGATATTAGGGTCAGGGATATTAGGGCCAGGGATATTAGGGCCAGGGATATTAAGGCCGGGGATATTAGGCCCAGGGATATTAGGGCCAGGGATATTAGGGCCAGCGATGTTAGGGCCAGGGATATTAGGGCCAGGGATATTAGGGCCAGCGATGTTAGGGCCAGGGATATTAGCACCAGGGATATTAGGGCCAGGGATATTAGGGCCAGGGATATTAGGGCAGGGATATTAGGTCAGGGATATTAGGGCTAGGGATATTAGGGCCAGGGATATTAGGGCCAGGGATATTAGGGCCAGGGATATTAGGGCCAGGGATATTAGGGCCAGGGATTTTAGGGCCAGGGATATTAGGGCCAGGGATATTAGGGCCAGGGATATTAGGGCCAGGGATATTAGGGCCAGGGATATTAGGGCCAGCGATTTTAGGGCAAGGGATATTAGGGCCAGGGATATTAGGGCCAGGGATATTAGAGCCAGGGATATTAGGGCCAGGGATATTAGGGCCAGGGATATTAGGGCCAGGGATATTAGGGCCAGGGATATTAGGGCCAGGGATATCAGGGCCAGGGATATCAGGGCCAGGGATATGAGGGCCAGGGATATTAGGGCCAGGGATATTAGGGCCAGGGATATTAGGGCCAGGGATATTAGGGCCAGGGATATTAGGGCCAGGGATATTAGGGCCAGGGATATTAGGGCCAGGGATATTAGGGCCACGGATATTAGGGCCAGGGATGTTAGGGCCAGGGATATTAGGGCCAGGGATATTAGCGCCAGGGATATTAGGGCCAGGGATATTAGGGCCAGGGATATAAGGGCCAGGGATATTAGGGCCAGGCATATTATGGCCAGCGATATTAGGGCCAGGGATATTAGGGCAAGGGATATTAGGGCCAGGGATATTAGGGCCAGGGATATTAGCGCAAGGGATATTAGGGCCAGGGATATTAGGGCCAGGGATATTAGGGCCAGGGATATTAGGGCCAGGGATATAAGGGCCAGGAATATTAGGGCCAGGCATATTATGCCCCGGGATATTAGGGCCAGGGATATTAGGGCCAGGGATATTAGGGCCAGGGATATTAGGGCCAGGGATATTAGGGCAGGGATATTAGGTCCAGGGATATTAGGGCCAGGGATATTAGGGCAAGGGATATTAGGGCCAGGGATATTAGGGCCAGGGATATTAGGGCCAGGGATATTAGGGCCAGGAATATTAGGGCCAGGCATATTATGCCCCGGGATATTAGGGCCAGGGATATTAGGGCCAGGGATATTAGGGCCAGGGATATTAGGGCCAGCGATATTAGGGCAGGGATATTAGGTCCAGGGATATTAGGGCCAGGGATATTAGGGCAAGGGATATTAGGGCAAGGGATATTAGGGCCAGGGATATTAGGGCCAGGGATATTCGGGCCAGGGATATTAGGGCCAGGGATATTAGGGCCAGGGATATTAGGGCCAGGGATAGTAGGGCCAGGGATATTAGGGCCAGGGATATTAGGGCCAGGGATATTAGGGCAAGGGATATTAGGGCCAGGGATATTAGGGCCAGGGATATTAGGGCCAGGGATATTAGGGCCAGGGATATTAGGGCCAGGGATATTAGGGCCAGGGATATTAGGGCCAGGGATATTAGGGCCAGCAATATTAGGGCCAGGGATATTAGGGCCAGGGATAGTAGGGCCAGGGATATTAGAGCCAGGCATATTAGGGCCAGGGATATTAGGGCCAGGGATATTAGGGCCAGGAATATTAGGGCCAGGGATATTAGGGCCTGGGATATTAGGGCCAGGGATATTAGGGCCAGGGATATTAGGGCCAGGGATATTAGGGCCAGGGATATTAGGGCCAGGGATATTACGGCCAGGGATATTAGGGCCAGGGATATAAGGGCCAGGGATATTAGGGCCAGGCATATTATGCCCAGGGATATTAGTGTCAGGGATATTAGGGCCAGGGATATTAGGGCCAAGGATATTAGGGCCAGGGATATTAGGTCCAGGGATATTAGGGCCAGGGATATTAGGGCCAGGGATATTAGGGCCAGGGATATTAGGGCCAGGGATATTAGGGCCAGGGATATTAGGGCCAGGGATATTAGGGCCAGCGATATTAGGGCCAGGGATATTAGGGCCAGGGATAGTAGGGCCAGGGATATTAGAGCCAGGCATATTAGGGCCAGGGATATTAGGGCCAGGGATATTAGGGCCAGGAATATTAGGGCCAGGGATATTAGGGCCTGGGATATTAGGGCCAGGGATATTAGGGCCAGGGATATTAGGGCCAGGGATATTAGGGCCAGGGATTTTAGGGCCAGGGATATTAGGGGCAGGCATATTAAGGCCAGGGATATTAGGGCCAGGGATATTAGGGCCAGGAATATTAGGGCCAGGGATATTAGGGCCAGGGATATTAGTGCCAGGCATATTGTGCCCAGGGATATTAGGGTCAGGGATATTAGGGCCAGGGATATTAGGGCCAGGGATATTAAGGCCGGGGATATTAGGCCCAGGGATATTAGGGCCAGGGATATTAGGGCCAGCGATGTTAGGGCCAGGGATATTAGCACCAGGGATATTAGGGCCAGGGATATTAGGGCCAGGGATATTAGGGCAGGGATATTAGGTCAGGGATATTAGGGCTAGGGATATTAGGGCCAGGGATATTAGGGCCAGGGATATTAGGGCCAGGGATATTAGGGCCAGGGATATTAGGGCCAGGGATTTTAGGGCCAGGGATATTAGGGCCAGGGATATTAGGGCCAGGGATATTAGGGCCAGGGATATTAGGGCCAGGGATATTAGGGCCAGCGATTTTAGGGCAAGGGATATTAGGGCCAGGGATATTAGGGCCAGGGATATTAGAGCCAGGGATATTAGGGCCAGGGATATTAGGGCCAGGGATATTAGGGCCAGGGATATTAGGGCCAGGGATATTAGGGCCAGGGATATCAGGGCCAGGGATATCAGGGCCAGGGATATGAGGGCCAGGGATATTAGGGCCAGGGATATTAGGGCCAGGGATATTAGGGCCAGGGATATTAGGGGCAGGGATATTAGGGCCAGGGATATTACGGCCAGGGATATTAGGGCCAGGGATATAAGGGCCAGGGATATTAGGGCCAGGCATATTATGCCCAGGGATATTAGTGTCAGGGATATTAGGGCCAGGGATATTAGGGCCAGGGATATTAGGGCCAGGGATATTAGGTCCAGGGATATTAGGGCCAGGGATATTAGGGCCAGGGATATTAGGGCCAGGGATATTAGGGCCAGGGATATTAGGGCCAGGGATATTAGGGCCAGGGATATTAGGGCCAGCGATATTAGGGCCAGGGATATTAGGGCCAGGGATAGTAGGGCCAGGGATATTAGAGCCAGGCATATTAGGGCCAGGGATATTAGGGCCAGGGATATTAGGGCCAGGAATATTAGGGCCAGGGATATTAGGGCCTGGGATATTAGGGCCAGGGATATTAGGGCCAGGGATATTAGGGCCAGGGATATTAGGGCCAGGGATTTTAGGGCCAGGGATATTAGGGGCAGGCATATTAAGGCCAGGGATATTAGGGCCAGGGATATTAGGGCCAGGAATATTAGGGCCAGGGATATTAGGGCCAGGGATATTAGTGCCAGGCATATTATGCCCATGGATATTAGGGTCAGGGATATTAGGGCCAGGGATATTAGGGCCAGGGATATTAAGGCCGGGGATATTAGGCCCAGGGATATTAGGGCCAGGGATATTAGGGCCAGCGATGTTAGGGCCAGGGATATTAGCACCAGGGATATTAGGGCCAGGGATATTAGGGCCAGGGATATTAGGGCAGGGATATTAGGTCAGGGATATTAGGGCTAGGGATATTAGGGCCAGGGATATTAGGGCCAGGGATATTAGGGCCATTGATATTAGGGCCAGGGATATTAGGGCCAGGGATTTTAGGGCCAGGGATATTAGGGCCAGGGATATTAGGGCCAGGGATATTAGGGCCAGGGATATTAGGGCCAGGGATATTAGGGCCAGCGATTTTAGGGCAAGGGATATTAGGGCCAGGGATATTAGGGCCAGGGATATTAGAGCCAGGGATATTAGGGCCAGGGATATTAGGGCCAGGGATATTAGGGCCAGGGATATTAGGGCCAGGGATATTAGGGCCAGGGATATCAGGGCCAGGGATATCAGGGCCAGGGATATGAGGGCCAGGGATATTAGGGCCAGGGATATTAGGGCCAGGGATATTAGGGCCAGGGATATTAGGGCCAGGGATATTAGGGCCAGGGATATTAGGGCCAGGGAGATTAGGGCCAGCGTTATGAGGGCCAGGGATATTAGGGCCAGGGATATTATGGCCAGGGATATTAGGGCCAGGGATATTAGGGCCAGGGATATTAGGGCCAGGGATATTAGGGCCAGGGATATTAGGGCCAGGGATATTAGGGCCAGGGATATTAGGGCCACGGATATTAGGGCCAGGGATGTTAGGGCCAGGGATATTAGGGCCAGGGATATTAGCGCCAGGGATATTAGGGCCAGGGATATTAGGGCCAGGGATATAAGGGCCAGGGATATTAGGGCCAGGCATATTATGGCCAGGGATATTAGGGCCAGGGATATTAGGGCCAGGGATATTAGGGCCAGGGATATTAGGGCCAGGGATATAAGGGCCAGGAATATTAGGGCCAGGCATATTATGCCCAGGGATATTAGGGCCAGGGATATTAGGGCCAGGGATATTAGGGCCAGGGATATTAAGGCCAGGGATATTAGGGCCAGGGATATTAGGGCCAGGGATATTAGGGCAGGGATATTAGGTCCAGGGATATTATGCCCAGGGATATTAGGGCCAGGGATATTAGGGCCAGCGATATTAGGGCCAGGGATATTAAGGCCGGGGATATTAGGCCCAGGGAAATTAGGGCCAGGGATATTAGGGCCAGCGATGTTAGGGCCAGGGATATTAGGGCCAGGGATATTAGGGCCAGGGATATTAGGTCAGGGATATTAGGTCAGGGATATTAGGGCCAGGGATATTAGGGCCAGGGATATTAGGGTCAGGGATATTAGGGCCAGGGATATTAGGGCCAGGGATATTAGGGCCAGGGATATTAGGGCCAGGGATTTTAGGGCCAGGGATATTAGAGCCAGGGATATTAGGGCCAGGGATATTAGGGCCAGGGATATTAGGGCCAGGGATATTAGGGCCAGGGATATTAGGGCCAGGGATATCAGGGCCAGGGATATCAGGGCCAGGGATATGAGGGCCAGGGATATCACGGCCAGGGATATTAGTGCCAGGGATATAAGGGCCAGGGATATTAGGGCCAGGCATATTATGCCCAGGGATATTAGGGCCAGGGATATTAGGGCCAGCGATATTAGGGCCAGGGATATTAAGCCCGGGGATATTAGGCCCAGGGATACTAGGGCCAGGGATATTAGGGCCAGCGATGTTAGGGCCAGGGATATTAGGGCCAGGGATATTAGGGCCAGGGATATTAGGGCAGGGATATTAGGTCAGGGATATTAGGGCCAGGGATATTAGGGCCAGGGATATTAGGGCCAGGGATATTAGGGCCAGGGATATTAGGGCCAGGGATATTAGGGCCAGGGATATTAGGGCCAGGGATATTAGGGCCAGGGATATTAGGGCCAGGGATATTAGGGAGAGGGGTTTTAGGGCAAGGGATATTAGGGCCAGGGATATTAGGGCCAGGGATATTAGAGCCAGGGATATTAGGGCCAGGGATATTAGGGCCAGGGATATTAGGGCCAGGGATATTAGGGCCAGGGATATTAGGGCCAGGGATATCAGGGCCAGGGATATCAGGGCCAGGGATATGAGGGCCAGGGATATTACGGCCAGGGATATTAGGGCCAGGGATATTAGGGCCAGGGATGTTAGGGCCAGGGATATTAGGGCCAGGGAGATTAGGGCCAGCGTTATTAGGGCCAGGGATATTAGGGCCAGGGATATTATGGCCAGGGATATTAGGGCCAAGGATATTAGGGCCAGGGATATTAGGGCCAGGGATATTAGGGCCAGGGATATTAGGCCAGGGATATTAGGGCCAGGGATATTAGGGCCAGGGATATTAGGGCCAGGGATATTAGGGCCAGGGATATTAGCACCAGGGATATTAGGGCCAGGGATATTAGGGCCAGGGATATAAGGGCCAGGGATATTAGGGCCAGGCATATTATGGCCAGCGATATTAGGGCCAGGGATATTAGGGCAAGGGATATTAGGGCCAGGGATATTTGGGCCAGGGATATTAGCGCAAGGGATATTAGGGCCAGGGATATTAGGGCCAGGGATATTAGGGCCAGGGATATTAGGTCCAGGGATATTAGGGCCAGGGATATTAGGGCCAGGGATGTTAGGGCCAGGGATATTAGGGCCAGGGATATTAGGGCCAGGGATATTAGGGCCAGGGATATTGTGGCCAGCGATATTAGGGCCAGGGATATTAGGGCCAGAGATATTAGGGCCAGGGATATTAGAGCCAGGCATATTAGGGCCAGGGATATTAGGGCCAGGGATATTAGGGCCAGGGATATTAGGGCCAGGGATATTAGGGCCTGGGATATTAGGGCCAGGGATATTAGGGCCAGGGATATTAGGGCCAGGGATATTAGGGCCAGGGATATTAGGGCCAGGGATTTTAGGGCCAGGGATATTAGGGGCAGGGATATTAGGGCCAGGGATATTAGGGCCAGGGATATTAGGGCCAGGGATATAAGGGCCAGGAATATTAGGGCCAGGCATATTATGCCCCGGGATATTAGGGCCAGGGATATTAGGGCCAGGGATATTAGGGCCAGGGATATTAGGGCCAGGCATATTAGGGCAGGGATATTAGGTCCAGGGATATTAGGGCCAGGGATATTAGGGCAAGGGATATTAGGGCCAGGGATATTAGGGCCAGGGATATTAGGGCCAGGGATATTAGGGCCAGGGATATAAGGGCCAGGAATATTAGGGCCAGGCATATTATGCCCCGCGATATTAGGGCCAGGGATATTAGGGCCAGGGATATTAGGGCCAGGGATATTAGGGCCAGGGATATTAGGGCAGGGATATTAGGTCCAGGGATATTAGGGCCAGGGATATTAGGGCAAGGGATATTAGGGCCAGGGATATTAGGGCCAGGGATATTAGGGCCAGGGATATTAGGTCCAGGGATATTAGGGCCAGGGATATTAGGGCCAGGGATATTAGGGCCAGGGATATTAGGGCCAGCGATATTAGGGCCAGGGATATTAGGGCCAGGGATAGTAGGGCCAGGGATATTAGAGCCAGGCATATTAGGGCCAGGGATATTAGGGCCAGGGATATTAGGGCCAGGAATATTAGGGCCAGGGATATTAGGGCCTGGGATATTAGGGCCAGGGATATTAGGGCCAGGGACATCAGGGCCAGGGATATTAGGGCCAGGGATATTAGGGCCAGGGATTTTAGGGCCAGGGATATTAGGGGCAGGGATATTAGGGCCAGGGATATTAGGGCCAGGGTTATTAGGGCCAGGGATATAAGGGCCAGGGATATTAGGGCCAGGCATATTATGCCCAGGGATATTAGGGTCAGGGATATTAGGGCCAGGGATATTAGGGCCAGGGATATTAGGGCCAGGGATATTAGTTCCAGGGATATTAGGGCCAGGGATATTAGGGCCAGGGATATTAGGGCCAAGGATATTAGGGCCAGGGATATTAGGGCCAGGGATATTAGGGCCAGGGATATTAGGGCCAGGGATATTAGGGCCAGTGATATTAGGGCCAGGGATATTAGGGCCAGGGATAGTAGGGCCAGGGATATTAGAGCCAGGCATATTAGGGCCAGGGATATTAGGGCCAGGGATATTAGGGCCGGAATATTAGGGCCAGGGATATTAGGGCCTGGGATATTAGGGCCAGGGATATTAGGGCCAGGGATATTAGGGCCAGGGATATTAGGGCCAGGGATTTTAGGGCCAGGGATATTAGGGGCAGGGATATTAGGGCCAGGGATATTAGGGCCAGGGATATTAGGGCCAGGGATATAAGGGCCAGGGATATTAGGGCCAGGCACATTATGCCCAGGGATATTAGGGTCAGGGATATTAGGGCCAGGGATATTAGGGCCAGGGATATTAGGGCCAGGGTTATTAGGGCCAGGGATATAAGGGCCAGGGATATTAGGGCCAGGCATATTATGCCCAGGGATATTAGGGTCAGGGATATTAGGGCCAGGGATATTAGGGCCAGGGATATTAGGGCCAGGGATATTAGTTCCAGGGATATTAGGGCCAGGGATATTAGGGCCAGGGATATTAGGGCCAAGGATATTAGGGCCAGGGATATTAGGGCCAGGGATATTAGGGCCAGGGATATTAGGGCCAGGGATATTAGGGCCAGTGATATTAGGGCCAGGGATATTAGGGCCAGGGATAGTAGGGCCAGGGATATTAGAGCCAGGCATATTAGGGCCAGGGATATTAGGGCCAGGGATATTAGGGCCCGGAATATTAGGGCCAGGGATATTAGGGCCTGGGATATTAGGGCCAGGGATATTAGGGCCAGGGATATTAGGGCCAGGGATATTAGGGCCAGGGATATTAGGGCCAGGGATTTTAGGGCCAGGGATATTAGGGGCAGGGATATTAGGGCCAGGGATATTAGGGCCAGGGATATTAGGGCCAGGGATATTAGGGCCAGGGATATAAGGGCCAGGAATATTAGGGCCAGGCATATTATGCCCCGGGATATTAGGGCCAGGGATATTAGGGCCAGGGATATTAGGGCCAGGGATATTAGGGCCAGGGATATTAGGGCAGGGATATTAGGTCCAGGGATATTAGGGCCAGGGATATTAGGGCAAGGGATATTAGGGCCAGGGATATTAGGGCCAGGGATATTAGGGCCAGGGATATTAGGTCCAGGGATATTAGGGCCAGGGATATTAGGGCCAGGGATATTAGGGCCAGGGATATTAGGGCCAGCGATATTAGGGCCAGGGATATTAGGGCCAGGGATAGTAGGGCCAGGGATATTAGAGCCAGGCATATTAGGGCCAGGGATATTAGGGCCAGGGATATTAGGGCCAGGAATATTAGGGCCAGGGATATTAGGGCCTGGGATATTAGGGCCAGGGATATTAGGGCCAGGGACATTAGGGCCAGGGATATTAGGGCCAGGGATATTAGGGCCAGGGATTTTAGGGCCAGGGATATTAGGGGCAGGGATATTAGGGCCAGGGATATTAGGGCCAGGGTTATTAGGGCCAGGGATATAAGGGCCAGGGATATTAGGGCCAGGCATATTATGCCCAGGGATATTAGGGTCAGGGATATTAGGGCCAGGGATATTAGGGCCAGGGATATTAGGGCCAGGGATATTAGTTCCAGGGATATTAGGGCCAGGGATATTAGGGCCAGGGATATTAGGGCCAAGGATATTAGGGCCAGGGATATTAGGGCCAGGGATATTAGGGCCAGGGATATTAGGGCCAGGGATATTAGGGCCAGTGATATTAGGGCCAGGGATATTAGGGCCAGGGATAGTAGGGCCAGGGATATTAGAGCCAGGCATATTAGGGCCAGGGATATTAGGGCCAGGGATATTAGGGCCCGGAATATTAGGGCCAGGGATATTAGGGCCTGGGATATTAGGGCCAGGGATATTAGGGCCAGGGATATTAGGGCCAGGGATATTAGGGCCAGGGATATTAGGGCCAGGGATTTTAGGGCCAGGGATAT
Source organism: Petromyzon marinus (assembly GCF_048934315.1). NCBI lineage: Eukaryota > Metazoa > Chordata > Hyperoartia > Petromyzontiformes > Petromyzontidae > Petromyzon > Petromyzon marinus. The sequence continues at coordinate 584,398 of NW_027423018.1, forward strand.
TAGGGGCAGGGATATTAGGGCCAGGGATATTAGGGCCAGGGATATTAGGGCCAGGGATATTAGGGCCAGGGATATTAGGGCCAGGGTTATTAGGGCCAGGGATATAAGGGCCAGGGATATTAGGGCCAGGCATATTATGCCCAGGGATATTAGGGTCAGGGATATTAGGGCCAGGGATATTAGGGCCAGGGATATTAGGGCCAGGGATATTAGTTCCAGGGATATTAGGGCCAGGGATATTAGGGCCAGGGATATTAGGGCCAAGGATATTAGGGCCAGGGATATTAGGGCCAGGGATATTAGGGCCAGGGATATTAGGGCCAGGGATATTAGGGCCAGTGATATTAGGGCCAGGGATATTAGGGCCAGGGATAGTAGGGCCAGGGATATTAGAGCCAGGCATATTAGGGCCAGGGATATTAGGGCCAGGGATATTAGGGCCCGGAATATTAGGGCCAGGGATATTAGGGCCTGGGATATTAGGGCCAGGGATATTAGGGCCAGGGATATTAGGGCCAGGGATATTAGGGCCAGGGATATTAGGGCCAGGGATTTTAGGGCCAGGGATATTAGGGGCAGGGATATTAGGGCCAGGGATATTAGGGCCAGGGATATTAGGGCCAGGGATATAAGGGCCAGGGATATTAGGGCCAGGCATATTATGCCCAGGAATATTAGGGTCAGGGATATTAGGGCCAGGGATATTAGGGCCAGGGATATTAAGGCCGGGGATATTAGGCCCAGGGATATTAGGGCCAGGGATATTAGGGCCAGCGATGTTAGGGCCAGGGATATTAGCACCAGGGATATTAGGGCCAGGGATATTAGGGCCAGGGATATTAGGGCAGGGATATTAGGTCAGGGATATTAGGGCTAGGGATATTAGGGCCAGGGATATTAGGGCCAGGGATATTAGGGCCAGGTATATTAGGGCCAGGGATATTAGGGCCAGGGAATTTAGGGCCAGGGATATTAGGGCCAGGGATATTAGGGCCAGGGATATTAGGGCCAGGGATATTAGGGCCAGGGATATTAGGGCCAGGGATTTTAGGGCAAGGGATATTAGGGCCAGGGATATTAGGGCCAGGGATATAAGAGCCAGGGATATTAGGGCCAGGGATATTAGGGCCAGGGATATTAGGGCCAGGGATATTAGGGCCAGGGATATTAGGGCCAGGGATATCAGGGCCAGGGATATCAGGGCCAGGGATATGAGGGCCAGGGATATTAGGGCCAGGGATATTAGGGCCAGGGATATTAGGGCCAGGGATATTAGGGCCAGGGATATTAGGGCCAGGGAGATTAGGGCCAGCGTTATTAGGGCCAGGGATATTAGGGCCAGGGATATTATGGCCAGGGATATTAGGGCCAGGGATATTAGTGCCAGGGATATTAGGGCCAGGGATATTAGGGCCAGGGATATTAGGGCCAGGGATATTAGGGCCAGGGATATTAGGGCCACGGATATTAGGGCCAGGGATGTTAGGGCCAGGGATATTAGGGCCAGGGATATTAGCGCCAGGGATATTAGGGCCAGGGATATTAGGGCCAGGGATATAAGGGCCAGGGATATTAGGGCCAGGCATATTATGGCCAGGGATATTAGGGCCAGGGATATTAGGGCAAGGGATATTAGGGCCAGGGATATTAGGGCCAGGGATATTAGGGCCAGGGATATAAGGGCCAGGAATATTAGGGCCAGGCATATTATGCCCAGGGATATTAGGGCCAGGGATTTTAGGGCAAGGGATATTAGGGCCAGGGATATTAGGGCCAGGGATATAAGAGCCAGGGATATTAGGGCCAGGGATATTAGGGCCAGGGATATTAGGGCCAGGGATATTAGGGCCAGGGATATTAGGGCCAGGGATATCAGGGCCAGGGATATCAGGGCCAGGGATATGAGGGCCAGGGATATTAGGGCCAGGGATATTAGGGCCAGGGATATTAGGGCCAGGGATATTAGGGCCAGGGATATTAGGGCCAGGGAGATTAGGGCCAGCGTTATTAGGGCCAGGGATATTAGGGCCAGGGATATTATGGCCAGGGATATTAGGGCCAGGGATATTAGTGCCAGGGATATTAGGGCCAGGGATATTAGGGCCAGGGATATTAGGGCCAGGGATATTAGGGCCAGGGATATTAGGGCCAGGGATATTAGGGCCACGGATATTAGGGCCAGGGATGTTAGGGCCAGGGATATTAGGGCCAGGGATATTAGCGCCAGGGATATTAGGGCCAGGGATATTAGGGCCAGGGATATAAGGGCCAGGGATATTAGGGCCAGGCATATTATGGCCAGGGATATTAGGGCCAGGGATATTAGGGCAAGGGATATTAGGGCCAGGGATATTAGGGCCAGGGATATTAGGGCCAGGGATATAAGGGCCAGGAATATTAGGGCCAGGCATATTATGCCCAGGGATATTAGGGCCAGGGATATTAGGGCCAGGGATATTAGGGCCAGGGATATTAAGGCCAGGGATATTAGGGCCAGGGATATTAGGGCCAGGGATATTAGGGCAGGGATATTAGGTCCAGGGATATTAGGGCCAGGGATATTAGGGCCAGGGATATTAGGGCCAGGGATTTCAGGGCAAGGGATATTAGGGCCCAGGGATATTAGGGCCAGGGATATTAGAGCCAGGGATATTAGGGCCCAGGGATATTAGGGCCAGGGATATTAGGGCCAGGGATATTAGGGCCAGGGATATTAGGGCCAGGGATATCAGGGCCAGGGATATTAGGGCCAGGGATATTAGGGCCAGGGATATTAGGGCCAGGGATATTATGGCCAGGGATATTAGGGCCAGCGATATTAGGGCCAGGGATATTAGGGCCAGGGATATTAGGGCCAGGGATATTAGAGCCAGGGATATTAGGGCCAGGGATATTAGGGCCAGGGATATTAGGGCCAGGGATATTAGGGCCAGGGATTTTAGGGCAAGGGATATTAGGGCCAGGGATATTAGGGCCAGGGATATTAGAGCCAGGGATATTAAGGCCAGGGATATTAGGGCCAGGGATATTAGGGCCAGGGATATTAGGGCCAGGGATATTAGGGCCAGGGATATCAGGGCCAGGGATATCATGGCCAGGGATATTAGGGCCAGGGATATTAGGGCCAGGGATATTAGGGCCAGGGATATTAGGGCCAGGGATATTAGGGCCAGGGATATTAGGGCCAGGGATATTAGGGCCAGGGATATTAGGGCCAGGGATATTAGGGCCAGGGATATTAGGGCCAGGGATATTAGGGCCAGGGATATTAGGGCCAGGGATATTAGGGCCAGGGATATTAGGGCCAGGGATATTACGGCCAGGGATATTAGGGACAGGGATATAAGGGCCAGGGATATTAGGGCCAGGCATATTATGGCCAGGGATATTAGGGCCAGGGATATTAGGGCAAGGGATATTAGGGCCAGGGATATTAGGGCCAGGGATATTAGGGCAAGGGATATTAGGGCCAGGGATATTAGGGCCAGGGATATTAGGGCCAGGGATATTAGGTCCAGGGATATTAGGGCCAGGGATATTAGGGCCAGGGATATTAGGGCCAGGGATATTAGGGCCAGGGATATTAGGGTCAGGGATATTATGGCCAGGGATATTAGGGCCAGGGATATTAGGGCCAGCGATATTAGGGCCAGGGATATTACGGCCAGGGATATTAGGGCCAGGGATATTAGAGGCAGGCATATTAGGGCCAGGGATATTAGGTCCAGGGATATTAGGGCTAGGGATATTAGGGCCAGGGATATTAGGGCCAGGGATATTAGGGCCAGGGATATTAGGGCCAGGGATATTAGGGCCAGGGATTTTAGGGCCAGGGATATTAGGGGCAGGGATATTAGGGCCAGGGATATTAGGGCCAGGGATATTAGGGCCAGGTATATAAGGGCCAGGGATATTAGGGCCAGGCATATTATGCCCAGGGATATTAGGGCCAGGGATATTAGGGCCAGGCATATTATGGCCAGGGATATTAGGGCCAGGGATATTAGGGCAAGGGATATTAGGGCCAGGGATATTAGGGCCAGGGATATTAGGGCCAGGGATATAAGGGCCAGGAATATTAGGGCCAGGCATATTATGCCCAGGGATATTAGGGCCAGGGATATTAGGGCCAGGGATATTAGGGCCAGGGATATTAAGGCCAGGGATATTAGGGCCAGGGATATTAGGGCCAGGGATATTAGGGCAGGGATATTAGGTCCAGGGATATTAGGGCCAGGGATATTAGGGCCAGGGATATTAGGGCCAGGGATTTCAGGGCAAGGGATATTAGGGCCCAGGGATATTAGGGCCAGGGATATTAGAGCCAGGGATATTAGGGCCCAGGGATATTAGGGCCAGGGATATTAGAGCCAGGGATATTAGGGCCAGGGATATTAGGGCCAGGGATATTAGGGCCAGGGATATTAGGGCCAGGGATATCAGGGCCAGGGATATTAGGGCCAGGGATATTAGGGCCAGGGATATTAGGGCCAGGGATATTATGGCCAGGGATATTAGGGCCAGCGATATTAGGTCCAGGGATATTAGGGCCAGGGATATTAGGGCCAGGGATATTAGAGCCAGGGATATTAGGGCCAGGGATATTAGGGCCAGGGATATTAGGGCCAGGGATATTAGGGCCAGGGATTTTAGGGCAAGGGATATTAGGGCCAGGGATATTAGGGCCAGGGATATTAGAGCCAGGGATATTAAGGCCAGGGATATTAGGGCCAGGGATATTAGGGCCAGGGATATTAGGGCCAGGGATATTAGGGCCAGGGATATCAGGGCCAGGGATATCATGGCCAGGGATATTAGGGCCAGGGATATTAGGGCCAGGGATATTAGGGCCAGGGATATTAGGGCCAGGGATATTAGGGCCAGGGATATTAGGGCCAGGGATATTAGGGCCAGGGATATTAGGGCCAGGGATATTAGGGCCAGGGATATTAGGGCCAGGGATATTAGGGCCAGGGATATTAGGGCCAGGGATATTAGGGCCAGGGATATTACGGCCAGGGATATTAGGGACAGGGATATAAGGGCCAGGGATATTAGGGCCAGGCATATTATGGCCAGGGATATTAGGGCCAGGGATATTAGGGCAAGGGATATTAGGGCCAGGGATATTAGGGCCAGGGATATTAGGGCAAGGGATATTAGGGCCAGGGATATTAGGGCCAGGGATATTAGGGCCAGGGATATTAGGGCTAGGGATATTAGGGCCAGGGATATTAGGGCCAGGGATATTAGGGCCAGGGATATTAGGGCCAGGGATATTAGGGCCAGGGATTTTAGGGCCAGGCATATTATGCCCAGGGATATTAGGGCCAGGGATATTAGGGCCAGGGATATTAGGGCCAGGGATATTAGGGCCAGGGATTTTAGGGCCAGGGATATTAGGGGCAGGGATATTAGGGCCAGGGATATTAGGGCCAGGGATATTAGGGCCAGGGATATAAGGGCCAGGGATATTAGGGCCAGGCATATTATGCCCAGGAATATTAGGGCCAGGGATATTAGGGCCAGGGATATTAGGGCCAGGGATATTAAGGCCGGGGATATTAGGTGCAGGGATATTAGGGCCAGGGATATTAGGGCCAGCGATGTTAGGGCCAGGGATATTAGGGCCAGGGATATTAGGGCCAGGGATATTAGGGCCAGGGATATTAGCACCAGGGATATTAGGGCCAGGGATATTAGGGCCAGGGATATAAGGGCCAGGGATATTAGGGCCAGGCATATTATGGCCAGCGATATTAGGGCCAGGGATATTAGGGCAAGGGATATTAGGGCCAGGGATATTAGGGCCAGGGATATTAGCGCAAGGGATATTAGGGCCAGGGATATTAGGGCCAGGGATATTAGGGCCAGGGATATTAGGTCCAGGGATATTAGGGCCAGGGATATTAGGGCCAGGGATGTTAGGGCCAGGGATATTAGGGCCAGGGATATTAGGGCCAGGGATATTAGGGCCAGGGATATTGTGGCCAGCGATATTAGGGCCAGGGATATTAGGGCCAGAGATATTAGGGCCAGGGATATTAGAGCCAGGCATATTAGGGCCAGGGATATTAGGGCCAGGGATATTAGGTCCAGGGATATTAGGGCCAGGGATATTAGGGCCTGGGATATTAGGGCCAGGGATATTAGGGCCAGGGATATTAGGGCCAGGGATATTAGGGCCAGGGATATTAGGGCCAGGGATTTTAGGGCCAGGGATATTAGAGCCAGGGATATTAGGGCCCAGGGATATTAGGGCCAGGGATATTAGAGCCAGGGATATTAGGGCCAGGGATATTAGGGCCAGGGATATTAGGGCCAGGGATATTAGGGCCAGGGATATCAGGGCCAGGGATATTAGGGCCAGGGATATTAGGGCCAGGGATATTAGGGCCAGGGATATTATGGCCAGGGATATTAGGGCCAGCGATATTAGGGCCAGGGATATTAGGGCCAGGGATATTAGGGCCAGGGATATTAGAGCCAGGGATATTAGGGCCAGGGATATTAGGGCCAGGGATATTAGGTCCAGGGATATTAGGGCCAGGGATTTTAGGGCAAGGGATATTAGGGCCAGGGATATTAGGGCCAGGGATATTAGAGCCAGGGATATTAAGGCCAGGGATATTAGGGCCAGGGATATTAGGGCCAGGGATATTAGGGCCAGGGATATTAGGGCCAGGGATATCAGGGCCAGGGATATCATGGCCAGGGATATTAGGGCCAGGGATATTAGGGCCAGGGATATTAGGGCCAGGGATATTAGGGCCAGGGATATTAGGGCCAGGGATATTAGGGCCAGGGATATTAGGGCCAGGGATATTAGGGCCAGGGATATTAGGGCCAGGGATATTAGGGCCAGGGATATTAGGGCCAGGGATATTAGGGCCAGGGATATTACGGCCAGGGATATTAGGGACAGGGATATAAGGGCCAGGGATATTAGGGCCAGGCATATTATGGCCAGGGATATTAGGGCCAGGGATATTAGGGCAAGGGATATTAGGGCCAGGGATATTAGGGCCAGGGATATTAGGGCAAGGGATGTTAGGGCCAGGGATATTAGGGCCAGGGATATTAGGGCCAGGGATATTAGGTCCAGGGATATTAGGGCCAGGGATATTAGGGCCAGGGATATTAGGGCCAGGGATATTAGGGCCAGGGATATTAGGGTCAGGGATATTATGGCCAGGGATATTAGGGCCAGGGATATTAGGGCCAGCGATATTAGGGCCAGGGATATTACGGCCAGGGATATTAGGGCCAGGGATATTAGAGCCAGGCATATTAGGGCCAGGGATATTAGGGCCAGGGATATTAGGGCTAGGGATATTAGGGCCAGGGATATTAGGGCCAGGGATATTAGGGCCAGGGATATTAGGGCCAGGGATATTAGGGCCAGGGATTTTAGGGCCAGGGATATTAGGGGCAGGGATATTAGGGCCAGGGATATTAGGGCCAGGGATATTAGGGCCAGGTATATAAGGGCCAGGGATATTAGGGCCAGGCATATTATGCCCAGGGATATTAGGGCCAGGGATATTAGGGCCAGGGATATTAGGGCCAGGGATATTAGGGCCAGGGATATTAGGGCCTGGGATATTAGGGCCAGGGATATTAGGGCCAGGGATATTAGGGCCAGGGATATTAGGGCCAGGGATATTAGGGCCAGGGATATTAGCGCCAGGGATATTAGGGCCAGGGATATTAGGGCCAGGGATATAAGGGCCAGGGATATTAGGGCCAGGCATATTATGGCCAGGGATATTAGGGCCAGGGATATTAGGGCAAGGGATATTAGGGCCAGGGATATTAGGGCCAGGGATATTAGGGCCAGGGATATAAGGGCCAGGAATATTAGGGCCAGGCATATTATGCCCAGGGATATTAGGGCCAGGGATATTAGGGCCAGGGATATTAGGGCCAGGGATATTAAGGCCAGGGATATTAGGGCCAGGGATATTAGGGCCAGGGATATTAGGGCAGGGATATTAGGTCCAGGGATATTAGGGCCAGGGATATTAGGGCCAGGGATATTAGGGCCAGGGATTTCAGGGCAAGGGATATTAGGGCCCAGGGATATTAGGGCCAGGGATATTAGAGCCAGGGATATTAGGGCCCAGGGATATTAGGGCCAGGGATATTAGAGCCAGGGATATTAGGGCCAGGGATATTAGGGCCAGGGATATTAGGGCCAGGGATATTAGGGCCAGGGATATCAGGGCCAGGGATATTAGGGCCAGGGATATTAGGGCCAGGGATATTAGGGCCAGGGATATTATGGCCAGGGATATTAGGGCCAGCGATATTAGGTCCAGGGATATTAGGGCCAGGGATATTAGGGCCAGGGATATTAGAGCCAGGGATATTAGGGCCAGGGATATTAGGGCCAGGGATATTAGGGCCAGGGATATTAGGGCCAGGGATTTTAGGGCAAGGGATATTAGGGCCAGGGATATTAGGGCCAGGGATATTAGAGCCAGGGATATTAAGGCCAGGGATATTAGGGCCAGGGATATTAGGGCCAGGGATATTAGGGCCAGGGATATTAGGGCCAGGGATATCAGGGCCAGGGATATCATGGCCAGGGATATTAGGGCCAGGGATATTAGGGCAAGGGATATTAGGGCCAGGGATATTAGGGCCAGGGATATTAGGGCCAGGGATATTAGGGCCAGGGATATAAGGGCCAGGAATATTAGGGCCAGGCATATTATGCCCCGGGATATTAGGGCCAGGGATATTAGGGCCAGGGATATTAGGGCCAGGGATATTAGGGCCAGGGATATTACGGCCAGGGATATTAGGGACAGGGATATAAGGGCCAGGGATATTAGGGCCAGGCATATTATGGCCAGGGATATTAGGGCCAGGGATATTAGGGCAAGGAATATTAGGGCCAGGGATATTAGGGCCAGGGATATTAGGGCAAGGGATATTAGGGCCAGGGATATTAGGGCCAGGGATATTAGGGCCAGGGATATTAGGGCTAGGGATATTAGGGCCAGGGATATTAGGGCCAGGGATATTAGGGCCAGGGATATTAGGGCCAGGGATATTAGGGCCAGGGATTTTAGGGCCAGGCATATTATGCCCAGGGATATTAGGGCCAGGGATATTAGGGCCAGGGATATTAGGGCCAGGGATATTAGGGCCAGGGATTTTAGGGCCAGGGATATTAGGGGCAGGGATATTAGGGCCAGGGATATTAGGGCCAGGGATATTAGGGCCAGGGATATAAGGGCCAGGGATATTAGGGCCAGGCATATTATGCCCAGGAATATTAGGGCCAGGGATATTAGGGCCAGGGATATTAGGGCCAGGGATATTAAGGCCGGGGATATTAGGTGCAGGGATATTAGGGCCAGGGATATTAGGGCCAGCGATGTTAGGGCCAGGGATATTAGGGCCAGGGATATTAGGGCCAGGGATATTAGGGCCAGGGATATTAGCACCAGGGATATTAGGGCCAGGGATATTAGGGCCAGGGATATAAGGGCCAGGGATATTAGGGCCAGGCATATTATGGCCAGCGATATTAGGGCCAGGGATATTAGGGCAAGGGATATTAGGGCCAGGGATATTAGGGCCAGGGATATTAGGGCCAGGGATATTAGGGCCAGGGATATTAGGTCCAGGGATATTAGGGCCAGGGATATTAGGGCCAGGGATGTTAGGGCCAGGGATATTAGGGCCAGGGATATTAGGGCCAGGGATATTAGGGCCAGGGATATTGTGGCCAGCGATATTAGGGCCAGGGATATTAGGGCCAGAGATATTAGGGCCAGGGATATTAGAGCCAGGCATATTAGGGCCAGGGATATTAGGGCCAGGGATATTAGGGCCAGGGATATTAGGGCCAGGGATATTAGGGCCTGGGATATTAGGGCCAGGGATATTAGGGCCAGGGATATTAGGGCCAGGGATATTAGGGCCAGGGATATTAGGGCCAGGGATTTTAGGGCCAGGGATATTAGGGGCAGGGATATTAGGGCCAGGGATATTAGGGCCAGGGATATTAGGGCCAGGGATATAAGGGCCAGGAATATTAGGGCCAGGCATATTATGCCCCGGGATATTAGGGCCAGGGATATTAGGGCCAGGGATATTAGGGCCAGGGATATTAGGGCCAGGGATATTAGGGCAGGGATATTAGGTCCAGGGATATTAGGGCCAGGGATATTAGGGCAAGGGATATTAGGGCCAGGGATATTAGGGCCAGGGATATTAGGGCCAGGGATATTAGGGCCAGGGATATAAGGGCCAGGAATATTAGGGCCAGGCATATTATGCCCCGGGATATTAGGGCCAGGGATATTAGGGCCAGGGATATTAGGGCCAGGGATATTAGGGCCAGGGATATTAGGGCAGGGATATTAGGTCCAGGGATATAAGGGCCAGGGATATTAGGGCAAGGGATATTAGGGCCAGGGATATTAGGGCCAGGGATATTAGGGCCAGGGATATTAGGTCCAGGGATATTAGGGCCAGGGATATTAGGGCCAGGGATATTAGGGCCAGGGATATTAGGGCCAGCGATATTAGGGCCAGGGATATTAGGGCCAGGGATAGTAGGGCCAGGGATATTAGAGCCAGGCATATTAGGGCCAGGGATATTAGGGCCAGGAATATTAGGGCCAGGGATATTAGGGCCTGGGATATTAGGGCCAGGGATATTAGGGCCAGGGACATTAGGGCCAGGGATATTAGGGCCAGGGATATTAGGGCCAGGGATTTTAGGGCCAGGGATATTAGGGGCAGGGATATTAGGGCCAGGGATATTAGGGCCAGGGATATTAGGGCCAGGGATATAAGGGCCAGGGATATTAGGGCCAGGCATATTATGCCCAGGAATATTAGGGCCAGGGATATTAGGGCCAGGGATATTAGGGCCAGGGATATTAAGGCCGGGGATATTAGGTGCAGGGATATTAGGGCCAGGGATATTAGGGCCAGCGATGTTAGGGCCAGGGATATTAGGGCCAGGGATATTAGGGCCAGGGATATTAGGGCCAGGGATATTAGCACCAGGGATATTAGGGCCAGGGATATTAGGGCCAGGGATATAAGGGCCAGGGATATTAGGGCCAGGCATATTATGGCCAGCGATATTAGGGCCAGGGATATTAGGGCAAGGGATATTAGGGCCAGGGATATTAGGGCCAGGGATATTAGCGCAAGGGATATTAGGGCCAGGGATATTAGGGCCAGGGATATTAGGGCCAGGGATATTAGGTCCAGGGATATTAGGGCCAGGGATATTAGGGCCAGGGATGTTAGGGCCAGGGATATTAGGGCCAGGGATATTAGGGCCAGGGATATTAGGGCCAGGGATATTGTGGCCAGCGATATTAGGGCCAGGGATATTAGGGCCAGAGATATTAGGGCCAGGGATATTAGAGCCAGGCATATTAGGGCCAGGGATATTAGGGCCAGGGATATTAGGGCCAGGGATATTAGGGCCAGGGATATTAGGGCCTGGGATATTAGGGCCAGGGATATTAGGGCCAGGGATATTAGGGCCAGGGATATTAGGGCCAGGGATATTAGGGCCAGGGATTTTAGGGCCAGGGATATTAGGGGCAGGGATATTAGGGCCAGGGATATTAGGGCCAGGGATATTAGGGCCAGGGATATAAGGGCCAGGAATATTAGGGCCAGGCATATTATGCCCCGGGATATTAGGGCCAGGGATATTAGGGCCAGGGATATTAGGGCCAGGGATATTAGGGCCAGGGATATTAGGGCAGGGATATTAGGTCCAGGGATATTAGGGCCAGGGATATTAGGGCAAGGGATATTAGGGCCAGGGATATTAGGGCCAGGGATATTAGGGCCAGGGATATTAGGGCCAGGGATATAAGGGCCAGGAATATTAGGGCCAGGCATATTATGCCCCGGGATATTAGGGCCAGGGATATTAGGGCCAGGGATATTAGGGCCAGGGATATTAGGGCCAGGGATATTAGGGCAGGGATATTAGGTCCAGGGATATAAGGGCCAGGGATATTAGGGCAAGGGATATTAGGGCCAGGGATATTAGGGCCAGGGATATTAGGGCCAGGGATATTAGGTCCAGGGATATTAGGGCCAGGGATATTAGGGCCAGGGATATTAGGGCCAGGGATATTAGGGCCAGCGATATTAGGGCCAGGGATATTAGGGCCAGGGATAGTAGGGCCAGGGATATTAGAGCCAGGCATATTAGGGCCAGGGATATTAGGGCCAGGAATATTAGGGCCAGGGATATTAGGGCCTGGGATATTAGGGCCAGGGATATTAGGGCCAGGGACATTAGGGCCAGGGATATTAGGGCCAGGGATATTAGGGCCAGGGATTTTAGGGCCAGGGATATTAGGGGCAGGGATATTAGGGCCAGGGATATTAGGGCCAGGGTTATTAGGGCCAGGGATATAAGGGCCAGGGATATTAGGGCCAGGCATATTATGCCCAGGGATATTAGGGTCAGGGATATTAGGGCCAGGGATATTAGGGCCAGGGATATTAGGGCCAGGGATATTAGGGCCAGGGATATTAGGGCCAGTGATATTAGGGCCAGGGATATTAGGGCCAGGGATAGTAGGGCCAGGGATATTAGAGCCAGGGATATTAGGGCCAGGGATATTAGGGCCAGGGATATTAGGGACAGGGATATTAGGGCCAGGGATATTAGGGCCAGTGATATTAGGGCCAGGGATATTAGGGCCAGGGATAGTAGGGCCAGGGATATTAGAGCCAGGCATATTAGGGCCAGGGATATTAGGGCCAGGGATATTAGGGCCCGGAATATTAGGGCCAGGGATATTAGGGCCTGGGATATTAGGGCCAGGGATATTAGGGCCAGGGATATTAGGGCCAGGGATATTAGGGCCAGGGATATTAGGGCCAGGGATTTTAGGGCCAGGGATATTAGGGACAGGGATATTAGGGCCAGGGATATTAGGGCCAGGGATATTAGGGCCAGGGATATAAGGGCCAGGGATATTAGGGCCAGGCATATTATGCCCAGGGATATTAGGGTCAGGGATATTAGGGCCAGGGATATTAGGGCCAGGGATATTAAGGCCGGGGATATTAGGCCCAGGGATATTAGGGCCAGGGATATTAGGGCCAGCGATGTTAGGGCCAGGGATATTAGCACCAGGGATATTAGGGCCAGGGATATTAGGGCCAGGGATATTAGGGCAGGGATATTAGGTCAGGGATATTAGGGCTAGGGATATTAGGGCCAGGGATATTAGGGCCAGGGATATTAGGGCCAGGTATATTAGGGCCAGGGATATTAGGGCCAGGGAATTTAGGGCCAGGGATATTAGGGCCAGGGATATTAGGGCCAGGGATTTTAGGGCCAGGGATATTAGGGCCAGGGATATTAGGGCCAGGGATTTTAGGGCAAGGGATATTAGGGCCAGGGATATTAGGGCCAGGGATATAAGAGCCAGGGATATTAGGGCCAGGGATATTAGGGCCAGGGATATTAGGGCCAGGGATATTAGGGCCAGGGATATTAGGGCTAGGGATATCAGGGCCAGGGATATCAGGGCCAGGGATATGAGGGCCAGGGATATTAGGGCCAGGGATATTAGGGCCAGGGATATTAGGGCCAGGGATATTAGGGCCAGGGATATTAGGGCCAGGGAGATTAGGGCCAGCGTTATTAGGGCCAGGGATATTAGGGCCAGGGATATTATGGCCAGGGATATTAGGGCCAGGGATATTAGTGCCAGGGATATTAGGGCCAGGGATATTAGGGCCAGGGATATTAGGGCCAGGGATATTAGGGCCAGGGATATTAGGGCCACGGATATTAGGGCCAGGGATGTTAGGGCCAGGGATATTAGGGCCAGGGATATTAGCGCCAGGGATATTAGGGCCAGGGATATTAGGGCCAGGGATATAAGGGCCAGGGATATTAGGGCCAGGCATATTATGGCCAGGGATATTAGGGCCAGGGATATTAGGGCAAGGGATATTAGGGCCAGGGATATTAGGGCCAGAGATATTAGGGCCAGGGATATAAGGGCCAGGAATATTAGGGCCAGGCATATTATGCCCAGGGATATTAGGGCCAGGGATATTAGGGCCAGGGATATTAGGGCCAGGGATATTAAGGCCAGGGATATTAGGGCCAGGGATGTTAGGGCCAGGGATATTAGGGCCAGGGATATTAGGGCCAGGGATATAAGGGCCAGGGATATTAGGGCCAGGCATATTATGGCCAGCGATATTAGGGCCAGGGATATTAGGGCAAGGGATATTAGGGCCAGGGATATTAGGGCCAGGGATATTAGCGCAAGGGATATTAGGGCCAGGGATATTAGGGCCAGGGATATTAGGGCCAGGGATATTAGGTCCAGGGATATTAGGGCCAGGGATATTAGGGCCAGGGATGTTAGGGCCAGGGATATTAGGGCCAGGGATATTAGGGCCAGGGATATTAGGGCCAGGGATATTGTGGCCAGCGATATTAGGGCCAGGGATATTAGGGCCAGAGATATTAGGGCCAGGGATATTAGAGCCAGGCATATTAGGGCCAGGGATATTAGGGCCAGGGATATTAGGGCCAGGGATATTAGGGCCAGGGATATTAGGGCCTGGGATATTAGGGCCAGGGATATTAGGGCCAGGGATATTAGGGCCAGGGATATTAGGGCCAGGGATATTAGGGCCAGGGATTTTAGGGCCAGGGATATTAGGGGCAGGGATATTAGGGCCAGGGATATTAGGGCCAGGGATATTAGGGCCAGGGATATAAGGGCCAGGAATATTAGGGCCAGGCATATTATGCCCCGGGATATTAGGGCCAGGGATATTAGGGCCAGGGATATTAGGGCCAGGGATATTAGGGCCAGGGATATTAGGGCAGGGATATTAGGTCCAGGGATATTAGGGCCAGGGATATTAGGGCAAGGGATATTAGGGCCAGGGATATTAGGGCCAGGGATATTAGGGCCAGGGATATTAGGGCCAGGGATATAAGGGCCAGGAATATTAGGGCCAGGCATATTATGCCCCGGGATATTAGGGCCAGGGATATTAGGGCCAGGGATATTAGGGCCAGCGATATTAGGGCCAGGGATATTAGGGCAGGGATATTAGGTCCAGGGATATTAGGGCCAGGGATATTAGGGCAAGGGATATTAGGGCCAGGGATATTAGGGCCAGGGATATTAGGGCCAGGGATATTAGGTCCAGGGATATTAGGGCCAGGGATATTAGGGCCAGGGATATTAGGGCCAGGGATATTAGGGCCAGCGATATTAGGGCCAGGGATATTAGGGCCAGGGATAGTAGGGCCAGGGATATTAGAGCCAGGCATATTAGGGCCAGGGATATTAGGGCCAGGGATATTAGGGCCAGGAATATTAGGGCCAGGGATATTAGGGCCTGGGATATTAGGGCCAGGGATATTAGGGCCAGGGACATTAGGGCCAGGGATATTAGGGCCAGGGATATTAGGGCCAGGGATTTTAGGGCCAGGGATATTAGGGGCAGGGATATTAGGGCCAGGGATATTAGGGCCAGGGTTATTAGGGCCAGGGATATAAGGGCCAGGGATATTAGGGCCAGGCATATTATGCCCAGGGATATTAGGGTCAGGGATATTAGGGCCAGGGATATTAGGGCCAGGGATATTAGGGCCAGGGATATTAGTTCCAGGGATATTAGGGCCAGGGATATTAGGGCCAGGGATATTAGGGCCAAGGATATTAGGGCCAGGGATATTAGGGCCAGGGATATTAGGGCCAGGGATATTAGGGCCAGGGATATTAGGGCCAGTGATATTAGGGCCAGGGATATTAGGGCCAGGGATAGTAGGGCCAGGGATATTAGAGCCAGGCATATTAGGGCCAGGGATATTAGGGCCAGGGATATTAGGGCCCGGAATATTAGGGCCAGGGATATTAGGGCCTGGGATATTAGGGCCAGGGATATTAGGGCCAGGGATATTAGGGCCAGGGATATTAGGGCCAGGGATATTAGGGCCAGGGATTTTAGGGCCAGGGATATTAGGGGCAGGGATATTAGGGCCAGGGATATTAGGGCCAGGGATATTAGGGCCAGGGATATAAGGGCCAGGGATATTAGGGCCAGGCATATTATGCCCAGGGATATTAGGGTCAGGGATATTAGGGCCAGGGATATTAGGGCCAGGGATATTAAGGCCGGGGATATTAGGCCCAGGGATATTAGGGCCAGGGATATTAGGGCCAGCGATGTTAGGGCCAGGGATATTAGCACCAGGGATATTAGGGCCAGGGATATTAGGGCCAGGGATATTAGGGCAGGGATATTAGGTCAGGGATATTAGGGCTAGGGATATTAGGGCCAGGGATATTAGGGCCAGGATTATTAGGGCCAGGTATATTAGGGCCAGGGATATTAGGGCCAGGGAATTTAGGGCCAGGGATATTAGGGCCAGGGATATTAGGGCCAGGGATATTAGGGCCAGGGATATTAGAGCCAGGGATATTAGGGCCAGGGATTTTAGGGCAAGGGATATTAGGGCCAGGGATATTAGGGCCAGGGATATAAGAGCCAGGGATATTAGGGCCAGGGATATTAGGGCCAGGGATATTAGGGCCAGGGATATTAGGGCCAGGGATATTAGGGCCAGGGATATCAGGGCCAGGGATATCAGGGCCAGGGATATGAGGGCCAGGGATATTAGGGCCAGGGATATTAGGGCCAGGGATATTAGGGCCAGGGATATTAGGGCCAGGGATATTAGGGCCAGGGAGATTAGGGCCAGCGTTATTAGGGCCAGGGATATTAGGGCCAGGGATATTATGGCCAGGGATATTAGGGCCAGGGATATTAGTGCCAGGGATATTAGGGCCAGGGATATTAGGGCCAGGGATATTAGGGCCAGGGATATTAGGGCCAGGGATATTAGGGCCACGGATATTAGGGCCAGGGATGTTAGGGCCAGGGATATTAGGGCCAGGGATATTAGCGCCAGGGATATTAGGGCCAGGGATATTAGGGCCAGGGATATAAGGGCCAGGGATATTAGGGCCAGGCATATTATGGCCAGGGATATTAGGGCCAGGGATATTAGGGCAAGGGATATTAGGGCCAGGGATATTAGGGCCAGGGATATTAGGGCCAGGGATATAAGGGCCAGGAATATTAGGGCCAGGCATATTATGCCCATGGATATTAGGGCCAGGGATATTAGGGCCAGGGATATTAGGGCCAGGGATATTAAGGCCAGGGATATTAGGGCCAGGGATATTAGGGCCAGGGATATTAGGGCAGGGATATTAGGTCCAGGGATATTAGGGCCAGGGATATTAGGGCCAGGGATATTAGGGCCAGGGATTTCAGGGCAAGGGATATTAGGGCCCAGGGATATTAGGGCCAGGGATATTAGAGCCAGGGATATTAGGGCCCAGGGATATTAGGGCCAGGGATATTAGAGCCAGGGATATTAGGGCCAGGGATATTAGGGCCAGGGATATTAGGGCCAGGGATATTAGGGCCAGGGATATCAGGGCCAGGGATATTAGGGCCAGGGATATTAGGGCCAGGGATATTAGGGCCAGGGATATTATGGCCAGGGATATTAGGGCCAGCGATATTAGGGCCAGGGATATTAGGGCCAGGGATATTAGGGCCAGGGATATTAGAGCCAGGGATATTAGGGCCAGGGATATTAGGGCCAGGGATATTAGGGCCAGGGATATTAGGGCCAGGGATTTTAGGGCAAGGGATATTAGGGCCAGGGATATTAGGGCCAGGGATATTAGGGCCAGGGATATTAGGGCCAGGGATATTAGGGCCAGGGATATTAGGGCCAGGGATTTTAGGGCCAGGGATATTAGGGCCAGGGATATTAGGGCCAGGGATATTAGGGCCAGGGATATCAGGGCCAGGGATATCATGGCCAGGGATATTAGGGCCAGGGATATTAGGGCCAGGGATATTAGGGCCAGGGATATTAGGGCCAGGGATATTAGGGCCAGGGATATTAGGGCCAGGGATATTAGGGCCAGGGATATTAGGGCCAGGGATATTAGGGCCAGGGATATTAGGGCCAGGGATATTAGGGCCAGGGATATTAGGGCCAGGGATATTAGGGCCAGGGATATTACGGCCAGGGATATTAGGGACAGGGATATAAGGGCCAGGGATATTAGGGCCAGGCATATTATGGCCAGGGATATTAGGGCCAGGGATATTAGGGCAAGGGATATTAGGGCCAGGGATATTAGGGCCAGGGATATTAGGGCAAGGGATATTAGGGCCAGGGATATTAGGGCCAGGGATATTAGGGCCAGGGATATTAGGTCCAGGGATATTAGGGCCAGGGATATTAGGGCCAGGGATATTAGGGCCAGGGATATTAGGGCCAGGGATATTAGGGTCAGGGATATTATGGCCAGGGATATTAGGGCCAGGGATATTAGGGCCAGCGATATTAGGGCCAGGGATATTACGGCCAGGGATATTAGGGCCAGGGATATTAGAGCCAGGCATATTAGGGCCAGGGATATTAGGGCCAGGGATATTAGGGCTAGGGATATTAGGGCCAGGGATATTAGGGCCAGGGATATTAGGGCCAGGGATATTAGGGCCAGGGATATTAGGGCCAGGGATTTTAGGGCCAGGGATATTAGGGGCAGGGATATTAGGGCCAGGGATATTAGGGCCAGGGATATTAGGGCCAGGGATATAAGGGCCAGGGATATTAGGGCCAGGCATATTATGCCCAGGGATATTAGGGCCAGGGATATTAGGGCCAGGGATATTAGGGCCAGGGATATTAGGGCCAGGGATATTAGGGCCTGGGATATTAGGGCCAGGGATATTAGGGCCAGGGATATTAGGGCCAGGGATATTAGGGCCAGGGATATTAGGGCCAGGGATATTAGCGCCAGGGATATTAGGGCCAGGGATATTAGGGCCAGGGATATAAGGGCCAGGGATATTAGGGCCAGGCATATTATGGCCAGGGATAATAGGGCCAGGGATATTAGGGCAAGGGATATTAGGGCCAGGGATATTAGGGCCAGGGATATTAGGGCCAGGGATATAAGGGCCAGGAATATTAGGGCCAGGCATATTATGCCCAGGGATATTAGGGCCAGGGATATTAGGGCCAGGGATATTAGGGCCAGGGATATTAAGGCCAGGGATATTAGGGCCAGGGATATTAGGGCCAGGGATATTAGGGCCAGGGATTTTAGGGCAAGGGATATTAGGGCCAGGGATATTAGGGCCAGGGATTTTAGGGCAAGGGATATTAGGGCCAGGGATTTTAGGGCCAGGGATATTAGGGCCAGGGATATTAGGGCCAGGGATATTAGGGCCAGGGATATCAGGGCCAGGGATATCAGGGCCAGGGATATGAGGGCCAGGGATATTAGGGCCAGGGATATTAGGGCCAGGGATATTAGGGCCAAGGATATTAGGGCCAGGGATATTAGGGCCAGGGATATTAGGGCCAGGGATATTAGGGCCAGGGATTTTAGGGCAAGGGATATTAGGGCCAGGGATTTTAGGGCAAGGGATATTAGGGCCAGGGATATTAGGGCCAGGGATATAAGAGCCAGGGATATTAGGGCCAGGGATATTAGGGCCAGGGATATTAGGGCCAGGGATATTAGGGCCAGGGATATTAGGGCCAGGGATATCAGGGCCAGGGATATCAGGGCCAGGGATATGAGGGCCAGGGATATTAGGGCCAGGGATATTAGGGCCAGGGATATTAGGGCCAGGGATATTAGGGCCAGGGATATTATGGCCAGGGATATTAGGGCCAGGGATATTAGTGCCAGGGATATTAGGGCCAGGGATATTAGGGCCAGGGATATTAGGGCCAGGGATATTAGGGCCAGGGATATTAGGGCCACGGATATTAGGGCCAGGGATGTTAGGGCCAGGGATATTAGGGCCAGGGATATTAGCGCCAGGGATATTAGGGCCAGGGATATTAGGGCCAGGGATATAAGGGCCAGGGATATTAGGGCCAGGCATATTATGGCCAGGGATATTAGGGCCAGGGATATTAGGGCAAGGGATATTAGGGCCAGGGATATTAGGGCCAGGGATATTAGGGCCAGGGATATAAGGGCCAGGAATATTAGGGCCAGGCATATTATGCCCAGGGATATTAGGGCCAGGGATATTAGGGCCAGGGATATTAGGGCCAGGGATATTAAGGCCAGGGATATTAGGGCCAGGGATATTAGGGCCAGGGATATTAGGGCAGGGATATTAGGTCCAGGGATATTAGGGCCAGGGATATTAGGGCCAGGGATATTAGGGCCAGGGATTTCAGGGCAAGGGATATTAGGGCCCAGGGATATTAGGGCCAGGGATATTAGAGACAGGGATATTAGGGCCCAGGGATATTAGGGCCAGGGATATTAGAGCCAGGGATATTAGGGCCAGGGATATTAGGGCCAGGGATATTAGGGCCAGGGATATTAGGGCCAGGGATATCAGGGCCAGGGATATTAGGGCCAGGGATATTAGGGCCAGGGATATTAGGGCCAGGGATATTATGGCCAGGGATATTAGGGCCAGCGATATTAGGGCCAGGGATATTAGGGCCAGGGATATTAGGGCCAGGGATATTAGAGCCAGGGATATTAGGGCCAGGGATATTAGGGCCAGGGATATTAGGGCCAGGGATATTAGGGCCAGGGATTTTAGGGCAAGGGATATTAGGGCCAGGGATATTAGGGCCAGGGATATTAGAGCCAGGGATATTAAGGCCAGGGATATTAGGGCCAGGGATATTAGGGCCAGGGATATTAGGGCCAGGGATATTAGGGCCAGGGATATCAGGGCCAGGGATATCATGGCCAGGGATATTAGGGCCAGGGATATTAGGGCCAGGGATATTAGGGCCAGGGATATTAGGGCCAGGGATATTAGGGCCAGGGATATTAGGGCCAGGGATATTAGGGCCAGGGATATTAGGGCCAGGGATATTAGGGCCAGGGATATTAGGGCCAGGGATATTAGGGCCAGGGATATTAGGGCCAGGGATATTAGGGCCAGGGATATTACGGCCAGGGATATTAGGGACAGGGATATAAGGGCCAGGGATATTAGGGCCAGGCATATTATGGCCAGGGATATTAGGGCCAGGGATATTAGGGCAAGGGATATTAGGGCCAGGGATATTAGGGCCAGGGATATTAGGGCAAGGGATATTAGGGCCAGGGATATTAGGGCCAGGGATATTAGGGCCAGGGATATTAGGTCCAGGGATATTAGGGCCAGGGATATTAGGGCCAGGGATATTAGTGCCAGGGATATTAGGGCCAGGGATATTAGGGTCAGGGATATTATGGCCAGGGATATTAGGGCCAGGGATATTAGGGCCAGCGATATTAGGGCCAGGGATATTACGGCCAGGGATATTAGGGCCAGGGATATTAGAGCCAGGCATATTAGGGCCAGGGATATTAGGGCCAGGGATATTAGGGCTAGGGATATTAGGGCCAGGGATATTAGGGCCAGGGATATTAGGGCCAGGGATATTAGGGCCAGGGATATTAGGGCCAGGGATTTTAGGGCCAGGGATATTAGGGGCAGGGATATTAGGGCCAGGGATATTAGGGCCAGGGATATTAGGGCCAGGGATATAAGGGCCAGGGATATTAGGGCCAGGCATATTATGCCCAGGGATATTAGGGCCAGGGATATTAGGGCCAGGGATATTAGGGCCAGGGATATTAGGGCCAGGGATATTAGGGCCTGGGATATTAGGGCCAGGGATATTAGGGCCAGGGATATTAGGGCCAGGGATATTAGGGCCAGGGATATTAGGGCCAGGGATATTAGCGCCAGGGATATTAGGGCCAGGGATATTAGGGCCAGGGATATAAGGGCCAGGGATATTAGGGCCAGGCATATTATGGCCAGGGATAATAGGGCCAGGGATATTAGGGCAAGGGATATTAGGGCCAGGGATATTAGGGCCAGGGATATTAGGGCCTGGGATATAAGGGCCAGGAATATTAGGGCCAGGCATATTATGCCCAGGGATATTAGGGCCAGGGATATTAGGGCCAGGGATATTAGGGCCAGGGATATTAAGGCCAGGGATATTAGGGCCAGGGATATTAGGGTCAGGGATATTAGGGCAGGGATATTAGGTCCAGGGATATTAGGGCCAGGGATATTAGGGCCAGGGATATTAGGGCCAGGGATTTCAGGGCAAGGGATATTAGGGCCCAGGGATATTAGGGCCAGGGATATTAGAGCCAGGGATATTAGGGCCCAGGGATATTAGGGCCAGGGATATTAGAGCCAGGGATATTAGGGCCAGGGATATTAGGGCCAGGGATATTAGGGCCAGGGATATTAGGGCCAGGGATATCAGGGCCAGGGATATTAGGGCCAGGGATATTAGGGCCAGGGATATTAGGGCCAGGGATATTATGGCCAGGGATATTAGGGCCCGCAATATTAGGGCCAGGGATATTAGGGCCAGGGATATTAGGGCCAGGGATATTAGAGCCAGGGATATTAGGGCCAGGGATATTAGGGCCAGGGATATTAGGGCCAGGGATATTAGGGCCAGGGATTTTAGGGCAAGGGATATTAGGGCCAGGGATATTAGGGCCAGGGATATTAGAGCCAGGGATATTAAGGCCAGGGATATTAGGGCCAGGGATATTAGGGCCAGGGATATTAGGGCCAGGGATATTAGGGCCAGGGATATCAGGGCCAGGGATATCATGGCCAGGGATATTAGGGCCAGGGATATTAGGGCCAGGGATATTAGGGCCAGGGATATTAGGGCCAGGGATATTAGGGCCAGGGATATTAGGGCCAGGGATATTAGGGCCAGGGATATTAGGGCCAGGGATATTAGGGCCAGGGATATTAGGGCCAGGGATATTAGGGCCAGGGATATTAGGGCCAGGGATATTAGGGCCAGGGATATTACGGCCAGGGATATTAGGGACAGGGATATAAGGGCCAGGGATATTAGGGCCAGGCATATTATGGCCAGGGATATTAGGGCCAGGGATATTAGGGCAAGGGATATTAGGGCCAGGGATATTAGGGCCAGGGATATTAGGGCAAGGGATATTAGGGCCAGGGATATTAGGGCCAGGGATATTAGGGCCAGGGATATTAGGTCCAGGGATATTAGGGCCAGGGATATTAGGGCCAGGGATATTAGGGCCAGGGATATTAGGGCCAGGGATATTAGGGTCAGGGATATTATGGCCAGGGATATTAGGGCCAGGGATATTAGGGCCAGCGATATTAGGGCCAGGGATATTACGGCCAGGGATATTAGGGCCAGGGATATTAGAGCCAGGCATATTAGGGCCAGGGATATTAGGGCCAGGGATATTAGGGCTAGGGATATTAGGGCCAGGGATATTAGGGCCAGGGATATTAGGGCCAGGGATATTAGGGCCAGGGATATTAGGGCCAGGGATTTTAGGGCCAGGGATATTAGGGGCAGGGATATTAGGGCCAGGGATATTAGGGCCAGGGATATTAGGGCCAGGGATATAAGGGCCAGGGATATTAGGGCCAGGCATATTATGCCCAGGGATATTAGGGCCAGGGATATTAGGGCCAGGGATATTAGGGCTAGGGATATTAGGGCCAGGGATATTAGGGCCTGGGATATTAGGGCCAGGGATATTAGGGCCAGGGATATTAGGGCCAGGGATATTAGGGCCAGGGATATTAGGGCCAGGGATTTTAGGGCCAGGGATATTAGGGGCAGGGATATTAGGGCCAGGGATATTAGGGCCAGGGATATTAGGGCCAGGGATATAAGGGCCAGGGATATTAGGGCCAGGCATATTATGCCCAGGAATATTAGGGCCAGGGATATTAGGGCCAGGGATATTAGGGCCAGGGATATTAAGGCCGGGGATATTAGGTGCAGGGATATTAGGGCCAGGGATATTAGGGCCAGCGATGTTAGGGCCAGGGATATTAGGGCCAGGGATATTAGGGCCAGGGATATTAGGGCCAGGGATATTAGGGCAGGGATATTAGGTCAGGGATATTAGGGCCAGGGATATTAGGGCCAGGGATATTATGGCCAGGGATATTAGGGCCAGCGATATTAGGGCCAGGGATATTAGGGCCAGGGATATTAGGGCCAGGGATATTAGATCCAGGGATATTAGGGCCAGGGATATTAGGGCCAGGGATATTAGGGCCAGGGATATTAGGGCCAGGGATTTTAGGGCAAGGGATATTAGGGCCAGGGATATTAGGGCCAGGGATATTAGGGCCAGGGATATTAGGGCAGGGATATTAGGTCCAGGGATATTAGGGCCAGGGACATTAGGGCCAGGGATGTTAGGGCCAGGGATATTAGCGCCAGGGATATTAGGGCCAGGGATATTAGGGCCAGGGTTATTAGGGCCAGGGATATTAGGGCCAGGGATATTAGGGCGAGGGATATTAGGGCCAGGGATATTAGGGCCAGGGATATTAGGGCCAGGGATATTAGGGCCAGGGATATTAGGGCCAGGGATATTAGAGCCAGGGATATCAGGGCCAGGGATATCAGGGCCAGGGATATTAGGGCCAGGGATATTAGGGCCAGGGATATTAGGGCCAGGGATATTAGGGCCAGGGATATTAGGGCCAGGGATATTAGGGCCAGGGATATTAGGGCCAGGGATATTAGGGCCAGGGATATTAGGGCCAGGGATATAAGGGCCAGGGATATTAGGGCCAGGCATATTATGGCCAGGGATATTAGGGCCAGGGATATTAGGGCAAGGGATATTAGGGCCAGGGATATTAGGGCCAGGGATATTAGGGCAAGGGATATTAGGGCCAGGGATATTAGGGCCAGGGATATTAGGGCCAGGGATATTAGGTCCAGGGATATTAGGGCCAGGGATATTAGGGCCAGGGATATTAGGGCCAGGGATATTAGGGTCAGGGATATTATGGCCAGGGATATTAGGGCCAGGGATATTAGGGCCAGCGATATTAGGGCCAGGGATATTACGGCCAGGGATATTAGGGCCAGGGATATTAGAGCCAGGCATATTAGGGCCAGGGATATTAGGGCCAGGGATATTAGGGCTAGGGATATTAGGGCCAGGGATATTAGGGCCAGGGATATTAGGGCCAGGGATATTAGGGCCAGGGATATTAGGGCCAGGGATTTTAGGGCCAGGGATATTAGGGGCAGGGATATTAGGGCCAGGGATATTAGGGCCAGGGATATTAGGGCCAGGGATATAAGGGCCAGGGATATTAGGGCCAGGCATATTATGCCCAGGGATATTAGGGCCAGGGATATTAGGGCCAGGGATATTAGGGCCAGGGATATTAGGGCCAGGGATATTAGGGCCAGGGATATTAGGGCCAGGGATATTAGGGCCAGGGATATTAGGGCCAGGGATATTAGGGCCAGGGATTTTAGGGCCAGGGATATTAGGGGCAGGGATATTAGGGCCAGGGATATTAGGGCCAGGGATATTAGGGCCAGGGATATAAGGGCCAGGGATATTAGGGCCAGGCATATTATGCCCAGGGATATTAGGGCCAGGGATATTAGGGCCAGGGATATTAGGGCCAGGGATATTAAGGCCGGGGATATTAGGCGCAGGGATATTAGGGCCAGGGATATTAGGGCCAGCGATGTTAGGGCCAGGGATATTAGGGCCAGGGATATTAGGGCCAGGGATATTAGGGCCAGGGATATTAGGGCAGGGATATTAGGTCAGGGATATTAGGGCCAGGGATATTAGGGCCAGGGATATTATGGCCAGGGATATTAGGGCCAGCGATATTAGGGCCAGGGATATTAGGGCCAGGGATATTAGGGCCAGGGATATTAGAGCCAGGGATATTAGGGCCAGGGATATTAGGGCCAGGGATATTAGGGCCAGGGATATTAGGGCCAGGGATTTTAGGGCAAGGGATATTAGGGCCAGAGATATTAGGGCCAGGGATATTAGGGCCAGGGATATTAGGGCAGGGATATTAGGTCCAGGGATATTAGGGCCAGGGACATTAGGGCCAGGGATGTTAGGGCCAGGGATATTAGGGCCAGGGATATTAGGGCCAGGGATATTAGGGCCAGGGATATTAGGGCCAGGGATTTTAGGGCAAGGGATATTAGGGCCCAGGGATATTAGGGCCAGGGATATTAGAGCCAGGGATATTAGGGCCAGGGATATTAGGGCCAGGGATATTAGGGCCAGGGATATTAGGGCCAGGGATATTATGGCCAAGGATATCAGGGCCAGGGATATTAGGGCCAGGGATATTAGGGCCAGGGATATTAGGGCCAGGGATATTATGGCCAGGGATATTAGGGCCAGGGATATTAGGGCCAGGGATATTAGGGCCAGGGATATTAGAGCCAGGGATATTAGGGCCAGGGATATTAGGGCCAGGGATATTAGGGCCAGGGATATTAGGGCCAGGGATTTTAGGGCAAGGGATATTAGGGCCAGGGATATTAGGGCCAGGGATATTAGAGCCAGGGATATTAGGGCCAGGGATATTAGGGCCAGGGATATTAGGGCCAGGGATATTAGGGCCAGGGATATCAGGGCCAGGGATATCAGGGCCAGGGATATTAGGGCCAGGGATATTAGGGCCAGGGATATTAGGGCCAGGGATATTAGGGCCAGGGATATTAGGGCCAGGGATATTAGGGCCAGGGATATTAGGGCCAGCGTTATTAGGGCCAGGGATATTAGGGCCAGGGATATTATGGCCAGGGATATTAGGGCCAGGGATATTAGGGCCAGGGATATTAGGGCCAGGGATATTAGGGCCAGGGATATTAGGGCCAGGGATATTAGGGCCAGGGATATTAGGGCCAGGGATATTAGGGCCAGGGATATCAGGGCCAGGGATATCAGGGCCAGGGATATTAGGGCCAGGGATATTAGGGCCAGGGATATTAGGGCCAGGGATATTACAGCCAGGGATATTAGGGCCAGGGAGATTAGGGCCAGCGTTATTAGGGCCAGGGATATTAGGGCCAGGGATATTATGGCCAGGGATATTAGGGCCAGGGATATTAAGGCCAGGGATATTAGGGCCAGGGATATTAGGGCCAGGGATATTAGGGCCAGGGATATTAGGGCCAGGGATATTAGGGCCAGGGATATTAGGGCCAGGGATATTAGGGCCAGGGATATTAGGGCCAGGGATATTAGGGCCAGGGATATAAGGGCCAGGGATATTAGGGCCAGGCATATTATGCCCAGGGATATTAGGGCCAGGGATATTAGGGCCAGGGATATTAGGGCCAGGGATATTAGGGCCAGGGATATTAGGGCCAGGGATATTAGGGCCAGGGATATTAGGGCCAGGGATATTAGGGCCAGGGATATTAGGGCCAGGGATTTTAGGGCCAGGGATATTAGGGGCAGGGATATTAGGGCCAGGGATATTAGGGCCAGGGATATTAGGGCCAGGGATATAAGGGCCAGGGATATTAGGGCCAGGCATATTATGCCCAGGGATATTAGAGCCAGGGATATTAGGGCCAGGGATATTAGGGCCAGGGATATTAAGGCCGGGGATATTAGGCGCAGGGATATTAGGGCCAGGGATATTAGGGCCAGCGATGTTAGGGCCAGGGATATTAGGGCCAGGGATATTAGGGCCAGGGATATTAGGGCCAGGGATATTAGGGCAGGGATATTAGGTCAGGGATATTAAGGCCAGGGATATTAGGGCCAGGGATATTATGGCCAGGGATATTAGGGCCAGCGATATTAGGGCCAGGGATATTAGGCCAGGGATATTAGGGCCAGGGATATTAGAGCCAGGGATATTAGGGCCAGGGATATTAGGGCCAGGGATATTAGGGCCAGGGATATTAGGGCCAGGGATTTTAGGGCAAGGGATATTAGGGCCAGAGATATTAGGGCCAGGGATATTAGGGCCAGGGATATTAGGGCAGGGATATTAGGTCCAGGGATATTAGGGCCAGGGACATTAGGGCCAGGGATGTTAGGGCCAGGGATATTAGGGCCAGGGATATTAGGGCCAGGGATATTAGGGCCAGGGATATTAGGGCCAGGGATTTTAGGGCAAGGGATATTAGGGCCCAGGGATATTAGGGCCAGGGATATTAGAGCCAGGGATATTAGGGCCAGGGATATTAGGGCCAGGGATATTAGGGCCAGGGATATTAGGGCCAGGGATATTATGGCCAAGGATATCAGGGCCAGGGATATTAGGGCCAGGGATATTAGGGCCAGGGATATTAGGGCCAGGGATATTATGGCCAGGGATATTAGGGCCAGGGATATTAGGGCCAGAGATATTAGGGCCAGGGATATTAGAGCCAGGGATATTAGGGCCAGGGATATTAGGGCCAGGGATATTAGGGCCAGGGATATTAGGGCCAGGGATTTTAGGGCAAGGGATATTAGGGCCAGGGATATTAGGGCCAGGGATATTAGAGCCAGGGATATTAGGGCCAGGGATATTAGGGCCAGGGATATTAGGGCCAGGGATATTAGGGCCAGGGATATCAGGGCCAGGGATATCAGGGCCAGGGATATTAGGGCCAGGGATATTAGGGCCAGGGATATTAGGGCCAGGGATATTAGGGCCAGGGATATTAGGGCCAGGGATATTAGGGCCAGGGATATTAGGGCCAGCGTTATTAGGGCCAGGGATATTAGGGCCAGGGATATTATGGCCAGGGATATTAGGGCCAGGGATATTAGGGCCAGGGATATTAGGGCCAGGGATATTAGGGCCAGGGATATTAGGGCCAGGGATATTAGGGCCAGGGATATTAGGGCCAGGGATATCAGGGCCAGGGATATCAGGGCCAGGGATATTAGGGCCAGGGATATTAGGGCCAGGGATATTAGGGCCAGGGATATTACAGCCAGGGATATTAGGGCCAGGGAGATTAGGGCCAGCGTTATTAGGGCCAGGGATATTAGGGCCAGGGATATTATGGCCAGGGATATTAGGGCCAGGGATATTAGGGCCAGGGATATTAGGGCCAGGGATATTAGGGCCAGGGATATTAGGGCCAGGGATATTAGGGCCAGGGATATTAGGGCCAGGGATATTAGGGCCAGGGATATTAGGGCCAGGGATATTAGGGCCAGGGATATTAGGGCCAGGGATATAAGGGCCAGGGATATTAGGGCCAGGCATATTATGGCCAGGCATATTAGGGCCAGGGATATTAGGGCAAGGGATATTAGGGCCAGGGATATTAGGGCCAGGGATATTAGGGCCAGGGATATTAGGGCCAGGGATATTAGGGCCAGGGATATTAGGGCCAGGGATATTAGGGCCAGGGATATTAGGGCCAGGGATATTAGGGCCAGGGATTTTAGGGCAAGGGATATTAGGCCCAGGGATATTAGGGCCAGGGATATTAGAGCCAGGGATATTAGGGCCAGGGATATTAGGGCCAGGGATATTAGGGCCAGGGATATTAGGGCCAGGGATATTAGGGCCAGGGATATCAGGGCCAGGGATATCAGGGCCAGGGATATTAGGGCCAGGGATATTAGGGCCAGGGATATTAGGGCCAGGGATATTAGGGCCAGGGATATTAGGGCCAGAGACATTAGGGGCAGGGATATTAGGGCCAGGGAGATTAGGGCCAGCGTTATTAGGCCAGGGATATTAGGGCCAGGGATATATTGGCCAGGGATATTAAGGCCAGGGATATTAGGGCCAGGGATATTAGGGCCAGGGATATTAAGGCCAGGGATATTAGGGCCAGGGATATTAGGGCCAGGGATATTAGGGCCACGGATATTAGGGCCAAGGATATTAGGGCCAGGGATATTAGGGCCAGGGATATTAGGGCCAGGGATATTAGGGCCAGGGATATTAGGGCCAGGGATATAAGGGCCAGGGATATTAGGACCAGGCATATTATGGCCAGGGATATTAGGGCCAGGGATATTAGGGCAAGGGATATTAGGGCAAGGGATATTAGGGCCAGGGATATTAGGGCCAGGGATATTAGGGCCAGCGATATTAGGGCCAGGGATATTAGGGCCAGGGATATTAGGGCCAGGGATATTAGAGCCAGGCATATTAGGGCCAGGGATATTAGGGCCAGGGATATTAGGGCCAGGGATATTAGGGCCAGGGATATTAGGGCCTGGGATATTAGGGCCAGGGATATTAGGGCCAGGGATATTAGGGCCAGGGATATTAGGGCCAGGGATTTTAGGGCCAGGGATATTAGGGGCAGGGATATTAGGGCCATGGTTTATTAGGGCCAGGGATATTAGGGCCAGGGATATAAGGGCCAGGGATATTAGGGCCAGGCATATTATGCCCAGGGATATTAGGGCCAGGGATATTAGGGCCAGGGATATTAGGGCCAGGGATATTAAGGCCGGGGATATTAGGCCCAGGGATATTAGGGCCAGCGATATTAGGGCCAGCGATGTTAGGGCCAGGGATATTAGGGCCAGGGATATTAGGGCCAGGGATATTAGGGCCAGGGATATTAGGGCAGGGATATTAGGTCAGGGATATTAGGGCCAGGGATATTAGGGCCAGGGATATTAGGGCCAGGGATATTAGGGCCAGGGATATTAGGGCCAGGGATATTAGGGCCAGGGATATTAGGGCCAGGGATATCAGGGCCAGGGATTTTAGGGCCAGGGATTTTAGGGCAAGGGATATTAGGGCCTGGGATATTAGGGCCAGGGATATTAGGGCCAGGGATATTAGGGCCAGGGATATTAGGGCCAGGGATTTTAGGGCCAGGGATATTAGGGGCAGGGATATTAGGGCCATGGGTTATTAGGGCCAGGGATATTAGGGCCAGGGATATAAGGGCCAGGGATATTAGGGCCAGGCATATTATGCCCAGGGATATTAGGGCCAGGGATATTAGGGCCAGGGATATTAGGGCCAGGGATATTAAGGCCGGGGATATTAGGCCCAGGGATATTAGGGCCAGGGATATTAGGGCCAGCGATGTTAGGGCCAGGGATATTAGGGCCAGGGATATTAGGGCCAGGGATATTAGGGCCAGGGATATTATGGCAGGGATATTAGGGCCAGGGATATTAGGGCCAGGGATATTAGGGCCAGGGATATTAGGGCCAGGGATATTAGGGCCAGGGATATTAGGGCCAGGGATATTAGGGCAAGGGATATTAGGGCCAGGGATATTAGGGCCAGGGATATTAGGGCCAGGGATTTTAGGGCCAGGGATTTTAGGGCAAGGGATATTAGGGCCAGGGATATTAGGGCCAGGGATATTAGAGCCAGGGATATTAGCGCCAGGGATATTAGGGCCAGGGATATTAGGGCCAGGGATATTAGGGCCAGGGATATTAGGGCCAGGGATATCAGGGCCAGGGATATCAGGGCCAGGGATCGGAGGGCCAGGGATATTAGGGCCAGGTATATTAGGGCCAGGGATATTAGGGCCAAGGATATTAGGGCCAGGGATATTAGGGCCAGGGATATTAGGGCCAGGGAGATTAGGGCCAGCGTTATCAGGGCCAGGGATATTAGGGCCAGGGATATTATGGCCAGGGATATTAGGGCCAGGGATATTAGGGCCAGGGATATTAGGGCCAGCGATATTAGGGCCAGGGATATTAGGGCCAGGGATATTAGGGCCACGGATATTAGGGCCAGGGATATAAGGGCCAGGGATATTAGGGCCAGGCATATTATGGCCAGGGATATTAGGGCCAGGGATATTAGGGCCTGGCATATTAGGGCCAGGGATATTAGGGCCAGGGATATTAGGGCCAGGGATATTAGGGCCAGGGATATTAGGGCCAGGGATTTTAGGGCCAAAAATATTAGGGGCAGGGATATTAGGGCCAGGGATATTAGGGCCAGGGATATTAGGGCCAGGGATATAAGGGCCAGGAATATTAGGGCCAGGCATATTATGCCCAGGGATATTAGGGCCAGGGATATTAGGGCCAGGGATATTAGAGCCAGGGATATTAAGGCCAGGGATATTAGGCCCAGGGATATTAGGGCCAGGGATATTAGGTCCAGCGATGTTAGGGCCAGGGATATTAGGGCCAGGGATATTAGGGTCAGGGATATTAGGGCCAGGGATATTAGGGCAGGGATATTAGGTCCAGGGATATTAGGGCCAGGGATATTAGGGCCAGGGATGTTAGGGCCAGGGATTTTAGGGCAAGGGATATTAGGCCCAGGGATATTAGGGCCAGGGATATTAGAGCCAGGGATATTAGGGCCAGGGATATTAGGGCCAGGGATATTAGGGCCAGGGATATTAGGGCCAGGGATATTAGGGCCAGGGATATCAGGGCCAGGGATATCAGGGCCAGGGATATTAGGGCCAGGGATATTAGGGCCAGGGATATTAGGGCCAGGGATATTAGGGCCAGGGATATTAGGGCCAGGGACATTAGGGGCAGGGATATTAGGGCCAGGGAGATTAGGGCCAGCGTTATTAGGCCAGGGATATTAGGGCCAGGGATATATTGGCCAGGGATATTAAGGCCAGGGATATTAGGGCCAGGGATATTAGGGCCAGGGATATTAAGGCCAGGGATATTAGGGCCAGGGATATGAGGGCCAGGGATATTAGGGCCACGGATATTAGGGCCAAGGATATTAGGGCCAGGGATATTAGGGCCAGGGATATTAGGGCCAGGGATATTAGGGCCAGGGATATTAGGGCCAGGGATATAAGGGCCAGGGATATTAGGACCAGGCATATTATGGCCAGGGATATTAGGGCCAGGGATATTAGGGCAAGGGATATTAGGGCAAGGGATATTAGGGCCAGGGATATTAGGGCCAGGGATATTAGGGCCAGCGATATTAGGGCCAGGGATATTAGGGCCAGGGATATTAGGGCCAGGGATATTAGAGCCAGGCATATTAGGGCCAGGGATATTAGGGCCAGGGATATTAGGGCCAGGGATATTAGGGCCAGGGATATTAGGGCCTGGGATATTAGGGCCAGGGATATTAGGGCCAGGGATATTAGGGCCAGGGATATTAGGGCCAGGGATTTTAGGGCCAGGGATATTAGGGGCAGGGATATTAGGGCCATGGTTTATTAGGGCCAGGGATATTAGGGCCAGGGATATAAGGGCCAGGGATATTAGGGCCAGGCATATTATGCCCAGGGATATTAGGGCCAGGGATATTAGGGCCAGGGATATTAGGGCCAGGGATATTAAGGCCGGGGATATTAGGCCCAGGGATATTAGGCCAGCGATATTAGGGCCAGCGATGTTAGGGCCAGGGATATTAGGGCCAGGGATATTAGGGCCAGGGATATTAGGGCCAGGGATATTAGGGCAGGGATATTAGGTCAGGGATATTAGGGCCAGGGATATTAGGGCCAGGGATATTAGGGCCAGGGATATTAGGGCCAGGGATATTAGGGCCAGGGATATTAGGGCCAGGGATATTAGGGCCAGGGATATCAGGGCCAGGGATATTAGGGCCAGGGATATTAGGGCCAGGGATATTAGGGCCAGGGATATTAGGGCCAGGGATATTAGGGCCAGGGATATTAGGGCCAGGGATATTAGGGCCAGGGATTTTAGGGCCAGGGATATTAGGGGCAGGGATATTAGGGCCAGGGATATTAGGGCCAGGGATATTAGGGCCAGGGATATAAGGGCCAGGGATATTAGGACCAGGCATATTATGGCCAGGGATATTAGGGCCAGGGATATTAGGGCAAGGGATATTAGGGCAAGGGATATTAGGGCCAGGG
Source organism: Petromyzon marinus (assembly GCF_048934315.1). NCBI lineage: Eukaryota > Metazoa > Chordata > Hyperoartia > Petromyzontiformes > Petromyzontidae > Petromyzon > Petromyzon marinus. The sequence continues at coordinate 618,065 of NW_027423018.1, forward strand.
ATATTAGGGCCAGGGATATTAGGGCCAGCGATATTAGGGCCAGGGATATTAGGGCCAGGGATATTAGGGCCAGGGATATTAGAGCCAGGCATATTAGGGCCAGGGATATTAGGGCCAGGGATATTAGGGCCAGGGATATTAGGGCCAGGGATATTAGGGCCTGGGATATTAGGGCCAGGGATATTAGGGCCAGGGATATTAGGGCCAGGGATATTAGGGCCAGGGATTTTAGGGCCAGGGATATTAGGGGCAGGGATATTAGGGCCATGGTTTATTAGGGCCAGGGATATTAGGGCCAGGGATATAAGGGCCAGGGATATTAGGGCCAGGCATATTATGCCCAGGGATATTAGGGCCAGGGATATTAGGGCCAGGGATATTAGGGCCAGGGATATTAAGGCCGGGGATATTAGGCCCAGGGATATTAGGCCAGCGATATTAGGGCCAGCGATGTTAGGGCCAGGGATATTAGGGCCAGGGATATTAGGGCCAGGGATATTAGGGCCAGGGATATTAGGGCAGGGATATTAGGTCAGGGATATTAGGGCCAGGGATATTAGGGCCAGGGATATTAGGGCCAGGGATATTAGGGCCAGGGATATTAGGGCCAGGGATATTAGGGCCAGGGATATTAGGGCCAGGGATATCAGGGCCAGGGATATTAGGGCCAGGGATATTAGGGCCAGGGATATTAGGGCCAGGGATATTAGGGCCAGGGATATTAGGGCCAGGGATATTAGGGCCAGGGATATTAGGGCCAGGGATTTTAGGGCCAGGGATATTAGGGGCAGGGATATTAGGGCCAGGGATATTAGGGCCAGGGATATTAGGGCCAGGGATATAAGGGCCAGGGATATTAGGGCCAGGCATATTATGCCCAGGGATATTAGGGCCAGGGATATTAGGGCCAGGGATATTAGGGCCAGGGATATTAAGGCCGGGGATATTAGGCGCAGGGATATTAGGGCCAGGGATATTAGGGCCAGCGATGTTAGGGCCAGGGATATTAGGGCCAGGGATATTAGGGCCAGGGATATTAGGGCCAGGGATATTAGGGCAGGGATATTAGGTCAGGGATATTAGGGCCAGGGATATTAGGGCCAGGGATATTATGGCCAGGGATATTAGGGCCAGCGATATTAGGGCCAGGGATATTAGGGCCAGGGATATTAGGGCCAGGGATATTAGAGCCAGGGATATTAGGGCCAGGGATATTAGGGCCAGGGATATTAGGGCCAGGGATATTAGGGCCAGGGATTTTAGGGCAAGGGATATTAGGGCCAGAGATATTAGGGCCAGGGATATTAGGGCCAGGGATATTAGGGCAGGGATATTAGGTCCAGGGATATTAGGGCCAGGGACATTAGGGCCAGGGATGTTAGGGCCAGGGATATTAGGGCCAGGGATATTAGGGCCAGGGATATTAGGGCCAGGGATATTAGGGCCAGGGATTTTAGGGCAAGGGATATTAGGGCCCAGGGATATTAGGGCCAGGGATATTAGAGCCAGGGATATTAGGGCCAGGGATATTAGGGCCAGGGATATTAGGGCCAGGGATATTAGGGCCAGGGATATTATGGCCAAGGATATCAGGGCCAGGGATATTAGGGCCAGGGATATTAGGGCCAGGGATATTAGGGCCAGGGATATTATGGCCAGGGATATTAGGGCCAGGGATATTAGGGCCAGAGATATTAGGGCCAGGGATATTAGAGCCAGGGATATTAGGGCCAGGGATATTAGGGCCAGGGATATTAGGGCCAGGGATATTAGGGCCAGGGATTTTAGGGCAAGGGATATTAGGGCCAGGGATATTAGGGCCAGGGATATTAGAGCCAGGGATATTAGGGCCAGGGATATTAGGGCCAGGGATATTAGGGCCAGGGATATTAGGGCCAGGGATATCAGGGCCAGGGATATCAGGGCCAGGGATATTAGGGCCAGGGATATTAGGGCCAGGGATATTAGGGCCAGGGATATTAGGGCCAGGGATATTAGGGCCAGGGATATTAGGGCCAGGGATATTAGGGCCAGCGTTATTAGGGCCAGGGATATTAGGGCCAGGGATATTATGGCCAGGGATATTAGGGCCAGGGATATTAGGGCCAGGGATATTAGGGCCAGGGATATTAGGGCCAGGGATATTAGGGCCAGGGATATTAGGGCCAGGGATATTAGGGCCAGGGATATCAGGGCCAGGGATATCAGGGCCAGGGATATTAGGGCCAGGGATATTAGGGCCAGGGATATTAGGGCCAGGGATATTACAGCCAGGGATATTAGGGCCAGGGAGATTAGGGCCAGGGATATTAGGGCCAGGGATATTATGGCCAGGGATATTAGGGCCAGGGATATTAGGGCCAGGGATATTAGGGCCAGGGATATTAGGGCCAGGGATATTAGGGCCAGGGATATTAGGGCCAGGGATATTAGGGCCAGGGATATTAGGGCCAGGGATATTAGGGCCAGGGATATTAGGGCCAGGGATATTAGGGCCAGGGATATAAGGGCCAGGGATATTAGGGCCAGGCATATTATGGCCAGGCATATTAGGGCCAGGGATATTAGGGCAAGGGATATTAGGGCCAGGGATATTAGGGCCAGGGATATTAGGGCCAGGGATATTAGGGCCAGGGATATTAGGGCCAGGGATATTAGGGCCAGGGATATTAGGGCCAGGGATATTAGGGCCAGGGATATTAGGGCCAGGGATTTTAGGGCAAGGGATATTAGGCCCAGGGATATTAGGGCCAGGGATATTAGAGCCAGGGATATTAGGGCCAGGGATATTAGGGCCAGGGATATTAGGGCCAGGGATATTAGGGCCAGGGATATTAGGGCCAGGGATATCAGGGCCAGGGATATCAGGGCCAGGGATATTAGGGCCAGGGATATTAGGGCCAGGGATATTAGGGCCAGGGATATTAGGGCCAGGGATATTAGGGCCAGAGACATTAGGGGCAGGGATATTAGGGCCAGGGAGATTAGGGCCAGCGTTATTAGGCCAGGGATATTAGGGCCAGGGATATATTGGCCAGGGATATTAAGGCCAGGGATATTAGGGCCAGGGATATTAGGGCCAGGGATATTAAGGCCAGGGATATTAGGGCCAGGGATATTAGGGCCAGGGATATTAGGGCCACGGATATTAGGGCCAAGGATATTAGGGCCAGGGATATTAGGGCCAGGGATATTAGGGCCAGGGATATTAGGGCCAGGGATATTAGGGCCAGGGATATAAGGGCCAGGGATATTAGGACCAGGCATATTATGGCCAGGGATATTAGGGCCAGGGATATTAGGGCAAGGGATATTAGGGCAAGGGATATTAGGGCAAGGGATATTAGGGCCAGGGATATTAGGGCCAGGGATATTAGGGCCAGCGATATTAGGGCCAGGGATATTAGGGCCAGGGATATTAGGGCCAGGGATATTAGAGCCAGGCATATTAGGGCCAGGGATATTAGGGCCAGGGATATTAGGGCCAGGGATATTAGGGCCAGGGATATTAGGGCCTGGGATATTAGGGCCAGGGATATTAGGGCCAGGGATATTAGGGCCAGGGATATTAGGGCCAGGGATTTTAGGGCCAGGGATATTAGGGGCAGGGATATTAGGGCCATGGTTTATTAGGGCCAGGGATATTAGGGCCAGGGATATAAGGGCCAGGGATATTAGGGCCAGGCATATTATGCCCAGGGATATTAGGGCCAGGGATATTAGGGCCAGGGATATTAGGGCCAGGGATATTAAGGCCGGGGATATTAGGCCCAGGGATATTAGGGCCAGCGATATTAGGGCCAGCGATGTTAGGGCCAGGGATATTAGGGCCAGGGATATTAGGGCCAGGGATATTAGGGCCAGGGATATTAGGGCAGGGATATTAGGTCAGGGATATTAGGGCCAGGGATATTAGGGCCAGGGATATTAGGGCCAGGGATATTAGGGCCAGGGATATTAGGGCCAGGGATATTAGGGCCAGGGATATTAGGGCCAGGGATATCAGGGCCAGGGATTTTAGGGCCAGGGATTTTAGGGCAAGGGATATTAGGGCCTGGGATATTAGGGCCAGGGATATTAGGGCCAGGGATATTAGGGCCAGGGATATTAGGGCCAGGGATTTTAGGGCCAGGGATATTAGGGGCAGGGATATTAGGGCCATGGGTTATTAGGGCCAGGGATATTAGGGCCAGGGATATAAGGGCCAGGGATATTAGGGCCAGGCATATTATGCCCAGGGATATTAGGGCCAGGGATATTAGGGCCAGGGATATTAGGGCCAGGGATATTAAGGCCGGGGATATTAGGCCCAGGGATATTAGGGCCAGGGATATTAGGGCCAGCGATGTTAGGGCCAGGGATATTAGGGCCAGGGATATTAGGGCCAGGGATATTAGGGCCAGGGATATTAGGGCAGGGATATTAGGGCCAGGGATATTAGGGCCAGGGATATTAGGGCCAGGGATATTAGGGCCAGGGATATTAGGGCCAGGGATATTAGGGCCAGGGATATTAGGGCAAGGGATATTAGGGCCAGGGATATTAGGGCCAGGGATATTAGGGCCAGGGATTTTAGGGCCAGGGATTTTAGGGCAAGGGATATTAGGGCCAGGGATATTAGGGCCAGGGATATTAGAGCCAGGGATATTAGCGCCAGGGATATTAGGGCCAGGGATATTAGGGCCAGGGATATTAGGGCCAGGGATATTAGGGCCAGGGATATCAGGGCCAGGGATATCAGGGCCAGGGATCGGAGGGCCAGGGATATTAGGGCCAGGTATATTAGGGCCAGGGATATTAGGGCCAAGGATATTAGGGCCAGGGATATTAGGGCCAGGGATATTAGGGCCAGGGAGATTAGGGCCAGCGTTATCAGGGCCAGGGATATTAGGGCCAGGGATATTATGGCCAGGGATATTAGGGCCAGGGATATTAGGGCCAGGGATATTAGGGCCAGCGATATTAGGGCCAGGGATATTAGGGCCAGGGATATTAGGGCCACGGATATTAGGGCCAGGGATATAAGGGCCAGGGATATTAGGGCCAGGCATATTATGGCCAGGGATATTAGGGCCAGGGATATTAGGGCCTGGGATATTAGGGCCAGGGATATTAGGGCCAGGGATATTAGGGCCAGGGATATTAGGGCCAGGGATATTAGGGCCAGGGATTTTAGGGCCAAAAATATTAGGGGCAGGGATATTAGGGCCAGGGATATTAGGGCCAGGGATATTAGGGCCAGGGATATAAGGGCCAGGAATATTAGGGCCAGGCATATTATGCCCAGGGATATTAGGGCCAGGGATATTAGGGCCAGGGATATTAGAGCCAGGGATATTAAGGCCAGGGATATTAGGCCCAGGGATATTAGGGCCAGGGATATTAGGTCCAGCGATGTTAGGGCCAGGGATATTAGGGCCAGGGATATTAGGGTCAGGGATATTAGGGCCAGGGATATTAGGGCAGGGATATTAGGTCCAGGGATATTAGGGCCAGGGATATTAGGGCCAGGGATGTTAGGGCCAGGGATTTTAGGGCAAGGGATATTAGGCCCAGGGATATTAGGGCCAGGGATATTAGAGCCAGGGATATTAGGGCCAGGGATATTAGGGCCAGGGATATTAGGGCCAGGGATATTAGGGCCAGGGATATTAGGGCCAGGGATATCAGGGCCAGGGATATCAGGGCCAGGGATATTAGGGCCAGGGATATTAGGGCCAGGGATATTAGGGCCAGGGATATTAGGGCCAGGGATATTAGGGCCAGGGACATTAGGGGCAGGGATATTAGGGCCAGGGAGATTAGGGCCAGCGTTATTAGGCCAGGGATATTAGGGCCAGGGATATATTGGCCAGGGATATTAAGGCCAGGGATATTAGGGCCAGGGATATTAGGGCCAGGGATATTAAGGCCAGGGATATTAGGGCCAGGGATATTAGGGCCAGGGATATTAGGGCCACGGATATTAGGGCCAAGGATATTAGGGCCAGGGATATTAGGGCCAGGGATATTAGGGCCAGGGATATTAGGGCCAGGGATATTAGGGCCAGGGATATAAGGGCCAGGGATATTAGGACCAGGCATATTATGGCCAGGGATATTAGGGCCAGGGATATTAGGGCAAGGGATATTAGGGCAAGGGATATTAGGGCCAGGGATATTAGGGCCAGGGATATTAGGGCCAGCGATATTAGGGCCAGGGATATTAGGGCCAGGGATATTAGGGCCAGGGATATTAGAGCCAGGCATATTAGGGCCAGGGATATTAGGGCCAGGGATATTAGGGCCAGGGATATTAGGGCCAGGGATATTAGGGCCTGGGATATTAGGGCCAGGGATATTAGGGCCAGGGATATTAGGGCCAGAGATATTAGGGCCAGGGATTTTAGGGCCAGGGATATTAGGGGCAGGGATATTAGGGCCATGGTTTATTAGGGCCAGGGATATTAGGGCCAGGGATATAAGGGCCAGGGATATTAGGGCCAGGCATATTATGCCCAGGGATATTAGGGCCAGGGATATTAGGGCCAGGGATATTAGGGCCAGGGATATTAAGGCCGGGGATATTAGGCCCAGGGATATTAGGCCAGCGATATTAGGGCCAGCGATGTTAGGGCCAGGGATATTAGGGCCAGGGATATTAGGGCCAGGGATATTAGGGCCAGGGATATTAGGGCAGGGATATTAGGTCAGGGATATTAGGGCCAGGGATATTAGGGCCAGGGATATTAGGGCCAGGGATATTAGGGCCAGGGATATTAGGGCCAGGGATATTAGGGCCAGGGATATTAGGGCCAGGGATATCAGGGCCAGGGATTTTAGGGCCAGGGATTTTAGGGCAAGGGATATTAGGGCCAGGGATATTAGGGCCAGGGATATTAGAGCCAGGGATATTAGGGCCAGGGATATTAGGGCCAGGGATATTAGGGCCAGGGATATTAGGGCCAGGGATATTAGGGCCAGGGATATCAGGGCCAGGGATATCAGGGCCAGGGATATGAGGGCCAGGGATATTAGGGCCAGGGATATTAGGGCCAGGGATATTAGGGCCAAGGATATTAGGGCCAGGGATATTAGGGCCAGGGATATTAGGGCCAGGGAGATTAGGGCCAGCATTATTAGGGCCAGGGATATTAGGGCCAGGGATATTATGGCCAGGGATATTAGGGCCAGGGATATTAGGGCCAGGGATATTAGGGCCAGGGATATTAGGGCCAGGGATATTAGGTCCAGGGATATTAGGGCCACGGATATTAGGGCCAGGGATATTAGGGCCAGGGATATTAGGGCCAGGGATATTAGCGCCAGGGATATTAGGGCCAGGGATATTAGGGCCAGGGATATAAGGGCCAGGGATATTAGGGCCAGGCATATTATGGCCAGGGATATTAGGGCCAGGGATATTAGGGCCTGGGATATTAGGGCCAGGGATATTAGGGCCAGGGATATTAGGACCAGGGATATTAGGGCCAGGGATATTCGGGCCAGGGATTTTAGGGCCAGGGATATTAGGGGCAGGGATATTAGGGCCAGGGATATTAGGGCCAGGGATATTAGGGCCAGGGATATAAGGGCCAGGAATATTAGGGCCAGGCATATTATGCCCAGGGATATTAGGGCCAGGGATATTAGGGCCAGGGATATTAGAGCCAGGGATATTAAGGCCAGGGATATTAGGCCCAGGGATTTTAGGGCCAGGGATATTAGGTCCAGGGATATTCGGGCCAGGGATTTTAGGGCCAGGGATATTAGGGGCAGGGATATTAGGGCCAGGGATATTAGGGCCAGGGATATTAGGGCCAGGGATATAAGGGCCAGGAATATTAGGGCCAGGGATGTTAGGGCCAGGGATATTAGCGCCAGGGATATTAGGGCCAGGGATATTAGGGCCAGGGTTATTAGGGCCAGGGATATTAGGGCCAGGGATATTAGGGCCAGGGATATTAGGGCCAGGGATATTAGGGCCAGGGATGTTAGGGCCAGGGATATTAGCGCCAGGGATATTAGGGCGAGGGATATTAGGGCCAGGGATATTAGGGCCAGGGATATTAGGGCCAGGGATATTAGGGCCAGGGATATTAGGGCCAGGGATATTAGGGCCAGGGATTTTAGGGCAAGGGATATTAGGGCCCAGGGATATTAGGGCCAGGGATATTAGAGCCAGGGATATTAGGGCCAGGGATATTAGGGCCAGGGATATTAGGGCCAGGGATATTAGGGCCAGGGATATTAGGGCCAGGGATATCAGGGCCAGGGATATTAGGGCCAGGCATATTATGGCCAGGGATATTAGGGCCAGGTATATTAGGGCAAGGGATATTAGGGCCAGGGATATTAGGGCCAGGGATATTAGGGCCAGGGATATTAGGGCCAGCAATATTAGGGCCTGGGATATTAGGGCCAGGGATATTAGGGCCAGGGATATTAGAGCCAGGCATATTAGGGCCAGGGATATTAGGGCCAGGGATATTAGGGCCAGGGATATTAGGGCCAGGGATATTAGGGCCAGGGATATTAGGGCCTGGGATATTAGGGCCAGGGATATTAGGGCCAGGGATATTAGGGCCAGGGATATTAGGGCCAGGGATTTTAGGGCCAGGGATATTAGGGGCAGGGATATTAGGGCCATGGGTTATTAGGGCCAGGGATATTAGGGCCAGGGATATAAGGGCCAGGGATATTAGGGCCAGGCATATTATGCCCAGGGATATTAGGGCCAGGGATATTAGGGCCAGGGATATTAGGGCCAGGGATATTAAGGCCGGGGATATTAGGCCCAGGGATATTAGGGCCAGGGATATTAGGGCCAGCGATGTTAGGGCCAGGGATATTAGGGCCAGGGATATTAGGGCCAGGGATATTAGGGCCAGGGATATTAGGGCAGGGATATTAGGGCCAGGGATATTAGGGCCAGGGATATTAGGGCCAGGGATATTAGGGCCAGGGATATTAGGGCCAGGGATATTAGGGCCAGGGATATTAGGGGAAGGGATATTAGGGCCAGGGATATTAGGGCCAGGGATATTAGGGCCAGGGATTTTAGGGCCAGGGATTTTAGGGCAAGGGATATTAGGGCCAGGGATATTAGGGCCAGGGATATTAGAGCCAGGGATATTAGCGCCAGGGATATTAGGGCCAGGGATATTAGGGCAAGGGATATTAGGGCCAGGGATATTAGGGCCAGGGATATCAGGGCCAGGGATATCAGGGCCAGGGATAGGAGGGCCAGGGATATTAGGGCCAGGTATATTAGGGCCAGGGATATTAGGGCCAAGGATATTAGGGCCAGGGATATTAGGGCCAGGGATATTAGGGCCAGGGAGATTAGGGCCAGCGTTATCAGGGCCAGGGATATTAGGGCCAGGGATATTATGGCCAGGGATATTAGGGCCAGGGATATTAGGGCCAGGGATATTAGGGCCAGCGATATTAGGGCCAGGGATATTAGGGCCAGGGATATTAGGGCCACGGATATTAGGGCCAGGGATATAAGGGCCAGGGATATTAGGGCCAGGCATATTATGGCCAGGGATATTAGGGCCAGGGATATTAGGGCCTGGGATATTAGGGCCAGGGATATTAGGGCCAGGGATATTAGGGCCAGGGATATTAGGGCCAGGGATATTAGGGCCAGGGATTTTAGGGCCAGGGATATTAGGGGCAGGGATATTAGGGCCAGGGATATTAGGGCCAGGGATATTAGGGCCAGGGATATAAGGGCCAGGAATATTAGGGCCAGGCATATTATGCCCAGGGATATTAGGGCCAGGGATATTAGGGCCAGGGATATTAGAGCCAGGGATATTAAGGCCAGGGATATTAGGCCCAGGGATATTAGGGCCAGGGATATTAGGTCCAGCGATGTTAGGGCCAGGGATATTAGGGCCAGGGATATTAGGGTCAGGGATATTAGGGCCAGGGATATTAGGGCAGGGATATTAGGTCCAGGGATATTAGGGCCAGGGATATTAGGGCCAGGGATGTTAGGGCCAGGGATATTAGCGCCAGGGATATTAGGGCCAGGGATATTAGGGCCAGGGTTATTAGGGCCAGGGATATTAGGGCCAGGGATATTAGGGCGAGGGATATTAGGGCCAGGGATATTAGGGCCAGGGATATTAGGGCCAGGGATATTAGGGCCAGGGATATTAGGGCCAGGGATATTAGGGCCAGGGATTTTAGGGCAAGGGATATTAGGGCCCAGGGATATTAGGGCCAGGGATATTAGAGCCAGGGATATTAGGGCCAGGGATATTAGGGCCAGGGATATTAGGGCCAGGGATATTAGGGCCAGGGATATTAGGGCCAGGGATATCAGGGCCAGGGATATTAGGGCCAGGGATATTAGGGCCAGGGATATTAGGGCCAGGGATATTATGGCCAGGGATATTAGGGCCAGCGATATTAGGGCCAGTGATATTAGAGCCAGGGATATTAGGGCCAGGGATATTAGAGCCAGGGATATTAGGGCCAGGGATATTAGGGCCAGGGATATTAGGGCCAGGGATATTAGGGCCAGGGATTTTAGGGCAAGGGATATTAGGGCCAGGGATATTAGGGCCAGGGATATTAGAGCCAGGGATATTAGGGCCAGGGATATTAGGGCCAGGGATGTTAGGGCCAGGGATATTAGCGCCAGGGATATTAGGGCCAGGGATATTAGGGCCAGGGTTATTAGGGCCAGGGATATTAGGGCCAGGGATATTAGGGCGAGGGATATTAGGGCCAGGGATATTAGGGCCAGGGATATTAGGGCCAGGGATATTAGGGCCAGGGATATTAGGGCCAGGGATATTAGGGCCAGGGATTTTAGGGCAAGGGATATTAGGGCCCAGGGATATTAGGGCCAGGGATATTAGAGCCAGGGATATTAGGGCCAGGGATATTAGGGCCAGGGATATTAGGGCCAGGGATATTAGGGCCAGGGATATTAGGGCCAGGGATATCAGGGCCAGGGATATTAGGGCCAGGGATATTAGGGCCAGGGATATTAGGGCCAGGGATATTATGGCCAGGGATATTAGGGCCAGCGATATTAGGGCCAGTGATATTAGAGCTAGGGATATTAGGGCCAGGGATATTAGAGCCAGGGATATTAGGGCCAGGGATATTAGGGCCAGGGATATTAGGGCCAGGGATATTAGGGCCAGGGATTTCAGGGCAAGGGATATTAGGGCCAGGGATATTAGGGCCAGGGATATTAGAGCCAGGGATATTAGGGCCAGGGATATTAGGGCCAGGGATATTAGGGCCACGGATATTAGGGCCAGGGATATCAGGGCCAGGGATATCAGGGCCAGGGATATTAGGGCCAGGGATATTAGGGCCAGGGATATTAGGGCCAGGGATATTAGGGCCAGGGAGATTAGGGCCAGCATTATTAGGGCCAGGGATATTAGGGCCAGGGATATTATGGCCAGGGATATTAGGGCCAGGGTTATTAGGGCCAGGGATATTAGGGCCAGGGATATTAGGGCGAGGGATATTAGGGCCAGGGATATTAGGGCCAGGGATATTAGGGCCAGGGATATTAGGGCCAGGGATATTAGGGCCAGGGATATTAGGGCCAGGGATTTTAGGGCAAGGGATATTAGGGCCCAGGGATATTAGGGCCAGGGATATTAGAGCCAGGGATATTAGGGCCAGGGATATTAGAGCCAGGGATATTAGGGCCAGGGATATTAGGGCCAGGGATATTAGGACCAGGGATATCAGGGCCAGGGATATTAGGGCCAGGGATATTAGGGCCAGGGATATTAGGGCCAGGGATATTATGGCCAGGGATATTAGGGCCAGCGATATTAGGGCCAGGGATATTAGGGCCAGGGATATTAGGGCCAGGGATATTAGGGCCAGGGAGATTAGGGCCAGCATTATTAGAGCCAGGGATATTAGGGCCAGGGATATTATGGCCAGGGATATTAGGGTCAGGGATATTAGGGCCATGGATATTAGGGCCAGGGATATTAGGGCCAGGGATATTAGGGCCAGGGATATTAGGGCCACGGATATTAGGGCCAGGGATATTAGGGCCAGGGATATTAGGGCCAGGGATATTAGCGCCAGGGATATTAGGGCCAGGGATATTAGGGCCAGGGATATAAGGGCCAGGGATATTAGGGCCAGGCATATTATGGCCAGGGATATTAGGGCCAGGGATATTAGGGCCTGGGATATTAGGGCCAGGGATATTAGGGCCAGGGATATTAGGGCCAGGGATATTAGGGCCAGGGATTTTAGGGCCAGGGATATTAGGGGCAGGGATATTAGGGACAGGGATATTAGGGCCAGGGATATTAGGGCCAGGGATATAAGGGCCAGGAATATTAGGGCCAGGCATATTATGCCCAGGGATATTAGGGCCAGGGATATTAGGGCCAGGGATATTAGAGCCAGGGATATTAAGGCCAGGGATATTAGGCCCAGGGATATTAGGGCCAGGGATATTAGGTCCAGCGATGTTAGGGCCAGGGATATTAGGGCCAGGGATATTAGGGCAGGGATATTAGGTCCAGGGATATTAGGGCCAGGGATATTAGGGCCAGGGATGTTAGGGCCAGGGATATTAGCGCCAGGGATATTAGGGCCAGGGATATTAGGGCCAGGGTTATTAGGGCCAGGGATATTAGGGCCAGGGATATTAGGGCGAGGGATATTAGGGCCAGGGATATTAGGGCCAGGGATATTAGGGCCAGGGATATTAGGGCCAGGGATATTAGGGCCAGGGATATTAGGGCCAGGGATTTTAGGGCAAGGGATATTAGGGCCCAGGGATATTAGGGCCAGGGATATTAGAGCCAGGGATATTAGGGCCAGGGATATTAGGGCCAGGGATATTAGGGCCAGGGATATTAGGGCCAGGGATATTAGGGCCAGGGATATCAGGGCCAGGGATATTAGGGCCAGGGATATTAGGGCCAGGGATATTATGGCCAGGGATATTAGGGACAGCGATATTAGAGCCAGTGATATTAGAGCCAGGGATATTAGGGCCAGGGATATTAGAGCCAGGGATATTAGGGCCAGGGATATTAGGGCCAGAGATATTAGGGCCAGGGATATTAGGGCCAGGGATTTTAGGGCAAGGGATATTAGGGCCAGGGATATTAGGGCCAGGGATATTAGAGCCAGGGATATTAGGGCATGGGATATTAGGGCCAGGGATGTTAGGGCCAGGGATATTAGCGCCAGGGATATTAGGGCCAGGGATATTAGGGCCAGGGTTATTAGGGCCAGGGATATTAGGGCCAGGGATATTAGGGCGAGGGATATTAGGGCCAGGGATATTAGGGCCAGGGATATTAGGGCCAGGGATATTAGGGCCAGGGATATTAGGGCCAGGGATATTAGGGCCAGGGATTTTAGGGCAAGGGATATTAGGGCCCAGGGATATTAGGGCCAGGGATATTAGAGCCAGGGATATTAGGGCCAGGGATATAAGGGCCAGGGATATTAGGGCCAGGGATATTAGGGCCAGGGATATTAGGGCCAGGGATATCAGGGCCAGGGATATTAGGGCCAGGGATATTAGGGCCAGGGATATTAGGGCCAGGGATATTATGGCCAGGGATATTAGGGCCAGTGATATTAGGGCCAGTGATATTAGAGCCAGGGATATTAGGGCCAGGGATATTAGAGCCAGGGATATTAGGGCCAGGGATATTAGGGCCAGGGATATGAGGGCCAGGGATATTAGGGCCAGGGATTTTAGGGCAAGGGATATTAGGGCCAGGGATAATAGGGCCAGGGATATTAGAGCCAGGGATATTAGGGCCAGGGATATTAGGGCCAGGGATATTAGGGCCAGGGATATTAGGGCCAGGGATATCAGGGCCAGGGATATCAGGGCCAGGGATATTAGGGCCAGGGATATTAGGGCCAGGGATATTAGGGCCAGGGATATTAGGGCCAGGGATATTAGGGCCAGGGATATTAGGGCCAGGGAGATTAGGGCCAGCATTATTAGGGCCAGGGATATTAGGGCCAGGGATATTATGGCCAGGGATATTAGGGCCAGGGTTATTAGGGCCAGGGATATTAGGGCCAGGGATATTAGGGCAAGGGATATTAGGGCCAGGGATATTAGGGCCAGGGATATTAGGGCCAGGGATATTAGGGCCAGGGATATTAAGGCCAGGGATTTTAGGGCAAGGGATATTAGGGCCCAGGGATATTAGGGCCAGGGATATTAGAGCCAGGGATATTAGGGCCAGGGATATTAGGGCCAGGGATATTAGGGCCAGGGATATTAGGGCCAGGGATATTAGGGCCAGGGATATTAGAGCCAGGGATATTAGGGCCAGGGATATTAGGGCCAGGGATATGAGGGCCAGGGATATTAGGGCCAGGGATTTTAGGGCAAGGGATATTAGGGCCAGGGATATTAGGGCCAGGGATATTAGAGCCAGGGATATTAGGGCCAGGGATATTAGGGCCAGGGATATTAGGGCCAGGGATATTAGGGCCAGGGATATCAGGGCCAGGGATATCAGGGCCAGGGATATTAGGGACAGGGATATTAGGGCCAGGGATATTAGGGCCAGGGATATTAGGGCCAGGGATATTAGGGCCAGGGAGATTAGGGCCAGCATTATTAGGGCCAGGGATATTAGGGCCAGGGATATTATGGCCAGGGATATTAGGGCCAGGGTTATTAGGGCCAGGGATATTAGGGCCAGGGATATTAGGGCGAGGGATATTAGGGCCAGGGATATTAGGGCCAGGGATATTAGGGCCTTAGGGATATTAGGGCCAGGGATATTAAGGCCAGGGATTTTAGGGCAAGGGATATTAGGGCCCAGGGATATTAGGGCCAGGGATATTAGAGCCAGGGATATTAGGGCCAGGGATATAAGGGCCAGGGATATTAGGGCCAGGGATATTAGGGCCAGGGATATTAGGGCCAGGGATATCAGGGCCAGGGATATTAGGGCCAGGGATATTAGGGCCAGGGATATTAGCGCCAGGGATATTATGGCCAGGGATATTAGGGCCAGCGATATTAGGGCCAGTGATATTAGAGCCAGGGATATTAGGGCCAGGGATATTAGAGCCAGGGATATTAGGGCCAGGGATATTAGGGCCAGGGATATGAGGGCCAGGGATATTAGGGCCAGGGATTTTAGGGCAAGGGATATTAGGGCCAGGGATATTAGTGCCAGGGATATTAGAGCCAGGGATATTAGGGCCAGGGATATTAGGGCCAGGGATATTAGGGCCAGGGATATTAGGGCCAGGGATATCAGGGCCAGGGATATCAGGGCCAGGGATATTAGGGCCAGGGATATTAGGGCCAGGGATATTAGGGCCAGGGATATTAGGGCCAGGGATATTAGGGCCAGGGATATTAGGGCCAGGGAGATTAGGGCCAGCATTATTAGGGCCAGGGATATTAGGGCCAGGGATATTATGGCCAGGGATATTAGGGCCAGGGTTATTAGGGCCAGGGATATTAGGGCCAGGGATATTAGGGCGAGGGATATTAGGGCCAGGGATATAAGGGCCAGGGATATTAGGGCCAGGCATATTATGGCCAGGGATATTAGGGCCAGGGATATTAGGGCCTGGGATATTAGGGCCAGGGATATTAGGGCCAGGGATATTAGGGCCAGGGATATTAAGGCCAGGGATATTAGGGCCAGGGATTTTAGGGCCAGGGATATTAGGGGCAGGGATATTAGGGACAGGGATATTAGGGCCAGGGATATTAGGGCCAGGGATATAAGGGCCAGGAATATTAGGGCCAGGCATATTATGCCCAGGGATATTAGGGCCAGGGATATTAGGGCCAGGGATATTAGAGCCAGGGATATTAAGGCCAGGGATATTAGGCCCAGGGATATTAGGGCCAGGGATATTAGGTCCAGCGATGTTAAGGCCAGGGATATTAGGGCCAGGGATATTAGGGCCAGGGATATTAGGGCCAGGGATATTAGGGCAGGGATATTAGGTCCAGGGATATTAGGGCCAGGGATATTAGGGCCAGGGATGTTAGGGCCAGGGATATTAGCGCCAGGGATATTAGGGCCAGGGATATTAGGGCCAGGGTTATTAGGGCCAGGGATATTAGGGCCAGGGATATTAGGGCGAGGGATATTAGGGCCAGGGATATTAGGGCCAGGGATATTAGGGCCAGGGATATTAGGGCCAGGGATATCAGGGCCAGGGATATCAGGGCCAGGGATATTAGGGCCAGGGATATTAGGGCCAGGGATATTAGGGCCAGGGATATTAGGGCCAGGGATATTAGGGCCAGGGATATTAGGGCCAGGGAGATTAGGGCCAGCATTATTAGGGCCAGGGATATTAGGGCCAGGGATATTATGGCCAGGGATATTAGGACCAGGGTTATTAGGGCCAGGGATATTAGGGCCAGGGATATTAGGGCGAGGGATATTAGGGCCAGGGATATTAGGGCCAGGGATATTAGGGCCAGGGATATTAGGGCCAGGGATATTAAGGCCAGGGATTTTAGGGCAAGGGATATTAGGGCCCAGGGATATTAGGGCCAGGGATATTAGAGCCAGGGATATTAGGGCCAGGGATATTAGGGCCAGGGATATTAGGGCCAGGGATATTAGGGCCAGGGATATTAGGGCCAGGGATATTAGAGCCAGGGATATTAGGGCCAGGGATATTAGGGCCAGGGATATGAGGGCCAGGGATATTAGGGCCAGGGATTTTAGGGCAAGGGATATTAGGGCCAGGGATATTAGGGCCAGGGATATTAGAGCCAGGGATATTAGGGCCAGGGATATTAGGGCCAGGGATATTAGGGCCAGGGATATTAGGGCCAGGGATATCAGGGCCAGGGATATCAGGGCCAGGGATATTAGGGCCAGGGATATTAGGGCCAGGGATATTAGGGCCAGGGATATTAGGGCCAGGGATATTAGGGCCAGGGAGATTAGGGCCAGCATTATTAGGGCCAGGGATATTAGGGCCAGGGATATTATGGCCAGGGATATTAGGGCCAGGGTTATTAGGGCCAGGGATATTAGGGCCAGGGATATTAGGGCGAGGGATATTAGGGCCAGGGATATTAGGGCCAGGGATATTAGGGCCAGGGATATTAGGGCCAGGGATATTAAGGCCAGGGATTTTAGGGCAAGGGATATTAGGGCCCAGGGATATTAGGGCCAGGGATATTAGAGCCAGGGATATTAGGGCCAGGGATATAAGGGCCAGGGATATTAGGGCCAGGGATATTAGGGCCAGGGATATTAGGGCCAGGGATATCAGGGCCAGGGATATTAGGGCCAGGGATATTAGGGCCAGGGATATTAGGGCCAGGGATATTATGGCCAGGGATATTAGGGCCAGCGATATTAGGGCCAGTGATATTAGAGCCAGGGATATTAGGGCCAGGGATATTAGAGCCAGGGATATTAGGGCCAGGGATATTAGGGCCAGGGATATGAGGGCCAGGGATATTAGGGCCAGGGATTTTAGGGCAAGGGATATTAGGGCCAGGGATATTAGGGCCAGGGATATTAGAGCCAGGGATATTAGGGCCAGGGATATTAGGGCCAGGGATATTAGGGCCAGGGATATTAGGGCCAGGGATATCAGGGCCAGGGATATCAGGGCCAGGGATATTAGGGCCAGGGATATTAGGGCCAGGGATATTAGGGCCAGGGATATTAGGGCCAGGGATATTAGGGCCAGGGATATTAGGGCCAGGGAGATTAGGGCCAGCATTATTAGGGCCAGGGATATTAGGGCCAGGGATATTATGGCCAGGGATATTAGGGCCAGGGTTATTAGGGCCAGGGATATTAGGGCCAGGGATATTAGGGCGAGGGATATTAGGGCCAGGGATATAAGGGCCAGGGATATTAGGGCCAGGCATATTATGGCCAGGGATATTAGGGCCAGGGATATTAGGGCCTGGGATATTAGGGCCAGGGATATTAGGGCCAGGGATATTAGGGCCAGGGATATTAAGGCCAGGGATATTAGGGCCAGGGATTTTAGGGCCAGGGATATTAGGGGCAGGGATATTAGGGACAGGGATATTAGCGCCAGGGATATTAGGGCCAGGGATATAAGGGCCAGGAATATTAGGGCCAGGCATATTATGCCCAGGGATATTAGGGCCAGGGATATTAGGGCCAGGGATATTAGAGCCAGGGATATTAAGGCCAGGGATATTAGGCCCAGGGATATTAGGGCCAGGGATATTAGGTCCAGCGATGTTACGGCCAGGGATATTAGGGCCAGGGATATTAGGGCCAGGGATATTAGGGCCAGGGATATTAGGGCCAGGGATATTAGGTCCAGGGATATTAGGGCCAGGGATATTAGGGCCAGGGATGTTAGGGCCAGGGATATTAGCGCCAGGGATATTAGGGCCAGGGATATTAGGGCCAGGGTTATTAGGGCCAGGGATATTAGGGCCAGGGATTTTAGGGCCAGGGATATTAAGGCCAGGGATATTAGGCCCAGGGATATTAGGGCCAGGGATATTAAGGCCAGGGATATTAGGCCCAGGGATATTAGGGCCAGGGATATTAGGTCCAGCGATGTTACGGCCAGGGATATTAGGGCCAGGGATATTAGGGCCAGGGATATTAGGGCCAGGGATATTAGGGCAGGGATATTAGGTCCAGGGATATTAGGGCCAGGGATATTAGGGCCAGGGATGTTAGGGCCAGGGATATTAGCGCCAGGGATATTAGGGCCAGGGATATTAGGGCGAGGGATATTAGGGCCAGGGATATTAGGGCCAGGGATATTAGGGCCAGGGATATTAGGGCCAGGGATATTAGGGCCAGGGATATTAGGGCCAGGGATTTTAGGGCAAGGGATATTAGGGCCCAGGGATATTAGGGCCAGGGATATTAGAGCCAGGGATATTAGGGCCAGGGATATTAGGGCCAGGGATATTAGGGCCAGGGATATTAGGGCCAGGGATATTAGGGCCAGGGATATCAGGGCCAGGGATATTAGGGCCAGGGATATTAGGGCCAGGGATATTAGGGCCAGGGATATTATGGCCAGGGATATTAGGGCCAGCGATATTTGGGCCAGTGATATTAGTGCCAGGGATATTCGGGCCAGGGATATTAGAGCCAGGGATATTAGGGCCAGGGATATTAGGGCCAGGGATATGAGGGCCAGGGATATTAGGGCCAGGGATTTTAGGGCAAGGGATATTAGGGCCAGGGATATTAGGGCCAGGGATATTAGAGCCAGGGATATTAGGGCCAGGGATATTAGGGCCAGGGATATTAGGGCCAGGGATATTAGGGCCAGGGATATCAGGGCCAGGGATATCAGGGCCAGGGATATTAGGGCCAGGGATATTAGGGCCAGGGATATTAGGGCCAGGGATATTAGGGCCAGGGATATTAGGGCCAGGGATATTAGGGCCAGGGAGATTAGGGCCAGCATTATTAGGGCCAGGGATATTAGGGCCAGGGATATTATGGCCAGGGATATTAGGGCCAGGGTTATTAGGGCCAGGGATATTAGGGCCAGGGATATTAGGGCGAGGGATATTAGGGCCAGGGATATAAGGGCCAGGGATATTAGGGCCAGGCATATTATGGCCAGGGATATTAGGGCCAGGGATATTAGGGCCTGGGATATTAGGGCCAGGGATATTAGGGCCAGGGATATTAGGGCCAGGGATATTAGGGCCAGGGATATTAGGGCCAGGGATATTAGGGCCAGGGATTTTAGGGCCAGGGATATTAGGGGCAGGGATATTAGGGACAGGGATATTAGGGCCAGGGATATTAGGGCCAGGGATATAAGGGCCAGGAATATTAGGGCCAGGCATATTATGCCCAGGGATATTAGGGCCAGGGATATTAGGGCCAGGGATATTAGAGCCAGGGATATTAAGGCCAGGGATATTAGGCCCAGGGATATTAGGGCCAGGGATATTAGGTCCAGCGATGTTAGGGCCAGGGATATTAGGGCCAGGGATATTAGGGCCAGGGATATTAGGGCCAGGGATATTAGGGCAGGGATATTAGGTCCAGGGATATTAGGGCCAGGGATATTAGGGCCAGGGATGTTGGGGCCAGGGATATTAGCGCCAGGGATATTAGGGCCAGGGATATTAGGGCCAAGGTTATTAGGGCCAGGGATATTAGGGCCAGGGATATTAGGGTGAGGGATATTAGGGCCAAGGATATTAGGGCCAGGGATATTAGGGCCAGGGATATTAGGGCCAGGGATATTAGGGCCAGGGATATTAGGGCCAGGGATTTTAGGGCAAGGGATATTAGGGCCCAGGGATATTAGGGCCAGGGATATTAGAGCCAGGGATATTAGGGCCAGGGATATTAGGGCCAGGGATATTAGGGCCAGGGATATTAGGGCCAGGGATATTAGGGCCAGGGATATCAGGGCCAGGGATATTAGGGCCAGGGATATTAGGGCCAGGGATATTAGGGCCAGGGATATTATGGCCAGGGATATTAGGGCCAGCGATATTAGGGCCAGTGATATTAGAGCCAGGGATATTAGGGCTAGGGATATTAGAGCCAGGGATATTAGGGCCAGGGATATTAGGGCCAGGGATATTAGGGCCAGGGATATTAGGGCCAGGGATTTTAGGGCAAGGGATATTAGGGCCAGGGATATTAGGGCCAGGGATATTAGAGCCAGGGATATTAGGGCATGGGATATTAGGGCCAGGGATGTTAGGGCCAGGGATATTAGCGCCAGGGATATTAGGGCCAGGGATATTAGGGCCAGGGTTATTAGGGCCAGGGATATTAGGGCCAGGGATATTAGGGCGAGGGATATTAGGGCCAGGGATATTAGGGCCAGGGATATTAGGGCCAGGGATATTAGGGCCAGGGATATTAGGGCCAGGGATATTAGGGCCAGAGATTTTAGGGCAAGGGATATTAGGGCCCAGGGATATTAGGGCCAGGGATATTAGAGCCAGGGATATTAGGGCCAGGGATATAAGGGCCAGGGATATTAGGGCCTGGGATATTAGGGCCAGGGATATTATGGCCAGGGATATCAGAGCCAGGGATATTAGGGCCAGGGATATTAGGGCCAGGGATATTAGGGCCAGGGATATTATGGCCAGGGATATTAGGGCCAGCGATATTAGGGCCAGTGATATTAGAGCCAGGGATATTAGGGCCAGGGATATTAGAGCCAGGGATATTAGGGCCAGGGATATTAGGGCCAGGGATATGAGGGCCAGGGATATTAGGGCCAGGGATTTTAGGGCAAGGGATATTAGGGCCAGGGATATTAGGGCCAGGGATATTAGAGCCAGGGATATTAGGGCCAGGGATATTAGGGCCAGGGATATTAGGGCCAGGGATATTAGGGCCAGGGATATCAGGGCCAGGGATATCAGGGCCAGGGATATTAGGGCCAGGGATATTAGGGCCAGGGATATTAGGGCCAGGGATATTAGGGCCAGGGATATTAGGGCCAGGGATATTAGGGCCAGGGAGATTAGGGCCAGCATTATTAGGGCCAGGGATATTAGGGCCAGGGATATTATGGCCAGGGATATTAGGGCCAGGGATATTAGGGCCAGGGATATTAGGGCGAGGGATATTAGGGCCAGGGATATTAGGGCCAGGGATATTAGGGCCAGGGATATTAGGGCCAGGGATATTAAGGCCAGGGATTTTAGGGCAAGGGATATTAGGGCCCAGGGATATTAGGGCCAGGGATATTAGAGCCAGGGATATTAGGGCCAGGGATATTAGGGCCAGGGATATTAGGGCCAGGGATATTAGGACCAGGGATATCAGGGCCAGGGATATTAGGGCCAGAGATATTAGGGCCAGGGATATTAGGGCCAGGGATATTATGGCCAGGGATATTAGGGCCAGCGATATTAGGGCCAGGGATATTAGGGCCAGGGATATTAGGGCCAGGGATATTAGAGCCAGGGATATTAGGGCCAGGGATATTAGGGCCAGGGATATTAGGGCCAGGGATATTAGGACCAGGGATTTTAGGGCAAGGGATATTAGGGCCAGGGATATTAGGGCCAGAGATATTAGAGCCAGGGATATTAGGGCCAGGGATATTAGGGCCAGGGATATTAGGGCCAGGGATATTAGGGCCAGGGATATCAGGGCCAGGGATATCAGGGCCAGGGATATTAGGGCCAGGGATATTAGGGCCAGGGATATTAGGGCCAGGGATATTAGGGCCAGGGATATTAGGGCCAGGGATATTAGGGCCAGGGAGATTAGGGCCAGCGTTGTTAGGGCCAGGGATATTAGGGCCAGGGATATTATGGCCAGGGATATTAGGGCCAGGGCTATTAGGGCCAGGGATATTAGGGCCAGGGATATTAGGGCCAGGGATATTAGGGCCAGGGATATTAGGGCCAGGGATATTAGGGCCAGGGATATTAGGGCCAGGGATATTAGGGCCAGGGATATCAGGGCCAGGGATATCAGGGCCAGGGATATTAGGGCCAGGGATATTAGGGCCAGGGATATTACGGCCAGGGATATTAGGGCCAGGGATATTAGGGCCAGGGAGATTAGGGCCAGCGTTATTAGGGCCAGGGATATTAGGGCCAGGGATATTATGGCCAGGGATATTAGGGCCAGGGATATTAGGGCCAGGGATATTAGGGCCATGGATATTAGGGCCAGGGATATTAGGGCCAGGGATATTAGGGCCAGGGATATTAGGGCCAGGGATATTAGGGCCACGGATATTAGGGCCAGGGATATTAGGGCCAGGGATATTAGGGCCAGGGATATTAGGGCCAGGGATATTAGGGCCAGGGATATTAGGGCCAGGGATATTAGGGCCAGGGATATTAGGGCCAGGCATATTATGGCCAGGGATATTAGGGCCAGGGATATTAGGGCAAGGGATATTAGGGCCAGGGATATTATGGCCAGGGATATTAGGGCCAGGGATATTAGGTCCAGGGATATTAGGGCCAGGGATATTAGGGCCAGGGATATTAGGGCCAGGGATATTAGGGCCAGGGATTTTAGGGCAAGGGATATTAGGCCCACGGATATTAGGGCCAGGGATATTAGAGCCAGGGATATTAGGGCCAGGGATATTAGGGCCAGGGATATTAGGGCCAGGGATATTAGGGCCAGGGATATCAGGGCCAGGTATATCAGGGCCAGGGATATTAAGGCCAGGGATATTAGGGCCAGGGATATTAGGGCCAGGGATATTAGGGCCAGGGATATTAGGGCCAGGGATATTAGGGCCAGGGAGATTAGGGCCAGCATTATTAGGGCCAGGGATATTAGGGCCAGGGATATTATGGCCAGGGATATTAGGGCCAGGGATATTAGGGCCAGGGATATTAGGGCCAGGGATATTAGGGCCAGGGATATTAGGGCCAGGGATATTAGGGCCAGGGATATTAGGGCCAGGGATATTAGGGTCAGGGATATTAGGGCCAGGGATATTAGGGCCAGGGATATTAGGGCCAGGGAAATTAGGCCAGGGATATTAGGGCCAGGGATATAAGGGCCAGGGATATTAGGGCCAGGCATATTATGGCCAGGGATATTAGGGCCAGGGATATTAGGGCAAGGGATATTAGGGCCAGGGATATTAGGGCCAGGGATATTAGTGCCAGGGATATTAGGGCCAGCGATATTAGGGCCAGGGATATTAGGGCCAGGGATATTAGGGCCAGGGATATTAGAGCCAGGCATATTAGGGCCAGGGATATTAGGGCCAGGGATATTAGGGCCAGGGATATTAGGGCCAGGGATATTAGGGCCTGGGATATTAGGGCCAGGGATATTAGGGCCAGGGATATTAGGGCCAGGGATATTAGGGCCAGCGATATTATGGCCAGGGATATTAGGGCCAGGGATATTAGGGCCTGGGATATTAGGGCCAGGGATATTAGGGCCAGGGATATTAGGACCAGGGATATTAGGGCCAGGGATATTAGGGCCAGGGATTTTAGGGCCAGGGATATTAGGGGCAGGGATATTAGGGCCAGGGATATTAGGGCCAGGGATATTAGGGCCAGGGATATAAGGGCCAGGGATATTAGGGCCAGGCATATTATGCCCAGGGATATTAGGGCCAGGGATATTAGGGCCAGGGATATTAGGGCCAGGGATATTAAGGCCGGGGATATTAGGCCCAGGGATATTAGGGCCAGGGATATTAGGGCCAGCGATGTTAGGGCCAGGGATATTAGGGCCAGGGATATTAGGGCCAGGGATATTAGGGCCAGGGATATTAGGGCAGGGATATTAGTGCCAGGGATATTAGGGCCAGGGATATTAGGGCTAGGGATATTAGGGCCAGGGATATTAGGGCCAGGGATATTAGGGCCAGGGATATTAGGGCCAGGGATATTAGGGCCAGGGATATTAGGGCCAGGGATTTTAGGGCAAGGGATATTAGGGCCAGGGATATTAGGGCCAGGGATATTAGAGCCAGGGATATTAGGGCCAGGGATATTAAGGCCAGGGATATTAGGGCCAGGGATATTAGGGCCAGGGATATTAGGGCCAGGGATATCAGGGCCAGGGATATCAGGGCCAGGTATATGAGGGCCAGGGATATTAGGGCCAGGGATATTAGGGCCAGGGATATTAGGGCCAAGGATATTAGGGCCAGGGATATTAGGGCCAGGGATATTAGGGCCAGGGAGATTAGGGCCAGCGTTATTAGGGCCAGGGATATTAGGGCCAGGGATATTATGGCCAGGGAAATTAGGGCCAGGGATATTAGGGCCAGGGATATTAGGGCCACGGATATTAGGGCCAGGGATATTAGGGCCAGGGATATTAGGGCCACGGATATTAGGGCCAGGGATATTAGGGCCAGGGATATTAGGGCCAGGGATATTAGCGCCAGGGATATTAGGGCCAGGGATATTAGGGCCAGGGATATAAGGGCCAGGGATATTAGGGCCAGGCATATTATGGCAAGGGATATTAGGGCCAGGGATATTAGGGCCTGGGATATTAGGGCCAGGGATATTAGGGCCAGGGATATTAGGGCCAGGGATATTAGGGCCAGGGATATTAGGGCCAGGGATTTTAGGGCCAGGGATATTAGGGGCAGGGATATTAGGGCCAGGGATATTGGGCCAGGGATATTAGGGCCAGGGATATAAGGGCCAGGAATATTAGGGTCAGGCATATTATGCCCAGGGATATTAGGGCCAGGGATATTAGGGCCAGGGATATTAGGGCCAGGGATATTAAGGCCAGGGATATTAGGCCCAGGGATATTAGGGCCAGGGATATTAGGTCCAGCGATGTTAGGGCCAGGGATATTAGGGCCAGGGATATTAGGGCCAGGGATATTAGGGCCAGGGATATTAGGGCAGGGATATTAGGTCCAGGGATATTAGGGCCAGGGATATTAGGGCCAGGGATGTTAGGGCCAGGGATATCAGGGCCAGGGATATTAGGGCCAGGGATATTAGGGCCAGGGATATTAGGGCCAGGGATATTATGGCCAGGGATATTAGGGCCAGCGATATTAGGGCCAGTGATATTAGAGCCAGGGATATTAGGGCCAGGGATATTAGAGCCAGGGATATTAGGGCCAGGGATATTAGGGCCAGGGATATGAGGGCCAGGGATATTAGGGCCAGGGATTTTAGGGCAAGGGATATTAGGGCCAGGAATATTAGGGCCAGGGATATTAGAGCCAGGGATATTAGGGCCAGGGATATTAGGGCCAGGGATATTAGGGCCAGGGATATTAGGGCCAGGGATATCAGGGCCAGGGATATCAGGGCCAGGGATATTAGGGCCAGGGATATTAGGGCCAGGGATATTAGGGCCAGGGATATTAGGGCCAGGGATATTAGGGCCAGGGATATTAGGGCCAGGGAGATTAGGGCCAGCATTATTAGGGCCAGGGATATTAGGGCCAGGGATATTATGGCCAGGGATATTAGGGCCAGGGTTATTAGGGCCAGGGATATTAGGGCCAGGGATATTAGGGTGAGGGATATTAGGGCCAGGGATATTAGGGCCAGGGATATTAGGGCCAGGGATATTAGGGCCAGGGATATTAAGGCCAGGGATTTTAGGGCAAGGGATATTAGGGCCCAGGGATATTAGGGCCAGGGATATTAGAGCCAGGGATATTAGGGCCAGGGATATTAGGGCCAGGGATATTAGGGCCAGGGATATTAGGACCAGGGATATCAGGGCCAGGGATATTAGGGCCAGGGATATTAGGGCCAGGGATATTAGGGCCAGGGATATTATGGCCAGGGATATTAGGGCCAGCGATATTAGGGCCAGGGATATTAGGGCCAGGGATATTAGGGCCAGGGATATTAGAGCCAGGGATATTAGGGCCAGGGATATTAGGGCCAGGGATATTAGGGCCAGGGATATTAGGGCCAGGGATTTTAGGGCAAGGGATATTAGGGCCAGGGATATTAGGGCCAGGGATATTAGAGCCAGGGATATTAGGGCCAGGGATATTAGGGCCAGGGATATTAGGGCCAGGGATATTAGGGCCAGGGATATCAGGGCCAGGGATATCAGGGCCAGGGATATTAGGGCCAGGGATATTAGGGCCAGGGATATTAGGGCCAGGGATATTAGGGCCAGGGATATTAGGGCCAGGGATATTAGGGCCAGGGAGATTAGGGCCAGCGTTGTTAGGGCCAGGGATATTAGGGCCAGGGATATTATGGCCAGGGATATTAGGGCCAGGGATATTAGGGCCAGGGATATTAGGGCCAGGGATATTAGGGCCAGGGATATTAGGGCCAGGGATATTAGGGCCAGGGATATTAGGGCCAGGGATATTAGGGCCAGGGATATTAGGGCCAGGGATATCAGGGCCAGGGATATCAGGGCCAGGGATATTAGGGCCAGGGATATTAGGGCCAGGGATATTACGGCCAGGGATATTAGGGCCAGGGATATTAGGGCCAGGGAGATTAGGGCCAGCGTTATTAGGGCCAGGGATATTAGGGCCAGGGATATTATGGCCAGGGATATTAGGGCCAGGGATATTAGGGCCAGGGATATTAGGGCCAGGGATATTAGGGCCAGGGATATTAGGGCCAGGGATATTAGGGCCAGGGATATTAGGGCCAGGGATATTAGGGCCACGGATATTAGGGCCAGGGATATTAGGGCCAGGGATATTAGGGCCAGGGATATTAGGGCCAGGGATATTAGGGCCAGGGATATTAGGGCCAGGGATATTAGGGCCAGGCATATTATGGCCAGGGATATTAGGGCCAGGGATATTAGGGCAAGGGATATTAGGGCCAGGGATATTAGGGCCAGGGATATTAGGGCCAGGGATATTAAGTCCAGGGATATTAGGGCCAGGGATATTAGGGCCAGGGATATTAGGGCCAGGGATATTAGGGCCAGGGATTTTAGGGCAAGGGATATTAGGCCCAGGGATATTAGGGCCAGGGATATTAGAGCCAGGGATATTAGGGCCAGGGATATTAGGGCCAGGGATATTAGGGCCAGGGATATTAGGGCCAGGGATATCAGGGCCAGGGATATCAGGGCCAGGGATATTAAGGCCAGGGATATTAGGGCCAGGGATATTAGGGCCAGGGATATTAGGGCCAGGGATATTAGGGCCAGGGATATTAGGGCCAGGGAGATTACGGCCAGCATTATTAGGGCCAGGGATATTAGGGCCAGGGATATTATGGCCAGGGATATTAGGGCCAGGGATATTAGGGCCAGGGATATTAGGGCCAGGGATATTAGGGCCAGATATATTAGGGCCAGGGATATTAGGGCCAGGGATATTAGGGCCAGGGATATTAGGGCCACAGATATTAGGGCCAGGGATATTAGGGCCAGGGATATTAGGGCCAGGGATATTAGGGCCAGGGATATTAGGCCAGGGATATTAGGGCCAGGGATATAAGGGCCAGGGATATTAGGGCCAGGCATATTATGGCCAAGGATATTAGGGCCAGGGATATTAGGGCAAGGGATATTAGGGCCAGGGATATTAGGGCCAGGGATATTAGTGCCAGGGATATTAGGGCCAGCGATATTAGGGCCAGGGATATTAGGGCCAGGGATATTAGGGCCAGGGATATTAGAGCCAGGCATATTAGGGCCAGGGATATTAGGGCCAGGGATATTAGGGCCAGGGATATTAGGGCCAGGGATATTAGGGCCTGGGATATTAGGGCCAGGGATATTAGGGCCAGGGATATTAGGGCCAGGGATATTAGGGCCAGGGATATTAGGGCCAGGGATTTTAGGGCCAGGGATATTAGGGGCAGGGATATTAGGGCCAGGGATATTAGGGCCAGGGATATTAGGGCCAGGGATATAAGGGCCAGGGATATTAGGGCCAGGCATATTATGCCCAGGGATATTAGGGCCAGGGATATTAGGGCCAGGGATATTAGGGCCAGGGATATTAAGGCCGGGGATATTAGGCCCAGGGATATTAGGGCCAGGGATATTAGGGCCAGCGATGTTAGGGCCAGGGATATTAGGGCCAGGGATATTAGGGCCAGGGATATTAGGGCCAGGGATATTAGGGCAGGGATATTAGTGCCAGGGATATTAGGGCCAGGGATATTAGGGCTAGGGATATTAGGGCCAGGGATATTAGGGCCAGGGATATTAGGGCCAGGGATATTAGGGCCAGGGATATTAGGGCCAGGGATATTAGGGCCAGGGATTTTAGGGCAAGGGATATTACGGCCAGGGATATTAGGGCCAGGGATATTAGAGCCAGGGATATTAGGGCCAGGGATATTAAGGCCAGGGATATTAGGGCCAGGGATATTAGGGCCAGGGATATTAGGGCCAGGGATATCAGGGCCAGGGATATCAGGGCCAGGGATATGAGGGCCAGGGATATTAGGGCCAGGGATATTAGGGCCAGGGATATTAGGGCCAAGGATATTAGGGCCAGGGATATTAGGGCCAGGGATATTAGGGCCAGGGAGATTAGGGCCAGCGTTATTAGGGCCAGGGATATTAGGGCCAGGGATATTATGGCCAGGGAAATTAGGGCCAGGGATATTAGGGCCAGGGATATTAGGGCCAGGGATATTAGTGCCAGGGATATTAGGGCCAGGGATATTAGGGCCACGGATATTAGGGCCAGGGATATTAGGGCCAGGGATATTAGGGCCAGGGATATTAGCGCCAGGGATATTAGGGCCAGGGATATTAGGGCCAGGGATATAAGGGCCAGGGATATTAGGGCCAGGCATATTATGGCCAGGGATATTAGGGCCAGGGATATTAGGGCCTGGGATATTAGGGCCAGGGATATTAGGGCCAGGGATATTAGGGCCAGGGATATTAGGGCCAGGGATATTAGGGCCAGGGATTTTAGGGCCAGGGATATTAGGGGCAGGGATATTAGGGCCAGGGATATTGGGCCATGGATATTAGGGCCAGGGATATAAGGGCCAGGAATATTAGGGTCAGGCATATTATGCCCAGGGATATTAGGGCCAGGGATATTAGGGCCAGGGATATTAGGGCCAGGGATATTAAGGCCAGGGATATTAGGCCCAGGGATATTAGGGCCAGGGATGTTAGGTCCAGCGATGTTAGGGCCAGGGATATTAGGGCCAGGGATATTAGGACCAGGGATATTAGGGCCAGGGATATTAGGGCAGGGATATTAGGTCCAGGGATATTAGGGCCAGGGATATTAGGGCCAGGGATGTTAGGGCCAGGGATATTAGCGCCAGGGATATTAGGGCCAGGGATATTAGGGCCAGGGTTATTAGGGCCAGGGATATTACGGCCAGGGATATTAGGGCGAGGGATATTAGGGCGAGGGATATTAGGGCCAGGGATATTAGGGCCAGGGATATTAGGGCCAGGGATATTAGGGCCAGGGATATTAGGGCCAGGGATATTAGGGCCAGGGATTTTAGGGCAAGGGATATTAGGGCCCAGGGATATTAGGGCCAGGGATATTAGAGCCAGGGATATTAGGGCCAGGGATATTAGGGCCAGGGATATTAGGGCCAGGGATATTAGGGCCAGGGATATTAGGGCCAGGGATATCAGGGCCAGGGATATTAGGGCCAGGGATATTAGGGCCAGGGATATTAGGGCCAGGGATATTATGGCCAGGGATATTAGGGCCAGCGATATTAGGGCCAGGGATATTAGGGCCAGGGATATTAGGGCCAGGGATATTAGAGCCAGGGATATTAGTGCCAGGGATATTAGGGCCAGGGATATTAGGGCCAGGGATATTAGGGCCAGGGATTTTAGGGCAATGGATATTAGGGCCAGGGATATTAGGGCCAGCGATATTAGAGCCAGGGATATTAGGGCCAGGGATATTAGGGCCAAGGATATTAGGGCCAGGGATATTAGGGCCAGGGATATTAGGGCCAGGGATATCAGTGCCAGGGATATCAGGGCCAGGGATATTAGGGCCAGGGATATTAGGGCCAGGGATATTAGGGCCAGGGAGATTAGGGCCAGCATTATTAGGGCCAGGGATATTAGGGCCAGGGATATTATGGCCAGGGATATTAGGGCCAGGGATATTAGGGCCAGGGATATTAGGGCCAGGGATATTAGGGCCAGGGATATTAGGGCCAGGGATATTAGGGCCACGGATATTAGGGCCACGGATATTAGGGCCAGGGATATTAGGGCCAGGGATATTAGGGCCAGGGATATTAGGGCCAGGGATTTTAGGGCCAGGGATATTAGGGCCAGGGATATTGGGGCCAGGGATATTAGGGCCCCGGATATTAGGGCCAGGGATATTAGGTCCAGAGATATTAGGGCCAGGGATATTAGGGCCAGGGATATTAGGACCAGGGATATTAGGGGCAGGGATATTAGGGCCAGGGATATTAGGGCCAGGGATATTAGGGCCAGGGATATTAGGGCCTGGGATATTAGGGCCAGGGATATTAGGTTCAGGGATATTAGGGCCAGGGATTTTAGGGCCAGGGATATTAGGACCAAGGATATTAGGGCAGGGATATTAGGGCGAGGGATGTTAGGGCCAGGGATATTAGGGCCAGGGATTTTAGGGCCAGGGATATTAGGGCCAGGGATATTAGGGCCAGGGATGTTAGGACCAGGGATATTAGGTCCAGGGTTATTAGGGCCAGGGATATTAGTGCCAGGGATATTAAGGCCAGGGATATTAGGGCCAGGGATATTAGGGCCAGGGATATTAGGGCCAGGTGTATTAGGGCCAGGGATATTAGGGCCAGGGATATTAGGGGCAGGGATATTAGGGCCAGGGATATTAGGGCCAGGGATATTAAGGCCAGGGATATTAAGGCCAAGGATAATAGGGCCAGGGATATTAGGGCCAGGGATATTAGGACAGGGATATTAGGGCCAGGTATATTAGGGCCAGAGATATAAGGGCCAGGACTATTAGGGCCAGGCATATTATGCCCAGGGATATTAGGGCCAGGGATACTAGGGCCAGGGATATTAGGGCCAGGGATATTAGGGCCAGGGATATTAGGACAGGGATATTAGGGCCAGGTATATTAGGGCCAGGGATATAAGGGCCAGGACTATTAGGGCCAGGCATATTATGCCCAGGGATATTAGGGCCAGGGATACTAGGGCCAGGGATATTAGGGCCAGGGATATTAAGGCCAGGGATATTAGGGCCAGGGATATTACGGCCAGGGATATTAGGGCCAGGGATATTAGGGCCAGGGATATTAGGGCCAGGGATTTTAGGGCAAGGGATATTAGGGCCCAGGGATATTAGGGCCAGGGATATTAGAGCCAGGGATATTAGGGCCAGGGATATTAGGGCCAGGGATATTAGGGCCAGGGATATTAGGGCCAGGGATTTTAGGGCCAGGTGTATTAGGGCCAGGGATATTAGGGCCAGGGATATTAGGGGCAGGGATATTAGGGCCAGGGATATTAGGGCCAGGGATATTAAGGCCAGGGATATTAAGGCCAAGGATAATAGGGCCAGGGATATTAGGGCCAGGGATATTAGGACAGGGATATTAGGGCCAGGTATATTAGGGCCAGGGATATAAGGGCCAGGACTATTAGGGCCAGGCATATTATGCCCAGGGATATTAGGGCCAG
Organism: Petromyzon marinus; assembly: GCF_048934315.1. Classification (NCBI taxonomy): domain Eukaryota; kingdom Metazoa; phylum Chordata; class Hyperoartia; order Petromyzontiformes; family Petromyzontidae; genus Petromyzon; species Petromyzon marinus. Next base: position 650,050 of record NW_027423018.1, read on the forward strand.
GGATATTAGGGCCAGGGATATTAGGGCCAGGGATATTAAGGCCAGGGATATTAGGCCCAGGGATATTAGGGCCAGGGATATTAGGTCCAGCGATGTTAGGGCCAGGGATATTAGGGCCAGGGATATTAGGGCCAGGGATATTAGGGCCAGGGATATTAGGGCAGGGATATTAGGTCCAGGGATATTAGGGCCAGGGATATTAGGGCCAGGGATGTTAGGGCCAGGGATATTAGCACCAGGGATATTAGGGCCAGGGATATTAGGGCCAGGGTTATTAGGGCCAGGGATATTAGGGCCAGGGATATTAGGGCGAGGGATATTAGGGCCAGGGATATTACGGCCAGGGATATTAGGGCCAGGGATATTAGGGCCAGGGATATTAGGGCCAGGGATTTTAGGGCAAGGGATATTAGGGCCCAGGGATATTAGGGCCAGGGATATTAGAGCCAGGGATATTAGGGCCAGGGATATTAGGGCCAGGGATATTAGGGCCAGGGATATTAGGGCCAGGGATATTAGGGCCAGGGATATCAGGGCCAGGGATAATAGGGCCAGGGATATTAGGGCCAGGGATATTAGGGCCAGGGATATTATGGCCAGGGATATTAGGGCCAGCGATATTAGGGCCAGGGATATTAGGGCCAGGGATATTAGGGCCAGGGATATTAGAGCCAGGGATATTAGGGCCAGGGATATTAGGGCCAGGGATATTAGGGCCAGGGATATTAGGGCCAGGGATTTTAGGGCAAGGGATATTAGGGCCAGGGATATTAGGGCCAGGGATATTAGAGCCAGGGATATTAGGGCCAGGGATATTAGGGCCAGGGATATTAGGGCCAGGGATATTAGGGCCAGGGATATTAGGGCCAGGGATATCAGGACCAGGGATATCAGGGCCAGGGATATTAGGGCCAGGGATATTAGGGCCAGGGATATTAAAGTGCCACAATAAGCCCATCCCTCTTGAAACAAGACCCGGAAGAAAATCCCAGCTTGGACACTTTTAAAGGTATCGAGGTGAAATATGAAGAGGTGATGGTGAAGAGGGAAGAAGTGAAGGTGAAGAGGGAAGAAGTGTACACATAGTGTACACACTGTACACACATACAGTGTACACACGTAGTGTACACACAGGGTACACAGTGGACACACACACAGTGTACACACAGTGACAGTGACACACACACAGTGTACACACAGTGTACACACACAGTGTAGATACACAGTGTACACACAGGGTACACAGTGACACAACAACAAACGCCATTCGCCACTAAGTGGCGGTGACGTCACCACGACGTTTGTGCCAGGCACAGTGACACACACACAGTGACACAGTGACACAAACAGTGTACACACACACGCAGTGTACACACTGTGTGTACACACACACAGTGTATACACACAGTGACACACATAGTGTACATACACAGTGTCCACACACACAGTGTATACACAATAATGTCCACGTTGTTGCTGAGCTCACACACCCAAGGGAGGGAGCAATGTAAAATGAATCTAAATCAACTTAGACTTCAACTCTGTGACGTCACCACTCTGCATTCCCTCATCGGCGTGAAACGCCAGGGGGAGGTGTACCTCGCTAGTGACGTCACTGCGCTCTTGAGCGTGACGTCACCTCCGCTTGTGTCACTGCCGATATCGTTCCAGTGGCAATCCTTATTAGGGCAAAGCAACGCCCAGTGACTGGCGGCTCATTAACATAATGTATCCGTTAAAGCCGTCGCGAGTTTATTGCGACAGGTTGAGCGACCACGCACCCAGCCCTCGACATATGTGCCGGCCTCATTAACATAATTTATTCAGTTACAGAGCCGCTCTTGGGAGAGAAGTGACGTTATACTACTTCCTGCTGTCGCGAGGTAACAGGAAGCTTCCGTGTGCGCGCTTGCACTGAAATCTGAGGTGAGAAATTCTCATCGTTGTGGTGGTGGTTGTGGTGGTGGTTGTTGTTGTTTACCAAAGTAGAGCCTCTCTCTCTCGTAGGGATGTCAGTTGAGTAGCAGCGAGCATGGGAATCGATGTCCAGGTTGGAACTTTACAACGCGGGGCCTAGCCACGCGGGGCCTTGCCTCCTGCCCTCGCCTGATTGCATTCACTTTAATTATCTCTCTTAAGTTTAATTTGTCTTCACCCGGCTTGCCACTTTGTAACTTTGTTTTATTGTAAATATTCACGGAGTTTTTTATTTTCTTTTGTTAGCAGGCCAAGCCCGCTTGAGCTGCTATACCGCTCTTGTTATCAGAAGCGACCTGCCCACAACAACACAAGGTGAGGCTTTGTCAACGTGTGTGAATGTTTTGACTTAAAACTTTGGTGACTGCAGGAATTAATATTCTTGGTTCTTTCGGTAAAGTCACGTAGATAGGAAATAAAATAAAAAATAAAATAAAAAAATAAAATAAAGCAAAAAACCCACGACGTTTCGATCGCAACACAAGTGGTCTTTATCTTATTGAATTTAATCTGTTATTTTTATTTTCTATCTACGTGACTTTACTGAAAGAACCAACAATACGTGCGTCAATGTATCTATCGGTCAAAGACGCTAAGCGCGTGCCGCTGTTGACTCTGAATGTGTGGAAGGGAACACCTTCACCAAGGGGAGAGAGAGACAGAGACACGGATAGCCTCGGCTATGTTGATTGATCCTCGATTCATTACTTGGTGGAGTGAGGAAGAATTAATGCTGAGCAGATGAAGGTGGCCAGGCATGGTTCTGGTCACACCACCACCTGTTTACTCATGGCAGTGTGTGACAGTGTCAAGTTTGTGTTTGCAGTAAAGTCTATTAACTCTGTTAAACACGGAGGTTATATCAAAACAATAGTTTATTTTTCGTTTTCCTCTGGAACTCTTATTAGAATGGAAACAGGAGGTGAACATAGCACACACATTCAGCTGATGTCGGATCTGTTCATCCCAGCATTCAAGGACATCTGAGCCTGGATTCACACCTCTAAGTTGTGATTGAACATTAATTTCTGCATAACACAAATAGTATTGTTTTCATATTCTTAGGTCTTTCGGTAAAGTCACGTTGAAGGAAAACAATAAAATAATAAAATATATATAAAACTATAAAAATTATCATGACGTTTTGACCATAACACAAAAGGTCGTCATCAGGTGTGGCAGTTTATTTTTAAAACGGTGTTTTTATTTATAAAAACGTCAGCGCCATGCGCAGCGATTTGGCAGTTTATTTAGAAGGACGAGTCCATCTATGTTCTGAAAAGAGGAGGGGGGAGACGAAAAATTAATGTATGCTGTCTGAAAGGCACCGTAAGCGTGAACAATAAATTAGGACCTGAAATCGTTTATCAAATCCTTTCAATAATTGCTAAGCCAGAATCCATCTTCTAGGTTGAAATTGTCTCTGTGCTTGTATATGTGGATAGCCTCATGAACGAATCTCTCATGGTAGCCAGATGGCTTACAAAGAACCCCTGTCTTGGAAAAGTCAATGTCATGTGAGCCTACTGAATTATAACAATGATCTGCCACGGCCGAGGTGTTGGTCCTACCGTGGTTAAGGTCTGCTTTGTGTTCACGAATGCGGTCCGAGACATGGCGTTTGGTTTCTCCAATGTAACTACTACCACAGAGGCAACTTAGTTTGTAGACACCAGGGTACTGTATGTCCGGAATCACATCTTTTACAGACGGAACCAGATCACGTATTTTATGTAATGTGTTGAAACGGACCTGGATCTTGTGTTTATTCAAGATTTTGGAGATCTTTTTGTGAGCCCCGCAATGTAGAGTAAAGTGATGGTTTTGAAATGCTCCTCAAGAGGGTCCTTCTTCATGATTTGAGTGATAGCTTTGCGGATTGTATAGGCGGAGTAACCATTAGCCTTAAGAGCTTGGTGTACGTGCTTAGAGCCCAATGCATATCCGACCAGGAACACATAGGCAGTCACTTTACCCTACATTGCGGGGATCACAAAAAAGATCTCCAAATTCTTGAATAAACACAAGATCCAGGTCCGTTTCAACACATTACATAAAATCCGTGATCTGGTTCCGTCTGTAAAAGATGTGATTCCGGGCATACAGTACCCTGGGGTCTACAAACTAAGTTGCCTCTGTGGTAGTAGTTACATTGGAGAAACCAAACGCCATGTCTCGGACCGCATTCGTGAACACAAAGCAGACCTTAAACACGGTAGGACCAACACCTCGGCCGTGGCAGATCATTGTTATAATTCAGTAGGCTCACATGACATTGACTTTTCCAAGACAGAGGTTCTTTGTAAGCCATCTGGCTACCATGAGAGATTCGTTCATGAGGCTATCCACATATACAAGCACAGAGACAATTTCAACCGAGAAGATGGATTCTGGCTTAGCAATCATTGGAAGGATTTGATAAACCATTTCAGGTCTTAATTGATTGTTCACGCTTACGGTGGCTTTCAGACAGCATACATTAATTTTTCGTCTCCCCCCTCCTCTTTTCAGAACATAGATGGACTAGTCCTTCTAAATAAACTGCCAAATCGCTGCGCATGGCGCTGATGGTTTTTTAATAAGTAAATACACCTTTTTAAGAATTAATAAATTAATGCAAACCGACACTTCTTTCTAATGTTTCTTGCCATTGGTTTTTTCACACCTGATGACGACCGTTTGTGTTATGGTAGAAACGTCATGATAATTTTTTTTGTTTTATATATATTGTATTATTTTACTGTTTCCCCTCAACGTGACTTTACCGAAAGAGCTAAGAATATGAATTACTGCACTCACGAAAGCTTTAAATCAAAAAGTATTGTTTTCAACACCCTTTGCTATGTCAGCTGAATTTAGCTTTCATAAATATTCCTTTTGTAGCCAGACAGCCGAAATTGTGTGCTTAGAGTTTTGAGTTAACATTCATCTTGAAGATATGAAGGCTTCCAGGCATATTAATGACATTTTCCCTCTCATTGTGTGACATAACAGCCCGTGGAGAGAAACCCTTCAGGTGCACTCTGTGCGGGAAGGCGTTTGCACGTTCATCAAATCTGATGAATTTGGGAAACTTTTCACTACATCATGAATATATTAATAAGTATAGACGTGTAAGTCACGTGTGCATTCCTCTGTGCCTGACGTGTAGATGGTGTGGATATTATTTTTTTCTGTCTGCGGCTGACGCTTCCTCTGCAGATTTGGTCTGATGAAGCAAAGGCACTCAGCGCAGCTCGGTACGACAAGTCAACAATGCGACCGGCGTGCATACAGCACGGACCGGACTGGAAATTTGACACGGCACCAGAGAACTCGCACAGGAGAGAAACCCTTCAAATGTACTGTGTGTAACAAGGCATTTGCATGGCCATCAGTTTTTCAGAACCACCAGAGAACACACACGGGAGAGAAACCCTTCAGGTGCACGATGTGCGTGAAGGCGTTTGCACAGTCATCTGATCTTGTAAAACACCAGAGAACACACACGGGAGAGAAACCCTTCAGGTGCACGATATGCGCGATGGCGTTTACACAGTCATGTAATCTTGTAACACACCAGAGAACACACACGGGAGAGAAACCCTTCAAGTGTACTCTGTGTGGGAAGGCGTTTACACTTTCATCCTCTCTTGTAATACACCAGAGAACACACACGGGAGAGAAACCCTTCAGGTGCACTCCGTGCGGGAAGGCGTTTGCACAGCAACCACATCTTATAGAACACCGGAAAACACAGAAGCATCAGATGATCCACAAGGAGTGGAGTCTGAAATCAGCTTGTGAAAGTCAAAGTGCCACAATAAGCCCATCCCTCTTGAAACAAGACCCGGAAGAAAATCCCAGCTTGGACACTTTTAAAGGTATCGAGGTGAAATATGAAGAGGTGATGGTGAAGAGGGAAGAAGTGAAGGTGAAGAGGGAAGAAGTGATGGTGAAGAGGGAAGAGGTGATGGTGAAGAGTGAAGAAGTGAAGGTGAAATGTGAAGAAGATGAAACTCTAAAATGGGACCTTCACATCGATGGAGGCAACGTGAAGCAGGAGGAGAATTCTGACTGTGAGGCAGAGCGAGGCAACTCCCAGCAGTTTGTGGAAGTGGAGGTGTGGGTGGACTTCCTAGACAATACAAAGTCAAGTGGAGACCCGGTAGATGTGTAAGCCAGAGACAATGTCGCTACAATAGATGCACCTTTGTCACAGGCCTTTAATGACAAGAACGTGAAGTTGAACACTCTGCTCCTAGTAAGAGCGGCCAGTCTTTGTGGACCTGTGGGTTGGGTCAATCTCTCACCAGGAGCGAGAGACAATAAGCCCCCAAGCATTCACTATGTTATCATAATAATTGCATTTACACGGTGCTTGCTTAACTGCCTCAGCAACTCGGGAGTTTTGTACCTCGTCTGAAGCACTCGAAGAGCATCCCCAAGTAGCAGCTGCCCCTGTGTGGCACAAGGTGGTGGCCCTGCACCGGCCTGCATGTGAACAAGAGCCTGTCAGTAGGGGGCGATGATTGATGCGTCATCTCAGTTGTGTCGTTTATAGGCAATCTTGATTCGACGCTTTCGTGACTGCAGGAATCCACACTCTTGAGTTCTTTCGGTAAAGTCACCACGTGGGTAGAAACATAACAGATCACGGCGTTTAGATCACAACACAAGCAATCGTCATCAGGTGGGACAACCACAGCAAGAGAAACTGCTGAAGTAGTAGGCGCCTACTCCAGCAGTTTCTTATTGCTGCTGTGCTTGTCCCACCTGATGATGATTGCTTGTGTTGCCATTCGAAACGCCGTGATCTATTATTTGTAGCGTAATGTTTAGAATTTGCTACATTTTGACCCAGACGCCAGCATGCAACGGCCTTCTCGTTTTGAATGACGCAACAATAGTTTGTTGTACATACACTGTTAAGCAGACGGTGCGTATTTGTAAAATTACTTCTTGTTAATACGATGTAACGTGATGCAGTCAATTTCGCTGCAGTAATTCAATGTTGTTAATATGCCCGTCAATGATTTAGAATGAATACTTGTCTGATTGTGCGCGTACATGTATCATTTTGTCTGAGGTCACACATTGAATAAGTGATGTTAGGACAAAGTGTGTGTGTGTGTTTTGGAAGTAACCTGTACAGAGAAGTCAGGTGAGACCCGTTGTTCTTGTGATACAGGTCAAAGGGTACTTTTGTGTTTCACGAAGCGTTTGCCTCTGGAGCAACTCATTTTCCTTGAAATAGGGAGCACGCTCGGATCATTCATCAGTTACAAGGCATACCACTTGAAGGTTACACGTATAGGAGGAGGTACATTCTCTACAACACAAATTGTAGTTTTGTCTTACGTGTTGACGTTGATTTTGTCTAACTGGGACTAGATATGGTCCTTGCTGATTCACGTCTGGATGTTCGTAACCATCGGTTGAAGCAAACCCCACTGCTGTTGTTGAGACGCTGTGCACCAATAAAGGTCCAACACGTTGACGGCCTTCAGGCCAGGAAAGTCACAACATTTGCACACGAAGGACGCATTCAACATTTGCACACGAAGGACGCATTCACGCAAGTACCCCATGCTCCGTTTTGAAGTTTTAGAATGAAACATCTTTGAATTGTGTTGTGTTTTGAGTTAGATGATTTTATTTCTTCATTAAAAGCTTGTATCAATTTACATCTGGAAGACTTCATTTCGTGTGAATTTTCTCTCGTCATTAAGTAGATGGCCTTGCCGGGGGTTCGGTTCAATGCGGACACACACTGTATACACACACACAGTATACACACACAGTGTACACACACACAGTGTACACACACAGTGTACACACAAACAGTGACACAGTGTACACACACACAGTGTACACACACAGTGTATACACAATAATGTCCACGTTGTTGTTGCTGAGCTCACACACCCAAGGGAGGGAGCAGTAGAAAATGAATCTAAATCAACTTAAACTCCAACTCTGTGACGTCACCACTCTGCCATACCTCATCGGCGTGAAACGCAAGGGGGAGGTGTACCTTGCTAGTGACGTCATGTCACCAAGGTATTCACCCCTCCTCTGTCCACCGAGCTCTTGAGCGTGACGTCACCTCCGCCTGGGTCACTGCCGATATCGGTCCAGTGGCAATCCTTATTTGGGCAAAGCTACGCCCAGTGACTGGCGGCTCATTAACATAATGTGTTCGTTAAAGCCGTCGCGAATTTATTGCGACGGGTTCAGCGCCCACGCCCCCATCCCTCGACGTATGGTCTGGTCTCATTAACATAATTTATTCACTTCGAGAGCCGCTCGTGGGAGGGAAGTGACGTCATACTACTTACTGCTGTCGCGAGGCAACAGGAAGCTGCCGTGTGCGCGCTTGCACTGAAATCCGAGGTGAGAAATTCTCATCGTTGTGGTGGTGGTGGTTGTGGTGGTTGTTGTTGTTTACCAAGGTAGAGCCTAGCTCTCTCTCGTAGGGATGTCAGTTGAGTAGCAGCGAGCATGGGAATCGATGTCCAGGTTGGAACTTTACAGCGCGGGGCCTAGCCACGCGGGGCCTTGCCTCCTGCCCTCGCCTGATTACAAAATCTAAACGTGTTGGTTTGTGATGTTTCAAATACTTGTTCATTACCAATGTCCTCAACACTTAATACAACTCTGCAGTACAACTTGAGATGCCTTGCACCAGCTCACCCAAGTGGCACCATGTGAATGAACGCAGCATCACTGGTCACTAAGTGGGCATTAGCGATGTGAGGGGGGGGGTGGCAGCAATGGTGCTTTGTCATTTCCCAATTCGCGAGCAATGATGCAGAAATGAAGAGCACACTGCACAGAACAAAAAACGCACAGGCACTGATGCTGGTTCATATACACTTTATTGTGATCTCCCTGGTGTGCTAGGACGGTGGTGTGAGCAGTGTGGGAAGGGTCCCTCGCTGGTCCTTCAGCTCACGCAGGCGGCGGATGGCAGACCTCACTGTGACAGCCGAGGTCGTGCTGAAGGAGGAACGGGCGGTTACACACATTGGGTGACATCGTAATAAACACTTCTAAACCTTCATCCTAATAATACACACCTTGGTCATTTTGAAAATAATTACCTTTGAAAATATTACAGAAAACGATAAGGAACGGTAAAAGCATCTTAGGCTTTGGCTCAACATAGCGTGCAAGACGTACTTGTAGGTCCATGCACCTCCTGCCACGGTCTTCGTGCACGAGCCGCAGTGCCAGATGCCCACCACCCTCCTCTTCATCTTGGTCTGGCTTTCACAAGGACAACACGAGCACCACAGGTACACTGAGCGGAAATCACCGGTCAAGGCACACAGTTAACAAGCGTGAGCACAACACGTGTGCGTGTACTAAAACACGAGGACCCCAATTTGTTAAGGACAACACGAGGGCAATTTATGGGAATTGTGGATGGAAATCTTCACTGGTAGTGCATTTATCATGAGCAACCACGGCAAATTGGTAGGGCAGAGGAAGCGATGGGAGTTGTGTCTAGCAAATGAGAATGTCTAGAAGAGTGTTTAATGAACAGTGATCGGTGTACACAGGCGACAAAACCCTGGGTTAGTCACGTGTAACGTCTGAAATTAAAATTGAAATAAGCCATATCCCATTTACCCAGACAGAAACAGCCACTGCCACTCCTTGGGGTAACGACGTTTAACTTTTTATCGGTCCTTTAAAGTCTTGCTTTATTAGCCGATGACCTGTTATTGTAGTCGGTTTAAGGGTCGAGGCAGTCGTACCTGAGACTGCTTTTTCTGCCCTGCAACTCCAAGGACAGTAGTCCAGGCCCAATTTTATTCGCAAAAAAACCTATTGAGGCAACCATTGCCGGTGACGACCACCACCCAATTGCAATCTTGACCTTTGCAGGCTGGCACTCACAACTTGACCCAACCAGCGCGAGCCACCGGATAACGCCCAGACGTGCCCCTATTGCCACGTGGGTTGGCGCCCCTCACCTTGCCGCAGAAGGAGCACGTGTACTTGGCGTGCTGGCTGATCTAGATTTTCTTCACCATCTTACGCAGGGACGCGCCGTACCGCGTGCCATACTTGCCCACAATGCCAACCTTCTTCGTGCGCTTTGCCTAACGGAGAAAGAGAGCCGAAAGCAAAGACCACACAAAACGTCATTTTCCTGGACACGCAGCGTTTTATATCCGCTCAGATGCTTCGCACCAAGGTCACATTACGACAGACTTCCCAAACAAAACAATATTCAAGTTTATATTTTACTCGCCCTTATAAGAACAATTGCCACCCATAAGTCTACAATTACCTATGGCACGCTTTCAGCACGAAGAGGTTGGGCAAAATCGAATAGGTCGCAGTAGACAAAGGCTAAAGGATAGTTTAACGAACCACACCACCAGAACGGTTTACGTACAACAGTAAACATTAAGGTCTGGTGGCGTGGAATACCCTACACATCGGCAATTTACTGCATTGCAGATTAAACATTAAGTTTAACACGTAGGCTTTCGCGACCACTATCATCCATAGTAGAGTGTTTTGGGTTAGATGGCGTAAATATATAAAAGTGTCGATAAAACCCGCCACCACCCGACAGCCAACTAGTAAGGGTTGTCACGTAAACTGAACATGCCAATTCGTTACTAGTACAGCACTAGTGTATTGTATAGTGTAGTGTATTGTGTAGTATACTAGTACAGCACATCAGTGTTGGAGAGCCAAGCCACAACATTTACAATCTGAGTACGACGTTTTGCCAGTAATTACACCTAGCTTCATCAGGTGACAACCAGATTTGTGCCGTACTAGTAACGAATTGGCATGTTCTGATTACGTGACAAACCTTACTAATCGGCCGGTGGCAGGTTTAACGATACATTTGCATATTTACGCGATCTAATCCAAGAAGACCTGTACGGAGATTAAACATTGTCAACACTCGGGAAATTATTTAAATCCGCACAAAAACGTTAAATATATTATTCAGATGCCTGGTCTCGTGTGTTGAGCCATGTGCACATAAAACCAATCAAGAACCCAGCGAGGAATATTTTTGAAGGGAAACCTGCGGCAACTCTCCAAGCAGGTTTGGGACGCCAACAGTCATCAGGTCAATACACTGCTGGATCAGAGAATGACCGCGCCAACACGCACGTCTCGTGCTGCTGCTACTCTCCCACACCAAGTTGGAAGGTGTCGAGGCATCACAAGCACCGTACAAGGGTAGTACTACTGCACCGATCCCCAACCGAGTCCCGCGGCCTATATGATGCTTATGGCGTTTTCTGTCCACAGCTGCTGGACACGCGGTTTCTTAAGACGCCATCACTTGCGGTGCAACCTGCAGCCAAACCGGCTACTTGCGCGAGCTCGGTGGCGGGTTGAATACATGCTCGTCCAACCGATGAAATAGATCGACACCGTGGCCGTCTAAGCCACACTCGCAACCCAGCGAAGGCGTCTGTCACCATCAATCGTTTCGCCGCGCAACACAAACAGGCGAGTCGCAAGGTCGTTAAAAAGAGGCGGACTGCTTTCATCTAACAGTGGATAGACCACGGCAAAAACAACGCACATATAAAACTCGCACCAATGAATAAAGCAGCGCGGAACGTAATCGGCCCTAATATCCCTGGCCCTAATATCCCTGGCCCTAATATCCCTGGCCCTAACATCGCTGGACCTAATATCCCTGGCCCTAATATCCCTGGGCCTAATATCCCTGGCCTTAATATCCCTGGCCCTAATATCCCTGGCCCTAATATCCCTAGCGAGTGTCCATGTTGGTTAGGTCATTTTTCTAGTGTCCATGTTGGTTAGGTTATTTAGTGAGTGTCCATGTTGGTTAGGTTATTTAGCGAGTGTCCATGATGGTTAGGTTATTTAGCGAGTGTCCATGATGGTTAGGTTATATATTGAGTGTCCATGATGGTTAGGTTATTTATTGAGTGTCCATGATGGTTAGGTTATTTAGCGAGTGTCCATGATGGTGAGGTTATTTAGCGAGTGTCCATGTTGGTTAGGTTAGTTAGTGAGTGTCCATGATAGTTAGGTTATTTATTGAGTGTCCATGATGGTTAGGTTATTTAGCGAGTGTCCCTGATGGTGAGGTTATTTTGTGAGTGTCCATGATGGTTATGTTATTTAGCGAGTGTCCATGTTGGTTAGGTTATTTAGCGAGTGTACATGATGGTTAGGTTATTTTGCAAGTGTCCATGATGGTTAGGTTATTTAGCGAGTGTCCATGATGGTTAGGTTATTTAGCGAGTGTCCATGTTGGTTAGGTTATTTAGCGAGTGTACATGATGGTTAGGTTATTTTGCAAGTGTCCATGATGGTTAGGTTATTTAGCGAGTGTCCATGATGGTTAGGTTATTTAGCGAGTGTCCATGTTGGTTAGGTCATTTTGCAAGTGTCCATGTTGGTTAGGTTATTTAGTGAGTGTCCATGATGGTTAGGTTATTTAGCAAGTTGTCCCTGATGGTTAGGTTACTTATCGAGTGTCCATGTTGGTTAAGTTATTTATCGAGTATCCATGATGGTTAGGTTATTTAGCGAGTGTCCATAATGGTTAGGTTATTTAGCGAGTGTCCATGATGGTTAGGTTATTTAGCGAGTGTCCATGATGGTGAGGTTATTTAGCAGTGTCCATGATGGTTAGGTTATTTTAGCGAGTGTCCATGATGTTTATGTTATTTAGCGATTGTCCAAGATGGTTAAGTTATTTAGCGAGTGTCCAAGATGGTTAAGTTATTTAGCAGTGTCCATGATGGTTAGGTTATTTAGCGAGTGTCCATGATGGTTAGTTAATTTAGCGAGTGTCCATGATGGTTAGGTTGTTTAGCGAGTGTCCATGATGGTTAGGTTATTTAGCGAGTGTCCATGATGGTGAGGTTATTTAGCAGTGTCCATGATGGTTAGGTTATTTTAGCGAGTGTCCATGATGGTTAGTTAATTTAGCGAGTGTTTCATGATGGTTAGGTTATTTAGCGAGTGTCCATGATGGTGAGGTTATTTTGCGACTGTCCATGTTCGTTCGGTTATCTAGCGAGTGTCCATGTTGTTTAGGTTATTTAGCGAGTGTCCATGTTGGTGTGTATGTTGAACTTCTATCACACCGTACATAGCCATCCATGATCATCGGAGGTGCGGGGGAAGGACAACAAACTAAGCACAAAAGCAGTTCTCAAGAAAATGTATTTTCGATCGAGATTTTAAAAATGCGTAGCTCCAGTAACTTCCTAATATCGGAAGAACATTCCAGATGGCTGCAGAAGTGCATCTGAAAACGTGCAATGCAGCGACCGTCTTTATTCGACGACTAGCCAAAAGCTGGTGCGAGGATGACCAGAGTTTGCATGAGCGTTTATGCTTTTTGATGATACCAGCAAGGTATTGTGGTTCATTTGTGGCAAGCGCTTTGTATGTAATGGGTGCAACCTTATAATGAATGAGTTCGGGAACAGGAAGCCAATGCAGTTCAGTGAGCACTGGACAAACATGGTCGGATTTTGCAGTTCCCGTCATGACGCCTGCCAAATAATTTTGTACACACTGCAGCTTGGCAATGTTTTTTGGCAGATGTGCCTAACCCCTAACCTTAAACCCTAACCGCCGACCTTAACCCCTAACCCTAACCTCTAACCCTACCCATAACCCTAACAGCTAACGTTAACAGCTAACCTTATCCCCTAACCATAACCCCGAACGCTAACTCCTAAGCATAACCCTCTAACCCTAAAAATTAACCCTAACCCCTAACCCTTTCCCAACCCCGAATCCAAATGAACCCTAACCCCTAACCGCTAACCCTACTGTTGTATATATAGGTGTTATGAAAATTGATGAAAATAATGAAAATTAAATGAAATTTGAAATGTGCCTAATTTATCCGAAATTATGTTAATCAGTGTAATTATGCACATAAATTATGCAGATTCGAGAGATAATCGTATTAATTTATGAGAGTGGGCGTGGGTATGATAATGCAGGTCGTTATGGATTATGTGGTCGAGCCTCGGTGACGAGGTTTGGTTATGAATTGGAATAACGCAATTGATCGTATGCAGTTCTGTAGGTGTTGTGAGCATGAATGAAAGGGAGTCGATTCATGGTTTTAGTCGCCGGACGTTGACCACCATCTCCCGGCCTCTCTCCCCCCCTTGAATCAGTACCGTCCAGGGGGAGATCTGTCGTCCCACGGTCCAGGGTCCCCGCCAGTAGGTGGTTAGCTTCCCCGCCTGCCCGGCCCTGACGCGAGGGGTGTGCAGCCATACCTTAGAGCCCGCCGAGTAGAAGGAGGGCTCCATTCGGGGTCGGGTCCCCTGCTCCTGCCTCTGGTGTGCGGCCTCGCCTTGCGGGTAGGCCCGGCCCCTCGCTCCTCGTAGGGTCTCCATCAGATGCTCCACGGGGCGGCTCCCTTCCTCCCATTGCGGCGGAGGGACACCGAACAGCAGATCTGTGGGTAGGCGAGACTCACGACCAAACATCATTAGGAACGGGGTCTGTCCCGTAGATGTGTGTACCGTGGTGGTGTAGGCGAACAGAGCATAGGGGAGGTGTTCGTCCCAGTCCCGTTGATTCGGGGCCGCCATGCGTTTAAGCTTCCCGGCTAGAGTCTGGTTCATCCTCTTTACCATCCCATTTGCCTGGGGGTGGTACGCCGTAGTTGGTCCTTCTGGATCCCGAACTCCCGGCACAGCGCCTGGAATAGCTCTGCCTCGAACTCACTACCCTGGTCGGTAATGACTCGTTCGGGGATCCCGTGCTTCAGTACGTAGTGTTCCACGAACGCTCGGGCCACTACGAGGGCTGTCTTATCGGGGATGGCCACCGCTACGGGATAGCGTGTGAAGTACTCCACCGCTACGAGAATATATCGGTTGCCCCGGTGGGATCGCGGGAATGGCCCTTGCAGGTCGATCCCAACCAGCTGATTCGTTCGACTGATGCGGAACGGTCTCAGGGGTACCTGGTATCGCGCTGGTTTCGGCCCGCATTGCTGGCACGCGCGGCAGCCCTGTACCCAGGCGGGCACGTCTTGTGCTAACTTGGGCCAGAGATACTGGCGACGCAGGGTTTCCCGAGTGCGCCATTCCCCATCATGGCCCCCGAGCGGGTGGTCGTGCACCAGTCTTAGCAGCTGGGGTCGCACCTGGGCGGGAACACAGATGCACCCAGGCTGGCCGGCTTCAGTCAGCTCTCGTACTACCCCGTTCTGCATGCACAACCGGGCATACAAACCACTCCAGGGTCCTGGTAGGGCGTCCTTCTTCTCCCGTAGGGCCGCTTCCACCGCCGCCAGATCCGGATCCCGCAGCTGGGTCCGTCTCAGCTGCACGTCGTCCAGGCCCGGAAAGGCGCAGCCGACGTCCTCCTGGATCCGATCGGGTGGGGTTGCGCGACCCGTCGGGCCCCGGGGTGTGGGCCCCGTGCCCGCCGAGTGGTCCGCCAGGTCCCTGGTTCCTCCTACCGGGGTGTCTGTGGCACATACTGCACTGCCTCTCACCGGGGGAGGGTTAGTCTCGGTGCGCTCCTGGGGGCCTGCCACCTGCCGGCAACGCCCCCCCGTGAAGCACGGGCAGACTTCCTCCAACCTTGTCTCGGCGCACACCGCGGGCCGCCTCGACAAGGCGTCCGCGTTTGCGTGCGTACGCCCAGCTCGGTACTCTATTTGCAGGTTGTACTCCTGCAACTGCGCCAGCCATTGCGCCATCTGCCCCCCCCACCCTGCACCTGTGACAGCACCGCGGCCAGCCCACTGCTGCAGGCGTCGGTGTCCAAGATAAAGTCCGTGGTGAAATCTGGGAAAGCTAGGGTGGGGGTGTGGGTGAGGTGGTCTTTGAGGGCGGTGAAGGCCGTCTGGCAGGCCTCCGTCCATCGATAGGGGTTCTTAGGGGAGGTGAGTTGGGTGAGGGGAAGTGCAATCTCGCTGAATCCCTTTACAAATCGACGATAATAGGTGGCGAGTCCCAAGAATGACCTGATCTCCGTCAGATTCCTGGGCCGTGGCCATTCCACTACGGCGCGCACCTTTTCCGGATCGGTGCGCACCCCCGCCTCGCTGACTCGGTGTCCGAGGTACCCTACCTCGCACTGCGCAATGTAGCACTTACGCGGCTTGAGCTTGAGATGGGCTGCTCGTAGTCGCTGGAACACCTCTCGCAACCTGGACCAGTGCTCGGACAGAGATCTGCTGAACACTATCACGTCATCCAGGTAAATCAGGCACTGTTCCCACTGTAAGCCCCGCATTACCAACTCCATCAACCGCTGGAACGTCGCGGGCGCGTTAGTGAGTCCGAACGGAAGCACTCGAAACTCGAACAGCCCCATCGGGGTGGTAAACGCGGTTTTCGGCCGATCCTCCTCCGCCATCTCCACCTGCCAGTACCCGGACGCCAGATCGAGGGTGGAAAAATACCGTGCTCCTGCGAGGCTGTCAAAGGTGTCGTCGATGCGCGGTATGGGGAAGGCGTCGCCGAGGGTGACTGCTTGTTTCGTCACTAGCACCACCGGGGCAGACCAGGGGCTCGTCGAGGGGTGAATTATGTTATCACGTAGCATGTCCACGACTGCCTCCTTGATCTGGGTCCGTTCGGGCACGCCCACCCGGTATGCGGGGAGTTTGATCGGTCGGGCTGCACCTGTGTCAATTTGGTGCTTAACAAGGTCTGTTCGGCCTACATCTGAATCGTGCTCGCTGAACACGTCGGTGTACTCCCGTAACAACCCACACAGCTGATCGGCCTCCCCCTTAGGTAAATCTGCCCAAGGCACATGTAACGCATCATGCAGGGGAGCAATCTCGGCCCGGGGGGTTGGGCCAACCTGCCAGGCCAGATCCTGGTTGTCCTCGGAGTGGCCAGGGTCTTCCGAGTCGTTAGAGTGGCGCGCGTGCAGGGGGTGTATGGTGGCTACTGTGGCGCGTCGTCGTAGCAACGCCGGGGTACTGTGTGGGTTAAACACCCGCATAACGTATATGAACAGTCTAGGACGTATATAAACAGTCTAGAACGTATATGAACAGTCTAGAACGTATATGAACAGTCTAGAACGTATATGAACAGTCTAGAATGTATATGAACAGTCTAGAACGTATATGAACAGTCTAGAACGTATATGAACAGTCTAGAACGTATATGAACAGTCTAGAACGTATATGAACAGTCTAGAACGTATATGAACAGCCTAGAACGTATATGAACAGTCTAGAACGTATATGTTTGCAAGTTGAGGCTTTGCTACCCTGCAACTTTCACGCAAGGCGCTGCAGCGGCTGTTGCTGCCCGCTGCCAAATTCAACTCCCGCTTGCTCGAGTTGCATGAAGACCAAAACAACGAGAACTGATTGCTCTGTTTATGGCCAAAACGCTGCCGTGATGGCAAGCGTCATTCAATTCCTCGCCGTGTTCGCGGTAGCAACTATGTAACGCACGCGTTAACACGTTTGTAATCTTTCACCCTGTCCTGAAATTGTATTTAAATAAAATAATAATAAAATTTACATAAGTGCTTCCGAAATGCTCAATTTTACCAACGCTTACAATGCTGCCTCATTGAGGCCAGACTAACGTGAATTTAACGACTCCATTAAAGTAAAACAGTTGCCGTCCAACAGGAGCAATTTCCATTCGACCGTCGGGTTTTTCTCGCTGGGAAAGACGCAAACGCCTCGCTCGCACAGAGAGGTTCAAAACATTAACAAAGCACCGACAGGCCCCACAGAACGCGACCGACGGTTTGGCACCACGCACCCCGGCGGCCCGTCGCTCCCGTGCGGCAGGTTTTAACGAAACGGAAACTTAACGGGACAGCGAAGATCGGCACGCAAAACAAAAAAGCTGCATTTTAATTGAAAGCTTTCGTGACTGCAAGGATTCATCTTCTTTGGTTCTTTCGGTAAAGTCACGTAGAATGAGAATATTATTGTGTTATTTTATTTTATCAATTTATTATTTTATTCTCATTCTACGTGACTTTACCGAAAGAACCAAAGAACAAAAAAGCTGCATTTGCAAGCTGCATCTTTGCAAAGAC
Source organism: Petromyzon marinus (assembly GCF_048934315.1). Lineage (NCBI taxonomy): Eukaryota > Metazoa > Chordata > Hyperoartia > Petromyzontiformes > Petromyzontidae > Petromyzon > Petromyzon marinus. The sequence continues at coordinate 668,044 of NW_027423018.1, forward strand.
TCCACCGCCACGGTAACGTTGAGCACCACAATTTAACTTTGCAGGGGAGGGGGGGGACGAGTGCCGCGTCCGTTCAGAGTCTCGATGTTTTTCCCCGCGGTCGCGGTAGCGGTGCTCCGTTTAGCTCGGCCGGAGGCGACGACGCCGTGGGGCACGCCGTGCACGGGAGCCGGACACGATTGGGGCCTAGTCCCGCTTGGAAGGTTCAGCAGAATCCGCCGAGGATCTTGCAAATGTATGTAGAAATACAATAAGATTATATTGAAACAAAAAACAATCACGACGTTTCGATCACAACGCAAGCGATCTTCATAAGGTGTCAAGAACAAATCACGGCGGTAAATACAGCAAAAAGATGAGAGACGAGAATTCAACAAACCTGAAAAATATTACGTGAAGCACATCCAGTCAGGCCAACAACACAGCTAGACACTTCCTGGCGGACCACGAATTTCAGAAGAGTGTTACATTTCGTGTTCAACCAATGAGTAATTTTATGCAGTCACGAAAGCTTTAATACTTTATGATCTTGCGAACGCCCAACGCGGCCAGACCCGCCACGGCCCCGAACCCCGCGACGGCCACCGGCGTGTTTCTGAGCGAGCTGCCGGGCAGTCCCCCGCCCATACTCCCGCACGAACCACCCGTCCCGCGTCCGGGGGAACGCGAGCGCAGTCCGCCGTCAGTACGGTCGTGCGTGTGCACGGCGTCGGTCCCGGAAATGGCAGTGGCACGGCTAGCGATTGTACAGGCGGTGCAACTGGCGCGCTCAAGAGGCAGATGAAGGCCCAGCTGCCGAAGTTCGAAAAGAGGAGAGTGGGACACATTTGCTCTGCAACGGCGTTTTCGCAAACTTAATATGCAGGTCTTGGATTGACGAATTGGGTTATTTTTTTTGGAAACATTTGACTGCTTCGAACAAACGCTTCTCCTAAAACATGGACCCGCTGAAGACCCCACAGGCAATGGCGAGAAACATATACAGATGGTATAAACGACGGGGCGATTTCTGCCGTCCGAGAGAGGGGATTAGGCGTCTCTCACGATTTAACAAACACACAAGCCGCTCGCTCCCCTGCCAGTCGCTCACTACTCTACACAGAAGCGCCAAGCTGTCTAAGCCGACGACATCTCGCAGCAACTTGGCAAAACTCAAATAAAAAACCAAATTAAATTTCTCTTCAGTCTCGCCTGGTAACAAAAACAACAACCCCCACCTGTTGTATATGAGCCTTTTCGAAAATTGATATTAACAATAATATTTGCCGTTATATATATCATATATTTTTTTAACAAACGAAAAAAATAATCAATAAAACCCGTAAGCCAGGCGCACGAAAAACCAGATGTCGGTCATAAACAGGCCATTAATAAATAAAGAAATAATAAAACTCTCGAAGCGAGGATGTTAGCAGCTATCTGCGAAGATCTCCAGATTAACAAGAGTTTGATGTGCCCTAAGGGAGGTCACGCAGAGGGAAGCCCTCCGCAAGCCAGAAATGAGGACGCCCACGGGTTAAACCATTTTTTTTTAAACAACAGTTAAAATTTAAAATGCAATAACAAGAATAAGCTAAAGTTAGCGGTCCTCGTGCTCACTCCAATTAAGACCAGGCCACCAGATACATCAGTGAATTATTATCCAATAATTAATTCGCTATCAAATGATTTTCACCTTTAATACTTTTACTCTTAAAACAAAGCTTGGAGACAAAATACAGTCACATCAAAGGTTTTCGAGAAGGAATGAGGCGAACGGGCAAACTTACGAAAGAGTTTAAACAATATCCCAAGCAACCCCGACCACCTTTGTCTCTCCCGAAGAGCGCGAGAGCCATCTGTACACACACACGAACTCACACACACAAACCCCACCCCCCCCCCCCCCCCTTTTCCACTGCGCAGAGAGAATTGTCTTTGAATATAACGGTCAGCCGCATTTTCAAAAGTCAGAGAAGTCAACAGTCAAGAGTGAAGACAGATCAGCGAGTCAAGACGTCCACAGGACGAGCAGTCGCATGGAGCGGCTGGCTCCGAGCCTCGCTGAGTAGCGAGGATCGCATGAGTCGCCATGTATCAACGAAAGTGAGTCATACAGCAGTGGAGAGAAACTGCTATCAGCGAATCAGCGCTGAGAGCGCTCGAGCATCTCCAAAAAGAAAGCACGTGCAACGTGGCTCAACCAGCAGCGGAAAAGCTTGGGCAGCCGCCAACAACTTCAGCTAACCAGTGACCAAGCGCGTGCGACTTGAGTCATACAGCAGTGGAGGAAACCTGCTGTCAGAGAGCCGCCAACAACCTCAACAAAGAGAGCGCGTGCGAATCGGCTCACTCAGCAGAAGAAAAAATTGACCTGTCGCCGGCGAGCGCAGCGTCAGATACTACAGCAGCGGAAAGAGCGCGCGCCGGCGTAGCTCATCCAGCAGTGGAGGAAACTGCTGTCAGCGAATCAGCACGGGCGCGTTCGCGCATCTTCAAGGAGAGGGAGCGCGCGCCACCAGCGTGCCATCAGCACCAGCATCAGCACCAGCGCGTGCCAACAGCGCGCCACCAGCGTGCCATCAGCATCAGCACCAGCACGTGCCAACAGCGTGCCACCAGCGTGCTACAGCACGCAACTTCGCGTCACCGTCGTCGGCGCGACGACGGCGAGCGTCGTGCTGACTCATCCAGCCAGCGGTGGACAGAAACTGGCAGTCGTTCGTATGCCCCTCCCCCACACTCCCTTCTCACTCCCCCACCGCTACACAACGAACAAACATTTTTTTTGGCAAGGAAATCAACCTAGGCGTTTGCTCAACGCAAGAAATCAACAACACTCCCATTAAACATACAAGACTCATGATAACTGCGTCAACTATTAGCTGATAACGAAAAACATCCCCACCCATTGAGTTACGTTGATGAGGCAATCATAATTATTTCAGTAGAACGCTTTAATTGCATAATCGTTGATGAATCAATGAACGAACATCGCCGTGGTACTGTGCTGACGATTTCAAGCATAATAATTTCGCATATCAGAATGTGTTAAGGATTGGATACGAATCAAAGACCGAGTGCCGTGTTGTGTAATCATTCAAGAATACGAGTTTGCATATTATAAGGTCAAGGTTTTGATAGAATAGTTCGCTTGTTTTTAATCTCTCTCTCAACAACCGATCGATTGCGTTACGCGTCGGGAATTAACCACAGGTGCCGCTATCGAGGTGAAACAACGCAATCGTGATGGTATCATGTTAACGCTGTGTTGAAATTCCAACATCCCGAGATTGAGTTTTCATATTATCCAAAAATTAAAGTTAGCTAGAAAATAAAATTGATCAAAGCAGGTTTGTGTGTGATTCTTCCTGAAATTCTGCATAATATTGTTCTGCGTATGAGATCTGAATCCTGGGGACCTATCATAAGCACACTATCACCACACATAATCCATAACACATAATTCATAATGTTCAATCGAGAGTAATCGTATCCTTATCGATAATACGGAATTAAAGAGCAGAGTGGAATCGACTCTCTCTCATTCACGCTCACAACGCCTGCGTCACTGCATACGATTAATTGCGTTATTCCAAATCATAACACAATCCTCGTCACCGAGGCTCGACCTTATAATCCATAATGACCTGAATTATCATAACCATGCCCACTCGCATAAATTAATACGATTATCTCTCGAATCAGCATAATTTATGCGCATAATTACACAATTAACATAATTTCGGATAAATTATGCAAATTTCATTTAATTCTCATTATTTTCATCAATTTTCATAACACCTATATATACAACAGGGGGATGACGTGACTCCCCCCTCCCCCCATCCCCAACGGCTAGAGCGCTCCTAACGGCCGCAAAGAGGATTCGATTGGATGCGTGGGATGACGTCACATGACCCGGGGGGGTTGGGGGGCGGGGTTAAGGGGCTTGCTACATATATAAGTGTGGTGCAGGAGGGAGAATTTGTGGCAGAGTCCTTCTGGAGCGGCGGCAGCGGAGAGAGAGAGGAGCTAGCCGTCCTCAGGGTCCGCGCTCGGGACGCCTGCAGGGTGGAGCTGAGAGCGATCGACGACACAAAGTCCCCCAAGGCGAGAGAGAGAGAGAGAAACATCTCCCTCGGCCCCGTCGGGCAGCGGCGGCAGCGGCCGCAGAGGTGAGCGGCAGACACGGACAAAGGAGGTCAGTTCGGTCGGCTCGGGCTCAGGCAGTGGACGCACTCTGAGACGGGTAGGTGAGAGAGGAGGAAGGGCTGCTGCTGGCTGGAGGGAGACATACACGGGAAATAAATTTTAGCGCAGACTGACTTTGTGACGCGTGTGTGCGTGCGTGTGTGTGTGAAGAGCGGTTACGGCCTTCATAGGTGCTGCTCGCTAACAGCACTTGCCCCTACAGTCTGTTAAGGCTATATGGGGGATCTTTGTGAAGAGCGGTGGGACAGCGATTGGCGTACCACGCTGTGCGTGTGTGTGGGTGGCTTTAATCAGCATAGGCACCCGTAAATAAATAATTAAACAGAGGGACGTTTGACTTTCACCGCAAGCGAGCGCGCAGAGATTAATTAATTAAGTGCTTACCGAGCGCGTGCAGAGATTAATTAATTAATTGCTTACCGAGCGCGCGCAGAGATTAATTAATTAATTGCTTACCCAGCGCGTGCATATTAAACTACCCTACTACGGCTGCCCGCACCCACGCGCGTGGGTGGGGGGGTCACGTGGGTGGGGGAGGGCCGTCCAGCCCCCGTTGGCTGTTGACACAACGGCTTAGTATAAATAAATAATTAACTCTGAGCAGCCGCCAGCGGCGAGTGGGGGGGGTGGAGGGGTGCTGACGTCACACCCCACCCGCTCGCGGGGGAGGGGGGAGGGGAAGATCAGTCCCCCCCACCTAATGGGGAGTGTGGAGGGGGGCACTAGCCCCCCACAGATGGAACCAGGGGGGTCGGTGTGTAAATGAGAGGCTGTGTGTGTGTAGTGTGAGGCTGTGTGTGTACTGTGAGGCTGTGTGTGTAGTGTGAGGCTGTGTGTGTGGTGTGAGGCGTGTGTTGCCCTGGCTTGCCCTGGCTTGCCCCAGCAACGTCACGTGGTGTGCCTCGTCACTGCTGCTGCTGCTGCTGCCACCACAACACGCTTAGGGCTTTAAGGCTTTTCTGTTTATTATGAATCTGTCATTTTCCATGATTAGTCTGTGGTTTTCATTATTAATCTGTCATTGTTGATTATGAGCCTGTCATTAATATGTCATTTTTCATTATTAACCTAATTTGTGTGTATTATTAATCTGTCATTTTTCATTATTAACCTAATTTTTGTTTATTATTAATCTGTCATTTTACGACGGCAAAAACGTGGTAGTCACGGCGACATTTGTCATCAGTGTTGTGAGTAGCCCGCACTGAGAGCACGACTACACACACAGACATACACAAACACACAGGTTGTGTGTCTGTGTGTGTGGGGTGAGGTTGCACAAGAGACACACACACAGACACACACAGACACACAGACACACAGGTTGTGTGTGTGTGTGGGGTGAGGTTGCACAAGAGACACACACACAGACACACACAGAGACACACACACACAGGTTGTGTGTGTGGGGTGAGGTTGCACAAGAGACACACACAGAGACACACAGAGACACACACACAGACACACACAGGTTATTGTGTGTGTATGTGTGGGGTAAGGTTGCACCAAAGACACACACAGACACACACACACAGAGACACAGGTTGTTGTGTGTGTGTGTCTGTGTGTCTGTGTGTATCTGTGTTTGTGTATCTGTGTGTGTGTCTGTGTGTGTGTGTGTCTGTTTGTGTGTCTGTGTGTGTGTGTGTCTGTGTGTGTCTCTGTGTGTGTGTCTGTGTGTGTGTATGTGTGTGTGTGTATCTGTGTGTCTGTATGTGTCTGTCTGTGTGTGTGTTAAGGTTGCACCATGTCGAGCCCATTGAAGCTGATCGTGAGCGCCGATTCCAACCGTGGGGGGCGGCGCTACATGGAGGACATCACAGAGGTGGGCGGAGTCTCTGTGTGTGTGTGTCTCTGTGTGTGTCTGTGTGTGTCTCTGTGTGTGTGTCTGTGTGTGTGTCTCTGTGTGTGTCTGTGTGTGTGTGTCTGTGTGTCTGTGTGTGTGTCTCTGTGTGTGTGTGTCTCTGTGTGTGTGTCTCTGTGTGTCTCTGTGTGTGTCTGTGTGTGTCTCTGTATGTCTCTGTGTGTGTATCTGTGTGTCTGTGTGTGTCTCTGTGTGTGTCTGTGTGTGTCTCTGTGTCTCTGTGTGTGTGTCTCTGTGTGTGTGTGTGTCTGTGTGTGTGTCTGTGTGTCTCTGTGTGTGTGTCTCTGTGTGTGTCTGTGTGTGTCTCTGTGTGTGTGTCTGTGTGTCTCTGTGTGTGTGTCTCTGTGTGTCTCTGTGTGTGTCTGTGTGTGTGTGTCTCTGTGTCTCTGTGTGTGTCTCTGTGTGTGTCTCTGTGTGTGTGGGGAGCGATAGTGTAGCGGTTAGCGCGCTGCACTATGAACCTGGCGACCCCGAGTTCGATTCCCGCTCACGGCCAACACCCAGTGGCGATTATCTGAACCGGTCCTGGGCCTCCCCCTAGGTCGATTCGGCCTCAAACGAGTACCCGGTGCGGTGCGTGAACATCGCCACCGGGGAGACAAAGGCGGCCGGGCGTGGTGCCGGCCACCCACCCCCTCGTGTGCCCTCGCGGCCATCGCTGGCGCCGCTCGCTAACGGCACTCGCCTCTACGGTCCGCCAAGGCTGCACGGGGGATCTTTGTCCGCCGGGTCGCCGGTCGAGGCCTAGGACCGACCCACAATGCACCGCTCGCGTCACGTGACGTTCCCCTCGCCGCCCCGTGCCCGCAGGTCTCCACCGAGGGCGACGGGGACGCCATCTTCCTGGCCGTGTTCGACGGCCACGGCGGCCCCCAGGCCGCTCGATTCGCCCGCCGCTGCCTCTGGCCCTCGATCCGTGCCCAGCCCGGGCTGTGGGGCGCCACCGACCCCGCGGGAGTTTGCCACGCCATCCGTGACGGCTTCCTGGCGTGCCAGCGTGCCATGTGGGAGGAGCTGGGTGGGTCTCACGCGTGCTGCGTTATACACTACACTATACACTACTATACTATACACTACACTATACACTACTAGATATACTACACTATACACTACTATACTATACACTACACTACTATACACTACTATATACACTACACTATACACTACACTATACACTACACTATACATTACTATACACTACACTATACACTACTATACACTACACTATACACTACACTATACACTACACTACTATACACTACACTACTATACACTACTATACACTACACTATACACTACACTATACACTACACTACTATACACTACACTATATACTACACTATACACTACACTATACACTACTATACATTACTATACACTACACTATACACTACACTACTATACACTACTATACACTACACTATACACTACACTATACACTACTATACACTACACTACTATACACTACACTATACACTACACTATACACTACTATACACTACTATACGCTACACTACTATACACTACACTATACACTACACTACTATACACTACACTACTATACACTACACTATACACTATACACTACTATACACTATACACTACACTATACACTACTATACACTACACTACACTATATACTACACACTACACTACACACTACATTACACTATACACTACACTATACACTACACTAAATTAACGTTTTGTTCCACCATTGGAACCTCGTTTGCCTGTAACACAATATGATAATTATTTTTTTTTAACCCTTTCATCTGGCAACAAAACTGACACCATTTTTTTCGTATACAAGGAGTCATTGTTTGTACATTGAGCACAATACCTGCGGTCGGAATGCAAACACAAAACACGCAGCTCTGATAATGCATTGGCGGTGGAATTGATAAGTCCACACCCGAGACAGCTTCCCTTAGAGCCTCGTCTCACACGCGGTGTTAGACCAGGTGATGATGATGACGTCTCACACGCGGTGTTAGACCAGATGATGATGATGACGTCTCACACTTGCGGTGTTAGACCAGGTGATGATGACGTCTCACACGCGGTGTTAGACCAGGTGATGATGACGTCTCACACGCGGTGTTAGACCAGATGATGATGACGTCTCACACTTGCGGTGTTAGACCAGGTGATGATGACGTCTCACACTTGCGGTGTTAGACCAGGTGAAGATGACGTCTCACACACGCGGTGGTAGACCAGATGATGATGACGTCTCACACTTGCGGTGTGAGACCGGATGATGATGATGTCTCACACTTGCGGTGTTAGACCAGGTGATGATGACGTCTCACACTTGCGGTGTTAGACCAGGTGATGATGATGTCACACACTTGCGGTGTTAGACCAGGTGATGATGACGTCTCACACTTGCGGTGTTAGACCAGGTGATGATGACGTCTCACACTTGCGGTGTTAAAGCAGATGATGATGACGTCTCACACTTGCGGTGTTAGACCAGATGATGATGACGTCTCACACTTGTGGCGTTAGACCAGATGATGATGATGACGTCACACACTTGCGGCGTTAGACCAGGTGATGATGACGTCTCACACTTGCGGTGTTAGACCAGGTGATGATGACGTCTCACACTTGCGGTTTTAGACCAGGTGATGATGATGTCACACACTTGCGGTGTTAGACCAGGTGATGATGACGTCTCACACACGCAGTGTTAGACCAGATGATGATAATGTCTCACACTTGCGGTGTTAGACCAGGTGATGATGACGTCTCACACACGCAGTGTTAGACCAGGTGATGATGACGTCTCACACAGGCGGTGTTAGACCAGGTGATGATGACGTCTCACACTTGCGGTGTTAGACCAGGTGATGATGACGTCTCACACTTGTGGCGTTAGACCAGATGATGATGATGACGTCACACACTTGCGGCATTAGACCAGGTGATGATGACGTCTCACACTTGCGGTGTTAAAGCAGATGATGATGACGTCTCACACTTGCGGTGTTAGACCAGATGATGATGACGTCTCACACTTGTGGCGTTAGACCAGATGATGATGATGACGTCACACACTTGCGGCATTAGACCAGGTGATGATGACGTCTCACACTTGCGGTGTTAGACCAGGTGATGATGACGTCTCACTCTTGCGGTGTTAGACCAGGTGATGATGACGTCTCACACTTGCGGTTTTAGACCAGGTGATGATGATGTCACACACTTGCGGTGTTAGACCAGGTGATGATGACGTCTCACACACGCAGTGTTAGACCAGATGATGATAATGTCTCACACTTGCGGTGTTAGACCAGGTGATGATGACGTCTCACACACGCAGTGTTAGACCAGGTGATGATGACGTCTCACACAGGCGGTGTTAGACCAGGTGATGATGATGTCTCACACACGCGGTGTTAGACCAGATGATGATGATGACGTCTCACACTTGCGGTGTTAGACCAGGTGATGATGACGTCTCACACTTGCGGTGTTAGACCAGGTGATGATGACGTCACACACACGGTGTTAGACCATATGATGATGACGTCTCACACTTGCGGTGTTAGACCAGGTGATGATGACGTCTCACACTTGCGGTGTTAGACCAGGTGATGATGATGTCTCACACACGCGGTGTTAGACCAGATGATGATGACGTCTCACACGCTGTGTGAGACCAGGTGATGATGACGTCTCACACTTGCGGTGTTAGACCAGGTGATGATGACGTCTCACACTTGCGGTTTTAGACCAGGTGATGATGATGTCACACACTTGCGGTGTTAGACCAGGTGATGATGACGTCACACACACGGTGTTAGACCATATGATGATGACGTCTCACACTTGCGGTGTTAGACCAGGTGATGATGACGTCTCACACTTGCGGTGTTAGACCAGGTGATGATGATGTCTCACACACGCGGTGTTAGACCAGATGATGATGACGTCTCACACGCTGTGTGAGACCAGGTGATGATGACGTCTCACACTTGCGGTGTTAGACCAGGTGATGATGACGTCTCACACTTGCGGTTTTAGACCAGGTGATGATGATGTCACACACTTGCGGTGTTAGACCAGGTGATGATGACGTCTCACACACGCAGTGTTAGACCAGATGATGATAATGTCTCACACTTGCGGTGTTAGACCAGGTGATGATGACGTCTCACACACGCAGTGTTAGACCAGGTGATGATGACGTCTCACACAGGCGGTGTTAGACCAGGTGATGATGACGTCTCACACTTGCGGTGTTAGACCAGGTGATGATGACGTCTCACACTTGCGGTGTTAGACCAGGTGATGATGACGTCTCACACTTGCGGTGTTAAAGCAGATGATGATGACGTCTCACACTTGCGGTGTTAGACCAGGTGATGATGACGTCTCACACTTGCGGTTTTAGACCAGGTGATGATGATGTCACACACTTGCGGTGTTAGACCAGGTGATGATGACGTCTCACACACGCAGTGTTAGACCAGATGATGATAATGTCTCACACTTGCGGTGTTAGACCAGGTGATGATGACGTCTCACACACGCAGTGTTAGACCAGGTGATGATGACGTCTCACACAGGCGGTGTTAGACCAGGTGATGATGACGTCTCACGCTTGCGGTGTTAGACCAGATGATGATGATGACGTCTCACACTTGCGGTGTTAGACCAGATGATGATGACGTCTCACACTTGTGGCGTTAGACCAGATGATGATGATGACGTCACACACTTGCGGCATTAGACCAGGTGATGATGACGTCTCACACTTGCGGTGTTAGACCAGGTGATGATGACGTCTCACTCTTGCGGTGTTAGACCAGGTGATGATGACGTCTCACACTTGCGGTTTTAGACCAGGTGATGATGATGTCACACACTTGCGGTGTTAGACCAGGTGATGATGACGTCTCACACACGCAGTGTTAGACCAGATGATGATAATGTCTCACACTTGCGGTGTTAGACCAGGTGATGATGACGTCTCACACACGCAGTGTTAGACCAGGTGATGATGACGTCTCACACAGGCGGTGTTAGACCAGGTGATGATGACGTCTCACGCTTGCGGTGTTAGACCAGATGATGATGATGACGTCTCACACTTGCGGTGTTAGACCAGGTGATGATGACGTCTCACACTTGCGGTGTTAGACCAGGTGATGATGACGTCACACACACGGTGTTAGACCATATGATGATGACGTCTCACACTTGCGGTGTTAGACCAGGTGATGATGACGTCTCACACTTGCGGTGTTAGACCAGGTGATGATGATGTCTCACACACGCGGTGTTAGACCAGATGATGATGACGTCTCACACGCTGTGTGAGACCAGGTGATGATGACGTCTCACACTTGCGGTGTTAGACCAGGTGATGATGACGTCTCACACTTGCGGTTTTAGACCAGGTGATGATGATGTCACACACTTGCGGTGTTAGACCAGGTGATGATGACGTCTCACACACGCAGTGTTAGACCAGATGATGATAATGTCTCACACTTGCGGTGTTAGACCAGGTGATGATGACGTCTCACACACGCAGTGTTAGACCAGGTGATGATGACGTCTCACACAGGCGGTGTTAGACCAGGTGATGATGACGTCTCACACTTGCGGTGTTAGACCAGGTGATGATGACGTCTCACACTTGCGGTGTTAGACCAGGTGATGATGACGTCTCACACTTGCGGTGTTAAAGCAGATGATGATGACGTCTCACACTTGCGGTGTTAGACCAGGTGATGATGACGTCTCACACTTGCGGTTTTAGACCAGGTGATGATGATGTCACACACTTGCGGTGTTAGACCAGGTGATGATGACGTCTCACACACGCAGTGTTAGACCAGATGATGATAATGTCTCACACTTGCGGTGTTAGACCAGGTGATGATGACGTCTCACACACGCAGTGTTAGACCAGGTGATGATGACGTCTCACACAGGCGGTGTTAGACCAGGTGATGATGACGTCTCACGCTTGCGGTGTTAGACCAGATGATGATGATGACGTCTCACACTTGCGGTGTTAGACCAGGTGATGATGACGTCTCACACTTGCGATGTTAGACCAGGTGATGATGACGTCACACACACGGTGTTAGACCATATGATGATGACGTCTCACACTTGCGGTGTTAGACCAGGTGATGATGACGTCTCACACTTGCGGTGTTAGACCAGGTGATGATGATGTCTCACACACGCGGTGTTAGACCAGATGATGATGACGTCTCACACGCTGTGTGAGACCAGGTGATGACGACGTCTCACACTTGCGGTGTTAGACCAGATGATGATGACGTCTCACACGCGGTGTTAGACCAGATGATGATGATGACGTCTCACACTTGCGGTGTTAGACCAGGTGATGATGAAGTCTCACACTTGCGGTGTTAGAGCAGATGATGATGACGTCTCACACTTGCGGTGTTAGACCAGGTGATGATGACGTCTCACACTTGCGGTGTTAGACCAGGTGACGATGACGTCTCACACTTGCGGTGTTAGACCAGGTGATTATGACGTCACACACTTGCGGTGTTAGACCAGGTGATGATGACGTCTCACACTTGCGGTGTTAGACCAGGTGATGATGACGTCTCACACTTGCGGTGTTAGACCAGATGATGATGACGTCTCACACTTGCGGTGTTAGACCAGATGATGATGATGACATCTCACACTTGCGGTGTTAGACCAGGTGATGATGACGTCTCACACTTGCGGTGTTAGACCAGGTGATGATGACGTCTCACACACGCAGTGTTAGACTAGATGATGATGATGTCTCACACTTGCGGTGTTAGACCAGGTGATGATGACGTCTCACACAGGCGGTGTTAGACCAGATGATGTCTCACACTTGCGGTGTTAGACCAGATGATGATGACGTCTCACACTTGCGGTGTTAGACCAGGTGATGATGACGCCAAAAGGCGCAACGTTTTGTCGTGTATGATTGGGGCCAAATGTAGCTGATAGAGGCAAAATAAACATTGAAATTGGTTTAATTTGTTGATCAGGGAAGTCTTCTGTATCTTCCACAATAGACGAAGGGGGAACATTCTCTGTGCCTGCTGCGCAATTTGAACAACCCCCCCCCCCCCCGTAACTTCACCTTAGCGCTGTTTTCAATCACCCGAAGCTGTTAACTGACGAATTTGATCTTAGTATAGGAATAGGTTTTACCCTTTTAACTGGCACAAAAACTGACACCTTTATTCAAGGCATCATGTTTGCAATAACCACAACACAAGCAGTCAAAATGCAAACAAAAGAGACAACTCTGATAATAAAAAGGGTAAAAACTATTACTAGGTTGTAAATGCTCACCCCGAGCCCTCAATACTCTGATAGTACGCTGTTTTTGAGTTGTACGCCTTTTGGCGTCTTCTGGTCCAACACCAGTGGAGACTAGGCTCTAAGAAAAGCCGTCTCGCGTGTGGACCAATCAAATTCAAGGACAGTGCCAATATTATTATCAGAGTTGTCTCTTTTGTTTGCATTTTGACTGCTTGTGCTGTGGTTATTGCAAACATGATGCTTTGAATAAAGGTGTCAGTTTTTCTGCCAGTTAAAAGGGTAAAACCTATTACTATATATTGTTACTGGCAAAGGAGGTCTCATAATGAATTTGATCTTCTCCGATGGACGCTGCTTGATAGCGGAGAGTGAAGAAACGTGAGTGTGGCTGATGCTGTCTGAAGTTACCTAGGAAATAACGAAGAGCAAAGAGAAGCGGTAGAGTTACCAATAAATTGATCAGAGTCTAATTTTATTTTGTCTCAATGTAATGGCAGGGAATATTGACAGAAATAACGTCATCAAACACTTCGCTGCATTTCACTGTAGCACTGCATTAATGGCAGTGAATGTTGCACGATACATTTATTTCGCCCATGGCTAATGTGTAAGAGATTCTCGCAACATTTTTCATATTTGATATATTTTTGTTCAATAACATTGAAAATTGTAAAACGTTTCAAAATACAAAAAAAACTTTTACAATTTAATTTTTGTTATAACAAATTTAATAACATAAAATTCCTAGCAACAATTGTCCATCTTACCTTCCAGAGGTTTTTTTTGGCACACTCACCCACCCACTCAATCACTCACCCACCCACCCACTCACACAGTCACTCACCCACACAGTCATTCACCCACCCACCCACTCACACAGTCACTCACCCACTCAGTCACTCACCCACCCACACAGTCACTCAATCACTCACCCATCCACTCACACAGTCACTCACCCACTCAGTCACTCACTCACCCACTCAATCACTCACCCACCCACCCACACAGTCACTCACCCACTCAGTCACTCACCCACACAGTCACTCACCCACCCACCCACTCAATCACTCACCCACCCACTCACACAGTCACTCACCCACCCACCCACTCAATCACTCACCCACTGACAGAGTCACTTCCCACTCAGTCACTCACCCACCCACTCAATCACTCACCCACCCACCCACTCACACAGTCACTCACCCTCTCAGTCACTCACCCACCCACTCAATCACCCACCCACCCACTCACACAGTCACTCACCCAGTCAGTCACTCACCCACCCACCCACTCAGTCACCCACCCACCCACCCACACAGTCACTCACCCACTCAGTCACTCACCCACCCACTCAATCACCCACCCACCCACCCACTCACACAGTCACTCACCCAGTCAGTAACTCACCCACCCACTCAATCACCCACCCACTCAGTCACTCACCCACTCAGTTACTCACCCACCCACTCAATCACTCACCCACCCACCCACTCACTCACCCACCCACTCAATCACTCACTCACCCACCCACCCACACAGTCACTCACCCACACCCCTGTCTAACTCCCCCCCCCCCCCTACAGGAGGCAGCTGGTCGCGCACACGGCAGGGCCATCCCAGCACGACAGGCACCACGGCTTGCTGCTGCCTCATCAGGGGCGGTGACGAGCTCTACGTCGCCCACGTGGGAGACTCGCGAGCCGTCATCGCCCAGCGCCACCCCCGGGGGGGGGGCACCCCCACAGACGGACCCCCCCCCCCTTCAACGCACCCCGTCTATTCATTGGCCCCCCCTTCCTCACTGCGACCCATTTATTCAGCGGGCCCCCCTTCTTCCTTGCGCCCCATTTATTCAGCGGACCCCCCTTCGGACATGGGCCCCCCTTCTGTGAAGGCCCACCTAGCCTGGGACGGAACCCCACCTACGCATGGCCAAGTCGTGGCGGACTTCATAGCGGCCATCGGCCAAGCCGTGGCAACACCGCAACCACCGCCACTGTCACAACCACCACAACTACAACCACAACCACCACTGTCACAACCACCACAACCACAACCACCACTGTCACAACCACCACCACCACTGTCACAACCACCACCACTGTCACAACCACCACAACCACAACCACCACCACTGTCACAACCACCGCCACTGTCACAACCACCACAACTACAACCACAACCACAACCACCACTGTCACAACCACCACAACCACCACCACCGCCACCACCACCACTGTCACAACCACCACCACCACTGTCACAACCACCACCACCACCACTGTCACAACCACCACCACCACCACGGCCACCACTGTCACAACCACCACCACCACCACTGTCACAACCACCACCACCACGGCCACCACCACTGTCACAACCACCACCACTGTCACAACCACCACCACCACCACGGCCACCACTGTCACAACCACCACCACTGTCACAATCACCACCACCACCACGGCCACCACCACTGTCACAACCACCATCACCACCACCACGGCCACCACCTCTGTCACAACCACCACCACCACTGTCACAACCACCACCACTGTCACAACCACCATCACCACCGCCACCACCACCACTGTCACAACCACCACCACTACAACCACCGCCACCACCACGGCCACCACTGTCACAACCACCACCACCACTGTCACAACCACCACCACCACTGTCACAACCACCACCACCACTGTCACAACCACCGCCACCACCACGGCCACCACTGTCACAACCACCACCACCACCGCCCCGGCAGGAGGTGGACAAGGAGGAGGTGGTGGACGAGGTGGAAGAGGAGGAGGTGGACAAGGAGGTGGTGGTGGACAAGGAGGTGGATAAGGTGGTGGAGGTGGACGAGGTGGTGGAGGAGGTGGACGAGGTGGTGGATGAGGAGGTGGACGAGGTGGAGGAGGAGGTGGTGGACGAGGTGGTGCCGCTACTTGCCGTGGCGTTGACGCGCGACCACAAGCCGGAGGATCCAGTGGAGAGGGAACGCATCGAGAGGCTGGGCGGGCGGTAAGACATTCGTGTGTATGTGTGTGTGTGCCTATGATACCATCAGTAGGCCTGGGCTCTGGGTCGTTCTTCGTGCTTTTGGAGTACCTGACCCTCTGCTCACGATCATTAAGGACCTTCATGATGGTGAGCGGGCCCGGGTAAAACTACGTGGCCGGGAGTCAGAGCCATTCCCTGTACACCTTGGGGTGCGACAGGGATGTCCTCTGGCTCCCACATTATTTAACATCTATTTTGACCGCGTAGTTCGTGAAGCCTTCAATAGCTGTACCGGGGGAATCTCCATATGGTACAGATATAATGGGAGGCTGATCGATGCCCGGGTGCGGTCAAGGGATGGCTCCCTATTGCTCAACCACGTTATGTCTGCTGATTTGGTAATAGCTGCTCATTCAGAGGAGGAGTTGGAGACGCTGCTGCTGAGACTGGAGCGTGCCACTAAGAGGTGGGGCCTTACCATCAGCCCCACCAAAACTAAGCACCTGCCTGGGTATTTTGTACCATCGGACACTCCACCCCCACAACTCCCTATCAGGGATGGGGCAGTTGTGGAGAGTGTGGAGAGTTTCCCATACCTGGGCAGTGTGCTTATGACTGGCTCCAGTTTAACAGCAGAGGTCTCACTCCGAATCAGTCGAGCAGCAATATCTTTTCATCGGTTGCGTAACGCTGTGTGGAAGCTACCTGGTTTGTCGCTCCGCACTAAGCTTCAGGTCTTCTCGGCCACGGTCATTCCCTCCCTTCTATACGCTTGCGAAACATGGACCCCCCTAATGGAACATCTTCGCCGGTGTGAAACATTTAGGCTGGCCTGCCTACGATCCATCCTGGGTTTAACCAGACTGGATTGTGTGAGGAGCTCACAAATCCTTGAAAGATCTGGACAAGGTCCCATCGGTGAGCTCCTCCGGCGGGCAAGGCTGCGATGGCTGGGTCATGTAGCCCGCATGCCCAGCCACCTCATACCGAAACAGCTTTTGTTCGGCCAGATTGAGGGGGCTAAGCGGGCGCGGCACGGGCTAGAGAAGAGATGGAGTGATGTGGTACAAGAGGACGTGGAGCTGAGTGGACTTGCCGATGACTGGTACCAGCGGTGTCAAGATCGGCCTCTGTGGAGGAGGCTCGTGAAGGACGCTACTGGGCAGTTGGAGGCAGTCGCCCACCAACAACAACGGAGGGCAGAGGAGCGACGCTCACAACAACGAGCGGAGCGCCGGGTGGCTAAAGCACAGCAGGTTGGCACAGTAGGGGGCACAGGTGCTGCATCAGCCAGTCATCTCAGTCAGTCGACCCGTGGCACCTGGGTCTGCCCCGTGACCTCCTGCCAGCGGGCGTTCGACACTTCACGTGGCCTCAGGGTGCACATAGCCTGGCACAAGCGTCGTGGTGACGTCACCGCCACTTAGTGGCAAATGGCGGTTGTTGTTCTTGTGTATGTGTGTGTGTGTATGTGTATGTGTGTGTGTATGTGTGTGTATGTGTGTGTGTCTGTGTGTGTATGTGTGTGTCTGTGTGTGTGTGTGTGTATGTGTGTGTGTATGTGTGTCTGTGTGTGTGTATGTGTATAATACCCAGGCACCTGCCTGGGTATTTTGTACCATCGGACACTCCACCCCCACAACTCCCAATCGGTGATGGGGCAGTTGTGGAGAGAGTGGAGAGTTTCCCATACCTGGGCAGTGTGCTTATGACCGGCTCTAGTTTAACAGCAGAGGTCTCACTCCGAATCAGTCCAGCGACAATATATTTTCATCGGTTGTGTAACGCTGTGTGGAAGCTACCTGGTCTGTCGCTCCACAGTAAGCTTCAGGTCTTCTCGGCCACGGTCATTCCCTCCCTTCTCTACGCTTGCGAAACGTGGACCCCCCTAATGGAACATCTTCGCCGGTGTGAAACATTTAGGCTGGCCTGCCTACGATCCATCCTGGGTTTAACCAGGCTGGATTGTAGTGAGGAGCTCACAAATCCTTGAAAGATCTGGGCAAGGCACCATCGGTGAGCTCCTCCGGCAGGCAAGGCTGCGATGGCTGGGTCATGTAGCCCGCATGACCAGCCACCGCATGCCGAAACAGCTTTTGTTCGGCCGGATTGAGGGGGCTAAACGAGCTCGGCACGGGCTAGAGAAGAGATGGAGTGATGTGGTACAGGAGGACGTGGAGCTGAGTGGACTTGCCGATGACTGGTGCCAGCGGTGTCAAGATCGGCCTCTGTGGAGGAGGCTTGTGAAGGACGCTTCTGGGCAGTTGGAGGCAGTCGCCCTCCAACAACAACGGAGGGCGGAGGAGCGACGCTCACAACAACGAGCGGAACGCCGGGTGGCTAAAGCACAGCAGGTTGCCACAGTAGGGGGCACAGGTGGTGCATCAGCCAGTCGTCTCAATCAGTCGACCCGTGGCACCTGGGTCTGCCCCGTGACCTCCTGCCCGCGGGCGTTCGACACTTCACGTGGCCTCAGGGTGCACATAGCCTGGCACAAGCGTTGTGGTGACGTCATCGCCACTTAGTGGCGAATGGCGGTTGTTGTTGTGTGTGTGTATATATGTGTGTGTATGTGTGTGTGTATGTGTGTATGGGTGTATGGGGAGGAGTAGTGTAGTGGTTAGCGCGCTGTGCTACGAACCTGATGACCCGGGTTCGATTCCCGCTCACAGCCAACACCAGTCACGATTATCTGAACCGGTCCAGGGCCTCCCCTAGGTCGACTAAGCCTCAAATGAATACCTGGTACGGTGTGTAAACATCGCCACTAGGGAGACAAAGGCGGCCGGGCGTGGTGCTGGGCACCCACCCCCTCGTGTACCGTTCCGGCCTCCGTAGGTGCTGCTCGCTAACAGCACTTGCCCCTACAGTCTGTTACAGGCTACACGGGGGATCTTTGTGTGTGCTCGCTAACAGCACTTGCCCCTACAGTCTGTTACAGGCTACACGGGGGATCTTTGTCTTTGTGTGTGCTCGCTAACAGCACTTGCCCGTACAGTCTGTTAAGGCTACACGGGGGATCTTTGTCTTTGTGTGTCTGCCCACCAGGGTGATGAGGAAGCCAGGGGGGCCTTGCCGTGTGGCCTGGAGGAGGCCCCTTGTGGCTCACTGCGGCCCTGGGCAGCAAAGCTCAGCCACGGAGGACATCCCCTTCCTGGCCGTGTCACGCTCCCTCGGTACACACACACACACCTACACACACACCTACACACACACCTATACACACCTACACACATACACCTACACACACACCTACACACACACCTACACACACCTACACACACACACACCTACACACACACACCTACACACACACACACACCTACACACACACACAGCTACACACACACCTATACACACACCTACACAACAACAACAACAACCGCCATTCGCCACTAAGTGGCGGTGACGTCACCACGATGCTTGTGCCAGGCTATGTGCACCCTGAGGCCACGTGAAGTGTCGAACTCCCGCTGGCAGGAGGTCACGGGGCAGACCCAGGTGCCACGGGTCGACTGACTGAGATGACTGGCTGATGCACCACCTGTGCCCCCTACTGTGCCAACCTGCTGTGCTTTAGCCACCCGGCGCTCCGCTCGTTGTTCTGAGCGTCGCTCCTCTGCCCTCCATTGTTGTTGGAGAGCGACTACCTCCAACTGCCCAGTAGCATCCTTCACGAGCCTCCTCCACAGAGGCCGATCTTGACACCGCTGGTACCAGTCATCGGCAAGTCCACTCAGCTCCACCTCCTCCTGTACCACATCACTCCATCTCTTCTCTAGCCCGTGCCGCGCTCGTTTAGCCCCCTCAATCCGGCCGAACAAAAGCTGTTTCGGCATGCGGTGGCTGGGCATGCGGGCTACATGACCCAGCCATCGCAGCCTTGCCCGCCGGAGGAGCTCACCGATGGTGCCTTGCCCAGATCTTTCAAGGATTTGTGAGCTCCTCACACAATCCAGCCTGGTTAAACCCAGGATGGATCGTAGGCAGGCCAGCCTAAATGTTTCACACCAGCGAAGATGTTCCATTAGGGGGGTCCACGTTTCGCAAGCGTAGAGAAGGGAGGGAATGACTGTGGCCGAGAAGACTTGACGCTTAGTGCGGAGCGACAGACTAGGTAGCTTCCACACAGCGTTACGCAACCGATGAAAAGATATTGCCGCTCGACTGATTCGGAGTGAGACCTCTGCTGTTAAACTGGAGCCGGTCATAAGCACACTGCCCAGGTATGGGAAACTCTCCACTCTCTCCACAACTGCCCCATCACCGATTGGGAGTTGTGGGGGTGGAGTGTCCGCTGGTACAAAATACCCAGGCAGGTGCTTAGTTTTGGTGGGGCTGATGGTAAAGCCTCACCTCTTAGTGGCACGCTCCAGTCTCAGCAGCAGCGTCTCCAACTCCTCCTCTGAATGAGCAGCTATTACCAAATCATCAGCATACATGACGTGGTTGAGCAATAAGGAGCCATCCCTTGACCGCACCCGGGCATCGATCAGCCTACCATTATATATGTACCATATGGAGATTCCCCCGGTACAGCTATTGAAGGCTTCACGAACTACATGGTCAAAATAGATGTTAAATAATGTGGGAGCCAGAGGACATCCCTGTCGCACCCCAAGGTGTACAGGGAATGGCTCTGACTCCCGGCCACGTAGTTTTACCCGGGCCCGCTCACCATCATGAAGGTCCTTAATGATCGTGAGCAGAGGGTCAGGTACTCCAAAAGCATGAAGAACAACCCAGAGCCCAGGTCTACTGATGGTATCATAGGCCTTGACCAGGTCAAGAAAGCAGATATGTAGGTCTTTTTGGAATTCCCTACACCTCTGCTGTAGCAGACGGACAGAAAATATGGCATCTTTGCAGGACCGCCCTTTCCTGAAACCGCATTGGGGCTCCGCAAGCCTCTCCTCAGCGTGCCTGGCAAGGCGATGTTGAATAATCCTTGCCAGGACCTTTCCCGGCACACTGTAGTTGTTACAGTCTGTGCGGTCCCACTTCTTAAAAAGGGGGACCACCAGGGCATCCTTCCAATCCTGCGGACCCCGTCCAGTGGTCCAGACTGTTGTTATGATGTCATATAGGGCAGTCTGTGCACAAACGCCGCCCTCCCTCAGCATTTCGCTTGGGAGATCATCTCTGCCCGCTGCCTTTCCTGGTCTCAGACTCCAGATCGCCTTCAGTACTTCCTCAACAGATGGCACCTTAGCCAGCCACTCACAGGGGGTGACTTCTTCCAATATTTGAGGCACCGTAGCCTCAGCAGGGTCATCCTCACTTTGTGCCACGATGTTTTCCCGATTGAGGGATTTTCCCTCCCCCAGGACCTCACAGAAATGCTCAGCAAATCTGCAAACCTGTTCCTGGGGGTCGAAGATTGGGTCACCGTTTTTTTTCCTAATGATGGTAATAGGTGTGGCGCTGCAGATTACTTTTTTGATGGAGTTAAATAGAGATTTGTGATCACGGGCCACTGAGGCAGACTCCATCTCCTCAGCAACCCGCGACCACCACCCATCCTTGCAGCACCTCATGGCTCTCCGAACCTCCGAGCGAAGGCTGCGGTAAGCCTCCTCATTCTCTGACATGGGATTCTGTAACTGATGACAGTGGGCCTGTCGTTTTTTCTCAACCATCCTGAACACCTCCTCTGTCAGCCAGGGTCTCTGGGGAGGTCTGGACCGCGTACCCAAAGCAGCCATTGCAGCTGCATGAGTCACAGTCCTAAACCTCGCCCATTTACCCTCGACATCAGGAGGAGTCGGGGACGATGCCAATCCCAGCCGCAAGCGATGATGAAATTCTCGCTTGCAACTTTCATCAGATAACTGAGACCAGGCCACTTTAGGTTGGAATGGGGTCCTGGGTGTACACCCACCACCGGAGTTGAAGAATAGCAGGCACATCTTACAGATGACTAGTCGGATGGTCAGAAGGCAGATCAGCTCCACGGTAGGTCCTGGTGTCAAGGACATGGGCTCGCATCCGCTGGTCCGTCACTATCTAGTCCAGCAGATGTTCTTGCTTGGACTCGGCATGCATCCATGATGTTGTGTGGATGCGCCGATGCCGGAACAGCGTGTTGGTAATTACTAGCCCATGGGCTGCACAAAAATCTAGCAGCCTTCTACCGTTGTTATTGAGCTGATCTGGCCCATGCCCTCCAATCACTCCAGACCAGGTGCCAGTATCATGACCAACTCGGGCATTGAAGTCACCCAACATGATGACTCTATCCCGAGGGGCCACTTTAGCCAGCACCTGTGACAGGAGGTCATAGAAGTCATCTGACTCATCGGCTTTGCCTGCATCCCTCCACGGATGTTCATCTTCGGTGGGGGCATAAGTAACCACGACCACCATTCCTCGCCTCCAGTTGATGGGAAGGCGAGCCCAAAGTAGCCTGGGACTTACAGCTTCCCACACCTCACCGCCATGTTCCCACGCCCCTTTATTCTTTTGTTCAAAAGAAGAGCCACACCCTGTTGTTTGGCAGTCTGCTGCCCCGAGTAGAGGACTGTCCACCCCTCATAGTGGCAGGAGCCAGAGCCGGTCCACCGGACCTCCTGAATGCCACATAGATCCAGGCGGTACCGGTCCAGCTCCCGACAGAGGAGTGGCAGCCTCTCCTCCGCAGTGAGTGTTCGAACATTCCACGTGGCCACCCGTAGTGGTTTTTCGTTGTTTCTGGAGGAGCCCCGAGGGTAGATATTCAATCTCCTGGCTCCGCCAATTGGGGTTTGGCCAGGAGACGTCATAGACGCCTGGCCTCCCGGGGCCTCCGGCACAAGCTTATTAGTAATATATTCTTAATTCGTGGTTTAGTGGTAATTAATTGAAGGTGGAGGGGTTACCAGCCCCTCGCATCCATCCAGAGCCCCCGTTTAGCCCCTGTGTGTGTATGTAGAGGAGCCAATCAAAATTGGACCTCCCCCCACAGCACTGTCCACGACAGAGTTGCCCGTCCGGCACACACACCTACACACACACCTATACACACACCTACACACACCTACACACACCCCTACACACACACCTACACACACCTACACACACACCTACACACACACACCTACACACACACACTTACACACACACACCTACACACACACCTACACACACCTACACACACACCTACACACACACACACCTATACACACCCGTGGCACCTCCTGGCGACCTCCTGCCAGCGGGCATTCGACACTTCATCTGGCGTTAAAAGTGCACGTAGCCTGGCACAGGCGCCCTGGTTATGTCATCGCCACCTAATGGCGAATGGCGGTTGTTGTGAAACGTGTGTTCATGTATATGTGTGTGTACGCATAGGTGTGTTTACGTGTGTGTTTACGAGTGTGTGTACATGTGTGTACGTGTTTGTGTGTACGTGTGTGTGTGTACGTGTGTGTGTACGTGTGTGTACGTGTGTGTGTACGTGTGTGTACGTGTGTGTGTGTGTACGTGTGTGCGTGTGTGTGTACGTGTGTACGTGTGTGTGTACGTGTGTCCGTGTGTGTACGTGTCCATGTGTGTGCGTACGTGTGTACGTGTGTGTGTACGTGTGTGTACGTGTGTGTGTACGTGTGTAAGTGTGTGTGTACGTGTGTGTACGTGTGTGTGTGTATGTGTGTGTGTACGTGTGTGTGTACGTGTGTGTACGTGTGTGTGTGTACGTGTGTGTGTGTGTACGTGTGTGTGTGTACGTGTGTGAGTGTGTACGTGTGTGTGTGTACGTGTGTGTGTGTACGTGTGCACGTGTGCGTGTGTGTACGTGTGTGTGTGTGTACGTGTGTGTGAGTGTGTACGTGTGTGAGTGTGTACGTGTGTGAGTGTGTGTGTGTACGTGTGTACGTGTGTGTGTACGTGTGGGTGTGTGTACGTGTGTGTGTACGTGTGTGTGTGTGGTACGTGTGTGTGTGTACGTATGTGTGTGTACGTGTGTGTGTACGTGTGTGTGTGTGTACGTGTGTGTGTGTTGGCGATATCCCACAGGGGACCTCTGGAGCTACGACTTTGCGAGCGCCCAGTTTGTGGTCTCCCCCGAGCCGGACGTCAGCGCCTACAGGCTGGACCCAGGGCACCACCGCTACCTGGTGCTGGCCACCGACGGAGTCTGGGATGTCCTCACGCCCACAGAGGCCGTGGCGCTCTGTCATCGTGCGGACGCACAGCAGCAGCAGCGAGCACGGGCACGTCTACATACACACACACACGTCTACATAGACACAAACGTCTACATACACACACACACGTCTACATACATACACACACACGTCTACATACACTCACACACGTCTACATACACGCACACACATATACACACACACACACGTCTACATACACACACACACACGTCTACATACACACACACACATATACACACACGTATACATACACACACACACACGTCTACATACACACACACGTCTACATACACACATACGTCTACATGCACACACACACACACGTCTACATACACACACACGTCTACATACACACACACACGTCTACATACACACACACGCCTACATACACACACGTCTACATACACACACACTATACACTTACACACGTCTACATACACACACACACGTTTACACACACACACGTCTACATACACACACGTCTACATACACACACACACGTCTACATACACACACACGTCTACATACACACGTCTACACACACACACGTCTACATACACACACACGTCTACACACACACACACGTCTACACACACACACTATACATACACACACACACACACGTCTACATACACGCACACACGTCTACATATACACACACGTCTACATACACACACACATCTACATACACACACACACACGTCTACATACACACACACACGTCTACATACACACACACACGTCTACATACACACAAACGTCTACATACACACACACACGTCTACATACACACACACACATCTACATACACACACACACGTCTACATACACACACACACGTCTACATACACACACACACGTCTACATACACACACACGTCTACATACACACACGTCTACATGCACACACACACACGTCTACATACACACACACGTCTACATACACACACACACACGTCTACACACACACACACGCCTACATACACACACACACGTCTACATACACACACACACACGTCTACATACACACACACTATACACTTACACACGTCTACATACACACACACACGTTTACACACACACACACGTCTACATACACACACACACTATATATACACACACACACACGTCTACATACACACACACGTCTACATACACACGTCTACACACACACACGTCTACATACACACACACGCGTCTACATACGCACACACGTCTACATACACACACGTCTACATACACACACACGTCTACATATACACACACGTCTACATACACACACACACGTCTACACACACACACACACGTCTACATACACACACACACGTCTACATACACACACACGCGTCTACATACGCACACACGTCTACATACACACACGTCTACATACACACACACGTCTACATATACACACACGTCTACATACACATGTCTACACACACACACTATACATACACACACACACGTCTACATACACGCACACACGTCTACATACACACACACACATCTACATACACACACACACGTCTACATACACTCACACACGTCTAAATACACGCACACACGTCTACATACACACACACACACGTCTACATACACACACATATACACACACGTCTACATACACACACACACGTCTACATACACACACACGTCTACATACACACACACGTCTACATACACACACACACGTCTACACACACACACGCCTACATACACACACACACGTCTACATACACACACACACGTCTACATACACACACACTATACACTTACACACGTCTACATACACACACACACGTCTACATACACACACACGTCTACACACACACACTATACATACACACACACACGTCTACATACACGCACACACGTCTACATACACACACACATCTACATACACACACACACGTCTACATACACACACACACGTCTACATACACACACACACGTCTACATCCACACACACACATCTACACACACACACACATCTACATACACACACACACGTCTACATACACACACACGTCTACATACACACGTCTACACACACACACGTCTGCATACACACACACACGTCTACACACACACACTATACATACACACACACACGTCTACATACACACACACGTCTACATACACACGTCTACACACACACACGTCTACATACACACACACACGTCTACATACACACACACGTCTACACACACACACTATACATACACACACACACGTCTACATACACGCACACACGTCTACATACACACACACATCTACATACACACACACACGTCTACATACACACACACACGTCTACATACACACACACACGTCTACATCCACACACACACATCTACACACACACACACATCTACATACACACACACACGTCTACATACACACACACGTCTACATACACACGTCTACACACACACACGTCTGCATACACACACACACGTCTACACACACACACGTCTACATACACACACACACGTCTACATACACACACACGTCTACATACACACGTCTACACACACACACGTCTGCATACACACACACACGTCTACACACACACACTATACATACACACACACACGTCTACATACACGCACATACGTCTACATACACACACACATCTACATACACACACACACGTCTACATACACACACACACGTCTACATACACACACACACGTCTACATCCACACACACACATCTACACACACACACGTCTACATGCACTTACACGTCTCATCCTGCAGGCCAGCGGTGGTGGTGGTGCCGGTGGTGGTGGTGGTGATGTCGGTGGTGGTGCCGGTGGTTGTGCTGGTGGTGGTGCCGGTGGTTGTGCTGCTGGTGGTGCCGGTTGTTGTGCCGGTGGTGCCAGCAGCAGCAGCAGCGGTGTAGACCTGACGCTGGCGCAGGCGCTGGTGGCGGAGGCGCTGTCCCGCTGGCACCGGCTCGGCACCAAGGCCGACAACGTGAGCGCCGTGGTGGCGCGGCTGTGCCCGTCGGCGGCGTCGCCGGCGCCCCGGCTCGGTGCCGACGGCGCCGCCGGCGCCGTGCTCGTTGCCGGCGGAGGAGGAATGGTCGCTGGTGGTAGTGGTGGTGGCGCCGTCCGTGCGTCAGCCCTGGCCAGGAGTGGAACCGAGGTTCTACGAGGGCCGGGCACCGAGGAGCTACCCAGCAACAACAGCAGCAGCAGCAACAAC
Source organism: Petromyzon marinus (assembly GCF_048934315.1). NCBI lineage: Eukaryota > Metazoa > Chordata > Hyperoartia > Petromyzontiformes > Petromyzontidae > Petromyzon > Petromyzon marinus. Next base: position 695,777 of record NW_027423018.1, read on the forward strand.
AACAGCAACAGCAGCAGCGGCAACAGCAGCAGTGGGAAGTTCACTCCACTGCTGGCTGACCTGGTGAGGGCACCGTCACGATGCGTGGTGTGTGTGTGTGTACATGTGTATGTGTGTATGTGTGTGCGTGTGTACGTGTGTTTGTGTGTATGTGTATTTGTGTGCGTGTGTATGTGTGTTTGTGTGTATGTGTGCGTGTTTGTGTGTGTGTACGTGTGCGTGTGTGTGCGTGTGTTTGTGCGTGTGTGTACGTGTGTTTGTGTGTATGTGTGTACGTGTGTGTGTGTTTGTGTGTATGTGTGCGTGTTTGTGTGTGTACGTGTGTGTGTATATGTGTTTATGTGTGTTTGTGTGTATGTGTGCGTGTTTGTGTGTGTACGTGTGTGTGTGTGTATATGTGTTTGTGTGTGTATGTGTTTGTGTGTATGTGTGTTTGTGTGTATGTGTGTGTGTTTGTGTGTACGTGTGTGTGTGTGTGTGGATGTGTACGTGTGTGTGTACGTGTGTTTGTCTGTAAGTGTGCGTGTGTTTGTCTGTCCAGCGAAACGATCCCCTACCTCATTGGTGTCGGACGGTAATGCTGTGACTCTGTGTGTGGTGAGTCTATGGGTCTTTGTGTGTGGTGAGTCTATGGGTCTCTGTGTGAGTGAGTCTATGGGTCTCTGTGTGTGGTGAGTCTATGGGTCTCTGTGTGTGGTGAGTCTATGGGTCTCTGTGTGTTGTGAGTCTATGGGTCTCTGTGTGTGGTGAGTCTCTGGGTCTCTGTGTGTGGTGAGTCTATGGGTCTCTGTGTGTGATGAGTCTATGGGTCTCTGTGTGTGGTGAGTCTATGGGTCTCTGTGTGTGGTGAGTCTATGGGTCTCTGTGTGTGCTGAGTCTATGGGTCTCTGTGTGTGGTGAGTCTATGGGTCTCTGTGTGTGGTGAGTCTATGGGTCTCTGTGTGTGGTGAGTCTATGGGTCTCTGTGTGTGGTGAGTCTATGGGTCTCTGTGTGTGGTGAGTCTATGGGTCTCTGTGTGTGGTGAGTCTATGGTTCTCTGTGTGGTGAGTCTATGGGTCTCTGTGTGTGGTGAGTCTATGGGTCTCTGTGTGTGGTGAGTCTGTGGGTCTCTGTGTGGTGAGTCTATGGGTCTCTGTGTGTGGTGAGTCTATGGGTCTCTGTGTGTGGTGAGTATATGGGTCTCTATGTGTGGTGAGTCTATGGGTCTCTGTGTGTGGTGAGTCTATGGGTCTCTGTGTGAGTGAGTCTATGGGTCTCTGTGTGTGGTGAGTCTATGGGTCTATGTGTGTGGTGAGTCTATGGGTCTCTGTGTGTTGTGAGTCTATGGGTCTCTGTGTGTGGTGAGTCTCTGGGTCTCTGTGTGTGGTGAGTCTATGGGTCTCTGTGTGTGATGAGTCTATGGGTCTCTGTGTGTGGTGAGTCTATGGGTCTCTGTGTGTGGTGAGTCTATGGGTCTCTGTGTGTGCTGAGTCTATGGGTCTCTGTGTGTGGTGAGTCTATGGGTCTCTGTGTGTGGTGAGTCTATGGGTCTCTGTGTGTGGTGAGTCTATGGGTCTCTGTGTGTGGTGAGTCTATGGGTCTCTGTGTGTGGTGAGTCTATGGTTCTCTGTGTGGTGAGTCTATGGGTCTCTGTGTGTGGTGAGTCTATGGGTCTCTGTGTGTGGTGAGTCTGTGGGTCTCTGTGTGGTGAGTCTATGGGTCTCTGTGTGTGGTGAGTCTATGGGTCTCTGTGTGTGGTGAGTATATGGGTCTCTATGTGTGGTGAGTCTATGGGTCTCTGTGTGTGGTGAGTCTATGGGTCTCTGTGTGATGAGTCTATGGGTCTCTGTGTGTGGTGAGTCTATGGGTCTCTGTGTGTGGTGAGTCTGTGGGTCTCTGTGTGTGGTGAGTCTATGGGTCTCTGTGTGTGGTGAGTCTATGGGTCTCTGTGTGTGGTGAGTCTATGGGTCTCTGTGTGTGGTGAGTCTATGAGTCTCTGTGTGTGGTGAGTCTATGGGTCTCTGTGTGTGGTGAGTCTATGGGTCTCTGTGTGTGGTGAGTCTATGAGTCTCTGTGTGTGGTGAGTCTATGGGTCTCTGTGTGTGGTGAGTCTATGGGTCTCTGTGTGTGGTGAGTCTATGAGTCTCTGTGTGTGGTGAGTCTATGGGTCTCTGTGTGTGGTGAGTCTATGGGTCTCTGTGTGTGGTGAGTCTATGGGTCTCTGTGTGTCATGAGTCTGTGGGTCTCTGTGTGTGGTGAGTCTATGGGTCTCTGTGTGTGGTGAGTCTATGGGTCTCTGTGTGTGGTGAGTCTATGGGTCTCTGTGTGTGGTGAGTCTATGAGTCTCTGTGTGTGGTGAGTCTATGGGTCTCTGTGTGTGGTGAGTCTATGGGTCTCTGTGTGTGGTGAGTCTATGGGTCTCTGTGTGTGATGAGTCTGTGGGTCTCTGTGTGTGGTGAGTCTATGGGTCTCTGTGTGTGGTGAGTCTATGGGTCTCTGTGTGTGGTGAGTCTATGGGTCTCTGTGTGGTGAGTCTATGGGTCTCTGTGTGTGGTGAGTCTATGGGTCTCTGTGTGTGGTGAGTCTATGGGTCTCTGTGTGGTGAGTCTGTGGGTCTCTGTGTGTGGTGAGTCTATGGGTCTCTGTGTGTGGTGAGTCTGTGGGTCTCTGTGTGGTGAGTCTATGGGTCTCTGTGTGTGGTGAGTCTATGAGTCTCTGTGTGTGGTGAGTCTATGGGTCTCTGTGTGTGGTGAGTCTATGAGTCTCTGTGTGTGGTGAGTCTATGGGTCTCTGTGTGTGGTGAGTCTATGGGTCTCTGTGTGTGGTGAGTCTATGGGTCTCTGTGTAGTGAGTCTGTGGGTCTCTGTGTGATGAGTCTGTGGGTCTCTGTGTGTGGTGAGTCTATGGGTCTCTGTGTGTGGTGAGTCTATGGGTCTCTGTGTGTGGTGAGTCTATGGGTCTCTGTGTGTGGTGAGTCTATGAGTCTCTGTGTGTGGTGAGTCTATGGGTCTCTGTGTGTGGTGAGTCTATGGGTCTCTGTGTGTGGTGAGTCTATGAGTCTCTGTGTGTGGTGAGTGTATGGGTCTCTGTGTGTGGTGAGTCTATGGGTCTCTGTGTGTGGTGAGTCTATGAGTCTCTGTGTGTGGTGAGTCTATGGGTCTCTGTGTGTGGTGAGTCTATGGGTCTCTGTGTGTGGTGAGTCTATGGGTCTCTGTGTGTCATGAGTCTGTGGGTCTCTGTGTGTGGTGAGTCTATGGGTCTCTGTGTGTGGTGAGTCTATGGGTCTCTGTGTGTGGTGAGTCTATGGGTCTCTGTGTGTGGTGAGTCTATGAGTCTCTGTGTGTGGTGAGTCTATGGGTCTCTGTGTGTGGTGAGTCTATGGGTCTCTGTGTGTGGTGAGTCTATGGGTCTCTGTGTGTGATGAGTCTGTGGGTCTCTGTGTGTGGTGAGTCTATGGGTCTCTGTGTGTGGTGAGTCTATGGGTCTCTGTGTGTGGTGAGTCTATGGGTCTCTGTGTGGTGAGTCTATGGGTCTCTGTGTGTGGTGAGTCTATGGGTCTCTGTGTGTGGTGAGTCTATGGGTCTCTGTGTGGTGAGTCTGTGGGTCTCTGTGTGTGGTGAGTCTATGGGTCTCTGTGTGTGGTGAGTCTGTGGGTCTCTGTGTGGTGAGTCTATGGGTCTCTGTGTGTGGTGAGTCTATGAGTCTCTGTGTGTGGTGAGTCTATGGGTCTCTGTGTGTGGTGAGTCTATGGGTCTCGGTGTGTGGTGAGTCTATGGGTCTCTATGTGTGGTGAGTCTTTGGGTCTCTGTGTGTGGGTAACTCCCCACCCCCTCCCTTTCCAGGGCTGCAGCCAGGAGGAGATTCCCAGCAAGCGCAGCCGCAGGAGCGGTCCTCACGAGGGCACCGCCTCAGACTAGCACCTCAGACTAGCGCCGCAGACTAGTACCTCAGACTAGCGCCTCAGACTAGCACCTCAGACTAGCGCCTCAGACTAGCGCCTCAGACTAGCGCCTCAGACTGGTGCCTCAGACTAGCACCTCAGACTGGCGCCTCAGACTAGCGCCTTGGACTAGCGCCTCAGACTAGTGCCTCAGACTAGTGCCTCAGACTAGCGCCTCAGACTGGTGCCTCAGACTAGCACCTCAGACTAGCGCCTCAGACTAGCGCCTCAGACTTGCGCCTCAGCCCAGCGCCTCAGACTAGCGCCTCAGACTAGCGGGGACCCCGGTAGAGGGACCCTGGGACCCTGGTAGAGGGACCCTGGTAGAGGGACCCTAGTAGTGGGACCCTGGTAGAGGGACCCTGGTAGAGGGACCCTGGTAGTGGGACCCTGGTAGAGGGACCCCGGTAGAGGGACCCCGGTAGAGGGACCCTGGTAGGGGGACCCTGGTAGAGGCCTGGTAGTGGGACCCTGGTAGTGGGACCCTGGTAGTGGGACCCTGGTAGTAGGACCCTGGTAGAGGGACTCCGGTAGAGGGACCCTGGTAGTGGGACCCCGGTAGAGGGACCCCGGTAGAGGGACCCTGGTAGAGGGACCCTGGTAGAGGGACCCTGGTAGTGGGACCCTGGTAGAGGGACCCCGGTAGAGGGACCCCGGTAGAGGGACCCTGGTAGAGGGACCCTGGTAGAGGGTCCCTGGTAGAGGGACCCTGGTAGAGGGACCTTGGTAGTGGGACCCTGGTAGAGGGACCCTGGTAGAGGGACCTGGTAGAGGGACCCCAGTAGAGGGACCCTGGTAGAGGGACCCCGGTAGAGGGACCCTGGTAGAGGGACCCTGGTAGAGGGACCCTGGTAGAGGGACCCTGGTAGTGGGACCCTGGTAGAGGGACCCTGGTAGAGGGACCCCGGTAGAGGGACCCTGGTAGGGGGACCCTGGTAGAGGGACCCTGGTAGAGGGACCCTGGTAGAGGGACCCTGGTAGTGGGACCCCAGTAGAAGGACCCCGGTAGAGGGACCCCGGTAGAGGGACCCTGGTAGAGGGATCCTGGTAGAGGCCTGGTAGTGGGACCCTGGTAGTGGGACCCTGGTAGAGGGACCCTGGTAGAGGGACCCTGGTAGAGGGACCCCGGTAGAGGGACCCCGGTAGAGGGACCCTGGTAGAGGGACCCTGGTAGAGGGACCCTGGTAGTGGGACCCTGGTAGAGGGACCCTGGTAGAGGGACCCTGGTAGAGGGACCCTGGTAGTGGGACCCTGGTAGAGGGACCCTGGTAGAGGGACCCTGGTAGAGGGACCTCGGTAGAGGGACCCTGGTAGAGGGACCCTGGTAGAGGGACCCTGGTAGTGGGACCCCAGTAGAGGGACCCTGGTAGAGGGACCCTGGTAGTGGGACCCCAGTAGAGGGACCCCGGTAGAGGGACCCCGGTAGAGGGACCCTGGTAGAGGGATCCTGGTAGTGGGACCCTGGTAGTGGGACCCTGGTAGAGGGACCCTGGTAGAGGGACCCTGGTAGAGGGACCCTGGTAGAGGGACCCCGGTAGAGGGACCCTGGTAGAGGGACCCTGGTAGTGGGACCCTGGTAGAGGGACCCTGGTAGAGGGACCCTGGTAGAGGGACCCTGGTAGTGGGACCCCAGTAGAGGGACCCCGGTAGTGGGACCCCGGTAGAGGGACCCTGGTAGAGGGACCCTGGTAGAGGGACCCTGGTAGGGGGACCCCGGTAGAGGGACCCTGGTAGAGGGACCCTGGTAGAGGGACCCTGGTAGAGGGTCCCCGGTAGAGGGACCCTGGTAGTGGGACCCTGGTAGAGTGACCCTGGTAGAGGGACCCTGGTAGGGGGACCCCAGTAGAGGGACCCTGGTAGTGGGTCCCCCTCGTCCGCGTGCCACTCTCGTCACGTCCCGGTCGTTGGCGGCGATGGCGACGACGTCGCGAGTGAAGGTTTTGTTTTTGGCGTGAGGGAGAGCTGCCCAGGTCCTGGGGGGCTGTCCCCCCTCCTCCTCCCCCCCCAATCCTCCCCCCCCCCCCGGTTGCCGTAGCCCCCCACGAAACTCTTTAGTCGGACGTGGCGGCGGTGTGGACGACGACGGTGGCGAAGGTGGCGAAGGTGGCGAAATTGGCGAAGGTGGCGAAGGTGATTCACGCGAACACGGAGGAGGGCGATGATGGGTGGTGGCGGCATCTCTCTCCAGGGCGATGTCTCGTCTCTCTCTGGGCGTGCGATCCGCATGGCTAGCGCATCGATGTTAGGGGTTTGATCGCTGTGTGTGTCTGTGTGTGTGTCTGTGTCTGTGTGTGTGTCTGTGTGTGTCTGTGTGTGTCTGTGTGTGTGTCTGTGTGTGTGTCTGTGTGTGTGTCTGTGTGTGTGTCTGTGTGTGTCTGTGTGTGTGTGTGTGTGTCTGTGTGTGTGTGTCTGTGTGTGTGTCTGTGTGTGGTGAGCGGGCCCGGTAAAACTACGTGGCCGGGAGTCAGAGCCATTCCCTGTACATCTTGGGGTGCGACAGGGATGTCCTCTGGCTCCCACATTATTTAACATCTATTTTGACCACGTAGTTCGTGAAGCCTTCAATAGCTGTACCGGGGGAATCTCCATATGGTACAGATATAATGGGAGGCTAATCGATGCCCGGGTGCGGTCAAGGGATGGCTCCCTATTGCTCAACCACGTTATGTATGCTGATGACTTGGTAATAGCTGCTCAGTCAGAGGAGGAGTTGGAGACGCTGCTGCTGAGACTGGAGCGTGCCACTAAGAGGTGGGGCCTTACCATCAGCCCCACCAAAACTAAGCACCTGCCTGGGTATTTTGTACCATCGGACACTCCACCCCCACAACTCCCAATCGGTGATGGGGCAGTTGTGGAGAGAGTGGAGAGTTTCCCATACCTGGGCAGTGTGCTTATGACTGGCTCCAGTTTAACAGCAGAGGTCTCACTCCGAATCAGTCGAGCGGCAATATCTTTTCATCGGTTGCGTAACGCTGTGTGGAAGCTACCTGGTCTGTCGCTCCGCACTAAGCTTCAGGTCTTCTCGGCCACGGTCATTCCCTCCCTTCTCTACGCTTGCGAAACGTGGACCCCCCTAATGGAACATCTTCGCCGGTTAGAAACATTTAGGCTGACCTGCCTACGATCCATCCTGGGTTTAACCAGACTGGATTGTGTGAGGAGCTCACAAATCCTTGAAAGATCTGGGCAGGGTCCCATCGGTGAGCTCCTCCGGCAGGCAAGGCTGCGATGGCTGGGTCATGTAGCCCGCATGCCCAGCCACCGCATGCCGAAACAGCTTTTGTTTGGCCGGATTGAGGGGGCTAAGCGGGCGCGGCACGGGCTAGAGAAGAGATGGAGTGATGTGGTACAGGAGGACGTGGAGCTGAGTGGACTTGCCGATGACTGGTACCAGCGGTGTCAAGATCGGCCTCTGTGGAGGAGGCTCGTGAAGGATGCTACTGGGCAGTTGGAGGCAGTCGCCCTCCAACAACAACGGAGGGCGGAGGAGCGACGCTCACAACAGCGAGCGGAGCGCCGGGTGGCTAAAGCACAGCGGGTTGGCACAGTAGGGGGCACAGGTGGTGCATCAGCCAGTCATCTCAGTCAGTCGACCCGTGGCACCTGGGTCTGCCCCGTGACCTCCTGCCAGCGAGCGTTCGACACTTCACGTGGCCTCAGGGTGCACATAGCCTGGCACAAGCGTCGTGGTGACGTCACCGCCACTTAGTGGCGAATGGCGGTTGTTGTTGTTGTTGTCTGTGTGTGTGTGTGTCTGTGTGTGTGTCTGTGTGTGTGTCTGTGTGTGTGTCTGCGCGTACACTTATTTGTTAATTGTTTTAAATAAGTATTAAATAGTTGTTGACGATTTTGCTGCGTTTGAAATTGTTCATTTGTTTGGGCTGCCAGAATTGAGGCCCATTTTGCTTAGTCGTAACGTGTGTAAGTTAGACCTTACGTATCGCTTGATTGATGAATGATCGCGAGCGTTATCGGTTCTAGTTAACGTAAGCTCTGCAGTGATTCTCACAGTGCTAAGATATTCGTATTGTCCCTCTCAGTCACGGCGGGGCTGTTTAGTGCTTATCATAGACGTGATAAGTCGGGCAATACAAATGATAGCCAGGATAAGATTCAGACTTTAAATCCTAGTCTGGATAGGTAATATAATGAATTTCGTAGATAGGATGAGTATGGTAATACAAATGATAGCTGAAACATGTGTTAAGGGGCCGTCCATAAATGACGTAACCCAGCTGGGGGGGTGGAGGAGAGGTCAGACATTTGTGACGATGTGTGAGGAGGTGGGGGGGGTGTTTGAGAAATGTGACGTCACGTCAAAATGCGCAACTTTAAATAAACACGTCCTGCTGAATTAAAGAGTAAACAGACTTCTTAATAAACGTTTCCTGATGACAGTGAACACACACCCAGCATGCACGTGCCTTGACACTCACTACAGTCAGGACACAGCAAGAACATTTATTTGATGAAGTGGGAGAGAGATGCTGTGGTAAGAGGTTATACAGTTTTGATTTAAATCTTTCATGACTGCAGTAATTCATATTATTAGTTTTTTCGGTAAAGTCACGTTGAAGAGAAACAACAAAATAATAAAATATATATAAAACAATAAAAAATTCTCACGACGTTTCGACCATAACTCAAACGGTCATCTTCAGGTGTGTTGGTTTGCATAAACACCTGAAGATGACCGTTTGAGTTATGGTCGAAACGTCGTGAGAATTTTTTATTGTTATATATTTTATTATTTTGTTGTTTCTCTTCAACGTGACTTTACCGAAAAAACTAAGAATGTAGGTTATACAGTGTCGGTAAGAGAGGGGGGTAGGGGGAGGGGAGCGTCCACGCAATTCTTGCTGTGGTTTTCCCAATGATGATGATGGACGCTTGTGTTACAATCGAAACGTCATTTATTTTATTTGATTACCTACGTGACTTTACCGAAAGAACCAAAGAGCATGTTTCCTCTTTGCGATAAGATATCATTAAACCTGGGTACAATGTATATGTGTGTGCACCCTAGTGGAGATAATGCATACTAGAATTTAAATAAAAACCTAGTGCCATTTGGTACGCTTCGTACCAAGACAGTTATATATCCATACGGTTTTATTTTCTGGGTGAGATCACTTCAATACAAATGTGCCGTTAAACCCGCCAACCAATTGGTATGGTGTCACGTAAATAGAACGTGGACAATTCCTTACTAGTACAGTACAGCGGTATGTTTCAGTGTAAATAGAACGTGGACAATTCCTTACTAGTACAGCACACCGCTGTGTTTGAGGGTAAATAGAACGTGGACAATTCCTTACTAGTACAGCACAGCAGTATGTTTCAGTGTAAATAGAACGTGGACAATTCCTTACTAGTACAGCACACCGCTGTGTTTGAGGGTAAATAGAACGTGGACAATTCCTTACTAGTACAGCACACCGCTGTGTTTGAGGGTAAATAGAACGTGGACAATTCCTTACTAGTACAGCACACCGCTGTGTTTGAGTGTAAATAGAATGTGGACAATTCCTTACTAGTACAGCACACCGCTGTGTTTGAGTGTAAATAGAACGTGGACAATTCCTTACTAGTACAGCACACCGCTGTGTTTGAGGGTAAATAGAACCTGGACAATTCTTTACTAGTACAGCACGCCGCTGTGTTTGAGGGTAAATAGAACGTGGACAATTCCTTCATAGTACAGCACACCGCTGTGTTTGAGGATAAATAGAACGTGGAGAATTCCTTACTAGTACAGCGCACCGCTGTGTTTGAGGGTAAACAGAATGTGGACAATTCCGTACTAGTACAGCACACCGCTGTGTTTGAGTGTAAATAGAATGTGGACAATTCCTTACTAGTACAGCACACCGCTGTGTTTGAGTGTAAATAGAACGTGGACAATTCCTTACTAGTACAGCACAGTGGTGTGTGTGAGGGTAAATATAACGTGGACAATTCCTTACTAGTACAGCACACCGCTGTGTTTGAGGGTAGATAGAACGTGGAGAATTCCTTACTAGTACAGCACACCGCTGTGTTTGAGGGTAAATAGAACGTGGACAATTCCTTACTAGTACAGTACACCGCTGTGTTTGAGTGTAAATAGAACGTGGACAATTCCTTACTAGTACGGCACACCATTGTGTTTGAGTGTAAATAGAACGTGGACAATTCCTTACTAGTACAGCACACCGCTGTGTTTGAGGGTAAATAGAACGTGGACAATTCCTTACTAGTACAGCACACCGCTGTTTTTGAGTGTAAATAGAACGTGGACAATTCCTTACTAGTACAGCACAGCGGTGTGTGTGAGGGTAAATAGAACGTGGACAATTCCTTACTAGTACAGCACACCGTTGTGTTTGAGGGTAAATAGAACGTGGACAATTCCTTACTAGTACAGCACAGCGCTGTGTTTGAGGGTAAATTGAACGTGGACAATTCCTTACTAGTACAGTACACCGCTGTGTTTGAGTGTAAATAGAACGTGGACAATTCCTTACTAGTACAGCACACCGCTGTGTTTGAGGGTAAATAGAACGTGGACAATTCCTTATTAGTACAGTACACCGGTGTGTTTGAGTGTAAATAGAACGTGGACAATTCCTTACTAGTACAGCACAGCGGTGTGTGTGAGGGTAAATAGAACGTGGACAATTCCTTACTAGTACAGCACACCGCTGTGTTTGAGTGTAAATAGAACGTGGACAATTCCTTATTAGTACAGCACACCGCTGTGTTTGAGGGTAAATCCACAACATTTACTATTTGAGGACGACGTTTCACCAGTGATTACAGCCGGCATCGTCAGGCGACAGCCAGATTTGGCTCCCCAACACACAGCCGGTGTCGTGCTGCACTCGTAACGAATTGGCACGTCTTGTTCACGTGACAAACCTCCCTGTTTGGCTGTCGGGTGGTGGCGGGTTTCACGACACACATTTAAGTGATCTAACTCCCCCCCAAAAAAACCCCCTCATGGATAAAATTGGTCGCAAAAGCTTCCTACTTCTACCACGTGTTCAAGTGTTTATACATTTCGTTTATTTTGACGGTAACTTTTTTTTTTACGTCTGTTGCAGTCGTGAAAAACCGAACATTAAAACGTTAATAACGGACATGAATACCGAGTCTGTGGTTTTCTCTCCCGTGATGGAACGTTCATATATCGCGACAATCGTCGTACCTAATAGCGAGAACTGGTATCGTACCGTGCACAACGACACCACGACAACACTCGTCACAACCCAGCTGGTACAGCAGGTTATGGTTGCAGCTTGTTGTGCTAAGTGCCTCCTGTAAAGCTGCCCTCTTGCATTCCTTGAAGCAATGACAGCTGAAAAGAAATCACTGGAAGTCTTAGAGCAGGGGTGGGGAACATTTTTTCTGCCAAGGGACATTCGGATATTTATAACATCATCATTCGCAGGGCCATACAAAATCATCAACTTAAAAATTTGCCCGTTAATATTTGGTCAAACATTTAATTAACTCGCCCCCTAATGCGATGGGCTGGAACTGCTTCTCTTTGGTGAGGCGTGTGATGATGTTAGCTGGTATTGATGATGTTAGCTGGTATTGATGTTAGCTGGTATTGATGATGTTAGCTGGTATTGATGATGTTAGCTGGTATTGACGATGTTAGCTGGTATTGACGATGTTAGCTGGTATTGATGATGTTAGCTGGTATTGACGATGTTAGCTGGTATTGATGATGTTAGCTGGTATTGATGATGTTAGCTGGTGTTGACGATGTTAGCTGGTATTGACGATGTTAGCTGGTATTGATGATGTTAGCTGGTATTGACGATGTTAGCTGGTATTGACGATGTTAGCTGGTATTGATGATGTTAGCTGGTATTGATGATGTTAGCTGGTATTGATGATGTTAGCTGGTATTGACGATGTTAGCTGGTGTTGACGATGTTAGCTGGTGTTGACGATGTTAGCTGGTATTGACGATGTTAGCTGGTGTTGACGATGTTAGCTGGTATTGACGATGTTAGCTGGTATTGATGATGTTAGCTGGTATTGATGATGTTAGCTGGTGTTGACGATGTTAGCTGGTATTGACGATGTTAGCTGGTATTGACGATGTTAGCTGGTGTTGACGATGTTAGCTGGTGTTGACGATGTTAGCTGGTATTGACGATGTTAGCTGGTATTGATGATGTTAGCTGGTATTGATGATGTTAGCTGGTATTGATGATGTTAGCTGGTGTTGACGATGTTAGCTGGTGTTGACGATGTTAGCTGGTATTGACGATGTTAGCTGGTGTTGACGATGTTAGCTGGTATTGACGATGTTAGCTGGTGTTGATGATGTTAGCTGGTGTTGACGATGTTAGCTGGTATTGACGATGTTAGCTGGTATTGACGATGTTAGCTGGTATTGATGATGTTAGCTGGTATTGATGATGTTAGCTGGTATTGATGATGTTAGCTGGTGTTGACGATGTTAGCTGGTATTGACGATGTTAGCTGGTGTTGACGATGTTAGCTGGTGTTGACGATGTTAGCTGGTATTGACGATGTTAGCTGGTGTTGACGATGTTAGCTGGTATTGACGATGTTAGCTGGTGTTGATGATGTTAGCTGGTGTTGACGATGTTAGCTGGTATTGACGATGTTAGCTGGTATTGACGATGTTAGCTGGTATTAACGACTTAAATTTACAGCACAATTGTGGAGTTCTGACAATACGCCCCCACGTGCACCACCGTCTAAAGTTACAGATGTATTAATTTCCGGCCTGTCTGCTTGCAGGCCAAGGACAGCAAATGTAGCGGAAGCCAACCAACGGGTTTTGGGGCGTGACTGCCTCGCCCAATGGGGGTCATTTAATGGCACGTCAATCAAAACCAAGAGCCGCAAGCCGCCGTGCACTTTGTCTCTCGGGACGGATGATCCCGGTGCACGCAAAAAAACACGGAAATAAACAAAACGAGAGGATCGACGGGGAGACCTGGGAGGGGTCGCGAGGGACACACGAGAGAGAGGGAGGCAAGACGAGCCGGAGGGGTCGAGTCGATGAAGACAGAGGACGAGAGAAGCCGGACCGGCCAAGCTCGCCAGGCTGAGAGTAGCCCTGTGTGGCCCTGCGTAGCTGCCTAGGGTAGGGCCGCTAGGGGGTTAAGCGCGGTCCGTACGTCGGCACGCTTGACCCCCCGGGGGCTGCTGAGACACGGCGAGACACGGCAGCCGGGAGGGGTGAAACGGGGAGAGTAGGGAAGGAGAGCAGTGAATAGGATCGGGAAGGAGAGTAGTGAATAGGATCGTGAAGGAGAGTAGTGAATAGGATCGGGAAGGAGAGTAGTAATAGGATCGGGAAGGAGAGTAGTGAATAGGATCGTGACGGAGGGTAGTAATAGGATTGGGAAGGAGTGTAGTAATAGGATCGTGAAGGAGAGTAGTAATAGAATCGGGAAGGAGAGTAGTGAATAGGATCGTGAAGGAGTGTAGTAATAGGATCGGGAAGGAGTTTAGTAATAGGATCGTGAAGGAGGGTAGTAATAGGATCGTGAAGGAGTGTAGTAATAGGATAAGGACGAGGCGAGTGAGGGAGCGAACGAGCGACGGGCCTAGCAGGTGAGTGTTGTGTAACGAACTGTGATAAAGTGGCCCGGACAGAAGACAAGAAATCGTCTTTATTTTCCACGCTGCAGGTAAGCACGAAGAGGCATACAGCAGCACGCATCAACTGGTTCAAGGCCAGCGTGCTTTGTCAACAATCTCGGCAAAAGCACCGGCGCTTGTGTCGCCGCAGAGTATCTCCTATGGGGATGGAAAAATAAAAAAATTAATGCGGTCAAGCAATTGGCTTATTGCCCCCCCCCCCAATCACTTTCGACTCAAGAGCTCACTCAGCATCTGGCTGTGATCGTGCTGCTGCACGCTGAGCGGCTGTCCAAGAGAAGCAAACAGCGGCTTCTTGACACCACCACCACCACCACCGCTACCCCCAGCACCACCACTCTCGGTGTCAGCGTCGGCTGATTGACGTCGTTTGGATGCTCACCGAGGAGCAGCGGCGGCGGCGGCAGCTTGCCGCTCCGCATGCTCCAGGTCAAGCTCCATCCGCTGCAGCTTGCTGCCACTCCGGATGCTCCAGCTGCTGCTGCCGCTGCTGCTCCCGAAGATCCAGCTGCTCCAGCCGCTGCTGCTCCCGGAGCTCCAGCTGCTGCGGCTGCTGATGCTGCCGGTGCCTCAGCACCAGGTGCAGCTCCAGGTGTGGGTCCAGCTGCTGCTCCTCAAACTCAAGCCGCTGCTGCTGCTGCTGCTGCTCCAGCTGATGCTGCTGCTACAGCAGCTCCAGCTGCTGCTGCAGCTCCAGCTCCAGCTGCTGCGCCAGCTGCTGCTGGTGCCGCAGCTCCAGCGGCTGCTGCTGCTGCTGCCGAAGTTCCAGCGGCTGCTGCTGCAGCTGCTGCTGCAGCTCCAGCTCCTGCTGCTGCTGCTGCTCCAGCGCCTGCTGGTGCCGCAGCTCCAGATGCTGCTGCTGCTCCTGCTGCTGTTGCCGGAGCTCCGCCTGCTCCAGCCACTCGTGGTGCTGAAGCCTCGTCACCAGGTGCAGCTCCAGGCTCGCGTCCAGCTGCTGGAAAAGCAGCTCCTCCTGCTGACGCCTCAGCTGCTGCTGCTGCTGCTGCAGCTCCAGCCGCTGCTGCTGGAATTCCAGCTGCTGCTGCTGCAGCTCCAGCTGCTGCTGCAGCTGCGGGAGATAACGCAGGAGCTCTAGGCAATACACTCCCCTATTCATCATCATCATGCAGTAACAAGCAGCATCATCATCAGCAGCAGCATCCATCATCACCCATCATCATGCAGTAACAAGCATCATCATCAGCAGCAGCATCCATCATCATCATGCAGTAACAAGCAGCATCATCATCATCAGCAGCATCCATCATCACCCATCATCATTCAGTAACAAGCATCATCATCATCATCCATCATCACCCATCATCATTCAGTAACAAGCATCATCATCATCAGCAGCATCATCACCCATCATCACGCAGCAACAAGCAGCATCATCATCAGCAGCAGCAGCAGCACCATCATCACCCATCATCATGCAGTAACAAGCAGCATCATCATCATCAGCAGCAGCATCCATCATCACCCATCATCATGCAGTAACAAGCAGCATCATCATCAGCAGCAGCAGCATCATCATCACCCATCATCATGCAGTAACAAGCAGCATCATCATCAGCAGCAGCATCATCACCCATCATCATGCAGTAACAAGCATCATCATCAGCAGCAGCAGCAGCATCGCTGTTTGCCTTTTCCGAAAATGTAACGAAGAATGATTCTGCCCGTTTGGGTGTCATCAGGACGTAGCGCGGGGGCGTGGAGAGGGAGCACACCGCTCACGGCCCGCTGCATCACCCCTCGCCACAGACACAGAGAGATAACACAGAGACAACAACAACAACAACCGCCGTTCGCCACTAAGTGGCGGTGACATCACCACGACGCTTGTGCCAGGCCATGTGCACCCTGAGGCCACGTGAAGTGTCGAACGCCCGCTGGCAGGGGGTCACGGGGCAGACCCAGCAGGTGCCACGGGTTGACTGACTGAGATGACTGGCTGATGCACCACCTGTGCCCCCTACTGTGCCAACCTGCTGTGCTTTAGCCACCCGGCGCTCCGCTCGTTGTTGTGAGCGTCGCTCCTCCGCCCTCCGTTGTTGTTGGAGGGCGACTACCTCCAACTGCCCAGTAGCGTCCTTCACGAGCCTCCTCCACAGAGGCCGATCTTGACACCGCTGGTACCGGTCATCGGCAAGTCCACTCAGCTCCACTTCTTTCTGTACCACATCACTCCATCTCTTCTCCAGCCCGTGCCGCGCCCGTTTAGCCCCCTCAATCCATCCGAACAAAAGCTGTTTAGACATGCGGTGGCTGGGCATGCGGGCTACATGACCCAGCTAACGCAGCCTTGCCTGCCTGGAGGAGCTCACCGATGGGACTTTGTCCAGATCTTTCGAGGATTTGTGAGCTGCTCACACAATCCAGCCTGGTTAAACCCAGGATTGATCGTAGGCAGGCCAGCCTAAATGTTTTTAACCGGCAAAGATATTCCATTAGGGGGGTCCATGTTTCGCAAGCGTAGAGATGCTGAGCGACAGACCATGTAGCTTCCACACAGCGTTACGCAACCGATGAAAAGATAATGCCGCTCGACTGATTCGGAGTGAGACCTCTGCTGTTAAACTGGAGCCGGCCATGAGCACACTGCCCAGGTATGGGAAACTCTCCACTCTCTCCACAACTGTCCCATCACCGATTGTGAGTTTCGGGGGTGGAGTGCCCGATGGTACAAAATACCCAGGCAGGTGCTTAGTTTTGGTGGGGCTGATGGTAAGGCCCCACCTCTTAGTGGCACACTCCAGTTTCAGCAGCAGCACCTCAAACGCCTCCTCTGAGTGAACCCCAATTACCAGGTCGTCGGCATACATAACGTGGTTGACCAATAGGGAGCCATCCATTGACTGCACCCGGGCATCGATCAGCCTCCGATTGTATCTGTACCAGATGGAAATTCCTCTGGTACAGCTACTGAAGGTTTCACGAACTACGTGGTCAAAATAGATGTTAAATCATGTGGGAGCCAGAGGACATCCCTGTCGCACCCCAAGGTGTACAGGGAATGGCTCTGACTCCCAGCCACGTAGTTTTACCCGGGTCCGCTCACCATCATGAAGGTCCTTAATGATCGTGAGCAGAGGGTCAGGTACTCCAAAAGCACGAAGAACAACCCAGAGCCCAGGCTTACTGATGGTATCATAGGCCTTGACCAGGTCAATAAAGCAGAGATGTAGGTCTTGTTGGAATTGCCTACACCACTGCTAACACAGAGACAGAGACACACAACATAGACACACAGACAGACACAGAGAGAGAGAGACAACACAGAGACACAGAGAGAGAACACAGAGACAGACACAAAGAGAGAGAGAGACACAGCAACAACACAGAGAGAAACAGAGAGAGAGAGAAACACAGCAACAACACAGAGACACAGAGAGAGTTCATAGTTCATAGTTCATTTATTTGGTATAGCCCTGTGAGACATTATATCGCTCGCCGAAATATTGACAAGTGCGTGCCCGAGAGCGTTGCGATCGCGAATTTCGCAAACGACATTCAGCGGAGTTGTGCAGGGTGGCCGTGCGGTGGCCGGCTGCGGCCGCGCCGTTGAACTCGGCGCGCCCCAGGGTTCCGTCCTTGAACGTCGTGGCCGACGTCGCTCGGCGAGTGACGTCACGCGAGCGCCCCCCGTTGATCCGTCGCGCGGGTTGAGGGCCCGAGACTCCCCCCCCCTGGAGTCGTGGGGGGGCTCGCGGAATTCACCTCGTGGGTTTAGCTTCACGAGCCTCCCGGCGGGAGGGGGTAGGGGGCTACTGACGTGGTGGGGTGGAGTGGAACGATGCGAGCGGCTGGATACATTGGCCCCCCTCCTCCTCCACCACCACCTCCCGTTGTTGTTACGATGGAGCACGATTAACACGCCGCCGTGCAGGAAGTCCACGCTCGTGTTGCGAGGCACTCGCTCGCCATCGGTGTAACGGTGCTCAGCAGCCTTCTGTGAAATCGAGGCAGGCCGCGTTTTCCACTCGGAGGAGGAAACTCCCTGCGATGGATGTTCAGGCTGCTGCTGCTGCTGCTGACAGCTGAATGCAGCCGCAGCTTTTCGCTGGCGAGCAGCACACACAGGAAGCATTGAGCGGACAGGAGAGTTGGGGGGGTGGGGTGGTGGTGGGGGGTGGGGTGGTGGTGGTGGGGGTGATGGTGGTGACGGTGGTAGTGGTGGTGGTGGTGTGGGTGGTGGTGGGGGTGGTGGTGACGGTGGTGACGGTGGTGACGGTGGTGGGGGTGATTGTGGTGGTGGTAGTGGGGGGTGGCGGTGGGAACACATCAAAATTAAACAGCTAGATGGCGAATCGGTCAGAGGCGGAGCCAACTCCACTTTGAATCGAACATTTTCCTTTCCGTGGTCATTGTGCGCTCGACAAAAATTCTGGAATGTTCCAGACGATGGGGAAATCGAGACCGGCAAAATTTTTTGCGTTTTTATTTTTTTTCTACAAAGGGTGAGGAGAGGCGAGCGGGGGAATGCCGCGTCAAATTTCAGAAATGCGCTTAAAATTTTTTTTTTTACGTAGATAAAATTTCGCAAAAAAAGCACGCAAGCTCCTTGCTTTGCAGCACGAGCCATCAAAACCTGCACTCTTTGGTTCTATTCGGTAAAGTCACCACGTAGGTAAAAAAATAAAACAACAAAAATCACGACTTTTTGATTTAAAGCTTTCGTGACTGCAGTAATTCATATTGTTAGTTCTTTCGGTAAAGTCACCACGTTGAAGGGAAACAATAAAATAATAAAATATATATAAATATAAAAATTCTCACGACGTTTCGACCACAACACAAACGGTCGTGAGAATTTTTGTATTGTTTTATATATATTTTATTATTTTATTGTTTCCCTTCAACGTGACTTTTCCGAAAGAACTAAGATTATAAAAATCACGACGTTTCGGCCACAACACAAGCGGCCTTCATCAGGTGAAGGGACGAGACTGTCTGGTAGGACAGCGCTGGAGTGAAAGAGCCATGTTCAGATCACGGCCTTTAAGCTGTGTGAGAGGAAACAAAGCGCCTTGACAAAGGAATTAGCATAGAATTTAGCATTGAAATGGCTGAGTGATTAGCTTGTGACTGTTCACAGAAAAGGCTATGTTAAAGTTAAAGTATACACATCCGCAGAGGCACCCCTTGACAAAGGAATTAGCAAAGAATTTAGCATTGAAATAGCTGAGTTAAAGTATACACATCCGCAGAGGCACCCCGTGACAAAGGAATTAGCATAGAATTTAGCATTCAAATAGCTGAGTTAAAGTATACACATCTGCAGAGGCACCCCTTGACAAAGGAATTAGCATAGAATTTAGCATTGAAATAGCTGAGTTAAAGAATACACATCCGCAGAGGCATCCCTTGACAAAGGAATTAGCATAGAATTTAGCATTGAAATAGCTAAATTAAAGTATACACATCCGGAGAGGCACCCCTTGACAAAGGAATTAGCATAGAATTTAGCATTGGTTCTATTCGGTAAAGTCACCACGTAGGTAAAAAAAATGAAACAACAAAAATCACGATGTTTCGGCCACAACACAAGTGGCCTTCATCGGGTGAAGGGCCCGGGCTGTCTGGAGGACAGCGCTGGAGTGAAACACGGCCACGCTCAGACCGCGGACCTTTAAGCTGCGTGAGAGGGATATAAGGTGCCTCAACAAAGGAATCAGCATAAAAAAATTAGCATTTAATTGGCGGATTTAGCATGATGAAAGGTGTAGAGAGGGTGAACATGCGGGTGCACATGCACACGCATGTGCTGCGAAAGTTTGTGGTACCACTACTTGAACAATTGGCGGACTTAGCATCAAAACCTGTACGGCAACAGGCCCACGAAATGTCATCGAAAAGCGACGCTTTTTTTTGCCATAAAATTTGTGCAAAACTCCCCAACTCGACGTCAGTGGAATTTTGTTTCGGGTATGTCGAGATTAACCGATAAACTTCTACGTACAGTGAGGGAAAAAAAGTATTTGATCCCCTGCTGATTTTGTACGTTTGCCCACTGACAAAGAAATTATCAGTCTATAATTTTAACGGTAGGTTTATTTGAACAGTGAGAGACATAATAACAGCAAAATAATCCAGAAAAACGCACGTCAAAAATGTTATAAATTGATTTGCATTTTAATGAGGGAAATAGGTATTTGACCCCCTCTCAATCAGAAAGATTTCTGGCTCCCAGGTGTCTTTTATACAGGTAACGAGCTGAGATTAGGAGCACAACTCAAGGGAGTGCTCCTAACCTCAGCAGGTGTCTTTTATACAGGTAACGAGCTGAGATTAGGAGCACAACTCTTAAAGGGAGTGCTCCTAATCTCAGCTTGTTACCTGTATAAAAGACACCTGGTAACGAGCTGAGATTAAGAGCACAACTCTTAAAGGGAGTGCTCCTAATCTCAGCAGGTGTCTTTTATACAGGTAACGAGCTGAGATTAGGAGCACAACTCTTAAAGGGAGTGCTCCTAATCTCAGCAGGTGTCTTTTATACAGGTAACGAGCTGAGATTAGGAGCACAACTCTTAAAGGGGGGGGGGAAGGGGAGTGTCAAGACAATTGAACAATTTATTTCAATAAATACAAAATAATTATCCTCAGAATGTTGCCGGACGATCTAGTCGTAACGAATTTCCGCAAATGGTTGTTGTTATTTTACCTTCGACTACTGGGGATTAACACGACGCAGAAATGCCTCCGAGGTAAACAAAACTCACGATGATGATGTCTGACCTGCAATTAAGCGTCCCCATTAAAGACCACGATCATCATCATCGTCGTCGTCGGCATCATCATCATCATCATCGCAAATCGTTAACACCATCAACCATCTTATTCTTAGCTCTTTAGGTAAAAGTCACGTTGAGTGAGTGGTGAGTGGGTGGTGAGTGGGTGAGTGAGTGGGTGGTGAGTGGGTGGTGAGTGAGTGGGTGGTGAGTGGGTGGTGAGTGAGTGAGTGGGTGGTGAGTGGGTGGTGAGTGGGTGAGTGGGTGGTAAGTGAGTGGTGAGTGGGTGGTGAGTGGGTGGTGAGTGAGTGAGTGGGTGGTGAGTGAGTGGTGAGTAGGTGGTGAGTGAGTGGTGAGTGGGTGGTGAGTGGGTGATGAGTGGCGAGTGAGTGGTGAGTGGGTGGTGAGTGGGTGGTTAGTGAGTGGGTGGTGAGTGGGCGAGTGGGTGAGTGGGTGAGTGGGTGAGTGAGTAGGTGGTGAGTGAGTGGTGAGTGGGTGGTGAGTGAGTGAGTGAGTGGTGAGTGGGTGGTGTGTGAGTGAGTGGGTGGTGAGTGGGTGGTGAGTGGGTGGTGAGTGAGTGGTGAGTAGGTGGTGAGTGAGTGGGTGGTGAGTGAGTGGGTGGTGAGTGAGTGGGTGGTGAGTGAGTGGTGAGTAGGCGGTGAGTGGTGAGTGGGTGGTGAGTGGGTGAGTGGGTGCTGAGTGGTGAGTGAGTGGTGAGTGGGTGGTGAGTGAGTGGGTGGTGAGTGAGTGGGTGGTGAGTGAGTGAGTGGGTGAGTGAGTGGTGAGTGAGTGGGTGGTGAGTGGGTGGTGAGTGAGTGGTGAGTGGGGCGTGAGTGAGTGAGTGGTGAGTGGGTGGTGAGTGAGTGGGTGGTGAGTGGGTGATGAGTGAGTTGTGAGTAGGTGGTGAGTGAGTGGTGAGTGGGTGGTGAGTGGTGAGTGGGTGGTGAGTGAGTGGTGAGTGAGTGGTGAGTGGGTGGTGAGTGAGTGAGTGGGTGGTGAGTGGGTGGTGAGTGGGTGAGTGGGTAGTGAATGAGTGAGTGGTGAGTGGGTGGTGAGTGCGTGAGTGGGTGGTGAGTGGGTGGTGAGTGAGTGGTGAGTAGGTGGTGAGTGAGTGAGTGGGTGGTGAGTGAGTGAGTGGGTGGTGAATGAGTGAGTGGTGAGTGGGTGGTGAGTGAGTGAGTGGGTGGTGATTGGGTGGTGAGTGGGTGAGTAGGTGGTGAGTGAGTGGTGAGTGGGTGGTGAGTGAGTGAGTGAGTGGTGAGTGGGTGGTGAGTGAGTGGGTGGTGAGTGGGTGGTGAGTGGGTGAGTGGGTGGTGAATGAGTGAGTGGTGAGTGGGTGGTGAGTGAGTGAGTGGGTGGTGAGTGGGTGGTGAGTGGGTGGTGAGTGAGTGGTGAGTAGGTGGTGAGGGAGTGGTGAGTGGGTGGTGAGTGGGTGAGTGGGTGGTGAGTGGCGAGTGAGTGGTGAGTGGGTGGTGAGTGAGTGGATGGTGAGTGGGTGGTGAGTGGGTGAGTGAGTGAGTGGGTGAGTGGGTGGTGAGTGAGTGAGTGGTGAGTGAGTGAGTGGTGAGTGGGTGGTGAGTGGGTGAGTGGGTGGTGAATGAGTGGTGAGTGGGTGGTGAGTGAGTGAGTGGTGAGTAGGTGGTGAATGAGTGGTGAGTGGGTGGTGAGTGGGTGAGTGGATGGTGAGTGGCGAGTGAGTGGTGAGTGGGTGGTGAGTGAGTGGGTGTTGAGTGAGTGGGTGTTGAGTGAGTGGGTGGTGAGTGGGTGAGTGGGTGAGTGAGTGGGTGAGTGGGTGAGTGAGTGGTGAGTGAGTGGGTGGTGAGTGGGTGGTGAGTGAGTGAGTGGTGAGTGAGTGGTGCGTGAGTGAGTGAGTGGTGAGTGGGTGGTGAGTGAGTGGGTGGTGAGTGGGTGGTGAGTGAGTGAGTGGTGAGTGGGTGGTGAGTGAGTGCGTGGTGAGTGGGTGGTGAGTGAGTGGTGAGTGGGTGGTGAGTGAGTGCGTGGTGAGTGGGTGGTGAGTGGGTGGTGAGTGAGTGGTGAGTGGGTGGTGAGTGGGTGAGTGGGTGGTGAGTGAGTGGTGAGTGGGTGGTGAGTGAGTGAGTGGGTGGTGAGTGGGTGGTGAGTGAGTGGTGAGTGGGTGGTGAGTGAGTGAGTGGGTGGTGAGTGAGTGGTGAGTGGGTGGCGAGTGAGTGGTGAGTGGGTGGTGAGTGAGTGGGTGGTGAGTGGGTGGTGAGTGGGTGAGTGAGTGAGTGGGTGAGTGGGTGAGTGGGTGGTGAGTGAGTGAGTGGTGCGTGAGTGAGTGAGTGGTGAGTGGGTGGTGAGTGGGTGAGTGGGTGGTGAATGAGTGGTGAGTGGGTGGTGAGTGAGTGAGTGGGTGGTGAGTGGGTGGTGAGTGAGTGGTGAGTAGGTGGTGAGTGAGTGGTGAGTGGGTGGTGAGTGGGTGAGTGGGTGGTGAGTGGCGAGTGAGTGGTGAGTGGGTGGTGAGTGAGTGGGTGTTGAGTGAGTGGGTGTTGAGTGAGTGGGTGGTGAGTGGGTGAGTGAGTGAGTGGGTGAGTGGGTGAGTGAGTGGGTGGTGAGTGGGTGGTGAGTGAGTGCGTGGTGAGTGGGTGGTGAGTGAGTGGTGAGTGGGTGGTGAGTGAGTGCGTGGTGAGTGGGTGGTGAGTGAGTGGTGAGTAGGTGGTGAGTGAGTGGTGAGTGGGTGGTGAGTGGGTAGTGAGTGGGTGAGTGGGTGGTGAGTGAGTGGTGAGTGGGTGGTGAGTGAGTGGGTGGTGAGTGGGTGGTGAGTGAGTGGTGAGTGGGTGGTGAGTGAGTGAGTGGGTGGTGAGTGAGTGGTGAGTGGGTGGTGAGCCAGCCACACAGTCACTTTCACACACACAGTCAAACACACACACAGTCACACACAGTCACACACACACACAGTCACACACACAGTCACACACACACAGTCACACACACACAGTCTCACACACACAGTCACACACACAGTCACACACACAGTGGGGAGGGGGAGGTCAGCCCCCGTGCACCTAGCCTGGCACAGGGAGGTCAACACGTGGCAACTGGGTCTGCCCACGTGACCTCCTTGTGCACCTAGCCTGGCACGGGGCGGTCACCTTCTGTAACGGGAAGCCATCTTCCGTGATGGGTTTTCATTCCACCAATCAAAAGAGGGGATGGGGGGAGTGACGCGCCAACGCCGGCAGCCAATCGGTGGAGCGCCTCGCACCAGCAGGGGGCGTCTGAGGTCGCGGTGGTGTTGAGAGACGCTCGGACATCGCCAAGCAACAACAACTACTACTTTTATATCTACTGCTGCTACCTTGTGAGTATTACTACTGTTATTATCACTACTGCTACCCTGTGAGTATCACAATCACAACTAATACTACTTATATATCTACTGCTGCTACCTTGTGAGTATTACTACTGTTATTATCACTACTGCTACCCTGTGAGTGAGTAGTGAGTGGGTGGTGAGTGAGTGGGTGGTCAGTGGGTGGTGAGTGGTGAGTGGGTGGTGAGTGGGTGAGTGGGTGGTGAGTGGCGATTGAGTGGTGAGTGGGTGTTGAGTGAGTGGGTGACTGAGTGGGTGGTGAGTGGGTGAGTGGGTGGTGAGTGAGTGAGTGGGTGAGTGAGTGGGTGGTGAGTGGGTGAGTGGGTGAGTGAGTGAGTGGGTGAGTGGGTGAGTGAGTGGTGAGTGAGTGGGTGGTGAGTGGGTGGTGAGTGAGTGAGTGATGAGTGAGTGATGGTGAGTGGGTGGTGAGTGAGGGAGTGGTGAGTGGGTGGTGAGTGAGTGCGTGGTGAGTGGGTGGTAAGTGAGTGGTGAGTGGGTGGTGAGTGGGTGGTGAGTGGGTGAGTGGGTGGTGAGTGAGTGGTGAGTGGGTGGTGAGTGAGTGAGTGGGTGGTGAGTGGGTGGTGAGTGAGTGGTGAGTGGGTGGTGAGTGAGTGGTGAGTGAGTGGTGAGTGAGTGGGTGGCGAGTGAGTGGTGAGTGAGTGAGTGGGTGGTGAGTGGGTGGTGAGTGGTGAGTGAGTGAGTGAGTGGTAAGTGGGTGGTGAGTGAGTGAGTCAGTGGGTGGTGAGTGGGTGGTGAGTGAGTGGGTGGTGAGTGGGTGGTGAGTGGGTGAGTGGGTGGTGAGTGAGTGGTGAGTGGGTGAGTGGGTGGTGAGTGGCGAGTGAGTGGTGAGTGGGTGGTGAGTGAGTGGTGAGTGAGTGCGTGGTGAGTGGGTGGTGAGTGAGTGGTGAGTGGGTGGTGAGTGAGTGGTGAGTGGGTGGTGAGTGGGTGAGTGGGTGGTGAGTGAGTGGTGAGTGGGTGGTGAGTGAGTGAGTGGGTGGTGAGTGGGTGGTGAGTGAGTGGTGAGTGGGTGGTGAGTGAGTGGTGAGTGAGTGGTGAGTGGGTGGTGAGTGGGTGGTGAGTGGGTGAGTGGGTGGTGAGTGAGTGGTGAGTGGGTGGTGAGTGAGTGAGTGGGTGGTGAGTGGGTGGTGAGTGAGTGGTGAGTGGGTGGTGAGTGAGTGGTGAGTGGGTGATGAGTGAGTGGTGAGTGAGTGGGTGGCGAGTGAGTGGTGAGTGAGTGAGTGGGTGGTGAGTGGGTGGTGAGTGGTGAGTGAGTGAGTGAGTGGTAAGTGGGTGGTGAGTGAGTGAGTCAGTGGGTGGTGAGTGGGTGGTGAGTGAGTGGGTGGTGAGTGGGTGGTGAGTGGGTGAGTGGGTGGTGAGTGAGTGGTGAGTGGGTGAGTGGGTGGTGAGTGGCGAGTGAGTGGTGAGTGGGTGGTGAGTGAGTGGGTGGTGAGTGGCGAGGGAGGGTGGTGAGTGGGTGGTGGTGGTGGTGGGTGGTGAGGTGAGTGAGTGGCCGGTGGTGAGTGGGTGGTGAGTGAGTGAGTGTGTGGTGAGTGGGTGGTGAGTGAGTGAGTGGGTGGTGAGTGGGTGGTGAGTGGGTGAGTAGGTGGTGAGTGAGTGGTGAGTGGGTGGTGAGTGAGTGAGTGGTGAGTGGGAGGTGAGTGAGTGAGTGAGTGGGTGGTGAGTGGGTGGTGAGTGAGTGGTGAGTAGGTGGTGAGTGAGTGGTGAGTGGGTGGTGAGTGGGTGAGTGGGTGGTGAGTGGCGAGTGAGTGGTGAGTGGGTGGTGAGTGAGTGGGTGGTGAGTGAGTGGGTGGTGAGTGGGTGAGTGAGTGGGTGAGTGGGTGAGTGAGTTGTGAGTGAGTGGGTGGTGAGTGAGTGAGTGGTGAGTGAGTGGTGCGTGAGTGAGTGAGTGAGTGGTGAGTGGGTGGTGAGTGAGTGAGTGGGTGGTGAGTGGGTGGTGAGTGAGTGGTGAGTGAGTGCGTGGTGAGTGGGTGGTGAGTGAGTGGTGAGTGGGTGGTGAGGGAGTGGTGAGTGGGTGGTGAGTGGGTGAGTGGGTGGTGAGTGAGTGGTGAGTGGGTGGTGAGTGAGTGAGTGGGTGGTGAGTGGGTGGTGAGTGAGTGGTGAGTGGGTGGTGAGTGAGTGGTGAGTGGGTGGTGAGTGAGTTGTGAGTGAGTGGGTGGCGAGTGAGTGAGTGGTGAGTGAGTGGGTGGTGAGTGAGTGAGTGGGTGGTGAGTGGGTGGTGAGTGAGTGGTGAGTGGGTGGTGAGTGGGTGGTGAGTGGGTGAGTGGGTGGTGAGTGGCGAGTGAGTGGTGAGTGGGTGGTGAGTGGGTGGTGAGTGAGTGGGTGGTGAGTGGCGAGGGAGTGGTGAGTGGGTGGTGAGTGGGTGGTGAGTGGGTGAGTGGGTGGTGAGTGGGTGGTGAGTGAGTGAGTGGGTGGTGAGTGGGTGAGTAGGTGGTGAGTGAGTGGTGAGTGGGTGGTGAGTGAGTGGTGAGTGAGTGGTGCGTGAGTGAGTGGGTGAGTGGGTGGTGAGTGGCGAGTGAGTGGTGAGTGGGTGGTGAGTGAGTGGGTGGTGAGTGAGTGGGTGGTGAGTGAGTGGTGAGTGGGTGGTGAGTGGCAAGTGAGTGGTGAGTGGGTGGTGAGTGAGTGAGTGAGTGGGTGAGTGGGTGAGTGAGTGGTGAGTGGTGAGTGGGTGGTGAGTGGCGAGTGAGTGGTGAGTGGGTGGTGAGTGAGTGGGTGGTGAGTGAGTGAGTGGTGAGTGGGTGAGTGGGTGAGTGAGTGGTGAGTGAGTGGGTGGTGAGTGGGTGGTGAGTGAGTGAGTGGTGAGTGAGTGGTGCATGAGTGAGTGGTGAGTGGGTGGTGAGTGAGTGGGTGGTGAATGGGTGGTGAGTGAGTGAGTGGTGAGTGGGTGGTGAGTGAGTGCGTGGTGAGTGGGTGGTGAGTGAGTGGTGAGTGGGTGGTGAGTGGGTGGTGAGTGGGTAAGTGGGTGGTGAGTGAGTGGTTAGTGGGTGGTGAGTGAGTGGGTGGTGAGGGGGTGGTGAGTGAGTGGTGAGTGGGTGGTGAGTGAGTGGTGAGTGGGTGGTGAGTGAGTGAGTGGGTGGTGAGTGAGTGGGTGGTGAGTGAGTGTGTGGTGTGAGTGGGTGAGTGAGTGGTGAGTGGGTGGTGAGTGGCGAGTGAGTGGTGAGTGGGTGGTGAGTGAGTGAGTGGTGAGTGAGTGGGTGGTGAGTGGGTGGTGAGTGAGTGAGTGAGTGGTGAGTGAGTGGTGCGTGAGTGAGTGGGTGAGTGGGTGGTGAGTGGCGAGTGAGTGGTGAGTGGGTGGTGAGTGAGTGGGTGGTGAGTGAGTGGTGAGTGAGTGAGTGGGTGAGTGGGTGAGTGAGTGGTGAGTGGGTGGTGAGTGGCGAGTGAGTGGTGAGTGGGTGGTGAGTGAGTGGGTGGTGAGTGGGTGAGTGGGTGAGTGAGTGGTGAGTGGGTGGTGAGTGGCGAGTGGGTGGTGAGTGAGTGGGTGGTGAGTGAGTGAGTGGTGAGTGGGTGAGTGAGTGGTGAGTGAGTGGGTGGTGAGTGGGTGGTGAGTGAGTGAGTGAGTGGTGAGTGAGTGGTGCGTGAGTGAGTGGTGAGTGGGTGGTGAGTGAGTGAGTGGGTGGTGAGTGAGTGAGTGGTGAGTGGGTGGTGAGTGAGTGCGTGGTGAGTGGGTGGTGAGTGAGTGGTGAGTGGGTGGTGAGTGAGTGGTGAGTGGGTGGTGAGTGGGTAAGTGGGTGGTGAGTGAGTGGTTAGTGGGTGGTGAGTGAGTGAATGGGTGGTGAGGGGGTGGTGAGTGAGTGGTGAGTGGGTGGTGAGTGAGTGGTGAGTGGGTGGTGAGTGAGTGGTGAGTGAGTGGGTGGCGAGTGAGTGAGTGGTGAGTGAGTGGTGAGTGAGTGGGTGGTGAGTGAGTGAGTGGTGAGTGAGTGGTGAGTGAGTGGGTGGTGAGTGAGTGGCGAGTGAGTGAGTGGTGAGTGAGTGGTGAGTGGTGAGTGGGTGGTGAGTGAGTGGGTGGTGAGTGGGTGGTGAGTGGGTGGTGAGTGAGTGAGTGGGTGGTGAGTTGGTGGTGAGTGAGTGGTGAGTGGGTGGTGAGTGGCGAGTGGGTGGTGAGTGGGTGGTGAGTGGTGGTGAGTGAGTGAGTGGTGAGTGAGTGAGTGGTGAGTGGGTGGTGAGTGAGTGGTGAGCCAGCCACACAGTCACTTTCACACACACACAGTCACACACACAGTCACACACACAGTCACTATCACACACAAAGATAAAGACAAAGATCCCCCATATAGCCTTAACAGACTGTAGGGGCAAGTGCTGTTACCGAGCAGCACCTATGAAGGCCGGAACGGTACACGAGGGGGTGGGTGGCCAGCACCACGCCCGACCGCCTTTGTCTCCCTAGTGGCGATGTTTACACATCGAACCTTGTACTCATTTGAGGCTGAGTCGACCTAGGGGAGGCCCGGGACCGGTTCAGATAATCGTCACTGGTGTTGGCTGTGAGCGGGAATCGAACCCGGGTCGCCAGGTTCATAGCGCAGCGCGCTAACCGCTACACTATCGCTCCCCACACACAGTACACACACAGTCACACACACACAGTCACACACACACACAGTCACACACACACAGTCACACACACACACAGTCACACACACACACAGTCACACACACACACAGTCACACACACGCAGTCAGTCACTTTCACACACACACACAGTCACACACACACAGTCACACACACAGTCACACACACAGTCACACACACACAGTCACACACACACAGTCACACACACAGTCACACACACACACAGTCAGTCACTTTCACACACACACACAGTCTCACACACACACAGTCACACACACAGTCACACACAGTCACACACACACAGTCACACACACACAGTCACACACAGTCACACACACACAGTCACACACACAGTCACACACAGTCACACACACAGTCACACACACAGTCACACACACACAGTGGGGAGGGGGAGGTCAGCCCCCGTGCACCTAGCCTGGCACAGGGAGGTCAACACGTGACAACTGGGTCTGCCCACGTGACCTCCTCGTGCACCTAGCCTGGCACGGGGCGGTCACCTTCTGTAACAGGAAGCCATCTTCCGTGATGGGTTTTCATTCCACCAATCAAAAGAGGGGTTGGGGGGGGGGGTGACGCGGCAACGCCGGCAGCCAATCGGTGGAGCGCCTCGCGACAGGAGGGGGCGTCTGAGGTCGCCGTGGTGTTGAGAGACGCTCGGACATCGCCAAGCAACAACAACAACTACTACTTTTATATCTACTGCTGCTACCTTGTGAGTATTACTATCACAACTAATACTACTTATATATCTACTGTTGCTACCTTGTGAGTATTACTACTGTTATTATCACTACTGCTACCCTGTGAGTATCACCACAACAACAACAACTACTACTTATATATCTACTGCTGCTACCTTGTGAGTATTACTACTGTTATTATCACTACTGCTACCCTGTGAGTATCACAATCACAACTAATACTACTTATATATCTACTGCTGCTACCTTGTGAGTATTACTACTGTTATTATCACTACTGCTACCCTGTGAGTATCACAATCACAACTAATACTACTTATATATCTACTGCTGCTACCTTGTGAGTATTACTACTGTTATTATCACTACTGCTACCCTGTGAGTGAGTGGTGAGTGGGTGGTGAGTGAGTGAGTGGGTGGTGAGTGGGTGGTGAGTGAGTGGTGAGTAGGTGGCGAGTGAGTGGTGAGTGGGTGGTGAGTGAGTGGGTGAGTGAGTGGGTGGTGAGTGGGTGAGTGGGTGGTGAGTGAGTGAGTGGGTGGTGAGTGGGTGAGTGGGTGAGTGAGTAAGTGGGTGAGTGGGTGAGTGAGTGGTGAGTGAGTGGGTGGTGAGTGGGTGGTGAGTGGGTGGTGAATGAGTGAGTGGTGAGTGGGTGGTGAGTGAGTGAGTGGGTGGTGAGTGAGTGGGTGGTGAGTGGGTGTGTGAGTGAGTGGGTGAGTGAGTGGTGAGTGGGTGGTGAGTGAGTGGTGAGTGGGTGGTGAGTGAGTGAGTGGGTGGTGAGTGGGTGGTGAGTGGGTGGTGAATGAGTGAGTGGTGAGTGGGTGGTGAGTGAGTGAGTGGGTGGTGAGTGAGTGGGTGGTGAGTGGGTGTGTGAGTGAGTGGGTGAGTGAGTGGTGAGTGGGTGGTGAGTGGCGAGTGAGTGGTGAGTGGGTGGTGAGTGAGTGGGTGGTGAGTGAGTGAGTGGTGAGTGGGTGAGTGGGTGAGTGAGTGGTGAGTGAGTGGGTGGTGAGTGGGTGGTGAGTGAGTGAGTGAGTGGTGAGTGAGTGGTGCGTGAGTGAGTGGGTGAGTGGGTGGTGAGTGGCGAGTGAGTGGTGAGTGGGTGGTGAGTGAGTGGGTGGTGAGTGAGTGGGTGGTGAGTGAGTGGTGAGTGGGTGGTGAGTGGCAAGTGAGTGGTGAGTGGGTGGTGAGTGAGTGGGTGGTGAGTGAGTGGTGAGTGGGTGAGTGAGTGAGTGGGTGAGTGGGTGAGTGAGTGGTGAGTGGTGAGTGGGTGGTGAGTGGCGAGTGAGTGGTGACTGGGTGGTGAGTGAGTGGGTGGTGAGTGAGTGAGTGGTGAGTGGGTGAGTGGGTGAGTGAGTGGTGAGTGAGTGGGTGGTGAGTGGGTGGTGAGTGAGTGAGTGAGTGGTGAGTGAGTGGTGCGTGAGTGAGTGGTGAGTGGGTGGTGAGTGAGTGGGTGGTGAATGGGTGGTGAGTGAGTGAGTGGTGAGTGGGTGGTGAGTGAGTGCGTGGTGAGTGGGTGGTGAGTGAGTGGTGAGTGGGTGGTGAGTGAGTGGTGAGTGGGTGGTGAGTGGGTGGTGAGTGGGTAAGTGGGTGGTGAGTGAGTGGTTAGTGGGTGGTGAGTGAGTGAGTGGGTGGTGAGGGGGTGGTGAGTGAGTGGTGAGTGGGTGGTGAGTGAGTGGTGAGTGGGTGGTGAGTGAGTGAGTGGGTGGTGAGTGAGTGGGTGGTGAGTGAGTGTGTGAGTGAGTGGGTGAGTCAGTGGTGAGTGGGTGGTGAGTGGCGAGTGAGTGGTGAGTGGGTGGTGAGTGAGTGAGTGGTGAGTGAGTGGGTGGTGAGTGGGTGGTGAGTGAGTGAGTGAGTGGTGAGTGAGTGGTGCGTGAGTGAGTGGGTGAGTGGGTGGTGAGTGGCGAGTGAGTGGTGAGTGGGTGGTGAGTGAGTGGGTGGTGAGTGAGTGGTGAGTGAGTGAGTGGGTGAGTGGGTGAGTGAGTGGTGAGTGGGTGGTGAGTGGCGAGTGAGTGGTGAGTGGGTGGTGAGTGAGTGGGTGGTGAGTGAGTGGTGAGTGGGTGAGTGAGTGAGTGGGTGAGTGAGTGGTGAGTGGGTGGTGAGTGGCGAGTGAGTGGTGAGTGGGTGGTGAGTGAGTGGGTGGTGAGTGAGTGAGTGGTGAGTGGGTGAGTGGGTGAGTGAGTGGTGAGTGAGTGGGTGGTGAGTGGGTGGTGAGTGAGTGAGTGAGTGGTGAGTGAGTGAGTGGTGAGTGGGTGGTGAGTGAGTGAGTGGGTGGTGAGTGAGTGAGTGGTGAGTGGGTGGTGAGTGAGTGCGTGGTGAGTGGGTGGTGAGTGAGTGGTGAGTGGGTGGTGAGTGAGTGGTGAGTGGGTGGTGAGTGGGTAAGTGGGTGGTGAGTGAGTGGTTAGTGGGTGGTGAGTGAGTGAATGGGTGGTGAGGGGGTGGTGAGTGAGTGGTGAGTGGGTGGTGAGTGAGTGGTGAGTGGGTGGTGAGTGAGTGGTGAGTGAGTGGGTGGCGAGTGAGTGAGTGGTGAGTGAGTGGTGAGTGAGTGGGTGGTGAGTGAGTGAGTGGTGAGTGGGTGGCGAGTGAGTGAGTGGTGAGTGAGTGGTGAGTGAGTGGGTGGTGAGTGGTGAGTGAGTGGTGAGTGGGTGGTGAGTGAGTGGGTGGTGAGTGGGTGGTGAGTGGGTGGTGAGTGAGTGAGTGGGTGGTGAGTGGGTGGTGAGTTGGTGGTGAGTGAGTGGTGAGTGGGTGGTGAGTGGGCGAGTGGGTGGTGAGTGGGTGGTGAGTGGTGGTGAGTGAGTGAGTGGTGAGTGAGTGAGTGGTGAGTGGGTGGTGAGTGAGTGGTGAGCCAGCCACACAGTCACTTTCACACACACACAGTCACACACACACAGTCACACACACAGTCACACACAGTCACTATCACACACAAAGATGAAGACAAAGATCCCCCATATAGCCTTAACAGACTGTAGGGGCAAGTGCTGTTACCGAGCAGCACCTATGAAGGCCGGAACGGTACACGAGGGGGTGGGTGGCCAGCACCACGCCCGACCGCCTTTGTCTCCCTAGTGGCGATGTTTACACATCGAACCTTGTACTCATTTGAGGCTGAGTCGACCTAGGGGAGGCCCGGGACCGGTTCAGATAATCGTCACTGGTGTTGGCTGTGAGCGGGAATCGAACCCGGGTCGCCAGGTTCATAGCGCAGCGCGCTAACCGCTACACTATCGCTCCCCACACACAGTACACACACAGTCACACACACACAGTCACACACACACACAGTCACACACACACAGTCACACACACACACAGTCACACACACACACACAGTCACACACACACACACAGTCACACACACAGTCACACACACGCAGTCAGTCACTTTCACACACACACACACAGTCACACACAGTCACACACACAGTCACACACACACAGTCACACACACACAGTCACACACACAGTCACACACACACACAGTCAGTCACTTTCACACACACACACAGTCTCACACACACACAGTCACACACACAGTCACACACAGTCACACACTGTCACACACACACAGTCACACACAGTCACACACACACAGTCACACACACAGTCACACACAGTCACACACACAGTCACACACACAGTCACACACACACAGTGGGGAGGGGGAGGTCAGCCCCCGTGCACCTAGCCTGGCACAGGGAGGTCAACACGTGACAACTGGGTCTGCCCACGTGACCTCCTCGTGCACCTAGCCTGGCACGGGGCGGTCACCTTCTGTAACAGGAAGCCATCTTCCGTGATGGGTTTTCATTCCACCAATCAAAAGAGGGGTTGGGGGGGGGGGTGACGCGGCAACGCCGGCAGCCAATCGGTGGAGCGCCTCGCGACAGCAGGGGGCGTCTGAGGTCGCCGTGGTGTTGAGAGACGCTCGGACATCGCCAAGCAACAACAACAACTACTACTTTTATATCTACTGCTGCTACCTTGTGAGTATTACTATCACAACTAATACTACTTATATATCTACTGTTGCTACCTTGTGAGTATTACTACTGTTATTATCACTACTGCTACCCTGTGAGTATCACCACAACAACAACAACTACTACTTATATATCTACTGCTGCTACCTTGTGAGTATTACTACTGTTATTATCACTACTGCTACCCTGTGAGTATCACAATCACAACTAATACTAATACTACTTATATATCTACTGTGGCTGAGTGTCACTGTGAGTGTCACTGTGAGTGTCACTGTGGCTGAGTGTCACTGTGAGTGTCACTGTGAGTGTCACTGTGGCTGAGTGTCACTGTGAGTGTCACTGTGAGTGTCACTTTGAGTGTCACTGTGAGTGTTACTGTGAGTGTCACTGTAAGTGTCACTGTGAGTGTCACTGTGGCTGAGTGTCACTGTGAGTGTCACTGAGTGTCACTGTGGCTGTGTCACTGTGAGTGTCACTGTGAGTGTCACTGTGGCTGAGTGTCACTGTGAGTGTCACTGTGAGTGTCACTGTGGCTGAGTGTCACTGTGAGTGTCACTGTGAGTGTCACTGTGGCTGAGTGTCACTGTGAGTGTCACTGTGTCACTGTGGCTGAGTGTCACTGTGAGTGTCACTGTGAGTGTCACTTTGAGTGTCACTGTGAGTGTTACTGTGAGTGTCACTGTAAGTGTCACTGTGAGTGTCACTGTGGCTGAGTGTCACTGTGAGTGTCACTGTGTGTGTCACTGTGGCTGTGTCACTGTGAGTGTCACTGTGAGTGTCACTGTGGCTGAGTGTCACTGTGAGTGTCACTGAGTGTCACTGTGAGTGTCACTGTGAGTGTCACTGTGGCTGAGTGTCACTGTGAGTGTCACTGTGAGTGTCACTGTGGCTGAGTGTCACTGTGAGTGTCACTGTGAGTGTCACTGTGGCTGAGTGTCACTGTGAGTGTCACTGTGAGTGTCACTTTGAGTGTCACTGTGAGTGTTACTGTGAGTGTCACTGTAAGTGTCACTGTGAGTGTCACTGTGGCTGAGTGTCACTGTGAGTGTCACTGAGTGTCACTGTGGCTGTGTCACTGTGAGTGTCACTGTGAGTGTCACTGTGGCTGTGTCACTGTGAGTGTCACTGTGAGTGTCACTGTGGCTGAGTGTCACTGTGAGTGTCACTGTGAGTGTCACTGTGGCTGAGTGTCACTGTGAGTGTCACTGTGAGTGTCACTGTGGCTGAGTGTCACTGTGAGTGTCACTGTGGGTGAGTGTCACTTTGAGTGTCACTGTGAGTGTTACTGTGAGTGTCACTGTAAGTGTCACTGTGAGTGTCACTGTGGCTGAGTGTCACTGTGAGTGTCACTGAGTGTCACTGTGGCTGTGTCACTGTGAGTGTCACTGTGAGTGTCACTGTGGCTGAGTGTCACTGTGAGTGTCACTGTGAGTGTCACTGTGGCTGAGTGTCACTGTGAGTGTCACTGTGAGTGTCACTGTGAGTGTCACTGTGAGTG
The DNA here is from genome assembly GCF_048934315.1 of Petromyzon marinus. Taxonomy (NCBI): domain Eukaryota; kingdom Metazoa; phylum Chordata; class Hyperoartia; order Petromyzontiformes; family Petromyzontidae; genus Petromyzon; species Petromyzon marinus. Next base: position 730,196 of record NW_027423018.1, read on the forward strand.
TCACTTTGAGTGTCACTGTGAGTGTCACTTTGAGTGTCACTGTGAGTGTTACTGTGAGTGTCACTGTAAGTGTCACTGTGAGTGTCACTGTGGCTGAGTGTCACTGTGAGTGTCACTGAGTGTCACTGTGGCTGTGTCACTGTGAGTGTCACTGTGAGTGTCACTGTGGCTGTGTCACTGTGAGTGTCACTGTGAGTGTCACTGTGGCTGAGTGTCACTGTGAGTGTCACTGTGAGTGTCACTGTGGCTGAGTGTCACTGTGAGTGTCACTGTGAGTGTCACTGTGGCTGAGTGTCACTGTGAGTGTCACTGTGGGTGAGTGTCACTTTGAGTGTCACTGTGAGTGTTACTGTGAGTGTCACTGTAAGTGTCACTGTGAGTGTCACTGTGGCTGAGTGTCACTGTGAGTGTCACTGAGTGTCACTGTGGCTGTGTCACTGTGAGTGTCACTGTGAGTGTCACTGTGGCTGAGTGTCACTGTGAGTGTCACTGTGAGTGTCACTGTGGCTGAGTGTCACTGTGAGTGTCACTGTGAGTGTCACTGTGGCTGAGTGTCACTGTGAGTGTCACTGTGAGTGTCACTGTGGCTGAGTGTCACTGTGAGTGTCACTGTGAGTGTCACTTTGAGTGTCACTGTGAGTGTTACTGTGAGTGTCACTGTAAGTGTCACTGTGAGTGTCACTGTGGCTGAGTGTCACTGTGAGTGTCACTGTGTGTGTCACTGTGGCTGTGTCACTGTGAGTGTCACTGTGAGTGTCACTGTGAGTGTCACTGTGAGTCTCACTGTCACCCTGGTTGTCCACAGCTCCGTCTCCGGCAGGAGGAAGAGAACGATGACTCAGATCACGCCGTCTGCAGCGTGCCCACAGGTGTGGGGGTGTGTGTGTGGGGTGTGTGTGTGTGACCCTGTGTGTGTGTGTGACTGTGTGTGTGTGTGTGTGACCCTGTGTGTGTGTGGGGTGTGACACTACGTGTGTGTGTGGGGGGGTGTGTGGGGGTGTGTGACCCTGTGTGTGTGTGTGACCCTGTGTGTGTGTGACCCTGTGTGTGTGTGACCCTGTGTGTGTGTGGGGGTGTGTGCGTGTGTGTGACCCTGTGTGTATGTGGGGGTGTGTTTGTGACCCTGGGTGTGTGTGGGGGTGTGTGCGGGTGTGTGTGACACTACGTGTGTGTGACCCTGTGTGTGTGTGTGACCCTGTGTGTGTGTGTGACTGTGTGTGTGTGTGTGACCCTGTGTGTGTGTGACCCTGTGTGTGTGTGTGACTGTGTGTGTGTGTGTGACCCTGTGTGTGTGTGACCCTGTGTGTGTGTGTGACCCTGTGTGTGTGTGACTGTGTGTGTGTGTGTGACCCTGTGTGTGTGTGTGACCCTGTGCGTGTGTGTGACCCTGTGTGTGTGTGACCCTGTGTGTGTGTGACACTACGTGTGTGTGGGGGTGTGTGCGTGTGTGTGACCCTGTGTGTGTGTGACCCTGTGTGTGTGTGTGTGACCCTGTGTGTGTGTGACCCTGTGTGTGTGTGACACTACGTGTGTGTGGGGGTGTGTGCGTGTGTGTGTGACCCTGTGTGTATGTGGGGGTGTGTTTGTGACCCTGGGTGTGTGTGGGGGTGTGTGCGGGTGTGTGTGACACTACGTGTGTGTGACCCTGTGTGTGTGTGTGACCCTGTGTGTGTGTGTGACTGTGTGTGTGTGTGTGACCCTGTGTGTGTGTGACCCTGTGTGTGTGTGTGACTGTGTGTGTGTGTGTGACCCTGTGTGTGTGTGACCCTGTGTGTGTGTGTGACCCTGTGTGTGTGTGACTGTGTGTGTGTGTGTGTGACCCTGTGTGTGTGTGTGACCCTGTGCGTGTGTGTGACCCTGTGTGTGTGTGACCCTGTGTGTGTGTGACACTACGTGTGTGTGGGGGTGTGTGCGTGTGTGTGACCCTGTGTGTGTGTGACCCTGTGTGTGTGTGTGTGACCCTGTGTGTGTGTGACCCTGTGTGTGTGTGACACTACGTGTGTGTGGGGGTGTGTGCGTGTGTGTGTGACCCTGTGTGTATGTGGGGGTGTGTTTGTGACCCTGGGTGTGTGTGGGGGTGTGTGCGGGTGTGTGTGACACTACGTGTGTGTGACCCTGTGTGTGTGTGTGGGTGGTTGTCTGTGTGTGTGTGACCCTGTGTGTGTGTTTGTGACCCTGCGTGGGTGTGTGTGACTGTGTGTGTGACCCTGTGTGTGTGACCCTGTGTGTGTGTGACCCTGTGTGTGTGTGGGGGTGTGTGTGTGTGTGTGTGACCCTGCCTGGCACAAGCGTCGTGGTGACATCACCGCCACTTAGTGGCGAATGGCGGTTGTTGTTGTTGTTGACCCTGTGTGTGTGTGTCTGTTAGATATATTTTGTCACGTGATTTTGTGGTAATTTATTGAAGGTGGAGGGGTTACCAGCCCCTCGCACCCATCCAGAGCCCCCATTTAGCCGCTGTGGTAGCTACAAACACCTTGAGGGGAAAAGCCAATCGGAATTGGCCCTCCCCCCACAGCACTGTCCACGACAGCATTGCCCGTCCGGCACTACGAGGATGTAGGGGGTTGTCTCCTCGGCCACGGTCTTTCCCTCCCTTCTCTACGCTTGCGAAACGTGGACCCCCCTAACGGAACATCTTCGCCGGTTATAAACACTTAGGCTGGCCTGCCTACGATCCATCCTGGGTTTAACCTGGCTGGATTGTGTTAGGAGCTCACAAATCCTTTAAAAGATCTGGGCAAGGTCCCATCTGTGAGCTTCACCGGCAGGCAAGGCTGCGTTGGCTGGGTCATGTAGCCGCATGCCCAGCCACCGCATGCCCAAACAGCTTTTGTTCGGCCGGATCGAGGGGGCTAAATGGGCTCGGCACCTCCTGCCAGCGGGCGTTGGACACTTCACGTGGCCTCAAGGTGCACATAGCCTGGCACAAGCGTCGTGGTGACGTCACGTAGCCACGAAGTTACGTCGCCGCCACTTAGTGGCGAATGGCGGTTGTTGTGACCCTGTGGGTGTATGTGACTGTGTGTGTGTGGGGGTGTGTGGGTTGGTGCCTGTGTGTGTGACCCTGTGTGTGTGTGGGTTGGTGCCTGTGTGTGTGACCCTGTGTGTGTGTGTGGGTTGGTGCCTGTGTGTGTGACCCTGTGTGTGTGTGGGTGTGTGTGGGTTGGTGCCTGTGTGTGTGACCCTGTGTGTGTGTCTGTGTCTGTGTGGGGGCGTGTGTGACCCACCACGGTGGTGGTGGTGGTCGGGGTGGTGGTGGTGGTGATGGTGACGATAGTGGCGATGGTGGTGATGATATCGGTGGTGGCGATGCCGATGGTGGTGACGGTGGTGGCGATGGTGGTGGCGATGGCGGTAGTGGTCACACTGAGGAGCGCTGGGCACCAGCCCTCGTCTCTCTGCCTCCCACAGGTCCACTGCCGCCACTGTACGGGGGAGGCCGAGACGCCTGCACGTGGAAGAGGAGCTGGCGCCGGTGATGGTGGTGATGGTGGAAGTGGTGGTGGTGGTGGTGATGGTGGTGGTGGTGGTGGAAGTGGTGGTAGTGGTGGTGATGGTGGTAGTGGTGGTGGTGATGGTGGTGTTGGTGGTGGTGATGGTAGTAGTGGTGGTGCTGGTGGTAGTTGTGGTGCTGGTGGTGATGGTGGTGCTGGTGGTGGTGCTGGTGGTGATGGTGGTGGTGATGGTGGTGGTGGTGGTGATGGTGGTGGTGGTGGTGGAAGTGGTGGTAGTGGTGGTGATGGTGGTAGTGGTGGTGGTGATGGTGGTGTTGGTGGTGGTGGTAGTGGTGGTGCTGGTGGTGGTGCTGGTGGTGATGGTGGGGGTGATGGTGGTGATGGTGGTGGTGCTGGTGGTGGTGCTGGTGGTGATGGTGGTGGTGGTGATGATGGTGGGGGTGATGGTGGTGATGGTGGTAGTGATGGTGTTGCTGGTGAGAAAATGGAGGAGGAGGAGGAGGAGGAAGAGGATGAGGGTGAGGAGGAAGAGGTGAGGGTCAGGACGCACACACTCACCCACGTGTGTGTGTGTAGGTGTGTGAGTGTGTAGGTGTGTGAGTGTGTAGGTGTGTGTGTGTGTAGGTGTTTGTGTGTAGGTGTGTGAGTGTGTAGGTGTTTGTGTGTGTGTGGTGTGTAGGTGTTTGTGTGTATGTGTGTGTGTGTGGTGTGGTTTAACTCGTGGTTTCGTGGACCCCCCTAATGGAACATCTTCGCCGGTTAGAAACATTTAGGCTGGCCTGCCTACGATCCATCCTGGGTTTAACCAGACTGGATTGTGTGAGGAGCTCACAAATCCTTGAAAGATCTGGACAAAGTCCCATCGGTGAGCTCCTCCGGCGGGCAAGGCTGCGATTGCTGGGTCATGTAAGCCCGCATGCCCAGCCAACGCATGCCGAAACAGCTTTTGTTCGGCTGGATTGAGGGGGCTAAGCGGGCGCGGCTCGGGCTAGAGAAGAGATGGAGTGATGTAGTACAGGAGGACGTGGAGCTGAGTGGACTTGCCGATGACTGGTACCAGCGGTGTCAAGATCGGCCTCTGTGGAGGAGGCTCGTGAAGGATGCTACTGGGCAGTTGGAGGTAGTCGCCCTCCAACAACAACGGAGGGCGGAGGAGCGACGCTCACAACAACGAGCGGAGTGCCGGGTGGCTAAAGCACAGCAGGTTGGCACAGTAGGGGGCACAGGTGGTGCATCAGCCAGTCATCTCAGTCAGTTGACCTGTGGCACCTGGGTCTGCCCCGTGACCTCCTGCCAGTGGGCATTCGCCACTTCACGTGGCCTCAGGGTGCACATAGCTTGGCACAAGCGTCGTGGTCATGTCACCACCACTTAGTGGCGAATGGCGGTTGTTGTTGTGTGGTGTGGGAAGCTGTAAGCCCCAGGCTACTTTGGGCTCGCCTTCCCATCAACCAGAGGCGAGGAGTGGTGGTCGTGGTTACTTAAGCCCCCACCGAAGACGGACATCTTTTGGGAGGATGCAGGCAAGGTCGATGAGTCAGATGCCTTCTATGACCTCCTGTAACAGGTGCTGGCTAAAGTGGCCCCTCGGGATAGAGTCGTCTTGTTTGGTGACTTCAATGCCCGAGTTGGTCATGATGCTGGCAACTGGTCTGGGGTGATTGGAAGGCATGGGCCAGATCAGCTCAATAACAACGGTAGGAGGCTGCTATTTTTGTGGAGCCCATGGGCTTGTAATTACCAACACGCTGTTCCGGCATCGGCGCATCCACACAACATCATGGATGCATGCCGGGTCCAAGCAAGAACATCTGCTGGACTACATAGTGACAGAACAGCGGATGCGGGCCGATGTCCTTCATGCCAGGACCTACCGTGGAGCTGATCTGCCGACTGACCATCGACTTGTCATCTGTAAGATGCGCCTGCCATTCTTCCACTCCGGTGGTGGGTGTACACCCAGGACCCCATTTCAACCTAAGGCGGCCTGGTCTCAACTAGTTGATGAAAGTTGCAAGCGAGAATTTCATCATCGCTTGCGGCTGGGGTTGGCATCGTCCCTCACTCCTCCAGATGTCGAGGGTAAATGGGCGAGGTTTAGGACTGTGACTCATGCAGCTGCAATGGCTGCTTTGGGTACGCGGTCCACACCTCCTCAGAGACCCTGGCTGACAGAGGACAAGTTCAGGCTGGCTGAGAAAAAGCGACAGGCCCACTCTCATTGTCTACAGCATTCCACGTCAGAGAATGAGGAGGCTGGCCGCAGCCTTCTCTCGGAGGTTCGGAGAACTGTGAGGCGCTGCAAGGATGGGTGGTGCTCGTGGGTTTTTGAGGCGATGGAATCTGCCTCAATGGCCCGTGATCACAAATCGCTCTTTAATTCCATCAAAAAGTAACCTGCAGCGGCACACCTATTACCATCATTAGGGGAAAAAAACGGTGATCCAATCTCCAACCCCCAGGAACAGGTTTTCAGATTTGCTGAGCATTTCTGTGAGGTCCTGGGGAAGGTGAAATCCCTCGGCCTGGAAAACATCATGGGACAAAGTGGGGATGACCCTGCTGAGGCTGAGGTGCCGCAAATATTGGAAGCAGAAGTCACCCCCTGTGAGTGGCTGGCTGAGGTGCCATCTGTTGAGGAAGTACTGAAGGCGATCCAGAGCCTGAGACCAGGAAAGGCACCGGGCAGAGATGATCTCCCAAGCGAAATGCTGAGGGATGGTGGCATTTGTGCATAGACTGCCCTACATGACATCATAACAACAGTCTGGACCACTGGATGGGTTCTGCAGGATTTGAAGGATGCCCTGGTGGTCCCCCACTTTGTAGTAAGGGGACCGCACAGACTGTAACAACGACAGGGGCATATCACTCCTCAGTGTGCCTGGAAAGGTCCTGACAAGAATTATTTAACATCGCTTTGCCAGGCACGCTGAGGAGAGGCTTGCAGAGCTCCAATGTGGTTTTAGGAAAGGGCGTTGCTGCACAGATGCCATATTTTCTTTCCGTCTGCTAAAGCAGAGGTGTAGGGAATTCCAGCAAGACCTACATCTCTGCTTTATTGACCTGGTCAAGGCCTATGATACCATCAGTAGGCCTGGCTCTGGGTTGGTCTTCGTGCTTTTGGAGTCCCTGACCCGCTGCTCACGATCATTAAGGACCTTCAAGATAGTGAGCGGGCCTGGGTAAATTTACGTGGCCGGGAGTCGGATCCATTCCCTGCTCACTTTGGGGTGCGAGAGGGATGTCATTTGGCTTCGACATTATTTAACATCTATTTCGACCACATAATTCGCGAAGCCTTCAATAGCTATACCGGAGGAATTTTCATCTGGTACAGATACAATGGGAGGCTGATCGATGCCCGGGTGGCTCCCTATTGCTCAACCATGTTATGTATGCCGATGATCTGGTAATTACTGCTTACTCAGCGGAGGAGTTGGAGGCGCTGCTGCTGAAACTGGAGCTTGCCACTAAGAGGTGAGGACTTACCATCAGCCCCACTAAAACTATGCACCTGCCAGGGTATTTTGTACCATCGGGCACTCAACCCCCACAACCCAATTGGTGATAGGGCAGTTGTGGAGAGAGTGGAGAGTTTCCCATACCCGACCAGTGTGCTCATGACCGGCTCCGGTTAAACAGCAGCGGTCTCCAAATCAGTTGAGCGGCATTATCTTTTAATAGGTTGCGTAACGCTGTGTGGAAGCTACCTGGTCTGTCGCTCCGCACGAAGCTTCGGGTCTTCTCAGCCACGGTCATTCTCTCCCTTCTCTATGCTTGCGAAACGTGGTCCCCCCTAATGGAACATCTTTGCCAGTTAGAAACATTTAGACTGGCCTGCCTATGATCCATCCTGGGTTTAACTAGGCTGGGTTGTGTGAGGAGCTCACTTATCCTTGAAATTTCTGGACAAAGCCCCATCGGTGAGCTCCTCCGGTAGGCAAGGCTGCGTTGGCTGGGTCATGTAGCCTGCATGCACAGCCACCGCATGCCCAAACAGCTTTTGTTTGTCCGGTTCGAGGGGGCTAACCGGGCGATGCACGGGCTAGAGAAGAGATTGATTGATGTGGTACAGGAGGATGATGAGCTCCAACAACAACGCTCACAACAAAGCGGAGCGCTGGGTTGGCTAAAGCACAGCAAGTTGGCACAGTAGGGGGCACAGGTGGTGCATCAGCCAGTCATCTCAGTCAGTCGACCCGTGGCACCTGGGTCTGCCCTGTGACTTCCTGTCAGCGGGCGTTCGACACTTCACGTGGCTTCAACGTGCACATAGCCTGGCACAAGCGTCGTGGTGATGTCACCGCCACTTAATGTTGTTGTTGAGTTGTAGGTGTGCAGATGTTTGTGTCTATGTGTGTGTGAGTGTATAGGTGTTTGTGTGTGAGTGTGTATGGGTCTCGGCAAGTGTGTCGATGAGTGTGTCAGTGAGTGAGTGAGTGTGTGTGTCGGCAAGTGTGTCGATGAGTGTGTCAGTGAGTGAGTGTGTGTGTGGGCACGTGTGGCGATGAGTGTGTCAGTGAGTGAGTGAGTGTGTGTGTGGGCAAGTGTGTCAGTGAGTGAGTGTGTGTGTGGGGCAAGTGTGTCGATGAGTGTGTCAGTGAGTGAGTGAGTGTGCGTGTGTGTCGGCAAGTGTGTCGATGAGTGTGTCAGTGAGTGAGTGAGTGTGCGTGTGTGTCGGCAAGTGTGTCGATGAGTGTGTCAGTGAGTGAGTGAGTGTGTGTGTCGGCAAGTGTGTCGATGAGTGTGTCAGTGAGTGAGTGAGTGTGTGTGTGGGCGGGTGTTTGTGTGAGTCTCTGTGTCAGTCTATGGGTGTTTATGTGAGTCTATGGGTGTTTGTGTGAGTCTCTGTGTGAGTCTGTGGGTCTCTGTGTGAGTCTATGGGTGTTGGTGTGAGTCTATGGGTGTTTGTGTGAGTCTCTGTGTGAGTCTGTGGGTCTCTGTGTGAGTCTATGGGTGTTTGTGTGAGTCTATGGGTGTCTGTGTGAGTCTCTGTGTGAGTCTATGGGTGTTTGTGTGAGTCTCTGTGTGAGTCTATGGGTGTTTGTGTGAGTCTATGGGTGTTTGTGTGAGTCTCTGTGTGAGTCTGTGGGTCTCTGTGTGAGTCTATGGGTGTTTGTGTGAGTCTCTGTGTGAGTCTATGAGTGTTTGTGTGTCTATGGGTGTTTGTGTGAGTCTATGGGTGTCTGTGTGAGTCTCTGTGTGAGTCTCTGTGTGAGTCTCTGGGTGAGTCGATGGGCCTCCGTAGCAGGTGAGGTAGACAACATATTCTAGCCACTGTCTCATTGTCACCTCTCCTCCGCCCCCCTTCCCAGGTGCTGCGTGGCAACCACAGCCTTGGTGAGTAGCACCGTAACTATACACTACACTATACACTACACTATACACTACACTATACACTACACTATACACTACACTACTATACACTACACTATACACGACACTATACACTACACTATACACTACACTATACACTATATACTACACTACACACTACACTATACACTACACTATATACTACACTACACACTACACTATACACTACACTATACACTACTATACACTACACTATACACTACACTATACACTACACTATACACTACACTATACACTACACTATACACTACTATACACTACACTATACACTACTATACACTACACTATACACTACTACACTATACACTATACACTACACTATACACTACACTATACACTACATTACACTATACACTACACTATACACTACTACAATACACTCTACACTACTATACACTACACTATACACTACACTATACACTACTACACTACACTATACACTACACTATACACTACACTATACACTACACTATACACTACTACATTATACACTACACTCTACACTACACTATACATTACACTACACTATACACTACACTATACACTACACTATACACTACTACACTACACTATACACTACACTCTACACTACTATATACTACACTATACACTACGCTATACACTACTACACTATACACTACACTATACACTACTACACTACATATACACTACACTATACACTACACTATACACTACTACACTATACACTACACTATACATTACACTATACATTACACTATACACTACACTATACACTACACTATACACTACTACACTACACTATACACTACACTATACACTACTATATACTACACTATACACTACACTATACACTACACTCTACACTATACACTACACTATACATTACACTACACTATACACTACACTATACACTACTACACTATACACTACACTATACACTACTACACTACACTGTCTAACTGGAGGTGTTGTGTCTGACCCCCACCCGTGTCTAACTGGAGGTGTTGTGTCTGCCCACCAACCCCCGTGTCTAACTGGAGGTGTTGTGTCTGACCCCCCTGTGTCTAACTGGAGGTGTTGTGTCTGACTCCCACCCCCCGTGTCTAACTGGTGGTGTTGTGTCTGACCCCCCTCCGTGTCTAACTGGAGGTGTTGTGTCTGACCACCAACCCCCGTGTCTAACTGGAGGTGTTGTGTCTGACCCCCCTGTGTCTAACTGGAGGTGTTGTGTCTGACTCCCACCCCCCGTGTCTAACTGGAGGTGTTGTGTCTGACCCCACCCCCCGTGTCTAACTGGAGGTGTTGTGTCTGACCCCGTGTCTAACTGGTGGTGTTGTGTTTGACCCCCCCCGTGTCTAACTGGAGGTGTTGTGTCTGACCCTACCCCCGTGTCTAACTGAAGGTGTTGTGTCTGACCACCAACCCCCGTGTCTAACTGGAGGTGTTGTGTCTGACCCCCACCCCCCCCCCTGTCTAACTGGAGGTGTTGTGTCTGACTCCCACCCCCCGTGTCTAACTGGAGGTATTGTGTCTGACTCCCACCCTCCGTGTCTAACTGGAGGTGTTGTGTCTGACTCCCACCCCCTGTGTCTAACTGGAGGTGTTGTGTCTGCCCCCACCCCCCGTGTCTAACTGGTGGTGTTGTGTCTGAACCCACCACCCGTGTCTAACTGGAGGTGTTGTGTCTGACCCCCCGTGTCTAACTGGTGGTGTTGTGTCTGACCCCCACCCCCCATGTCTAACTGGAGGTGTTGCGTCTGACCCACCCCCCGTGTCTAACTGGAGGTGTTGTGTCTGACCACCAACCCCCGTGTCTAACTGGAGGTGTTGTGTCTGACCCCCTCGTGTCTAACTGGAGGTGTTGTGTCTGCCCCCCCGTGTCTAACTGGAGGTGTTGTGTCTGACTCCCACCCCCCGTGTCTAACTGAAGACACCCAGAGGCTGCGTCTGATGCTGTCTTTGCCACAGCCAAGTACCAGCGGTGGTAACCACAGCGGCAACGAGGTGAAGACGGCCTAGCCCTGTGTCTGTGTGTCTGTGTGTGTGTGTGTCTGTGTGTGTGTCTGTCTGTGTGTCTGTGTGTGTGTGTGTCTGTCTGTGTGTCTGTGTATCTGTGTGTGTGTGTCTGTGTGTGTGTGTCTGTGTGTGTGTGTGTGTCTGTGTGTGTCTGTGTATGTCTGTGTGTGTGTCTGTGTGTGTCTGTGTGTGTGTGTCTGTGTGTGTGTGTCTGTGTGTGTGTCTGTGTGTGTGTCTATGTGTGTGTGTGTCTGTGTGTGTGTGTCTGTGTGTATGTCTGTGTGTGTGTGTCTGTGTGTGTGTCTGTGTGTGTGTCTGTGTGTGTGTCTATGTGTGTGTGTCTGTGTGTGTGTGTCTGTGTGTGTGTCTGTGTGTGTGTGTCTGTGTGTGTGTGTCTGTGTGTGTGTCTGTCTGTGTCTGTGTGTGTCTGTGTATGTGTGTCTGTGTGTGTCTGTGTGTGTGTGTCTGTGTGTCTGTGTGTGTGTCTGTGTGTGTGTGTCTGTGTGTCTGTGTGTGTGTGTCTGTGTGTGTCTGTGTGTGTGATCCCAAGTTCGATTCCCGCTCGCTCACAGCCATCAACACCATCAGTGACAGCCATTTTTAGAATCGGTCCTGGGCCTCCCCTAGGTCGACTCAGCCTCAAATGAGTACCTGGTGCGATGTGTAGTCAACATCGCTAGCACTGGGGAGACAAAGGCGGCCGGGCGTGGTGCTGGCCACCCACCCCCTCGTGTGCCATTCCGGCCTTCATAGGTGCTGCTCGCTAACAGCACTTGCCCCTACAGCCTGTTCCAGGCTACACGGGGGATCTGTGTCTTTATATGTACGTACATACGTACCGCTGGTGACGATGGTCACGGTGGTGATCACGATGGTGATGATGATGACGATGATGATGGTGATAGTGGTGGTGATGATGATGATGGTGGTGATGATGATGACGATAATGACGATGATGATAATGATGACGATAATGGTGGTGATGATGATGATGACGAAGATGATGACGATGATGATAATGATGACGATGATAATGGTGGTGATGATGATAATGGTGGTGATGATGCCGATGATAATGGTGGTGATGATGATGACGATAATGGTGATGATGACGATGATGATGATGGTGGTGGTGATGATGATGACGACGATGATGACGATGATGATAATGATGACGATGATAATGGTGGTGATGATGATGGTGATAATGGTGGTGATGATGACGATGATGATGATGGTGGTGATGATGATGACGATAATGGTGATGATGACGATGATGATGATGGTGGTGATGATGATGACGAAGATGATGACGATGATGATAATGATGACGATAATGGTGGTGATGATGATGGTGATAATGGTGGTGATGATGACGATGATGATGATGGTGGTGATGATGATGACGATAATGACGATGATAATGATGACGATGATAATGGTGGTGATGATGATGAAGATGATGACGATGATGATAATGATGACGATGATAATGGTGGTGATGATGATGACGAAGATGATAATGATGACGATGATAATGGTGGTGATGATGGTGATAATGGTGGTGATGATGCCGATGATAATGGTGGTGATGATGATGACGATAATGGTGATGATGACGATGATGATGATGGTGGTGATGATGATGACGAAGATGATGACGATGATGATAATGATGACGATGATAATGGTGGTGATGATGATGGTGATAATGGTGGTGATGATGACGATGATGGTGGTGGTGATGATGATGACGATAATGACGATGATAATGATGACGATGATAATGGTGGTGATGATGATGACGAAGATGATGACGATGATGATAATGATGACGATGATAATGGTGGTGATGATGATGTTGATAAAGGTGGTGATGATGACGATGATAATGGCAGTGATGATGATGACGAAGATGATGATGATAATGGTGATGATAATGACGATGATGATGATGACGATGGTGATGCTGGTGATGGTTTTGATGTTTCTTTAGGATTATCTGCGTGACGATCCTGTGTACCAGCTCAGTGTTGAGGAAACAAGAAGACTCGCCACACACAGATACTCAGCCAGCCTCGACCAGACGTCAACACAGTACTCATTACTCTCATCGTCATCACAATCAACATCATCGTCGTTATCATCACCATCATCATGTCCATCATGATCATCATGATCATCATCGTCACACACTCACACACACACTCTCATACTCACACACTCAAACTCACACACACACACATACTCACATACTCACGCACTCACTCTCATACTCACACAGTCACTCACATACACACTCAATTAAACACACTCACTCATACTCACATACTCACACAATTAAACACACACTCACACACACACTCTCATACTCACACAGTCACTCACATACTCACACACTCATATACTCACACTTACATACTCACACACTCACACACACATACTCACACACTCACATACACACACTCATACACACTCACACACACTCACACACACTCACATACTCACACACTCACACACACCCACACACTCACACACACACATACACACACATACACACTCACACATGCACACACATACACACACATACACACACACACATACACACACATACACACATACACTCACATACACACACATACACTCACACACACATACACACACACATACACACTCACACTCACATACACACACACTACACACATACACACACACATACACACACACATACACTCACACACACATACACACACACTCACACACATACACACATACACACACATACACACAAACACACACACATACACACATACACACACTCACACATTCATTTCCCCCCCCCTCTCGCCCCCCAGCTGCATCATTTGCCTGGAGGTGCTTGTGGATGGAGCCGTGATGTGCAGGCTGCCCTGCCAGCATGCACACTTCCACGCAGCCTGCATCCACACCTGGCTACAGGTGATGCCCACCAGCTCGTGGTGGTGGTGACGATGTTGATGATGTTGATGATGCTGGTGATGATGATGTTGTTGTTGTTGGTGATGCTGGTGATGCTGGTGATGATGATGATGCTGGTGATGATGATGATGCTGGTGATGATGATGTTGTTGTTGGTGATGCTGGTGATGCTGGTGATGATGATGTTGTTGTTGATGATGCTGGTGATGATGATGTTGTTGTTGTTGGTGATGCTGGTGATGATGATGTTGTTGTTGTTGGTGATGCTGGTGATGCTGGTGATGGTGATGTTGTTGGTGATGCTGGTGATGATGATGATGTTGTTGTTGATGATGCTGGTGATGATGATGTTGTTGTTGATGCTGGTGATGATGATGTTGTTGATGATGCTGGTGATGATGATGTTGTTGATGATGCTGGTGATGCTGGTGATGATGATGTTGTTGTTGATGATGCTGGTGATGATGATGTTGTTATTGATGATGCTGGTGATGATGTTGTTAATGATGCTGGTGATGATGATGTTGTTGTTGATGATGCTGGTGATGATGTTGTTGTTGATGATGTTGTTGTTGATGATGCTGGTGATGCTGGTGATGATGATGTTGTTGTTGGTGATGATGATGTTGTTGTTGATGATGCTGGTGATGATGATGTTGTTGTTGATGATGCTGGTGATGATGATGATGATGTTGTTGATGATGCTGGTGATGCTGGTGATGATTATGATGTTGTTGTTGATGCTGGTGATGGTGATGTTGATGATGCTGGTGATGATGATGATGCTGGTGATGATGATGTTGTTGTTGATGATGATGCTGGTGATGCTGGTGATGATGTTGTTGATGATGCTGGTGATGCTGGTGATGATGATGTTGTTGTTGATGATGCTGGTGATGATGATGTTGTTGTTGATGCTGGTGATGATGATGATGTTGTTGATGATGCTGGTGATGATGATGTTGTTGTTGGTGATGCTGGTGATGATGATGTTGTTGTTGGTGATGCTGGTGATGATGATGTTGTTGTTGATGATGCTGGTGATGATGATGTTGTTGGTGATGCTGGTGATGATGATGTTGTTGTTGTTGGTGATGCTGGTGATGATGTTGTTGATGATGCTGGTGATGATGATGATGATGTTGTTGATGATGCTGGTGATGATGATGTTGTTGTTGGTGATGCTGGTGATGATGATGTTGTTGTTGGTGATGCTGGTGATGATGATGTTGTTGTTGGTGATGCTGGTGATGATGTTGTTGTTGGTGATACTGGTGATGATGATGTTGTTGTTGATGATGCTGGTGATGATGATGTTGATGTTGGTGATGCTGGTGATGATGATGTTGTTGTTGATGATGCTGGTGATGCTGGTGATGATGATGTTTGTTGTTGTTGATGCTGGTGATGATGATGTTGTTGTTGATGATGCTGGTGATGATGATGTTGTTGTTGTTGATGATGCTGGTGATGATGATGTTGTTGTTGATGATGCTGGTGATGATGATGTTGTTGTTGATGATGCTGGTGATGATGATGTTGTTGATGATGCTGGTGATGATGATGTTGTTGTTGTTGATGCTGGTGATGCTGGTGATGATGATGTTGTTGTTGATGATGCTGGTGATGATGATGTTGTTGTTGTTGATGCTGGTGATGATGATGTTGTTGTTGATGATGCTGGTGATGATGATGTTGTTGTTGATGATGCTGGTGATGTTGTTGTTGGTGATGTTGATGATGCTGGTGATGATGATGTTGTTGTTGGTGATGCTGGTGATGATGATGTTGTTGTTGATGATGCTGGTGATGATGATGTTGTTGTTGTTGATGCTGGTGATGCTGGTGATGATGATGTTGTTGTTGATGATGCTGGTGATGATGATGTTGTTGATGATGCTGGTGATGCTGGTGATGATGATGTTGTTGTTGATGATGCTGGTGATGATGATGTTGTTGTTGATGATGCTGGTGATGATGTTGTTGATGATGCTGGTGATGATGATGTTGTTGTTGATGATGCTGGTGATGATGTTGTTGTTGATGATGCTGGTGATGCTGGTGATGATGATGTTGTTGTTGGTGATGCTGGTGATGATGATGTTGTTGTTGATGATGCTGGTGATGATGATGTTGATGATGCTGGTGATGATGATGTTGTTGTTGTTGGTGATGCTGGTGATGATGTTGTTGTTGATAATGCTGGTGATGATGATGTTGTTGATGATGCTGGTGATGATGATGATGTTGTTGTTGGTGATGCTGGTGATGATGATGTTGTTGTTGGTGATGCTGGTGATGATGATGTTGTTGTTGGTGATGCTGGTGATGATGTTGTTGTTGGTGATACTGGTGATGATGATGTTGTTGTTGATGATGCTGGTGATGATGATGTTGGTGATGCTGGTGATGATGATGTTGTTGTTGATGATGCTGGTGATGCTGGTGATGATGATGTTGTTGATGCTGGTGATGATGATGTTGTTGTTGATGATGCTGGTGATGATGTTGTTGTTGTTGATGATGCTGGTGATGATGATGTTGTTGTTGATGATGCTGGTGATGGTGATGTTGTTGTTGATGATGCTGGTGATGATGATGTTGTTGTTGTTGATGCTGGTGATGCTGGTGATGATGATGTTGTTGTTGATGATGCTGGTGATGATGATGTTGTTGTTGTTGATGCTGGTGATGCTGGTGATGATGATGTTGTTGTTGATGATGCTGGTGATGATGATGTTGTTGTTGATGATGCTGGTGATGATGATGTTGTTGTTGGTGATGTTGATGATGCTGGTGATGATGATGTTGTTGTTGGTGATGCTGGTGATGATGATGTTGTTGTTGATGATGCTGGTGATGATGATGTTGTTGTTGTTGATGCTGGTGATGCTGGTGATGATGATGTTGTTGTTGGTGATGCTGGTGATGATGATGTTGTTGATGATGCTGGTGATGATGATGTTGTTGTTGTTGGTGATGTTGATGATGCTGGTGATGATGATGTTGTTTTTGGTGATGCTGGTGATGATGATGTTGTTGTTGATGATGCTGGTGATGATGATGTTGTTGTTGTTGATGCTGGTGATGCTGGTGATGATGATGTTGTTGTTGATGATGCTGGTGATGATGATGTTGTTGATGATGCTGGTAATGATGATGTTGTTGTTGATGATGCTAGTGATGATGATGTTGTTGATGATGCTGGTGATGATGTTGTTGATGATGCTGGTGATGATGATGATGCTGGTGATGTTGATGTTGTTTTTGGTGATGCTGGTGATGATGTTGTTGTTGATGCTGGTGATGATGATGTTGTTGTTGTTGATGCTGGTGATGCTGGTGATGATGATGTTGTTGTTGATGATGCTGGTGATGATGATGTTGTTGATGATGCTGGTAATGATGATGTTGTTGTTGATGATGCTGGTGATGATGATGTTGTTGATGATGCTGGTGATGATGTTGTTGATGATGCTGATGTTGTTGTTGATGATGCTGGTGATGATGTTGTTGTTGATGATGTTGTTGTTGATGATGCTGGTGATGCTGGTGATGAGGATGTTGTTGTTGGTGATGCTGGTGATGATGATGTTGTTGTTGATGATGCTGGTGATGATGATGTTGATGATGCTGGTGATGATGATGTTGTTGTTGTTGGTGATGCTGGTGATGTTGTTGTTGTTGATGCTGGTGATGATGTTGTTGTTGTTGGTGATGTTGGTGATGATGATGTTGTTGTTGATGATGCTGGTGATGATGATGTTGATGATGCTGGTGATGATGTTGTTGTTGGTGATGCTGGTGATGATGTTGTTGTTGTTGATTCTGGTGATGATGTTGTTGTTGTTGGTGATGTTGGTGATGATGATGATGTTGTTGTTGTTGATGATGCTGGTGATGATGATGTTGATGATGCTGGTGATGATGATGTTGTTGTTGGTGATGCTGGTGATGATGATGTTGTTGTTGATGATGCTGGTGATGATGTTGTTGGTGATGCTGGTGATGATGATGTGTGTCTCTCTGTCTCTCTCTGTCTGTGTCTCTGTGTTTGTCTCTCTCACTCGGTCTGTGTGTCTGTGTCTCTCTGTGTGTATCTGTCTCTGTGTGTATCTGTCTCTCTCCTACTCTCTCTCTGTCTCTCTCTCTGTCTCTGTGTGTATCTCTCTGTCTCTGTGTGTCTCTCTCTGTCTCTCTGTCTTTCTCTCTGTCTGTCTGTCTGTTTCTCTGTCTCTCTCTGTTTCTCTCTCTGTCTCTGTGTCTCTGTGTGTCTTTCTGTCTCTCTCTCTCTCTGTGTCTCTCTCTCTGTCTCTGTGTTTGTCTCTCTCACTCGGTCTGTGTGTGTCTCTCTCTCTGTGTCTCTCTCTGTCTCTGTGTCTCTCTCTCTGGCTCTGTGTCTCTCTCTGTCTCTGTGTGTCTCTGTGTGTCTTTCTCTGTCTCGCTCTGTTTCTCTGTGTCTCTCTCTGTGTCTCTCTCTGTCTCACTCTGTCTGTGTCTCTATCTGTGTCTCTGTCTCTCTCTCTGTCTCTCTGTGTCTCTCTGTGTCTCTCTCTTTCTCTCTGTGTGTCTCTCTCTCTGTCCGTCTCTCTGTCTCTGTGTCTGCCTCTCTATCTCTGTGTGTCTCTCTGTGTGTCTGTCTGTGTGTTTCTGTGTGTGTCTGTGTGTGTCTGTGTGTCTGTGTATGTGTGTCTGTGTGTGTGTGTGTCTGTGTGTGTGTCTGTGTGTTTCTGTGTGTGTCTGTGTGTGTGTCTGTGTGTGTGTGTGTCTGTGTGTATGGGGAGCGGTTGTGTAGCGGTTAGCGCTACGCTGCGCTATGAACCTGGCGACCAGGGTTCGATTCCCGCTCACGGCCAACACCAGTGACGATTATCTGAACTGGTCCCGGGCCTCTCCTAGGTCGGCTCAGCCTCAAATGAGTACCTGGTGCGGCGTGTAAACATTGCCACTAGGGAGACAAAGGCGGTCGGGCGTGGTGCTGGGCACCCACCCCCTCGTGTACCGTTCCGGCCTTCATAGGTGCTCGCTAACAGCACTTGCCCCTACAGTCTGTTAAGGCTATATGGGGGATCTTTGTGTGTGTGTGTACGTGTGTGTGTGTACGTGTCTGTGTGTGTGTGTGTATCTGTGTGTGTATCTGTGTGTGTGTGTGTCTGTGTGTGTCTGTGTGTGTGACTGTGTCAGTGTGTGTGTGTGTCTGTGTGTGTGTGTGTGACTGTGTCTGTGTGTGTGTGTGTGTCACTGTGTGTGTGTCTGTGTGTGTGTGTGTCTTAGGAGAGTGGCGTGTGTCCGGTGTGCCGTGACATCGTCATCGTACACTGAGGAGGAAGCTGCAGCTCCAACAAACCCTCAAAGTCTCCCTCACCACCAGTGTCTCACTGCCCAGTGTGATGGTAGTTGTGGTGACGATGATGGTGGTGGTGATGGTGACGATGATGACGATGGTGGTGGTGGTGACGATGGTGATGATGGTGATGGTGGTGACGATGGTGATGATGATGATGGTGATGATGATGATGACAATGATGATGATGGTGATGATGGTGATGATGGTTTGTTAGCCCCTGCCTCTGGTGATACAGGCTGCTTCAAACACAAAAAAGAAAGTAGTAGTAGTGGTGGTAGTTTTGATAGTTGTGGTAGTTGTGGTAGTGGTGGTGGTGGTAGTAGTGGTAGTGGTGGTAGTTGTGGTAGTAGTGGTAGTGGTGGTAGTGGTGGTAGTTGTGGTGGTAGTGGTAGTAGTAGTGGTAGTAGTGGTGGTAGTTGTGGTAGTAGTTGTGGTAGTTGTGGTAGTAGTGGTAGTGGTGGTAGTTGTGGTAGTAGTGGTAGTGGTGGTAGTTGTGGTGGTAGTGGTAGTGGTGGTAGTGGTGGTAGTTGTGGTGGTAGCGGTGGTAGTAGTGGTAGTCGTAGTGGTGGTAGTTGTGGTAGTGGTGGTAGTGGTGGTAGTGGTGGTGGTGGTAGTGGTGGTAGTGGTAGTAGTTGTGGTAGTAGTAGTAGTGGTGGTAGTTGTGGTGGTAGTGGTGGTGGTAGTAGTGGTGGTAGTAGTGGTGGTAGTTGTTGTGGTAGTTGTGGTAGTGGTGGTAGTTGTGGTGGTAGTAGTGGTGGTAGTTGTGGTAGTTGTGGTAGTAGTGGTGGTAGTTGTGGTAGTAGTTGTGGTAGTTGTGGTAGTGGTAGTGGTAGTAGTGGTGGTAGTAGTGGTAGTAGTGGTAGTGGTGGTAGTTGTGGTGGTAGTGGTAGTAGTGGTGGTAGTTGTGGTAGTTGTGGTAGTGGTAGTAGTTGTGGTAGTTGTGGTAGTGGTGGTGGTGGTGGTGGTAGTAGTGGTAGTGGTGGTAGTTGTGGTAGTAGTGGTGGTAGTGGTGGTAGTTGTGGTGGTAGTGGTGGTAGTTGTGGTGGTAGTGGTAGTGGTGGTAGTAGTGTTAGTAGTGGTGGTAGTAGTGGTGGTAGTTGTGGTAGTTGTGGTAGTGGTGGTAGTAGTGGTAGTGGTGGTAGTGGTGGTAGTGGTGGTGGTGGTAGTGGTGGTAGTGGTGGTGGTAGTAGTTGTGGTAGTAGTAGTAGTAGTGGTGGTAGTTGTGGTGGTAGTGGTAGTAGTGGTGGTAGTTGTTGTGGTAGTTGTGGTAGTGGTGGTAGTTGTGGTGGTAGTAGTTGTGGTAGTTGTGGTAGTAGTAGTAGTGGTGGTGGTGGTAGTGGTGGTAGTGGTAGTAGTTGTGGTAGTAGTAGTAGTGGTGGTAGTTGTGGTGGTAGTGGTGGTGGTAGTAGTGGTGGTAGTAGTGGTGGTAGTTGTTGTGGTAGTTGTGGTAGTGGTGGTAGTTGTGGTGGTAGTAGTGGTGGTAGTTGTGGTAGTTGTGGTAGTAGTGGTGGTAGTTGTGGTAGTTGTAGTGGTGGTAGTTGTGGTAGTAGTAGTAGTTGTGGTAGTAGTTGTGGTAGTGGTGGTAGTAGTTGTAGTAGTTGTGGCAGTTGTGGTGGTAGTGGTGGTAGTAGTTGTGGTAGTAGTAGTTGTGGTAGTAGTAGTTGTGGTAGTAGTAGTTGTAGTGTTAGTAGTAGTAGTAGTTGTGGTAGTAGTAGTTGTGGTATTAGTTGTAGTGGTGGTAGTAGTTGTGGCAGTTGTGGTGGTAGTGGTGGTAGTAGTGTATAGTAGTGTATAGTCTAGTGTACAGTAGTGTGTAGTGTAGTGTATAATAGTGTAGTGTAGTAGTATAGTGTAGTGTATAGTAGTGTATAGTGTAGTGTATAGTAGTGTATAGTGTAATGTATCGCGTAGTGTATAGTAGTGTATAGTGTAGTGTATAGTAGTGTATAGTGTAGTGTATAGTAGTGGTGTGTATAGTAGTGTAGTGTATAGTGTAGTTTATAGTGTAGTGTATAATAGTGTATAGTGTAGTGTATAGTGTAGTGTATAGTAGTGTATAGTGTAGTGTATAGTAGTGTAGTGTATAGTGTAGTGTATAGTAGTGTATAGTGTAATGTATTGTATAGTGTAGTGTTTAGTGTAGTGTATAGTAGTGTATAGTGTAGTGTATATTGTAGTGTATAGTGTGGTGTATAGTGTAGTGTATAGTGTAGTAGTGTATAGTGTAGTGTATAGTAGTGTAGTGTGTAGTAGTGTATAGTGTAGTGTATAGTAGTGTATAGTGTAGTGTATAGTAGTGTATAATGTAGTGTATAGTGTAATATATAGTATAGTGTATAGTAGTGTATAGTGTAGTGTATAGTAGTTTATAGTGTAGTGTGTAGTAGTGTATAGTGTAGTGTATAGTAGTGTATAGTGTAATGTATCGTGTAGTGTATAGTAGTGTATGTGTAGTGTATAGTAGTGTAGTGTTGTGTATAGTGTAGTGTATAGTAGTGTATAGTGTAGTCTATAGGAGTGTATAGTGTAGTGTATGGTGTAGTTTATAGTGGTGTATAGTGTAGTGTATAGTAGTGTATAGAGTAGTGTAAGGTAGTGTATAGTGTAGTGTATAGTAGTGTAGTGTATAGTGTAGTGTATAGTGTAGTATATAGTAGTGTATAGTGTAGTGTAGTCTGTAGTGTATAGTGTAGTGTATAGTGTAGTCTTTAGTGTATAGTGTAGTGTGTAGTTTATAGTGTAGTGTAGTGTATAGTAGTGTGTAGTGTAGTGTATAGTGTAGTGTATAGTAGTGTATAGTGTAGTGTATAGTAGTATAGTGTGGTGTGTAGTGTATAGTGTAGTGTATAGTGTAGTGTATAGTAGTGTATAGTGTGATGTATAGTAGTGTAGTGTATAATAGTGTTGTGTATAGTGTAGTGTATAGTTAAGTGTATAGTAGTGTACAGTGTAGTGTATAGTAGTGTACAGTGTATAGTATACTGTAGTGTATAGTGTAGTGTATAGTAGTGTATAGTATAGTGTAGTGTATAGTGTGGTGTATAGTAGTGTATAGTGTAGTGTATAGTAGTGGTGTGTATAGTAGTGTAGTGTATAGTGTAGTGTATAGTATAGTGTAGTGTATAGTGTATTGTATAGTAGTGTGTAGTGTAGTGTATAGTGTAGTGTATAGTGTAGTTTATAGTAGTGTATAGTGTAGTGTATAGTAGTGTATAGTGTAGTGTATAGTAGTGTATAGTGTAGTGTATAGTAGTGTAGTGTCATGTATAGTAGTGTAGTGTGTAGTGTAGTGTATAGTAGTGTATAGTGTAGTGTATAGTAGTGTAGTGTATTATAGTTTATAGTGTAGTGTGTAGTAGTGTATAGTGTAGTAGTGTATAGTGTAGTGTATAGTAGTGTATAGGGTAGTGTATAGTGTAATGTATCGTATAGTGTAGTGTACAGTAGTGTATAGTGTAGTGTATAGTAGTGTATAGTAGTGTAGTGTATAGTGTAGTTTATAGTGTAGTGTATATTAGTGTATAGTGTAGTGTACAGTGTAGTAGTATAGTGTAGTGTATAGTAGTGTAAAGTGTAGTGTATAGTAGTGTTGTGTATAGTGTAGTAGTGTATAGTGTAGTGTATAGTAGTGTATAGTGTAATGTATCGTGTAGTGTATAGTGTAGTGTATAGTAGTGTATAGTGTATTGTATAGTAGTGTATAGTGTAGTGTATAGTAGTGTATAGTGTAGTGTATAGTAGTGTATAGTGTAGTGTATAGTAGTGTATAGTAGTGTATAGTGTAGTGTATAGTAGTGTAGTGTGTAGTGTAGTGCATAGTAGTGTAGTGTATAGTGTAGTGTATAGTGTAGTGTATAGTGTAATGTATAGTAGTGTGTAGTGTAGTGTAGTCTGTAGTGTATAGTGTAGTGTATAGTGTAATGTATAGTGTAGTGTATAGTGTAGTGTATAGTGTAATCTATAGTGTAGTGTTTAGTGTAGTGTATAGTGTAGTGTATAGTGTAGTATATAGTGTAGTGTGTATAGTGTAGTGTATAGTAGTGTATAGTGTAGTAGTGTATAGTAGTGTATAGTGTAGTGTATAGTGTAGTGTATAGTAGTGTATAGTATTGTATAGTGTAGTGTATAGTAGTGTATAGTGTAGTGTATAGTAGTTTCGTGTATAGTAGTGTAGTGTGTAGTGTAGTGTATAGTAGTGTATAGTGTAGTATAGTGTAGTGTATAGTAGTGTAGTGTGTAGTGTATAGTAGTGTATAGGGTAGTGTATAGTGTAGTGTACAGTAGTGTATAGTGTAGCGTATAGTAGTGTAGTGTATAGTGTAGTTTATAGTGTAGTGTATAGTAGTGTATAGTGTAGTGTATAGTGTAGTTCATAGTAGTGTATAGTGTAGTGTATAGTGTAGTGTATAGTAGTGTATAGTAGTTTAGTGTGTAGTGTATAGTGTAGTGTATAGTAGTGTATAGTGTAGTGTATAGTAGTGTAGTGTAATGTGTAGTGTATAGTAGTGTAGTGTATAGTGTAGTGTATAGTGTAGTGTATAGTAGTGTAGTTTATAGAGTAGTGTATAGTGTAGTAATGTATAGTGTATAGTAGTGTAGTGTATAGTGTAGTGTATAGTAGTGTAGTGTATAGTAGTGTAGTGTATAGTAGTGTAGTGTATAGGAGTGTAGTGTATAGTAGTGTAGTGTATAGTAGTGTAGTGTATAATGTAGTGCATAGTAGTGTAGTGTATAGTGTAGTGTATAGTAGTGTTTAGTGTAGTGTATAGTGTACTGTGTAGTGTAGTGTATAGTAGTGTAGTGTATAGTGTAGTCTATAGTGCAGTGTATAGTGTAATGTATAGTAGTGTAGTGTATAGTGTAGTGTATAGTAGTGTATAGTGTAGTGTATAGTGTAGTGTATAGTAGGGTAGTGTATAGTGTAGTGTGTAGTGTAGTGTTTACTGTAATGTATAGTGTAGTGTATAGTGTAGTGTTTAGTGTAGTATATAGTGTAGTGCATAGTAGTGTTGTAGTGTAGTGTATAGTGCAGTGTATTGTGTGTAGTGTACAATGTAGTGTATAGTGTAATGTATAGTAGTGTATAGTGTACAGTGTGTAGTGTATAGTGTAGTGTATAGTGTGTAGTTTATAGTGTAATGTATAGTAGTGTATAGTGTGTAGTGTATAGTGTAATGTATAGTAGTGTATAGTGTAGTGTATAGTGTAATGTATAGTGTAGTTTATAGTGTAGTGTATAGTGTAATGTAGAGTAGTGTATAGTGTACTGTATAGTGTGGTGTGTAGTGTAATGTATAGTAGTGTATAGTGTAGTGTATAGTAGTGTATATTGTAGTGTATAGTGTAGTGTATAGTGTAAATTAGAACAGCATTAGAACAGCAGCAGTGTATCACTGCAGTGTATCACTGCTGCTGCTGCTGTCAGTGACATTTACTCCACGTGGGGTTGATAATGACCTCAAGCAAGAGGACCACAATGCAGCTATTTAGGAAATGCTGCTTATCCACACATAGCCGTTTTAAAATAAAACGTGTGCATTTTGTGTGCAACGTACGGGTTTTTAGCATGCCCTATTTTTTGGTTTTGATTTCGGTATTTTTTGCTCTTTGACAGCTTTGTTGATTGGAACTGAAAAGCTTGGTGACATTTTAGATAGGGGCTGCACCGTGCGTGGCGTGCCTGAGATGGTTATAACACGTGTGTCACTGGTGAGTGATTGGTGAGGGAGTTGGTGAGTGAGTTGATTATAACACGTGTGTCACTGGTGAGTGATTGGTGAGGGAGTTGGTGAGTGAGTTGGTTATAACACGTGTGTCACTGGTGAGTGATTGGTGAGGGAGTTGGTGAGTGAGATGGTTATAACACGTGTGTCACTGGTGAGTGATTGGTGAGGGAGTTGGTGAGTGAGTTGGTTATAACACGTGTGTCACTGGTGAGTGATTGGTGAGGGAGTTGGTGAGTGAGATGGTTATAACACGTGTGTCACTGGTGAGTGATTGGTGAGGGAGTTGGTGAGTTGGTGAGTGAGATGGTTATAACACGTGTGTCACTGGTGAGTGATTGGTGAGGGAGTTGGTGAGTGATTGGTGAGGGAGTGAATGGTGAGTGAGTTGGTGAGTTGGTGAGTTGGTGAGTGAGTTGGTTATAACACGTGTGTCACTGGTGAGTGATTGGTGAGGGAGTTGGTGAGTGAGTTGGTGAGGGAGTGATTGGTGAGTGAGTTGGTGAGTTGATGAGTGAGTTGGTCAGTGAGTGAGCTAACCACTGCACCACCACTCCCCACTCACACACACACAACGTGCACTATCCACTGCACCACCACTCCCCCCACACAAATTATTTCGCAACTCAATGCTGCCGTCTTGTGGTAAATAACTAGAATCTCACTCACCAACTCACCCACTCACCCACCCACCCATTCATCCACTCACTCACTCACCAACTCACTCACCCACCCACCCATTCATCCACTCACTCACTCACCCACACAACAACAACCGCCATTCGCCACTAAGTGGCGGTGACGTCACCACGACGCTTGTGCCAGGCTATGTGCACCCTGAGGCCACGTGAAGTGTCGAACGCCCGCTGGCAGGAGGTCACGGGGCAGACCCAGGTGCCACGGGTCGACTGACTGAGATGACTGGCTGATGCACCACCTGTGCCCCCTACTGTGCCAACCTGCTGTGCTTTAGCCACCCGGCGCTCCGCTCGCTGTTGTGAGCGTCGCTCCTCCGCCCTCCGTTGTTGTTGGAGGGCGACTGCCTCCAACTGCCCAGTAGCATCCTTCACGAGCCTCCTCCACAGAGGCCGATCTTGACACCGCTGGTACCAGTCATCGGCAAGTCCACTCAGCTCCACGTCCTCCTGTACCACATCACTCCATCTCTTCTCTAGCCCGTGCCGCGCCCGCTTAGCCCCCTCAATCCGGCCAAACAAAAGCTGTTTCGGCATGCGGTGGCTGGGCATGCGGGCTACATGACCCAGCCATCGCAGCCTTGCCTGCCGGAGGAGCTCACCGATGGGACCCTGCCCAGATCTTTCAAGGATTTGTGAGCTCCTCACACAATCCAGTCTGGTTAAACCCAGGATGGATCGTAGGCAGGTCAGCCTAAATGTTTCTAACCGGCGAAGATGTTCCATTAGGGGGGTCCACGTTTCGCAAGCGTAGAGAAGGGAGGGAATGATCGTGGCCGAGAAGACCTGAAGCTTAGTGCGGAGCGACAGACCAGGTAGCTTCCACACAGCGTTACGCAACCGATGAAAAGATATTGCCGCTCGACTGATTCGGAGTGAGACCTCTGCTGTTAAACTGGAGCCAGTCATAAGCACACTGCCCAGGTATGGGAAACTCTCCACTCTCTCCACAACTGCCCCATCACCGATTGGGAGTTGTGGGGGTGGAGTGTCCGATGGTACAAAATACCCAGGCAGGTGCTTAGTTTTGGTGGGGCTGATGGTAAGGCCCCACCTCTTAGTGGCACGCTCCAGTCTCAGCAGCAGCGTCTCCAACTCCTCCTCTGACTGAGCAGCTATTACCAAGTCATCAGCATACATAACGTGGTTGAGCAATAGGGAGCCATCCCTTGACCGCACCCGGGCATCGATTAGCCTCCCATTATATCTGTACCATATGGAGATTCCCCCGGTACAGCTATTGAAGGCTTCACGAACTACGTGGTCAAAATAGATGTTAAATAATGTGGGAGCCAGAGGACATCCCTGTCGCACCCCAAGGTGTACAGGGAATGGCTCTGACTCCCGGCCACGTAGTTTTACCCGGGCCCGCTCACCATCATGAAGGTCCTTAATGATCATGAGCAGAGGGTCAGGTACTCCAAAAGCACGAAGAACGACCCAGAGCCCAGGCCTAAACTCACCCACACACCCACTCACCCACCCACATACCCACCCACTCACCCACCCACCCATTCATCCACTCACTCACCCACACACCCACTCACCCACCCACTCACCCACCCACCCATTCATCCACTCACTCACTCACCCACACACCCACTCACCCACCCACATACCCACCCACTCACCCACCCACCCACCCATTCATCCACTCACCAACTCACCCACTCACCCACCCACCCACCCATTCATCCACTCACTCACTCACCCACATACCCACCCACTCACCCACCCACTCACCCACCCACTCACCCACCCACCCATTGATCCACCCACCCACCCATTCAGCTTTGTTGATTGGAACTGAAAAGCTTGGTGACATTGTAGATAGGGGCTGCACCGTACGTGGCATGCCTGAGATGGTTATAACACGTGTGTCACTGGTGAGTGATTGGTGAGGGAGTTGGTGAGTGAGTTGGTGAGGGAGTGATTGGTGAGTGAGTTGGTGAGTGAGATGGTTATAACACGTGTGTCACTGGTGAGTGATTGGTGAGGGAGTTGGTGAGTGAGTTGGTGAGTGAGTTGGTTATAACACGTGTGTCACTGGTGACTGTGCACATTTACGAGTGTTCATGCGTGTTTCGGCAGTAAAGGGAGTTTGTCTCTCTGTCTCTCTCTCTCTTAAGTTGTACGTCTCGTTTGAAACGACACCCTCAGTTACAACTACATCACCAAACTGCGCCCAGCCACACATCACTAAAGTACACTACACACTACACTACACCACACTACCACACCACTCCACCACTGCAGTACACTACACACCACACTACACCACAATACCACACCACTACACCACTGCAGTACACTACACACTACACTACACCACAATACCACACCACTACAGTACACTACATACTACACTACACCACAATACCACACCACTTCACCACTGCAGTACATTACACACCACCACTACACCACAACACCACACCACGACTGTAACACGTTGTACCACTACTACACCACACCATTACACACCACTACTACACCACACTACACACTACACCACACAACACCACCACACCACACAACACCACAACTCCACTACACCACACTACACCACACCACCACACTACACCACACCACACTACACCACTACTACACCACACTACACCACACCACAACTGTAACACGTTGTACCACCACTACTACACTACTACTACACCACACTACACCACACCACGACTGTAACACTTTGTACCACCACCACCACTACACCACGACTGCCCCGCGTACATTCTGACGGATTCTCACCCTGGACACCGACCGATGAGACGCTTCCCTTGGCGCCAGGGGCAGATGTGGTACAATAAAAGCGACCGGCGAAGGAATCCCCAGGTCTTGTCGGTGTTAGTTTGACACGTCCCCGTTGGCTGTCGCGACCAACGTCAACTCGTACAGCGAGCAGGAAACCGGGCGGAAAGTTCCTCCAGGATTTTATAATGACGACGACGATGAGCAGAGCTCTAAACTTATCGGCAAACTCTTACCAATTTGGCACGCGCACGCAGAGACAAAGATCCCCCGTGTAGCCTTAACAGACTGTAGGGGCAAGTGCTGTTAGCGAGCACCTATGAAGGCCGGAACGGTACACGAGGGGGCGGGTGGCCGGCACCACCCCTGGCCGCCTTTGTCTCCCCAGTGGCGATGTTTACACAACGCACCAGGGTACTCATTTAATGCCGAGTCGACCTAGGGGAGGCCCGGGACCGGTTCAGATGATCGTCGCCGGCGGCGTCGGCCGTGAGCGGGAATTGAACCCCGGGTCACCACCACCTGACACACACCACGTGACACACACCACCTGACACACCACCTCACACACACCACCTCACACTCACCACCTCACACGCACCACCTCACACACCACCTCACACACACCACCACACACACCACGTGACACACCACCTCACACACACCACCTGACACACCACGTGACACACCACCTCACACACACCACCTCACACACACCACCTGACACACACCACCTGACACTGTTGTATCTAGGCCCCTTTTCCATCTTAATGTTAACAGGTAATTTTCCGATACATATAGATACATGTTTCTATTGTTTTTTTTTATATAATAATGAATAAAAACACCAAACCAGGCCTCCGCATGGCATGTGGAGGTTCTCTTTACCATGACCCACTAATACGATTTTGACATTAAGAGCCCTCCCAGGGTCAGAGGGAGCAGATAGAGAGCAGAGCACAGCGGATTGCAAGGGGCTGACGTAAACACACCAAGCCAGGGTCACTGGGAGTTTGCGTTAGCCTAGATATAGTTCAGTCAAAAAGCTGATTGGTTCTACATTACTATTAAAGTAACTTAACATCGGAATTCAACGACAGGGTAGGCTAAAGTTATTGATCTTCACACCAACTTCAATTGAACCCTGCCAATAGCTACATCAATGTAACCATCAACCGTCTATTGGTTTAACATTAAATCTATTTTCATATTTTAATAATTTTTATACGACTGGACCCAAAGCCTATAACAATCAGGTTTTCCGAAGTCAACATGAATGTTCTAACCCAGACATGAGTGAATAATGAGCAGAGTGGATATAAGGTTGGAGAAGAAAGGAAAATAAGCGCAGCAAACTGCAAACGTAGGCAAAAAGCCAGGAACAACCAACCAACCTAACAACAGCAAGCCGGGGCTAGACAGGCCATCAAATTAGATAAATCCCGGGGTCAGAGGTCACAGACCAAGTGCTGAGAGGCAGACGAAAACCAGAACTGACTCCAGGGCTAACCCGCCCTCACCTACACGGAGTGACGGAAATTAATGAGGCCTTGAATTGGCGGCGTCAGCGAAAACAGCGGTCACTACGCGCTAGAGAGAGTGAGGGCCAAAGAGTGTAGAGAGACTGAAAAGAGAATAAGGGCGGGACCTTAGAGTGTCAACGCATTTCAGCGAAAATACCAGGCTAATAAAAATCACAGTGCATTATTTCCTACTTAACATTCGTGTTGGCACCATTCACCGAGGCTTACACAAAACATAAACTGCATAATGACTTGGGCGGTGTTAAACCCAAGGTTGGAAAGAAAGGGAGATTCCGGCCGTCTTTGTATCCCCGCAGCGCGGGGTAGGAGTGTGTATACGCTCGGGGGGAAAACCTTCCCTTGACATTAAGTACAATACCACAACGGAAGCTAACCCAGACCTTGGGTTACATACAGAGCATAACTGTGAAACTGTGAGGGATAAATGTTAACTTTAAAAACCTTAACCGTTTCTTGGTGCGTCGGTGAAAGTCGGAGGGAATATCGCCCCTCCCTCCAGGTTGTGTACCCAGACAGAGAGGCGCCTTCGAGACAATTTATAACATTTGATTGTTTTACTTGTGGGTTTTATGGAAGGAGGGTGACAACGGAATATGCACACAAGAACACACACTGACACACACTGACACACACACGGACGCAGATACATACGGACAAACCCTGACACAGCAAAAATCGGAAGAAACCCCGCCTTGTGGGCAGGGTCCGAGTGAAGGGATTTTTGGGCATAAAAAGAGGATCCTGAACATTGAAACCTCAGTTCGACCGGGGGGGTCGACTCAGGAGCGAGCTGCGGCCAACGGGTCGGCTCGACTCGTCCGCAGTTCATCGGAAACTCAGCTGAGTTCGATCGGCTCACCGGAGCCGGCCATCGGGGGCTCGACTCATTGGAGCAGCTCCCCATCTCATCTGCAGGCGGGCAAGACCCGCTTGACAGCTCAACTCGCCCCTGCGTGGGTCAGCCTCTGCCGACACGGAGGTCTCTGCTGCCGCCGGGGTGGTGAGGGTCGCTGTTTGGCGACAAGGCTGCGTGCACACCGTGCATCGCCAGCCGAGTGCACACCCGGGTCAACACTCAACCACCGTGCACGCTGCGAGCGAGCTGTGGCGCCATCTACCGACCGTATCCTGACCTGCAGCAGCGTATCGACGACATCCGAATCCGTTCAACACGGTGACCGCCGAATCGACTGATACGTATGACGCGCACCGCCCCCTCACCACACGACAAGCAGGCGTCTGTTTGACACGAAGTTCGACTCCGAACACTGACTATTCAAAACAATTCATGTCACTCAAACATACACGGGTCCTTAAACCAGAAGCCAACACTCAAGTCTATCGGGCATCAGTGGCTGTGAAGGCGTCACGACGAGACCGAGTGTTCATACATGTGTCGTTATAAGCATATCCATAGTTGTCCTCTTTACTATTTAGTGGGCTGTACTCTTAATCGCATAAATATGCAACAGATCCATCAATACGAATTTACTTTTGACACCTTCTCCCGTAGAGCCACGCTCTTGTGGGGAAGGGTGTGTCCCACCAGATCCTCATCAGGCGATCTGGTCCACAATTAATTAAAACTTGGTATCAGGTGAGGTCTTCAGGAGAAAGGAGCACCCCATCGCATGCCCTTACTCCAAGCCATTATGTAGTCAGATAATCTGCCGATGTATCTGTTGAGATTTGTGCCTTTGAGAATAATAACTGTTTTAATTGTTTTTCTTATCGTCGTATAATCTTTAAAGTACCTTTCGTTCGTAATCGCCGCACGTTCTCACGTACTCTACAGAATAATCACCTGTTCTGTGACCCAGTGTGCTAACAACGTGATAAGGGTTGCATATGATCTATGATCAATAACGATTGCGATACTGCGGGAATAATTCAAGTATAATCATTCATTATAAGTTACGTTTTTTGTTTAGTATAGCATTTCCATGTTCTAATAACTCTCTCTTTCACTAATAACCATCGCTTCATGCGGGGTCCATGTGTTATCAAAGTGAAATCGTACAGTCATTGATGATACTGTCTCATTGATGATACTGTTAAACTGACTAACCTCTATGGGGAGGATACTTTTCTTAAAACCAGAAAATTGGAGAAGCTTCGCATTAAGCGGATGAAATTGATATCTTCACTGGCGTTCCTCAAAAGGTGCAGAGATTCAAAGGTAATACCAAACGCAGTTAAAATAACACATCACATAAAGTCTTCTAAAGCTAACCAAATACTACACAAAGCTAGCAAATTATTATTAATAGAGACAATACAGCACAATAGGAGTGAATTATCTTCTTTGGTTCTTTCGGTAAAGTCACGTAGAATGAGAATAAAATAATAAATTGATAAAATAAAATAACACAATAATATTCTCACGACGTTTCGGCCACAACACAAGCGGCCTTCATCAGGTGAAGGGAGCGAGACTGTCTGGTAGGACAGCGCTGGAGTGAGAGAGCCACGTTCAGATCACGGCTTTTAAGCTGTGTGAGAGGAACAAAGAGCCTTGACGAAGGAATTAGCATAAAATTTAGCATTGAAAAGGCTGAATGATTAGCTTGTGACTGGTCACAGAAATAGCTATGTTAAAAGTCAAAGCATACACATCCGCAGAGGCACCCATTGTTAAAAGGAATTAGCATAGAATTTAGCATTGAAATAGCTAAATTAAGGCATTCGCTTGTAACTGCTACAGAAATAGTTACGTTGAAGTCAGAGCATACACATTCACCGAGGCACTTAGTACAAATCAAAACAGGAGAATTTAGCATTGAAATAACTAGGCGAATTTAGCATTGAAATAACTGGGTGATTTGCTAGTGACTGGTCACAGAAATGACTACAAATCTGAGCTATTCACAGTACTATATAGTGAACCAATAAAAACTAAAATATAAATTACCTTCATGTTATCAATAAACTCTATATTCTCCAATCAGCTAAGCTACCAACCATAAGTCGTTATATATCACAATGCTATATGGCGAAAAAATGGGTGGATTCTTACCCTCAAATTTCCGTACCACGGATAGCTACGGGCCCCGTTCAGACGGACGAGTTCGTCCATGGTCGGAACAGAGGAGGGGGAGAGAGACAGCTGCGAAGCCCTAGTATACTCCATGTTGTAAACCATACCATTAACCGTGGTGTGAGAGGTATTAAGAGGCAATGCTGGCGAAAGAGCTGCGGTCTGAAGGTCATCGTAAAATTACAATTAATTAAGAACAGAAATGATTTAACACATCTTTCCAGTGGTTACTGAGCCTGAATCCATCTTCTCGGTTGAAATTGTCTCTGTGCTTGTATATGTGAATGGCCTCATGAACGAATCTCTCATGGTAGCCAGTTGGTTTGCAAAGAACCTCCGTCTTGGAGAAGTCAATGTCATGTGAGCCCACTGAATTGTAACAGTGATCTGCCACGGCAGAGGAGTTCGTCTTACCGTGTTTCAAGTCTGCTTTATGTTCGCGGATGCGATCCGAGATATGTCTTTTGGTTTCTCCAATGTAGCTACTACCACAGAGGCACTTTAGTTTGTAAACGCCCGGGTACTGTATGTCTGGAAGAGCATCTTTTACAGATGGAAGTAAATCACGGATTTTGTGTACTGTGTTGAATCGGACCTGGATCTTGTGTTTATTCAGGATTTTGGAGATCTTTTTAGTGACCCCTGCAATGTAGGGTAAGGTGATGGTTTTGAGTGGCTCCACAAGAGGATCCTTCTTCATGACTGGAGTGATGGCTTTGCGGATTGTGTAGTCGGAGTAGCCATTAGCCCTGAGAGCCTGGTGTATGTGTTTGAGTTCACTGGTAATGTGTTCCTGGTCGGAAATGCATTGGGCTCTATGGTATAGAGTCTTGATGAGGCAGTTCTTCTGGGATGGATGGTGGTGGGAATCCGGTTTCAAGTAAGCATCTGTATGGGTAGCTTTCCTGTAGACAGAGTGGCTCATTGAACCATCATGTCTCCTTTTAATTAAGACATCCAGAAAGGGTAGTTTGACATCTTTTTCGACCTCCATGGTAAATCTGATGGGCAAACGGGATAGGTTTTTTTTATTATCTCTAAAAGTCTTTAAGTTGAAGGTTTGTAAGTAGAGTAGTGCCTGTACAAACTCGGGTGAACGTTTCCCCGCAGCGGCATCGCTGCATCTGACTGGCGGCCACGATGAGCTGGGGCTACCTCACGCAGCTGCTGGAGGAGGTTCATCGGCACTCCACCTTCCTGAGCAAGCTGTGGATCACCACCTTCCTCATCTTTCGCATCATTCTCACGACGGTCGCCGGCGAGTCCATCTACTACGACGAGCAGGGCAGCTTCTCGTGCAACACGGAGCAGCCCGGCTGCGAGAACGTCTGCTACGACAGCTTCGCCCCACTCTCCCAAGTCCGCTTCTGGGTGTTCCAGATCATCGCGGTCGCCACGCCCACCATCATGTACCTCGGCTTCGCCGTGCATCTCATCACCAGGTGCGGAGGTTCCCGGAGGGAGTTTTCACAGCGGGGGAGCTACGGTGGAAATTTGAATGGCTGCCCGCAGTTGGAAATGTTTTAATTTGTTTTTTAATTAGGCTGCGCCGTCGATTTGGTCACGAGTTTGAACGGTGAAAGGGCCGGCAAGGTTTCCCCTTGACTTAGGAACGGAGTTCCGTTCCCGAGCCCCCTGTCAGTATGTCCGAACGGCTAGTTCAGTTCAGGAGGGCGAATGTGCGCTGTGTTTAAACACGCATATGGTCAGCGTCGTAAAATATATTCTGCGGTTCAACAGCAAAAAGGGAAGCATTGTTAAACTCTTCAACAATAAGAAATATAATACATTTGCATGCGATATTATAATTGCATAGTGTATCTATATGTATAAAAGGGAAATTTGTGAATGTGTTCAAAATGTTTAGCGTACTTCCTGACATTTAACAAACTTGAGATTTGCCATGTGGGTACTTTCCATACTGTGCACCATGCAAACATTATAAAAATAGACTTGTTTTTTTTTGGGGGGGGGTGGGGGGGGAATGATGATGAAGTGTGGCGAGAATCGATATCTGGTGAGCTTTTGTGGTATCAATTAAACGGGAATAGGCCGATTCTAAAGAAATCTACAAACTTCAATTCCTTTGCGCGATCTAAAGAATCGAATCTTGGCGCACGAGCGTACGTTTTTTTTCCGCTGCGCTAATTTTTATGAATGAGGTAATGATCATCGTTTTTTTTTCATTTGTATATGTTATGTTTTTAAGTTTTGAGAAGTTTTTCAATATATTTTCCCCCGGGCAACGCCGGGTGCTTCCCGCTAGTAGTAAATAAAGCGTAAAATAAAGGAAGGTAAATATTTTCACTTACCTCGAGTCCCGATGCTGGCTTGCTTGTAGCGCACAGACATCTACACCAACAACCGCCGTTTGCCACTAAGCGGTGGTGACGTCACCACGGTGCTTGTGCCAGGCTACGTGCACGGTAAGGCCACGCACACACAGACACACGCGGACGCACACGGGGCCACACGCGCACAAAGACAAAAATCCCCCATGTAGCCTTCACAGGCTGTCGGGATAAGCGCTGCTCGTGAGCGGCGCCTCAAAGCACACGAGGGGGGTCTATGGCCAAAGCCATGCCGGGCTGCATTTTTCTCCCCAGTTGGCAAAGTTTTTACAAATCGCATCAGCTACTCATTCGAGGCTGAGTCGACCTAGGGTAGGCCCAGGACCGATTCAGATCATTGCCACCGGCACGGACACTTTAAGTGGTCTCTCAGAGGCGACGATCAGAAGTGAAAGTGGAATCCCGGACAGCCTCGTAGCTGTCGCTGTTCGTCGTAATGTCGCGTTTCATAGCGAGTGCATATTTCCATTTGCTCGCGACGTTTCACACCGAGGGGTGAAACTTAAACGCCGCCGCTCTCTGTCGTGGTAGGATCGAGTACAAGCGAGACGAACAAACCAAGCGAGCCAAGCGAGCCGGCGGCCCCGACCGCGTGGTTGAATGCACGGAGAAAGAGGAGGAGAAGGTGGAAGAGGTGGAGGGTGAAGAAGATGGCAAGGGGAAGCAGCACAACGAGCGGTGGTGGATCAAGACGGACGGCCTGATGGTGGCCTACACCCTCCAGCTGCTGGCCCGCACGCTGGCCGAGGTTGGCTTCCTGGTGGGGCAGTACCTGATGTATGGCTTGGAGGTGGCCCCGCGCTTCAAGTGCGTCCGTGACCCCTGCCCGAATAGCGTCGACTGCTTTGTGTCGCGCCCCACAGAGAAGACCGTCTTCCTTCTGGTCATGTACACAGTCGCCAGTCTCAGCCTCCTGCTCGAACTGTCCGAGATTGCCTACCTGGGGCTGGGCACCATCCACGACTCGCTGAGCGGGAGGCACCGGCTACGGAGCAGGTGGGGGGCCTCGCTGGCGCGGTTGGCCACGGTCGGGGGGGGGGGGGGTGCGGAAGAAGTTCGGCGCGCGTACGACCGACTGTGTCGGAGGTTGTCGGCTTCGGTGTTGGATCGCGAGAAACTAAAGCGTCGTCTCGTCAAAGCCGTCAACTTGTAGTAGCGGCGTTGCGTCACGTAAACGAAACGTGCCGGGTCGCTACCGGCTCGACACTCGCCGGCTGCGTGTCAGAGAGTGACCCCCAACTACGCCGACGATTCGAGTTTCCGTGACGTTTCGCCGATGATGACAACAGCAAAAAACATCATGGGACCTCCCTTGCCAGTAACAAAATATAAGAATTGGTTTTACCCTTTCTAGTAATAAAACAGCTGTGTGAACGTGATAACACCAAACGTAAACCTCTTGCAAGGAATCATCTCACTGCATTGGCCACGCACACGGTACTTGTAATGAACATGCAAACAGAAAAAAACATGCTCTGGTAGTCTACGAGATGATGATGCATTGTCTTTGAAACTGATTGTTCCACACCAGAGACAGCTTTCTTTAGAGCCTCGTGTGTCTCACCCCGAGCTGTCAATGTCTTCGTAGTGGCATTGTCCTCTCATCTAACACTGTTTGAGACTAGGCTCTAAACAAAGCTGTCTCTTATTCTTGGTTCTTTCGGTAAAGTCACGTGGAAGGGAAATAATAACGGTTCCGTCAGCTTCCCAACCGCTATATATAGATGTTGTGTATAGTTTATAGTGTAGTGTATAATGTAGTGTATGTGTTGATAGCTATATATATAGATGTTGTGTATAGTTTATAGTGTAGTGTATAATGTAGTGTATGTGTTGATAGCTATGTATATAGATGTGTGTAGTTTATAGTGTAGTATGTAGTGTATGTGTTGATAGCTATGTATATAGATGTTGTGTGTAGTGTATAGTGTAGTGTATAATGTAGTGTATGTGTTGATAGCTATATATATAGATGTTGTGTATAGTTTATAGTGTAGTGTATAATGTAGTGTATGTGTTGATAGCTATGTATATAGATGTGTGTAGTTTATAGTGTAGTATGTAGTGTATGTGTTGATAGCTATGTATATAGATGTTGTGTGTAGTATATAGTGTAGTGTATAATGTAGTGTAATGTAGTGTATGTGTTGATAGCTATGTATATATATGTTGTGTGTATTGTATAGTGTAGTGTATAATGTAGTGTATGTGTTTATAGCTATGCATATAGATGTTGTGTATAGTTTATAGTGTAGTGTATAATGTAGTGTATGTGTTGATAGCTATGTATATAGATGTTGTGTATAGTTTATAGTGTAGTGTATAATGTAGTGTATGTGTTGATAGCTATATATGTTGTGTGTAGTGTATAGTGTATGTGTTGATAGCTATGTATATAGATGTTGTGTGTGTAGTGTATACTGTATAGTGTAGTGTATGTGTTGATAGCTATGTATATAGCTGTTGTGGGTAGTTTATAGTGTAGTGTACAATGTAGTGTATGTGTTTATAGCTATGTATATAGATGTTGTGTTTGTAGTGTATAGTGTAGTGTATGTGTTGATAGCTATGTATATAGATGTTGTGTTTGTAATGTATAGTGTAGTGTATGTGTTGATAGCGATGTATATAGATGTGTGTAGTTTATAGTGTAGTGTATGTGTTGATAGCTATGTATATAGATGTTTGTAGTTTATAGTGTAGTGTATAGTGTAGTGTATGTGTTGATAACTATGTATAGATGTTGTGTGTAGTGTATAGTGTAGTGTATGTGTTGATAGCTATGTATATAGATGTGTGTAGTGTATAGTGTAGTGTATGTGTTGATAGCTATGTATATAGATGTTGTGTATAGTTTATAGTGTAGTGTATAATGTAGTGTATGTGTTGATAGCTATATATATAGATGTTGTGTGTAGTGTATAGTGTAGTGTACGTGTTGATAGCTATGTATATAGATGTGTGTGTAGTGTAGTGTATGTCTTGATAGCTATGTATATAGCTGTTGTGTGTGTAGTGTATACTGTATAGTGTAGTGTATGTGTTGATATCTATGTATATAGATGTTGTGTGTAGTTTATAGTGTAGTGTACAATGTAGTGTATGTGTTGATAGCTATGTATATAGATGTTGTGTTTGTAGTGTATAGTGTAGTGTACGTGTTGATAGCTATATATATGTTGTGTATATTTTATAGTGTAGTGTATGTGTTGATAGCTATGTATATCGATGTTGTGTGTGTAGTGTATAGTGTAGTGTATGTGTTGATAGCTATGTATATAGATTTTGATTTAAAGCTTTCGTGACTGCAGTAATTCATATTCTTAGCTCTTTCGGTAAAGTCACGTTGAAGGGAAACAATAAAATAATACAATATATATAAAACAATAAAAATTCTCATGACGTTTCGACCATAACACAAACGGTCGTCATCAGGTGTGTCGGTTCGCATTAATTAATTAATTTTTTGCAGTGTTTTTATTTATTTAAAAAAAACGTTAGCGCCACGCGCAGCGATTTGGCAGTTTATTTAGAAGGACGAGTCCATCTATGTTCTGAAAAGAGGAGGGGGGAGACGAAAAATTAATGTATGCTGTCTGAAAGCCACTGTAAGCGTGAACAATCAATTAAGACCTGAAATGGTTAATCAAATCTTTCCAATGATTGCTAAGCCAGAATCCATCTTCTCGGTTGGAATTGTCTCTGTGCTTGTATATGTGGATAGCCTCATGAACGAATCTCTCATGGTAGCCAGATGGCTTACAAAGAACCTCTGTCTTGGAAAAGTCAATGTCATGTGAGCCTACTGAATTATAACAATGATCTGCCACGGCCGAGGTGTTAGTCCTACCATGTTTAAGGTCTGCTTTGTGTTCACGGATGCGGTCCGAACCATGGCGTTTGGTTTCTCCAATGTAACTACTACCACAGAGGCAACTTAGTTTGTAGACACCAGGGTACTGTATGTCCGGAATCACATCTTTTACAGACGGAACCAGATCAGGGATTTTATGTAATGTGTTGAAACGGACCTGGATCTTGTGTTTATTCAAGATTTTAGAGATCTTTTTTGTGATCTCCGCAATGTAGGGTAAAGTGATGGTTTTGAAAGGCTCCTCAAGAGGGTCCTTCATGGTTTGAGTGATAGCTTTGCGGATTGTATAGTCGGAGTAACCATTAGCCTTAAGAGCTTGGTGTACGTGCTTGAGTTCACTGCCTATGTGTTCCTGGTCGGATATGCATTGGGCTCTATGGTGCAGAGTCTTGATGAGAGAATTCTTCTGTGATGGATGGTGGTGGGAATCCGGTTTTATTGTTTTATATATTTTTTATTATTTTATTGTTTCCCTTCAACGTGACTTTACCGAAAGAGCTAAGAATATGTATATAGATGTTGTGTGCACTATACACTGCACTATACACTGTACTATACACTACACTATACACTGCACTATACACTGCACTATACACTACATTACAATACACTGCACTATCCACTGCACTATCCACTGCACTATATACTACACTATACACTGCACTATACACTACACTATACACTGCACTATTCACTACACTATACACTATACACTGCACTATACACTGCGCTATACACTACACTATACACTACACTATACACTACACTATACACTACAGTACACTATAAACTACACTATACACTACTATCCACTGCACTATACACTACACTATGCACTGCACTATACACTACACTATACACTACACTATACACTACACTGTACACTACACTACACACTACAGTACACTATACACTACACTATACACTACTATCCACTGCACTATACACTACACTATGCACTGCACTATACACTACACTATACACTACACTGTACACTACACTACACACTACAGTACACTATACACTACACTATACACTACTATCCACTGCACTATACACTACACTATGCACTGCACTATACACTACACTATACTATACACTGCACTATACACTACACTATACACTGCACTATACACTACTATACACTACGCTATACACTACACTATACACTACACTATACACTACTATACACTACACTATACACTGCACTTTATACTACTATACATTACACTATACACTGCACTTTATACTACACTATACACTGCACTATACATGCGATATAACCAAAAAAACCCTCTATCATGGAGAGTGTATATATATTTTTTTGTTAATGAAAATACTCTTCTTGAAATTCGACTCGTTTCTAGGGTCGCAGATGCCGTCGAGCCGGAATCGACGACGGGTCCCAGAGCGATGTCACCGTCAGAATTGTGGCAGCTCCTTGACGAGGTGCAGCAACTTCAGACGGAGCTGGGAGTGACGTCGAGGCCCCACCAGGAGCCCCCCGAGCAAGACGCTGGCGACGCCTCCCGCAAGTCTTGGGTTTAGCGTGCTAGTATTACTCTCGGGCGTCGTTATCGCTCAATCGCTTTTTGCCATCCCACGTTCCATTTACTCGGCCCCCCCAATGCGCCGCCGCCATTTGGATCGTCTCGACTTTGAAGGTCTTCTTGACATTCTTCCGTCGAGATTCAATCGGAGGCGACCGTCTGCGCTTTTACGATTCGAGCGGCAGAGCGCGGGCACCCCGCTAACCCGCTCGCGACGGCACGGGGGGCACGCCGGCACCCAGCCTCGTGGCTCGGGGGATTCGGCGCTGGGTTTGTAACCCAGAGCGTTGAGAGTTCAAATCTCCTTAGAACGCGTTTTGTGTGGCATTGTGGCTTTCGCATTCGGCCAACGTATAAATGCACGAGTCGGGGGGGGGGGGGGGGGGAATGTTTGCGTGAGTTTTTAATCAATATGGAGGTGTGTTTTGATTAAAGCAACCCAAATATTTTTGTTACTTTAGCTTACTTCTTAATTTGCGTGAGTTTCTGTTTTCGTTGTTTTGTTAAACTTCCTCGTTCATCGGTGGATAAGAGGGCCTGAGTTTAGCGGGCACGTCGTTATTATACCGTAACAGCCTGCTCCGATTTATATTTTGTCAAACCAAAAGGCGTTTAAGATGCTGGCTATGCGGTTTGTGAACAGCTGTGGCCAGATCTGAACGGCAGGTGACACAGTGTTGTATGTATTGTTTTTCTGAAAAATATTCAATAATTTGGGAAATGTAAATTATTATTGTGTATTTCATGTTAATTGATGCTAATTGAGTAAGTTTAATGTGATCAATCGCACACACCCACTAAACACACGCACACCCCCACTAAACACAGACACGTAGGTAAAATAAAATAAATGAAAACTAAATTAAATCACGACGTTTTGGAGGCAACACAAGCTTCCGTTTTCAGATGGAAACCGTCAGCAATATTGCTTTGATACCAGGCTACAGTCTACATTAGTGGTTTATTATTTTATTTTATGATAGACAACAACCGCCATTGGTCACTAAGTGGTGGTGACGTCACCACGACGCTTGTGCCAGGCTATGTGCACCTTGAGGCCAAGTGAAGTGTCGAACGCCCGCTGGCATGTCACGGGGCAGACCCAGGTGCCACTGGTCGACTGACTGAGATGACTGAGATGACTGGCTGATGCACCACCTGTGCCCCCTACTGTGCCAACTTGCTGTGCTTTAGACAGACACACAGACAGGACAGGCAGACAGACACAGACAAGAGGAACACAGAGACAGAGAAAGAAAGACAGAGAGACACAGGCAGAGAGAGACACAGAGGCAAACAGAGATACAGACGTACAGAGAGATGTTGAATCGAACACACTTAACTCGCTCCATTGAAAGAGATTCCTCGATCTTTGCCCATCCCCGAAAGTCTTCTAGTTTCTATTTATTTCATTGTGTGTGGTGTGTACATGTAAGCAATGTGGGATAT
Source organism: Petromyzon marinus (assembly GCF_048934315.1). Taxonomy (NCBI): domain Eukaryota; kingdom Metazoa; phylum Chordata; class Hyperoartia; order Petromyzontiformes; family Petromyzontidae; genus Petromyzon; species Petromyzon marinus. The sequence continues at coordinate 772,319 of NW_027423018.1, forward strand.
CGATGTACACGGATATGAACAAGATCAGCAGACAAGACGTCTTTCATACTCTTTGGTTCTTTCAGTAAAGTCACGTAGGTAGAAAAAATAATAATAAAAAAAGAAATCACGATGTTTCGATCACAACACGAGCAGTCATCCTCAGGCGAAACATCCCGACATTGTCGCGGCAGAAGTCACGTGAGTTACAGAACGTGACAAAGGTGCTCCCCCCCCCCCCCCCCCCCGTGGCTCGCCCCGCTCAGCTGAGCATTGTTTTAATGCGGTGGGCTCACGTGAAATGTATTCTGTAAAAGGAAGGTACTTTGAAAACCCACTGGCTTTACTCTTTTACAGTGAGGGAAAAAAGTATTTGATCCCCTGCTCATTTTGTACGTTTGCCCACTGACAAAGAAATTATCAGTATATAATTTTAATGGTAGGTTTATTTGAACAGTGAGAGACAGAATAACAACAACAAAATCCGGAAAAAGGCATGTCAAAAATGTTATAATTTGATTTGCATTTTAATGAGGGAAATAAGTATTTGACCCCTCTGCAAAACATGACTTAGTACTTGGTGGCAAAACCGTTGTTGGCAATTACAGAGGTCAGACGTTTATTGTAGTTGGCCACCAGGTTTGCACACATCTCAGGAGGGATTTTGTCCCACTCCTCTTTGCAGATCTCCAAGTCCTTAAGGTTTCAAGGCTGACGTTTGGCAACTCAATCTTCAGCTCCCTCCACAGATTTTCTATGGGATGAAGGTCTGGAGACTGGCTAGGCCACTCCAGAACCTTAATGTGCTTCTTCTTGAGCCACTCCTTTGTTGCCTTGGCCGTGTTTTTTGGGTCATTGTCATGCTGGAATACCCATCCACGACCCATTTTCAATGCCCTGGCTGAGGGAAGGAGGCTCTCACCCAAGATTTGACGGTACATGGTCCCGTCCATCGTCCTTTTGATGCGGTGAAGTTGTCCGGTCCCCTTATCAGAAAAACACCCCCAAAGAATAATGTTTCCACCTCCATGTTTGACGGTGGGGATGGTGTTCTTGGGGTCATAGGCAGCATTCCTCCTCCAAACACGGCGAGTTGAGTTGATGCCAAAGAGCTCCATTTTGGTCTCATCTGACCACAACACTTTCACCCAGTTGTCCTCTGAATCATTCAGATGTTCATTGCCAAACTTCAGACGGGCATGTATATGTGCTTTCTTGAGCAGGGGGACCTTGCGGGCGCTGCAGGATTTCAGTCCTTCACGGCATAGTGTGTTACCAATTGTTTCCTTGGTGACTATGGTCCCAGCTGCTTTGAGATCATTGACAAGATCCTTCCGTGTAGTTCTGGGCTGATTCCTCAGCGTTCTAATGATCATTGCAACTCCACGAGGTGAGATCTTGCATGGAGCCCCAGGCCGAGGGAGATTGACAGTTCTTTTGTGTTTCTTCCATTTGCGAATAATCGCACCAACTGTTGTCACCTTCTCACCAAGCTGCTTGGCAATGGTCTTGTAGCCCATTACAGCCTTGTGTAGGTCTACAATCTTGTCCCTGACATCCTTGGAGAGCTCTTTGGTCTTGGCTATGGTGGAGAGTTTGGAATCTGATTGATTGATTACTTCTGTGGACAGATGTCTTTTATGTATACAGGTAACAAGCTGAGATTAGGAGCACCCCCTTTAAGAGTGTGCTCCTAATCTCAGCTCGTTACCTGTATAAAAGACACCTGTTGTTATTCTGTCTCTCACTGTTCAAATAAACCTACCATTAAAATTATAGACTGATCATTTCTTTGTCAGTGGGCAAACGTACAAAATCAGCAGGGGATCAAATACTTTTTTCCCTCACTGTATATAAGTGTTGTGTCCTTAACTAACCACACGGAGACATCTGGTTGAGGCAACGCATTTATTATAACTCTTTCGAACTCGGCTCTACACACTACTGAAACACGAAGGGGTACGTCCCCTTCCTCCCGATCGCCTACGGGAGTGACAGCCTACCTTCTATCGCAGCCTGCACACTCCGGGCTCTGCTACCCACAGGTCCCTTAGCCCGGCGTTAAGGGAAGACTGGATGAACCGTCATAGCCAGGGTATGGGAGCTCACCTCTGGTCTGCTACAACCCGGCTCTGGCTAGAGCCTGGGGAGGGTCCCAGGGTGTCCGAGCCACCTAGGTCCGCTACAACCCGACTCTAACAAGAGCCTCGGTTGAGGGTCCCCGGGTGCCGGTCCAGTCTTCAGGTCTTCGGATGTCTTCAGGCTTGAGTTAGCGAACACTGCCTCGGCCCGTCCAGAGGGCCGGCCTTTTATCCCCAGGTCGGGGTCACCCCTCCCCTCCTGACCCCCCCCCCCCTCCCAGAACCTTCTGAAAGGTCTTAAGGGGCCTTAGGGACGGGTGGGGGGTCAGGGGTGTCAGTCTCCGTTCACAGGGGGGGGGGGGGGTTAACCTTTGGTCGACCCCTACGCACCGCGCTCTCTCTCGGCTGCCCCGTTGACCCGTGAACGTGGTGGCAGGTCAGCTTACAGTGCCTTGTTATGGCGCTTACGCACAACTTCGTGACGAACACTGCACGTTCCGTCATTTTCATGCATGGGGTGCTGCAAACCTACGCGCCCCCTGCATGAACGACGAAGGCGCAGGAACAGACGTTCAATCGTGTTGAAATCGATCTGCAGACGACGGTCTTCTCGCAAGCTTTGTGTCGCCTCATCTCGATCCCGCGATCCCAACCAGGTGAAAGTCCGCATCGAACCGAACCCCTGGCAAAGCCATCTACTTAACGACGAGAGAAAATTCACACGAAATATCGTTTTCAATGAATAAGCTGTTAATGAAGAAATACAATTATTTAATTCAAAACATAATACAATTCAAAGTTGTTTCATTTTCAAACTTCAAAACGGAGCATTGAGAGCTTGCGTGGATGCGTCGTTCTTGTGCAATTTATTTCGTGATTTTCCTGGCCCAAGGCCGCAAATGGTTGTGAGGGGCGCCGCAGGCGGTCAGCCTTGCTTCAACCCTTGGTTGTGAACATCCAGACGTTAATCAGCAAGGAGCATTTCTAGTCCTAGTTCGACAAAATCTACGTCAACACGTAATACAAAACTACAATTTGTGTTGTAGAGAATGAATCTCCTCTACGTGTAACCTTTGAGAGGTATGCCATGTAACTGATTAATGATCCGAGTGTGCTCCCTATTTCAAAGACAATGAGTTGCTCCAGAGGGAGAAGCTTCCTGAAAACACAAAATACCCTTTGACCTGTATGACAAGAACAATGAGTCTCACCTGAGTTATCTGTACAGGTTACTTCCAAAACACACACTTTGTCCTAACATCACTTATTCAATGTTTAACCCTCATAGACAAAATGGTACATGTATGCACACAATCAGACAAGTATTATTGACAGGCATATTAACAAAATTCAATTACTACACTGAAATATACTGCATCAGGTTACATCGCATTAACAAGAAGCTATTTTAGTATGTACAACATACTATTGCGCCATTCAAAACGAGTAGGCCATTGCATACTGGCGTCTGGGTCAAAATTTATCAAATTCTAAACATTACCTACAAACTCCACAACTAAGATGCCACATCAACCATCGCCTCCTACTGACAGGCTCTTGTGCACATGCAGGCCGGAGCAGGGCCACCACCTTGTGCCACACAGGGGCAGCTGCTACTTGGGGATGCTCTTCGAGTGTTTGAGACGAGATACGACACAAAACTCCGAATTGCCGAGGCGATTAAGCAAGCACCATATAAATGGAATTATTAGAACCTAGTGAATGCTTGGGAGCTTATTCGACTCTCGCTCCTGGTTAGAGATCTACCCAACCCACAGGTCCACAAAGACTGGCCGCTCTTACCCTGCAGGTTGAACCTAGGAATTGAGTGTTCAACTTCATTCTTGTCATTAAAGGCCTGTGATAAAGGTGCATCTATTGGAGCGACATCGTTTCAAGCTTACACATCTACCGGGTCTCCATTTGAGTTGTATTGTCTCGGAGGAAGTCCACCCACACCTCCACTTCCACAAACTGCTGGGAGTTGCCTCGCTCTGCCTCACAGTCAGAATTCACCTCCTGCTTCACGTTGCCTCCATCGATGTGAAGGTCCCATTTTGGAGCTGAATCTTCATCTTCACATTTTACCCTCACTTCTTCGCTCTTCACTTCTTCACATTTCACCTTGACCTCTTCAGATTTCACCTCGATACCTTTAAAAGTGTCCAAGCTGGGATTTTCTTCCGGTTGTTTCATGAGGGATGGGCTCATTGCGTCACTTTGACTTTCACAAGCTGATTTCAGACTCCACTCCTTGTGGATCTTCTGATGCTTTTGTGTTCTCTGGTGTACTTTAAGATTTGATGAACGTGCAAACGCCTTCCCACACACACTGCACTTGAAGGGTTTCTCTCCCGTGTGTGTTCTCTGGTGTTCTACAAGAAGAGATGAACGTGCAAACGCCTTCCCACACACACTGCACTTGAAGGGTTTCTCTCCCGTGTGTGTTCTCTGGTGTGCTACAAGAGTAGATAACTGTGCAAACGCCTTCCCACACACACTGCACTTGAAGGGTTTCTCTCCCGTGTGTGTTCTCTGGTGTTCTACAAGAAGAGATGAACGTGCAAACGCCTTCCCACACACACTGCACTTGAAGGGTTTCTCTCCCGTGTGTGTTCTCTGGTGTATTACAAGAACAGATAACTGTGCAAACGCCTTCCCACACACACTGCACTTGAAGGGTTTCTCTCCCGTGTGTGTTCTCTGGTGTTCTACAAGAGTAGATGAACGTGCAAACGCCTTCCCACACACATTGCACTTGAAGGGTTTCTCTCCTGTGTGAGTTCTCTCGTGCCGTGTCAAATTTCCAGTACGATCCGTGCTGTATGCACACCAGTCACAATGTTGCCTTGTAGTAACGAGCTGCGCCGAGCGCCTTTGCTCCATCAGACCAATTCTGCAGAGGAAGCGTCAGAGGAAGCGTCAGCTGCAGACATAAAAATATAATATCTACACCATCTACACGTCAGTATCGATACACAGAGGAAAGCATATATACACAGTAAAACGTGACTTACACGTCTATACTTATTCATATAGTCATGATATAGTGGAAAAGTGTCCCAAATTCAACACACGGGCTGTTATGGCACACAATACAGAGGGAAAATGGTTACAAACATGCCTGGAAGCCCTCGTATCTTCAAAATGAATGTTAACCAAAAACTCCGAGCACACAATTTCAGCTGTCTGGCTTCAAAAGGAATATTTATGAAAGCTAACTTCAGCTGACATAGCAAAGGGTGTTTAAAATAATACTATTTGTGTTATGCAGAAATGCATAAATTAATGTTCAATCGCAACTTAGAGGTGTGAAGACAGGCACAGATGTCCTTGAATGCTGGGGATGAACAGATCCGACTTCAGCTGCACGTGTGTGCTGTGTTAACTTCCTGACTCCATTCTTACAAAGAGTTGCAGAGGAAAACAAAACTAAACTACTGTTTTGATATAACCTCCGTGCTCAATAGAGTTAATAGACTTTACTGCAAACACAAACTTGACACTGTCACACACTCAAGAGGCGGAGCCAGGATTTTCAGGTAGGGGGGGCAACCCCTCCAGCAATGAAAAATGATAATTGTTAGTAAGTAAGGAGTTGTTAGTAAGGAGTTGTTAGTAAGTAATGACTTGTCCCTTACTTTTTATTCGACGCGTGTGATCGGCATTGCGCTCGCTGAAGGTGTTTGCCTTCAGGGAAGTCGTGTACTCTGTATACTCAACTGCGCAAAATTCTGTGAGTCGCTTACAATTGTTTTGCCGTTACTTATTGCCAATTATGGACTCGGACTGTTGTACTCTCATAGAGTCCCTGGCACGTAATAATATGCCACACGGTGGCAGTGGGGGTCACAAAATGCTGATTTATCTATATATATGAAAGGGAAATGTGTGGATACGTGTGTCTGTTTGAAATGTTTAGCATACTTCCCAACGTGCCACACACTTGAAATTTGGCATGTGGGTATGTTTCATACCGTACACAATGTAAAAAAATATAAAAATGGTCTTTTGTATTTTGGGGGGGGAATGACCATGAAGTGTCTGGCGTCAACCCGCAACACCTCTGAGTTAAGCGCTCTGCAATGCTTAGAGCTGTTAACAGCGTGCCGGGAGATTTTAGTTGGCGCTTCGCTCCTGGCCGATGAAGCCATTGGCTTCTCGGAGTTCAACACACATCCTCCGTGCGAAGAACGGGTAGAACTGCTATCTAAAATATGAAGCAGAACATTCCATCTGTTTGTTTGTGTGAAGCAGGAAAAACCTCTCCAATGCTGAGCTCTGGCGTCATGAAAATTTGCACAGCTAACACGGTCTGGAATTTCTAAGTGAACGTGACTATTTTCAGCTCGCCACGTCATTATTCCCTTCCCAAGTGGCCAAAATCGACCTAACGTAGAAGTCGGGTAAGGTTGAATTTCCTTGAGTGAAAACATCCGATTTAGGTAAATTTATTTGTTTCGGCTTTTTTCTTTCTATTTCAGTGAAATAGAAGAGAATGTGAAGTTAATCCAAGACAAGAATCCAAGTCCCGGGCGAAGCTGGGTAGTAAAGCTCGTTACTAATAAACCCCAATGATCCTATCAAAATTAGGGATTTCGATCGAATCGTTGGGGGGGCACGTGCCACCCCACCCCCACTGCCTCCACCACTGTCACACACTGGTATGATTCACAGGTGGTGGTTTGTCCAGACCCATGCCTGGCCACCTTCACCTGCTCAGTATTAATGCTTCCTCACTCCACCAAGTAGTTAATTGAGGATCAATCAACACAGCCGAGGCTGCGTGTCTCTCTTTCTCCCCGTGGTCGTGTGGATTTCCTTCCCGATCTCCCGGTCTCCCCTCTACATGTAGAGAATGAACACCGCCATGCATCTAGAGTGAACACCGCCATGCGTCTAGAGTGAACACCACCAAGCGTCTAGAGTGAATACCACCCCGTGTCTAGAGTGAACACCGCCACGCGTCTATAGTGAACACCACCACGCTGTTGACAAGCCCCACCTTGTTGTTATTGTTGTTGTGGGCAGGTTGCTTCTGAAAACAAGAGCGGTACAGCAGCTCAACGCGGGCGTGGCCTGGTAAAAAAATAAAAAAACTGTGAATATTAAAAAAAAAAGTTACAAAGTAGCGAGCCAGGTGAAGAGAAATTAAAACTTAAGCAAGATACTCTTTGGTTCTTTTGGTAAATTCACGTAGAAAAAATAATTTAATTAAAAGTTTCAGTTTCATTTATTTGGTATAGCCCTGTGAGCCATTCGGCTCTTGAATCGGGTGCAACCGCAACAAACAAAAAACATGAACAAGAAAACATCTTGAAGTGACTATGTGACTGTGCAAACAGAAAATCCAGGGAAAAACAGCAAAATATTCCACAAAAAGCACCGTACACCAACGCTGTGTGCAAATAGCATACGACGTTTCGATTGCAACACAAGCAATCATCATCAGGTACAAATGAAAGAGAAAACAAACCTAGTAAACTTAGAAATGTAATGCAATACAACACAGAGAGTCGGCTAACATAACAGTCAACACCCCACCTGGTTGATAACATTCTTCCAAAGATTGCTCAATTTGAGAGACAAAACACAGACACAGAGACTCATAGAGAGAGATAACAGAGACACACAGAGAGAGATACACACATAGGCACAGAGAAATAACGCCTCTGTGTTGAGGCCTTAAATAGAGAGAGAGGGGGGCAGAGAGGGGAGGGGGTGTAGAGATATTAGCATGTCAATGCAAGGCCGTAGCCATGGAGTCAACATTGGGGGGGACCAAATCTTCCAGGGGGTCTGGGGTCCCCCGCAGAAAAAAAAATCTAAATTTGAAAACTAATTTCCTGACATTTCATAAAATATTGAAAAATTTCACTAATACATGGGATGGATTTTTTTATTTGATACAATAATGTATAATGTTGTATTACATTGCTCTGTTTTTTCTTTTTTACCTTTTCTTGTTTCATAGTATGTAATGGCAGAGATTAGGGTTCATAAAGTACACTGCAATCATATAAACAGAAATCTATGCATTGTTATATGAAGACAAGTCCACATTTTGTGGCCAAGGTTTAGCAAATTGTTTTTATTAACATAGCATCGCAATTATTCTTTTAAAAAATATTTTTATAGCAATATATTGGGTGGACATTTTGAGCATATTTGATTATTGGGGGGGGATATGTCCCCCCCCCATATAATATAATTATTATAACATATTATAATTACAGCCTTGTGTCAATGAGAGATTTGGAACTTTGGTGACTGCAGGAATAATAACACGAGGACACAGAGAGAGAGAGAGAAAGCACACTTATGTTCTTGGTTCTTTCGGTAAAGTCACGTAGAAGGGAAACAATAAAATAATAAAAATATTAAACAATACAATTCTCACGACGTTTCGACAACACAAGCAATCATCATCAGGTGCAAAAACCATAGCAAGAAAATGTTCTTGCTGTGGTTTCCTGCTGTGGTTTCTTATTTTATTGTTTCCCTTCTACGTGGTGACTTTACCGAAAGAACCAAGAATATGAATCCCTGCAGTCACGAAAGCTTTAAATCAAAACCACACTTAATCAAATAAACTGAGTAAAATTTGGAAATGTAATGCAATCCAACACAGAAAGTCGGTCAACACACAATGAACGCATAGCCTGGTAGATTACTTTCTTACAAAGATTGCTCAACTAAGCGAGATAATTGAAGCAAACGCGATCAGGCGAGGGCAGGAGGCAAGGCCCCGCGTGGCTAGGCCCTGCGTTGTAAAGTTCCAACCTGGACATCGATTCCCATGCTCGCTGCTACTCAACTGACATCCCTATGAGAGAGAGAGAGGCTCTACCTTGGTAAACAACAACAACAACCACCACAACCACCACCACAACGACAATCGCAATGAGAATTTCTCACCTCGGATTTCAGTTCACGCGCAGAGCGGCAGATTCCTGTTACCTCGTGACGTCACGCAGCAGCAGGAGATGACGTCACTTGCGTGGTACAAGAACACTCCCCTCCCGCAACGAGCGGGTCTTAATTTAAATAAATTATGTTAATGAGCCCGGCCCATACGTGGAGGGATGGGGCGTGGGTGCTGAACCCGTCGCAATAAACTCGCGACGGTCGACACGAACACATTATGTTAATGAGCCGCCAGTCACCGGGCGTAGCTTTGCCCAAATAAGGATTGTACTTGAACAGATAACGCAAGTTGACCCAGGCAGAGGTGACGTCACGCTCAAGGGCGCGGTAGACGGGGTGGGGTGACTACCTTGGTGACATGACGTCACTGGCGAGGTACACCTCCCCCTGGCGTTTCACGCCGATGAGGTAATGCTGAGTAGTGACGTCACAGAGCGGGATTGGAGTTTAAGTTGATTTAGATTAATTTTCCATTGCTCCCTCCCTTGAACTCAGCAACAACAACGTGGACATTGCATCCCACTGGGATTTTTAGCACACAGCGTTGGTGTACGGTGCTTTTTTCAGGAACATTTTGCTGTTTTTCATGGATTTTCTGTTTGCAGAGTCACACAAAGTAGTAACTTTAAGATGTGTTTCTTGTTCTTGTTTGTTGTGGTTGCACTTGATTCAAGAGCCGAATGGCTCACAGGGGTATACCAGATATATATCAACTGAAACTATTGTGTACACACTGTGTGTGTATGTAAACTGTGTGTGTACACTGTGTGTGCGTACACTGTGTGTGTACACTGTGTGTGTGTACACTGTGTGTACACGTACACAGTGTGCACTGTGTGTGTACACTGTGTGTGTACAGTGTGTGTACACACTGTGTGTGTACACTGTGTGTGTGTGTACACTGTGTGTGTGTGTACACTGTGTCACTGTGCCTGGCACAAGCGTCGTGGTGACGTCACCACCACTTAGTGGCGAATGGCGGTTGTTGTGTCACTGTGTGTGTGTACACTCTGTGTGTACACTATGTGTCACTGTGTGTGTCACTGTGTGTGTATATACACTGTGTGTGTACCCTGTGTGTGTACCCTGTGTGTGTACACTGTGTATACACTGTATGTGTGTACACTGTGGGTGTGTACAGTGTATACCCTGTGTATGTGTACAGTGTATACACTGTGTGCGTGTACAGTGTGCGTGTACACTGTGTGTGTGTGTACACTGTGTATACACTGTGTGTGTATGCTATGTGTGTATACACTGTGTGTGTACACTGTGTGTGTGTACACTGTGTGTACACTGTTTGTGTCCGAACCCCCGGCAAGGCCATCTACTTAATGACGAGAGAAAATTCACACGAAATGTCCTTTTCAATGAAGTCTTCCAGATGTAAATTGATACAAGCTTTTAATGAAGAAATAAAATCATCTAATTCAAAACACAACACAATTCAAAGATGTTTCATTTTAAAACTTCAAAACGGAGCATGGGGTACTTGCGTGAATGCGTCCTTCGTGTGCCGTAAATGTTGTGACTTTCCTGGCCTGAAGGCCGTCAATGTGTTGGACCATTATTGGTGCACAGCGTCTCAACAACAGCAGTGGGGTTTGCTTCAACCGATAGGTAACGAACATCCAGACGTGAATCAGCAAGGATCATTTCTAGTCCTAGTTAGACAAAATCTACGTCAACACGTAAGACAAAACTACAATTCGTGTTGTAGAGAATGTACCTCCTCCTATACGTGTAACTTTCAAGTGGTATGCCTTGTAACTGATTAATGATCCGAGCGTGCTCCCTATTTCAAAGACGATGAGTTGCTCCAGAGGCAGACGCTTCGTGAAACACAAGAGTTCTCTGTACAGGTTACTTCCAAAACACACACACACTTTGTCCTAACATCACTTATTCAATGTGTGACCCTCAGACAAAATATTACATGTACGCGCACAATCAGACAAGTATTAATTCTAAATTATTGACGGGCATATCAACAACATTGAATTACTGCAGCGAAATTGACTGCATCACGTTACATCGTATTAACAAGAAGTTATTTTACAAATACGCACCGTCTGCTTAACAGTGTATGTACAACATACTATTGTTGTGTCATTCAAAACGGGTAGGCCGTTGCATGCTGGCGTCTGGGTCAAAATGTAGCAAACTCTAAACATTACGCTACAAATAATAGATCACGGAGTTTCGATGGCAACACAAGCAATCGTCATCAGGTGGGACAAGCACAGCAGCAATAAGAGGAAACTGCTGGAGTAGGCGCCTACTACTTCAGCAGTTTCTCTTGCTGTGGTTGTCCCACCTGATGACGATTGCTTGTGTTGTGATCTAAACGCCGTGATCTGTTATGTTTCTACTACGTGGTGACTTTACCGAAAGAACTCAAGAGTGTGGATTCCTGCAGTCACGACAGCTTCGAATCAAGATTGCCTACAAACTACACAACTGAGATGACACATCAATCATCGTCCCCTGCTGACAAGCTCTTGTCCACATGCAGGCCGGTGCAGGGCCACCACCTTGTGCCACACAGGGGCAGCTGCTACTTGGGGATGCTCTTTGAGCATTTCAGACGAGGTACGACACAAAACTCCGAGTTGCCGAGGCGATTAAGCGAGCAAAGCGTAAAAGAAATAATCATGAGAACATCGTGAATGCTTGGGAGCTTATTGGCTCTCGCTCCTGGTGAGAGATTGACCCAACCCACAGGTCCACAAAGACTGGCCGCTCTTACTCTGCAGGTTGAACCTAGGAAATGAGTGTTCAACTTCACATTCTAGTCATTAAAGGCCTGTGACAAAGGTGCATCTATTGTAGCGACATCGTCTCTGGCTTACACATCTACCGGGTCTCCACTTGACTTTGGATTGTCTAGGAAGTCCACCCACATCTCTACTTCCACAAACTGCTGGGAGTTGCCTCGCTCTGCCTCACAGTCAGAATTCTCCTCCTGCTTCACGTTGCCTCCATCAATGTGAAGGTCCCATTTTGGAGTTGAATCTTTATCTTCACATTTCACCATCACTTCTTCCCTCTTCACCATCACTTCTTCCCTCTTCACCATCACCTCTTCATATTTCACCTCGATAACTTTAAAAGTGTCCAAGCTGGGATTTTCTTCCGGTTCGTGTTTCATGCGGGATGGGCTCATTGCGGCACTTTGACTTTCACAAGCTGATTTCAGACTCCACTCCATGTGGATCTTCTGATGCTTCTGTGTTCTCTGGTGTACTTGAAGATGTGGTTGCTGTGCAAACGTTATCCCGCAGGGAATGCACCTGAAGGGTTTCTCTCCCGTGTGTGTTCTCTGGTGTACTTGAAGATTTGATGAATCTGCAAACGCCTTCCCACACACACTGCACTTGAAGGGTTTCTCTCCTGTGTGTTCTCTGGTGTTCTACAAGAAGAGATGAACGTGCAAACGCCTTCACGCACACACTGCACTTGAAGGGTTTCTCTCCCGTGTGTGTTCTCTGGTGTATTACAAGAGTAGATGAATATGCAAACACCTTTCCACACACACTGCACTTGAAGGGTTTCTCTCCCGTGTGTGTTCTCTGGTGTTCTACAAGATTAGATGACTGTGCAAACGCATTCCCACACACACTGCACTTGAAGGGTTTATCTCCCATGTGTGTTCTCTGGTGTATTACAAGAGTAGATGAATGTGCAAACGCCTTCCCACACACACTGCACTTGAAGGGTTTCTCTCCCGTGTGTGTTCTCTGGTGTATTACAAGAGCAGATGAATGTGCAAATGCCTTCCCACACACACTGCACTTGAAGGGTTTCTCTCCCGTGTGTGTTCTCTGGTGTTCTACAAGATTAGATGACTGTACAAACGCCTTCCCACACACACTGCACTTGAAGGGTTTCTCTCCCGTGTGTGTTCTCTGGTGTATTACAAGAGCAGATGAATGTGCAAATGCCTTCCCACACACACTGCACTTGAAGGGTTTATCTCCCGTGTGTGTTCTCTGGTGTATTACAAGAGTAGATGAATGTGCAAACGCCTTCCCACACACACTGCACTTGAAGGGTTTCTCTCCCGTGTGTGTTCTCTGGTGTTCTACAAGAGCAGATGAACGTGCAAACGCCTTGTCACACACACTGCACTTGAAGGGTTTCTCTCCTGTGTGAGTTCTCTCGTGCCGTGTTAAATCTCCAGTCCGATCCGTGCTGTATGCACACCGGTCGCATTGGAGCCTTGTCATACCGAGCTGCGCTGAGTGCATTTGCTCCATGAGACCAATTCTGCAGAGGAAGCATCAGAGGAAGCGTCAGCTGCTGACAGAAAAAAATAATATCCACACTATCTACACGTCAGTATCGATGCACAGAGGAAAGCATATATACACAGTAACACGTCACTTACACGTCTATACTTATTCACATATTCATGATATAGTGGAAAAATGTCCCAAATTCATCACACGGGCTGTTATGGCACACAATGAGAGGGCAAATGGTCATGAACATGCCTGGAAGCCCTCGTATCTTCAAAATGAATGTTCACCCAAAACTCTGAGTACACAATTTCAGCTGTCTGGCTGCAAAAGGAATATTTATGAGAGCTAAATTCAGCTGACGTAGCAAAGGGTGTTGAAAACAATACTATTTGTGTTAGGCAGAAATTCATAAATTAATGTTCAATCGCAACTTAGAGGTGTGAATCCAGGCTCAGATGTCCTTAAATGCTGGGATGAACAGTTCCGACTTCAGCTGAATGTGTGTGCTGTGTTAACTTCCTGTTTCCATTCTTATAAAGAGTTCCAGAGGAAAAGAAAAGTAAACTACTGTTATGATATAACCTCCGTGTTCAACAGAGTTAATAGACTTTACTGCAAACACAAACTGTACACTGTCACTGGGCAAACAGGCGGTGGCGTGTCTAGAATCATGCCTGGCCACCTTCATCTGCTGAGCATTAATGCTTCCTCACTCCACCAAGTAATTAATTGAGGATCAACGAACATATCCGAGGCTAACTGGAGTTTGCGTGTCTCTCTCCGTGGTGAGATGTTAACTACCTCACCTGGTATACAGGAGGTCGTGGGTTCGATCCCGACCCTGACGCCTGCTGTATATTTGGAGTTTGTGTGTCACTCCGTTTAGCGTCTTTGACCGATAGACATTGACACACGTATTCTTGTTTCTTTCGGTAAAGTTACGTAGACAGAAAATAACAATAACAGATAATACAATTACATTAAATACAGACCACTTGTGTTGCGATCAAAACGACGTGAGTTTTTTTGCTTTATTTACATTTTTTTTGTTATTTTCATTTAATTTTCTATCTACGTGACTTTACCGAAAGAACCAAGAATATTAATTCCTGCAGTCACCAAAGTTTTAAGTCAAAACATTCACACACGTTGACAAAGCCTCACCTTGTGTTGTTGTGGGCAGGTCGCTTCTGATAACAAGAGCGGTATAGCAGCTCAAGCGGGCTTGGCCTGGTGAAAAAGAAAATAAAAACTGCGTGAATATTTATAATAAAACAAAGTTACAAAGTGGCGAGCCGGGTGAAGACAAATTAAACTTAAGCGAGATAATTAAAGTGAATGCAATCAGGCGAGGGCAGGAGGCAAGGCCCCGGGTGGCTAGGCCCCGCGTTGTAAAGTTCCAACCTGGACATCGATTCCCATGCTCGCTGCTACTCAACTGACATCCCTACGAGAGAGAGAGAGGCTCTACCTTGGTAAACAACAACAACAACCACCACCACAACAACCACCACCACAACAACCACAATCGCAATGAGAATTTATCACCTCGGGTTTCAGTGCAGGAAGCGATAACTTCCTGTTACCTCGTGACGCCACGCGGCAGCAGGTGACATGACGTCACTTCCGGAGTACGAGACACGCTCCTAAATTAGAGAATGAATAAATTATGCTAATGTCGACATCCGTTAACGTCGTGAGTGCTGAACCCGTCGCAATAAACTCGCGACGGCTTTAACGGACACATTATGTTAATGAGCCGCCATTCACTGGGCGTAGCTTTGCCCAAATAAGGATTGGCACTGGAACGATATCGGCAGTGACCCAAGCGGAGGTGACGTCACGCTCAAGAGCGCGGTGGACGGGGAGGGGTGAATACCTTGGTGACATGACGTCACTAGCGAGGTACACCTCCCCCTGGCGTTTCACGCCAATGAAGTAATGCTGAGAGGTGACGTCACAGAGCGCGATTGGCGTTTAAGTTGATTTAGATTCATTTTCCATTGCTCCCTCCCTTGGGTGTGTGGGCTCAGCTACAACAACAAAGTGGACATTGTTGTGTATACACTGTGTGTGTGTACACTGTGTGTTTGTGTACACTGTGTGTGTGTACACTGTGTGTGTGTACACTGTGTGTGTACACTGTGTGTGTGTACACCGTGTGTGTGTACACTGTGTGTGTACACCGTGTGTGTGTACAGTGTGTGTGTGTACACTGTGTGTGTGTACACTGTGTGTATACACTGTGTGTGTGTACACTGTGTGTCCACTCTGTGTGTATACACTGTGTGTGTACAATGTGTGTGTGTACACTGTGTGTGTGTACACAATGTGTGGGTGTACACTGTGTGTGTATACACTGTGTGTGTTTGCACTGTGTGTGTGTACACTGTGTGTATGCACTGCGTGTGTGTACACTGTGTTTACACTTTGTGTGTGTACACTGTGTGTGTGTGTGTACACTGTATGTGTTTACACTGTGTGTGTACACAATGTGTGTGTTTACACTGTGTGTACACTGTGTGTGTGTGTACACTGTGTGTGTACATTGTGTTTACAGTATGTGTGTGTACACTGTGTATGCACTGTGTGTGTGTACACTGTGTATGCACTGTGTGTGTGTGTGTACACTGTGTGTTTACACTCTGTGTGTGCACTGTTTACACTCTGTGTGTACACTGTGTGTGTGCACTGTTTACACTGTGTGTGTGTGTGTGTACACTGTGTGTATGCACTGTGTGTGTGTGTACACTGTGTGTGTACACTGTGTGTGTTTACACTCTGTGTGTGTACATTGTGTGTGTATATACACTGTGTGTGTGTGTGTACACTGTGTGTGTGTACACTGTGTGTGTGTGTACACTGTGTGTGTGTGTGTACACTGTGTGTGTGGACAGTGTGTGTGTACACTGTGTGTACACTGTATGTGTGTGTGTACACTGTGTGTGTGTACACTGTGTGTGTGTACACTGTGTGTCCACTCTGTGTGTATACACTGTGTGTGTGTACAATGTGTGTGTGTACACTGTGTGTGTGTGTACACAATGTGTGGGTGTACACTGTGTGTGTGTACACTGTGTGTGTTTGCACTGTGTGTGTGTGTACACTGTGTGTATGCACTGTGTGTGCGTACACTGTGTGTACACTCTGTGTGTGTACACTGTGTGTGTACACTGTGTGTATGCACTGTGTTTACACTGTGTGTGTACACTGTGTGTATGCACTGTGTTTACACTGTGTGTGTTCATCTTTTTTGGTTCTTTCGGTAAAGTCACGTAGAATGAGAATAAAATAATAAATTAATAAAATAACACAATTAAATTCTCACGACATGTGTGTTTACACTCTGTATGTGTACACTGTGTGTGTACACTGTGTGTGTACACTGTGTGTTTACACTCTGTATGTGTACACTGTCTGTGTGTACACATACAGACACAGGCCACCACTTGGCAGTCCCGGGGAGTCCTCCACCCCCCCCACCACCCTCCACCACTACCCCCACCACCACCCCCACCACCCTTCACCACCACCCTCCATCACCCTGGTGGTGGTGGTTGTTGTTGTTGTTGTGATGTTCTGACACCAGTCAGATCAACACCTTCACAGCCACTGCTGCTGCTGCTGTTTGTTTATAGGCAGAAGGTGTTCACGCCACGTCCCTTTCTCTGTGTGTGTACACTCTGTGTGTGTGTACACTGAGTGTGTGTAGGTGTTCAAGCCACGTCCCTTTCTCTGTGTGTGTACACTCTGTGTGTGTGTACACTGAGTGTGTGTAGGTGTTCACGCCACGTCCCTTTCTCTGTGTGTGTACACTCTGTGTGTACACTGAGTGTGTGTAGGTGTTCACGCCACGTCCCTTTCTCTGTCACCATTTTAATTCTGGGCCAAAGAGGTCCCGCAAACATAAACATTTTCTGTTTAAAATGTAACACGACCATAACAAACAATGAATTATATTCTTGGTTCTTTCGGTAAAGTCACGTTGAAAGGAAACAATAAAAAATATATAAAACAATAAAACTCTCACGACGTTTCGACTGTAACACAAGCAGTCATCATCAGGTGTGAAAACCAACGGCAAGAAACATTTGAAAGAAGTGGCGGTTTGTATCTATTTATTTATAAACGTTAGCACCATGGAGAGCGATTTGGCAGTCATTCAGAAAGACGAGTCCATCTATGTACTGAAAAGAGGAGGGGGGAGACGAAAAATTAATGTATGCTGTCTGAAAGCCACCGTAAGCGTGAACAATCAAAAGACCCGAAATGGTTTATCAATACCTTCCAATGATTGCTAAGCCAGAATTCCTTCCTCTCGGTTGAAATTGTCTCTGTGCTTGTATATGTGGAGAGCCTCATGAACGAATCTCTCATGGTAGCCAGATGGATTGCAAAGAACCTCCGTCTTGGAGAAGTCAATGTCATGTGAGCCTACTGAATTGTAACAGTGATCTGCCACGGCCGAGGTGTTGGTCCTACCGTGTTTAAGGTCTGCTTTGTGTTCACGAATGCGGTCCGAGACATGGCGTTTGGTTTCTCCAATGTAACTACTACCACAGAGGCAACTTAGTTTGTAGACACCAGGGTACTGTATGTCTGGAATCACATCTTTTACAGACGGAACCAGATCACGGATTTTATGTAATGTGTTGAAACGGACCTGGATCTTGTGTTTATTCAAGATTTTGGAGATCTTTTTTGTGATCCCCGCAATGTAGGGCAAAGTGATGGTTTTGAAAGCCTCAAGAGGGTCCTTCTTCATGGTTTGAGTGATAGCTTTGTGGATTGTAGTCGGAGTAACCATTAGCCTTAAGAGCGTGGTGTACGTGCTTGAGTTCACTGCCTATGTGTTCCTGGTCAGATATGCATTGGGCTCTATGGTGCAGAGTCTTGATGAGGGAATTCTTCTGGGATGGATGGTGGTGGGAATCCAGACAGAGTGGCTCATTGAACCATCAATTTTTTTACCAATTCCACTTTACAGTAAAATTGTAGACACGGCACAATATATATTTCTGAATCTTTATTTTTACCAACATTTAAAAAAATATTCTCCGTTAAGGCAAAATTCTGAAATATTGGATTTTTGACAAAGCCTTGTGAATTCACCTTGTATCTGAACAAGTTCAATTTGTGCAAATATTTTTTTTCAAACGTATAAATAACAAAGACATTGCTTACAAATATCAGCTCTATGTTTTCAAGTCAATACAGTTTGGGTAGTGAATAAATTATAGTCTAAATAAGCTACACATGATGAATTGTAGGCAATTATAGTTATAATCAAAGACATTTTTAAACAATCACGTGGTCCCTGTAGTCGCCGTTAGAGACAATCTGCTTGAAAACAGTTTATCAAGATATATGAATACATTGATTCGAATAAGCAGAGTTGATTTCCTATTCATGGCATGCCAGTTATGTGTCAGTTTTCGATATCAACATCACCTTATAAAAGAATAACATTTAAAATACGCACAGACAAGTATTCATTCGTAATTATTGACAGGCATATTAACAAAATGTAATTACTGCAGTGAAATATACTGCATCAGGTTACATCGTATTAAGAAGAAGCTATTTTTAAAATACGCACCGCCTGCTTAACAGTGTATGTACAACAAATTATTGTAGTGTCATTCAAAACGAGTAGGCCGTTGCATGCTGGCGTCTGGGTCAAAATGTAGAAAATTCTAAACATTAGCTACAAATATCGCAACACAAGCAATCGTCATCAGGTGGGACAATCGCAGCAGCAAGAAGACAAAACTGCTGAAGAAGGCGCCTACTTCAGCGTCTTCTTCTTGCTGTGGTTGCCCCACCTGATGACGAGTGCTTGTGTTGTGATCTAAATGCCGTGGTCTGTTATGTTTCTACCCACGTGATGACTTTACCGAAATAACTAGACAGTGTGGATTCCTGCAATCACAAAAGCGTCGAATCAAAATTGCCTACAAACTACACAACCGAGATGACGCATCAATCATCGCCCCCTACTGACAGGCTCTTTTCCACATGCAGGCCGGTGCAGGGCCACCACCTTGTGCCACACAGGGGCAGCTGCTACTTGGGGATGCTCTTCGAGCGTCTCAGACGAGATAGACATGAAACTCCGAGTTGCCGAGGCGATTAAGCGAGCAAAGCGTAAAAGCAATTATCATGAGAACATCGTGAATGCTTGGGAGCTTATTAGCTCTCGCTCCTGGTGAGAGATTAACCCAACCCACAGGTCCACAAAGACTGGCCGCTCTTACTCTGCAGGATGAACCTAAGAAATTAGTCTTCAACTTCACATTCTTGTCATTAAAGGCCTGTGACAAAGGTGCATCTATTGGAGCGACATCGTCTCTGGCTTACACATCTACCGGGTCTCCACTTGACTTTGGATTGTCTAGGAAGTCCACCCACACCTCCACTTCACACAAACTGCTGGGAGTTGCCTCGCTCTGCCTCATAGTCAGAATTCTCCTCCTGCTTCACGTTGCCTCCGTCGATGTGAAGATCCCATTTTTGAGTTGAATATTCATCTTCACATTTCACCTTCACTTCTTCGCTATTCACCATCACTTCTTCACATTTCACTATCACTTCGCTCTTCACCATCACTTCTTCCCTCTTCACCATCACCTCTTCATATTTCACCCTGATACCTTTAAAAGTGTCCAAGCTGGGATTTTCTTCCGGTTCCTGTTTCATGAGGGATGGGCTCATGGTGGCACTTTGACTTTCACAAGCCGATTTCAGACTCCACTCCTTGTGGATCTTCTGATGCTTGTGTTCTCTGGTGTACTTGAAGATTTGATGAATTTGCAAACATCTGCCTGCACAGAGTACACTTGAAAGGTTTCTCTCCCGTGTGTTCTCTGGTGTACTACAAGAGCAGATGAATGTGCAAACGCCTTCCAACACACACTGCACTTGAAGGGTTTCTCTCCCGTGTGTGTTCTCTGGTGTACTTTAAGATGTGGCAACTGTGCAAACGCCATCCCGCACAGAATGCACCTGAAGGGTTTCTCTCCCGTGTGTTCTCCGGTGTCTTTGAAGATGTGACACATGCACAAACGCCATCCTGCACAGAATGCACCTGAAGGGTTTCTCTCCTGTGTGTGTTCTCTGGTGTACTTGAAGATGTGGGGACTGTGCAAATGCCTCCCCACACACTGCACTTGAAGGGTTTCTCTCCCGTGTGTGTTCTCTGGTGTTTTTTAAGAGCAGATGACCGTGAAAATGCCTTCCCACAAACACTGCACTTGAAGGGTTTCTCTCCCGTGTGTGTTCTCTGGTGTCTTTTAAGATTAGATGAATCTGGAAATGCCTTCCCACACACACTGCACTTGAAGAGTTTCTCTCCCGTGTGTTCTCTGGTGTGTTTTAAGAGCAAATGAACCTGAAAATGTCTTCCGACACACACTGCACTTGAAGGGTTTCTCTCCCGTGTGTGTTCTCTGGTGTTTTTTAAGAGTAGATGAATCTGAAAATGTCTTCCCACACACAGTGCATTTGAAGGGTTTCTCTCCCGTGTGTGTTCTGTGGTGTGTTTTAAGAGCAAATGACTGTGAAAATGCCTTTCCACACACACTGCACTTGAAGGGTTTCTCTCCGGTGTGTGTTCTCTGGTGTGTTTTAAGAGCAAATGAATCTGAAAATGTCTTCCCACACACACTGCACTTGAAGGGTTTCTCTCCCGTGTGTGTTCTCTGGTGTCTTTGAAGATGAGATGAATCTGAAAATGCCTTCCCACACACACTGCACTTGAAGGGTTTCTCTCCCGTGTGTGTTCTCTGGTGTGTTTTAAGAGCAAATGAATCTGAAAACGCCTTCCTACACACACTGCACTTGAAGGGTTTCTCTCCCGTGTGTGTTCTCTGGTGCTGTGTCAAATTTCCAGTCCGATCCGTGCTGTATGCACGCCGGTCGCATTGTTGACTTGTCGTACCGAGCTGCTGTGCTGAGGGCCTTTGCTCCATCAGACCAGCCTCAGCTGCAGACAGAAAATAAGAATATCCACACCATCTACACGTCAGTATCGAGCCATGGAGGAATTAATATATACAGTCACACGTGACTTACACGTCTATATTCATTCATATATTCATGAATAGCTGTACTACCCGGCTTCGCCCGGGACTTGGATCCACCACGTCCGGCCGCCTTTGTCTCCCCAGTGGCGATGTTCACACCACCACAACAGTTACTCGTTTAAGGCTGAGTCGACCTAGGGGAGGCCCAGAAGCGGTTCAAATAATCATCACCGGTGGTGGCCGTGAACGGGAATCAAACTCGGGTTGCCGGGTTCGTAGCGTAGCGCTAACCGCTACACTACAATGTGTTACTCTTCCACACACACAGACACACACACACAGACACACACACACAGACACACACACAGACAACGCTAACCGGTACACTTCAATGCGTGACGCTTCCACGTGCGAGGGTCACGTGACAGATTTGACGTCACAGCTCACTTGCCGTGGAAAAATCTATACATTATTGAGCTCCCCTCTACCCCCCAAAAAGAACCTAAAAGTGTATTTGTATAATGTTTGCACGGTGTACAGTCTGGAAAGTACCCACATGGCAAATTTCCAGTTTGTTGCATGTCAGGAAGTACGCTAAACATTTTGAACAGACAACACACACAATCACAACTTTGCCTTTATATATTTGGAGATGCAGTGAAAAACTTTCCCAAAATTCATCACGCGGTTTCAGTTTTTTTATTTTCAGTTTGATTTATTTTGCTTAGAGTCCCGTGAGCCATTCGGCTCTTGAATCGGGTGCAACCACAACAAGCAACAAAACAAAAACACGACCAAGAAAAACATCTTACAGTGATTATGTGTGACTGTGCAAACAGCACTGTCATGGCACGCAATGAGAGGGCAAATGTCATAAATATTCCTGTAAGCCCTCGCATCTTCAACATTAATGTTGCCATAGAAACGTTGTGGGGTTTTAGGCTTCATTGTAAAAAAGAAAAATTATTATCTGTTATTTTAATTTAATTTTCTATCTACGTGACTTTACCGAAAGAACCAAGAATATTAATTCCTGCAGTCACCAAAGTTTTAAGTCAAAACATTCACACACGTTGACAAAGCCTCACCTTGTGTTGTTGTGGGCAGGTCGCTTCTGATAACAAGAGCGGTATAGCAGCTCAAGCGGGCTTGGCCTGCTAACAAAAGAAAATAAAAACTGCGTGAATATTTACAATAAAACAAATTTACAAAGTGGCAGCGTCAGCTGCAGACAGAAAAAAATAATATACACACCATCTACACGTCAGTATTGAGGCACAGAGGAATGCATATATAGTCACACGTGACTTACACGTCTATACTAATTAATATATTCATGATGCAATGAAAAGTTTCTCAAATTCATCAGATTTGATGAACGTGCAAACGCCTTCCCGCACAGAGTGCACCTGAAGGGTTTCTCTCCACGGGCTGTTATGGCACACAATGAGAGGGGAAATGTCATTAATATGCCTGGAAGCCTTCATATCTTCAAGATGAATGGTAACGCAAATCTCTAAGCACACAATTTCGGCTGACTACAAAAGGAATATTTATGAAAGCTAAATTCAGCTGACATAGCAAAGGGTGTTGAAAACAATACTATTTCTGTTATGCAGAAATGCATTAATTAACGTTCAATCGCAACTCAGGTGTGAATCCAGGCTATGTCCTTGAATGCTGGGGATGAACAGTTCCGACTTCAGCTG
Source organism: Petromyzon marinus (assembly GCF_048934315.1). Classification (NCBI taxonomy): domain Eukaryota; kingdom Metazoa; phylum Chordata; class Hyperoartia; order Petromyzontiformes; family Petromyzontidae; genus Petromyzon; species Petromyzon marinus. The sequence continues at coordinate 795,283 of NW_027423018.1, forward strand.
AATGTGTGTGCTGTGTTCACCTCCTGTTTCCATTCTTACAAAGAGTTCCAGAGGAAAACTAAAAGAAACTATTGTTTTATATATCCTCGTGTTCAACAGAGTTAATAGACTTTACTGCAAACACAAACTTGACACTGTCACACACTGCCATGAGTAAACAGGTGGTGGTGTGACCAGAACCATGCCTGGCCACCTTCATCTGCTCAGCATTAATTCTTCCTCACTCCATCAAGTAATGAATCGAGGATCATCAACATAGCCGAGGCTATCCGTGTCTCTGTCTCTCTCTCCCCGTGAAGGTGTTCCCCTCCACACATTCAGAGTCAACAGCGGCACGCGCTTAGCGTCTTTGACCGATAGATACATTGACACACGTATTGTTGGTTCTTTCAGTAAAGTCACATAGATAGAAAATAAAAATAACAGATTAAATTTAATAAGATAAAGACCACTTGTGTTGCGATCGAAACGTCGTGGGTTTTTTGCTTCATTTTCCATTTTTTTTATTTTTCATTACATTTATTATCTTTTATTTTATTTTCTATCTACGTGACTTTACCGAAAGAACCAAGAACATTAATTCCTGCAGTCGCCAAAGTTTTAAGTCAAAACATTCACACACGTTGACAAAGCCTCACCTTGTGTTGTTGTGGGCAGGTCGCTTCTGATAACAAGAGCGGTATAGCAGCTCAAGCGGGCTTGGCCTGCAAACAAAAGAACGAAAATAAAAACTGCGTGAATATTCACGATAAAACAAAGTTACAAAGTGGCGAGCCGGGTGAAGACAAATTAAACTTAAGCGAGATAATTAAAGTGAATGCAATCAGGCGAGGGCAGGAGGCAAGGCCCCGCGTGGCTAGGCCCCGCGTTGTAAAGTTCCAACCTGGACATCGATTCCCATGCTCGCTGCTACTCAACTGACATCCCTACGAGAGAGAGGCTCTACCTTGGTAAACAACAACCACCACCACAACCACAATCGCAATGAGAATTTCTCACCTCGGGACGTCACGCGGTAGCAGGTGACGTGACGTCACTTCCTGGGAACGAGACACGCTCCTCCCACAATGAGCTGCTCCGTAACTAATTAAATTAGAGAATGAATAAATTATGTTAATGTTGCCGTCCGTTATGTCGTGAGTGCTGAACCCGTCGCAATAAACTCGCGACGGCTTTAACGAACACATTATGTTAATGAGCCGCCAGTCACTGGGCGTAGCTTTGCCCAAATAAGGATTGGCACTGGAACGATATTGGCAGTGACCCAAGCGGAGGTGACCTCTGTTCAAGAGCGCGGGGGAGGGGTGAATACCTTGGTGACATGACGTCACTAGCGAGGTACACCTCCCCTTGGCGTTTCACGCCAATGAGGTAAAGCTGAGTGGTGACGTCACAGCGGGATTGGAGTTTAAGTTGATTTAGATTCATTTTCATTGCTCCCTCCCTTGGGTGCGTGGGCTCAGCTACAACAACAACGTGGACATTATTGTGTATACACTGTGTGTGTGTACACTGTGCATGTATACTGTGTGTGTGTGTACACAGTGTATGTGTGTACACTGTGTGTGTGTACACTGTGTGTGTGTACACTGTGTGTACATTGTGTGTGTACACTGTGTGTGTACACTGTGTGTATACACTATGTGTGTGTACACTGTGCATGTATACTGTGTGTGTGTTCACTGTGTGTGTGTACACTGTGTGTATACACTGTGTGTGTGTACACTGTGTGTATACTGTGTGTTTACACACTGTGTGTGTACACTGTGTGTGTATATACACTGTGTGTATACACTGTATGTGTGTGTGTGTACACTGTGTATGTGTGTACACTGTCTGTGTGTACACTGTGTGTACATTGTGTGTGTGTGTACACTGTGTGTATACAATATGTGTATACACACTGTGTGTACACTGTGTGTGTGTACACTGTGTGGGTACACTGTGTGTATGTGTACACTGTGTGTGTGTACACTGTGCGTGTAGACTGTGTGTGTGTGTTCACTATGTGTGTATGTACACTGTGTGTATACACTGTGTGTGTGTACACTGTGTGTGTACACCGTGTGTGTACACAATGTGTGTACACTGTGTGTAACAGTGATCATAGGGACTGTGACCGAATTTTTAACAATAAACTACATAAATTATAACACCAAAATCTAGAGCCATATTTTAGGCCACTGTCCATAGACAGTGTTGAGTCTATGGACAGTGTTGAGTCCATGGGCAGTGTTGAGTCTATGGTGCAGTTCTGAGTCTATGGTGCAGTCTTGAGTCTATGGGCAGTGTTGAGTCTATGGTGCAGTGTTGAGTCTATGGGCAGTGTTGAGTCTATGGGCAGTGCTGAGTCTATGGGCAGTGTTTATCAGTTCTACAGAATCTGAGCCTCGCTCGCACTGCGTGTTCGCCTATCCGCACTACGATTTATAAAAGCGCCCTGCTAAGGCCTCACGTGATAACAGCCCCACCGAGTCGCCTGCCTGTGATTCGAGGCACGGAACGTCGAATCTCCTCCTCCACCACGACCACACGAGGACATTGTTTTGTTTATAACCTCACCACGAAGGAGGATATAGCTTAAGACCCCCTCCCCAGACACCTACGCAGCGTTGCGCTGGTGAGTGCCGCGTTGAGGCCTATTCCGGGAGTGTCACCGGTCTCGGCTAGATTGCCCAGCCGGCCGAGGCGGCACTTTGGCCGGCTACAGATGCCGCTGTCATGCGATGGTCTCCATAGAGACCTGGAAGATGGTCTCTAGGTTATGTTGTGGGTTAGCAAGCTTCCAAAGGATGCGTGAAGGCTGCCGCTAGGCCTTTGTAACGAATCTTTGCTGCGTGTTTTAAACTTGAATTATTTGCAATGCACGCGTGTCAATGTGCTCTAGAGGAGTTGTAGAACCCTAGCTGCCACTGCTATTCAGTGGCCTAAATTATGGCTCTAGATTTTGGTGTTATAATTTATTTATGTAGTTTATTGTTAAAAATTCGGTCACACTCCCTATGATCACTGTTACATTGCATTTATGGCTTTTATTTTGGTGATTTCGAAAAAAATTGTTTTGGCCATGTTTTTGTTTATTGTAGTACGGAGTTAGACTGATGGCTTTAATCTTAGTTGTCTTGTGGTTGTTGTTGTTATTTGACTTGCATCCCACTGGGATTTTTGCACACAGCGTTGGTGTACGGTGCTATTTCAGGAATATTTTGATATTTTTTTCCTGTATTTTCTGTTTGCACAGTCACGTAATCACTTTAAGATGTTTTCTTGTTCATGTTTTTTGTTTGTTGCGGTTGCACCCGATTCAAGAGCCGAATGGCTCACAGGGCTATACCAAATAAATGAACTATGAACTATGCGTCGCTCAAAGACTTCACTCGAGCGCGTCGTGTTCAAGCTCGCTTTGTCTACCTTAGGAGCTTACAAAGTGCCGCCCAATAATTTACTGTGCGTCTGCCTCTTAGACCGAGTGAATCGCTTGAACAAGTGCACATTCAGAAGCGTAAACTCTGCGAGTATCTCGTTTTAAATTTAGATTTAAAGCTTTCGTGACTGCAGTAATTCATATTCTTAGCTCTTTCGGTAAAGTCACGTTGAAGGGAAACAATAAAATATATAAAACAATAAAAATTCTCACGACAATTCGACCTGATGACGACCGTTTGTGTTATGGTCGAAACGTCGTGAGAATTTTTATTGTTTTATATATATTATTATTTTATTGTTTCCCTTCAACGTGACTTTACCGAAAGAGCTAAGAATATCTCGTTTTATTCATAGTCCGTGTTTCCAAGGATAAAACAAATTGCACATTCTCATTACCAATACATCGACCTGGCTGGCGGTCAAAGTTGCCAGGAGCCCCTTTCCCTGTCGGCTTGACATTTTTTTCAACTCAATTGTTTTTTTACACAGCTCTTGGACAGACGTGCGGCAGTGTTGGTTTCTATCCTGGAAGGTGCTCTCACTTCAGGGGCTGTTTCATTGATGGGAAAAAAAAACCTGAGCTGGGGGTGTAATCAATGTTGTTTTATTGATCTAGTTTAAAACAATCAGCACGAACATCGGTGCCAAACTAACACGATGTGAGGCGCTAGATTTGAAGCTTTCGTGATGTGCAAGGATTCATACTCTGGCTTATTTTCGGTAAAGTCGCGGAGGTAAAAAAAATAAAGTTAAACCCAAGTTAAACTTTAGCAGCCTTATAGTTTACAGCAGTATGCTCTGCAAGGCAACCAGTTTGTCAGCTTAACTACTGCCTCCTGCCTCTGGTTCACGTGTGTAATGCTCTTCAACCTGCACACGGCCATCTCTCCGTCCCCAACCCCCTGCAGCATAACAGAAGGCGGCTTAACTTAGCCCCCCCCCACGGCCCTTCTTGTCTCTCCCCCCCCTTAACCTGTATACAATCTCGGGTGTCTTAGAGTTCCTCTTTGGTTCTATTCGGTAAAGTCACGTAGGTAAAAAATAAAACAAAAATCACGACGTTTCGGCCACAACACAAGCGACCTTCATCAGGTGAAAGGATCAGGCTGTCTCGAGGACAGCGCTGGAGTGAAACACAGCCATGCTCAGACCGCGACCTTTAAGCTGTCCACGGTCTGAGCGTGGCTGTGTTTCACTCCAGTGCTGCCCTCGAGACAGCCTGATCCCTTCACCTGATGAAGGCCGCTTGTGTTGTGGCCGAAACGTCGTGATTTTTGTTGTTTTATTTTTTACCTACGTGACTTTACCGAATAGAACCAAAGAGTATGGATCCTTGCAGTCACGAAAGCTTTAAATCTAGAATTGGCTTAGAGTTCTCTTCACTTGATGTAGCAATTTTTACCGTGATGGTTTCCACCTCAAGACGGAAGCTTGTGCTACTGCCTCCGAAACGTCGTGATTTTAATTGAGTTGTTTTTAAAATTTATTTATTTTATTGATTTTTTTACCTACGTGACTTTAGCGAACAAAAAACAAAGAGTCCGATGTGAGGAGGCGTTTCCCCCAACGTTCGTTTTCTGCGGTGGCAAAAAATGCAGCCTCTGCGAAACGATGAGAACCTAAACATTTTGCTCAACGCAGGAGGAACGTGTCCATCAACGAGGGAGCCTTAGGCATGCATCCAATTGTCCCTTGTGAAGGAGGAGGTCTTTAACCCGGCATGGTTGTCACCTGGTGCACAGGAGGTCGTGGGGTTTGATACCGACCCTGACACTCCCTGCTGTATCTTTGGAGTTGACGTTTCTCGCGCCCCGCGGCCGCGTGGATTTCTCTCCCCGAGTCCTCCGGTTTTTTCCCCTCCACATTCCGAAACGCCACGCGTTTAGAGTATTTTGCCCTGAATGTCCACTTGATATCAGCCCACTATTTGTGGGCCAGGTCTCTTCTTAAAAAGAGCTATGTAGCACGGTGGTGTGCTTCACGTGGCAACATTAAACATTGGTTACTTTTATTAGTATAGATTTTTTTAAAGTGATTTGTTTACTCTTCCTGTAACTCTGCACTCACGCCGTGTTTTTGTTTAGTGTTTGTTGTCATGTTTTGACCCAGTGCCACAGCTGGACATCTGTGACAAAAAGAGCTTCGTAGCGCTTTGGATTCCTCCTCTTGCAGTCTAAATAAATATCATTTCCACTGCTCCTCCTACTCCCTCCCCTTCACCCCTCCTAGCCAAGTGAAGGAAGCCTCCAGGCCGACCATCTGCCACCCCCCCCCCCCCCAATGGAGGCTTTCCACACCACCACCCGTTTAGTGGCCTTGCTGATCGTTGTGCTGGGCGACCGTCACAACCCCTTCGCCCTGCCGCTTGACCGTGAGTAGCAAACAGCGCCGCTACCCCACTTGAGACGATGCCCCCTCTCAAAGCTACTCCCACTAAAGGCCATCGATTAAACTCGACACTTTTGACTTCACCAGGCAATGCCCACTGAGCTTCGTGGCTCTTATTTTTTTCAGAAGCGCCCCGGCTCTTGCAAATGATGGCTTCAACGAAGCACTTCGACGTTCAAGCGGGGCCGAGTACTCGAAACACTTGTGGGTATCTGTGTGAGTAGTGTGTGGGTCTCTGTGTGAGTAGTGTGTGGGTTTCTGTGGGTCTCACACAGAGACACAAATACTACTCACACAGAGACCCACACACTACTCACACAGAGAGACCCACACACTACTCACACAGAGAGAACCACACACTACTCACACACAGAGACCCACACACTACTCACACAGAGACCCACACACTACTCACACAGAGACCCACACACTACTCACACAGAGACCCACAGTCTACTCACACAGAGACCCACAGACTACTCACACAGAGACCCACGCACTACTAACAGAGAGACCCACAGACTACTCACACAGAGACCCACACACTACTCACACAGAGACCCACAGACTACTCACACAGAGACCCACACACTACTCACAGAGATACCCATAGACTACTCACACAGAGACCCACAGACTACTCACACAGAGACCCACACACTACTCACACAGAGACCCACACACTACTCACACAGAGACCCACAGACTACTCACACAGAGACCCACACACTACTCACACAGAGATCCACACACTACTCACACAGAGACCCACACACTACTCACACAGAGACCCACATACTACTCACACAGAGACCCACACACTACTCACACAGAGACCCACACACTACTCACACAGAGACCCACATACTACTCACACAGAGACCCACACACTACTCACACAGAGACCCACACACTACTCACACAGAGACCCTACTAACACTCTGCTGTATTTTCGCCCGCAGCTGCGGTTATCATCTCTGGCCACATACGGTACCAAAGAAGCTCACATCAGGTGTATGCAGCAAAGCAGCAACCTCCGGAAACACGACGGAAAGGTGCACGGTTGCGACATCACATACACACACACGTACAGGGCCCAGTTGAGTACGCAGTTTGTTAAGGTGCAACACTGCAAGTACTTGCTCGGCCCGGAGCGACCCCCCCCCCCCCCACCCTCGGGAGCGACCTCTGCCCGCTCGCTGTCTCTGCCCCCCCCCCCCACCACCGCCTCACACAGCCAACCCCCCGTCGATGCTGTCGGAGCAAGACAGGATGTACAGGGCGAGAGAGGGAGAGGCGGTGTACATGGAGTGCTCGGTGTGGCCGCCCGCCACCATCCTGTGGTGAGACCGAACGCCGCGCCTGAGCGTCCGTCCCTCTCCGCCTCTCCTCTCGCTCTCCGCTCGCTGGAGACTCTTTTTGTTTATTTCACCGCCTGATGCCCACCGAGCCGTGCAGCTGTTTTTCAGAAGCTACCCGGCCATGTCGCAAACGACGGCCCTGACGACGCGCCTCGAAGCTCCCTGTCGCGAGGGCTGTACGTGCCCTGAACTTCTTTCGCACCCTACGTGGCCAACCGTGCTAATCTGTGCCTCCGTGGATCTGGGTGTCTGTGGGTCTCTCTGTATGTGTACGTGCCCTGAACTTCTTTCGCACCCTATGTGGCCAACCGTGCTAATCAGAGGCACGAGAGCCGAGTCTGTTTTGGAATGCCGCCAGCGGGTTTGCATGGCTGGCCACGTACGGAGCGAAAGAAGTTCAACATAGAACACTCCCATAGACTTCAATGCTAAAGGCTCCCATAGACTTCACTGTTAAAGGCTCCCATAGACTTCAATGTTAAAGGCTCCCATAGACTTCAATGTTAAAGGCACCCATAGACTTCAATGTTAAAGGCTCCCATAGACTTCAATGTTAAAGGCTCCCACAGACTTCAATGTTAAAGGCTCCCATAGACTTCAATGTTAAAGGCTCCCATAGACTTCAATGTTAAAGGCTCCCATAGGCATCAATGTTAAAGGCTCCCATAGACTTCAATGTTAAAGGCTCCCATAGGCATCAATGTTAAAGGCTCCCATATGCTTCAATGTTAAAGGCTCCCATAGACTTCAATGTTAAAGGCTTCCATAGACTTCAATGTTAAAGGCTCCCATAGACTTCACTGTTAAAGGCTCCCATAGACTTCAATGTCAAAGGCTCCCATAGACTTCAATGTCAAAGGCTCCCATAGACTTCAATGTTAAAGGCTCCCATAGGCTTCAATGTTAAAGGCTCCCATAGACTTCAATGTTAAAGGCTCCCATAGACTTCAATGTTAAAGGCTCCCATAGGCTTCAATGTTAAAGGCCCCCATAGACTTCAATGTTAAAGGCTCCCATAGACTTCAATGTCAAAGGCTCCCATAGACTTCAATGTCAAAGGCTCGCATAGGCTTCAATGTTAAAGGCTCCCATAGGCTAACATTTATAATTTCGCGCGCGCGGGGGCGGGGTAGGGCGACTGTCGATGGCCGCCACGCAGACGTGGCTCAGAGCGAGAGAGCGAGAGAGGGGCACTCAACGCGGCGGAGGGCCGCGTGAACCTCGCCGCCCCAACGTCCCCCGGGACGTTCGCCTCCGCGTCTCGCGAAGCAGCCGACCCCGGATCTCAAATCCCCCGACGGCATCGCCGTCAAACCTCAACGGTTCACGCCCCCCACGCCCCCCACGCCCCCCACGCCTTCCCGCGCACCGCCAGGTTCAGGAACTACCAGAGCTTGAATGTTGAGGGCGAGCGCTTCCAGATCTTCGAGAATGGCACCCTTCACATCGTGGACTTGCGGCGCGAGGACTCGAACACTTACACCTGCTTCGCCATCAACAACCTGAACACCGGCCAGCTGCGGGCGCACCTCTCCGTGGAAGGTGAGCAAAGTCGCCGCCGGCAACAAACCCGCCGGCCGGAATTCCTCTCCGATCCGGCGCCGAGCCGTTAACCGCTGCCGCACCGCAACCGCCGCCATCGAAGACGAAGATCCCCCACCGTGTAGCCCAGGGGTAGGCAAATGTTTTGACTCGCGAGCCACAGTGCGTTCTAAAATTTGACAGAGGGGCCGGGCCAGGAACAGATGGATGGAGTGTTTGTGTGAACTAAATATAAATGGCGTGTTAAAAATCATTACGTGAAAGGATTTGGCCTTTAACAGGTAGCAAAGCATTTATTTGCAAGGCAATTTAACAAATTGCACGAATCTGAACAATACAAAAATATGTCGTAACGTGACTGATCAAACATCGTGAAAACAGCGCCGTCTAATGGGGAAATGGGGGCATTACAGGAGAAAGGTAAAATTTAATTTAATAATAATAATATTTGGACAAGTTCGGCGGGCCAGATTAAAAAGCCCAACGGGCCCTAGAAGGCCCGGGGGCCGTACATTGCCCACGTCTGGTGTAGCCTCAACAGGCCGCAGGGGCAAGCGCTGTTAGCAAGTAGCACCTGTGAAGGCCGGCACGGCGCACGAGGGGGTGGGTGGCCAGCGCCACGCCCGACCGCCTTTGTCTCCCCGGTGCTGGCGATGTTCGCCACACACCGCGCCGGGTGCTCGTTTGAGGCCGAGTCGACCTAGGGGAGACCCAAGACGGGTTCAGATAATCATCACCGCGTGTTGGTGGCCGTGAGCGGGAATCGAACTTGGGTTCGGCCGGGTTCGTAGCGCGGCGTAGCACGGCGTAGACCGCTACACCCGCCGCCGCCACCACCACCACCATTAACTACCACCACCATCACCCCCACAACCACCCCCACAGTGGCGTCGGACGGTGAGGAGGAGGACGAGGAGGAGGAGGAGGGGGACGAGGAGGAGGACGAGGAGGAGGACGAGGAGGAGGACGAGGACAAGGAGGACGAGGAGGAGGACGAGGAGGACGAGGAGGAGGGCCAGGACGATGGCAAGGAGGCCTCTACGTCCTCGCCATCGGCCCCCAACGCCGGTAGCGGCCGTGACGGCGGTGCTGACGATGGCGAGGATGACGACGACGAGCTGTTAGCTACCTCGCCAGGTACGCGGGAGGGCGGCGGCTTGGATCGTCTGTCCACCCTGACGATGCAAATGGCCGTGGTCAGCCCAATGAGGTCGGCGGCGCGGAAAGTCCTGGGTTTTAAAAAAACTGGGTTTCTGGCCACCCCGTGAATCTCCATTGGCTGCTCGGGTTCCCAAGTGCTTGCTCCATTCATGCTTGGATTCAATGTTAAAGGCTCCCATAGACTTCAATGTTAAAGGCTCCCATAGACTTCACTGTTAAAGGCTCCCATAGACTTCACTGTTAAAGGCTCCCATAGACTTCACTGTTAAAGGCTCCCATAGACTTCACTGTTAAAGGCTCCCATAGACTTCACTGTTAAAGGCTCCCACAGACTTTAATGTTAAAGGCTCCCACAGACTTCAATGTTAAAGGCTCCCACAGACTTCAATGTTAAAGGCTCCCACAGACTTCAATGTTAAAGGCTCCCACAGACTTCAATGTTAAAGGCTCCCACAGACTTCAATGTTAAAGGCTCCCATAGACTTCAATGTTAAAGGATCCCATAGACTTCAATGTTAAAGGCTCCCATAGACTTCAATGTTAAAGGCTCCCATAGACTTCAATGTTAAAGGCTCCCATAGACTTCAATGTTAAAGGCTCCCATAGACTTCACTGTTAAAGGCTCCCATAGACTTCACTGTTAAAGGCTCCCATAGACTTCACTGTTAAAGGCTCCCATAGACTTCACTGTTAAAGGCTCCCATAGACTTCACTGTTAAAGGCTCCCATAGACTTCACTGTTAAAGGCTCCCATAGACTTCAATGTTAAAGGCTCCCATAGACTTCAATGTTAAAGGCTCCCATATACTTCAATATTAAAGGCTCCCATAGGCTTCAATGTTAAAGGCTCCCATATACTTCAATGTTAAAGGCTCCCATAGACTTCGCTGTTAAAGGCTCCCATAGACTTCACTGTTAAAGGCTCCCATAGACTTCACTGTTAAAGGCTCCCATAGGCTTCACTGTTAAAGGCTCCCATAGACTTCACTGTTAAAGGCTCCCATAGACTTCACTGTTAAAGGCTCCCATAGACTGCACTGTTAAAGGCTCCCATAGACTTCACTGTTAAAGGCTCCCATAGACTTCACTGTTAAAGGCTCCCACAGACTTCAATGTTAAAGGCTCCCACAGACATCAATTTTAAAGGCTCCCACAGACTTCAATGTTAAAGGCTCCCATAGACTTCAATGTTAAAGGCTCCCATAGACTTCAATGTTAAAGGCTCCGATAGACTTCAATGTTAAAGGCTCCCATAGTCTTCAATGTTACAGGCTCCCATAGACTTCAATGTTAAAGGCTCCCACAGACTTCAATGTTAAAGGCTCCCACAGACTTCAATGTTAAAGGATCCCACAGACTTCAATGTTAAAGGCTCCCACAGACTTCAATGTTAAAGGCTCCCACAGACTTCAATGTTAAAGGCTCCCACAGACTTCAATGTTAAAGGCTCCCATAGACTTCAATGTTAAAGGCTCCCATAGACTTCAATGTTAAAGGCTCCCATAGACTTCAATGTTAAAGGCTCCCATAGACTTCAATGTTAAAGGCTCCCATAGACTTCACTGTTAAAGGCTCCCACAGACTTCAATGTTAAAGGCTCCCACAGACATCAATTTTAAAGGCTCCCACAGACTTCAATGTTAAAGGCTCCCATAGACTTCAATGTTAAAGGCTCCCATAGACTTCAATGTTAAAGGCTCCGATAGACTTCAATGTTAAAGGCTCCGATAGACTTCAATGTTAAAGGCTCCGATAGACTTCAATGTTAAAGGCTCCCACAGACTTCAATGTTAAAGGCTCCCACAGACTTCAATGTTAAAGGCTCCCACAGACTTCAATGTTAAAGGCTCCCACAGACTTCAATGTTAAAGGCTCCCACAGACTTCAATGTTAAAGGCTCCCATAGACTTCAATGTTAAAGGCTCCCATAGACTTCAATGTTAAAGGCTCCCATAGACTTCACTGTTAAAGGCTCCCATAGACTTCAATGTTAAAGGCTCCCATAGACTTCACTGTTAAAGGCTCCCACAGACTTCAATGTTAAAGGCTCCCACAGTCATCAATTTTAAAGGCTCCCACAGACTTCAATGTTAAAGGCTCCCATAGACTTCAATGTTAAAGGCTCCCATAGACTTCAATGTTAAAGGCTCCGATAGACTTCAATGTTAAAGGCTCCGATAGACTTCAATGTTAAAGGCTCCCATAGTCTTCAATGTTACAGGCTCCCATAGACTTCAATGTTAAAGGCTCCCACAGACTTCAATGTTAAAGGCTCCCACAGACTTCAATGTTAAAGGCTCCCACAGACTTCAATGTTAAAGGCTCCCACAGACTTCAATGTTAAAGGCTCCCACAGACTTCAATGTTAAAGGCTCCCACAGACTTCAATGTTAAAGGCTCCCATAGACTTCAATGTTAAAGGCTCCCATAGACTTCAATGTTAAAGGCTCCCATAGACTTCAATGTTAAAGGCTCCCATAGACTTCAATGTTAAAGGCTCCCATAGACTTCAATGTTAAAGGCTCCCATAGACTTCACTGTTAAAGGCTCCCATAGACTTCACTGTTAAAGGCTCCCATAGACTTCACTGTTAAAGGCTCCCATAGACTTCACTGTTAAAGGCTCCCATAGACTTCACTGTTAAAGGCTCCCACAGACTTCAATGTTAAAGGCTCCCACAGACTTCAGTGTTAAAGGCTCCCACAGACTTCAATGTTAAAGGCTCCCACAGACTTCAATGTTAAAGGCTCCCACAGACTTCAATGTTAAAGGCTCCCACAGACTTCAATGTTAAAGGCTCCCACAGACTTCAATGTTAAAGGCTCCCACAGACTTCAATGTTAAAGGCTCCCACAGACTTCAATGTTAAAGGCTCCCATAGACTTCACTGTTAAAGGCTCCCATAGACTTCACTGTTAAAGGCTCCCATAGACTTCACTGTTAAAGGCTCCCATAGACTTCACTGTTAAAGGCTCCCATAGACTTCAATGTTAAAGGCTCCCATAGACTTCAATGTTAAAGGCTCCCATAGACTTCAATGTTAAAGGCTGCCATAGACTTCACTGTTAAAGGCTCCCATAGACTTCACTGTTAAAGGCTCCCATAGACTTCAATGTTAAAGGCTCCCATAGACTTCAATGTTAAAGGCTCCCATAGACTTCACTGTTAAAGGCTCCCATAGACTTCACTGTTAAAGGCTCCCATAGACTTCACTGTTAAAGGCTCCCATAGACTTCACTGTTAAAGGCTCCCATAGACTTCACTGTTAAAGGCTCCCATAGACTTCACTGTTAAAGGCTCCCATAGACTTCACTGTTAAAGGCTCCCATAGACTTCACTGTTAAAGGGTCCCATAGACTTCAATGTTAAAGGCTCCCATAGACTCACGGAGGTGCACACATCGAGGGCAGTCAACAAAGTTCCGGTCAAACGGAGATAAAAGAACGCTTTGAAAATAAAAAAGATTCTCAGCATCGCAACTCTAGGCAGGGGTTTGCTGTTTTGGCAAAGAGCGTTGTTGACACTCGGGTGTTGGTGGTGGTCCACCGCTCACCGCAGAGGAGTTACAATCGGGCACCCAACGTCGATGATGTGACAGTCGGCGTTTTAATTTACCAAATAGCTTTAAACGTAGTGTTATGGATCGTCTCTCTGAATGATTGGGTGAGTGGCAGAGTGAACAAGTGAGGAAGAGGTTTCAGTCTCAACTATCAACAACCTCCAACAAATCTTCCATCTCCTAGGAGGTGGTGGTGTTGGTGGTGGTGGAGATGGTGGCGGTGGTGTTGGTGGTGTTGGTGGTGGTGGTGTTAGTGGTGTTGGTGGTGGTGTTGGTGATGGTGATGTTGGTGGTGTTGGTGGTGGTGGTGTTGGTGTTAGTGGTGTTGGTGGTGTTAGTGGTGTTGGTGGTGTTGGTGGTGGTGGTGTTGGTGGTGTTGGTGGTGGTGTTGGTGTTGGTGGTGTTGGTGGTGGTGTTGGTGGTGGTGTTGGTGGTGGTGTTGGTGGTGATGTTGGTGGTGTTGGTGGTGGTGGAGATGGAGGAGGAGGCGGAGGGTTGTAAGAGGCCCCCCGGTACTCGTACATTGCTCTCATCATAGCGATGGCGACTGACGTCTCGTTTCTCCGCTTGCCCCTTTGCAGCGGCAACGACATCATCAGCGACGTCATCAGCGGCGACGACGTCATCAGCGACGACGTCAGCGGCGGCGACGACGTCAGCGGGGCGGGCGTCTGCCACCAGCAAGGCGTCTTGCTGCCCCGGTGCCGCTTGGGCCACGGCGCTTCTGCTCACGCTGGTGCCGTCGTTGGCGCGCGGCGGCGACGTCTAGAAGGAAGCTTTTCTTTCTCGCTCTCGCAAAAATCTTTACGATTTGCGATGCCCCGTTGCGTTCCGACATCGTTTCTCGTTTCCACGCATTTACGTTGTCCGAGTTTTATTGGGGGAGAAAAGTGACGCGCCGTGTGCCCGCGACGTCTCGCGGAGAGCCGTCTTGCGTGACGATTTTAAACGCGAGTTGCGACTGAGTCATGCCCTGAAGTTGTTCCATGCTGCTGCTGCTGCCGTGCTGAAGACGTAATGATAAAGGCGCCAAGTTAGCTGTTGCTGCTGTTGTTGACACAAATGTTGCCGTTGTTGATGGTCCAGCTGAGGCAGGGAGAAGCTGCCTTAGTCTTGCGGGGCGAACGCTGTTGTGGATCTGGTGGGGGGGGGGGGGGCGCTGTGGTGCTCTGTGAGTGATGTACAGCAACGGGAGACTAGAGTCTTGTGCGTCCGTCTCGTCTCACACGCTTAGGTGAGGACATCACTGATTAAGAATATTATTTTGTTACCAGGTTCAGAAGGGCCCACAACTGGGGCCTATCGTTGGCTTCCGATTTCACCGATTTTCCTCGAGTCGAAATAAAAACATCTGATTGTGAATATAACAGCACGAGCTTTAACTACCCGGCTTCACCCGGGACTTGGATTCACCACGTCCGGCCACCTTTGTCTCCCGATGTTCACACCACAACATTTACACGTTTGAGGCTGAGTCGACCTAGGGGAGGCCCAGGACCGGTTGAAATAATCGTCACCGGTGGTGGCCGTGAGCGGGAATCGAACTCGGGTCGCCGGGTTCGTAGCGCAGCGTAGCGCTAACCACTACACTACCGCTCCCCCCCCCACACACAGACACACACAGACACACACACAGCCACACACAGACACACAGACACACACACAGACACACACAGACACACACACAGACACACACACAGACACACACACAGACACACACAGACACACACACAGACACACACAGACAACGCTAACCGCTACACTACAATGCGTTACGCTTCCACGTGCGCGGGTCACGTGACAGATTTGATGTCACAGCTCACTTGCCGTGCAAAAAATAAATGCATTATTGAGCTCCCCCCCCCCCCCTAAAATAGAAGCTAAAAGTGTATTTTTATAATGTTTGCACAGTGTACAGTCTGGAAAGTACCCACATGGCAAATTTAAAGTTTGTTGCATGTCGGGAAGTACGCTAAACATTTTGAACAGACACACATAATCACAACTTTGCCTTTTATATATCTGGAGATAAGGGAAACTACCGTTCGCAAACTATCACGGTTTGAAAGAGACGCTTAACGACGCCTCGGTGGTGTTTAAAGAAGTTGTTACCACGTAAAATCTCCACATTCTATGGGGAGCAAAATAAACACATCATGCTCCAGTTTAAATGCCCCGACCACCCGTGAGATCACCACGGAGCTTAGGCCAAGTTCGCTGACAGGTCACGGGACAGACCCAGATGCCATGGGTTGACTGACTTGAGACAATTGGCAGATGCATCACAGTACACATCCACACCCACCCTCCCACTCACCCACCAACCGATTCACCCACCCTTTCACTCACTTACCCACTCACCTACCCAGCCACTCATCTACTCATTCAGTCATTCGCCCACTCACCTACCCACCCACCCACTCATCTACCCATCCAGTCATTCGCCCACTCACTCACCTACCCACCCACTCACCTACCCACCCACTCACCTACCCACCTACTCACCTACCAACCCACCCACTCATCTACCCATCCAGTCATTCGCCCACTCACTCACCTACCCACCCATTCATCTACCCACCCACTCACCTACCTACCCACTCACTCACCTACCCACTCACTCACCTACCACGGAGAACTCGCTGAGAACTGCAGTGAGGAGATGCCTAGGACACACGCGGACCAGCAGACAGGTGGGGAGCGGGGCAGCGCGGGTTAAGCGTCTCTACCCATGGTGCACCGCGGGTTAGCGTCTCTACCCATGATGCACCGTGGATTAACGGCCCTACCTATGATGCACCGCGAATTAACGGCCCTACCCATGATGCACCGCAGATTAACGGCCTGACCCGTGATGCACCGCGGATGGGCGGTGCGAGGGCTTTGAAAGGAGGATAAAAAGGGACGCTTTGGGGAAGCACGGGGAGAGAAAATAGAGGGCAGACAGGTCGATTAAGTATCAGGCAGTAGCGAGATAGGTTAGACCTGTCCTGCTGGTCCGTACTGACACGCACAGTCTAGTTCGTTTATTCGTGGGGAATAAACCGTCCGTAGGGTATAAACCGTATTGTGTTGTTTCTGTGAGTACGGAGGGGCGGTGTGTGGTGTGGCGAGTCTGCCCGCGGTGATTCTTTTGTTTGCGCGTGAGTGAGTAATTTTACCCATGTGTTTACGCTCGCACGGGTGAGTCCACTCGGGGCTTGACGCGCATGCCGGGGCAGCAGCAACGTGCTATCGCCCTGGGAATTAAAGTACGGGTCCTTCGATCATTAAATGCACTCGTGCGTGGTGTGGTGAGCCTCTGCATTGTGTGGTACTGGTTGCACTTCGCCCGCGCCAGTACGGGGACGTGCAGGAGCAGCGGCGCTCACGGCACGCGCCGCGCGTGTAGCGTGTAGAGATCAATTGGTGAGCGGGAATTGCGCAGCGTGGCCTAATTAGTTGCTTCCGACCGGCTGCGAAGGTAAATGAAACAAGATTACACAATTCAAGCACGCGATGCTGCTGGCGGTGGTTACTGCGTGAGTAGAGCTGCGCCGTGAGGTACACGGGTACCCACGGGCATAATCATACAACGGGTGTTGCAGTTGTGGTAGTGGTATGAATTTAACGGGGGAGTCGGGGGCCAACGGCCCCGACAATTCGGTGATGGCGGGGGACGGTAGCCCCCACAAATGCATTTTTCTGTTTCCACCACCATAACCACAACCTTAGTAATGTGTGAACAACAGATCAATGTTGGTGAACTGATATACATGGGTTATCTCCACTGTAATGAAGGTGAGTGGTGCTGTTCAACAAAGCTGTAAGTATATTTGTACAACCACTATACTGCAGTCTTTTTTCGGGAAGACTGGTTCCCATTAAGTGAAAAATGGATCTCCCCTTCTCACGCATCAAATTAGAGCAGAAATGTAAATATACACACAGCAGATTGAGCAGTTGCTAACGTTCATCATCCATATTTCATTAGAATATTTACCCAGGAAAGCACCACCGAGACTGAAGACTACGTGCATAGATCAAAATGAATGCTCTTACAGACACCACAGTGCTGCCCTGCAAGTCGGGCGTGCAGAGTTTTACGATCTCTGCGTGATCCATAACTCAAAGAGTTGCTGTGTAAGAGGAGTGTGGGCACCGTACTCCGCTGATGAAAAAAGAGCTCCATCCTCTGCTTTCACAGATACCATTAAAACATTAACCTTGTTTATATAAAGTGTTTTAGAAATGCTTGACAAGTTTCTTCACTTCCTGGGAAAACTGTTAGAAAGTTCACAGACCTTCAATAATGCACACCATACATTTCATCAATGTGGTATACTTTCATAAAACATATATTTGAGCTTATTTCCATTCACATTAATGAATGGCATCTCGGCTTAAATAAAATGAACGTTATGCACACTTGAAGGTCAGAAGCTGTATTCCTGTATAATCATCTGTTTGAATGCAAAATGCAACCTATATGTTAACCTTATCCAGAAACACAAATCAAAGTGTCACCATTGTCAAATATACATTTGACGGCTCTCATCTGAGCTTGAGGGTGGAAATTATACATTTATTGGCAGGCACCGGCCTCTGCATAGGATGACTCTTCTATTTAGGATGTATAGCAAGGTTTGCTACGTACTGTGCGAAAGAAGTTCAACATACACACATGAGGATTACAATAATAAGAATACCGCGAATGAATTTGTCCAGAATAGCCTCCTTGAGTCTCGAGATATTCGTGTCGAGAATACTGCCATTGGGATGCTGTGATGACGGTGATAGGCGCCTGCAAACGTGGGAGGAGGAGCACCCGGAGAAGATTCCTGACCTTCACGCTTCAGGGTCGCCCCTTCTTCATATTTCACCGTCACTCGTGGCCACGTAGCGAAGCGTTTTTCTGGATTTTGTTGTTATTCTGTCTCTTACTGTTCAAATAAACCTACCATTAAAATTATAGACTGATCATTTCTTTGTCATGGGGCAAACGTACAAAATCAGCAGGGGATCAAATACTTTTTTCCTTCACTGTAGACTCAACACTACCATAGACACAACACTACCACCCATAGACTCAACACTACCATAGACTCAACACTACCATAGACTCAACACTACCCATAGACTCAACACTACCATAGACACAACACTACCACCCATATACTCAACACTACCATAGACACAACACTACCATAGACTCAACACTACCACCCATAGACTCAACACTACCACCCACAGACTCAACACTACCATAGACTCAACACTACCATAGACTCAACATTGCCCATAGAATCAACACTGCCCATAGATTCAGCACTACCCATGGACTCAACACTGCCATAGACTCAACACAGCCCATAGAATTATGGACCACAACGCCTCTGTCACCAGACTTATGGACCTCAACGCCTCTGTGTCACCAGACTTATGGACCACAACGCCTCTGTGTCACCAGACTTATGGACCACAACGCCTCTGTGTCACCAGACTTATGGACCACAACGCCTCTGTGTCACCAGACTTATGGACCACAACGCCTCTGTGTCACCAGACTTATGGACCACAACGTCTCTGTGTCACCAGACTTATGGACCACAACGCCTCTGTCACCAGACTTATGGACCACAACGCCTCTGTGTCACCAGACTTATGTTTGTTGCGGTTGCACCCGACTTATGAGCCGCATGGCTCACAGGGCTATACCTAATAAATGAAACTTGTGTGTCACCAGACTTATGGACCACAATGCCTCTGTGTCACCAGACTTATTGACCACAATTCCTCTGTGTCACCAGACTTATGGACCACAACGCCTATACGTGTACAAATACATTTTTTTTTTACCAATTCCACTTTACAATAAAATTGTAGACACGGCACAATATATATTTCTGAATCTTTATTGTTACCAACATTTTTTAAAATATTCTCCGTTAAGGCAAAATTCTGAAATATTGGATTTTTTACAAAGCCTTGTGAATTCACCTTGTATCTGAACAAGTTCAATTTGTGCAAATATATTTTTTCAAACGTATAAATAAAAAAGACTGCTTACAAATATCAGCTCTATGTTTTCAAGTAAATACATTTTGGGTAGTGAATAAATTGTAGTCTAAATAAGCTACACATGACGAATTGTAGGCAATTATAGTTATAATCAAAGACATTTTTAAACAATCACGTGGTCCCTGTAGTCGCCGTTAAGAGACAAAATCTGCTTGAAACAGTTTATCAACATATATGAATACATTGATTCGAATAAGCAGAGTTAATTTCCTATTTATGGCATGCCAGCTATGTGTCAGTTTTCGATATCAACATCACCTTATAAAAGAATAACATTTAAAATACGCACAGACAAGTATTCATTCGTAATTATTGACAGGCATATTAACAAAATTGAATTACTGCAGTGAAATATACTGCATCAGGTTACATCGTATTAACAAGAAGCTATTTTAAAAATACGCAACTCCTGCTTAACAGTGTATGTACAACAAACTATTGCAGTGTCATTCAAAACGAGGCCATTGCATGCTGGCGTCTGGGTCAAAATGTAGCAAATTCTAAACATTAGCTACAAATAATAGATCACGGAGTTTAGATCGTAACACAAGCAATCGTCATCAGGTGGGACAACCACAGCAGCAAGAAGACAAAACTGCTGAAGTAGGCGCCTACTTCAGCGTCTTCTTCTTGCTGTGGTTGTCCCACCTGATGACGATTGCTTGTGTTGTGATCTAAACGCCGTTATCTGTTATGTTTCTACCCACGTGATGACTTTACCGAAATAACGAGAGAGTATGGATTCCTGCAGTCACGAAAGCTTCGAATCAAGATTGCCGACAAACTACACAACCTAGATGACGCATCAATCATTGCCCCCTACTGACAGGCTCTTGTCCACATGCAGGCCGGTGCAGGGCCACCACCCGGTGCCACACAGGGGCAGCTGCTATTTGGGGAAGCTCTTCGAGCGTCTCAGACGAGATACGAAACTCCGAGATGCCGAGGCGATTAAGCGAGCACCGCGTAAAAGCAATTATCATGAGAACATCGTGAATGCTTGGGAGCTTATTGGCTCTCGCTCCTGGTCAGAGATTGACCCAACCCACAGGTCCACAAAGACTGGCCGTTCTTACTCTGCAGGTTGAACCTAGGAGCTGAGTGTTCAACTTCACGTTCTTGTCATTAAAGGCCTGTGACAAAGGTGCACCTATTGTAGCAACATCGTCTCTGGCTTACACATCTACCGGGTCTCCACTTGACTTTGTATTGTCTAGGAAGTCCACCCACACCTCCACTGCCACAAACTGCTGGGAGTTGCCTCGCTCTGCCTCACAGTCAGAATTCTCCTCCTGCTTCACGTTGCCTCCATCGATATGAAGGTCCCATTTTGGAGTTGAATCTTCATCTTCACATTTTACCTTCACTTCTTCCCTCTTCACCATCACTTCTTCACATTTCACCTTCACTTCTTCGCTCATCACTTCTTCCCTCTTCACCATCACTTCTTCATATTTCACCTCGATAACTTTAAAAGTGTCCAAGCTGGGATTTTCTTCTGGTTCGTGTTTCATGAGGGATGGGCTCATGGTGGCACTTTGACTTTCACAAGCTGATTTCAGACTACACTCCTTGTGGATCTTCTGATGCTTCTGTGTTCTCTGGTGTACTTGAAGATTTGATGAATGTGCAAATGACTTCCCGCACACACTGCACTTGAAGGGTTTCTCTCCCATGTGTGTACTCTGGTGTACTTGAAGATTTGATGAATGTGCAAATGCCTTCCCGCACACACTGCACTTGAAGGGTTTCTCTCCTGCGTGCATTCTCTGGTGTGTTTTAATATGATATGAATCTGGAAATGCCTTCCCACACACACTGCACTTGAAGGGTTTCTCTCCCGTGTGTGTTCTGTGGTGTTTTTTAAGAGCAGATGAATCTGAAAATGTCTTCCCACACACACTGCACCTGTAGGGTTTCTCTCCCGTGTGTGTTCTCTGGTGTTTTTTAAGAGCAGATGACTGTGAAAATGCCTTCACACACACACTGCACTTGAAGGGTTTCTCTCCCGTGTGTGTTCTCTAGTGCCTTTGAAGATTAAATGAATCTGGAAATGCCTTCCCACACACACTGCACCTGAAGGGTTTCTCTCCCGTGTGTGTTCTCTGGTGTGTTTTAAGAGCAGATGACCGTGAAAATGCCATCCCACACACACTGCACCTGAAGGGTTTCTCTCCCGTGTGTGTTCTCTGGTGTTTTTTAAGAATAGATGAATCTGAAAATGTCTTCCCACACACACTGCACTTGAAGGGTTTCTCTCCCGTGTGTGTTCTCTGGTGTGTTTTAAGAGCAGATGACCGTGAAAATGCCTTCCCACACACACTGCACCTGAAGGGTTTCTCTCCCGTGTGTGTTCTCTGGTGTTTTTTAAGAGCAGATGACTGTGAAAATGCCTTCACACACACACTGCACTTGAAGGGTTTCTCTCCCGTGTGTGTTCTCTGGTGCCTTTGAAGATTAAATGAATCTGGAAATGCCTTCCCACACACACTGCACCTGAAGGGTTTCTCTCCCGTGTGTGTTCTCTGGTGTGTTTTAAAAGCAGATGACCGTGAAAATGCCATCCCACACACACTGCACCTGAAGGGTTTCTCTCCTGTGTGTGTTCTCTGGTGTTTTTAAGAGTAGATGAATCTGAAAATGTCTTCCCACACACACTGCACTTGAAGGGTTTCTCTCCCGTGTGTGTTCTCTGGTGTGTTTTAAGAGCAGATGACCGTGAAAATGCCTTCCCACACACACTGCACCTGAAGGGTTTCTCTCCCGTGTGTGTTCTCTGGTGTTTTTTAAGAGCAGATGACTGTGAAAATGCCTTGACACACACACTGCACTTGAAGGGTTTCTCTCCCGTGTGTGTTCTCTGGTGCCTTTGAAGATTAAATGAATCTGGAAATGCCTTCCCACACACACTGCACCTGAAGGGTTTCTCTCCCGTGTGTGTTCTCTGGTGTGTTTTAAGAGCAAATGAATATGAAAATGTCTTCCCACACACACTGCACTTGAAAGGTTTCTCTCCCGTGTGTGTTCTCTGGTGTTTTTTAAGAGCAGATGAATCTGAAAATGTCTTCCCACACACACTGCACCTGAAGGGTTTCTCTCCCGTGTGTGTTCTCTGGTGTGTTTTAAGAGCAAATGAATATGAAAATGTCTTCCCACACACACTGCACTTGAAAGGTTTCTCTCCCGTGTGTGTTCTCTGGTGTGTTTTAACAGCAGATGACCGTGAAAATGCCATCCCACACACACTGCACTTGAAAGGTTTCTCTCCCGTGTGTATTCTCTGGTGTTTTTTAAGAGCAGATGAATCTGAAAATGTCTTCCCACACACACTGCACTTGAAGGGTTTCTCTCCTGTGTGTGTTCTCTGGTGGGTCTCAAGAACTGATGGCCATGCAAATGCCTTGTCACACACAGTGCACTTGAAGGGTTTCTCTCCTTTGCGAGTTCTCTGGTGCTGTGTCAAATTTCCCGTCCGATCCGTGCTGTATGCACGCCGGTCGCAATGTTGACTTGTCGTACCGAGCTGCTGTGCTGACTGCCTTTGCTCCATCAGACCAGCGTCAGCTGCAGACAAAAAATAAGAATATCCACACCATCTACACGTCAGTATCGAGCCATGGAGGAATGAATATATACAGTCACACGTGACTTACACGTCTATATTCATTCATGTATTCATGACTAGCTGTACTACCCGGCTTCGCCCGGGACTTGGATCCACCACGTCCGGCCGCCTTTGTCTCCCCAGTGGCGATGTTCACACCACAGCAGTTACTCGTTTGAGGCTGAGTCGACCTAGGGGAGGCCCAGAAGCGGTTCAAGTAATCGTCACCGGTGGTGGCCGTGAGCGGGAATCGAACTCGGGTCGCCGGGTTCGTAGCGCAGCGTAGCGCTAACCGCTACACTACAATGAGTTACTCTTCCACACACACACACAGATACACACACAGACACTCAGACACACACAGACACACACACACAGACACACATACACACACACAGATACAGACACACACAGACACACACACACACAGACACACACACACAGAGACACACAGACACACACACACAGACACACACACACAGACACACACACACAGACACACACAGACACAAACACACAGACAACGCTAACCGCTACACTACAATGCGTTCCTCTTCCACATGCGAGGGTCACGTGACAGATTTGACGTCACAGCTCACTTGCCGTCCAAAAAATCTATACATTATTGAGCTCCCCTCCCCCCCTAAAAAACACAAAAGTGTATTTGTATAATGTTTGCACGGTGTACAGTCTGGAAAGTACCCACATGGCAAATTTCCAGTTTGTTGCATGTCGCGAAGTACGCTAAACATTTTGAACAGACAACACACAAAATCACAACTTTGCCTTTTATATATATTTGGAGATGCAGTGAAAAACTTTCCCAAATTCATCACGCGGTTTCAGTATTTTGATTTTCAGTTTGATTTATTTTGGTTATAGTCCCGTGAGCCATTCGGCTCTTGAATCGGGTGCAACCACAACAAGCAAAAAAACAAAAACACGACCAAGAAAAACATCTTACAGTGACTATGTGTGACTGTGCAAACAGCACTGTCATGGCACGCAATGAGAGGGCAAATGTCATAAATATTCCTGTAAACCCTCGCATCTTCAACATTAATGTTGCCATAGAAACGTTGTGGGGTTTTTTGCTTCATTTAAAAAAATAAAAAAATATTATCTGTTATTTTCATTTTATTTTCTATCTATGTGACTTCACCGAAAGAACCAAGAATATTAATTCCTGCAGTCACCAAAGTTTTAAGTCAAAACATTCACACACGTTGACAAAGCCTCACCTTGTGTTGTTGTGGGCAGGTCGCTTCTGATAACAAGAGCGGTATAGCAGCTCAAGCGGGCTTGGCCTGGTAACAAAAGAAAATAAAAACTGCGTGAATATTTACAATAAAACAAAGTTACAAAGTGGCGAGCCGGGTGAAGACAAATTAAACTTAAGCGAGATAATTAAAGTAAACGCAATCAGGCGAGGGCAGGAGGCAAGGCCCCGCGTGGCTAGGCCCCGCGTTGTAAAGTTCCAACCTGGACATCGATTCCCATGCTCGCTGCTACTCAACTGACATCCCTACGAGAGAGAGAGGCTCTAAACAACAACCACCACCACCACAACCACCACAACGATGAGAATTTCTCACCTCGGATTTCAGTGCAAGCGCGCACACGGCAGCTTCCTGTTACCTCGCGACAGCAGGAAGTAGCATGATGTCACTTCCCTCCCAAGAGCGGCTAACTGAAAAAATTATAATCTTAGTTTTTTCGGTAAAGTCACGTTGAAGGGAAACAACAAAATAATAAAATATATAAAACAATAAAACATTCTCACGATGTTTCGACCATAACTTAAACGGTCGTCTTCAGGTGTGTTGGTTTGCATAAATTTATTTTTAAACGGCGCATTTATTTATTTATAAAAAAACGTTAGCGCCACGCGCAACGATTTGGCAGTTTATTTAGGACTAGTCCATCTATATTCTGAAAAGAGGAGGGGGGAGACGAAATTTTTTTTATAATGTATGCTGTCTGAAAGCCACTGTAAGCGTGAACAATCAATTAAGACCTGAAATGGTTTATCAAATCTTTCCAATGATTGCTAAGATAGAATCCATCGTCTCGGTTGAAATTGTCTCTGTGCTTGTATATGTGGATAGCCTCATGAACGAATCTCTCATGGAAGCCAGATGGCTTACAAAGAACCTCTGTCTTGGAAAAGTCAGTGGCATGTGAGCCTACTGAATTAGAACAATGATCTGCCACGGCCGAGGTGTTGGTCCAACCGTGTTTAAGGTCTGCTTTGTGTTCACGAATGCGGTCCGAGACATGGCGTTTGGTTTCTCCAATGTAACTACTACCACAGAGGCGACTTAGTTTGTAGACAAAAAAATTATGTTAATGAGACCGGCCCATATGTCGAGGGATGGGGGCGTGTGCGCTGAACCCGTCGCAATAAACTCGCGATGGCTTTAACGGTCACATTATGTTAATGAGCTACCAGTCACTGGGCGTAGCTTTGCCCAAATAAGGATTGCCACTGGAGCGATATCGGTAGTGACCCAAGCGGAGTTGACGTCACGCTCAAGAGCGCGGTGGACGGGGGAAGGATGAATACCTTGGTGACATGACGTCACTAGCGATGTACACCTCCCCCTGGCGTTTCACGCCGAAGAGGTAATGCTGAGTGGTGACGTCACAGAGTTGGAGTTTAAGTTGATTTAGATTAATTTTCCATTGCTCCCTCCCTTGGGTATGTGAGCTCAGCAACAACGTGGACATACACTGTGTATACACTGTGTGCATGTGCACTGTGTGTGTGTGTACACTATGTGTATACACTGTGTCACTGTGTCACTGAGTACCTGGTGCGGTGTGTAAATATCGCCACTAGGGAGACAAAGGCGGTCGGGCGTGGTGCTGGCCACCCACCCCCTCGTGTACCGTTCCGGCCTTCATAGGTGCTCGCTAACAGCACTTGCCCCTACAGTCTGTTAAGGCTACACGGGGGATCTTTGTCTTTGTGTGTCACTGTGCCTGGCACAAGCGTCGTGGTGACGTCACCGTCACTTAGTGGCGAATGGCGGTTGTTGTTGTGTCACTGTGCGTCACTGTGTCACTGTGTGTATATACACTGTGTGTGTACACTGTGTGTACACTATGTGTATACACTGTGTGTGTGTACACTGTGTGTGCACAGTGTGTACAGTGTGTGTGTGTACACTGTGTGTACATTGTGTGTGTACACTGTGTGTGTGTACACTGTGTGTGTCCGAACCCCCGGCAAGGCCATCTACTTAATGACGAGAGAAAATTCACACGAAATGTCTTTTTCAATGAAGTCTTCCAGATGTAAATTGATACAAGCTTTTAATGAGGAAATAAAATCATCTAATTCAAAACACAACACAATTCAAAGATGTTTCATTTTAAAACTTCAAAACGGAGCATGGGGTACTTGCGTGAATGCGTCCTTCGTGTGCAAATGTTGTGACTTTCCTGGCCTGAAGGCCGTCAACGTGTTGGACCATGAAATGGTGCACAGCGTCTCAACAACAGCAGTAGGGTTTGCTTCAACCGATAGGTACGAACATCCAGACGTGAATCAGCAAGGTGCATTTCTAGTCCCAGTTAGACAAAATCTACGTCAACACGTAAGACAAAACTACAATTCGTGTTGTAGAGAATGTACCTCCTCCTATACGTGTAACTTTCAAGTGGTATGCCTTGTAACTGATGAATGATCCGAGCGTGCTCCCTATTTCAAAGACAATGAGTAGCTCCAGATGCTTCGTGGAACACAAAAACACCGTTTGACCTGTATCACAAGAACAACGGGTCTCACCTGAGTTCTCTGTACGTTACTTCCAAACACACAAGCACACTTTGTCCTAACATCACTTATTCAATGTTTGACCGTTACAGATCAAATGTTACAAGTATGCACAAAACCAGACAAGTATACATTTTAAATTATTGACAGGCATATTAACAAAATTGGATTACTGCAGTGAAATATACTGCATCACATTACATCGTATTAACAAGCTTTTAAAAAAAGTTGCAGTCTGCTTCAGAGTGTATGTAAAACATACTATTGTCATTCAAAACGAGTAGGCCATTGCATGCTGGCGTCTGAGTGAAAATGTAGCAAATTCTAAACATTACCTACAAACTACACAACTGAGATGACGCATCAATCAGCGCCCCCTACTGACAGGCTCTTGTCCACATGCAGGCAGGTGCAGGGCCACCACCTTGTGCCACACAGGGGCAGCTGCTACTTTGGGATGCTCTTCGAGTGTGAGATGAGATACAAAACTCCGAGTTGCTGAGGCGATTAAGCAAGCACCATGTAAAATCAATTATTATGATAACATAGTGAATGCTTGGGAGCTTATTGGCTCTTGCTCCTGGTTAGAGATCTACCCAACCCACGGGCCCACAAAGTGTTCAACTTCACGTTCTTGTCATTAAAGGCCTGTGACAAAGGTGCATCTATTGTAGCGACATCGTCTCTGGCTTACACATCTACCGGATCTCCGCTTGACTTTGTATTGTCTAGGAGCAAGTCCACCCACACCTCCACTTCCACAAACTGCTGGGAGTTGCCTCACTCTGACTCACAGTCAGAATTCTCCTCCTGCTTCACGATGTGAAGGTCCCATTTTGGAGTTGAATCTTCATCTTCACATTTTACCTTCACTTCTTCGCTCATCACTTCTTCACATTTCACCATCACCTCTTCATATTTCACCTTGATACCTTTAAAAGTGTCCAAGCTGGGATTTTCGTCCGGTTCTTGTTTCATGAGGGATGGGCTCATTGCGGCACTTTGACTTTCACAAGCTGATTTCAGACTCCGACTCTGCTCCTTGTGGATCTTCCGATGCTTTTGTGTTCTCTGGTGTCTTCGAAGAGTTGATGAATCTGCAAACGGCTTCCCGCACAGAGTACACTTGAAGGGTTTCTCTCCTGTGTGTGTTCTCTGGTGTTTTACAAGATCAGATGATTGTGCAAACGCCTTCACGCACACACTGCACTTGAAGGGTTTCTCTCCCGTGTGTGTTCTCTGGTGTATTACAAGATTACATGAATGTGCAAATGCCTTCACGCACACACTGCACTTGAAGGGTTTCTCTCACGTGTGTGTTCTCTGGTGTAATATGAGATGATATGACTGTGTAAACGACATCCCGCAGATCGTGCACCTGAAGGGTTTCTCTCCCGTGTGTGTTCTCTGGTGTTTTTTAAGAGCAGATGAATCTGAAAATGTCTTCCCACACACACTGCACTTGAAGGGTTTCTCTCCCGTGTGTGTTCTCTGGTGTTTTTTAAGAGAAGATGACCATGAAAATGCCTTCCCACAAACACTGCACTGGAAGGGTTTCTCTCCCGTGTGTGTTCTCTGGTGTAATATGAGATGATATGACTATGTAAACGCCATCCCGCAGATCGTGCACCTGAAGGGTTTCTCTCCCGTGTGTGTTCTCTGGTGTTTTTTAAGAGCAGATGAATCTGAAAATGTCTTCCCACACACACTGCACCTGAAGGGTTTCTCTCCTGTGTGTGTTCTCTGGTGTGATTTAAGAGCAGATGAATGTGCAAATGCCTTCACGCACACACTGCACTTGAAGGGTTTCTCTCCCGTGTGTGTTCTATGGTGTACTATAAGATGTGGTGACTGTGCAAACGCCATCCCGCACAGAGTACACTTGAAGGGTTTCTCTCCCGTGTGTGTTCTCTGGTGTTTTACAGATTACATGACTGTGTAAACGCCATCCCACACATCGTGCACCTGAAGGGTTTCTCTCCCGTGTGTGTTCTATGGTGTTTTACAAGATCAGATGACTGTGCAAATGCCTTCATGCACACACTGCACTTGAAGGGTTTCTCTCCCGTGTGTGTTCTCTGGTGTGTTTTAAGAGCAAATGAATCTGAAAATGCCTTCACACAAACACTGCACTTGAAGGGGTTCTCTTCCGTGTGTGTTCTCTGGTGTTTTTTAAGAGCAGATGACCATAAAAATGCCTTCCCACAAACACTGCACCTGAAGGGTTTCTCTCCCGTGTGTGTTCTCTGGTGTGTTTTAAGAGTACATGAATCTGAAAATGTCTTCCCACACACACTGCACTTGAAGGGGTTCTCTTCCGTGTGTGTTCTCTGGTGTTTTTTAAGAGCAGATGACCATAAAAATGCCTTCCCACAAACACTGCACCTGAAGGGTTTCTCTCCCGTGTGTGTTCTCTGGTGGTTCTGAAAAACTGATGGCCATGCAAATGCCTTGTTAAACACAGTGCACTTGAAGAGTTTCTCTCCTGTGTGAGTTCTCTGGTGCCGTGTCAAATTTCCAGTCCGGTCCGTGCTGTATGCACGCTGGTCGCATTGTTGACTTGTCGTACCGAGCTGCGCTGAGTGCCTTTGCTCCATCAGACCAATTCTGCAGAGGAAGCGTCAGCTGCAGACAGAAAAAAATAATATCCACACCATCTACACGTCAGGCACAGAGGAATACACACGTGACTTACACGTCTATACTTATTAATATATTCATGATGTAGTGAAAAAGTTTTCCAAATGAATCAGATTTGATGAATCTGCAAATGCCTTCCAGCACAGAGTGCACCTGAAGGGTTTCTCTCCACGGGCTGTTATGGCACACAATGAGAGATAAAATGTCATTAATATGCCTGGAAGCCTTCATATCTTCAAGATGAATGTTAACTCAAAACTCTAAGCACACAATTTCAGCTGTCTGACTACAAAAGGAATATTTATGAAAGCTAAATTCAGCTGACATAGCAAAGGGTGTTGAAAACAATACTATTTGTGTTATGCAGAAATGCATAAATTAACGTTCAATCAGAACTTAGAGGTGTGAATCCAGGCTCAGATGTCCTTGAATGCTGCGGATGAACAGTTCCGACTTCAGCTGAATGTGTGTGCTGTGTTCACCTCCTGTTTCCATTCTTATAAAGAGTTCCTTAGGAAAACAAAAATAAACTAATGTTTTGATATAACCTCCGTGTGCAATAGAGTTAATAGACTTTACTGCAAACACAAACTTGACACTGTCACACACTGCCATGAGTAAACAGGTGGTGGTGTGACCAGAACCATGCCTGGCCACCTTCATCTGCTCAGCATTAATTCTTCCTCACTCCACCAAGTAATGCATCGAGGATCAATCAACATAGCCGAGGCTATCAGTGTCTCTGTCTCTCTCTCTCCCCGTGGTGAAGGTGTTCCCCTCCACACATTCAGAGTCAACAGCGGCACGCGCTTAGCGTCTTTGACCGATAGACATTGACGCACGTATTGTTGGTTCTTTCAGTAAAGTCACGTAGATAGAAAATAAAAATAACAGATTAAATTCAATAAGATAAAGACCACTTGTGTTGCGATCGAAACGTCGTGGGTTTATTACTTTATTTAAAAAATTTTATTATTCATTTATTTTATTATTTTATTTTCTATCTACGTGACTTTACCGAAAGAACCAAGAATATTAATTCCTGCAGTCACCAAAGTTTTAAGTCAAAACATTCACACACGTTGACAAAGCCTCACCTTGTGTTGTTGTGGGCAGGTCGCTTCTGATAACAAGAGCGGTATAGCAGCTCAAGCGGGCTTGGCCTGGTGAAAATAAATAAAAACTGCGTGAATATTTACAATAAAACAAAGTTACAAAGTGGCGAGCCGGGTGAAGACAAATTAAACTTAAGCGAGATAATTAAAGTGAACGCAATCAGGCGAGGGCAGGAGGCAAGGCCCTGCGTGGCTAGGCCCCGCGTTGTAAAGTTCCAACCTGGACATCGATTCCCATGCTCGCTGCTACTCAACTGACATCCCTACGAAAGAGAGAGGGGCTCTACCTTGGTAAACAACAACAACCACCACCACCACAACCACCACCACAACAACCACGACCACCCACACGATCATAATTTCTCACCTCGGATTTCAGTGCAAGAGCGAAGCGATCGCTTCCTGTTACCTCGGGACGTCACACGACAGCAGCAGGTAACATGACGTCACGTCCGGGGTACAAGACACTCCCCTACCACGAGCGGCTCCGTAACTGAATAAAATTATGTTAATGAGCCCGGGCCATATGTCGAGGGATGGGGGCGTGGGTGCTGAACCCGTCCCAATAAACTCGCGACGGCTTTCACGAACTCATTATGTTAATGAGCCACCAGTCACTGGGCGTAGCTTTGCCCAAATAAGGATTGTACCGGAACAGATATCGGCAGTGACCAAGCAGAGGTGACGTCACTCTCAAGGGCGCGCTGGACGGGGGTGGGGTGAATACCTTGGTGACATGACGTCACTAGCAAGGCTCACGTGACATTGACTTTTCCAAGACAGAGGTTCTTTGTAAGCCATCTGGCTACCATGAGAGATTCGTTCATGAGGCTATCCACATATACAAGCACAGAGACAATTTCAACCGAGAAGATGGATTCTGGCTTAGCAATCATTGGAACGATTTGATAAACCATTTCAGGTCTTAATTGATTATTCACGCTTACAGTGGCTTTCAGACAGCATACATTAATTTTTCGTCTTCCCCCTCCTCTTTTCAGAACATAGATGGACTAGTCCTTCTAAATAAACTGCCAAATCGCTGCGCGTGGTGCTAACGTTTAAAAATACATAAATACACCGTTTAAAAATAAATTAATTTATGCAAACCGACACACCTGATGACGACCGTTTGTGTTATGGTCAAAACGTCGTGAGAATTTTTATTGTTTCATATATATTTTATTATTTTATTGGTTCCCTTCAACGTGACTTTACCGAAAGAGCTAAGAATACGGAATATCATTTGGGTCATTTTTTTTGGAACTCAGATGAGATTTCTGATATTACCGCGTTTTATAAATATTTACGTAACCAATAACTTTTTTAAAAAATTTTAATCAGACCGCGCTAATACCAACGCGAGTGTTTATTGTTGATGGTGAGTTTTGTAAATCCGTCGTACGGTTAAAAAGAATAAAGTTTTCCCGTAAAAAAAATAAAAATCTCTCCGCCTTGGAGCCAATCAGGTTTCAGTTTCTCCCCTCCCACGTGACGCGGAGTTTTCTGGCTCCTCCCCCTCCTCGCTCGCCGCCATTTTGAGAGTCGTGAGGGAGGTGAAACCTGCGGCCTTGACAACGACGAAGATTCACCAGGGTCAGTGACAACCTCACACTCACACTGTGACAACTTCACACTCACACACTGTGACAACCTCACACTCACACACACTGTGACAACCTCACACACACACTGTGACAACCTCACACACACACACTGTGACAACCTCACACACACTGTGACAACCTCACACACACTGTGACAACCTCACACTCACACACACACTGACAACCTCACACTCACACACACACTGACAACCTCACACTCACACACACACTGACAACCTCACACTCACACACACACTGACAACCTCACACTCACACACACACTGACAACCTCACACTCACACACACTGACAACCTCACACACACACACTGTCAACCTCACACTCTCACACACACTGACAACCTCACACTCTCACACACACTGACAACCTCACACTTACACACTGACAAACTCACACACTCACACACTGACAACCTCACACTCACACACACTGACAACCACACACACACACACACTGACAACCAACAACAACAACAACCGCCATTCGCCACTAAGTGGCGGTGACGTCACCACGACGCTTGTGCCAGGCTATGTGCACCCTGAGGCCACGTGAAGTGTCGAACGCCCGCTGGCAGGAGGTCACGGGGCAGACCCAGGTGCCACGGGTCGACTGACTGAGATGACTGGCTGATGCACCACCTGTGCCCCCTACTGTGCCAACCTGCTGTGCTTTAGCCACCCGGCGCTCCACTCGCTGTTGTGAGCGTCGCTCTTCCGCCCTCCGTTGTTGTTGGAGGGCGACTGCCTCCAACTGCCCACTAGCATCCTTCATGAGCCTCCTCCACAGAGGCCGATCTTGACACCGCTGGTACCAGTCATCGGCAAGTCCACTCAGCTCCACGTCCTCCTGTACCACATCACTCCATCTCTTCTCTAGCCCGTGCCGCGCCCGCTTAGCCCCATCAATCCGGCCAAACAAAAGCTGTTTCGGCATGCGGTGGCTGGGCATGCGGGCTACATGACCCAGCCATCGCAGCCTTGCCTGCCGGAGCAGCTCACCGATGGGACCCTGCCCAGATCTTTCAAGGATTTGTGAGCTCCTCACACAATCCAGTCTGGTTAAACCCAGGATGGATCGTAGGCAGGCCAGCCTAAATGTTTCTAACCGGCGAAGATGTTCCATTAGGGCGGTCCACGTTTCGCAAGCATAGAGAAGGGAGGGAATGACCGTGGCCGAGAAGACCTGAAGCTTAGTGCGGAGCGACAGACCAGGTAGCTTCCACACAGCGTTACGCAACCGATGAAAAGATATTGCCGCTCGACTGATTCGGAGTGAGACCTCTGCTGTTAAACTGGAGCCAGTCATAAGCACACTGCCCAGGTATGGGAAACTCTCCACTCTCTCCACAACTGCCCCATCACCGATTGGGAGTTGTGGGGGTGGAGTGTCCGATAGTACAAAATACCCAGGCAGGTGCTTAGTTTTGGTGGGGCTGATGGTAAGGCCCCACCTCTTAGTGGCACGCTCCAGTCTCAGCAGCAGCGTCTCCAACTCCTCCTCTGACTGAGCAGCTATTACCAAATCATCAGCATACATAACGTGGTTGAGCAATAGGGAGCCATCCCTTGACCGCACCCGGGCATCGATTAGCCTCCCATTATATCTGTACCATATGGAGATTCCCCCGGTACAGCTATTGAAGGCTTCACGAACTACGTGGTCAAAATGGATGTTAAATAATGTGGGAGCCAGAGGACATCCCTGTCGTACCGCAAGGTGTACAGGGAATGGCTCTGACTCCCGGCCACGTAGTTTTACCCGGGCCCGCTCACCATCATTAAGGTCCTTAATGATCGTGAGCAGAGGGTCAGGTACTCCAAAAGCATGAAGAACGACCCAGAGCCCAGGCCTACTGATGGTATCATAGGCCTTGACCAGGTCAATAAAGCAGAGATGTAGGTCTTGTTGGAATTCCCTACACCTCTGCTGTAGCAGACGGACAGAAAATATGGCATCTGTGCAGGACCGCCCTTTCCTGAAGCCGCATTGGGGCTCCGCAAGCCTCTCGTGCCTGGCAAGGCGATGCTGAATAATCCTTGCCAGGACCTTTCCCGGCACACTGAGGAGTGAGATGCCCCTGTAGTTGTTACAGTCTGTGCGGTCCCCCTTCTTAAAGAGGGGGACCACCAGGGCAACCTTCCATTCCTGCGGAACCCTTCCAGTGGTCCAGACCGTTGTTATGATGTCATATAGGGCAGTCTGTGCACAAACGCCACCCTCACTCAGCATTTCACTTGGGAGATCATCTCTGCCTGCTGCCTTTACTGATCTCAGACTCCGGATCGCCTTCAGTACTTCCTCAACAGATGGCACCTCAGCCAGCCACTCACAGGGGGTGACTTCTTCCAATATTTGAGGCACCGCAGCCTTAGCAGGGTCATCCTCACTTTGTGCCACGATGTTTTCCTGGCTGAGGGATTTTCCCTCCCCCAGGACCTCACAGAAATGCTCAGCAAATCTGCAAACCTGTTCCTGGGGGTCGGAGATTGGATCACCGTTTTTTCCCCTAATGATGGTAATAGGTGTGGCGCTGCAGGTTACTTTTTTGATGGAGTTAAATAGAGATTTGTGATGACGGGCCACTGAGGCAGACTCCATCTCCTCAGCAACCCGCGACCACCACCCATCCTTGCAGCGCCTCACGGCTCTCCGAACCTCCGAGCGAAGGCTGCGGTAAGCCTCCTCATTCTCTGACGTGGGATTCTGTAGCCGATGACAGTGGGCCTGTCGCTTTTTCTCAACCATCTTGAACAACTCCTCTGTCATCCAGGGTGTCTGGGGAGGTCTGGACCGCGTACCCAAAGCAGCCATTGTAGCTGCATGAGTCACAGTCCTAAACCTCGCCCATTTACCCTCGACATCAGGAGGAGTCGGGGACGATGCCAATCCCAGCCGCAAGCGATGATGAAATTCTCGCTTGCAACTTTCATCAGATAACTGAGACCAGGCCACTTTAGGTTGGAATGGGGTCCTGGGTGTACACCCACCACCGGAGTGGAAGAATGGCAGGCGCATCTTACAGATGACTAGTCGATGGTCAGAGGGCAGATCAGCTCCACGGTAGGTCCTGGTGTCAAGGACATGGGCTCGCATTCGCTGGTCCGTCACTATGTAGTCCAGCAGATGTTCTTGCTTGGACCCGGCATGCATCCATGATGTTGTGTGGATGCGCCGATGCCGGAACAGCGTGTTGGTAATTACAAGCCCATGGGCTGCACAAAAATCTAGCAGCCTCCTACCGTTGTTATTGAGCTGATCTGGCCCATGCCCTCCAATCACTCTAGACCAGGTGCCAGTATCATGACCAACTCGGGCATTGAAGTCACCCAACATGATGACTCTATCCCGAGGGGCCACTTTAGCCAGCACCTGTGACAGGAGGTCATAGAAGGCATCTGACTCATCGGCTTTGCCTGCATCCCTCCACGGATGTTCGTCTTCGGTGGGGGCATAAGTAACCACAACCACCATTCCTCGCCTCCGGTTGATGGGAAGGCGAGCCCAAAGTAGCCTGGGGCTTACAGCTTTCCACACCTCACCGCCACGCTCCCACGCCCCCTTCATTCGTTTGTTCAAAAGAAGACCCACACCCTGTTGTTTGGCAGTCTTCTGCCCCGAGTAGAGGACTGTCCACCCCTCATGGTGGCAGGAGCCAGAGCCGGTCCACTGGACCTCCTGAATGCCGCATAGATCCAGGCGGTACCGGTCCAGCTCCCGACAGAGGAGTGGCAGCCTCTCCTCTGCAGTGAGCGTTCGAACATTCCACGTGGCCACCCGTATTAGCTTTTCGTTGTTTCTGGAGTAGCCCCGAGGGTAGGTATTCAATCTCCTGGCTCCGCCAATTGGGGTTTGGCCAGGAGACGTCATAGACGACTGGCCCCCCGGGGCCTCCGGCACAAGCTTAGTTGTTACATATTTCAGTTTAATTCGTGGTTTCGTGGTAATTAATTGAAGGTGGAGGGGTTACCAGCCCCTCGCACCCGTCCAGAGCCCCCGTTTAGCCCCTGTGGTGGACACATATGCCATGAGGGGAGGAGCCAATCAAAATTGGATCTCCCCCCACAGCGCTGTCCACGACAGAGTTGCCCGTCCGGCACCGCGAGGAGGTAGGGGGTTGTTTTGCCGGACACTGACAACCTCACACTCACACACACACACTGACAACCTCACACTCACACACACACACTGACAACCTCACACTCACACACACTGACAACCTCACACTCACACACACTGACAACCTCACACACACACTGACAACCTCACACACACACACACACACTGACAACCTCACACTCACACACACTGACAACCTCACACACACACACTGACAACCTCACACTCACACACACACACTGACAACCTCACACACACA
This sequence comes from Petromyzon marinus, assembly GCF_048934315.1. Classification (NCBI taxonomy): domain Eukaryota; kingdom Metazoa; phylum Chordata; class Hyperoartia; order Petromyzontiformes; family Petromyzontidae; genus Petromyzon; species Petromyzon marinus. Next base: position 831,922 of record NW_027423018.1, read on the forward strand.
CACACTGACAACCTCACACTCACACACTGACAACCTCACACTCACACACACTGACAACCTCACACTCACACACACTGACAACCTCACACTCACACACACTGTGACAACCTCACACACACACACTGACAACCTCACACACACACACACACTGACAATCTCACACTCACACACACTGACAACCTCACACTCACACAGGCTGACAATCTCACACTCACACACACAGGCTGACAACCTCACACTCACACACACTGAAAATCTCTCACACACACACTGACAATCTCACACTCACACAGACTGACAATCTCACACTCACACAGGCTGACAATCTCACACTCACACAGGCTGACAATCTCACACACACACACTGACAATCTCACACTCACACAGGCTGACAATCTCACACACACACACTGACAATCTCACACTCACACAGGCTGACAATCTCACACACACACACTGACAATCTCACACACACAGGCTGACAATCTCACACTCACACGGGCTGACAATCTCACACAGGCTGACAATCTCATACTCACACACACAGGCTGACAACCTCACACTCACACACACACACTGAAAATCTCTCACACACACACACTGACAATCTCACACTCACACAGACTGACAATCTCACACACACACAGGCTGACAACCTCACACACACACTGACAATCTCACACTCACACACACTGACATCTCTCAGGGACATGATCTAACCCACGCCCTCCTGTAGACCAGGCGAGGTAGTTAACATCTCTCAGGGACATGATCTAACCCACGACCTCCTGTATACCAGGCGAGGTAGTCGACATCTCTCAGGGACATGATCTAACCCACGACCTCCTGTAGACCAGGCCAGGTAGTTGACATCTCTCAGGGACATGATCTAACCCACGACCTCCTGTAGACCAGGTGATGTAGTTAACATCTCTCAGGGACATGATCTAACCCACGACCCCCTGTAGACCACGCGAGGTAGTTAACATCTCTCAGGGACATGATCTAACCCACGACTTCCTGTAGACCAGGCGAGGTAGTTAACATCTCTCAGGGACATGATCTAACCCACGACCTCCTGTACACCAGGCGAGGTAGTTAACATCTCTCAGGGACATGATCTAACCCACGACCTCCTGTACACCAGGCGAGGTAGTTAACATCTCTCAGGGACATGATCTAACCCATGACCTCCTGTAGACCAGGCGAGGTAGTTAACATCTCTCAGGGACATGATCTAACCCATGACCTCCTGTAGACCAGGCGAGGTAGTTAACATCTCTCAGGGACATGATCTAACCCACGACCTCCTGTACACCAGGCGAGGTAGTTAACATCTCTCAGGGACATGATCTAACCCACGACCTCTTGTAGACCAGGTGAGGTAGTTAACATCTCTCAGGGACATGATCTAACCCACGACCTCCTGTACACCAGGCGAAGTAGTTAACATCTCTCAGGGACATGATCTAACCCACGACCTCCTGTAGACCAGGCGAGGTAGTTAACATCTCTCAGGGACATGATCTAACCCACGACCTCCTGTACACCAGGCGAAGTAGTTAACATCTCTCAGGGACATGATCTAACCCACGACCTCCTGTAGACCAGGCGAGGTAGTTAACATCTCTCAGGGACATGATCTAACCCACGACCTCCTGAAGGCCACCGCGAGGTTGTTTTGTTAACAAAGTAAAACATTTCCTCATCATGTAAATGTACACACGCGCGTGTGTGTAGAGAGTGAGTCACGAGTGATAGATAATTAATAATTAAGCTGAAGTTAGTCGTCCAAGTGGGAACGTGAAGAGTTTGCGGTGTTGGTTTTGGTGACGGTTTGTTTTTGGCTGGAAAAGTGGAAACGGCTGCGCTGAGGGCTCGCGTGAGGTAAACTTTTAATTAAACACAACTCTTAAATTACTCGCCTAATGTTTATTTTATCATCGTAATATACACGGCCTTTAATGTTTGCGCAGGTTGAGCACGTTTAGGGCAACGGGGGGAGCAGTGGCACAATGGTTAGCACGCATTGACCAGCGTGGTGAAGTATGGTCAGGTCACATTGACCAGAGTGGTGAAGTATGGTCAGTACACATTGACCAGGGTGGTGAAGTATGGTCAGGTCACATTGACCAGGGTGGTGAAGTATGGTCAGTACACATTGACCAGGGTGGTGAAGTATGGTCAGGTCACATTGACCAGGGTGATGAAGTATGGTCAGGTCACATTGACCAGAGTGGTGAAGTATGGTCAGGTCACATTGACCAGAGTGGTGAAGTATGGTCAGTCCACATTGACCAGCGTGGTGAAGTATGGTCAGTACACATTGACCAGGGTGGTGAAGTATGGTCAGGTCACATTGACCAGCGTGGTGAAGTATGGTCAGTACACATTGACCAGGGTGGTGAAGTATGGTCAGGTCACATTGACCAGCGTGGTGAAGTATGGTCAGTACACATTGACCAGGGTGGTGAAGTATGGTCAGTACACATTGATCAGGGTGGTGAAGTATGGTCAGGTCACATTGACCAGCGTGGTGAAGTATGGTCAGTCCACATTGACCAGAGTGGTGAAGTATGGTCAGTACACATTGACCAGGGTGGTGAAGTATGGTCAGGTCACATTGACCAGCGTGGTGAAGTATGGTCACTACACATTGACCAGCGTGGTGAAGTATGGTCAGTACACATTGACCAGGGTGGTGAAGTATGGTCAGGTCACATTGACCAGCGTGGTGAAGTATGGTCAGTACACATTGACCAGGGTGGTGAAGTATGGTCAGGTCACATTGACCAGCGTGGTGAAGTATGGTCAGTACACATTGACCAGGGTGGTGAAGTATGGTCAGTACACATTGACCAGGGTGGTGAAGTATGGTCAGGTCACATTGACCAGCGTGGTGAAGTATGGTCAGTACACATTGACCAGGGTGGTGAAGTATGGTCAGTACACATTGACCAGCGTGGTGAAGTATGGTCAGGTCACATTGACCAGCGTGGTGAAGTATGGTCAGTACACATTGACCAGCGTGGTGAAGTATGGTCAGTACACATTGACCAGCGTGAAGTATGGTCAGTACACATTGACCAGGGTGGTGAAGTATGGTCAGTACACATTGACCAGGGTGGTGAAGTATGGTCAGTACACATTGACCAGCGTGGTGAAGTATGGTCAGTACACATTGACCAGCGTGGTGAAGTATGGTCAGTACACATTGACCAGCGTGGTGAAGTATGGTCAGTACACATTGACCAGAGTGGTGAAGTATGGTCAGTACACATTGACCAGCGTGGTGAAGTATGGTCAGTACACATTGACCAGAGTGGTGAAGTATGGTCAGGTCACATTGACCAGGGTGGTGAAGTATTGTCAGTTCACATTGACCAGCGTGGTGAAGTATGGTCAGGTCACATTGACCAGCGTGGTGAAGTATGGTCAGTACACATTGACCAGCGTGGTGAAGTATGGTCAGGTCACATTGACCAGCGTGGTGAAGTATGGTCAGTACACATTGACCAGAGTGGTGAAGTATGGTCAGTACACATTGACCAGCGTGGCGAAGTATGGTCAGTACACATTGACCAGCGTGGTGAAGTATGGTCAGTACACATTGACCAGCGTGGTGAAGTATGGTCAGTCCACATTGACCAGCGTGGTGAAGTATGGTCAGTACACATTGACCAGCGTGGTGAAGTATGGTCAGTACACATTGACCAGCGTGGTGAAGTATGGTCAGTACACATTGACCAGCGTGGTGAAGTATGGTTAGTACACATTGACCAGAGTGGTGAAGTATGGTCAGTACACATTGACCAGTGTGGTGAAGTATGGTCAGTTCACATTGACCAGTGTGGTGAAGTATGGTGAGTACACATTGACCAGGGTGGTGAAGTATGGTCAGGTCACATTGACCAGGGTGGTGAAGTATGGTCAGGTCACATTGACCAGCGTTGTGAAGTATGGTCAGTACACATTGACCAGGGTGGTGAAGTATGGTCAGTACACATTGACCAGAGTGGTGAAGTATGGTCAGTACACATTGACCAGAGTGGTGAAGTATGGTCAGTACACATTGACCAGCGTGGTGAAGTATTGTCAGTACACATTGACCAGCGTGGTGAAGTATGGTCAGTACACATTGACCAGCGTGGTAAAGTATGGTCAGTACACATTGACCAGGGTGGTGAAGTATGGTCAGTACACATTGACCAGCGTGGTGAAGCATGGTCAGGTCACATTGACCAGAGTGGTGAAGTATGGTCAGTACACATTGACCAGAGTGGTGAAGTATGGTCAGTACACATTGACCAGGGTGGTGAAGTATGGTCAGTACACATTGACCAGGGTGGTGAAGTATGGTCAGTCCACATTGACCAGCGTGGTGAAGTATGGTCAGTGCACATTGACCAGCGTGGTGAAGTATGGTCAGTACACATTGACCAGCGTGGTGAAGTATGGTCAGTACACATTGACCAGGGTGGTGAAGTATGGTCAGTACACATTGACCAGCGTGGTGAAGTATGGTCAGGTCACATTGACCAGAGTGGTGAAGTATGGTCAGTACACATTGACCAGAGTGGTGAAGTATGGTCAGTACACATTGACCAGGGTGGTGAAGTATGGTCAGTACACATTGACCAGGGTGGTGAAGTATTGTCAGTCCACATTGACCAGCGTGGTGAAGTATGGTCAGTGCACATTGACCAGCGTGGTGAAGTATGGTCAGTACACATTGACCAGAGTGGTGAAGTATGGTCAGTACACATTGACCAGAGTGGTGAAGTATGGTCAGTACACATTGACCAGGGTGGTGAAGTATGGTCAGTACACATTGACCAGAGTGGTGAAGTATGGTCAGTACACATTGACCAGCGTGGTGAAGTATGGTCAGTACACATTGACCAGCGTGGTGAAGTATGGTCAGCACGCATTGACCATCGTGGTGAAGTATGGTCAGTACACATTGGCCAGCGTGGTGAAGTATGGTCAGTACACATTGACCAGCGTGGTGAAGTATGGTCAGGTCACATTGACCAGGGTGGTGAAGTATGGTCAGTCCACATTGACCGGCGTGGTGAAGTATGGTCAGCACGCATTGACCATCGTGGTGAAGTATGGTCAGTACACATTGACCAGGGTGGTGAAGTATGGTCAGTACACATTGATCAGGGTGGTGAAGTATGGTCAGGTCACATTGACCAGCGTGGTGAAGTATGGTCAGTCCACATTGACCAGAGTGGTGAAGTATGGTCAGTACACATTGACCAGGGTGGTGAAGTATGGTCAGGTCACATTGACCAGCGTGGTGAAGTATGGTCACTACACATTGACCAGCGTGGTGAAGTATGGTCAGTACACATTGACCAGGGTGGTGAAGTATGGTCAGGTCACATTGACCAGCGTGGTGAAGTATGGTCAGTACACATTGACCAGGGTGGTGAAGTATGGTCAGGTCACATTGACCAGCGTGGTGAAGTATGGTCAGTACACATTGACCAGGGTGGTGAAGTATGGTCAGTACACATTGACCAGGGTGGTGAAGTATGGTCAGGTCACATTGACCAGCGTGGTGAAGTATGGTCAGTACACATTGACCAGGGTGGTGAAGTATGGTCAGTACACATTGACCAGCGTGGTGAAGTATGGTCAGGTCACATTGACCAGCGTGGTGAAGTATGGTCAGTACACATTGACCAGCGTGGTGAAGTATGGTCAGTACACATTGACCAGCGTGAAGTATGGTCAGTACACATTGACCAGGGTGGTGAAGTATGGTCAGTACACATTGACCAGGGTGGTGAAGTATGGTCAGTACACATTGACCAGCGTGGTGAAGTATGGTCAGTACACATTGACCAGCGTGGTGAAGTATGGTCAGTACACATTGACCAGCGTGGTGAAGTATGGTCAGTACACATTGACCAGAGTGGTGAAGTATGGTCAGTACACATTGACCAGCGTGGTGAAGTATGGTCAGTACACATTGACCAGAGTGGTGAAGTATGGTCAGGTCACATTGACCAGGGTGGTGAAGTATTGTCAGTTCACATTGACCAGCGTGGTGAAGTATGGTCAGGTCACATTGACCAGCGTGGTGAAGTATGGTCAGTACACATTGACCAGCGTGGTGAAGTATGGTCAGGTCACATTGACCAGCGTGGTGAAGTATGGTCAGTACACATTGACCAGAGTGGTGAAGTATGGTCAGTACACATTGACCAGCGTGGCGAAGTATGGTCAGTACACATTGACCAGCGTGGTGAAGTATGGTCAGTACACATTGACCAGCGTGGTGAAGTATGGTCAGTCCACATTGACCAGCGTGGTGAAGTATGGTCAGTACACATTGACCAGCGTGGTGAAGTATGGTCAGTACACATTGACCAGCGTGGTGAAGTATGGTCAGTACACATTGACCAGCGTGGTGAAGTATGGTTAGTACACATTGACCAGAGTGGTGAAGTATGGTCAGTACACATTGACCAGCGTGGTGAAGTATGGTCAGTTCACATTGACCAGTGTGGTGAAGTATGGTGAGTACACATTGACCAGGGTGGTGAAGTATGGTCAGGTCACATTGACCAGGGTGGTGAAGTATGGTCAGTACACATTGACCAGAGTGGTGAAGTATGGTCAGTACACATTGACCAGAGTGGTGAAGTATGGTCAGTACACATTGACCAGCGTGGTGAAGTATTGTCAGTACACATTGACCAGCGTGGTGAAGTATGGTCAGTACACATTGACCAGCGTGGTAAAGTATGGTCAGTACACATTGACCAGGGTGGTGAAGTATGGTCAGTACACATTGACCAGCGTGGTGAAGTATGGTCAGGTCACATTGACCAGAGTGGTGAAGTATGGTCAGTACACATTGACCAGAGTGGTGAAGTATGGTCAGTACACATTGACCAGGGTGGTGAAGTATGGTCAGTACACATTGACCAGGGTGGTGAAGTATGGTCAGTCCACATTGACCAGCGTGGTGAAGTATGGTCAGTGCACATTGACCAGCGTGGTGAAGTATGGTCAGTACACATTGACCAGCGTGGTGAAGTATGGTCAGTACACATTGACCAGGGTGGTGAAGTATGGTCAGTACACATTGACCAGCGTGGTGAAGTATGGTCAGGTCACATTGACCAGAGTGGTGAAGTATGGTCAGTACACATTGACCAGAGTGGTGAAGTATGGTCAGTACACATTGACCAGGGTGGTGAAGTATGGTCAGTACACATTGACCAGGGTGGTGAAGTATTGTCAGTCCACATTGACCAGCGTGGTGAAGTATGGTCAGTGCACATTGACCAGCGTGGTGAAGTATGGTCAGTACACATTGACCAGAGTGGTGAAGTATGGTCAGTACACATTGACCAGAGTGGTGAAGTATGGTCAGTACACATTGACCAGGGTGGTGAAGTATGGTCAGTACACATTGACCAGAGTGGTGAAGTATGGTCAGTACACATTGACCAGCGTGGTGAAGTATGGTCAGTACACATTGACCAGCGTGGTGAAGTATGGTCAGCACGCATTGACCATCGTGGTGAAGTATGGTCAGTACACATTGGCCAGCGTGGTGAAGTATGGTCAGTACACATTGACCAGCGTGGTGAAGTATGGTCAGGTCACATTGACCAGGGTGGTGAAGTATGGTCAGTCCACATTGACCGGCGTGGTGAAGTATGGTCAGCACGCATTGACCATCGTGGTGAAGTATGGTCAGTACACATTGACCAGGGTGGTGAAGTATGGTCAGTACACATTGACCAGAGTGGTGAAGTATGGTCAGTCCACATTGACCAGGGTGGTGAAGTATGGTCAGTACACATTGACCAGCGTGGTGAAGTATGGTCAGTCCACATTGACCAGCGTGGTGAAGTATGGTCAGTACACATTGACCAGGGTGGTGAAGTATGGTCAGTACACATTGACCAGCGTGGTGAAGTATGGTCAGTCCACATTGACCAGCGTGGTGAAGTATGGTCAGGTCACATTGACCAGCGTGGTGAAGTATGGTCAGTACACATTGACCAGCGTGGTGAAGTATGGTCAGTACACATTGACCAGGGTGGTGAAGTATGGTCAGGTCGCATTGACCAGCGTGGTGAAGTATGGTCAGTACACATTGACCAGGGTGGTGAAGTATGGTCAGTCCACATTGACCAGAGTGGTGAAGTATGGTCAGTACACATTGACCAGGGTGGTGAAGTATGGTCAGGTCACATTGACCAGAGTGGTGAAGTATGGTCAGTACACATTGACCAGAGTGGTGAAGTATGGTCAGTACACATTGACCAGCGTGGTGAAGTATGGTCAGTACACATTGACCAGGGTGGTGAAGTATGGTCAGTTCACATTGACCAGCGTGGTGAAGTATGGTCAGGTCACATTGACCAGCGTGGTGAAGTATGGTCAGGTCACATTGATCAGAGTGGTGAAGTATGGTCAGTACACATTGACCAGAGTGGTGAAGTATGGTCAGTACACATTGACCAGGGTGGTGAAGTATGGTCAAGCAAATCCCTCCTCAACCTCTCACTGGGAGACTAGCATAATGTTTTGTGTTTTTCACTCGTGATGAGACTTTGTAGTATGAACGTTGAGATGTATAAGGGGCACCGAGGGGTGATCAATAAGTTCTGAATTACTCATTGGTTTTGTCGGTAAAGTCACGTGTGTAGAAATACAATAAAATTATATTAAAACAAAAATAATCACGACGTTTCGATCACAACGCAAGCGATCTTCATCAGGTGTCAAGAACAAATCACGGAGGTAAATACAGCAAAAAGATGAGAGACGATAATTCAACAAACCTGAAACAACATTACGTGAAGCACATCCAGTCAGGCCAACAACACAGTTAGACACTTCCTGGCGGACCACGAATTTCAGAAGAGTGTTACATTTCGTGTTCAACCTTTGGATTGCACATAGCAGCATAGACAGAATGAAAAAATACTAGGTACACGGTCGGTATAAATACATATACAAGTCCACCAAGAGGTAAGGAGAATTCAACAAACCTGAAACAACATTACGTGAAGCACATCCAGTCAGGCCAACAACACAGTTAGACACTTCCTGGCGGACCACGAATTTCAGAAGTGTTACATTTCGTGTTCAACCTTTGGATTGCACATACCACCTGATGAAGATCGCTTGCGTTGTGATCGAAACGTCGTGATTGTTTATTGTTTTTTATATAATTTTATTGTATTTCTACATACGTGACTTTACCGAAGAAACCAATGAGTAATTTCATGCAGTCACGAAAGCTTTAATACTTTATTAAGTTCTGAATTGGCCCGTAGTAAGGTAGGGGCAACTGATGAGGGGTTGACAGCTGCGCCATCGAGAGGGAATCTTGATGGTAACGGTGTTTGTCTTTGTGGGTGAAGGACGCCAGTGGAAGAGCCTCGCCATGGACACGTCAGGTGACGAACTTGGCCGTGGTGGCAGCAGCAGCAAGGCCGCTTCTGACAGCCGGTGATGGCTCTGTGGTGATCGTGATGGGGTTGGTGGTGGTGATTGTGAGGGTGGTAGTGATGGGTGGTGATCGTAATGATTGTGGTAATGGTGGTGATCGTGAGGGTGGTTATCGTGATGGGGTAGGTGGTGATCATGATGATGGTAGTGATGGTTGGGGATCGTTATGGTGAATGTGAGGATGGTAGTAATGGTGGTGATCGTGAGGGTGGTTATTGTGAGGGTGGTTATCGTGATGGGGTTGGTGGTGATCATGATGATGGTAGTGATGGTTGGAGGTCTTTATGGTGATTGTGAGGGTGGTAGTGATGGTGGTGATCGTGAGGGTGGTTATTGTGAGGGTGGTTATCGTGATGGGGTTGGTGGTGATCATGATGATGGTAGTGATGGTTGGAGATCTTTATGGTGATTGTGAGGGTGGTAGTGATGGTGGTGATCGTGAGGGTCGTGGTGATGGTGGTGATCGTGAGGGTGATGGTGGTGATCGTGATGATGGTGGTGATCGTGATGGCGATGATGTTCATGACGATGGTACACGTGATGGGGATGGTTATGATGGCGATCGTGGTCATCAGGGCCATAGAAAGTCATAGACGACAGTTAGGCAATACAAAAAAAAGATGTATTCCTGACCAGGGAGTATACATTTTGTGAAGTATAATTACCTTCTCAGGGAGTATAATTTCCAACAGTTTTGCACTATTGGACATTGTGCTCCCTAGTTGGATCGTATTCTCCCCGTACAGAAATTCACGATCACATTGTGTTTCGTACATTTTCTCTCCCACCTGTCACAATCCCAACACCAGGTACGATTCCAACACCAACTATGACCCTTCCACCCAATTATCTCCAGCCGCCGTGGAAGCCTCGACCCTGCTCTCAACCCCCTTGGGCAGGCCCACCTCTGACGATCTGTCAAACGAGCTGGAAGCACTGGTGCAGGAGATTAACGATAAACGCGCCAGGGACTTGGAGATGTTGAACGAGTTCCAGAATTCACTATTATTCGAGGTGAGAGGATGTTACTACGACCCAGGGTAGCCTTAGTCTGGCTCTCTTGAGCCTCTGGGGCTTAACGCCTGGGTCCTTAGGCGCCCTCATTCTGGCTTTGAAACTGCGCGAAGGATTATGAAACAAGCCTCAGAGTTGTAACACTGAACCTGACGGGGAGCCTTCAGACCAAAATGTGCAAGGGCAATTTTCAGGAAACGGTTGGCAAAAATCATCAATGATGATTACATATGAAAGAAATGCTGTATCTTAAAAAAAACTGACTCAAATCTGATGACTGATCTCCCTTTTGTACATTTGGGTAAGCAACTTCCGTTGAGATCTTAGAAGTCACCTTTCTTGAGGTGCGCTCTTCAGATACCCAGTGGTCGTTCATGTAACCCACGTAGCAACAAACTCTGTTTTTTTACTAGCTAGACCAGGGGTGGGCAAATTTTTTGACTCGCGGGCCACAGTGGGTTCTAAAATTTGACAGAGGGGCCTGGCCAGGAACAGATGGATGGAGTGTTTGTGTGAACTAAATATAAATGACGTGTTAAAAATCATTACGTGAAAGGATTTGGCCTTTAACAGGTAGCAAAGCATTCATTTGCAAGGCAATTTAACAAGTTGCACGAACATAAACGGTACAAAAACATAACTTTTGATTTAAAGCTTTCGTGACTGCAGTAATTCATATTCTTAGCTCTTTCGGTAAAGTCACCACGTTGAAGGGAAACAATAAAATAATAAAATATATATAAAACAATAAAAGTTCTCACGACGTTTCGACCATAACACAAACGGTCGTCATCAGGTGTGTCGGTTTGCATTAATTAATTTACTGTTTTATATATTTTATGTTATTGTTTCCCTTCAACGTGACTTTACCGAAAGAGCTAAGAATATGAATTACTGCAGTCACGAAAGCTTTAAATCAAAATTTTACCGAAAGAGCTAAGAATGTGAAATACAAAAACATGTCGTAACTCGTGGTCAAAGTGCGCCATCTAATGGGGAAACGGGGGCATTACAGGAGAAGGGGAAATTTAATTTAGCAATAATATTTGGACAAGTTCGGCGGGCCGGATTATAAAGCCCAACGGGCCGCACTTTGCCCACGTCTGAGCTAGACACAACTCTTTCACCATACGGCAGGATTCCTCACGTTGGCTATTAGGCCACGTGACATCACGCACGTTATTCTTGGGGGAGCTTGGCTGTCATCTCGCTTTATCTCTTATCTCCAGCTATTTTAACAACAAAAAAAACACTCAGTGGGACACTCCAAGAGCATTTGACTTACAGCCCACCGGTTGCGCATTTACTTACCGTGACAATGTGTGTTTCCCTCAAGTTTAGTTCAAATAAATGTTTAACGAGGTGAGAACTCAAGGGACCAGGATAGTCTCATTATTTAAAATCGATCCCCCGAGTCCAAGGTTGACAAAAGAGTAAGCAACAAAGAAAGTACAGAAATTATCAAATAAAAAATCTGAAGAAAAACAACAACAGCCGCCATTCACCGCTCCGCCACTAACTGGTGGTAATGTCACCAAATAGCTTGCGCCTTTGAATCCATGGTGCCCGTTTCGAAGGCAAGAGGTCATTGGACAGGCCCAGATCATTGTGGGTTATCTGACCGAGGTAAATGGCAGATGCACGGCCTGTGATCCCCACTGTGCCAACTTGTGTGTTTTAGCCGCCCACTGCTCCACTCTTGAGCGTCGCTCCTCCACCCTACATTGATGCTTGCAGAGCGACTGCCTCCAACTGCCCAGTAGCATCGTTCATGAGCCTCCTCCACAGAGGCCGATCTTGACAACGCTGGTACCAATCCTTGGCAAGTCCAATCAGCTTTATATTCTCCTGTACCACAGCAGCCCCTGTGTTCTGTAGCTTGTACCATGACCATTCAGTCCCTTCTATCTGGCTAGACAGAAACTGATTGGGCATGCGGTGGCTGGGCATGTGGGCTATGTGACCCAGCTACACACAGTCTAGCCTCATTGAGGAAGTCACTGGTGTGACTTTGTCCAGATCTTTCAAGAACATGTGAGTTCCTCACAACACAGCCTGGTTAAACGCAGGGTGGATTGGAGGCAGGCCAGCCTGAATGTTTCAAACCGATGCAAAATGTTCCTTTAAATGTGTTCAGTTCCACGAAAACAAAACACGATCATATGAGGAATTGAAAACATTTCCCTCCATTATTGCTTGTAAAATTGCCCTTTCGCCCCCCCCTCCCCCCACTGTAGGTGTCTCAGGTGTGCGATGCTATCCGCTCCTCCATCATGTCACGTCACGAAGGCTACAATATCCGCTTGACCATGCAGTTTGGGGAAATGGCGACGGTGCTGCAACAAGCTCGACAACAAGAGGTAGCCCTCGCCACCTCGTGGCAAGCCCTGGACTCAATCATGCAGTTACAACAGAGTCCCTAGAGGGCGTCAGTAATGGTCGTGTCAGACATGAGCCCTGGGGTATTTATTTACAGAGAGAAAAAGCAACGTAGGAAGTTCACAACGCCCATGGTAGATTGACAACGGATTTGTTGGTAAAGTCACGTAAAATAGAAATAATAATAAAAGGAAATGAATAAAAATAAAACCTACGACGTTTCAATCGCAGCGCAAGCGGCGGTCGTCATCAGGGTTCATATTGGCCATGCCATGTTCTGACTGAGTTCGTACCGGATTGAGGCTTCACTTGAGCCTAACGAGGTGCAGAGTAATGGGAGAAAACTGGCAGAGGAAAAAAAACCCTATAGAGGAATCGAGCCGGAGGACTCCACCATTTGTGGAGGTGCAGATGTGCGTGTTTGGCAGGGGTCTTACACGAGACCAGCACTTAAAACATTCATATGCCAGGTTCCTAAACTTAAATACAAATTGTTGGCTAATCCTTCACTCACAACGCTCCTCCACACGTGGAATTATATCACATTTGTATAACATCTAAACATGATCCTGGCCCACTCAGTTTTTATAATTGTCAAGTCAAAGTTGATTTCCTGCTCAAATGTGCAATGGTGTTGTGTTTTTACGGCCCTTAACCAGTCTTATAAATGTCACATTTCAATGATGGGTGTGAGTCGACCCATAGGACAACCACTGTTTACTTCCCTACTTAGTGGTACTAATTGTATTGTCCCTGGAGGGCTCATAGGCTGAGTCAACCCCCAACCTTAGGATTTTATTGGTTTTTAATAAGCTATTAATTCCATAATTGGATGTTATAAATTTGAGCGCTTTTCAGTTTTGTTGCATAGATAGTATGAGTTTTCAGATTTTAGTTAGACCTTTTTGGCAATGTTAATTGTAAAATGTTGTGAAATGTATTCTAATATATTCTTAGCTGTTACTGCAACTGCTTTTAAAATTGCTTTGTACTTGCTGTGCTTTCGTGATGTTTCATGAGTGCTGACCCAGGGCTCACTGAAATAAAATACATCGAGACTCTGGGCTTACACTTGGTTATAAAGTTAATACTGGTAGGAACCTCCTGGTTATTACACCACCAGCCCACAGGGGATTATTGTTGGGTCCGTCCGTCGTGCATCCACAAATGGGAGGGGTGGGGCTGGGTGGAGAGGGGAGGGTGGGGAGGGGCTGGGTGGGGAGGGGAGGGTGGGGAGGGGAGGGTGGGGCTGGGTGCGGTGGGTGGTGGAGGGGCTGAGTGGGGTGGGTGTGGCGGGGTGGGGAGGGGAGGGAGGGGAGGGTGGGGCTGAGTGGGGATGGGTGGGGCTGGGTGGGGAGGGGCTGGTCACCCCGTGGTGCCCTTATAAAACTCAACGTGTAACCTACTCACGCCGGCTCATGCCCGCCCTCACAGTCGAGCATATTTACGGAATACACCACGTGGTGGTGCCGCCGTTGACCCTGGCCATTGACCGAGCAGCCCAACGTTCCTACTACCAGCTCCCTCCGCAGGAGAATCTGTTATGTTATCTTATGGTTGTGCCTCTACGTGCCTTTGGCCTTGCTTTACATACCCTTTAACTCTCTAAACATTGGGCCTCGCTCTTTGGTCCTTTAGGTAAAGTCACGTAGTAGGTATAAAATAAATTAAATCCGCGACGTTTCGGGCGCAACACAAGCGTCCGCCGTGAGGTGGGACAACCACAGCAAGAAAACAATTGCTGAAGTGGGCAAAAGGGCTGCTGTGACAAGAGGCTATGTAGGTAAGAGAGGGGTTCAGGAGCCAGGGAGGAGAGAGTGGAGGGGGTGTGGAGTAGGGGCAGTGGAGTGCTGCAAGTGAGTCACATCTAGATTGGGTCTTGCGTTTCATTATCAAGTTACATTTTCCGAAAGTGCACCAACCTGCTCTCATCCGCTTATTTTGTAAGTTTGATCCCAGGCGGCCTTCAGTTTTATGCGTGCCTCTTATGGCAGCCAGGATGCGTTCTTGATAAACGGAACACTTCGTGAAACAGCGCTGTAGGAGGTCATCATAACATGCTTCCAATGGAGATGCATTACCGAATGAGCATTGGTTTTCCTCTGACCAAATATGAGCACTTTATTGGGGTATCAGTACCCGCCTTAATTACGATACTGTACACATGATAAATGTTTAGAGTTTTTATATGTATTTAAAACAAGTTCAATGGTTAAAGACGTAAGAGTTATGCCTGTACATGTGTAGTGGGTTCTTTAAGACAGCGTAGAGACGAATCGGTAGAGGCAATGCTTATTTATTACAAAGGTGCTTAACACAATACAATACAGCCTTCTACTTGAAGGGGTCTGCCCCTTCACCCGCTGCTAGCTGAGGAGGTACGGCTTCGGTCTAACTCGCCCTATTCCTGGGCTAGGGTCTCGGGGTCCTCCGGCTAAGGGGGTCCTAGGGGAGGCTAGTCTGACCTGACCCAGCCAAGGTACAGGTCTCGACCACTGGCCACACGAGACCCGTCCCTGATAAGCCACCCACACAGACACACACTCACCTAGCCACCCACACACTCAGTCACTCACTCACCTAGCCACCCACACAGTCACTCACCTAGCCACCCACACACTCAGTCATTCACTCACCTAGCCACCCACACAGTCACTCACCTAGCCACCCACACACTCAGTCACTCACTCACCTAGCCGCACACACACAGTCACTCATTCACGCACTCACCTAGCCACCCAAACACTCACTCACCTAGCCACCCACACAGACACACAGTCACTCACCTACCCACCCACACAGACACTGTCACTCATTCACTCACCTAGCCACCCACACAGTCACTCACTCACCTAGCCACCCACACAGTCACTCATTCACTCACCTAGCCACCCACACACTCAGTCACTCACTCACCTAGCCACCCACACACTCAGTCACTCACTCACCTAGCCACCCACACACTCAGTCACTCATTCACTCACTCACCTAGCCACCCACACACACTCATTCACACACTCACCTAGCCACCCACACACTCAGTCACTCATTCACTCAGTCACTCACTTAGCCACCCACACACTCATTCACTCACTCACCTAGCCACCCACAGACACAGTCACTCATTCACTCAGTGACTCATCTAGCCACCCACACAGTCACTCACCTAGCCACCAACACTCAGTCACTCACCTAGCCACCCACACACTCACTCATTCACTCACTTAGCCACCCACACAGACACTTAGTCACTCATTCAGTCACTCACCTAGCCACCCACAGTCACTCACCTAGCCACCCACACAGTCACTCATTCACGCAGTCACTCACCTAGCCACCCACAGTCACTCATTCACTCACTCACCTAGCCACCCACACACTCAGTCACTCACCTAGCCACCCACACACTCAGTCACTCATTCACTCAGTCACTCACCTAGCCACCCACACACTCATTCACTCAGTCACTCACCTAGCCACCCACACACTCAGTCACTCAGTCACTCACCTAGCCACCCACACACTAGTCACTCACCTACCCTATGCCCAACTTCCTTCATGTCTCCACGCTCATGTTCAATCGATTCCAGTTCGATGTCAAACATGCATCTCTCCATACTTTTATTTTCAAACACTGTTCTATTTTCTCTTGGGGTTTATATTTGCAAGCGTATTAACCTGCTAAATACACGCACTGTACAGAATGCCAACCCATGTTTTTCAATGGGATTTTCAATGAGTCGGGGTATATTTTTACCAGCCCCCCCCAAAAGGGTCTCTTTGGCATTTATTTCAGAGCTCTCCGTTATGAAATTAAATGGGCAATATTAGTGCCATGGGCTACAGCAAGAAAGGAGCATCACTCGTGGTGGGAGCAAAAACTTTGGCTATGAGCAAGTTGAGAACCCCCCCAAATTGTAAATTAATTGGAGCCGCTAAAGTTACGGCACCCGAGGACTGCCAAGTGAAATCTGGTTTGGGGCTCATGGACAAAATAGCAATGCACACGGCAGACAAACTCGGCAGGTTAAGGAGACTAATCATAATTATTTTAATTTCAACATTCTTCATTTCCACTGCGACCTTTAAAATCTTTCGGTACAGTCAATATAGAAATCTAAATTAATCCTCCAAAAAATGACAACTAAAATGTAAACGCGTCAATTGCACTTTCGACCTATACCCACGGTTAACTTTCAACAAGAGTGATGGGACATTCACAAATAGTACACAAAGTGACAATGATGTTGACACCGACGTTCAATACGGCATGAAACATGTTGAGTTGTCTTCTATGAAGGCTGGGCAGTGGAGAAGCACAGTTTGAGGGTGTAGAGGTATGGAACATCTGAGAAAATAAAAACAGGGGAGCCACATGACGTCTTCACTGGAGCACACAAAAACTTAAAACAATGAAGCAATTCTTAGGAGGGTCTTTGTCGATGTCAACAAACTCGTTCAGGGAGCTAAGATAACGTTGAGTTGTGATAAGTGAAAGTGCTTGGCTATGTCAACTTTCAATTCCATTCTGTATATGCAAAGAACAACAACGAAATCCAAATCGCCCATAAATAACAACCTGTTAATATATAATATAACAATCTACAACTGCTTTCGCTTCCTGCAATTTCACCCAAGGCTGCTAGGCAGCCAGTGTACACAGATGGTGCTATGGTAATAACAAGCGCCCCCCCCAAATCTGAACATTAGGTGCTCAACAGAGCGTACGACCAAAGATTTGCCGATAATGCAGCCCCGCTTCAATGTCATCGCACCAACACAAATGGCCAACACCCCACAACTTACTTGCGTTCTTCAGGGGGTGATGGTTAATGCACGCCAGAGCCTCCATGGCATCGTTCTTGGTCTCCCACTCCATCAGGCCGGACACGCTCCTATCGGCTGGACACGTGGACGGACCGTCGCTCATAGAGTCATTTGGGTCGTGTAAAACGCAACACCCTTCGCCATTTTGATTTAAAGCTTTCGTGACTGCAGGGATTCATATTCTTGGTTCTTTCGGTAAAGTCACCACCACGTAGAAGGGAAACAATAAAATAATAAAAATATAAAATAAAATTCTCACGACGTTTCGACTGCAACACAAGCAATCATCATCAGGTGTGAAAACCACAGCAAGAAAATTTTAAAAAAGTGGCGGTTATTTTTAACGTTAGCACCACGGAGAGCGATTTGGCAGTTGTTCAGATGGACGAGTCCATCTATGTTCTGAAAAGAGGAGGGGGGAGACGAAAATAATGGATGCGGTCTGAAAGCCACCGTAAGCGTGAACAATCAATTAAGACCCGAAATGGTTTATCAAATCCTTCCAATGATTGCTAAGCCAGAATCAATCTTCTCGGTTGAAATTGTCTGTGTTTGTATATATTTATTATTTTGTTGTTTCCCTTCTACATGACTTTACCTAAAGAAGCCGTGTTTAAAGGATGGTGTCAGTCGTCGGTGAATTTCTGCAGCAGGAAGGCTTCAGTCCGATGCCTTGGCTACGCTAACACGCTTCAGTCAGCTTGGGCGCGAGTGAATAGCAAGGACTGCTCTCGGGAGAGAATTTCTCACAGGGTTTCTTGAGCATGGCCTCATAGCACACGTTGCAGATCATCTGGTGTCGTGCTGTAAATCAAGCGACGATTGCATGGAGAATACAGTACACGATTTATTCTGTGCCGTGACACGTAAGATAAATAATAAACATACTTTGCGGGACTTACTTTTTCCAGAAAACACTTTGAAAGAGCGGGGCCTCGCAATCGACATTTCGTCGCACAGCTGCGGGGACAGAACGGGCGGCGTTCACGTTATAGTTGGTAACAGTTAACGTGCACCAATCCCGTTTTCCATTTTTAAATTTACATTCGCCAGCTTTGGAGCAGTCTTTCAAAGTGCTCAGATTAGTGTGAACACCAAGCATAGACTCAGGGGGAATGCAACCATTTGCAGAAACAATGTCCAAAGACTGAAATGTAAAGCTTTCGAATACGAATGAATATGAATCGTAATGTATTAAACAGGACAAATTAACGCGAGGTGTTGTCTAGTCTGTAACAAAAAAGTCCCTTTGGAACATCGACTGCATTATTTATACATCTTATGTTTTAACCGCTGAAAGGAAACTACATTACACCATTTAACATTTGTCCCGTCACAGGAAACGTGTCATGGGCCACCACAAACTCCACAACATCAATAGGCTCATCTTAAAAACCCACGATTGTTTCACGTGCAAACTTTGGACTTGAATATTTATAAAAGCTTCACCTGGGAAAACTTTTAAAGAAACCGAACGCGCTCCCCTTCTGCGCTGCTGGCAGCAGGCTGAAGGGGCGGCGGGGGCACGGACCTGCGCGAACATCTCGGCCGTGATGTCCGTGGGTGCGTTGAAGAAGTGCAGCACCGCGGTGGGACGCTGGTTGCGGTTCTTCGCCGCCTTCTCGCTGTCGGCATAGCGGTGGTTGCGAGAACCTGTGTAGTCCCTGTAGCTGTCGGTGCCGTCCGGCAGCTCGAACGCCTGGCCCGGCACAATCGACCGCTGCCTCGACACGCTGCCGAGACGAGGGCGGAAGGGAGGGAATAGCGCGAAGAAACTGTTTTTAGTTTTTATTTTATCACGTTCCAAATTTCATGTGCTCTTTGGTTCGATTCGGTAAAGTCACGTGGGTAAAAAATAAAATAACAAAAAATCACGACGTTTCGGCCACAACACAAGTGGCCTTCATCAGGTGAAGGGACCGGACTGTCCAGAGGACAGCGTTGGAGTGAAGACAGCAAGCCCAGGTCGCGTCCTTTAAGCTTGTTGTCGCGGCATCTTTTGAGGAAGGTCAGCGTCTCGATGAGCTTTGACTTCTTGTCCCGTTGTCTGTTGAAAGCTCTAACAGATAGGTGAAAGCCCTCCCCGTAGAGCTTCAAATCTAGAATCCAAATTTCACGTTCGCTATTTCAATAAAGGCCCTCCCCGTAAAGCTTCAAATCTAGAATCCAAATTTCATGTTCGCCACTTCAATAAAGGCTCTGGACAGCAAGTAATCGGGGTCCTCGTGAGCTGTGTGACAAGTGTTTCGTTCACGGTATTCATCAGCTCTCTTTTTCACCGTCCTAAAATTTCGTCACTTGCACTAAATATTTACTAAAGTGTCTTCCCTAAAGAGAAAGCAGTATCCAATTACATTAACAGGATATGACGAGTTACATTTACCAATTTAACACGGGAACAAAAAGGCTCACCAGAGGTTGATTTTATTTCCAAAGATCTGAGACATATTGAGGTGAAAAACCGCCCTGTGCACGGCGTACTGATCTCCCATCTCGACCATGGCGGCTCCCGGCTTGCTCTTCAGGAACTTAACCTACAAAAATAACAACCCGTAAGACGGTTCAGCATCGCGCAATCTTGCACGAAAATATCTACAAGTTTCGTTGTAACGCATTGTTGAAATGTGAAGTGTTGGCCGAGGGGCCATTAGAAAACATGCACAAAGAACACTTCGCATTGGGTACATTTTTGTAAAGAAAATGACCAAATGTGTATGTTGTCAATCGGTGAACAAATTTGGTCGTGTGAATCTCCCACTTTATATAACACGATCAGCGCACGACGTGCACCACACGCATGCGTACGCATTGCACCGCGGTTGAACCTTTGGAAGAAAAAAAACGGGGACTCATTTCAAAGCAGGTGCGCGCAACACCCAGCGAAGGCACCTTCTCCACGTCGCCGAAGAGGCAGAGGATGTTAAACACGCGGTCGCAGTTGAAGCGTTCGGCGTCCAAGTCGTACACAATGAGGACCTTGTTGTCGGCCTGCTGGTTCATCATGGCCTGCACGTGCTGGCCCTGGGTACCACCCAGGTTGCCCATTCCTCCCATGCCCATTCCTCCCCCACCGCCCATGCCCATGCCGTCGCCGCCAGATCCGTAGTCGACGCCCGGTGGCGATGGCTGCTGGTGGCCTGTGACGCAAATACACAAGAGGGGGAAACGCA
This sequence comes from Petromyzon marinus, assembly GCF_048934315.1. Lineage (NCBI taxonomy): Eukaryota > Metazoa > Chordata > Hyperoartia > Petromyzontiformes > Petromyzontidae > Petromyzon > Petromyzon marinus. The sequence continues at coordinate 852,804 of NW_027423018.1, forward strand.
TCGTGAACAGCTGAAACTCTCTAAACTTCTCTGAAAAACAGATTTACCACAGCCATCATCCTACACACACGTGTGCCCTTTCCTATAAGATCAGGCAACCCAGGATTCACCACTCTACCCCTTGGAGACACTGGAAAACATTGGTCCAGAAGACTCAGTTGCCTAGGGAAGACTAAACTAGTTTTTATTTTAGGTTGAGGCCCACCAAGCTCTTATTCAGCATAGCTTGTTTTAAATACCCAATACATCTGATAACTGTTGGAAATATCGTCTCTTAAAACACAAAGCAACTCGTACGTTGCAATTGTTAACCGCAAAAAAAGGTTTTTAGGATGCACCTTAACACTAATTCCAAATAAGAAATGTTCTCAACAGGCAGCAGGTTCTTTCAATCTGACAGCAAGCTGAAGGAAACCGAAATTACAGCATTCGCAACAAAGGGATTACCTCCACAGTCGCCACCACCGCAAGCGTGTGCTTTGGGATGTTCGCCAAGGAGAGACGTTTGCTTCGCTGGCATCACTGCATTGCCCTCTGAAAACAACAAAAAAACGATCACCAAATTCACCCACGGGAAACATAAGCGCTCACTGCTGCACAAAATATGACAATCCAAAAAATTAATTCTGCACCCAGAACATTCACACTACCAACACATTAAGAAATTCCGGGCACACTCCACAAGGGGGCGCGCTGCGTCTGCCCATAAAACAATCGGCGGTATTTTAAAAATGCAGATTTCACACGGCACAACATAAATAACGAGTGCCATACAAAATACAGCGCGTAAAGAAATGCTCATCGCAAGAAGAAGAAAAAAACAAAATTTATTGGAGGTGTACAGATGCACGCGACAAATTGTTCCGAGGTGCGGCGTCAGCGAGTGTCCGTGGTTGCCGCCTGCGATGCCCGCTCGTTTCTTACCCAGTCTACGCTTCGACGGGAACACAAAGTTGCCCAGAGTCGGGCGGCGGCTGACGACCCATCGCGAGGAGGATGCAACAGAAAGGCCGGCACCTTCTTTCCTGCGCCAACAGCAGTCACACTCGGCACAAACGGACCCCCCCGCGTTGTCCGTGCCACCGCACCTCTCGCTCTCCGGCGACCCTTTTTGGTTTGGGGCTTAAAATTGGGACGCTTGAAGTGGGCGACGGGGCCTTACGAACCTTTAAAATGAAAAAGATCGCCGCTTATAAACCGATGCGAAATGCGTTGTGTCTGGCATCTGCAATGTCAAAAGCCTCGTTTGCAAACAAAACTTTAGCAAGGCAGTCTAAACGTACGAGCGTGGAGGTAAATTCTCACCAACGGAGCGATTTTAAGCCCCAAACGCATCGGCACGCATTCCGTTCGGCTTATTTCCAAGTCCCGTTCGCGGTGAATGCGGGCTTTCGTCGCTCCCAGCTTCTTCGCGGCGGTTCCGGTGCTTTGCCGGTCTGTCAGCGCCGTGTCCCCCGGTGCCTGCGGCTGGACGCGGGTTATCCGATGGCCTCTGCCAAGCGGCACGTGGCGGTTGTGGTGCAGCGGATGCAGCGTGCTGCGCCGAGTGTTCCGTGACGTGGCGCTGCAGGCGTGGGGTGCGCGGGTCGGCCGTGCGTGTCACAGCGGTGGCGGCGTGTTGGTTGCTTGGTCCCTGGTGCCTCCCAAGTGCCGACGAGGATGTCGCCAATGTCGCCGTTCGTGTCGTCGCCGTTCACGTCGGTGGCTGTTGGCTGCCGGGCGCTTGATTGCTCGTGTGTTGCTTGCAAATTGCCTCCGTGTGCTTCTGTGTGCGGCAATGCTCGCAGATGCTCCTTGTAGCGTTGATGTTGGGAGTGAGGAAAATACTCTTCGAAGCGTTTACGGAAATTTGGCGATTAAATCAAACCGCACCGTGTCCCTGAAGCTCCCTTGATAAAGTGGCGAGACTTACCTCTTCGGAAACTAATATCTGTGCGTACACACAATGTACTCGGGACAAAGATACCATTTTCCTGTTCAGGCTCAATCGTACCAAATTAAAAGGGTTACTTTATAATAAGTGATATTTTCAATCGTAAATATCGGCTTTTCTGACATCCTCTAAGCTTCTCCGCTTAGTATCCAGACACCACATAATGCAGTCAAGGTTTCTCAACCCTACAAAATATAAAAACGCAACGTGCAATGTCCACCTCAAATATGCCAGTGAAAGTTGGCACCTACTTCTGATCCAACAGACACACACCCTGGTAAATCTAAATATAAAAGTAAAACCTTGGATTGCGAGTAACTTGGTCTGCAAGTGTTTTGCAAGACGAGCTAAAATTGTAAATAAATATTAACTTGATAAACGAGCGAGGTCTTGCAATACGAGCAGTGTACGTGTAGACACACTTTGTACTGCCGTGAGTCACGTGATCACACAACTGATAGACGAGTGCTTTGATGTACGAGCGCTTTGGATTACAAACACGTTCCCGGAACGAATTATGCTCGCAATGCAAGGTTTTACACTGTAGTGTAAAAATGCCCAGCCTTGATACACCCCGAACAACCGAGTACCCGCCCATGGGCCACATGCACTTGACGTTGGGAAAATCTTCAAAGCTGATCAAAATCTAAAACGCCACCAACTTAATGGCAATGTCTATCGCATGTCCAGTACCAGGGCAACAGCTTTAATGGTAACAAAAAAATTAATCCAATGGATTATTGAACACTCCAGCAGCCACATGCCTCCTTGTGAATCCTGTTCTTCACAACATTCACTTATACTGCCAAATTGTTCTGAAGGGTAAACTAGAAAAAACAAAGTACACGGGCACGAGTTTAAAACCAATCTGCCCAGAGTAAACTACGCAAGCTTAGCATGGGCTAAAAAAACACAAAGATTATTTAGTTATATGTTGCGCTAGCTGTTACTACCCGGCTTCGCCCGGGACTTGGATCCACCACGCCCGGCCGCCTTTGTCTCCCCAGTGGCGATGTTCACACACCACAGCAGTTACTCGTTTGAGGCTGAGTCGACCTAGGGGAGGCCCAGGACCGGTTAAAATAATCGTCACCGGTGGTGGCGGTGAACGGGAATCGAACTTGGGTCGCCGGGTTCGTAGCGCAGCGTAGCGCTAACCGCTACACTACGGGTCACGTGACAGATTTGACGTCACAGCTCACTTGCCGTGCAAAAAATAAATGCATTATCGAGCTCCCCCCCCCCCAAAAACAAAAGTGTATTTGTGTAATGTTTGCACGGTATACAGTCTGGAAAGTACCCACATGGCAAATTTCCAGTTTGTTGCATGTCGGGAAGTACGCTAAACATTTTGAACAGACACACATATTCACAACTTTGCCTTTTATATATATGGAGATGATAGGTATAAACGAAAATAACCTTGACCAGCTCTACACAATTGCAGTGATTGATACAAAAGAGGGGAATGGCGTTTCAAATAACTTCCTGTGACAACGACCAAGTTCTGTAGATTGTAAACAGTACACCAATGTGCTTCAAGACAACCAAGTGTCTGCAGGTGTGACATTTTTCTGCAACCAAAATCTCAAGTGCAGAAGCTGCATTATCCTCTTGAGAACGCTCCAAACTTCCCCCTCTACTTGGCCACTGATCTTCAAGTATAACACGGCGAAGCCGGCCGCGTACAGAAATAGTCAATGCCTGTTTCATCACGCCGTGCACACCCCTCCCCTTGCGTTAAAAACGTCACCCCCCCCCCCCACACACCGAGGGCTCACCACCACCAGCTGTCGAGAGAGCGCGGCTCTGATATGCTCGATATTGGTCTTACCTTGCTTGAGGCCAGGGTTGGTGAAGTCCCAGGTCTCAGAGTCATTTTTAAACACATTCAGACGCGTCGCCTGTAAAGAGGACACAGCAGGGGGAAAAGATAAACATTATTCGTGGCCAGCATATAGGGCATAGATGCTGGGAAAAAATTATATAACTTTAGAACCTTCTTTGGTTCTTTCGGTAAAGTCTCCACGTAGAATGAGGATAAAAAAATAAAATAAAACAATAAAATTCTCACGACGTTTCGGCCACAACACAAGTGGCCTTCTTCAGGTGATAGGAACAAACCTGTCGTCCCGACCTTGTGTTGTGGCCGAAACGTCGTGATAATTTGATTGTTTTATTTTATTATTTTATTCTCATTCTACGTGGTGACTTTACCGAAAGAACCAAAGAAGATGAATCCTTGCAGTCACGAAAGCTTTAAATCGAAACTTTAGAACCATTTAAAATTTACAAGCATAATAATTATTAAGCGGTCATTACCCCCGAGACAATTACGGCACGCAACTTGCGGTGAAGCCGAGGTACTTAACGCAACCCTTAACTTCCTGGGAGATGAATGAATAAGAGCTGCCACACGTAGGAAGTCAACGATAAGCTAAACTTTCGCACCGTACGTAGCAAAAGCATGCTTATCGGAGTTGTGGGAAAACAGTGGCCTTCTGCCACCAGTTTTTTTTTTAAGATCACGTGTTGATTATCCCTCTTCGTTGGAACAAGCTCCCTTCGTGTTTGCAGATAAAAATCGCTATCCCTCGGTGGCCTATTTAAATTCGAAACTTGTTTAATTGCACAAGTTTGGCATGCTCTGCCTAACTCGGTATTATTTATTCGCAGTGTTCCTCGTGTACTGTAAAGCGTTAGCCTTGATCGTATACCTCAAAAATGTTGAAGTGCCATAACCCCGTTATGAAAATGATGCATTCGTTATTACTGTTCTGTAATTTTATTTCCTGCTAACAATGTAACATCTCCCCTCAGGTACTCTGCAGGTCTCGCAAAGCGGTCTATGGCTGAATGTTAATCACCCGTCACCAAATAAAATCGAATTAAAAACCAACTCTACCCTTCCCACTGGATGCGAATTTTCCATTAACTGGCTCAGGGCACTGGCTCAGATGAGAACCACCCTCACACGGTAATATCAATTGGGAAAAGTTTGACTTTAGACAACGGCAAGGATGCCCGTCATGCACAATGGGTTGTTGTAGGTTGTGGGGCTGTGTGGTGGGCAGCTGTAAAATCCATTGGGTGCATTGTATTTCTATGCTGCCACAATATATGCTACACTCCTTTACCCCGCACACAAGTCAAATAACCCCCACAACAGGCATCGAGTGCGGAAGCCCTCATCTAGCAATGAATTGCCGTGTGTATTCAGCATTATTTGCTCACCAAAGTGGTCAATTCAGTATATTAAATGAAATCTTTGGTCTGCGGGTGAAAAAAACCAGGTTGTGGTGCACACACTTGTGAATGTACAAAATATCGGTTGTACTTGCCCTCGCATACTCCACTATAAGAGTACAGCAGCCCGAATAGATGTCCGCTCCATTCAGAGATGAGTTCGCTCTTTCGGCGCTCTCAACCGAAACAAACGTGGCCAAAAATTAAGGAAAACACGACCATTTCATTTTAATAACAATACATTTAGCATCTCCAAAATAACACGTAAAATTACGTGAATGGCGGATATATCGTTACGGTTATGCATCTCGTTGAAAGGATATTCCACAAAGGCCTGCAGGCCATTCTTCCTGAAGATCACAATGCGTTGCAGAGGCCCAAATGGTTTGCAAATGTTGTAAAGCACATCCTGCAGGACCACATGGAGCACACAAACGCAGCGAGGTGATTTTGCACGCATTACCAAGTAAATTTGAAAAGCTTTTTTTCCAGTGAATTTTTAAGATCGAGCCATACAGGACATCAACGCTTTCCAAAATCAACATTAGGTCTATATATTGTTTTTTATTCAATGCCATTGGTAGACTTCGAAGCACAAACAAAAAACACGACTTCAATTGCCTCAAATGAACCAAAGGATCAATGTAATTTCCTTAGCAAAGCCATTCACTGTAATCCAAAACGGACATAATTTCACTCGTATAAATGAAACACGCGCGTGTGTGCATGGCACACCCGACAAACTATTCACACATTAATGTCCAGCTGCTGTAAGTGTAACAATGCCCACCGTGGTGATGGGGTAGATGGGGTTGAGGATGGTGAAGAGCAGGACGTGGTTGCTGTTGCCGTTGTCCCCCGGGACACCAGGGCGCCAAAGCTTCTGGCTGGTAGAGAAGTTAAAGTAGGCCGGCTGCCCACACACGTAGACGGAGCCCTTGGACAAGTAGTCGACGCAGCTGCAGGAGCTCTCCGGGTCTTCAAACTCCACCAGCGCCTGCCGCGTCTTGGGTATCATCACCACGTAGCTGCACGGAGGGAGCGATTCAAACGAGTGCCGTTATTCAAAGATGTGGCCGACTTTAAAACGCGTGCCTGTTGTTGTTAATGTTAAACACGAGGTTGGTCTGCTCCAAGTCACCTCATTTGATCTCAAGAAATGTTTCAATGCATGCAACGGAGTGGAGACTGGTTGGATGCAGGTTAGATGCCACGTCCCATTTCAGTTTGGCAGTGTAGTACGTTGCAATTGAATGTACTGTAAGAATATAATTATATTTAAAATACATCTTTAGGGTAATATAGTCTTCTTCTGTCGATGTATCACCTGACAAACGAAGCCTCTTCAAACGTACATAAACAAGGTACGTGTGTGCACCATTTCAATACGAGATATTAATTTTTAACACGGTTACTAATCACACTTGAACGTGTGCCGCTTTTGTCAGACGGCACAACAAAAGCAGCAGCGGCACTTTAATTCGGAGGGAATTCGTGACTTGGGAAAATTGAAAAACAAACGGTTTTTGTTTCGATTTAAAGCTTTCGTGACTGCAAGGATGAATCTTCTTTGGTTCTTTCGGTAAAGTCACCAACACGTAGAATGAGAATAAAATAATAAATTAATACAATAAAATAACACAATTCTCACGACGTTTCGGCCACAACACAAGTGGCCTTCATCAGGTGAAGGGACGAAACTGTCCCATTTCAGTTTGGCAGTCTCGTCCCTTCACCTGATGAAGGCCACTTGTGTTGTGGCCCAAAACGTCGTGAGAATTTTATCGTGTTATTTTAATTTTGATCGATTTATTATTTTATTCTCATTCTACGCCGTGGTGACTTTACCGAAAGAACCCCAAAGATGATGAAGCGGTTTTTGGTTGGTCACTTGAGGCTGTAAAGGCCCCGAGTAAGCCACGCCCGGCGTCGCCGATCACGCCGTGACGTGGGCAACGCCGCGCCCTCTCGTCCGCCGCCACACGCGGCCACGACTTTTTATTTACGGAAGTGGTTCTTGAGCTTTAATCTGCAGCCTTGCCACCCCCCCTTTGGTTCTCAATATTTTTTTTAAAACGTACAATGTTTATTAATTTAGAGGTTTGATGGAACAAAGTAGCGGTGCTTACGTGCCCGTGCTCAATGTGTTTCGATGATTTACCTTGTTAAAAATAATCTGGCACGTCTTGCGCCCCCAGAAAGGGCATCTCCCACCCCGTGCTTAAGAACCATCGAGTATTTTCGTGTTATGCAATTTCTTGAGTTGTCGAAGCGAAAATCGGTAATATTCGAATTTCCAAGGTCTACGTTCACTCCACGTCCGCAAACACCACCACCACAACAATAATAACAATAACAACAATAATAACAACAATAATAACAACAATAATAATAACAACAATAATAACACCAATAATAATAACAACTATAATAACAATAATCTTTGTTTTTTTCGGTAAAGTCACGTATAAATAAGAAATAATAAAATAACATAATAGCGTACGACGTTTCGGTTGCAACACAAGCAGCCATCATCAGGTACAGAAGAGCTAAATTTACGAGAGAGGGGAGACACATAACCTCAGATGTATACACAGACACCCAAGTAGGGGGAACTAACACCGACACAATAGGGGACACAGAGAGAGAAGCATACCAAACAGACAAGAGTTTAGCAGAATTTGGAAACCAAATAAAGCAACACAGACGGTCGGTCAAAACACAATTAACGCAAAGCCTGGTTGATTACGTTATTTCAAAGATTGCTAAATTGCAAGTTAAGTATGAAATTTAAGATACAGACGGCACACACACACATAGACATTAAAGTAGAGCGGACCAGCACAGGTACAAGCACACAGTGAAGTCGCCTTAAATAGGCAGAGAAGGCAAGGCTGAGAGACAATGGGACATATTAGCATGAGAAGGCAAGGCTGAGAGACAATGGGACATTTTAGCATCAGGTATGCATAGAGCAAAGTGGAGCACGGCAGCAAACATTCGGAAGCACCAAGACCGACACACAGGCAGAGACAGCACAGAGAAACAAATCCAAGCACAGACACAAAGGCAGATACACAAGCAGAGACAACACACAGACAACACAAGACAACACAAAGACAGACACAAAGATACAGACCTTATACCTCCCCGTAGAGGCGGTTTAAACTTGGTTCAAAGGTTTCGTGACTGCAGGAATTAATCTTTGGTGTTTTCGGTAAACAACAATAACAATAATACAGCTTCCTTCCCCATGCGGGCAACGGTCACCACCGACTGGTCACCTGACTAGGCCAAAGTGCCGCACGGCCTCCACGAGGTCCGACTCGAGGGCTGTGTCCAAGAGTCCCCGCACGTGAACCACAGCCGACGGTGGGGGCTTGTGTGGGTCCTCAAACGTGTCCTGTGCACGTCGGCAAGGAAGCAAACTCAACACGACTATTGTGCAAAGCTGTTGTTTCCTCCTATACCGAGAAGACAGTTTTCAGTTTCATTTATTTGGTATAGCCCTGTGAGCCATTCGGCTCTTGAATCGGGTGCAACCGCAACAAACAAAAACATGAACAAGAAAAACATCTTACAGTGATTATGTGACTGTGCAAACAGAAAATCCAGGAAAAATCAGCAAAATAATCCTTGAAATAGCACCGTACACCAACGCTGTGTGCAAAAATCCCAGTGGGATGCAAGTCAAACAACAACAACAACCACAAGACAACTTAGATTAAGGCCATCAGTCTAACTCCGTACTACAACAAAACAAACATGGCCAAACCATAAAACTTTTTCAAAATCACCAAAATAAAGCCACGGCTAACATCGCCGGCAAGTGATATCGGAGCAGATGCAGACACTTGCATTAAAGGGGTTTTTAAATCTGCATCCGTTTGGCAAAAAATGGCCATAGCTCAGTGCCATCATTTCAGTAATCGCTAAGAACGTTCGCGAGTTTAACTTTAAATCTAAACGGCCCTCGAGTTACAAACTCTGGAACTCGCATCCCCCACCGCCAGGTGCGCTTTTGTAGACGCTGTAAAGTTTTATTATTCCGCAAAGTTTTTAATCACATTGGGGAGGGTCGAAGAGCTACCCCACGACGCCATCGCGTGGGACATTTAACACATCGGTATTTTAACTTAATTAGTATTTTAACTTTTGATTTAAAGCTTTCGTGACTGCAGGGATTAATATTCTTGGTTCTTCCGGTAAAGTCACCACGTAGAAGGGAAACAATAAAATAATAAAAATATAAAACAATACAATTCTCACGACGTTTTGACTGCAACACAAGAAGCAATCATCGTCAGGTGTGAAAACCACAGCAAGAAAATTTGAATAAAAGTGGCGTTTTTTTAACGTCAGCACCACGGAGAGCGATTTGAGAGTTTGTTCAGATGGACGAGTCCATCTATGTTCTGAAAAGAGGAGGGGGGAGACGAAAATAATGGATGCGGTCTGAAAGCCACCGTAAGCGTGAACAATTAAGACCCGAAATGGTTTAACAAATCCTTCCAATGATTGCTAAGCCAAAATCCATCTTCTCGGTTGAAATTGTCTCTGTGCTTGTATATGTGGATAGCCTCATGAACGAATCTCTCCTGGAAGGCAATGTTTTTATTCGTGGTCCGCCAGGAAGTGTCTAACTGTGTTGTTGGCCTGACTGGATGTGCTTCACATAATGTTGTTTCAGGTTTGTTGAATTCTCGTCTCTCATCTTTTGCTGTATTTACCTCCGTGATTTGTTCTTGACACCTGATGAAGATCGCTTGCGTTGTGATCGAAACGTCGTGATTGTTTTTTTAAATATAATTTAATTGTATTTCTACATACGTGACTTTACCGAAAAAAACAATGAGTAATGTTTTTATTGTTTCATATTTTTATTATTTTAGTTCAGTGCAAAGAGAATACACACCCTTAGAAGAGAAAACGCCGTCTAAAAAAATTACACTGGAAATAGCCCAAAGTGTTAACGAACACGAAATCCACGTTTACCAAAACGCGTTTTACTGAACGTAAGCAGAGCCTAGCGATGCTGTGGTCCGCGTGGTCCATCCCCAACACCAACAACGAGAAGCTCTTCGCAACGGCACTGGAATCTGCGAGTTACAAAGCTAAACAATCACGTTAAATAATATAAACACGGCTGGTGGTGGTGGTGGCACGTCGCCTGAGTGAAGCCTCTGGCCCAGGCCTCACAACGAGGCTCTGGGCGAGGAGGAGTAAAATAAACATCTTCTCGTTATAAAAACACCTCGTCAAGTCGCTCGTCACTGACGCTCACCATCGCGCCCGCCTGGACGCGGTCGTTGCCTTCGCCATTGACTCCCAGGCGCTTGGCCGCGTGCCGGGCGGCGGAGGCGGCGGCGGTGGTCAACATCGTGATGGCGTGGAGCGCCGGAGGGAATCGATTCGCGATCTTGTCGCTCGAAAACGACGCCCGCGCGGATCGCCGAGCGTCAGCGGCAGCAGCGGGCGGCGGCGGCGGGGCGATTCCAACGCGTGACATCGATTCTCGGATCGATGTGGCCTCTGGCGATGTTCGCGCGGCTTGGTGTGACCCCACAGCCACTCGTCACGTGACGCCTCTCTCGGCCGACTGGGGCCGGCGACGGAGATCTGAAGCAGTCGTGGGCCTCCCCCTAGGTCGGACTCGGACTACAATTAAATTTGATTATATTTTTATAATATTAAATAAATAATAATAAATGATAAATAATAATAAATGATAAATAAAAATAATCAAATTTGATTATTGTAAAAGCATTATAAATAAATAAAAAAATCCAATAATCACATTTTATTACTTTTAAATAAGAATAAATAAAAACCACATTTTATTATTTTTTAAATAAGATTAAATAAATAAAAAACATACATTAAAATAATAAAATGTGATTGTTTAAAATAATAAAGAAATATACATTATAAGTTAAAATAATCAAATTGGATTATTTTTCAATAATAATGATTAAATAATAAAATAATTGACCTATTTCGATCACTTTTACATAATAAATAAAGGCAGAAATATTTAATTAATAATTTAGCCTTTCTTTATAACCACAAATAATCACATTTGATTATTTTAAATAATAAGTAAATAAAATTTCGTTTAAAATGTAACTAATCAAATTTGATTATATTTAAATAAGAATAAATAAATAAAAATAATGAAATCTGATTATTATATGAATTAAAAAAAGAGGGATGACATTGTCATCCTCTCAGCCGACAAGGTCAATGCCACTGTCATCATGGATAAAATAGAATATAACAACAAAATTAAAGAATTACTCAATGATGGTAGCTATACAAAAATAAAAAGAGATCCCACCAACAGCCTCGTCATACAAACCAAAATCATTTCTGATTCAACCACATTAATTGATCAAACCAAACAGTTCTCGTTGAAACCTTCTGCTGCCAGGCCACCAAGATTATACGGCTTACCAAAAATACATGAAGTAGCACCCTTCGTCCCATCGTCTCTACTACAGTGAGGGAAAAAAGTATTTGATCCCCCGCTGATTTTGTACGTTTGCCCACTGACTCAACACTGCCCATAGACTCAACACTGCACCATAGACTCAACACTGCACCACCATAGACTCAACACTGTACCATAGACTCAGCACTGCACCATAGACTCAACACCGCACCATAGACTCAACACTGCCCATAGACTCAACACTGCACCATAGACTCAACACTGCACCATAGACTCAACACTGCACCATAGACTCAACACTGCACCATAGATTCAACACTGCCCATAGACTCAACACTGCCCATAGACTCAACACTGCCCATATACTCAACACTGCACCATAGACTCAACACTGCACCATAGACTCAGCACTGCACCATAGACTGAGCACTGCACCATAGACTCAACACTACACCATAGACTCAGCACTGCACCATAGACTCAGCACTGCACCATAGACTCAACACTGCACAATAGACTCAGCACTGTACCATAGACTCAGCACTGCACCATAGACTCAGCACTGCACCATAGACTCAACACTGCACCATAGACTCAGCACTGCACCATAGACTCAGCACTGTACCATAGACTCAACACTGCACCATAGACTCAACACTGCACCATAGACTCAACACTGCCCATAGACTCAACACTGCACCATAGACTCAACACCGCACCATAGACTTAACACTGCCCACTGACTCAACACTGCACCATAGACTCAACACTGCCCATAGACTCAGCACTGCACCATAGACTCAGCACTGCACCATAGACTCAACACTGCACCATAGACTCAACACCGCACCATAGACTCAACACTGCCCACTGACTCAACACTGCACCATAGACTCAACACTACACCATAGACTCAACACTGCCCATAGGGGGATCCCTGCCTAGGGGTGTGAGGGGTCAAGGGGATCCCTGCCTAGGGGGTGTGAGGGGTCAAGGGGATCCCTGCCTAGGGGGTGTGAGGGGTCAAGGGGATCCCTGCCTAGGGGGTGTGAGGGGTCAAGGGGATCCCTGCCTAGGGGGTGTGAGGGGTTTTACTGGCACGAAGTTTTCGCCGAGGCTTCGCGGTCCGCCCCTCAAGGCCGCTGTAACTTTATTGACACCACGCGGTTCCTGTAACTTTATTGACACCACGTGGTGTCTGTAACTTTATTGACACCACGTGTGTCACTGTGTGTCGCTGTGTCACTGTGTACACTGTGTGTGTGTACACTGTGTCACTGTGTGTGTGTACACTGTGTGTGTACACTGTGTGTGTGTACACTGTGTGTGTGTACTGTGTGTCACTGTGTGTACACTGTGTGATGTACTGTGTGTCACTGTGTGTGTGTCGCTGTGTGTCACTGTGTGTGGGGAGCGATAGTGTAGCGGTTAGCGCGCTGCGCTATGAACCTGGCGACCCGGGTTCGATTCCCGCTCACGGCCAACACCAGTGACGATTATCTGAACCGGTCCCGGGCTTCCCCTAGGTCGACTCAGCCTAAAATGAGTACCTGGTGCGGTGTGTAAACATTGCCACTAGGGAGACAAAGGCGGTCGGGCGTGGTGCTGGCCACCCACCCCCTCGTGTACCGTTCAGGCCTTCATAGGTGCTCGCTAACAGCACTTGCCCCTACAGTCTAAGGCTATATGGGGGATCTTCAGCAGTTTCTATTGCTGTGGTTGTCCCACCTGATGACGATTGCTTGTGTTGTGATCTAAACGCCGTGATCTGTTATGTTTCTACCCACGTGGTGACTTTACCGAAATAACTCAAGAGTGTGGATTCCTGCAGTCACGACAGCTTCGAATCAAGATTACCTACAAACAACACAACTGAGATGACGAAAAAAGTATTTGATCCCCCGCTGATTTTGTACGTTTGCCCACTGACTCAACACTGCCCATAGACTCAACACTGCACCATAGACTCAACACTGCACCACCATAGACTCAACACTGTACCATAGACTCAGCACTGCACCATAGACTCAACACCGCACCATAGACTCAACACTGCCCATAGACTCAACACTGCACCATAGACTCAACACTGCACCATAGACTCAACACTGCACCATAGACTCAACACTGCACCATAGATTCAACACTGCCCATAGACTCAACACTGCCCATAGACTCAACACTGCCCATATACTCAACACTGCACCATAGACTCAACACTGCACCATAGACTCAGCACTGCACCATAGACTCAGCACTGCACCATAGACTCAACACTACACCATAGACTCAGCACTGCACCATAGACTCAGCACTGCACCATAGACTCAACACTGCACAATAGACTCAGCACTGTACCATAGACTCAGCACTGCACCATAGACTCAGCACTGCACCATAGACTCAACACTGCACCATAGACTCAACACTGCACCATAGACTCAGCACTGCACCATAGACTGAGCACTGCACCATAGACTCAACACTACACCATAGACTCAGCACTGCACCATAGACTCAGCACTGCACCATAGACTCAACACTGCACAATAGACTCAGCACTGTACCATAGACTCAGCACTGCACCATAGACTCAGCACTGCACCATAGACTCAACACTGCACCATAGACTCAGCACTGCACCATAGACTCAGCACTGTACCATAGACTCAACACTGCACCATAGACTCAACACTGCACCATAGACTCAACACTGCCCATAGACTCAACACTGCACCATAGACTCAACACCGCACCATAGACTTAACACTGCCCACTGACTCAACACTGCACCATAGACTCAACACTGCCCATAGACTCAGCACTGCACCATAGACTCAGCACTGCACCATAGACTCAACACTGCACCATAGACTCAACACCGCACCATAGACTCAACACTGCCCACTGACTCAACACTGCACCATAGACTCAACACCACACCATAGACTCAACACTGCCCATAGGGGGATCCCTGCCTAGGGGTGTGAGGGGTCAAGGGGATCCCTGCCTAGGGGGTGTGAGGGGTCAAGGGGATCCCTGCCTAGGGGGTGTGAGGGGTCAAGGGGATCCCTGCCTAGGGGGTGTGAGGGGTCAAGGGGATCCCTGCCTAGGGGGTGTGAGGGGTTTTACTGGCACGAAGTTTTCGCCGAGGCTTCGCGGTCCGCCCCTCTAGGCCGCTGTAACTTTATTGACACCACGCGGTTCCTGTAACTTTATTGACACCACGTGGTGTCTGTAACTTTATTGACACCACGTGTGTCACTGTGTGTCGCTGTGTCACTGTGTACACTGTGTGTGTGTACACTGTGTCACTGTGTGTGTGTACACTGTGTGTGTACACTGTGTGTGTGTACACTGTGTGTGTGTACTGTGTGTCACTGTGTGTACACTGTGTGATGTACTGTGTGTCACTGTGTGTGTGTCGCTGTGTGTCACTGTGTGTGGGGAGCGATAGTGTAGCGGTTAGCGCGCTGCGCTATGAACCTGGCGACCCGGGTTCGATTCCCGCTCACGGCCAACACCAGTGACGATTATCTGAACCGGTCCCGGGCTTCCCCTAGGTCGACTCAGCCTAAAATGAGTACCTGGTGCGGTGTGTAAACATTGCCACTAGGGAGACAAAGGCGGTCGGGCGTGGTGCTGGCCACCCACCCCCTCGTGTACCGTTCAGGCCTTCATAGGTGCTCGCTAACAGCACTTGCCCCTACAGTCTAAGGCTATATGGGGGATCTTTGTATCTTTGTTTTTGTCACTGTGTGTGTCGCTGTGTCACTGTTTGTGTACACTGTGTGTGTACACTGTGTGTGTAGACTGTGTGTGTGTACACTGTGTGTATACACTGTGTGTGTGTACACTGTGTGTGTACACTGTGTTTGTGTACACTGTGTGTGTGTACACTGTGTGTGTACACTGTGTATGTGTACACTATGTGTGTATACACTGTGTGTGTGTACACTGTGTG
Source organism: Petromyzon marinus (assembly GCF_048934315.1). NCBI lineage: Eukaryota > Metazoa > Chordata > Hyperoartia > Petromyzontiformes > Petromyzontidae > Petromyzon > Petromyzon marinus. Next base: position 868,398 of record NW_027423018.1, read on the forward strand.
TGTACACTGTGTATACACTGTGTGTGTACACTGTGTGTGTGTACTGTGTGTACACTGTATGTGTGTATACACTGTGTGTGTGTACACTGTTTGTGTCCGCATTGAACCGAACCCCCGGCAAGGCCATCCACTTAACGTTGAGAGAAAATTCACACGAAATGTCCTTTTCAACGAAGTCTTCCAGATGTAAATTGATACAAGCTTTTAATGAAGAAATAAAATCATCTAATTCAAAACACAACACAATTCAAAGATGCTTCATTTTAAAACTTCAAAACGGAGCATGGGGTACTTGCGTGAATGCGTCCTTCGTGTGCAAATGTTGTGACTTTCCTGGCCTGAAGGCCGTCAATGTGTTGGACCCTTATTGGTGCACAGCGTCTCAACAACAGCAGTGGGGTTTGCTTCAACCGATAGGTACGAACATCCAGACGTCAATCAGCAAGGAGCATTTATAGTCCTAGCTAGACAAAATCTACGTCAACACGTAAGACAAAACTACAATTCGTGTTGTAGAGAATGTACCTCCTCCTATACGTGTAACTTTTAAGTGGTATGCCTTGTAACTGATAAATGATCCGAGCGTGCTCCCTATTTCAAAGACAATGAGTTGCTCCAGAGGCAGACGCTTTGTGAAACACAAAAGTACCCTTTGACCTGTATCACAAGAACAACGGGTCTCACCCGAGTTATCTGTACAGGTTACTTCCAAAACACACACACACACTTTGTCCTAACATCACTTATTCAATGTTTGACCCTCAGATAAAATGTTACATTTACGCGCACAATCAGACAAGTATTAATTCTAAATTATTGACGGGCATATTAACAACATTGAATTACTGCAGCGAAATTGACTGCATCACGTTAAATCGTATTAACAAGAAGTTATTTTACAAATACGCACCGTCTACTTAACAGTGTATGTACAACGTACTATTGTTGCGTCATTCAAAACGAGTAGGCCGTTGCATGCTGGCGTCTGGGTCAAAATGTATCAAATTCTAAACATTACGCTACAAATAATAGATCACGGCGTTTCGATGGCAACACAAGCAATCGTCATCAGGTGGGACAAGCACAGCAGCAAGAAGAAGAAACTGCTGGAGTAGGCGCCTACTACTTCAGCAGTTTCTATTGCTGTGGTTGTCCCACCTGATGACGATTGCTTGTGTTGTGATCTAAACGCCGTGATCTGTTATGTTTCTACCCACGTGGTGACTTTACCGAAATAACTCAAGAGTGTGGATTCCTGCAGTCACGACAGCTTCGAATCAAGATTACCTACAAACAACACAACTGAGATGACGCATCAATCATCGCCCCCTACTGACAGGCTCTTGTCCACATGCAGGCCGGTGCAGGGCCACCACCTTGTACCACACAGGGGCAGCTGCTACTTGGGGATGCTCTTCGAGTGTTTCAGACGAGGTACGACACGAAACTTTGAGTTGCTGAGGCGATAAAGCAAGCACCGTGTAAATGCAATTGTTATAACATAGTGAATGCTTGGGAGCTTATTGTCTCTCGCTCCTGGTTACAGATCTACCCAACCCATGGGCCCACAAAGTGTTCAACTTCACGTTCTTGTCATTAAAGGCCCGTGACAAAGGTGCATCTATTGTAGCGACATCGTCTCTGGCTTACACATCTACCGGGTCTCCACTTGACTTTGGATTGTCAAGGAGGAAGTCCACCCACACCTCCACTTCCACAAACTGCTGGGAGTTGCCTCGCTCTGCCTCAGTCAGAATTCTCCTCCTGCTTTACGTTGCCTCCATCGATGTGAAGGTCCCATTTTGGAGTTGAATCTTCATCTTCACATTTCACCTTCACTTCTTCGCTCTTCACCATCACTTCTTCACATTTCACCTTCACCTCTTCATATTTCACCTCGATACCTTTAAAAGTGTCCAAGCTGGGATTTTTTTCCAGTTCATGTTTCATGAGGGATGGGCTCATTGCGGCACTTTGACTTTCACAAGCTGATTTCAGACTCCACTCCTTGTGGATCTTCTGATGCTTCTGTGTTCTCTGGTGTACTTGAAGATTTGATGAATGTGCAAATGCCTTCCCACACACACTGCACTTAAAGGGTTTCTCTCCCGTGTGTACTCTGGTGTTTTTTAAGAGCAGATGACTGTGAAAATGCCTTCCCACACACACTGCATTTGAAGGGTTTCTCTCCCGTGTGTGTTTTCTGGTGTTTTTTAAGAGCAGATGACCGTGAAAATGCCTTCCCACACACACTGCACTTGAAGGGTTTCTCTCCCGTGTGTGTTCTGTGGTGTTTTATAAGAGTAGATGAATCTGAAAATGTCTTCCCACACACAGTGCACCTGAAGGGTTTCTCTCCCATGTGTGTTCTCTGGTGTGTTTTAAGAGCAGATGAATCAGAAAATGTCTTCCCACACACACTGCACAAGAAGGATTTCTCTCCTGTATGTGTTCTCTGGTGTGTTTTAAGAGCAGATGACCGTGAAAATGCCTTCCCACACACACTGCAAATGAAGGGTTTCTCTCCTGTGTGTGTTCTCTGGTGTGTTTTAAGAGCAAATGAATCTGAAAATGTCTTCCCACACACAGTGCACCTGAAGGGTTTCTCTCCCGTGTGTGTTCTCTGGTGTGTTTTAAGAGCAGATGAATCAGAAAATGTCTTCCCACACACACTGCACAAGAAGGGTTTCTCTCCTGTATGTGTTCTCTGGTGTGTTTTAAGAGCAGATGACCGTGAAAATGCCTTCACACACACACTGCACTTGAAGGGTTTCTCTCCCGTGTGTGTTCTGTGGTGTTTTATAAGAGTAGATGAATCTGAAAATGTCTTCCCACACACAGTGCACCTGAAGGGTTTCTCTCCCGTGTGTGTTCTCTGGTGTGTTTTAAGAGCAGATGAATCAGAAAATGTCTTCCCACACACACTGCACAAGAAGGGTTTCTCTCCTGTATGTGTTCTCTGGTGTGTTTTAAGAGCAGATGACCGTGAAAATGCCTTCACACACACACTGCACTTGAAGGGTTTCTCTCCCGTGTGTGTTCTCTGGTGTTTTTTAAGAGTAGATAAATCTGAAAATTTCTTCCCACATACAGTGCACTTGAAGGGTTTCTCTCCCGTGTGTGTTCTCTGGTGTGCTTTAAGAGCAGATGACCATGAAAATGCCGTCCCACACACACTGCACTTGAAGGGTTTCTCTCCCGTGTGTGTTCTCTGGTGTTTTTTAATATTAGATGATTCTGGAAATGCCTTCCCACACAGACTGCAAATGAAGGGTTTCTCTCCTGTGTGTGTTCTCTGGTGTGTTTTAAGAGCAAATGAATCTGAAAACGTCTTCACACACATACTGCACTTGAAGGGTTTCTCTCCCGTGTGTGTTCTCTGGTGTATTTTAAGAGTCGATGAATCTGAAAATGCCTTCCCACACACAGTGCACTTGAAGGGTTTCTCTCCTGTGTGTGTTCTCTGGTGTATTTTAAGAGCAGATGACCGTGAAAATGCCTTCCCACACACACTGCACTTGAAGGGTTTCTCTCCTGTGTGAGTTCTCTGGTGGGTCTCAAGAACTGATGGCCATGCAAATGCCTTGTCACACACAGTGCACTTAAAGGGTTCCTCTCCCGTGTGTGTTCTCTGGTGTGATATAAGACCATATGACTGTGAAAATGCCTTCCCACACACACTGCACTTGAAGGGTTTCTCTCCCGTGTGTGTTTTCTGATGTTTTTTAAGAGCAGATGACCGTGAAAATGCCTTCCCACACACACTGCACTTGAAGGGTTTCTCTCCCGTGTGTGTTCTCTGGTGTGTTTTAAGAGTAGATGAATCTGAAAATGTCTTCCCACACACACTGCACCTGAAGGGTTTCTCTCCCGTGTGTGTTCTCTGGTGTGTTTTAAGAGCAGATGAATCAGAAAATGTCTTCCCACACACACTGCACAAGAAGGATTTCTCTCCCGTGTGTGTTCTCTGGTGTGTTTTAAGAGCAGATGACCGTGAAAATGCCTTCGCACACACAGTGCACTTGAAGGGTTTCTCTCCTGTGTGTGTTCTCTGGTGTATTTTAAGAGCAGATGACCGTGAAAATGCCTTCACACACACACTGCACTTGAAGGGTTTCTCTCCCGTGTGTGTTCTCTGGTGTTTTTTAAGAGTCGATGAATCTGAAAATGTCTTCCCACACACAGTGCACTTGAAGGGTTTCTCTCCTGTGCGAGTTCTCTGGTGCTGTGTCAAATTTCCAGTCCGATCCGTGCTGTATGCACGCTGGTCGCATTGTTGACTTGTCGTACCGAGCTGCTGTGCTGAGGGCCTTTGCTCCATCAGACCAGCGTCAGCTGCAGCCAGAAAATAAGAATATCCACACCATCTACACGTCAGTATCGAGCCATGGAGGAATGAATATAAACAGTCACACGTGAGTTACACGTCTATATTCATTCATGTATTCACGACTAGCTGTACTACCTGGCTTCGCCCGGGACTTGGATCCACCACGTCCGGCCGCCTTTGTCTCCCCAGTGGCGATGTTCACACCACAGCAGTTCCTCGTTTGAGGCTGACTCGACCTAGGAGAGGCCCAGAAGCGGTTCAAATAATCGTCGCCGGTGGTGGCCGTGAGCGGGAATCGAACTCGGGTCGCCGGGTTCGTAGCGCGGTGTAGCGCTAACCGATACACTACAATACTTTACGCTTCCACACACACACAGATACACACACAGACACACACACAGACACACACAGACACACACACAGATACACACACAGACAACGCTAACCGCTACACTACAATGAGTGACGCTTCCACATGCGCGGGTCACGTGACAGATTTGACGTCACAGCTCACTTGCTGTGCAAAAAATCTATACATTATTGAGCTCCCCCCCCCTAAAAAAACCAAAAGTGTATTTGTATGTTTGCACGGTGTACAGTCTGGAAAGTACCCACATGGCAAATTTCCAGTTTGTTGCATGTCGGGAAGTACGCTAAACATTTTGAACAGACAACACACAATCACAACTTTGCCTTTTATATATATATTTGGAGATGCAGTGAAAAACCTTCCCAAATTCATCACGCGGTTTCAGTTTTTTGATTTTCAGTTTGATTTCTTTTGGTTATAGTCCCGTGAGGCATTCGGCTCTTGAATCGGGTGCAACCACAACAAGCAAAAAAACAAAACCACGACCGAGAAAATCATCTTACAGTGAGTATGTGTGACTGTGCAAACAGCACTGTCATGGCACGCAATGAGAGGGCAAATGTCATAAATATTCCTGTAAGCCCTCGCATCTTCAACATTAATGTTGCCATAGAAACGTTGTGGGGTGTTTTGCTTCATTTAAAAAAATAAAATGTATTATGTTATTTTAATTTTATTTTCTATCTACGTGACTTTACCGAAAGAACCAAGAATATTAATTCCTGCAGTCACCAAAGTTTTAAGTCAAAACATTCACACACGTTGACAAAGCCTCACCTTGTGTTGTTGTGGGCAGGTCGCTTCTGATAACAAGAGCGGTATAGGAGCTCAAGCGGGCTTGGCCTGGTAACAAAAGAAAATAAAAACTGCGTGAATATTTACAATAAAACAAAGTTACAAAGTGGCGAGCCGGGTGAAGACAAATTAAATTTAAGCGAGATAATTAAAGTGAATGCAATCAGGCGAGGGCAGGAGGCAAGGCCCCGCGTGGCTAGGCCCTGCGTTGTAAAGTTCCAACCTGGACATCGATTCCCATGCTCGCTGCTACTCAACTGACATCCCTACGAGAGAGAGGCCCTACCTTGGTAAACAACAACAACCACCACCACAACAACAACCACCACCACCACAACGATGAGAATTTCTCACCTCGGATTTCAGTGCAAGCGCGCACACGGCAGCTTCCTGTTGCCTCGCGACAGCAGGAAGTAGTATGACGTCACTTCCCTCCCACAAGCGGGACTGTAACTGAATAAATTATGTTAATGAGGCCTGCCCATATGTCGAGGGATGGGGGCGTGGGCACTGAACCCATCGCAATAAACTCGCGACGGCTTTAACGAACACATTATGTTAATGAGCCGCCAGTCACTGGGCGTAGCTTTGCCCAAATAAGGATTGCCACTGGAACCATATTGGCAGCGACCCGAGCGGAGGTGACGTCACGCTCAAGAGCGCGGTGGACGGGGGAGGGGTGAACACCTTGGTGACATGACGTCACTAGCGATGTACACCTCCCCCTGACGTTTCACGCCGATGAGGTAATGCAGAGTGGTGACGTCACAGAGTTGGAGTTTAAGTTGATTTAGATTCATTTTCCATTGCTCCCTCCCTTGGGTGTGTGAGCTCAGCAACAACGTGGACATTGTTGTGTGTGCACTGTGTGTGTGTGTACACTCTGTGTGTGTACACTATGTGTATACACTGTGTGTCACTGTGTGTCACTGTGTGTGTCACTGTGTGTGTACACTGTGTGTATGTACACTATGTGTATACACTGTGTGTGTACACTGTGTGTGTCACTGTGTGTGTGTACACTGTGTGTGTATATATATACACTGTGTGTACCCTGTGTGTGTACACTAGGTGTATACACTGTATGTACACCGTGTGTACACTGTGTGTGTGTACAGTGTATACCCTGTGTGTGTGTGTACACTGTGTGTGTACACTGTGTGTGTACACTATGTGTATACACTGTGTGTACACTGTGTGTGTACATTGTGTGTGTACATTGTGTGTGTGTACACTGTGTATACCCTGTGTGTGTGTGTACACTGTGTGTACACTGTGTGTGTGTACACTATGTGTATACACTGTGTGTACACTGTGTGTACATTGTGTACATTGTGTGTGTGTACACTGTGTGTGTACATTGTGTGTACACTGTGTGTGTACACTGTGTGTGTCACTGTGTGTCGCTGTGTGTGTCACTGTGTGTGTCACTGTGTCACTGTGTGTGTCTGTGTGTCACTGTGCCTGGCACAAGCGTCGTGGTGACGTCACCGCCACTTAGTGGCGAATGGCGGTTGTTCTTGTGTCACTGTGTACACTGTGTGTGTCACTGTGTGTGTACACTGTGTGTGTGTACACTGTGTCACTGTGTGTGTCACTGTCACTGTGTGTGTGTACACTGTGTATATGTACACTGTGTGTGTACACTGTGTGTGTGTACACTGTGTGTATGTACAGTGTGTATGTACACTGTGTATACAGTGTGTGTGTACACTGTGTACACTGTGTGTACACTGTGTGTGTACAGTGTGTGTACATTGTGTGTACAGTGTATAAACTGTGTGTGTACACTGTGTGTGTGTACACTGCGTGTACACTGTGTGTGTGTACACTGTGTGTGTGTACACACTGTGTGTACACTGTGTGTGTACACTGTGTGTGTGTACACTGTGTGTGTACACTGTTTGTGTCCGCATTGAACCGAACCCCCGGCAAGGCCATCTACTTAATGACGAGAGAAAATTCACACGAAATGTCCTTTTCAATTAAGTCTTCCAGATGTAAATTGATACAAGCTTTTAATGAAGAAATAAAATCATCTAATTCAAAACACAACACAAGTCAAAGATGTTTCATTTTAAAACTTCAAAAGGGAGCATGGGGTACTTGTGTGAATGCGTCCTTCGTGTGCAAATGTTGTGACTTTCCTGGCCTGAAGGCCGTCAATGTGTTGGACCATTATTGGTGCACAGCGTCTCAACAACAGCAGCGGGGTTTGCTTCAACCGATAGGTAACGAACATCCAGACGTCAATCAGCAAGGAGCACTTCTAGTCCCAGTTAGACAAAATCTACGTCAACATGTAAGACAAAACTACAAGTCGTGTTGTAGAGAATGTATCTCTTCTACGTGTAACTTCAAGGTGGTATGCCTTGTAACTGATGAATGATCCGAGCGTGTTCCCTATTTCAAACACAATGAGTTGCTCCAGATGCTTCGTGAAACACAAAAATACCGTTTGACCTGTATCACAAGAACAACGGGTCTCACCTGAGTAATCTGTACAGGTTACTTTCAAACACACACACACTTTGTCCTAACATCACTTAATCAATGTTTGACCCTTATAGATCAAATGTTACAAGTATGCACAAAACCAGACAAGTATACATTCTAAATTATTGACAGGCATATTAACAAAATTGGATTACTGCAGTGAAATATACTGCATCACGTTACATCATATTAACAAGAAGCTTTTTTAAAAAGTTGCAGTCTGCTTCACCGTGTATGTAAAACATACTATTGTCATTCAAAACGAGTAGGCCATTGCATGCTGGCGTCTGAGTGAAAATGTAGCAAATTCTAAACATTACCTACAAACCACACAACTGAGATGACACATCAATCATCGCCCCCTACTGACAGGCTCTTGTCCACATGCAGGCCGGTGCAGGGCCACCACCTTGTGCCACACAGGGGCAGCTGCTACTTGGGGATGCTCTTTGAGTGTTTCAGGCGAGGTACGACACAAAACTCCGAGTTGCTGAGGCGATTAAGCAAGCACCGTGTAAAAGCAATTATTATAACATAGTGAATGCTTGGGAGCTTATTGGCTCTTGCTCCTGGTTAGAGATCTACCCAACCCACGGGCCCACAAAGTGTTCAACTTCACATTGTCATTAAAGGCTTGTGACAAAGGTGCATCTATTGTAGCGACATCGTCTCTGGCTTACACATCTACCGGGTCTCCACTTGACTTTGGATTGTCTCGGAAGTCCACCCACACCTCCACTTCCACAAACTGCTGGGAGTTGCCTCGCTCTGCCTCACAGTCAGAATTCTCCTCCTGCTTTACGTTGCCTCCATCGATGTGAAGGTCCCATTTTGGAGTTGAATCTTCATCTTCACATTTCACCTTCACTTCTTCCCTCTTCACCATCACCTCTTCATATTTCACCTCGATACCTTTAAAAGTGTCCAAGCTGCGATTTTCGTCCGGTTCTTGTTTCATGAGGGATGGGCTTATTGTGGCACTTTGGCTTTCACAAGCTGATTTCAGATTCCACTCCTTGCAGATCTTCTGATGCTTCCGTGTTCTCTGGTGTACTTGAAGATTTTATGAATGTGCAAACGCCTTCCCGCAGAGTGCACCTGAAGGGTTTCTCTCCCGTGTGTGTTCTCTGGTGTACTTTAAGATGTGATGACTGTGCAAACATCATCCCACACAGAGTGCACCTCAAGGGTTTCTCTCCTGTCTGTGTTCTCTGGTGTACTTGAAGATTTGATGAATGTGCAAATGCCTTCCCGCACACACTGCACTTGAAGGGTTTCTCTCCCGTGTGTTTTCTGGTGGTTTAAGAGCAGATAACTGTGAAAATGCCTTCACACACACAGTGCACTTGAAGGGTTTGTCTCCCGTGTGTGTTCTCTGGTGTTTTTTAAGAGCAGATGACCGTGAAAATGTCTTCCCACAAACACTGCACTTGAAGGGTTTCTCTCCGTGTGTGTTCTGTGGTGTTTTTTAAGAGCAGATGAATCAGAAAATGTCTTCCCACACACACTGCACAAGAAGGGTTTCTCTCCCGTGTGTGTTCTCTGGTGTGTTTTAAGAGCAGATGACCGTGAAAATGCCTTCACACACACACTGCACTTGAAGGGTTTCTCTCCCGTGTGTGTTCTCTGGTGTGTTTTAAGAGCAAATGAATCTGAAAATGTCTTCACACACTGCACTTGAAGGGTTTCTCTCCCGTGTGTGTTCTCTGGTGTGTTTTAAGAGCAGATGACCATGCAAATGTCTTCCCACACACACTGCACCTGAAGGGTTTCTCTCCCGTGTGTGTTCTCTGGTGTGTTTTAAGAGTCGATGAATCTGAAAATTTCTTCCCACACACACTGCATTTGAAGGGTTTCTCTCCCGTGTGTGTTCTCTGGTGTGTTTTAAGAGCAAATGAACCTGAAAAAGTCTTCCCACACACACTGCACCTGAAGGGTTTCTCTCCCGTGTGTGTTCTCTGGTGTCTTTGAAGATGAGATGAATCTGAAAATGCCTTCCCACACACACTGCACTTGAAGGGTTTCTCTCCCGTGTGTGTTCTCTGGTGTGTTTTAAGAGTAGATGAATCTGAAAATGTCTTCCCACACACACTGCACCTGAAGGGTTTCTCTCCCGTGTGTGTTCTCTGGTGTGTTTTAAGAGCAGATGACCGTGAAAATGCCTTCACACACACACTGCACTTGAAGGGTTTCTCTCCCATGTGAGTTCTCTGGTGTGTTTTAAGAGCAAATGAATCTGAAAATGTCTTCACACACTGCACTTGAAGGGTTTCTCTCCCGTGTGTGTTCTCTGGTGTGTTTTAAGAGTAGATGAATCTGAAAAGTCTTCCCACACACACTGCATCTGAAGGGTTTCTCTCCCGTGTGTGTTCTCTGGTGTGTTTTAAGAGCAAATGAACCTGAAAATGTCTTGCGACACACACTGCACCTGAAGGGTTTCTCTCCCGTGTGTGTTCTCTGGTGTTTTTTAAGAGCAGATGACCGTGAAAATGTCTTCCCACAAATACTGCACTTGAAGGGTTTCTCTCCCGTGTGTGTTCTCTGGTGTTTTATTAGATGAATCTGGAAATGCCTTCCCACACACACTGCACTTGAAGGGTTTCTCTCCCGTGTGTGTTCTCTGGTGTGTTTTAAGAGTAGATGAATCTGAAAAAGTCTTCCCACACAAAGTGCATTTGAAGGGTTTCTCTCCCGTGTGTGTTCTCTGGTGTTTTTTAAGAGCAAATAACTGTGAAAATGCCTTTCCACACACACTGCACTTGAAGGGTTTCTCTCCCGTGTGTGTTCTCTGGTGTGTTTTAAGAGCAAATGAATCTGAAAATGTCTTCCCACACACACTGCACTTGAAGGGTTTCTCTCCCGTGTGTGTTCTCTGGTGTCTTTGAAGATGAGATGAATCTGAAAATGCCTTCCCACACACACTGCATTTGAAGGGTTTCTCTCCCGTGTGTGTTCTCTGGTGTGTTTTAAGAGCAGATGAATCTGAAAATGTCTTCCCACACACACTGCACTTGAAGGGTTTCTCTCCCGTGTGTGTTCTGTGGTGTTTTTTAAGAGCAGATGAATCAGAAAATGTCTTCCCACACACACTGCACAAGAAGGGTTTCTCTCCCGTGTGTGTTCTCTGGTGTGTTTTAAGAGCAGATGACCGTGAAAATGCCTTCACACACACACTGCACTTGAAGGGGTTCTCTCCCGTGTGTGTTCTCTGGTGTGTTTTAAGAGCAAATGAATCTGAAAATGTCTTCACACACTGCACTTGAAGGGTTTCTCTCCCGTGTGTGTTCTCTGGTGTGTTTTAAGAGCAGATGACCATGCAAATGTCTTCCCACACACACTGCACCTGAAGGGTTTCTCTCCCGTGTGTGTTCTCTGGTGTGTTTTAAGAGTCGATGAATCTGAAAATTTCTTCCCACACACACTGCATTTGAAGGGTTTCTCTCCCGTGTGTGTTCTCTGGTGTGTTTTAAGAGCAAATGAACCTGAAAAAGTCTTCCCACACACACTGCACCTGAAGGGTTTCTCTCCCGTGTGTGTTCTCTGGTGTCTTTGAAGATGAGATGAATCTGAAAATGCCTTCCCACACACACTGCACTTGAAGGGTTTCTCTCCCGTGTGTGTTCTCTGGTGTGTTTTAAGAGCAAATGAATCTGAAAATGTCTTCCCACACACACTGCACTTGAAGGGTTTCTCTCCCGTGTGTTCTCTGGTGATTTGTAAGAGTAGATGAATCTGAAAATGCCTTCCCACACACACTGCACTTGAAGGGTTTCTCTCCCGTGTGTGTTCTCTGGTGTGATTTAAGACCAGATGACTGTGAAAATGCCTTCCCACACACACTGCACTTGAAGGGTTTCTCTCCCGTGTGTGTTTTCTGGTGTGTTTTAAGAGCAGATGACTGTGAAAATGCCTTCACACACACAGTGCACTTGAAGGGTTTCTCTCCCGTGTGTGTTCTCTGGTGTTTTTTAAGAGCAGATGACCGTGAAAATGTCTTCCCACAAACACTGCACTTGAAGGGTTTCTCTCCCGTGTGTATTCTCTGGTGTGTTTTAAGAGTAGATTAATCTAAAAATGTCTTCCCACACACACTGCACCTGAAGGGTTTCTCTCCCGTGTGTGTTCTCTGGTGTTTTTTAAGAGCAGATGAATCAGAAAATGTCTTCCCACACACACTGCACAAGGGTTTCTCTCCCGTGTGTGTTCTCTGGTGTATTTTAAGAGCAGATGACCGTGAAAATGCCTTCACACACACACTGCACTTGAAGGGTTTCTCTCCCATGTGAGTTCTCTGGTGTGTTTTAAGAGCAAATGAATCTGAAAATGTCTTCACACACTGCACTTGAAGGGTTTCTCTCCCGTGTGTGTTCTCTGGTGTGTTTTAAGAGTAGATGAATCTGAAAAGTCTTCCCACACACACTGCATCTGAAGGGTTTCTCTCCCATGTGTGTTCTCTGGTGTGTTTTAAGAGCAAATGAACCTGAAAATGTCTTCCGACACACACTGCACCTGAAGGGTTTCTCTCCCGTGTGTGTTCTCTGGTGTTTTTTAAGAGCAGATGACCGTGAAAATGTCTTCCCACAAATACTGCACTTGAAGGGTTTCTCTCCCGTGTGTGTTCTCTGGTGTTTTATTAGATGAATCTGGAAATGCCTTCCCACACACACTGCACTTGAAGGGTTTCTCTCCCGTGTGTGTTCTCTGGTGTGTTTTAAGAGTAGATGAATCTGAAAAAGTCTTCCCACACACAGTGCATTTGAAGGGTTTCTCTCCCGTGTGTGTTCTCTGGTGTTTTTTAAGAGCAAATGACTGTGAAAATGCCTTTCCACACACACTGCACTTGAAGGGTTTCTCTCCCGTGTGTGTTCTCTGGTGTGTTTTAAGAGCAAATGAATCTGAAAATGTCTTCCCACACACACTGCACTTGAAGGGTTTCTCTCCCGTGTGTGTTCTCTGGTGTCTTTGAAGATGAGATGAATCTGAAAATGCCTTCCCACACACACTGCATTTGAAGGGTTTCTCTCCCGTGTGTGTTCTCTGGTGTGTTTTAAGAGCAGATGAATCTGAAAATGTCTTCCCACACACACTGCACTTGAAGGGTTTCTCTCCCGTGTGTGTTCTCTGGTGAATTTTAAGAGCAGATGACTGTGAAAATGCCTTCCCACACACAGTGCACTTGAAGGGTTTCTCTCCCGTGTGTGTTCTCTGGTGTTTTTTAAGAGTCCATGAATCTGAAAATGCCTTCCCACACACAGTGCACTTGAAGGGTTTCTCTCCCGTGTGTGTTCTCTGGTGTTTTTTAAGAGTCGATGAATCTGAAAATGCCTTGTCACACACAGTGCACTTGAAGGGTTTCTCTCCTGTGCGAGTTCTCTGGTGCTGTGTTAAATTTCCAGTCCGATCCGTGCTGTATGCACGCTGGTCGCATTGTTGACTTGTCGTCCCGGCTTGCTGTGCTGAGTGCATTTGCTCCATCAGACCAGCGTGAGCTGCAGACAGAAAATAAGAATATCCACACCATCTACACGTCAGTATCGAGCCATGGAGGAATGAATATATACAGTCACACGTGACTTACACGTCTATATTCATTCATGTATTCATGACTAGGTGTACTACCCGGCTTCGACCGGGACTTGGATCCACCACGTCCGGCCGCCTTTGTCTCCCCAGTGGCGATGTTCACACCACGACAGTTACTCGTTTTAGGCTGAGTCTACCTAGGGGAGGCCCAGAAGCTGTTCAAATAATCGTCACCGGTGGTGGCCGTGAGCGGGAATTGAACTCGGGTCGCCGGGTTCATAGCGCGGCGTAGCGCTAACCGCTACACTACAATGCGTTAGGCTTCCACACACACACAGACACACAGACACACACACACACACAGACACACACACAGACACACAGATACACACACAGACACACACACACAGATACACACACAGACACACACACAGACAACGCTAACCGCTACACTACAATGCGTTACTCTTCCACGTGCGAGGGTCACGTGACAGATTTGACGTCACAGCTCACTTGCCGTGCAAAAAATCTATACATTATTGAGCTCCCCTCCCCCCCCAATAAAAACCAAAAGTGTATTTGTATAATGTTTGCACGGTGTACAGTCTGGAAAGTACCCACATGGCAAATTTCCAGTTTGTTGTATGTTGGGAAGTACGCTAAACATTTTGAACAGACACACAATCACAACTTTGCCTTTTATATATATTTGGAGATGCAGTGAAAAACTTTCCCAAAATTCATCACGCGGTTTCAGTTTTTTGATTTTCAGTTTGATTTATTTTGGTTATAGTCCCGTGAGCCATTCGGCTCTTGAATCGGGTGCAACCACAACAAGCGAAAAAACAAAAACACGACCAAGAAAATCATCTTACAGTGACTTTGTGTGACTGTGCAAACAGCACTGTCATGGCACGCAATGAGAGGGCAAATGTCATAAATATTCCTGTAAGCCCGCGCATCTTCAACATTAATGTTGCCATAGAAACGTTGTGGGGTTTTTTGCTTCATTTAAAAAAAGAAAAATTATTATCTTTTATTTTATTTTCTATCTACGTGACTTTACCGAAAGAACCAAGAATATTAATTCCTGCAGTCACCAAAGTTTTAAGTCAAAACATTCACACACGATGACAAAGCCTCACCTTGTGTTGTTGTGGGCAGGTCGCTTCTGATAACAAGAGCGGTATAGGAGCTCAAGCGGGCTTGGCCTGGTAACAAAAGAAAATAAAAACTGCGTGAATATTTACAATAAAGCAAAGTTACAAAGTGGCGAGCCGGGTGAAGACAAATTAAATTTAAGCGAGATAATTAAAGTGAATGCAATCAGGCGAGGGCAGGAGGCAAGGCCCCGCGTGGCTAGGCCCTGCGTTGTAAAGTTCCAACCTGGACATCGATTCCCATGCTCGCTGCTACTCAACTGACATCCCTACGAGAGAGAGGCCCTACCTTGGTAAACAACAACAACAACCACCACCACCACAACGATGAGAATTTCTCACCTCGGATTTCAGTGCAAGCGCGCACACGGCAGCTTCCTGTTGCCTCGCGACAGCAGGAAGTAGTATGACGTCACTTCCCTCCCACAAGCGGCTCTGTAACTGAATAAATTATGTTAATGAGGCCTGCCCATATGTCGAGGGATGGGGGCGTGGGCACTGAACCCATTGCAATAAACTCGCGACGGCTTTAACGAACACATTATGTTAATGAGCCGCCAGTCACTGGGCGTAGCTTTGCCCAAATAAGGATTGCCACTGGAACCATATTGGCAGCGACCCGAGCGGAGGTGACGTCACGCTCAAGAGCGCGGTGGACGGGGGAGGGGTGAACACCTTGGTGACATGACGTCACTAGCGATGTACACCTCCCCCTGACGTTTCACGCCGATGAGGTAATGCAGAGTGGTGACGTCACAGAGTTGGAGTTTAAGTTGATTTAGATTCATTTTCCATTGCTCCCTCCCTTGGGTGTGTGAGCTCAGCAACAACGTGGACATTGTTGTGTGTGCACTGTGTGTGTGTACACTCTGTGTGTGTACACTATGTGTATACACTGTGTGTCACTGTGTGTGTGTCACTGTGTGTGTACACTGTGTGTATGTACACTATGTGTATACACTGTGTGTACACTGTGTGTGTCACTGTGTGTGTGTGTACACTGTGTGTATATATATACACTGTGTGTACCCTGTGTGTGTACACTAGGTGTATACACTGTATGTACACCGTGTGTACACTGTGTGTAGTGTATACCCTGTGTGTGTGTGTACACTGTGTGTGTACACTGTGTGTGTACACTATGTGTATACACTGTGTGTACACTGTGTGTGTACATTGTGTGTGTGTACACTGTGTATACCCTGTGTGTGTGTGTACACTGTGTGTGTACACTGTGTGTGTGTACACTATGTGTATACACTGTGTGTACACTGTGTGTACATTGTGTGTGTGTACACTGTGTGTGTGTACACTGTGTGTGTGTACATTGTGTGTACACTGTGTGTGTACACTGTGTGTGTCACTGTGTGTCGCTGTGTGTGTCACTGTGTGTCTGTGTGTCACTGTGCCTGGCACAAGCGTCGTGGTGACGTCACCGCCACTTAGTGGCGAATGGCGGTTGTTCTTGTGTCACTGTGTCACTGTGTACACTGTGTGTGTCACTGTGTGCGTACACTGTGTGTGTGTACACTGTGTCACTGTGTGTCACTGTCACTGTGTGTGTGTACACTGTGTGTATGTACACTGTGTGTGTACACTGTGTGTGTGTACACTGTGTATAGTGTGTGTGTACACTGTGTGTACACTGTGTGTGTACAGTGTGTGTACATTGTGTGTACAGTGTATAAACTGTGTGTGTACACTGTGTGTACACTGTGTGTGTGTACACTGTGTGTGTGTACACTGTGTGTGTACACTGTTTGTGTCCGCATTGAACCGAACCCCCGGCAAGGCCATCTACTTAATGACGAGAGAAAATTCACACGAAATGTCCTTTTCAATTAAGTCTTCCAGATGTAAATTGATACAAGCTTTTAATGAAGAAATAAAATCATCTAATTCAAAACACAACACAAGTCAAAGATGTTTCATTTTAAAACTTCAAAAGGGAGCATGGGGTACTTGTGTGAATGCGTCCTTCGTGTGCAAATGTTGTGACTTTCCTGGCCTGAAAGCCGTCAATGTGTTGGACCATTATTGGTGCACAGCGTCTCAACAACAGCAGCGGGGTTTGCTTCAACCGATGGTTACGAACATCCAGACGTCAATCAGCAAGGTGCACTTCTAGTCCCAGTTAGACAAAATCTACGTCAACATGTAAGACAAAACTACAAGTCGTGTTGTAGAGAATGTATCTCTTCTACGTGTAACTTCAAGGTGGTATGCCTTGTAACTGATGAATGATCCGAGCGTGTTCCCTATTTCAAAGACAATGAGTTGCTCCAGATGCTTCGTGAAACACAAAAATACCGTTTGACCTGTATCACAAGAACAACGGGTCCCACCTGAGTTCTCTGTACAGGTTACTTTCAAACACACACACACTTTGTCCTAACATCACTTATTCAATGTTTGACCCATATAGATCAAATGTTACAAGTATGCACAAAACCAGACAAGTATACATTCTCAATTATTGACGGGCATATTAACAAAATTGGATTACTGCAGTGAAATATCCTGCATCACGTTACATCGTATTAACAAGAAGCTTTTAAAAAAAGTGGCACAGTCTGCTTCACAGTGTATGTAAAACATACTATTGAGTAGGCCATTGCATGCTGGCATCTGAGTGAAAATGTAGCAAATTCTAAACATTACCTACAAACTACACAAGTGAGATGACACATCAATCATCGCCCCCTACTGACAGGCTCTTTTTTCGATTTAAAGCTTTCGTGACTGCAAGGATTCATCTTCTTTGGTTCTTTCGGTAAAGTCACGTAGAATCTTAGCAGCGTTGATTGTAGCTCTGTCGTCCCGACAGGTTTGTTCCTTTCACCTGAAGAAGGCCACTTGTGTTGTGGCCGAAACGTCGTGAGAATTTTATTGTTTTATTTTATTATTTTATTCTCATTCTACGTGACTTTACCGAAAGAACCAAAGAAGATGACAGGCTCTTGTCCAGGCTCTTACCACACAGGGGCAGTAGCAGCTGCCCCTGTGTGGTACAAGGGACACCACCTTGTACCACACAGGGGCAGCTGCTACTTGGGGATGCTCTTCGAGCGTGAGATGAGATACAAAACTCCGAGTTGCTGAGGCGATTAAGCAAGCACCATGTAAAAGCAATTATTATAACATAGTGAATGCTTGGGAGCTTATTGGCTCTTGCTCCTGGTTAGAGATCTACCCAACCCACGGGCCCACAAAGTGTTCAACTTCACGTTCTTGTCATTAAAGGCCTGTGACAAAGGTGCATCTATTGTAGCGACATCGTCTCTGGCTTACACATCTACCGGGTCTCCGCTTGACTTTGTATTGTCTAGGAGCAAGTCCACCCACACCTCCACTTCCACAAACTGCTGGGAGTTGCCTCACTCTGACTCACAGTCAGAATTCTCCTCCTGCTTCACGATGTGAAGGTCCCATTTTGGAGTTGAATCTTCATCTTCAGATTTTACCTTCACTTCTTCACTCATCACTTCTTCACATTTCACCATCACCTCTTCATATTTCACCTTGATACCTTTAAAAGTGTCCAAGCTGGGATTTTCGTCCGGTTCTTGTTTCATGAGGGATGGGCTCATTGCAGCACTTTGACTTTCACAAGCTGATTTCAGACTCCGACTCCGCTCCTTGTGGATCTTCCGATGCTTTTGTGTTCTCTGGTGTACTTGAAGATTTGATGAATCTGCAAACGGCTTCCCGCACAGAGTACACTTGAAGGGTTTCTCTCCTGTGTGTGTTCTCTGGTGTTTTACAAGATCAGATGACTGTGCAAACGCCTTCACGCACACACTGCACTTGAAGGGTTTCTCTCCCGTGTGTGTTCTCTGGTGTATTACAAGATTACATGAATCTGAAAATGTCTTCCCACACACACTGCACTTGAAGGGTTTCTCTCACGTGTGTGTTCTCTGGTGTTTTTTAAGAGATGACCGTGAAAATGCCTTCCCACAAACACTGCACTGGAAGGGTTTCTCTCCCGTGTGTGTTCTCTGGTGTAATACGAGATATGACTGTGTAAACGCCATCCCGCAGATCGTGCACCTGAAGGGTTTCTCTTCCGTGTGTGTTCTCTGGTGTTTTTTAAGAGCAGATGAATCTGAAAATGTCTTCCCACACACACTGCACCTGAGGGGTTTCTCTCCTGTGTGTGTTCTCTGGTGTGATTTAAGAGCAGATGAATGTGCAAATGCCTTCACGCACACACTGCACTTGAAGGGTTTCTCTCC
This sequence comes from Petromyzon marinus, assembly GCF_048934315.1. NCBI lineage: Eukaryota > Metazoa > Chordata > Hyperoartia > Petromyzontiformes > Petromyzontidae > Petromyzon > Petromyzon marinus. The sequence continues at coordinate 887,310 of NW_027423018.1, forward strand.
CGTGTGTGTTCTATGGTGTACTATAAGATGTGGTGACTGTGTAAACGCCATCCCGCAGATCGTGCACCTGAAGGGTTTCTCTCCCGTGTGTGTTCTCTGGTGTTTTTTAAGAGCAGATGAATCTGAAAATGTCTTCCCACACACACTGCACCTGAAGGGTTTCTCTCCTGTGTGTGTTCTCTGGTGTGATTTAAGAGCAGATGAATGTGCAAATGCCTTCACGCACACACTGCACTTGAAGGGTTTCTCTCCCGTGTGTGTTCTATGGTGTACTATAAGATGTGGTGACTGTGCAAACGCCATCCCGCACAGAGTACACTTGAAGGGTTTCTCTCCCGTGTGTGTTCTCTGGTGTTTTACAAGATTATATGACTGTGTAAACGCCATCCCGCACATCGTGCACCTGAAGGGTTTCTCTCCCGTGTGTGTTCTCTGGTGTTTTACAAGATCAGATGACTGTGCAAATGCCTTCCCGCACACACTGCACTTGAAGGGTTTCTCTCCCGTGTGTGTTCTCTGGTGTGTTTTAAGAGCAAATGAATCTGAAAATGCCTTCCCACAAACACTGCACTTGAAGGGGTTCTCTTCCGTGTGTGTTCTCTGGTGTTTTTTAAGAGCAGATGGCCATAAAAATGCCTTCCCACAAACACTGCACCTGAAGGGTTTCTCTCCTGTGTGTGTTCTATGGTGGTTCTGAAGAACTGATGACCATGGAAATGCCTTGTTACACACAGTACATTTGAAGGGTTTCTCTCCTGTGTGACTTCTCTGGTGCCGTGTCAAATTTCCAGTCCGGTCCGTGCTGTATGCACGCTGGTCGCATTGTTGACTTGTCGTACCGAGCTGCGCTGAGTGCCTTTGCTCCATCAGACCAATTCTGCAGAGGAAGCGTCAGCTGCAGACAGAAAAAAATAATATCCACACCATCTACACGTCAGGCACAGAGGAATACACACGTGACTTACACGTCTATACTTATTAATATATTCATGATGTAGTGAAAAAGTTTTCCAAATGAATCAGATTTGATGAATCTGCAAATGCCTTCCAGCACAGAGTGCACCTGAAGGGTTTCTCTCCACGGGCTGTTATGGCACACAATGAGAGATAAAATGTCATTAATATGCCTGGAAGCCTTCATATCTTCAAGATGAATGTTAACTCATTAATATGCCTGGAAGCCTTCATATCTTCAAGATGAATGTTAACTCAAAACTCTAAGCACACAATTTCAGCTGTCTGACTACAAAAGGAATATTTATGAAAGCTAAATTCAGCTGACATAGCAAAGGGTGTTGAAAACAATACTATTTGTGTTATGCAGAAATGCATAAATTAACGTTCAATCAGAACTTAGAGGTGTGAATCCAGGCTCAGATGTCCTTGAATGCTGCGGATGAACAGTTCCGACTTCAGCTGAATGTGTGTGCTGTGTTCACCTCCTGTTTCCATTCTTATAAAGAGTTCCTTAGGAAAACAAAAATAAACTAATGTTTTGATATAACCTCCGTGTGCAATAGAGTTAATAGACTTTACTGCAAACACAAACTTGACACTGTCACACACTGCCATGAGTAAACAGGTGGTGGTGTGACCAGAACCATGCCTGGCCACCTTCATCTGCTCAGCATTAATTCTTCCTCACTCCACCAAGTAATGCATCGAGGATCAATCAACATAGCCGAGGCTATCAGTGTCTCTGTCTCTCTCTCTCCCCGTGGTGAAGGTGTTCCCCTCCACACATTCAGAGTCAACAGCGGCACGCGCTTAGCGTCTTTGACCGATAGACATTGACGCACGTATTGTTGGTTCTTTCAGTAAAGTCACGTAGATAGAAAATAAAAATAACAGATTAAATTCAATAAGATAAAGACCACTTGTGTTGCGATCGAAACGTCGTGGGTTTATTACTTTATTTAAAAATTTTTATTATTCATTTATTTTATTATTTTATTTTCTATCTACGTGACTTTACCGAAAGAACCAAGAATATTAATTCCTGCAGTCACCAAAGTTTTAAGTCAAAACATTCACACACGTTGACAAAGCCTCACCTTGTGTTGTTGTGGGCAGGTCGCTTCTGATAACAAGAGCGGTATAGCAGCTCAAGCGGGCTTGGCCTGGTGAAAATAAATAAAAACTGCGTGAATATTTACAATAAAACAAAGTTACAAAGTGGCGAGCCGGGTGAAGACAAATTAAACTTAAGCGAGATAATTAAAGTGAACGCAATCAGGCGAGGGCAGGAGGCAAGGCCCTGCGTGGCTAGGCCCCGCGTTGTAAAGTTCCAACCTGGACATCGATTCCCATGCTCGCTGCTACTCAACTGACATCCCTACGAAAGAGAGAGGGGCTCTACCTTGGTAAACAACAACAACAACCACCACCACCACAACCACCACCACAACAACCACGACCACCCACACGATCATAATTTCTCACCTCGGATTTCAGTGCAAGAGCGAAGCGATCGCTTCCTGTTACCTCGGGACGTCACACGACAGCAGCAGGTAACATGACGTCACGTCCGGGGTACAAGACACTCCCCTACCACGAGCGGCTCCGTAACTGAATAAAATTATGTTAATGAGCCCGGGCCATATGTCGAGGGATGGGGGCGTGGGTGCTGAACCCGTCCCAATAAACTCGCGACGGCTTTCACGAACTCATTATGTTAATGAGCCACCAGTCACTGGGCGTAGCTTTGCCCAAATAAGGATTGTACCGGAACAGATATCGGCAGTGACCAAGCAGAGGTGACGTCACTCTCAAGGGCGCGCTGGACGGGGGTGGGGTGAATACCTTGGTGACATGACGTCACTAGCAAGGCTCACGTGACATTGACTTTTCCAAGACAGAGGTTCTTTGTAAGCCATCTGGCTACCATGAGAGATTCGTTCATGAGGCTATCCACATATACAAGCACAGAGACAATTTCAACCGAGAAGATGGATTCTGGCTTAGCAATCATTGGAACGATTTGATAAACCATTTCAGGTCTTAATTGATTATTCACGCTTACAGTGGCTTTCAGACAGCATACATTAATTTTTCGTCTTCCCCCTCCTCTTTTCAGAACATAGATGGACTAGTCCTTCTAAATAAACTGCCAAATCGCTGCGCGTGGTGCTAACGTTTAAAAATACATAAATACACCGTTTAAAAATAAATTAATTTATGCAAACCGACACACCTGATGACGACCGTTTGTGTTATGGTCAAAACGTCGTGAGAATTTTTATTGTTTCATATATATTTTATTATTTTATTGGTTCCCTTCAACGTGACTTTACCGAAAGAGCTAAGAATACGGAATATCATTTGGGTCATTTTTTTTGGAACTCAGATGAGATTTCTGATATTACCGCGTTTTATAAATATTTACGTAACCAATAACTTTTTTAAAAAATTTTAATCAGACCGCGCTAATACCAACGCGAGTGTTTATTGTTGATGGTGAGTTTTGTAAATCCGTCGTACGGTTAAAAAGAATAAAGTTTTCCCGTAAAAAAAATAAAAATCTCTCCGCCTTGGAGCCAATCAGGTTTCAGTTTCTCCCCTCCCACGTGACGCGGAGTTTTCTGGCTCCTCCCCCTCCTCGCTCGCCGCCATTTTGAGAGTCGTGAGGGAGGTGAAACCTGCGGCCTTGACAACGACGAAGATTCACCAGGGTCAGTGACAACCTCACACTCACACTGTGACAACTTCACACTCACACACTGTGACAACCTCACACTCACACACACTGTGACAACCTCACACACACACTGTGACAACCTCACACACACACACTGTGACAACCTCACACACACTGTGACAACCTCACACACACTGTGACAACCTCACACTCACACACACACTGACAACCTCACACTCACACACACACTGACAACCTCACACTCACACACACACTGACAACCTCACACTCACACACACACTGACAACCTCACACTCACACACACACTGACAACCTCACACTCACACACACTGACAACCTCACACACACACACTGTCAACCTCACACTCTCACACACACTGACAACCTCACACTCTCACACACACTGACAACCTCACACTTACACACTGACAAACTCACACACTCACACACTGACAACCTCACACTCACACACACTGACAACCACACACACACACACACTGACAACCAACAACAACAACAACCGCCATTCGCCACTAAGTGGCGGTGACGTCACCACGACGCTTGTGCCAGGCTATGTGCACCCTGAGGCCACGTGAAGTGTCGAACGCCCGCTGGCAGGAGGTCACGGGGCAGACCCAGGTGCCACGGGTCGACTGACTGAGATGACTGGCTGATGCACCACCTGTGCCCCCTACTGTGCCAACCTGCTGTGCTTTAGCCACCCGGCGCTCCACTCGCTGTTGTGAGCGTCGCTCTTCCGCCCTCCGTTGTTGTTGGAGGGCGACTGCCTCCAACTGCCCACTAGCATCCTTCATGAGCCTCCTCCACAGAGGCCGATCTTGACACCGCTGGTACCAGTCATCGGCAAGTCCACTCAGCTCCACGTCCTCCTGTACCACATCACTCCATCTCTTCTCTAGCCCGTGCCGCGCCCGCTTAGCCCCATCAATCCGGCCAAACAAAAGCTGTTTCGGCATGCGGTGGCTGGGCATGCGGGCTACATGACCCAGCCATCGCAGCCTTGCCTGCCGGAGCAGCTCACCGATGGGACCCTGCCCAGATCTTTCAAGGATTTGTGAGCTCCTCACACAATCCAGTCTGGTTAAACCCAGGATGGATCGTAGGCAGGCCAGCCTAAATGTTTCTAACCGGCGAAGATGTTCCATTAGGGCGGTCCACGTTTCGCAAGCATAGAGAAGGGAGGGAATGACCGTGGCCGAGAAGACCTGAAGCTTAGTGCGGAGCGACAGACCAGGTAGCTTCCACACAGCGTTACGCAACCGATGAAAAGATATTGCCGCTCGACTGATTCGGAGTGAGACCTCTGCTGTTAAACTGGAGCCAGTCATAAGCACACTGCCCAGGTATGGGAAACTCTCCACTCTCTCCACAACTGCCCCATCACCGATTGGGAGTTGTGGGGGTGGAGTGTCCGATAGTACAAAATACCCAGGCAGGTGCTTAGTTTTGGTGGGGCTGATGGTAAGGCCCCACCTCTTAGTGGCACGCTCCAGTCTCAGCAGCAGCGTCTCCAACTCCTCCTCTGACTGAGCAGCTATTACCAAATCATCAGCATACATAACGTGGTTGAGCAATAGGGAGCCATCCCTTGACCGCACCCGGGCATCGATTAGCCTCCCATTATATCTGTACCATATGGAGATTCCCCCGGTACAGCTATTGAAGGCTTCACGAACTACGTGGTCAAAATGGATGTTAAATAATGTGGGAGCCAGAGGACATCCCTGTCGTACCGCAAGGTGTACAGGGAATGGCTCTGACTCCCGGCCACGTAGTTTTACCCGGGCCCGCTCACCATCATTAAGGTCCTTAATGATCGTGAGCAGAGGGTCAGGTACTCCAAAAGCATGAAGAACGACCCAGAGCCCAGGCCTACTGATGGTATCATAGGCCTTGACCAGGTCAATAAAGCAGAGATGTAGGTCTTGTTGGAATTCCCTACACCTCTGCTGTAGCAGACGGACAGAAAATATGGCATCTGTGCAGGACCGCCCTTTCCTGAAGCCGCATTGGGGCTCCGCAAGCCTCTCGTGCCTGGCAAGGCGATGCTGAATAATCCTTGCCAGGACCTTTCCCGGCACACTGAGGAGTGAGATGCCCCTGTAGTTGTTACAGTCTGTGCGGTCCCCCTTCTTAAAGAGGGGGACCACCAGGGCAACCTTCCATTCCTGCGGAACCCTTCCAGTGGTCCAGACCGTTGTTATGATGTCATATAGGGCAGTCTGTGCACAAACGCCACCCTCACTCAGCATTTCACTTGGGAGATCATCTCTGCCTGCTGCCTTTACTGATCTCAGACTCCGGATCGCCTTCAGTACTTCCTCAACAGATGGCACCTCAGCCAGCCACTCACAGGGGGTGACTTCTTCCAATATTTGAGGCACCGCAGCCTTAGCAGGGTCATCCTCACTTTGTGCCACGATGTTTTCCTGGCTGAGGGATTTTCCCTCCCCCAGGACCTCACAGAAATGCTCAGCAAATCTGCAAACCTGTTCCTGGGGGTCGGAGATTGGATCACCGTTTTTTCCCCTAATGATGGTAATAGGTGTGGCGCTGCAGGTTACTTTTTTGATGGAGTTAAATAGAGATTTGTGATGACGGGCCACTGAGGCAGACTCCATCTCCTCAGCAACCCGCGACCACCACCCATCCTTGCAGCGCCTCACGGCTCTCCGAACCTCCGAGCGAAGGCTGCGGTAAGCCTCCTCATTCTCTGACGTGGGATTCTGTAGCCGATGACAGTGGGCCTGTCGCTTTTTCTCAACCATCTTGAACAACTCCTCTGTCATCCAGGGTGTCTGGGGAGGTCTGGACCGCGTACCCAAAGCAGCCATTGTAGCTGCATGAGTCACAGTCCTAAACCTCGCCCATTTACCCTCGACATCAGGAGGAGTCGGGGACGATGCCAATCCCAGCCGCAAGCGATGATGAAATTCTCGCTTGCAACTTTCATCAGATAACTGAGACCAGGCCACTTTAGGTTGGAATGGGGTCCTGGGTGTACACCCACCACCGGAGTGGAAGAATGGCAGGCGCATCTTACAGATGACTAGTCGATGGTCAGAGGGCAGATCAGCTCCACGGTAGGTCCTGGTGTCAAGGACATGGGCTCGCATTCGCTGGTCCGTCACTATGTAGTCCAGCAGATGTTCTTGCTTGGACCCGGCATGCATCCATGATGTTGTGTGGATGCGCCGATGCCGGAACAGCGTGTTGGTAATTACAAGCCCATGGGCTGCACAAAAATCTAGCAGCCTCCTACCGTTGTTATTGAGCTGATCTGGCCCATGCCCTCCAATCACTCTAGACCAGGTGCCAGTATCATGACCAACTCGGGCATTGAAGTCACCCAACATGATGACTCTATCCCGAGGGGCCACTTTAGCCAGCACCTGTGACAGGAGGTCATAGAAGGCATCTGACTCATCGGCTTTGCCTGCATCCCTCCACGGATGTTCGTCTTCGGTGGGGGCATAAGTAACCACAACCACCATTCCTCGCCTCCGGTTGATGGGAAGGCGAGCCCAAAGTAGCCTGGGGCTTACAGCTTTCCACACCTCACCGCCACGCTCCCACGCCCCCTTCATTCGTTTGTTCAAAAGAAGACCCACACCCTGTTGTTTGGCAGTCTTCTGCCCCGAGTAGAGGACTGTCCACCCCTCATGGTGGCAGGAGCCAGAGCCGGTCCACTGGACCTCCTGAATGCCGCATAGATCCAGGCGGTACCGGTCCAGCTCCCGACAGAGGAGTGGCAGCCTCTCCTCTGCAGTGAGCGTTCGAACATTCCACGTGGCCACCCGTATTAGCTTTTCGTTGTTTCTGGAGTAGCCCCGAGGGTAGGTATTCAATCTCCTGGCTCCGCCAATTGGGGTTTGGCCAGGAGACGTCATAGACGACTGGCCCCCCGGGGCCTCCGGCACAAGCTTAGTTGTTACATATTTCAGTTTAATTCGTGGTTTCGTGGTAATTAATTGAAGGTGGAGGGGTTACCAGCCCCTCGCACCCGTCCAGAGCCCCCGTTTAGCCCCTGTGGTGGACACATATGCCATGAGGGGAGGAGCCAATCAAAATTGGATCTCCCCCCACAGCGCTGTCCACGACAGAGTTGCCCGTCCGGCACCGCGAGGAGGTAGGGGGTTGTTTTGCCGGACACTGACAACCTCACACTCACACACACACACTGACAACCTCACACTCACACACACACACTGACAACCTCACACTCACACACACTGACAACCTCACACTCACACACACTGACAACCTCACACACACACTGACAACCTCACACACACACACACACACTGACAACCTCACACTCACACACACTGACAACCTCACACACACACACTGACAACCTCACACTCACACACACACACTGACAACCTCACACACACACACACTGACAACCTCACACTCACACACTGACAACCTCACACTCACACACACTGACAACCTCACACTCACACACACTGACAACCTCACACTCACACACACTGTGACAACCTCACACACACACACTGACAACCTCACACACACACACTGACAATCTCACACTCACACACACTGACAACCTCACACTCACACAGGCTGACAATCTCACACTCACACACACAGGCTGACAACCTCACACTCACACACACTGAAAATCTCTCACACACACACTGACAATCTCACACTCACACAGACTGACAATCTCACACTCACACAGGCTGACAATCTCACACTCACACAGGCTGACAATCTCACACTCACACAGGCTGACAATCTCACACACACACACTGACAATCTCACACTCACACAGGCTGACAATCTCACACACACACACTGACAATCTCACACTCACACAGGCTGACAATCTCACACACACACACTGACAATCTCACACACACAGGCTGACAATCTCACACTCACACGGGCTGACAATCTCACACAGGCTGACAATCTCATACTCACACACACAGGCTGACAACCTCACACTCACACACACACACTGAAAATCTCTCACACACACACACTGACAATCTCACACTCACACAGACTGACAATCTCACACACACACAGGCTGACAACCTCACACACACACTGACAATCTCACACTCACACACACTGACATCTCTCAGGGACATGATCTAACCCACGCCCTCCTGTAGACCAGGCGAGGTAGTTAACATCTCTCAGGGACATGATCTAACCCACGACCTCCTGTATACCAGGCGAGGTAGTCGACATCTCTCAGGGACATGATCTAACCCACGACCTCCTGTAGACCAGGCCAGGTAGTTGACATCTCTCAGGGACATGATCTAACCCACGACCTCCTGTAGACCAGGTGATGTAGTTAACATCTCTCAGGGACATGATCTAACCCACGACCCCCTGTAGACCACGCGAGGTAGTTAACATCTCTCAGGGACATGATCTAACCCACGACTTCCTGTAGACCAGGCGAGGTAGTTAACATCTCTCAGGGACATGATCTAACCCACGACCTCCTGTACACCAGGCGAGGTAGTTAACATCTCTCAGGGACATGATCTAACCCACGACCTCCTGTACACCAGGCGAGGTAGTTAACATCTCTCAGGGACATGATCTAACCCATGACCTCCTGTAGACCAGGCGAGGTAGTTAACATCTCTCAGGGACATGATCTAACCCATGACCTCCTGTAGACCAGGCGAGGTAGTTAACATCTCTCAGGGACATGATCTAACCCACGACCTCCTGTACACCAGGCGAGGTAGTTAACATCTCTCAGGGACATGATCTAACCCACGACCTCTTGTAGACCAGGTGAGGTAGTTAACATCTCTCAGGGACATGATCTAACCCACGACCTCCTGTACACCAGGCGAAGTAGTTAACATCTCTCAGGGACATGATCTAACCCACGACCTCCTGTAGACCAGGCGAGGTAGTTAACATCTCTCAGGGACATGATCTAACCCACGACCTCCTGTACACCAGGCGAAGTAGTTAACATCTCTCAGGGACATGATCTAACCCACGACCTCCTGTAGACCAGGCGAGGTAGTTAACATCTCTCAGGGACATGATCTAACCCACGACCTCCTGAAGGCCACCGCGAGGTTGTTTTGTTAACAAAGTAAAACATTTCCTCATCATGTAAATGTACACACGCGCGTGTGTGTAGAGAGTGAGTCACGAGTGATAGATAATTAATAATTAAGCTGAAGTTAGTCGTCCAAGTGGGAACGTGAAGAGTTTGCGGTGTTGGTTTTGGTGACGGTTTGTTTTTGGCGGGAAAAGTGGAAACGGCTGCGCTGAGGGCTCGCGTGAGGTAAACTTTTAATTAAACACAACTCTTAAATTACTCGCCTAATGTTTATTTTATCATCGTAATATACACGGCCTTTAATGTTTGCGCAGGTTGAGCACGTTTAGGGCAACGGGGGGAGCAGTGGCACAATGGTTAGCACGCATTGACCAGCGTGGTGAAGTATGGTCAGGTCACATTGACCAGAGTGGTGAAGTATGGTCAGTACACATTGACCAGGGTGGTGAAGTATGGTCAGGTCACATTGACCAGGGTGGTGAAGTATGGTCAGTACACATTGACCAGGGTGGTGAAGTATGGTCAGGTCACATTGACCAGGGTGATGAAGTATGGTCAGGTCACATTGACCAGAGTGGTGAAGTATGGTCAGGTCACATTGACCAGAGTGGTGAAGTATGGTCAGTCCACATTGACCAGCGTGGTGAAGTATGGTCAGTACACATTGACCAGGGTGGTGAAGTATGGTCAGGTCACATTGACCAGCGTGGTGAAGTATGGTCAGTACACATTGACCAGGGTGGTGAAGTATGGTCAGGTCACATTGACCAGCGTGGTGAAGTATGGTCAGTACACATTGACCAGGGTGGTGAAGTATGGTCAGTACACATTGATCAGGGTGGTGAAGTATGGTCAGGTCACATTGACCAGCGTGGTGAAGTATGGTCAGTCCACATTGACCAGAGTGGTGAAGTATGGTCAGTACACATTGACCAGGGTGGTGAAGTATGGTCAGGTCACATTGACCAGCGTGGTGAAGTATGGTCACTACACATTGACCAGCGTGGTGAAGTATGGTCAGTACACATTGACCAGGGTGGTGAAGTATGGTCAGGTCACATTGACCAGCGTGGTGAAGTATGGTCAGTACACATTGACCAGGGTGGTGAAGTATGGTCAGGTCACATTGACCAGCGTGGTGAAGTATGGTCAGTACACATTGACCAGGGTGGTGAAGTATGGTCAGTACACATTGACCAGGGTGGTGAAGTATGGTCAGGTCACATTGACCAGCGTGGTGAAGTATGGTCAGTACACATTGACCAGGGTGGTGAAGTATGGTCAGTACACATTGACCAGCGTGGTGAAGTATGGTCAGGTCACATTGACCAGCGTGGTGAAGTATGGTCAGTACACATTGACCAGCGTGGTGAAGTATGGTCAGTACACATTGACCAGCGTGAAGTATGGTCAGTACACATTGACCAGGGTGGTGAAGTATGGTCAGTACACATTGACCAGGGTGGTGAAGTATGGTCAGTACACATTGACCAGCGTGGTGAAGTATGGTCAGTACACATTGACCAGCGTGGTGAAGTATGGTCAGTACACATTGACCAGCGTGGTGAAGTATGGTCAGTACACATTGACCAGAGTGGTGAAGTATGGTCAGTACACATTGACCAGCGTGGTGAAGTATGGTCAGTACACATTGACCAGAGTGGTGAAGTATGGTCAGGTCACATTGACCAGGGTGGTGAAGTATTGTCAGTTCACATTGACCAGCGTGGTGAAGTATGGTCAGGTCACATTGACCAGCGTGGTGAAGTATGGTCAGTACACATTGACCAGCGTGGTGAAGTATGGTCAGGTCACATTGACCAGCGTGGTGAAGTATGGTCAGTACACATTGACCAGAGTGGTGAAGTATGGTCAGTACACATTGACCAGCGTGGCGAAGTATGGTCAGTACACATTGACCAGCGTGGTGAAGTATGGTCAGTACACATTGACCAGCGTGGTGAAGTATGGTCAGTCCACATTGACCAGCGTGGTGAAGTATGGTCAGTACACATTGACCAGCGTGGTGAAGTATGGTCAGTACACATTGACCAGCGTGGTGAAGTATGGTCAGTACACATTGACCAGCGTGGTGAAGTATGGTTAGTACACATTGACCAGAGTGGTGAAGTATGGTCAGTACACATTGACCAGCGTGGTGAAGTATGGTCAGTACACATTGACCAGCGTGGTGAAGTATGGTCAGTACACATTGACCAGCGTGGTGAAGTATGGTCAGTACACATTGACCAGCGTGGTGAAGTATGGTCAGTACACATTGACCAGCGTGGTGAAGTATGGTCAGTACACATTGACCAGCGTGGTGAAGTATGGTCAGTCCACATTGACCAGCGTGGTGAAGTATGGTCAGTCCACATTGACCAGCGTGGTGAAGTATGGTCAGTCCACATTAACCAGAGTGGTGAAGTATGGTCAGGTCACATTGACCAGCGTGGTGAAGTATGGTCAGTACACATTGACCAGCCTGGTGAAGTATGGTCAGTACACATTGACCAGAGTGGTGAAGTGTGGTCAGTACACATTGACCAGGGTGGTGAAGTATGGTCAGTACACATTGACCAGGGTGGTGAAGTATGGTCAGTACACATTGACCAGGGTGGTGAAGTATGGTCAGTACACATTGACCAGGGAGGTGAAGTATGGTCAGTACACATTGACCAGCGTGGTGAAGTATGGTCAGTCCACATTGACCAGAGTGGTGAAGTATGGTCAGGTCACATTGACCAGCGTGGTGAAATATGGTCAGGTCACATTGACCAGGGTGGTGAAGTATGGTCAGTACACATTGACCAGAGTGGTGAAGTATGGTCAGGTCACATTGACCAGGGTGGTGAAGTATGGTCAGTACACATTGACCAGCGTGGTGAAGTATGGTCAGTACACATTGACCAGGGTGGTGAAGTATGGTCAGTACACATTGACCAGGGTGGTGAAGTATGGTCAGTACACATTGACCAGAGTGGTGAAGTATGGTCAGGTCACATTGACCAGGGTGGTGAAGTATGGTCAGTACACATTGACCAGCGTGGTGAAGTATGGTCAGTACACATTGACCAGGGTGGTGAAGTATGGTCAGTACACATTGACCAGGGTGGTGAAGTATGGTCAGTACACATTGACCAGGGTGGTGAAGTATGGTCAGTACACATTGACCAGAGTGGTGAAGTATGGTCAGTACACATTGACCAGCGTGGTGAAGTATGGTCAGTACACATTGACCAGCGTGGTGAAGTATGGTCAGGTCACATTGACCAGAGTGGTGAAGTATGGTCAGTACACATTGACCAGCGTGGTGAAGTATGGTCAGTACACATTGACCAGCGTGGTGAAGTATGGTCAGTACACATTGACCAGCGTGGTGAAGTATGGTCAGTACACATTGACCAGCGTGGTGAAGTATGGTCAGGTCACATTGACCAGCGTGGTGAAGTATGGTCAGGTCACATTGACCAGTGTGGTGAAGTATGGTCAGTACACATTGACCAGAGTGGTGAAGTATGGTCAGTACACATTGACCAGCGTGGTGAATTATGGTCAGTACACATTGACCAGCGTGGTGAAGTATGGTCAGTCCACATTGACCAGCGTGGTGAAGTATGGTCAGTACACATTGACCAGAGTGGTGAAGTATGGTCAGTACACATTGACCAGCGTGGTGAAGTATGGTCAGTACACATTGACCAGCGTGGTGAAGTATGGTCAGTCCACATTGACCAGCGTGGTGAAGTATGGTCAGTACACATTGACCAGCGTGGTGAAGTATGGTCAGTACACATTGACCAGCGTGGTGAAGTATGGTCAGTACACATTGACCAGCGTGGTGAAGTATGGTCAGTCCACATTGACCAGCGTGGTGAAGTATGGTCAGTCCACATTGACCAGCGTGGTGAAGTATGGTCAGTCCACATTAACCAGAGTGGTGAAGTATGGTCAGGACACATTGACCAGCGTGGTGAAGTATGGTCAGTACACATTGACCAGCGTGGTGAAGTATGGTCAGTACACATTGACCAGAGTGGTGAAGTATGGTCAGTACACATTGACCAGGGTGGTGAAGTATGGTCAGTACACATTGACCAGCGTGGTGAAGTATGGTCAGTACACATTGACCAGAGTGGTGAAGTATGGTCAGTACACATTGACCAGGGTGGTGAAGTATGGTCAGTACACATTGACCAGAGTGGTGAAGTATGGTCAGGTCACATTGACCAGGGTGGTGAAGTATGGTCAGTACACATTGACCAGCGTGGTGAAGTATGGTCAGTACACATTGACCAGCGTGGTGAAGTATGGTCAGTCCACATTGACCAGAGTGGTGAAGTATGGTCAGGTCACATTGACCAGCGTGGTGAAATATGGTCAGGTCACATTGACCAGGGTGGTGAAGTATGGTCAGTACACATTGACCAGAGTGGTGAAGTATGGTCAGGTCACATTGACCAGGGTGGTGAAGTATGGTCAGTACACATTGACCAGCGTGGTGAAGTATGGTCAGTCCACATTGACCAGCGTGGTGAAGTATGGTCAGTCCACATTGACCAGCGTGGTGAAGTATGGTCAGTACACATTGACCAGAGTGGTGAAGTATGGTCAGTACACATTGACCAGGGTGGTGAAGTATGGTCAGTACACATTGACCAGCGTGGTGAAGTATGGTCAGTACACATTGACCAGGGTGGTGAAGTATGGTCAGTACACATTGACCAGCGTGGTGAAGTATGGTCAGTACACATTGACCAGCGTGGTGAAGTATGCTCAGTACACATTGACCAGGGTGGTGAAGTATGGTCAGGTCACATTGACCAGCGTGGTGAAGTATGGTCAGTACACATTGACCAGCGTGGTGAAGTATGGTCAGGTCACATTGACCAGGGTGGTGAAGTATGGTCAGTACACATTGACCAGCGTGGTGAAGTATGGTCAGTACACATTGACCAGCGTGGTGAAGTATGGTCAGTCCACATTGACCAGGGTGGTGAAGTATGGTCAGTCCACATTGGCCAGAGTGGTGAAGTATGGTCAGTCCACATTGACCAGGGTGGTGAAGTATGGTCAGTACACATTGACCAGCGTGGTGAAGTATGGTCAGTACACATTGACCAGCGTGGTAAAGTATGGTCAGGTCACATTGACCAGCGTGGTGAAGTATGGTCAGTACACATTGACCAGCCTGGTGAAGTATGGTCAGTACACATTGACCAGAGTGGTGAAGTATGGTCAGTACACATTGACCAGGGTGGTGAAGTATGGTCAGTACACATTGACCAGGGTGGTGAAGTATGGTCAGTACACATTGACCAGGGTGGTGAAGTATGGTCAGTACACATTGACCAGGGTGGTGAAGTATGGTCAGTACACATTGACCAGCGTGGTGAAGTATGGTCAGTCCACATTGACCAGAGTGGTGAAGTATGGTCAGGTCACATTGACCAGCGTGGTGAAGTATGGTCAGTCCACATTGACCAGGGTGGTGAAGTATGGTCAGGTCACATTGACCAGAGTGGTGAAGTATGGTCAGGTCACATTGACCAGGGTGGTGAAGTATGGTCAGTACACATTGACCAGCGTGGTGAAGTATGGTCAGTACACATTGACCAGGGTGGTGAAGTATGGTCAGTACACATTGACCAGGGTGGTGAAGTATGGTCAGTACACATTGACCAGAGTGGTGAAGTATGGTCAGGTCACATTGACCAGGGTGGTGAAGTATGGTCAGTACACATTGACCAGCGTGGTGAAGTATGGTCAGTACACATTGACCAGGGTGGTGAAGTATGCTCAGTACACATTGACCAGGGTGGTGAAGTATGGTCAGTACACATTGACCAGCGTGGTGAAGTATGGTCAGTCCACATTGACCAGCGTGGTGAAGTATGGTCAGTACACATTGACCAGCGTGGGAAGTATGGTCAGTACACATTCACCAGCGTGGTGAAGTATGGTCAGTACACATTGACCAGCGTGGTGAAGTATGGTCAGTACACATTGACCAGGGTGGTGAAGTATGGTCAGTACACATTGACCAGGGTGGTGAAGTATGGTCAGTACACATTGACCAGAGTGGTGAAGTATGGTCAGTACACATTGACCAGCGTGGTGAAGTATGGTCAGGTCACATTGACCAGCGTGGTGAAGTATGGTCAGTCCACATTGACCAGCGTGGTGAAGTATGGTCAGTCCACATTGACCATCGTGGTGAAGTATGGTCAGTACACATTGACCAGGGTGGTGAAGTATGGTCAGTACACATTGACCAGGGTGGTGAAGTATGGTCAGTACACATTGACCAGCGTGGTGAAGTATGGTCAGTACACATTGACCAGCGTGGTGAAGTATGGTCAGTACACATTGACCAGGGTGGTGAAGTATGGTCAGTACACATTGACCAGAGTGGTGAAGTATGGTCAGGTCACATTGACCAGGGTGGTGAAGTATGGTCAGCACACATTGACCAGCGTGGTGAAGTATGGTCAGTACACATTGACCAGGGTGGTGAATTATGATCAGGTCACATTGACCAGCGTGGTGAAGTATGGTCAGGTCACATTGACCAGCGTGGTGAAGTATGGTCAGTACACATTGACCAGCGTGGTGAAGTATGGTCAGTACACATTGACCAGCGTGGTGAAGTATGGTCAGTACACATTGACCAGCGTGGTGAAGTATGGTCAGTACACATTGACCAGGGTGGTGAAGTATGGTCAGTACACATTGACCAGCGTGGTGAAGTATGGTCAGTACACATTGACCAGCGTGGTGAAGTATGGTCAGTACACATTGACCAGCGTGGTGAAGTATGGTCAGTATACATTGACCAGCGTGGTGAAGTATGGTCAGTACACATTGACCAGCGTGGTGAAGTATGGTCAGGTCACATTGACCAGCGTGGTGAAGTATGGTCAGGACACATTGACCAGCGTGGTGAAGTATGGTCAGTACACATTGACCAGGTTGGTGAAGTATGGTCAGTACACATTGACCAGCGTGGTGAAGTATGGTCAGTACAGATTGACCAGCGTGGTGAAGTATGGTCAGTACACATTGACCAGGGTGGTGAAGTATGGTCAGTACAGATTGACCAGCGTGGTGAAGTATGGTCAGTACACATTGACCAGCGTGGTGAAGTATGGTCAGTACACATTGACCAGCGTGGTGAAGTACGGTCAGGTCACATTGACCAGGGTGGTGAAGTATGGTCAGTACACATTGACCAGCCTGGTGAAGTATGGTCAGTACACATTGACCAGCGTGGTGAAGTATGGTCAGTACACATTGACCAGCGTGGTGAAGTATGGTCAGTACACATTGACCAGCGTGGTGAAGTATGGTCAGTCCACATTGACCAGCGTGGTGAAGTATGGTCAGTACACATTGACCAGCGTAGTGAAGTATGGTCAGTTACACATTGACCAGAGTGGTGAAGTATGGTCAGGTCACATTGACCAGCGTGGTGAAGTATGGTCAGTACACATTGACCAGCGTGGTGAAGTATGGTCAGTACACATTGACCAGAGTGGTGAAGTATGGTCAGTACACATTGACCAGGGTGGTGAAGTATGGTCAGTACACATTGACCAGGGTGGTGAAGTATGGTCAGTACACATTGACCAGGGTGGTGAAGTATGGTCAGTACACATTGACCAGGGTGGTGAAGTATGGTCAGTACACATTGACCAGCGTGGTGAAGTATGGTCAGTCCACATTGACCAGAGTGGTGAAGTATGGTCAGGTCACATTGACCAGCGTGGTGAAGTATGGTCAGGTCACATTGACCAGGGTGGTGAAGTATGGTCAGTACACATTGACCAGAGTGGTGAAGTATGGTCAGGTCACATTGACCAGGGTGGTGAAGTATGGTCAGTACACATTGACCAGCGTGGTGAAGTATGGTCAGTACACATTGACCAGGGTGGTGAAGTATGGTCAGTACACATTGACCAGGGTGGTGAAGTATGGTCAGTACACATTGACCAGAGTGGTGAAGTATGGTCAGGTCACATTGACCAGGGTGGTGAAGTATGGTCAATACACATTGACCAGCGTGGTGAAGTATGGTCAGTACACATTGACCAGGGTGGTGAAGTATGGTCAGTACACATTGACCAGCGTGGTGAAGTATGGTCAGTCCACATTGACCAGCGTGGTGAAGTATGGTCAGTCCACATTGACCAGAGTGGTGAAGTATGGTCAGTACACATTGACCAGCGTGGTGAAGTATGGTCAGTACACATTGACCAGGGTGGTGAAGTATGGTCAGTACACATTGACCAGGGTGGTGAAGTATGGTCAGTACACATTGACCAGAGTGGTGAAGTATGGTCAGGTCACATTGACCAGGGTGGTGAAGTATGGTCAGTACACATTGACCAGCGTGGTGAAGTATGGTCAGTACACATTGACCAGGGTGGTGAAGTATGGTCAGTACACATTGACCAGGGTGGTGAAGTATGGTCAGTACACATTGACCAGGGTGGTGAAGTATGGTCAGTACACATTGACCAGAGTGGTGAAGTATGGTCAGTACACATTGACCAGCGTGGTGAAGTATGGTCAGTACACATTGACCAGCGTGGTGAAGTATGGTCAGGTCACATTGACCAGAGTGGTGAAGTATGGTCAGTACACATTGACCAGCGTGGTGAAGTATGGTCAGTACACATTGACCAGCGTGGTGAAGTATGGTCAGTACACATTGACCAGCGTGGTGAAGTATGGTCAGTACACATTGACCAGCGTGGTGAAGTATGGTCAGGTCACATTGACCAGCGTGGTGAAGTATGGTCAGGTCACATTGACCAGTGTGGTGAAGTATGGTCAGTACACATTGACCAGAGTGGTGAAGTATGGTCAGTACACATTGACCAGCGTGGTGAATTATGGTCAGTACACATTGACCAGCGTGGTGAAGTATGGTCAGTCCACATTGACCAGCGTGGTGAAGTATGGTCAGTACACATTGACCAGAGTGGTGAAGTATGGTCAGTACACATTGACCAGCGTGGTGAAGTATGGTCAGTACA
Source organism: Petromyzon marinus (assembly GCF_048934315.1). Classification (NCBI taxonomy): domain Eukaryota; kingdom Metazoa; phylum Chordata; class Hyperoartia; order Petromyzontiformes; family Petromyzontidae; genus Petromyzon; species Petromyzon marinus. The sequence continues at coordinate 906,110 of NW_027423018.1, forward strand.
CATTGACCAGCGTGGTGAAGTATGGTCAGTCCACATTGACCAGCGTGGTGAAGTATGGTCAGTACACATTGACCAGCGTGGTGAAGTATGGTCAGTACACATTGACCAGCGTGGTGAAGTATGGTCAGTACACATTGACCAGCGTGGTGAAGTATGGTCAGTCCACATTGACCAGCGTGGTGAAGTATGGTCAGTCCACATTGACCAGCGTGGTGAAGTATGGTCAGTCCACATTAACCAGAGTGGTGAAGTATGGTCAGGACACATTGACCAGCGTGGTGAAGTATGGTCAGTACACATTGACCAGCGTGGTGAAGTATGGTCAGTACACATTGACCAGAGTGGTGAAGTATGGTCAGTACACATTGACCAGGGTGGTGAAGTATGGTCAGTACACATTGACCAGAGTGGTGAAGTATGGTCAGGTCACATTGACCAGGGTGGTGAAGTATGGTCAGTACACATTGACCAGCGTGGTGAAGTATGGTCAGTACACATTGACCAGCGTGGTGAAGTATGGTCAGTCCACATTGACCAGAGTGGTGAAGTATGGTCAGGTCACATTGACCAGCGTGGTGAAATATGGTCAGGTCACATTGACCAGGGTGGTGAAGTATGGTCAGTACACATTGACCAGAGTGGTGAAGTATGGTCAGGTCACATTGACCAGGGTGGTGAAGTATGGTCAGTACACATTGACCAGCGTGGTGAAGTATGGTCAGTCCACATTGACCAGCGTGGTGAAGTATGGTCAGTCCACATTGACCAGCGTGGTGAAGTATGGTCAGTACACATTGACCAGAGTGGTGAAGTATGGTCAGTACACATTGACCAGGGTGGTGAAGTATGGTCAGTACACATTGACCAGCGTGGTGAAGTATGGTCAGTACACATTGACCAGGGTGGTGAAGTATGGTCAGTACACATTGACCAGGGTGGTGAAGTATGGTCAGTACACATTGACCAGAGTGGTGAAGTATGGTCAGGTCACATTGACCAGAGTGGTGAAGTATGGTCAGTACACATTGACCAGCGTGGTGAAGTATGGTCAGTACACATTGACCAGCGTGGTGAAGTATGGTCAGTACACATTGACCAGGGTGGTGAAGTATGGTCAGGTCACATTGACCAGCGTGGTGAAGTATGGTCAGTACACATTGACCAGCGTGGTGAAGTATGGTCAGGTCACATTGACCAGGGTGGTGAAGTATGGTCAGTACACATTGACCAGCGTGGTGAAGTATGGTCAGTACACATTGACCAGCGTGGTGAAGTATGGTCAGTCCACATTGACCAGGGTGGTGAAGTATGGTCAGTCCACATTGGCCAGAGTGGTGAAGTATGGTCAGTCCACATTGACCAGGGTGGTGAAGTATGGTCAGTACACATTGACCAGCGTGGTGAAGTATGGTCAGTACACATTGACCAGCGTGGTAAAGTATGGTCAGGTCACATTGACCAGCGTGGTGAAGTATGGTCAGTACACATTGACCAGCCTGGTGAAGTATGGTCAGTACACATTGACCAGAGTGGTGAAGTATGGTCAGTACACATTGACCAGGGTGGTGAAGTATGGTCAGTACACATTGACCAGGGTGGTGAAGTATGGTCAGTACACATTGACCAGGGTGGTGAAGTATGGTCAGTACACATTGACCAGGGTGGTGAAGTATGGTCAGTACACATTGACCAGCGTGGTGAAGTATGGTCAGTCCACATTGACCAGAGTGGTGAAGTATGGTCAGGTCACATTGACCAGCGTGGTGAAGTATGGTCAGTCCACATTGACCAGGGTGGTGAAGTATGGTCAGGTCACATTGACCAGAGTGGTGAAGTATGGTCAGGTCACATTGACCAGGGTGGTGAAGTATGGTCAGTACACATTGACCAGCGTGGTGAAGTATGGTCAGTACACATTGACCAGGGTGGTGAAGTATGGTCAGTACACATTGACCAGGGTGGTGAAGTATGGTCAGTACACATTGACCAGAGTGGTGAAGTATGGTCAGGTCACATTGACCAGGGTGGTGAAGTATGGTCAGTACACATTGACCAGCGTGGTGAAGTATGGTCAGTACATATTGACCAGGGTGGTGAAGTATGCTCAGTACACATTGACCAGGGTGGTGAAGTATGGTCAGTACACATTGACCAGCGTGGTGAAGTATGGTCAGTCCACATTGACCAGCGTGGTGAAGTATGGTCAGTACACATTGACCAGCGTGGGAAGTATGGTCAGTACACATTGACCAGCGTGGTGAAGTATGGTCAGTACACATTGACCAGCGTGGTGAAGTATGGTCAGTACACATTGACCAGGGTGGTGAAGTATGGTCAGTACACATTGACCAGGGTGGTGAAGTATGGTCAGTACACATTGACCAGAGTGGTGAAGTATGGTCAGTACACATTGACCAGCGTGGTGAAGTATGGTCAGGTCACATTGACCAGCGTGGTGAAGTATGGTCAGTCCACATTGACCAGCGTGGTGAAGTATGGTCAGTCCACATTGACCATCGTGGTGAAGTATGGTCAGTACACATTGACCAGGGTGGTGAAGTATGGTCAGTACACATTGACCAGGGTGGTGAAGTATGGTCAGTACACATTGACCAGCGTGGTGAAGTATGGTCAGTACACATTGACCAGCGTGGTGAAGTATGGTCAGTACACATTGACCAGGGTGGTGAAGTATGGTCAGTACACATTGACCAGAGTGGTGAAGTATGGTCAGGTCACATTGACCAGGGTGGTGAAGTATGGTCAGCACACATTGACCAGCGTGGTGAAGTATGGTCAGTACACATTGACCAGGGTGGTGAATTATGATCAGGTCACATTGACCAGCGTGGTGAAGTATGGTCAGGTCACATTGACCAGCGTGGTGAAGTATGGTCAGTACACATTGACCAGCGTGGTGAAGTATGGTCAGTACACATTGACCAGCGTGGTGAAGTATGGTCAGTACACATTGACCAGCGTGGTGAAGTATGGTCAGTACACATTGACCAGGGTGGTGAAGTATGGTCAGTACACATTGACCAGCGTGGTGAAGTATGGTCAGTACACATTGACCAGCGTGGTGAAGTATGGTCAGTACACATTGACCAGCGTGGTGAAGTATGGTCAGTATACATTGACCAGCGTGGTGAAGTATGGTCAGTACACATTGACCAGCGTGGTGAAGTATGGTCAGGTCACATTGACCAGCGTGGTGAAGTATGGTCAGGACACATTGACCAGCGTGGTGAAGTATGGTCAGTACACATTGACCAGGTTGGTGAAGTATGGTCAGTACACATTGACCAGCGTGGTGAAGTATGGTCAGTACAGATTGACCAGCGTGGTGAAGTATGGTCAGTACACATTGACCAGGGTGGTGAAGTATGGTCAGTACAGATTGACCAGCGTGGTGAAGTATGGTCAGTACACATTGACCAGCGTGGTGAAGTATGGTCAGTACACATTGACCAGCGTGGTGAAGTACGGTCAGGTCACATTGACCAGGGTGGTGAAGTATGGTCAGTACACATTGACCAGCCTGGTGAAGTATGGTCAGTACACATTGACCAGCGTGGTGAAGTATGGTCAGTACACATTGACCAGCGTGGTGAAGTATGGTCAGTACACATTGACCAGCGTGGTGAAGTATGGTCAGTACACATTGACCAGCGTGGTGAAGTATGGTCAGTACACATTGACCAGCGTGGTAAAGTATGGTCAGGTCACATTGACCAGCGTGGTGAAGTATGGTCAGTACACATTGACCAGCCTGGTGAAGTATGGTCAGTACACATTGACCAGAGTGGTGAAGTATGGTCAGTACACATTGACCAGGGTGGTGAAGTATGGTCAGTACACATTGACCAGGGTGGTGAAGTATGGTCAGTACACATTGACCAGGGTGGTGAAGTATGGTCAGTACACATTGACCAGGGTGGTGAAGTATGGTCAGTACACATTGACCAGCGTGGTGAAGTATGGTCAGTCCACATTGACCAGAGTGGTGAAGTATGGTCAGGTCACATTGACCAGCGTGGTGAAGTATGGTCAGTCCACATTGACCAGGGTGGTGAAGTATGGTCAGGTCACATTGACCAGAGTGGTGAAGTATGGTCAGGTCACATTGACCAGGGTGGTGAAGTATGGTCAGTACACATTGACCAGCGTGGTGAAGTATGGTCAGTACACATTGACCAGGGTGGTGAAGTATGGTCAGTACACATTGACCAGGGTGGTGAAGTATGGTCAGTACACATTGACCAGCGTGGTGAAGTATGGTCAGGTCACATTGACCAGGGTGGTGAAGTATGGTCAGTACACATTGACCAGCGTGGTGAAGTATGGTCAGTACACATTGACCAGGGTGGTGAAGTATGCTCAGTACACATTGACCAGGGTGGTGAAGTATGGTCAGTACACATTGACCAGCGTGGTGAAGTATGGTCAGTCCACATTGACCAGCGTGGTGAAGTATGGTCAGTACACATTGACCAGCGTGGGAAGTATGGTCAGTACACATTGACCAGCGTGGTGAAGTATGGTCAGTACACATTGACCAGCGTGGTGAAGTATGGTCAGTACACATTGACCAGGGTGGTGAAGTATGGTCAGTACACATTGACCAGGGTGGTGAAGTATGGTCAGTACACATTGACCAGAGTGGTGAAGTATGGTCAGTACACATTGACCAGCGTGGTGAAGTATGGTCAGGTCACATTGACCAGCGTGGTGAAGTATGGTCAGTCCACATTGACCAGCGTGGTGAAGTATGGTCAGTCCACATTGACCATCGTGGTGAAGTATGGTCAGTACACATTGACCAGGGTGGTGAAGTATGGTCAGTACACATTGACCAGGGTGGTGAAGTATGGTCAGTACACATTGACCAGCGTGGTGAAGTATGGTCAGTACACATTGACCAGCGTGGTGAAGTATGGTCAGTACACATTGACCAGGGTGGTGAAGTATGGTCAGTACACATTGACCAGAGTGGTGAAGTATGGTCAGGTCACATTGACCAGGGTGGTGAAGTATGGTCAGCACACATTGACCAGCGTGGTGAAGTATGGTCAGTACACATTGACCAGGGTGGTGAATTATGATCAGGTCACATTGACCAGCGTGGTGAAGTATGGTCAGGTCACATTGACCAGCGTGGTGAAGTATGGTCAGTACACATTGACCAGCGTGGTGAAGTATGGTCAGTACACATTGACCAGCGTGGTGAAGTATGGTCAGTACACATTGACCAGCGTGGTGAAGTATGGTCAGTACACATTGACCAGGGTGGTGAAGTATGGTCAGTACACATTGACCAGCGTGGTGAAGTATGGTCAGTACACATTGACCAGCGTGGTGAAGTATGGTCAGTACACATTGACCAGCGTGGTGAAGTATGGTCAGTATACATTGACCAGCGTGGTGAAGTATGGTCAGTACACATTGACCAGCGTGGTGAAGTATGGTCAGGTCACATTGACCAGCGTGGTGAAGTATGGTCAGGACACATTGACCAGCGTGGTGAAGTATGGTCAGTACACATTGACCAGGTTGGTGAAGTATGGTCAGTACACATTGACCAGCGTGGTGAAGTATGGTCAGTACAGATTGACCAGCGTGGTGAAGTATGGTCAGTACACATTGACCAGCGTGGTGAAGTATGGTCAGTACACATTGACCAGCGTGGTGAAGTACGGTCAGGTCACATTGACCAGGGTGGTGAAGTATGGTCAGTACACATTGACCAGCCTGGTGAAGTATGGTCAGTACACATTGACCAGCGTGGTGAAGTATGGTCAGTACACATTGACCAGCGTGGTGAAGTATGGTCAGTACACATTGACCAGCGTGGTGAAGTATGGTCAGTCCACATTGACCAGCGTGGTGAAGTATGGTCAGTACACATTGACCAGCGTAGTGAAGTATGGTCAGTTACACATTGACCAGAGTGGTGAAGTATGGTCAGGTCACATTGACCAGCGTGGTGAAGTATGGTCAGTACACATTGACCAGCGTGGTGAAGTATGGTCAGTACACATTGACCAGAGTGGTGAAGTATGGTCAGTACACATTGACCAGGGTGGTGAAGTATGGTCAGTACACATTGACCAGGGTGGTGAAGTATGGTCAGTACACATTGACCAGGGTGGTGAAGTATGGTCAGTACACATTGACCAGGGTGGTGAAGTATGGTCAGTACACATTGACCAGCGTGGTGAAGTATGGTCAGTCCACATTGACCAGAGTGGTGAAGTATGGTCAGGTCACATTGACCAGCGTGGTGAAGTATGGTCAGGTCACATTGACCAGGGTGGTGAAGTATGGTCAGTACACATTGACCAGAGTGGTGAAGTATGGTCAGGTCACATTGACCAGGGTGGTGAAGTATGGTCAGTACACATTGACCAGCGTGGTGAAGTATGGTCAGTACACATTGACCAGGGTGGTGAAGTATGGTCAGTACACATTGACCAGGGTGGTGAAGTATGGTCAGTACACATTGACCAGAGTGGTGAAGTATGGTCAGGTCACATTGACCAGGGTGGTGAAGTATGGTCAATACACATTGACCAGCGTGGTGAAGTATGGTCAGTACACATTGACCAGGGTGGTGAAGTATGGTCAGTACACATTGACCAGCGTGGTGAAGTATGGTCAGTCCACATTGACCAGCGTGGTGAAGTATGGTCAGTCCACATTGACCAGAATGGTGAAGTATGGTCAGTACACATTGACCAGCGTGGTGAAATATGGTCAGTACACATTGACCAGCGTGGTGAAGTATGGTCAGGTCACATTGACCAGAGTGGTGAAGTATGGTCAGTACACATTGACCAGCATGGTGAAGTATGGTCAGTACACATTGACCAGCGTGGTGAAGTATGGTCAGTACACATTGACCAGCGTGGTGAAGTATGGTCAGGTCACATTGACCAGCGTGGTGAAGTATGGTCAGTACACATTGACCAGCGTGGTGAAGTATGGTCAGTACACATTGACCATCGTGGTGAAGTATGGTCAGTACACATTGACCAGCGTGGTGAAGTATGGTCAGGTCACATTGACCAGCGTGGTGAAGTATGGTCAGGTCACATTGACCAGAGTGGTGAAGTATGGTCAGTACACATTGACCAGCGTGGTGAAGTATGGTCAGTACACATTGACCAGCGTGGTGAAGTATGGTCAGTACACATTGACCAGCGTGGTGAAGTATGGTCAGGTCACATTGACCAGCGTGGTGAAGTATGGTCAGTACACATTGACCAGCGTGGTGAAGTATGGTCAGTACACATTGACCAGCGTGGTGAAGTATGGTCAGTACACATTGACCAGCGTGGTGAATTATGATCAGGTCACATTGACCAGCGTGGTGAAGTATGGTCAGGTCACATTGACCAGCGTGGTGAAGTATGGTCAGTACACATTGACCAGCGTGGTGAAGTATGGTCAGTACACATTGACCAGCGTGGTGAAGTATGGTCAGTACACATTGACCAGCGTGGTGAAGTATGGTCAGTACACATTGACCAGCGTGGTGAAGTATGGTCAGTACACATTGACCAGCGTGGTGAAGTATGGTCAGTACACATTGACCAGCGTGGTGAAGTATGGTCAGTACACATTGACCAGCGTGGTGAAGTATGGTCAGTCCACATTGACCAGCGTGGTGAAGTTTGGTCAGTCCACATTGACCAGCGTGGTGAAGTATGGTCAGTCCACATTAACCAGAGTGGTGAAGTATGGTCAGGTCACATTGACCAGCGTGGTGAAGTATGGTCAGTACACATTGACCAGCGTGGTGAAGTATGGTCAGTACACATTGACCAGAGTGGTGAAGTATGGTCAGTACACATTGACCAGGGTGGTGAAGTATGGTCAGTACACATTGACCAGGGTGGTGAAGTATGGTCAGTACACATTGACCAGGGTGGTGAAGTATGGTCAGTACACATTGACCAGGGAGGTGAAGTATGGTCAGTACACATTGACCAGCGTGGTGAAGTATGGTCAGTCCACATTGACCAGAGTGGTGAAGTATGGTCAGGTCACATTGACCAGCGTGGTGAAATATGGTCAGGTCACATTGACCAGGGTGGTGAAGTATGGTCAGTACACATTGACCAGAGTGGTGAAGTATGGTCAGGTCACATTGACCAGGGTGGTGAAGTATGGTCAGTACACATTGACCAGCGTGGTGAAGTATGGTCAGTACACATTGACCAGGGTGGTGAAGTATGGTCAGTACACATTGACCAGGGTGGTGAAGTATGGTCAGTACACATTGACCAGAGTGGTGAAGTATGGTCAGGTCACATTGACCAGGGTGGTGAAGTATGGTCAGTACACATTGACCAGCGTGGTGAAGTATGGTCAGTACACATTGACCAGGGTGGTGAAGTATGGTCAGTACACATTGACCAGGGTGGTGAAGTATGGTCAGTACACATTGACCAGGGTGGTGAAGTATGGTCAGTACACATTGACCAGAGTGGTGAAGTATGGTCAGTACACATTGACCAGCGTGGTGAAGAATGGTCAGTACACATTGACCAGCGTGGTGAAGTATGGTCAGGTCACATTGACCAGAGTGGTGAAGTATGGTCAGTACACATTGACCAGCGTGGTGAAGTATGGTCAGTACACATTGACCAGCGTGGTGAAGTATGGTCAGTACACATTGACCAGCGTGGTGAAGTATGGTCAGTACACATTGACCAGCGTGGTGAAGTATGGTCAGGTCACATTGACCAGTGTGGTGAAGTATGGTCAGGTCACATTGACCAGTGTGGTGAAGTATGGTCAGTACACATTGACCAGAGTGGTGAAGTATGGTCAGTACACATTGACCAGCGTGGTGAATTATGGTCAGTACACATTGACCAGCGTGGTGAAGTATGGTCAGTCCACATTGACCAGCGTGGTGAAGTATGGTCAGTACACATTGACCAGAGTGGTGAAGTATGGTCAGTACACATTGACCAGCGTGGTGAAGTATGGTCAGTACACATTGACCAGCGTGGTGAAGTATGGTCAGGTCACATTGACCAGAGTGGTGAAGTATGGTCAGTACACATTGACCAGAGTGGTGAAGTATGGTCAGTACACATTGACCAGCGTGGTGAATTATGGTCAGTACACATTGACCAGCGTGGTGAAGTATGGTCAGTCCACATTGACCAGCGTGGTGAAGTATGGTCAGTACACATTGACCAGAGTGGTGAAGTATGGTCAGTACACATTGACCAGCGTGGTGAAGTATGGTCAGTACACATTGACCAGCGTGGTGAAGTATGGTCAGTCCACATTGACCAGCGTGGTGAAGTATGGTCAGTACACATTGACCAGCGTGGTGAAGTATGGTCAGTACACATTGACCAGCGTGGTGAAGTATGGTCAGTACACATTGACCAGCGTGGTGAAGTATGGTCAGTCCACATTGACCAGCGTGGTGAAGTATGGTCAGTCCACATTGACCAGCGTGGTGAAGTATGGTCAGTCCACATTAACCAGAGTGGTGAAGTATGGTCAGGACACATTGACCAGCGTGGTGAAGTATGGTCAGTACACATTGACCAGCGTGGTGAAGTATGGTCAGTACACATTGACCAGAGTGGTGAAGTATGGTCAGTACACATTGACCAGGGTGGTGAAGTATGGTCAGTACACATTGACCAGAGTGGTGAAGTATGGTCAGGTCACATTGACCAGGGTGGTGAAGTATGGTCAGTACACATTGACCAGCGTGGTGAAGTATGGTCAGTACACATTGACCAGCGTGGTGAAGTATGGTCAGTCCACATTGACCAGAGTGGTGAAGTATGGTCAGTACACATTGACCAGAGTGGTGAAGTATGGTCAGGTCACATTGACCAGGGTGGTGAAGTATGGTCAGTACACATTGACCAGCGTGGTGAAGTATGGTCAGTCCACATTGACCAGCGTGGTGAAGTATGGTCAGTCCACATTGACCAGCGTGGTGAAGTATGGTCAGTACACATTGACCAGAGTGGTGAAGTATGGTCAGTACACATTGACCAGGGTGGTGAAGTATGGTCAGTACACATTGACCAGCGTGGTGAAGTATGGTCAGTACACATTGACCAGGGTGGTGAAGTATGGTCAGTACACATTGACCAGGTTGGTGAAGTATGGTCAGTACACATTGACCAGAGTGGTGAAGTATGGTCAGGTCACATTGACCAGAGTGGTGAAGTATGGTCAGTACACATTGACCAGCGTGGTGAAGTATGGTCAGTACACATTGACCAGCGTGGTGAAGTATGGTCAGTACACATTGACCAGGGTGGTGAAGTATGGTCAGGTCACATTGACCAGCGTGGTGAAGTATGGTCAGTACACATTGACCAGCGTGGTGAAGTATGGTCAGGTCACATTGACCAGGGTGGTGAAGTATGGTCAGTACACATTGACCAGCGTGGTGAAGTATGGTCAGTACACATTGACCAGCGTGGTGAAGTATGGTCAGTCCACATTGACCAGGGTGGTGAAGTATGGTCAGTCCACATTGACCAGAGTGGTGAAGTATGGTCAGTCCACATTGACCAGGGTGGTGAAGTATGGTCAGTACACATTGACCAGCGTGGTGAAGTATGGTCAGTACACATTGACCAGCGTGGTAAAGTATGGTCAGGTCACATTGACCAGCGTGGTGAAGTATGGTCAGTACACATTGACCAGCGTGGTGAAGTATGGTCAGTACACATTGACCAGAGTGGTGAAGTATGGTCAGTACACATTGACCAGGGTGGTGAAGTATGGTCAGTACACATTGACCAGGGTGGTGAAGTATGGTCAGTACACATTGACCAGGGTGGTGAAGTATGGTCAGTACACATTGACCAGGGTGGTGAAGTATGGTCAGTACACATTGACCAGCGTGGTGAAGTATGGTCAGTCCACATTGACCAGAGTGGTGAAGTATGGTCAGGTCACATTGACCAGCGTGGTGAAGTATGGTCAGTCCACATTGACCAGGGTGGTGAAGTATGGTCAGGTCACATTGACCAGAGTGGTGAAGTATGGTCAGGTCACATTGACCAGGGTGGTGAAGTATGGTCAGTACACATTGACCAGCGTGGTGAAGTATGGTCAGTACACATTGACCAGGGTGGTGAAGTATGGTCAGTACACATTGACCAGGGTGGTGAAGTATGGTCAGTACACATTGACCAGAGTGGTGAAGTATGGTCAGGTCACATTGACCAGGGTGGTGAAGTATGGTCAGTACACATTGACCAGCGTGGTGAAGTATGGTCAGTACACATTGACCAGGGTGGTGAAGTATGGTCAGTACACATTGAGCAGGGTGGTGAAGTATGGTCAGTACACATTGACCTGCGTGGTGAAGTATGGTCAGTCCACATTGACCAGCGTGGTGAAGTATGGTCAGTACACATTGACCAGCGTGGTGAAGTATGGTCAGTACACATTGACCAGCGTGGTGAAGTATGGTCAGTACACATTGACCAGCGTGGTGAAGTATGGTCAGTACACATTGACCAGGGTGGTGAAGTATGGTCAGTACACATTGACCAGGGTGGTGAAGTATGGTCAGTACACATTGACCAGAGTGGTGAAGTATGGTCAGTACACATTGACCAGCGTGGTGAAGTATGGTCAGGTCACATTGACCAGCGTGGTGAAGTATGGTCAGTCCACATTGACCAGCGTGGTGAAGTATGGTCAGTCCACATTGACCATCGTGGTGAAGTATGGTCAGTACACATTGACCAGGGTGGTGAAGTATGGTCAGTACACATTGACCAGGGTGGTGAAGTATGGTCAGTACACATTGACCAGCGTGGTGAAGTATGGTCAGTACACATTGACCAGCGTGGTGAAGTATGGTCAGTACACATTGACCAGGGTGGTGAAGTATGGTCAGTACACATTGACCAGAGTGGTGAAGTATGGTCAGGTCACATTGACCAGGGTGGTGAAGTATGGTCAGCACACATTGACCAGCGTGGTGAAGTATGGTCAGTACACATTGACCAGCGTGGTGAAGTATGGTCAGTACACATTGACCAGGGTGGTGAATTATGATCAGGTCACATTGACCAGCGTGGTGAAGTATGGTCAGGTCACATTGACCAGCGTGGTGAAGTATGGTCAGTACACATTGACCAGCGTGGTGAAGTATGGTCAGTACACATTGACCAGCGTGGTGAAGTATGGTCAGTACACATTGACCAGCGTGGTGAAGTATGGTCAGTACACATTGACCAGGGTGGTGAAGTATGGTCAGTACACATTGACCAGCGTGGTGAAGTATGGTCAGTACACATTGACCAGCGTGGTGAAGTATGGTCAGTACACATTGACCAGCGTGGTGAAGTATGGTCAGTACACATTGACCAGCGTGGTGAAGTATGGTCAGTATACATTGACCAGCGTGGTGAAGTATGGTCAGTACACATTGACCAGCATGGTGAAGTATGGTCAGGTCACATTGACCAGCGTGGTGAAGTATGGTCAGGACACATTGACCAGCGTGGTGAAGTATGGTCAGTACACATTGACCAGGTTGGTGAAGTATGGTCAGTACACATTGACCAGCGTGGTGAAGTATGGTCAGTACAGATTGACCAGCGTGGTGAAGTATGGTCAGTACACATTGACCAGGGTGGTGAAGTATGGTCAGTACAGATTGACCAGCGTGGTGAAGTATGGTCAGTACACATTGACCAGCGTGGTGAAGTATGGTCAGTACACATTGACCAGCGTGGTGAAGTACGGTCAGGTCACATTGACCAGGGTGGTGAAGTATGGTCAGTACACATTGACCAGCCTGGTGAAGTATGGTCAGTACACATTGACCAGCGTGGTGAAGTATGGTCAGTACACATTGACCAGCGTGGTGAAGTATGGTCAGTACACATTGACCAGCGTGGTGAAGTATGGTCAGTCCACATTGACCAGCGTGGTGAAGTATGGTCAGTACACATTGACCAGCGTAGTGAAGTATGGTCAGTTACACATTGACCAGAGTGGTGAAGTATGGTCAGGTCACATTGACCAGCGTGGTGAAGTATGGTCAGGTCACATTGACCAGCGTGGTGAAGTATGGTCAGTACACATTGACCAGAGTGGTGAAGTATGGTCAGTACACATTGACCAGAGTGGTGAAGTATGGTCAGTACACATTGACCAGGGTGGTGAAGTATGGTCAGTACACATTGACCAGGGTGGTGAAGTATGGTCAGTACACATTGACCAGGGTGGTGAAGTATGGTCAGTACACATTGACCAGCGTGGTGAAGTATGGTCAGTACACATTGACCAGAGTGGTGAAGTATGGTCAGTCCACATTGACCAGAGTGGTGAAGTATGGTCAGGTCACATTGACCAGCGTGGTGAAGTATGGTCAGGTCACATTGACCAGGGTGGTGAAGTATGGTCAGTACACATTGACCAGAGTGGTGAAGTATGGTCAGGTCACATTGACCAGGGTGGTGAAGTATGGTCAGTACACATTGACCAGCGTGGTGAAGTATGGTCAGTACACATTGACCAGGGTGGTGAAGTATGGTCAGTACACATTGACCAGAGTGGTGAAGTATGGTCAGTACACATTGACCAGGGTGGTGAAGTATGGTCAGTACACATTGACCAGCGTGGTGAAGTATGGTCAGTACACATTGACCAGGGTGGTGAAGTATGGTCAGTACACATTGACCAGGGTGGTGAAGTATGGTCAGTACACATTGACCAGCGTGGTGAAGTATGGTCAGTCCACATTGACCAGCGTGGTGAAGTATGGTCAGTACACATTGACCAGAGTGGTGAAGTATGGTCAGTACACATTGACCAGAGTGGTGAAGTATGGTCAGTACACATTGACCAGCGTGGTGAAATATGGTCAGTACACATTGACCAGCGTGGTGAAGTATGGTCAGTACACATTGACCGGAGTGGTGAAGTATGGTCAGTACACATTGACCAGCGTGGTGAAGTATGGTCAGTACACATTGACCAGCGTGGTGAAGTATGGTCAGTACACATTGACCAGCGTGGTGAAGTATGGTCAGGTCACATTGACCAGCGTGGTGAAGTATGGTCAGTACACATTGACCAGCGTGGTGAAGTATGGTCAGTACACATTGACCATCGTGGTGAAGTATGGTCAGTACACATTGACCAGCGTGGTGAAGTATGGTCAGGTCACATTGACCAGCGTGGTGAAGTATGGTCAGTACACATTGACCAGCGTGGTGAAGTATGGTCAGTACACATTGACCAGCGTGGTGAAGTATGGTCAGTACACATTGACCAGCGTGGTGAAGTATGGTCAGGTCACATTGACCAGCGTGGTGAAGTATGGTCAGGTCACATTGACCAGCGTGGTGAAGTATGGTCAGTACACATTGACCAGCGAGGTGAAGTATGGTCAGTACACATTGACCAGAGTGGTGAAGTATGGTCAGGTCACATTGACCAGCGTGGTGAAGTATGGTCAGTCCACATTGACCAGGGTGGTGAAGTATGGTCAGGTCACATTGACCAGAGTGGTGAAGTATGGTCAGGTCACATTGACCAGGGTGGTGAAGTATGGTCAGTACACATTGACCAGCGTGGTGAAGTATGGTCAGTACACATTGACCAGGGTGGTGAAGTATGGTCAGTACACATTGACCAGGGTGGTGAAGTATGGTCAGTACACATTGACCAGAGTGGTGAAGTATGGTCAGGTCACATTGACCAGGGTGGTGAAGTATGGTCAGTACACATTGACCAGCGTGGTGAAGTATGGTCAGTACACATTGACCAGGGTGGTGAAGTATGGTCAGTACACATTGAGCAGGGTGGTGAAGTATGGTCAGTACACATTGACCTGCGTGGTGAAGTATGGTCAGTCCACATTGAACAGCGTGGTGAAGTATGGTCAGTACACATTGACCAGCGTGGTGAAGTATGGTCAGTACACATTGACCAGCGTGGTGAAGTATGGTCAGTACACATTGACCAGCGTGGTGAAGTATGGTCAGTACACATTGACCAGGGTGGTGAAGTATGGTCAGTACACATTGACCAGGGTGGTGAAGTATGGTCAGTACACATTGACCAGAGTGGTGAAGTATGGTCAGTACACATTGACCAGCGTGGTGAAGTATGGTCAGGTCACATTGACCAGCGTGGTGAAGTATGGTCAGTCCACATTGACCAGCGTGGTGAAGTATGGTCAGTCCACATTGACCATCGTGGTGAAGTATGGTCAGTACACATTGACCAGGGTGGTGAAGTATGGTCAGTACACATTGACCAGGGTGGTGAAGTATGGTCAGTACACATTGACCAGCGTGGTGAAGTATGGTCAGTACACATTGACCAGCGTGGTGAAGTATGGTCAGTACACATTGACCAGGGTGGTGAAGTATGGTCAGTACACATTGACCAGAGTGGTGAAGTATGGTCAGGTCACATTGACCAGGGTGGTGAAGTATGGTCAGCACACATTGACCAGCGTGGTGAAGTATGGTCAGTACACATTGACCAGCGTGGTGAAGTATGGTCAGTACACATTGACCAGGGTGGTGAATTATGATCAGGTCACATTGACCAGCGTGGTGAAGTATGGTCAGGTCACATTGACCAGCGTGGTGAAGTATGGTCAGTACACATTGACCAGCGTGGTGAAGTATGGTCAGTACACATTGACCAGCGTGGTGAAGTATGGTCAGTACACATTGACCAGCGTGGTGAAGTATGGTCAGTACACATTGACCAGGGTGGTGAAGTATGGTCAGTACACATTGACCAGCGTGGTGAAGTATGGTCAGTACACATTGACCAGCGTGGTGAAGTATGGTCAGTACACATTGACCAGCGTGGTGAAGTATAGTCAGTATACATTGACCAGCGTGGTGAAGTATGGCCAGTACACATTGACCAGCATGGTGAAGTATGGTCAGGTCACATTGACCAGCGTGGTGAAGTATGGTCAGGACACATTGACCAGCGTGGTGAAGTATGGTCAGTACACATTGACCAGGTTGGTGAAGTATGGTCAGTACACATTGACCAGCGTGGTGAAGTATGGTCAGTACAGATTGACCAGCGTGGTGAAGTATGGTCAGTACACATTGACCAGGGTGGTGAAGTATGGTCAGTACAGATTGACCAGCGTGGTGAAGTATGGTCAGTACACATTGACCAGCGTGGTGAAGTATGGTCAGTACACATTGACCAGCGTGGTGAAGTACGGTCAGGTCACATTGACCAGGGTGGTGAAGTATGGTCAGTACACATTGACCAGCCTGGTGAAGTATGGTCAGTACACATTGACCAGCGTGGTGAAGTATGGTCAGTACACATTGACCAGCGTGGTGAAGTATGGTCAGTACACATTGACCAGCGTGGTGAAGTATGGTCAGTCCACATTGACCAGCGTGGTGAAGTATGGTCAGTACACATTGACCAGCGTAGTGAAGTATGGTCAGTTACACATTGACCAGAGTGGTGAAGTATGGTCAGGTCACATTGACCAGGGTGGTGAAGTATGGTCAGGTCACATTGACCAGCGTGGTGAAGTATGGTCAGTACACATTGACCAGAGTGGTGAAGTATGGTCAGTACACATTGACCAGAGTGGTGAAGTATGGTCAGTACACATTGACCAGGGTGGTGAAGTATGGTCAGTACACATTGACCAGGGTGGTGAAGTATGGTCAGTACACATTGACCAGGGTGGTGAAGTATGGTCAGTACACATTGACCAGCGTGGTGAAGTATGGTCAGTACACATTGACCAGAGTGGTGAAGTATGGTCAGTCCACATTGACCAGAGTGGTGAAGTATGGTCAGGTCACATTGACCAGCGTGGTGAAGTATGGTCAGGTCACATTGACCAGGGTGGTGAAGTATGGTCAGTACACATTGACCAGAGTGGTGAAGTATGGTCAGGTCACATTGACCAGGGTGATGAAGTATGGTCAGTACACATTGACCAGCGTGGTGAAGTATGGTCAGTACACATTGACCAGGGTGGTGAAGTATGGTCAGTACACATTGACCAGAGTGGTGAAGTATGGTCAGTACACATTGACCAGGGTGGTGAAGTATGGTCAGTACACATTGACCAGCGTGGTGAAGTATGGTCAGTACACATTGACCAGGGTGGTGAAGTATGGTCAGTACACATTGACCAGGGTGGTGAAGTATGGTCAGTACACATTGACCAGCGTGGTGAAGTATGGTCAGTCCACATTGACCAGCGTGGTGAAGTATGGTCAGTACACATTGACCAGAGTGGTGAAGTATGGTCAGTACACATTGACCAGAGTGGTGAAGTATGGTCAGTACACATTGACCAGCGTGGTGAAATATGGTCAGTACACATTGACCAGCGTGGTGAAGTATGGTCAGTACACATTGACCGGAGTGGTGAAGTATGGTCAGTACACATTGACCAGCGTGGTGAAGTATGGTCAGTACACATTGACCAGCGTGGTGAAGTATGGTCAGTACACATTGACCAGCGTGGTGAAGTATGGTCAGGTCACATTGACCAGCGTGGTGAAGTATGGTCAGTACACATTGACCAGCGTGGTGAAGTATGGTCAGTACACATTGACCATCGTGGTGAAGTATGGTCAGTACACATTGACCAGCGTGGTGAAGTATGGTCAGGTCACATTGACCAGCGTGGTGAAGTATGGTCAGTACACATTGACCAGCGTGGTGAAGTATGGTCAGTACACATTGACCAGCGTGGTGAAGTATGGTCAGTACACATTGACCAGCGTGGTGAAGTATGGTCAGGTCACATTGACCAGCGTGGTGAAGTATGGTCAGGTCACATTGACCAGCGTGGTGAAGTATGGTCAGTACACATTGACCAGCGTGGTGAAGTATGGTCAGTACACATTGACCAGCGTGGTGAATTATGATCAGGTCACATTGACCAGCGTGGTGAATTATGATCAGGTCACATTGACCAGCGTGGTGAAGTATGGTCAGTACACATTGACCAGCGTGGTGAAGTATGGTCAGTACACATTGACCAGCGTGGTGAAGTATGGTCAGTACACATTGACCAGCGTGGTGAAGTATGGTCAGTACACATTGACCAGCGTGGTGAAGTATGGTCAGTACACATTGACCAGCGTGGTGAAGTATGGTCAGTACACATTGACCAGCGTGGTGAAGTATGGTCAGTACACATTGACCAGCGTGTTGAAGTATGGTCAGTCCACATTGACCAGCGTGTTGAAGTATGGTCAGTCCACATTGACCAGCGTGGTGAAGTATGGTCAGTCCACATTGACCAGAGTGGTGAAGTATGGTCAGTCCACATTAACCAGAGTGGTGAAGTATGGTCAGGTCACATTGACCAGCGTGGTGAAGTATGGTCAGTACACATTGACCAGAGTGGTGAAGTATGGTCAGTACACATTGACCAGGGTGGTGAAGTATGGTCAGTACACATTGACCAGGGTGGTGAAGTATGGTCAGTACACATTGACCAGGGTGGTGAAGTATGGTCAGTACACATTGACCAGGGAGGTGAAGTATGGTCAGTACACATTGACCAGCGTGGTGAAGTATGGTCAGTCCACATTGACCAGCGTGGTGAAGTATGGTCAGGTCACATTGACCAGCGTGGTGAAGTATGGTCAGGTCACATTGACCAGCGTGGTGAAATATGGTCAGGTCACATTGACCAGGGTGGTGAAGTATGGTCAGTACACATTGACCAGAGTGGTGAAGTATGGTCAGGTCACATTGACCAGGGTGGTGAAGTATGGTCAGTACACATTGACCAGCGTGGTGAAGTATGGTCAGTACACATTGACCAGCGTGGTGAAGTATGGTCAGTACACATTGACCAGGGTGGTGAAGTATGGTCAGTACACATTGACCAGAGTGGTGAAGTATGGTCAGGTCACATTGACCAGGGTGGTGAAGTATGGTCAGTACACATTGACCAGCGTGGTGAAGTATGGTCAGTACACATTGACCAGGGTGGTGAAGTATGGTCAGTACACATTGACCAGGGTGGTGAAGTATGGTCAGTACACATTGACCAGGGTGGTGAAGTATGGTCAGTACACATTGACCAGAGTGGTGAAGTATGGTCAGTACACATTGACCAGCGTGGTGAAGTATGGTCAGTACACATTGACCAGCGTGGTGAAGTATGGTCAGGTCACATTGACCAGAGTGGTGAAGTATGGTCAGTACACATTGACCAGCGTGGTGAAGTATGGTCAGTACACATTGACCAGCGTGGTGAAGTATGGTCAGTACACATTGACCAGCGTGGTGAAGTATGGTCAGTACACATTGACCAGCGTGGTGAAGTATGGTCAGGTCACATTGACCAGTGTGGTGAAGTATGGTCAGGTCACATTGACCAGTGTGGTGAAGTATGGTCAGTACACATTGACCAGAGTGGTGAAGTATGGTCAGTACACATTGACCAGCGTGGTGAATTATGGTCAGTACACATTGACCAGCGTGGTGAAGTATGGTCAGTCCACATTGACCAGCGTGGTGAAGTATGGTCAGTACACATTGACCAGAGTGGTGAAGTATGGTCAGTACACATTGACCAGCGTGGTGAAGTATGGTCAGTACACATTGACCAGCGTGGTGAAGTATGGTCAGGTCACATTGACCAGAGTGGTGAAGTATGGTCAGTACACATTGACCAGAGTGGTGAAGTATGGTCAGTACACATTGACCAGGGTGGTGAAGTATGGTCAGTCCACATTGACCAGCGTGGTGAAGTATGGTCAGTCCACATTGACCAGCGTGGTGAAGTATGGTCAGTCCACATTAACCAGAGTGGTGAAGTATGGTCAGGTCACATTGACCAGCGTGGTGAAGTATGGTCAGTCCACATTGACCAGCGTGGTGAAGTATGGTCAGGTCACATTGACCAGCGTGGTGAAGTATGGTCAGTACACATTGACCAGCGTGGTGAAGTATGGTCAGTACACATTGACCAGCGTGGTGAAGTATGGTCAAGTCACATTGACCAGCGTCGTGAAGTATGGTCAGTACACATTGACCAGCGTGGTGAAGTATGGTCAGTACACATTGACCAGAGTGGTGAAGTATGGTCAGTACACATTGACCAGAGTGGTGAAGTATGGTCAGGTCACATTGACCAGGGTGGTGAAGTATGGTCAGTACACATTGACCAGCGTGGTGAAGTATGGTCAGTACACATTGACCAGGGTGGTGAAGTATGGTCAGTACACATTGACCAGAGTGGTGAAGTATGGTCAGGTCACATTGACCAGGGTGGTGAAGTATGGTCAGTACACATTGACCAGCGTGGTGAAGTATGGTCAGTACACATTGACCAGCGTGGTGAAGTATGGTCAGTACACATTGACCAGCGTGGTGAAGTATGGTCAGTACACATTGACCAGGGTGGTGAAGTATGGTCAGTACACATTGACCAGGGTGGTGAAGTATGGTCAGTACACATTGACCAGAGTGGTGAAGTATGGTCAGTACACATTGACCAGCGTGGTGAAGTATGGTCAGTACACATTGACCAGCGTGGTGAAGTATGGTCAGTCCACATTGACCAGCGTGGTGAAGTATGGTCAGTCCACATTGACCAGCGTGGTGAAGTATGGTCAGTACACATTGACCAGGGTGGTGAAGTATGGTCAGTACACATTGACCAGGGTGGTGAAGTATGGTCAGTACACATTGACCAGCGTGGTGAAGTATGGTCAGTACACATTGACCAGCGTGGTGAAGTATGGTCAGTACACATTGACCAGGGTGGTGAAGTATGGTCAGTACACATTGACCAGAGTGGTGAAGTATGGTCAGGTCACATTGACCAGGGTGGTGAAGTATGGTCAGCACACATTGACCAGCGTGGTGAAGTATGGTCAGTACACATTGACCAGCGTGGTGAAGTATGGTCAGTACACATTGACCAGGGTGGTGAAGTATGGTCAGGTCACATTGACCAGCGTGGTGAAGTATGGTCAGTACACATTGACCAGCGTGGTGAAGTATGGTCAGGTCACATTGACCAGGGTGGTGAAGTATGGTCAGTACACATTGACCAGCGTGTTGAAGTATGGTCAGTACACATTGACCAGCGTGGTGAAGTATGGTCAGTCCACATTGACCAGGGTGGTGAAGTATGGTCAGTCCACATTGACCAGCGTGGTGAAGTATGGTCAGTCCACATTGACCAGCGTGGTGAAGTATGGTCAGTATACATTGACCAGCGTGGTGAAGTATGGTCAGTACACATTGACCAGCGTGGTGAAGTATGGTCAGGTCACATTGACCAGCGTGGTGAAGTATGGTCAGTACACATTGACCAGCGTGGTGAAGTATGGTCAGTACACATTGACCAGCGTGGTGAAGTATGGTCAGGTCACATTGACCAGCGTGGTGAAGTATGGTCAGTACACATTGACCAGCGTGGTGAAGTATGGTCAGTACACATTGACCAGAGTGGTGAAGTATGGTCAGTACACATTGACCAGAGTGGTGAAGTATGGTCAGGTCACATTGACCAGGGTGGTGAAGTATGGTCAGTACACATTGACCAGCGTGGTGAAGTATGGTCAGTACACATTGACCAGGGTGGTGAAGTATGGTCAGTACACATTGACCAGAGTGGTGAAGTATGGTCAGGTCACATTGACCAGGGTGGTGAAGTATGGTCAGTACACATTGACCAGCGTGGTGAAGTATGGTCAGTACACATTGACCAGCGTGGTGAAGTATGGTCAGTACACATTGACCAGCGTGGTGAAGTATGGTCAGTACACATTGACCAGGGTGGTGAAGTATGGTCAGTACACATTGACCAGGGTGGTGAAGTATGGTCAGTACACATTGACCAGAGTGGTGAAGTATGGTCAGTACACATTGACCAGCGTGGTGAAGTATGGTCAGTACACATTGACCAGCGTGGTGAAGTATGGTCAGTCCACATTGACCAGCGTGGTGAAGTATGGTCAGTCCACATTGACCAGCGTGGTGAAGTATGGTCAGTACACATTGACCAGGGTGGTGAAGTATGGTCAGTACACATTGACCAGGGTGGTGAAGTATGGTCAGTACACATTGACCAGCGTGGTGAAGTATGGTCAGTACACATTGACCAGCGTGGTGAAGTATGGTCAGTACACATTGACCAGGGTGGTGAAGTATGGTCAGTACACATTGACCAGAGTGGTGAAGTATGGTCAGGTCACATTGACCAGGGTGGTGAAGTATGGTCAGCACACATTGACCAGCGTGGTGAAGTATGGTCAGTACACATTGACCAGCGTGGTGAAGTATGGTCAATACACATTGACCAGGGTGGTGAAGTATGGTCAGGTCACATTGACCAGCGTGGTGAAGTATGGTCAGTACACATTGACCAGCGTGGTGAAGTATGGTCAGGTCACATTGACCAGGGTGGTGAAGTATGGTCAGTACACATTGACCAGCGTGTTGAAGTATGGTCAGTACACATTGACCAGCGTGGTGAATTATGGTCAGTACACATTGACCAGCGTGGTGAAGTATGGTCAGTACACATTGACCAGGGTGGTGAAGTATGGTCAGTACACATTGACCAGGGTGGTGAAGTATGGTCAGTACACATTGACCAGAGTGGTGAAGTATGGTCAGGTCACATTGACCAGGGTGGTGAAGTATGGTCAGTACACATTGACCAGCGTGGTGAAGTATGGTCAGTACACATTGACCAGGGTGGTGAAGTATGGTCAGTACACATTGAGCAGGGTGGTGAAGTATGGTCAGTACACATTGACCTGCGTGGTGAAGTATGGTCAGTCCACATTGAACAGCGTGGTGAAGTATGGTCAGTACACATTGACCAGCGTGGTGAAGTATGGTCAGTACACATTGACCAGCGTGGTGAAGTATGGTCAGTACACATTGACCAGCGTGGTGAAGTATGGTCAGTACACATTGACCAGGGTGGTGAAGTATGGTCAGTACACATTGACCAGGGTGGTGAAGTATGGTCAGTACACATTGACCAGAGTGGTGAAGTATGGTCAGTACACATTGACCAGCGTGGTGAAGTATGGTCAGGTCACATTGACCAGCGTGGTGAAGTATGGTCAGTCCACATTGACCAGCGTGGTGAAGTATGGTCAGTCCACATTGACCATCGTGGTGAAGTATGGTCAGTACACATTGACCAGGGTGGTGAAGTATGGTCAGTACACATTGACCAGGGTGGTGAAGTATGGTCAGTACACATTGACCAGCGTGGTGAAGTATGGTCAGTACACATTGACCAGCGTGGTGAAGTATGGTCAGTACACATTGACCAGGGTGGTGAAGTATGGTCAGTACACATTGACCAGAGTGGTGAAGTATGGTCAGGTCACATTGACCAGGGTGGTGAAGTATGGTCAGCACACATTGACCAGCGTGGTGAAGTATGGTCAGTACACATTGACCAGCGTGGTGAAGTATGGTCAGTACACATTGACCAGGGTGGTGAATTATGATCAGGTCACATTGACCAGCGTGGTGAAGTATGGTCAGGTCACATTGACCAGCGTGGTGAAGTATGGTCAGTACACATTGACCAGCGTGGTGAAGTATGGTCAGTACACATTGACCAGCGTGGTGAAGTATGGTCAGTACACATTGACCAGCGTGGTGAAGTATGGTCAGTACACATTGACCAGGGTGGTGAAGTATGGTCAGTACACATTGACCAGCGTGGTGAAGTATGGTCAGTACACATTGACCAGCGTGGTGAAGTATGGTCAGTACACATTGACCAGCGTGGTGAAGTATAGTCAGTATACATTGACCAGCGTGGTGAAGTATGGCCAGTACACATTGACCAGCATGGTGAAGTATGGTCAGGTCACATTGACCAGCGTGGTGAAGTATGGTCAGGACACATTGACCAGCGTGGTGAAGTATGGTCAGTACACATTGACCAGGTTGGTGAAGTATGGTCAGTACACATTGACCAGCGTGGTGAAGTATGGTCAGTACAGATTGACCAGCGTGGTGAAGTATGGTCAGTACACATTGACCAGGGTGGTGAAGTATGGTCAGTACAGATTGACCAGCGTGGTGAAGTATGGTCAGTACACATTGACCAGCGTGGTGAAGTATGGTCAGTACACATTGACCAGCGTGGTGAAGTACGGTCAGGTCACATTGACCAGGGTGGTGAAGTATGGTCAGTACACATTGACCAGCCTGGTGAAGTATGGTCAGTACACATTGACCAGCGTGGTGAAGTATGGTCAGTACACATTGACCAGCGTGGTGAAGTATGGTCAGTACACATTGACCAGCGTGGTGAAGTATGGTCAGTCCACATTGACCAGCGTGGTGAAGTATGGTCAGTACACATTGACCAGCGTAGTGAAGTATGGTCAGTTACACATTGACCAGAGTGGTGAAGTATGGTCAGGTCACATTGACCAGGGTGGTGAAGTATGGTCAGGTCACATTGACCAGCGTGGTGAAGTATGGTCAGTACACATTGACCAGAGTGGTGAAGTATGGTCAGTACACATTGACCAGAGTGGTGAAGTATGGTCAGTACACATTGACCAGGGTGGTGAAGTATGGTCAGTACACATTGACCAGGGTGGTGAAGTATGGTCAGTACACATTGACCAGGGTGGTGAAGTATGGTCAGTACACATTGACCAGCGTGGTGAAGTATGGTCAGTACACATTGACCAGAGTGGTGAAGTATGGTCAGTCCACATTGACCAGAGTGGTGAAGTATGGTCAGGTCACATTGACCAGCGTGGTGAAGTATGGTCAGGTCACATTGACCAGGGTGGTGAAGTATGGTCAGTACACATTGACCAGAGTGGTGAAGTATGGTCAGGTCACATTGACCAGGGTGATGAAGTATGGTCAGTACACATTGACCAGCGTGGTGAAGTATGGTCAGTACACATTGACCAGGGTGGTGAAGTATGGTCAGTACACATTGACCAGAGTGGTGAAGTATGGTCAGTACACATTGACCAGGGTGGTGAAGTATGGTCAGTACACATTGACCAGCGTGGTGAAGTATGGTCAGTACACATTGACCAGGGTGGTGAAGTATGGTCAGTACACATTGACCAGGGTGGTGAAGTATGGTCAGTACACATTGACCAGCGTGGTGAAGTATGGTCAGTCCACATTGACCAGCGTGGTGAAGTATGGTCAGTACACATTGACCAGAGTGGTGAAGTATGGTCAGTACACATTGACCAGAGTGGTGAAGTATGGTCAGTACACATTGACCAGCGTGGTGAAATATGGTCAGTACACATTGACCAGCGTGGTGAAGTATGGTCAGTACACATTGACCGGAGTGGTGAAGTATGGTCAGTACACATTGACCAGCGTGGTGAAGTATGGTCAGTACACATTGACCAGCGTGGTGAAGTATGGTCAGTACACATTGACCAGCGTGGTGAAGTATGGTCAGGTCACATTGACCAGCGTGGTGAAGTATGGTCAGTACACATTGACCAGCGTGGTGAAGTATGGTCAGTACACATTGACCATCGTGGTGAAGTATGGTCAGTACACATTGACCAGCGTGGTGAAGTATGGTCAGGTCACATTGACCAGCGTGGTGAAGTATGGTCAGTACACATTGACCAGCGTGGTGAAGTATGGTCAGTACACATTGACCAGCGTGGTGAAGTATGGTCAGTACACATTGACCAGCGTGGTGAAGTATGGTCAGGTCACATTGACCAGCGTGGTGAAGTATGGTCAGGTCACATTGACCAGCGTGGTGAAGTATGGTCAGTACACATTGACCAGCGTGGTGAAGTATGGTCAGTACACATTGACCAGCGTGGTGAATTATGATCAGGTCACATTGACCAGCGTGGTGAATTATGATCAGGTCACATTGACCAGCGTGGTGAAGTATGGTCAGTACACATTGACCAGCGTGGTGAAGTATGGTCAGTACACATTGACCAGCGTGGTGAAGTATGGTCAGTACACATTGACCAGCGTGGTGAAGTATGGTCAGTACACATTGACCAGCGTGGTGAAGTATGGTCAGTACACATTGACCAGCGTGGTGAAGTATGGTCAGTACACATTGACCAGCGTGGTGAAGTATGGTCAGTACACATTGACCAGCGTGTTGAAGTATGGTCAGTCCACATTGACCAGCGTGTTGAAGTATGGTCAGTCCACATTGACCAGCGTGGTGAAGTATGGTCAGTCCACATTGACCAGAGTGGTGAAGTATGGTCAGTCCACATTAACCAGAGTGGTGAAGTATGGTCAGGTCACATTGACCAGCGTGGTGAAGTATGGTCAGTACACATTGACCAGAGTGGTGAAGTATGGTCAGTACACATTGACCAGGGTGGTGAAGTATGGTCAGTACACATTGACCAGGGTGGTGAAGTATGGTCAGTACACATTGACCAGGGTGGTGAAGTATGGTCAGTACACATTGACCAGGGAGGTGAAGTATGGTCAGTACACATTGACCAGCGTGGTGAAGTATGGTCAGTCCACATTGACCAGCGTGGTGAAGTATGGTCAGGTCACATTGACCAGCGTGGTGAAGTATGGTCAGGTCACATTGACCAGCGTGGTGAAATATGGTCAGGTCACATTGACCAGGGTGGTGAAGTATGGTCAGTACACATTGACCAGAGTGGTGAAGTATGGTCAGGTCACATTGACCAGGGTGGTGAAGTATGGTCAGTACACATTGACCAGCGTGGTGAAGTATGGTCAGTACACATTGACCAGCGTGGTGAAGTATGGTCAGTACACATTGACCAGGGTGGTGAAGTATGGTCAGTACACATTGACCAGAGTGGTGAAGTATGGTCAGGTCACATTGACCAGGGTGGTGAAGTATGGTCAGTACACATTGACCAGCGTGGTGAAGTATGGTCAGTACACATTGACCAGGGTGGTGAAGTATGGTCAGTACACATTGACCAGGGTGGTGAAGTATGGTCAGTACACATTGACCAGGGTGGTGAAGTATGGTCAGTACACATTGACCAGAGTGGTGAAGTATGGTCAGTACACATTGACCAGCGTGGTGAAGTATGGTCAGTACACATTGACCAGCGTGGTGAAGTATGGTCAGGTCACATTGACCAGAGTGGTGAAGTATGGTCAGTACACATTGACCAGCGTGGTGAAGTATGGTCAGTACACATTGACCAGCGTGGTGAAGTATGGTCAGTACACATTGACCAGCGTGGTGAAGTATGGTCAGTACACATTGACCAGCGTGGTGAAGTATGGTCAGGTCACATTGACCAGTGTGGTGAAGTATGGTCAGGTCACATTGACCAGTGTGGTGAAGTATGGTCAGTACACATTGACCAGAGTGGTGAAGTATGGTCAGTACACATTGACCAGCGTGGTGAATTATGGTCAGTACACATTGACCAGCGTGGTGAAGTATGGTCAGTCCACATTGACCAGCGTGGTGAAGTATGGTCAGTACACATTGACCAGAGTGGTGAAGTATGGTCAGTACACATTGACCAGCGTGGTGAAGTATGGTCAGTACACATTGACCAGCGTGGTGAAGTATGGTCAGGTCACATTGACCAGAGTGGTGAAGTATGGTCAGTACACATTGACCAGAGTGGTGAAGTATGGTCAGTACACATTGACCAGGGTGGTGAAGTATGGTCAGTCCACATTGACCAGCGTGGTGAAGTATGGTCAGTCCACATTGACCAGCGTGGTGAAGTATGGTCAGTCCACATTAACCAGAGTGGTGAAGTATGGTCAGGTCACATTGACCAGCGTGGTGAAGTATGGTCAGTCCACATTGACCAGCGTGGTGAAGTATGGTCAGGTCACATTGACCAGCGTGGTGAAGTATGGTCAGTACACATTGACCAGCGTGGTGAAGTATGGTCAGTACACATTGACCAGCGTGGTGAAGTATGGTCAAGTCACATTGACCAGCGTCGTGAAGTATGGTCAGTACACATTGACCAGCGTGGTGAAGTATGGTCAGTACACATTGACCAGAGTGGTGAAGTATGGTCAGTACACATTGACCAGAGTGGTGAAGTATGGTCAGGTCACATTGACCAGGGTGGTGAAGTATGGTCAGTACACATTGACCAGCGTGGTGAAGTATGGTCAGTACACATTGACCAGGGTGGTGAAGTATGGTCAGTACACATTGACCAGAGTGGTGAAGTATGGTCAGGTCACATTGACCAGGGTGGTGAAGTATGGTCAGTACACATTGACCAGCGTGGTGAAGTATGGTCAGTACACATTGACCAGCGTGGTGAAGTATGGTCAGTACACATTGACCAGCGTGGTGAAGTATGGTCAGTACACATTGACCAGGGTGGTGAAGTATGGTCAGTACACATTGACCAGGGTGGTGAAGTATGGTCAGTACACATTGACCAGAGTGGTGAAGTATGGTCAGTACACATTGACCAGCGTGGTGAAGTATGGTCAGTACACATTGACCAGCGTGGTGAAGTATGGTCAGTCCACATTGACCAGCGTGGTGAAGTATGGTCAGTCCACATTGACCAGCGTGGTGAAGTATGGTCAGTACACATTGACCAGGGTGGTGAAGTATGGTCAGTACACATTGACCAGGGTGGTGAAGTATGGTCAGTACACATTGACCAGCGTGGTGAAGTATGGTCAGTACACATTGACCAGCGTGGTGAAGTATGGTCAGTACACATTGACCAGGGTGGTGAAGTATGGTCAGTACACATTGACCAGGGTGGTGAAGTATGGTCAGTACACATTGACCAGAGTGGTGAAGTATGGTCAGGTCACATTGACCAGGGTGGTGAAGTATGGTCAGCACACATTGACCAGCGTGGTGAAGTATGGTCAGTACACATTGACCAGCGTGGTGAAGTATGGTCAGTACACATTGACCAGGGTGGTGAAGTATGGTCAGGTCACATTGACCAGCGTGGTGAAGTATGGTCAGTACACATTGACCAGCGTGGTGAAGTATGGTCAGGTCACATTGACCAGGGTGGTGAAGTATGGTCAGTACACATTGACCAGCGTGTTGAAGTATGGTCAGTACACATTGACCAGCGTGGTGAAGTATGGTCAGTCCACATTGACCAGGGTGGTGAAGTATGGTCAGTCCACATTGACCAGCGTGGTGAAGTATGGTCAGTCCACATTGACCAGCGTGGTGAAGTATGGTCAGTATACATTGACCAGCGTGGTGAAGTATGGTCAGTACACATTGACCAGCGTGGTGAAGTATGGTCAGGTCACATTGACCAGCGTGGTGAAGTATGGTCAGTACACATTGACCAGCGTGGTGAAGTATGGTCAGTACACATTGACCAGCGTGGTGAAGTATGGTCAGGTCACATTGACCAGCGTGGTGAAGTATGGTCAGTACACATTGACCAGCGTGGTGAAGTATGGTCAGTACACATTGACCAGAGTGGTGAAGTATGGTCAGTACACATTGACCAGAGTGGTGAAGTATGGTCAGGTCACATTGACCAGGGTGGTGAAGTATGGTCAGTACACATTGACCAGCGTGGTGAAGTATGGTCAGTACACATTGACCAGGGTGGTGAAGTATGGTCAGTACACATTGACCAGAGTGGTGAAGTATGGTCAGGTCACATTGACCAGGGTGGTGAAGTATGGTCAGTACACATTGACCAGCGTGGTGAAGTATGGTCAGTACACATTGACCAGCGTGGTGAAGTATGGTCAGTACACATTGACCAGCGTGGTGAAGTATGGTCAGTACACATTGACCAGGGTGGTGAAGTATGGTCAGTACACATTGACCAGGGTGGTGAAGTATGGTCAGTACACATTGACCAGAGTGGTGAAGTATGGTCAGTACACATTGACCAGCGTGGTGAAGTATGGTCAGTACACATTGACCAGCGTGGTGAAGTATGGTCAGTCCACATTGACCAGCGTGGTGAAGTATGGTCAGTCCACATTGACCAGCGTGGTGAAGTATGGTCAGTACACATTGACCAGGGTGGTGAAGTATGGTCAGTACACATTGACCAGGGTGGTGAAGTATGGTCAGTACACATTGACCAGCGTGGTGAAGTATGGTCAGTACACATTGACCAGCGTGGTGAAGTATGGTCAGTACACATTGACCAGGGTGGTGAAGTATGGTCAGTACACATTGACCAGAGTGGTGAAGTATGGTCAGGTCACATTGACCAGGGTGGTGAAGTATGGTCAGCACACATTGACCAGCGTGGTGAAGTATGGTCAGTACACATTGACCAGCGTGGTGAAGTATGGTCAATACACATTGACCAGGGTGGTGAAGTATGGTCAGGTCACATTGACCAGCGTGGTGAAGTATGGTCAGTACACATTGACCAGCGTGGTGAAGTATGGTCAGGTCACATTGACCAGGGTGGTGAAGTATGGTCAGTACACATTGACCAGCGTGTTGAAGTATGGTCAGTACACATTGACCAGCGTGGTGAATTATGGTCAGTCCACATTGACCAGGGTGGTGAAGTATGGTCAGTCCACATTGACCAGCGTGGTGAAGTATGGTCAGTCCACATTGACCAGCGTGGTGAAGTATGGTCAGTATACATTGACCAGCGTGGTGAAGTATGGTCAGTACACATTGACCAGCGTGGTGAAGTATGGTCAGGTCACATTGACCAGCGTGGTGAAGTATGGTCAGTCCACATTGACCAGCGTGGTGAAGTATGGTCAGTACACATTGACCAGGTTGGTGAAGTATGGTCAGTACACATTGACCAGCGTGGTGAAGTATGGTCAGTACAGATTGACCAGCGTGGTGAAGTATGGTCAGTCCACATTGACCAGCGTGGTGAAGTATGGTCAGTCCACATTGACCAGCGTGGTGAAGTATGGTCAGTACACATTGACCAGCGTAGTGAAGTATGGTCAGTACACATTGACCAGGGTGGTGAAGTATGGTCAGTACACATTGACCAGGGTGGTGAAGTATGGTCAGTACACATTGACCAGAGTGGTGAAGTATGGTCAGGTCACATTGACCAGGGTGGTGAAGTATGGTCAGTACACATTGACCAGCGTGGTGAAGTATGGTCAGTACACATTGACCAGGGTGGTGAAGTATGGTCAGTACACATTGACCAGGGTGGTGAAGTATGGTCAGTACACATTGACCAGGGTGGTGAAGTATGGTCAGTACACATTGACCAGAGTGGTGAAGTATGGTCAGTACACATTGACCAGCGTGGTGAAGTATGGTCAGTACACATTGACCAGCGTGGTGAAATATGGTCAGGTCACATTGACCAGAGTGGTGAAGTATGGTCAGTACACATTGACCAGCGTGGTGAAGTATGGTCAGTACACATTGACCAGCGTGGTGAAGTATGGTCAGTACACATTGACCAGCGTGGTGAAGTATGGTCAGTACACATTGACCAGCGTGGTGAAGTATGGTCAGGTCACATTGACCAGTGTGGTGAAGTATGGTCAGGTCACATTGACCAGTGTGGTGAAGTATGGTCAGTACACATTGACCAGAGTGGTGAAGTATGGTCAGTACACATTGACCAGCGTGGTGAATTATGGTCAGTACACATTGACAAGCGTGGTGAAGTATGGTCAGTCCACATTGACCAGCGTGGTGAAGTATGGTCAGTACACATTGACCAGAGTGGTGAAGTATGGTCAGTACACATTGACCAGCGTGGTGAAGTATGGTCAGTACACATTGACCAGCGTGGTGAAGTATGGTCAGGTCACATTGACCAGAGTGGTGAAGTATGGTCAGTACACATTGACCAGAGTGGTGAAGTATGGTCAGTACACATTGACCAGGGTGGTGAAGTATGGTCAGTCCACATTGACCAGCGTGGTGAAGTATGGTCAGTCCACATTGACCAGCGTGGTGAAGTATGGTCAGTCCACATTAACCAGAGTGGTGAAGTATGGTCAGGTCACATTGACCAGCGTGGTGAAGTATGGTCAGTCCACATTGACCAGCGTGGTGAAGTATGGTCAGGTCACATTGACCAGCGTGGTGAAGTATGGTCAGTACACATTGACCAGCGTGGTGAAGTATGGTCAGTACACATTGACCAGCGTGGTGAAGTATGGTCAGGTCACATTGACCAGCGTGGTGAAGTATGGTCAGTACACATTGACCAGCGTGGTGAAGTATGGTCAGTACACATTGACCAGAGTGGTGAAGTATGGTCAGTACACATTGACCAGAGTGGTGAAGTATGGTCAGGTCACATTGACCAGGGTGGTGAAGTATGGTCAGTACACATTGACCAGCGTGGTGAAGTATGGTCAGTACACATTGACCAGGGTGGTGAAGTATGGTCAGTACACATTGACCAGAGTGGTGAAGTATGGTCAGGTCACATTGACCAGGGTGGTGAAGTATGGTCAGTACACATTGACCAGCGTGGTGAAGTATGGTCAGTACACATTGACCAGCGTGGTGAAGTATGGTCAGTACACATTGACCAGCGTGGTGAAGTATGGTCAGTACACATTGACCAGGGTGGTGAAGTATGGTCAGTACACATTGACCAGGGTGGTGAAGTATGGTCAGTACACATTGACCAGAGTGGTGAAGTATGGTCAGTACACATTGACCAGCGTGGTGAAGTATTTTCAGTACACATTGACCAGCGTGGTGAAGTATGGTCAGTCCACATTGACCAGCGTGGTGAAGTATGGTCAGTCCACATTGACCAGCGTGGTGAAGTATGGTCAGTACACATTGACCAGGGTGGTGAAGTATGGTCAGTACACATTGACCAGGGTGGTGAAGTATGGTCAGTACACATTGACCAGCGTGGTGAAGTATGGTCAGTACACATTGACCAGCGTGGTGAAGTATGGTCAGTACACATTGACCAGGGTGGTGAAGTATGGTCAGTACACATTGACCAGAGTGGTGAAGTATGGTCAGGTCACATTGACCAGGGTGGTGAAGTATGGTCAGCACACATTGACCAGCGTGGTGAAGTATGGTCAGTACACATTGACCAGCGTGGTGAAGTATGGTCAGTACACATTGACCAGGGTGGTGAAGTATGGTTAGGTCACATTGACCAGCGTGGTGAAGTATGGTCAGTACACATTGACCAGCGTGGTGAAGTATGGTCAGGTCACATTGACCAGGGTGGTGAAGTATGGTCAGTACACATTGACCAGCGTGTTGAAGTATGGTCAGTACACATTGACCAGCGTGGTGAAGTATGGTCAGTCCACATTGACCAGGGTGGTGAAGTATGGTCAGTCCACATTGACCAGCGTGGTGAAGTATGGTCAGTCCACATTGACCAGCGTGGTGAAGTATGGTCAGTATACATTGACCAGCGTGGTGAAGTATGGTCAGTACACATTGACCAGCGTGGTGAAGTATGGTCAGGTCACATTGACCAGCGTGGTGAAGTATGGTCAGTCCACATTGACCAGCGTGGTGAAGTATGGTCAGTACACATTGACCAGGTTGGTGAAGTATGGTCAGTACACATTGACCAGCGTGGTGAAGTATGGTCAGTACAGATTGACCAGCGTGGTGAAGTATGGTCAGTCCACATTGACCAGCGTGGTGAAGTATGGTCAGTACAGATTGACCAGCGTGGTGAAGTATGGTCAGTACACATTGACCAGCGTGGTGAAGTATGGTCAGGTCGCATTGACCAGCGTGGTGAAGTACGGTCAGGTCACATTGACCAGGGTGGTGAAGTATGGTCAGTACACATTGACCAGCCTGGTGAAGTATGGTCAGTACACATTGACCAGCGTGGTGAAGTATGGTCAGTACACATTGACCAGCGTGGTGAAGTATGGTCAGTACACATTGACCAGCGTGGTGAAGTATGGTCAGTCCACATTGACCAGCGTGGTGAAGTATGGTCAGTACACATTGACCAGCGTAGTGAAGTATGGTCAGTTACACATTGACCAGAGTGGTGAAGTATGGTCAGGTCACATTGACCAGCGTGGTGAAGT
The DNA here is from genome assembly GCF_048934315.1 of Petromyzon marinus. Classification (NCBI taxonomy): domain Eukaryota; kingdom Metazoa; phylum Chordata; class Hyperoartia; order Petromyzontiformes; family Petromyzontidae; genus Petromyzon; species Petromyzon marinus. Next base: position 940,058 of record NW_027423018.1, read on the forward strand.
ATGGTCAGGTCACATTGACCAGCGTGGTGAAGTGTGGTCAGTAATCATTGACCAGGGTGGTGAAGTATGGTCAGTACACATTGACCAGAGTGGTGAAGTATGGTCAGGTCGCATTGACCACCGTGGTGAAGTACGGTCAGGTCACATTGACCAGGGTGGTGAAGTATGGTCAGGTCACATTGACCAGCCTGGTGAAGTATGGTCAGTACACATTGACCAGCGTGGTGAAGTATGGTCAGTACACATTGACCAGCGTGGTGAAGTATGGTCAGTACACATTGACCAGCGTGGTGAAGTATGGTCAGTACACATTGACCAGCGTGGTGAAGTGTGGTCAGTAAACATTGACCAGCGTGGTGAAGTATGGTCAGTCCACATTGCCCAGCGTGGTGAAGTATGGTCAGGTCACATTGACCAGCCTGGTGAAGTATGGTCAGTACACATTGACCAGCGTGGTGAAGTATGGTCAGTACACATTGACCAGCGTGGTGAAGTATGGTCAGTACACATTGACCAGCGTGGTGAAGTATGGTCAGTACACATTGACCAGCGTGGTGAAGTGTGGTCAGTAAACATTGACCAGCGTGGTGAAGTATGGTCAGTCCACATTGCCCAGCGTGGTGAAGTATGGTCAGGTCGCATTGACCAGCGTGGTGAAGTATGGTCAAGTCACATTGACCAGCGTCGTGAAGTATGGTCAGTACACATTGACCAGCGTGGTGAAGTATGGTCAGTACACATTGACCAGAGTGGTGAAGTATGGTCAGTACACATTGACCAGAGTGGTGAAGTATGGTCAGGTCACATTGACCAGGGTGGTGAAGTATGGTCAGTACACATTGACCAGCGTGGTGAAGTATGGTCAGTACACATTGACCAGGGTGGTGAAGTATGGTCAGTACACATTGACCAGAGTGGTGAAGTATGGTCAGGTCACATTGACCAGGGTGGTGAAGTATGGTCAGTACACATTGACCAGCGTGGTGAAGTATGGTCAGTACACATTGACCAGCGTGGTGAAGTATGGTCAGTACACATTGACCAGCGTGGTGAAGTATGGTCAGTACACATTGACCAGGGTGGTGAAGTATGGTCAGTACACATTGACCAGGGTGGTGAAGTATGGTCAGTACACATTGACCAGAGTGGTGAAGTATGGTCAGTACACATTGACCAGCGTGGTGAAGTATGGTCAGTACACATTGACCAGCGTGGTGAAGTATGGTCAGTCCACATTGACCAGCGTGGTGAAGTATGGTCAGTCCACATTGACCAGCGTGGTGAAGTATGGTCAGTACACATTGACCAGGGTGGTGAAGTATGGTCAGTACACATTGACCAGGGTGGTGAAGTATGGTCAGTACACATTGACCAGCGTGGTGAAGTATGGTCAGTACACATTGACCAGCGTGGTGAAGTATGGTCAGTACACATTGACCAGGGTGGTGAAGTATGGTCAGTACACATTGACCAGAGTGGTGAAGTATGGTCAGGTCACATTGACCAGGGTGGTGAAGTATGGTCAGCACACATTGACCAGCGTGGTGAAGTATGGTCAGTACACATTGACCAGCGTGGTGAAGTATGGTCAGTACACATTGACCAGGGTGGTGAAGTATGGTCAGGTCACATTGACCAGCGTGGTGAAGTATGGTCAGTACACATTGACCAGCGTGGTGAAGTATGGTCAGGTCACATTGACCAGGGTGGTGAAGTATGGTCAGTACACATTGACCAGCGTGTTGAAGTATGGTCAGTACACATTGACCAGCGTGGTGAAGTATGGTCAGTCCACATTGACCAGGGTGGTGAAGTATGGTCAGTCCACATTGACCAGCGTGGTGAAGTATGGTCAGTCCACATTGACCAGCGTGGTGAAGTATGGTCAGTATACATTGACCAGCGTGGTGAAGTATGGTCAGTACACATTGACCAGCGTGGTGAAGTATGGTCAGGTCACATTGACCAGCGTGGTGAAGTATGGTCAGTACACATTGACCAGCGTGGTGAAGTATGGTCAGTACACATTGACCAGCGTGGTGAAGTATGGTCAGGTCACATTGACCAGCGTGGTGAAGTATGGTCAGTACACATTGACCAGCGTGGTGAAGTATGGTCAGTACACATTGACCAGAGTGGTGAAGTATGGTCAGTACACATTGACCAGAGTGGTGAAGTATGGTCAGGTCACATTGACCAGGGTGGTGAAGTATGGTCAGTACACATTGACCAGCGTGGTGAAGTATGGTCAGTACACATTGACCAGGGTGGTGAAGTATGGTCAGTACACATTGACCAGAGTGGTGAAGTATGGTCAGGTCACATTGACCAGGGTGGTGAAGTATGGTCAGTACACATTGACCAGCGTGGTGAAGTATGGTCAGTACACATTGACCAGCGTGGTGAAGTATGGTCAGTACACATTGACCAGCGTGGTGAAGTATGGTCAGTACACATTGACCAGGGTGGTGAAGTATGGTCAGTACACATTGACCAGGGTGGTGAAGTATGGTCAGTACACATTGACCAGAGTGGTGAAGTATGGTCAGTACACATTGACCAGCGTGGTGAAGTATGGTCAGTACACATTGACCAGCGTGGTGAAGTATGGTCAGTCCACATTGACCAGCGTGGTGAAGTATGGTCAGTCCACATTGACCAGCGTGGTGAAGTATGGTCAGTACACATTGACCAGGGTGGTGAAGTATGGTCAGTACACATTGACCAGGGTGGTGAAGTATGGTCAGTACACATTGACCAGCGTGGTGAAGTATGGTCAGTACACATTGACCAGCGTGGTGAAGTATGGTCAGTACACATTGACCAGGGTGGTGAAGTATGGTCAGTACACATTGACCAGAGTGGTGAAGTATGGTCAGGTCACATTGACCAGGGTGGTGAAGTATGGTCAGCACACATTGACCAGCTTGGTGAAGTATGGTCAGTACACATTGACCAGCGTGGTGAAGTATGGTCAATACACATTGACCAGGGTGGTGAAGTATGGTCAGGTCACATTGACCAGCGTGGTGAAGTATGGTCAGTACACATTGACCAGCGTGGTGAAGTATGGTCAGGTCACATTGACCAGGGTGGTGAAGTATGGTCAGTACACATTGACCAGAGTGGTGAAGTATGGTCAGTACACATTGACCAGCGTGGTGAAGTATGGTCAGTACACATTGACCAGCGTGGTGAAATATGGTCAGGTCACATTGACCAGAGTGGTGAAGTATGGTCAGTACACATTGACCAGCGTGGTGAAGTATGGTCAGTACACATTGACCAGCGTGGTGAAGTATGGTCAGTACACATTGACCAGCGTGGTGAAGTATGGTCAGTACACATTGACCAGCGTGGTGAAGTATGGTCAGGTCACATTGACCAGTGTGGTGAAGTATGGTCAGGTCACATTGACCAGTGTGGTGAAGTATGGTCAGTACACATTGACCAGAGTGGTGAAGTATGGTCAGTACACATTGACCAGCGTGGTGAATTATGGTCAGTACACATTGACAAGCGTGGTGAAGTATGGTCAGTCCACATTGACCAGCGTGGTGAAGTATGGTCAGTACACATTGACCAGAGTGGTGAAGTATGGTCAGTACACATTGACCAGCGTGGTGAAGTATGGTCAGTACACATTGACCAGCGTGGTGAAGTATGGTCAGGTCACATTGACCAGAGTGGTGAAGTATGGTCAGTACACATTGACCAGAGTGGTGAAGTATGGTCAGTACACATTGACCAGGGTGGTGAAGTATGGTCAGTCCACATTGACCAGCGTGGTGAAGTATGGTCAGTCCACATTGACCAGCGTGGTGAAGTATGGTCAGTCCACATTAACCAGAGTGGTGAAGTATGGTCAGGTCACATTGACCAGCGTGGTGAAGTATGGTCAGTCCACATTGACCAGCGTGGTGAAGTATGGTCAGGTCACATTGACCAGCGTGGTGAAGTATGGTCAGTACACATTGACCAGCGTGGTGAAGTATGGTCAGTACACATTGACCAGCGTGGTGAAGTATGGTCAGGTCACATTGACCAGCGTGGTGAAGTATGGTCAGTACACATTGACCAGCGTGGTGAAGTATGGTCAGTACACATTGACCAGAGTGGTGAAGTATGGTCAGTACACATTGACCAGAGTGGTGAAGTATGGTCAGGTCACATTGACCAGGGTGGTGAAGTATGGTCAGTACACATTGACCAGCGTGGTGAAGTATGGTCAGTACACATTGACCAGGGTGGTGAAGTATGGTCAGTACACATTGACCAGAGTGGTGAAGTATGGTCAGGTCACATTGACCAGGGTGGTGAAGTATGGTCAGTACACATTGACCAGCGTGGTGAAGTATGGTCAGTACACATTGACCAGCGTGGTGAAGTATGGTCAGTACACATTGACCAGCGTGGTGAAGTATGGTCAGTACACATTGACCAGGGTGGTGAAGTATGGTCAGTACACATTGACCAGGGTGGTGAAGTATGGTCAGTACACATTGACCAGAGTGGTGAAGTATGGTCAGTACACATTGACCAGCGTGGTGAAGTATTTTCAGTACACATTGACCAGCGTGGTGAAGTATGGTCAGTCCACATTGACCAGCGTGGTGAAGTATGGTCAGTCCACATTGACCAGCGTGGTGAAGTATGGTCAGTACACATTGACCAGGGTGGTGAAGTATGGTCAGTACACATTGACCAGGGTGGTGAAGTATGGTCAGTACACATTGACCAGCGTGGTGAAGTATGGTCAGTACACATTGACCAGCGTAGTGAAGTATGGTCAGTACACATTGACCAGGGTGGTGAAGTATGGTCAGTACACATTGACCAGAGTGGTGAAGTATGGTCAGGTCACATTGACCAGGGTGGTGAAGTATGGTCAGCACACATTGACCAGCGTGGTGAAGTATGGTCAGTACACATTGACCAGCGTGGTGAAGTATGGTCAGTACACATTGACCAGGGTGGTGAAGTATGGTTAGGTCACATTGACCAGCGTGGTGAAGTATGGTCAGTACACATTGACCAGCGTGGTGAAGTATGGTCAGGTCACATTGACCAGGGTGGTGAAGTATGGTCAGTACACATTGACCAGCGTGTTGAAGTATGGTCAGTACACATTGACCAGCGTGGTGAAGTATGGTCAGTCCACATTGACCAGGGTGGTGAAGTATGGTCAGTCCACATTGACCAGCGTGGTGAAGTATGGTCAGTCCACATTGACCAGCGTGGTGAAGTATGGTCAGTATACATTGACCAGCGTGGTGAAGTATGGTCAGTACACATTGACCAGCGTGGTGAAGTATGGTCAGGTCACATTGACCAGCGTGGTGAAGTATGGTCAGTCCACATTGACCAGCGTGGTGAAGTATGGTCAGTACACATTGACCACGTTGGTGAAGTATGGTCAGTACACATTGACCAGCGTGGTGAAGTATGGTCAGTACAGATTGACCAGCGTGGTGAAGTATGGTCAGTCCACATTGACCAGCGTGGTGAAGTATGGTCAGTACAGATTGACCAGCGTGGTGAAGTATGGTCAGTACACATTGACCAGCGTGGTGAAGTATGGTCAGGTCGCATTGACCAGCGTGGTGAAGTACGGTCAGGTCACATTGACCAGGGTGGTGAAGTATGGTCAGTACACATTGACCAGCCTGGTGAAGTATGGTCAGTACACATTGACCAGCGTGGTGAAGTATGGTCAGTACACATTGACCAGCGTGGTGAAGTATGGTCAGTACACATTGACCAGCGTGGTGAAGTATGGTCAGTCCACATTGACCAGCGTGGTGAAGTATGGTCAGTACACATTGACCAGCGTAGTGAAGTATGGTCAGTTACACATTGACCAGAGTGGTGAAGTATGGTCAGGTCACATTGACCAGCGTGGTGAAGTATGGTCAGGTCACATTGACCAGCGTGGTGAAGTGTGGTCAGTAATCATTGACCAGGGTGGTGAAGTATGGTCAGTACACATTGACCAGAGTGGTGAAGTATGGTCAGGTCGCATTGACCACCGTGGTGAAGTACGGTCAGGTCACATTGACCAGGGTGGTGAAGTATGGTCAGGTCACATTGACCAGCCTGGTGAAGTATGGTCAGTACACATTGACCAGCGTGGTGAAGTATGGTCAGTACACATTGACCAGCGTGGTGAAGTATGGTCAGTACACATTGACCAGCGTGGTGAAGTATGGTCAGTACACATTGACCAGCGTGGTGAAGTGTGGTCAGTAAACATTGACCAGCGTGGTGAAGTATGGTCAGTCCACATTGCCCAGCGTGGTGAAGTATGGTCAGGTCGCATTGACCAGCGTGGTGAAGTATGGTCAGTACACATTGACCAGGGTGGTGAAGTATGGTCAGTACACATTGACCAGCGTGGTGAAGTATGGTCAGTACACATTGACCAGCGTGGTGAAGTATGGTCAGTACACATTGACCAGGGTGGTGAAGTATGGTCAGGTCACATTGACCAGCGTGGTGAAGTATGGTCAGTACACATTGACCAGCGTGGTGAAGTATGGTCAGTCCACATTGACCAGGGTGGTGAAGTATGGTCAGTACACATTGACCAGCGTGGTGAAGTATGGTCAGTCCACATTGACCAGGGTGGTGAAGTATGGTCAGTACACATTGACCAGCGTGGTGAAGTATGGTCAGGTCACATTGACCAGCGTGGTGAAGTATGGTCAGTCCACATTGACCAGCGTGGTGAAGTATGGTCAGTACACATTGACCAGAGTGGTGAAGTATGGTCAGTACACATTGACCAGGGTGGTGAAGTATGGTCAGTACACATTGACCAGCGTGGTGAAGTATGGTCAGTACACATTGACCAGAGTGGTGAAGTATGGTCAGTACTCATTGACCAGCGTGGTGAAGTATGGCCAGTACACATTGACCAGCGTGGTGAAGTATGGTCAGTTCACATTGACCATGGTGGTGAAGTATGGTCAGTACACATTGACCAGAGTGGTGAAGTATGGTCAGCACGCATTGACCAGGGTGGTGAAGTATGGTCAGTACACATTGACCAGGGTGGTGAAGTATGGTCAGTACACATTGACCAGCGTGGTGAAGTATGGTCAGTACACATTGACCGGGGTGGTGAAGTATGGTCAGTACACATTGACCAGCGTGGTGAAGTATGGTCAGTACACATTGACCAGCGTGGTGAAGTATGGTCAGGTCACATTGACCAGGGTGGTGAAGTATGGTCAGTACACATTGACCAGCGTGGTGAAGTATGGTCGGTCCACATTGACCAGGGTGGTGAAGTATGGTCAGGTCACATTGACCAGCGTGGTGAAGTATGGTCAGGTCACATTGACCAGGGTGGTGAAGTATGGTCAGTACACATTGACCAGCGTGGTGAAGTATGGTCAGTACACATTGACCAGGGTGGTGAAGTATGGTCAGTACACATTGACCAGGGTGGCGAAGTATGGTCAGGTCACATTGACCAGAGTGGTGAAGTATGGTCAGTACACATTGACCAGGGTGGTGAAGTATGGTCAGGTCACATTGACCAGCGTGGTGAAGTATGATCAGGTCACATTGACCAGCGTGGTGAAGTATGGTCAGTACACATTGACCAGGGTGGTGAAGTATGGTCAGGTCACATTGACCAGAGTGGTGAAGTATGGTCAGTACACGTTGACCAGGGTGGTGAAGTATGGTCAGTACACATTGACCAGCGTGGTGAAGTATTGTCAGTCCACATTGACCATGGTGGTGAAGTATGGTCTTTACACATTGACCAGCGTGGTGAAGTATGGTCAGTACACATTGACCAGCGTGGTGAAGTATGGTCAGTACACATTGACCAGCGTGGTGAAGTATGGTCAGTACACATTGACCAGCGTGGTGAAGTATGGTCAGGTCACATTGACCAGAGTGGTGAAGTATGGTCAGGTCACATTGACCAGCGTGGTGAAGTATGGTCAGTACACATTGACCAGCGTGGTGAAGTATGGTCAGTACACATTGACCAGCGTGGTGAAGTATGGTCAGTACACATTGACCAGCGTGGTGAAGTATGGTCAGTACACATTGACCAGCGTGGTGAAGTATGGTCAGTACACATTGACCAGCGTGGTGAAGTATGGTCAGTTCCCATTGACCAGCGTGGTGAAGTATGGTCAGTTCACATTGACCTGCGTGGTGAAGTATGGTCAGTACACATTGACCAGCGTGGTGAAGTATGGTCAGTACACATTGACCAGAGTGGTTAAGTATGGTCAGTACACATTGACCAGGGTGGTGAAGTATGGTCAGTACACATTGACCAGAGTGGTTAAGTATGGTCAGTACACATTGACCAGGGTGGTGAAGTATGGTCAGTACACATTGACCAGCGTGGTGAAGTATGGTCAGTATACATTGACCAGCGTGGTGAAGTATGGTCAGTACACATTGACCAGCGTGGTGAAGTATGGTCAGTCCACATTGACCAGCGTGGTGAAGTATGGTCAGTACACATTGACCAGGTTGGTGACGTATGGTCAGTACACATTGACCAGCGTGGTGAAGTATGGTCAGTCCACATTGACCAGCGTGGTGAAGTATGGTCAAGTCGCATTGACCAGCGTGGTGAAGTGCGGTCAGGTCACATTGACCAGCCTGGTGAAGTATGGTCAGTACACATTGACCAGCGTGGTGAAGTATGGCCAGTACACATTGACCAGCGTGGTGAAGTATGGTCAGTTCACATTGACCATGGTGGTGAAGTATGGTCAGTACACATTGACCAGAGTGGTGAAGTATGGTCAGCACGCATTGACCAGGGTGGTGAAGTATGGTCAGTACACATTGACCAGGGTGGTGAAGTATGGTCAGTACACATTGACCAGCGTGGTGAAGTATGGTCAGTACACATTGACCGGGGTGGTGAAGTATGGTCAGTACACATTGACCAGCGTGGTGAAGTATGGTCAGTACACATTGACCAGCGTGGTGAAGTATGGTCAGGTCACATTGACCAGGGTGGTGAAGTATGGTCAGTACACATTGACCAGCGTGATGAAGTATGGTCGGTCCACATTGACCAGGGTGGTGAAGTATGGTCAGGTCACATTGACCAGCGTGGTGAAGTATGGTCAGGTCACATTGACCAGGGTGGTGAAGTATGGTCAGTACACATTGACCAGCGTGGTGAAGTATGGTCAGTACACATTGACCAGGGTGGTAAGTATGGTCAGTACACATTGACCAGGGTGGTGAAGTATGGTCAGGTCACATTGACCAGGGTGGTGAAGTATGGTCAGTACACATTGACCAGGGTGGTGAAGTATGGTCAGGTCACATTGACCAGCGTGGTGAAGTATGATCAGGTCACATTGACCAGCGTGGTGAAGTATGGTCAGTACACATTGACCAGGGTGGTGAAGTATGGTCAGGTCACATTGACCAGAGTGGTGAAGTATGGTCAGTACACGTTGACCAGGGTGGTGAAGTATGGTCAGTACACATTGACCAGCGTGGTGAAGTATTGTCAGTCCACATTGACCATGGTGGTGAAGTATGGTCTTTACACATTGACCAGCGTGGTGAAGTATGGTCAGTACACATTGACCAGCGTGGTGAAGTATGGTCAGTACACATTGACCAGCGTGGTGAAGTATGGTCAGTACACATTGACCAGCGTGGTGAAGTATGGTCAGGTCACATTGACCAGAGTGGTGAAGTATGGTCAGGTCACATTGACCAGCGTGGTGAAGTATGGTCAGTACACATTGACCAGCGTGGTGAAGTATGGTCAGTACACATTGACCAGCGTGGTGAAGTATGGTCAGTACACATTGACCAGCGTGGTGAAGTATGGTCAGTCCACATTGACCAGGGTGGTGAAGTATGGTCAGTACACATTGACCAGCGTGGTGAAGTATGGTCAGTATACATTGACCAGCGTGGTGAAGTATGGTCAGTACACATTGACCAGCGTGGTGAAGTATGGTCAGTCCACATTGACCAGCGTGGTGAAGTATGGTCAGTACACATTGACCAGGTTGGTGACGTAGGGTCAGTACACATTGACCAGCGTGGTGAAGTATGGTCAGTCCACATTGACCAGCGTGGTGAAGTATGGTCAAGTCGCATTGACCAGCGTGGTGAAGTGCGGTCAGGTCACATTGACCAGCCTGGTGAAGTATGGTCAGTACACATTGACCAGCGTGGTGAAGTATGGCCAGTACACATTGACCAGCGTGGTGAAGTATGGTCAGTTCACATTGACCATGGTGGTGAAGTATGGTCAGTACACATTGACCAGAGTGGTGAAGTATGGTCAGCACGCATTGACCAGGGTGGTGAAGTATGGTCAGTACACATTGACCAGGGTGGTGAAGTATGGTCAGTACACATTGACCAGCGTGGTGAAGTATGGTCAGTACACATTGACCGGGGTGGTGAAGTATGGTCAGTACACATTGACCAGCGTGGTGAAGTATGGTCAGTACACATTGACCAGCGTGGTGAAGTATGGTCAGGTCACATTGACCAGGGTGGTGAAGTATGGTCAGTACACATTGACCAGCGTGATGAAGTATGGTCGGTCCACATTGACCAGGGTGGTGAAGTATGGTCAGGTCACATTGACCAGCGTGGTGAAGTATGGTCAGGTCACATTGACCAGGGTGGTGAAGTATGGTCAGTACACATTGACCAGCGTGGTGAAGTATGGTCAGTACACATTGACCAGGGTGGTAAGTATGGTCAGTACACATTGACCAGGGTGGTGAAGTATGGTCAGGTCACATTGACCAGGGTGGTGAAGTATGGTCAGTACACATTGACCAGGGTGGTGAAGTATGGTCAGGTCACATTGACCAGCGTGGTGAAGTATGATCAGGTCACATTGACCAGCGTGGTGAAGTATGGTCAGTACACATTGACCAGGGTGGTGAAGTATGGTCAGGTCACATTGACCAGAGTGGTGAAGTATGGTCAGTACACGTTGACCAGGGTGGTGAAGTATGGTCAGTACACATTGACCAGTGTGGTGATGTATTGTCAGTCCACATTGACCATGGTGGTGAAGTATGGTCAGTACACATTGACCAGCGTGGTGAAGTATGGTCAGGTCACATTGACCAGAGTGGTGAAGTATGGTCAGTACACATTGACCAGCGTGGTGAAGTATGGTCAGGTCACATTGACCAGCGTGGTGAAGTATGGTCAGGTCACATTGACCAGCATGGTGAAGTATGGTCAGTACACATTGACCAGTGTGGTGAAGTATGGTCAGTACACATTGACCAGCATGGTGAAGTATGGTCAGTACACATTGACCAGCGTGGTGAAGTATGGTCAGTCCACATTGACCAGGGTGGTGAAGTATGGTCAGTCCACATTGACCAGCGTGGTGAAGTATGGTCAGTACACATTGACCAGCGTGGTGAAGTATGGTCAGTTCACATTGACCAGCGTGGTGAAGTATGGTCAGTACACATTGACCAGCGTGGTGAAGTATGGTCAGTTCACATTGACCAGCGTGGTGAAGTATGGTCAGTACACATTGACCAGCGTGGTGAAGTATGGTCAGTACACATTGACCAGCGTGGTGAAGTATGGTCAGTACACATTGACCAGCGTGGTGAAGTATGGTCAGTACACATTGACCAGCGTGGTGAAGTATGGTCAGTTCCCATTGACCAGCGTGGTGAAGTATGGTCAGGTCACATTGACCAGCGTGAAGTATGGTCAGTACACATTGACCAGCGTGGTGAAGTATGGTCAGTACACATTGACCAGAGTGGTGAAGTATGGTCAGTACACATTGACCAGCGTGGTGAAGTATGGTCAGTACACATTGACCAGAGTGGTGAAGTATGGTCAGTACACATCGACCAGCGTGGTGAAGTATGGTCAGGTCGCATTGACCAGCGTGGTGAAGTATGGTCAGTACACATTGACCAGGGTGGTGAAGTATGGTCAGTACACATTGACCAGGGTGGTGAAGTATGGTCAGTACACATTGACCAGCGTGGTGAAGTATGGTCAGGTCGCATTGACCAGCGTGGTGAAGTATGGTCAGTACACATTGACCAGCGTGGTGAAGTATGGTCAGTCCACATTGACCAGCGTGGTGAAGTATGGTCAGTACACATTGACCAGCGTGGTGAAGTATGGTCAGTCCACATTGACCAGCGTGGTGAAGTATGGTCAGGTCGCATTGACCAGCGTGGTGAAGTGCGGTCAGGTCACATTGACCAGCCTGGTGAAGTATGGTCAGTACACATTGACCAGCGTGGTGAAGTATGGCCAGTACACATTGACCAGCGTGGTGAAGTATGGTCAGTTCACATTGACCATGGTGGTGAAGTATGGTCAGTACACATTGACCAGAGTGGTGAAGTATGGTCAGCACGCATTGACCAGGGTGGTGAAGTATGGTCAGTACACATTGACCAGGGTGGTGAAGTATGGTCAATACACATTGACCAGCGTGGTGAAGTATGGTCAGTACACATTGACCGGGGTGGTGAAGTATGGTCAGTACACATTGACCAGCGTGGTGAAGTATGGTCAGTACACATTGACCAGCGTGGTGAAGTATGGTCAGGTCACATTGACCAAGGTGGTGAAGTATGGTCAGTACACATTGACCAGCGTGATGAAGTATGGTCGGTCCACATTGACCAGGGTGGTGAAGTATGGTCAGGTCACATTGACCAGCGTGGTGAAGTATGGTCAGGTCACATTGACCAGGGTGGTGAAGTATGGTCAGTACACATTGACAAGCGTGGTGAAGTATGGTCAGTACACATTGACCAGGGTGGTAAGTATGGTCAGTACACATTGACCAGGGTGGTGAAGTATGGTCAGGTCACATTGACCAGAGTGGTGAAGTATGGTCAGTATACATTGACCAGGGTGGTGAAGTATGGTCAGGTCACATTGACCAGCGTGGTGAAGTATGATCAGGTCACATTGACCAGCGTGGTGAAGTATGGTCAGTACACATTGACCAGGGTGGTGAAGTATGGTCAGGTCACATTGACCAGAGTGGTGAAGTATGGTCAGTACACGTTGACCAGGGTGGTGAAGTATGGTCAGTACACATTGACCAGTGTGGTGAAGTATTGTCAGTCCACATTGACCATGGTGGTGAAGTATGGTCAGTACACATTGACCAGCGTGGTGAAGTATGGTCAGTACACATTGACCAGCGTGGTGAAGTATGGTCAGTACACATTGACCAGCGTGGTGAAGTATGGTCAGGTCACATTGACCAGAGTGGTGAAGTATGGTCAGGTCGCATTGACCAGAGTGGTGAAGTATGGTCAGTACACATTGACCAGCGTGGTGAAGTACGGTCAGTACACATTGACCAGCGTGGTGAAGTATGGTCAGTACACATTGACCAGCGTGGTGAAGTATGGTCAGGTCACATTGACCAGCATGGTGAAGTATGGTCAGTACACATTGACCAGCGTGGTGAAGTATGGTCAGTACACATTGACCAGCATGGTGAAGTATGGTCAGTACACATTGACCAGCGTGGTGAAGTATGGTCAGTCCACATTGACCAGGGTGGTGAAGTATGGTCAGTCCACATTGACCAGCGTGGTGAAGTATGGTCAGTACACATTGACCAGCGTGGTGAAGTATGGTCAGTTCACATTGACCAGCGTGGTGAAGTATGGTCAGTACACATTGACCAGCGTGGTGAAGTATGGTCAGTTCACATTGACCAGCGTGGTGAAGTATGGTCAGTACACATTGACCAGCGTGGTGAAGTATGGTCAGTACACATTGACCAGCGTGGTGAAGTATGGTCAGTACACATTGACCAGCGTGGTGAAGTATGGTCAGTACACATTGACCAGCGTGGTGAAGTATGGTCAGTTCCCATTGACCAGCGTGGTGAAGTATGGTCAGGTCACTTTGACCAGCGTGAAGTATGGTCAGTACACATTGACCAGAGTGGTGAAGTATGGTCAGTACACATTGACCAGCGTGGTGAAGTATGGTCAGGTCGCATTGACCAGCGTGGTGAAGTATGGTCAGTACACATTGACCAGGGTGGTGAAGTATGGTCAGTACACATTGACCAGGGTGGTGAAGTATGGTCAGTACACATTGACCAGCGTGGTGAAGTATGGTCAGTACACATTGACCAGCGTGGTGAAGTATGGTCAGTCCACATTGACCAGCGTGGTGAAGTATGGTCAGGTCGCATTGACCAGCGTGGTGAAGTATGGTCAGTACACATTGACCAGCGTGGTGACGTATGGTCAGGTCGCATTGACCAGCGTGGTGAAGTATGGTCAGTACACATTGACCAGCGTGGTGAAGTATGGTCAGTACACATTGACCAGCGTGGTGAAGTATGGTCAGTCCACATTGACCAGCGTGGTGAAGTATGGTCAGTACACATTGACCAGGGTGGTGAAGTATGGTCAGTACACATTGACCAGCGTGGTGAAGTATGGTCAGGTCACATTGACCAGCGTGGTGAAGTATGGTCAGTCCACATTGACCAGCGTGGTGAAGTATGGTCAGGTCGCATTGACCAGCGTGGTGAAGTATGGTCAGTACACATTGACCAGCGTGGTGAAGTATGGTCAGTACACATTGACCAGCGTGGTGAAGTATGGTCAGTCCACATTGGCCAGCGTGGTGAAGTATGGTCAGTACACATTGACCAGGGTGGTGAAGTATGGTCAGTACACATTGACCAGCGTGGTGAAGTATGGTCAGTACACATTGACCAGCGTGGTGAAGTATGGTCAGTCCACATTGACCAGGGTGGTGAAGTATGGTCAGTCCACATTGACCAGCGTGGTGAAGTATGGTCAGTCCACATTGACCAGGGTGGTGAATTATGGTCAGTACACATTGACCAGCGTGGTGAAGTATGGTCAGTATACATTGACCAGCGTGGTGAAGTATGGTCAGTACACATTGACCAGCGTGGTGAAGTATAGTCAGTCCACATTGACCAGCGTGGTGAAGTATGGTCAGTACACATTGACCAGGGTGGTGAAGTATGGTCAGTACACATTGACCAGCGTGGTGAAATATGGTCAGTACACATTGACCAGCGTGTCGAAGTATGGTCAGTCCACATTGACCAGCGTGGTGAAGTATGGTCAGTCCACATTGACCAGCATGGTGAAGTATGGTCAGGTCGCATTGACCAGCGTGGTGAAGTACGGTCAGGTCACATTGACCAGGGTGGTGAAGTATGGTCAGTACACATTGACCAGCCTGGTGAAGTATGGTCAGTACACATTGACCAGCGTGGTGAAGTATGGTCAATACACATTGACCAGCGTGGTGAAGTATGGTCAGTACACATTGACCAGCGTGGTGAAGTGTGGTCAGTAAACATTGACCAGCGTGGTGAAGTATGGTCAGTACACATTGACCAGGGTGGTGAAGTATGTTCAGGTCGCATTGACCAGCGTGGTGAAGTATGGTCAGTACACATTGACCAGGGTGGTGAAGTATGGTCAGTACACATTGACCAGGGTGGTGAAGTATGGTCAGTACACATTGACCAGGGTGGTGAAGTATGGTCAGTACACATTGACCAGGGTGGTGAAGTATGGTCAGTCCACATTGACCAGCGTGGTGAAGTATGGTCAGTCCACATTGACCAGCGTGGTGAAGTATGGTCAGGTCGCATTGACCAGCGTGGTGAAGTACGGTCAGGTCACATTGACCAGGGTGGTAAAGTATGGTCAGTACACATTGACCAGCCTGGTGAAGTATGGTCAGTACACATTGACCAGCGTGGTGAAGTATGGTCAGTACACATTGACCAGAGTGGTGAAGTATAGTCAGTACACATTGACCAGCGTGGTGAAGTATGGTCAGTACACATTGACCAGCGTGGTGAAGTATGGTCAGTACACATTGACCAGCGTGGTGAAGTATGGTCAGTACACATTGACCAGCGTGGTGAAGTGTGGTCAGTAAACATTGACCAGCGTGGTGAAGTATGGTCAGTCCACATTGACCAGCGTGGTGAAGTATGGTCAGGTCGCATTGACCAGCGTGGTGAAGTATGGTCAGTATACATTGACCAGCGTGGTGAAGTATGGTCAGGTCACATTGACCAGCGTGGTGAAGTATGGTCAGTACACATTGGCCAGCGTTGTGAAGTATGGTCAAGCAAATCGCTCCTCAACCTCTCACCGGGAGACTAGCATGATGTTTTGTGTTTCTCACTCGTGATGGGACTTTGTAGTATGAACGTTGAGATGTATAAGGGGCACCGAGGAGTGATCAATAAGTTCTGAATTACTCATTGGTTTTGTCGGTAAAGTCACGTATGTAGAAATACAATAAAATTATATTAAAACAAAAAAACCACAATCACGACGTTTCGATCACAACGCAAGCGATCTTCATCAGGTGTCAAGAACAAATCGCGGAGGTAAATACAGCAAAAAGATGAGAGACGAGAATTCAACAAACCTGAAAAATCATTGTGAAGCACATCCAGTCAGGCCAACGACACAGTTAGACACTTCCAGGCGGACCACGAATTTCAGAAGAGTGTTACATTTCGTGTTCAACCTTTGGATTGCACATACCACCTGATGAAGATCGCTTGCGTTGTGATCGAAACGTCGTGATTGTTTTGATTTAAAGCTTTCGTGACTGCAGTAATTCATATTCTTAGCTCTTTTGGTAAAGTCACGTTGAAGGGAAACAATATTGTTTATATATTTTATATATATTTTATTATTTTATTGTTTCCCTTCAACGTGACTTTACCGAAAGAGTTAAGAATGTGATTGTTTTTTGTTTTTATATAATTTTATTGTATTTCTACATACGTGACTTTACCGAAAAAACCAATGAGTAATTTTATGCAGTCACGAAAGCTTTAATGCTTTATTAAGTTCTGAATTGTCCCGTAGTAAGGTAGGGGCAACTGATGAGGGGTTGACAGCTGCGCCATCGAGAGGGAATCTTGATGGTGACGGTGTTTGTCTTTGTGGGTGAAGGACGCCAGTGGGAGAGCCTCGCCATGGACACGTCAGGTGACGAACTTGGCCGTGGTGGCAGCAGCAGCAAGGCCGCTTCTGACAGCCGGTGATGGCTCTGTGGTGATCGTGATGGGGTTGGTGCTGGTGGTGATTGTGAGGGTGGTAGTGATGGGTGGTGATCGTGATGGGTGGTGATCGTAATGATTGTGGTAATGGTGGTGATCGTGAGGGTGGTTATTGTGAGGGTGGTTATCGTGATGGGGTTGGTGGTGATCATGATGATGGTAGTGATGGTTGGGGATCGTTATGGTGATTGTGAGGGTGGTAGTGAGGGTGGTGATCGTGAGGGTAGTTATTGTGAGGGTGGTAGTGATGGTGGTTATCGTGATGGGGTTGGTGGTGATCATGATGATGGTAGTGATGGTTGGGGATCGTTATGGTGATTGTGAGGGTGGTGACCGTGAGGGTCGTGGTGATGGTGTTGATTGTGACGCTGGTGGTGGTGATTGTGAGTGTGGTGGTGATCGTGAGGGTGATGGTCGTGATCGTGATGATGGTGGTGATCGTGATGATGGTGGTGATCGTGATGGTGATGATGTTCATGACGATGGTGCACGTGATGGGGATGGTTATGATGGCGATCGTGGTCATTAGGGCCATAGAAAGTAATAGACGACGGTTAGGCAATACAAAAAAAGATGTATTCCTGACCAGGGAGTATACATTTTGTGAAGTATATTTAACTTTTCAGGGAGTATAATCTCCAAAAGTTTTGCACTATTGGACATTGTGCTCCCTAGTTGGATCGTATTCTCCCCGTACAGAAATTCACGATCACATTGTGCCTCGTTCATTTTCTCTCCCACCTGTCACAATCCCAACACCAGGTACGATTCCAACACCAACTATGACCCTTCCACCCAATTATCTCCAGCCGCCGAGGAAGCCGTGACCCTGCTCTCAACCCCCTCAGGCAGGCCCACCTCTGACGATCTGACAAACGAGCTGGAAGCACTGGTGCAGGAGATTAACGATAAACGCGCCAGGGACTTGGAGATGTTGAACGAGTTCCAGAATTCACTATTATTCGAGGTGAGAGGATGTTACTACGACCCAGGGTAGCCTTAATCTGGCTCTCTTGAGCCTCTGGGGCTTAACGCCTGGGTCCTTAGGCGCCCTCATTCTGGCTTTGAAACTGTGCGAAGGATTATGAAACAAGCCTCAGAGTTGTAACACTGAACCTGACGGGGAGCCTTCAGACCAAAATGTACGAGGTTCCATTTTCAGGAAACGGTTGGCAAAAATCATCAATGATGATTACATGTGAAAGAAATGCTGTATCTTTATAAAAAAACAGACTCAAATCTGATGACTGATCTCCCTTTTGTACATTTGGGTAAGCAACTTCCGTTGAGATCTTAGAAGTCACCTTTCTTGAGGTGCGCTCTTCAGATACCCAGTGGTCGCTCATGGAACCCACGTAGCAACAAACTCGTTTTTTTTACCAGCTAGGCCAGGGGTGGGCAAATGTTTTGACTCACGGGCCACAGTGGGTTCTAAAATTTGACAGAGGGGCCGGGCCAGGAACAGATGGATGGAGTGTTTGTGTGAACTAAATATAAATGGCGTGTTAAAAATCATGTGAAAGGATTTGGCCTTTAACAGGTAGCAAAGCATTTATTTAGCAAAGCAATTTAACAAATTGCACGAACATAAGCAATGCAAAAACATAAATTTTGATTTAAAGCTTTCGTGACTTCAGTAATTCATATTCTTAGCTCTTTCGGTAAGGTCACGTTGAAGGGAAACAACAAAATAATAAAATGTATATAACAATAAAAATTCTCACGACGTTTCGACCATAACACAAACGGTTGTCATCAGGTGTGTCGGTTTGCATGAATTAATTTATTTTTAAATATATATTTTATTATTTTATTGTTTCCCTTCAACGTGACTTTACCGAAAGAGCTAAGAATATGAAATACAAAAACGTGTCGTAACTCGCGGTCAAAGTGCGCCATCGAATGGGGAAACGGGGGCATTACAGGCGAAAGGTAAAATTTAATTTAATAATAATAATATTTGGACAAGTTCGGCGGGCCGGATTAAAAAGCCCAACGCGCCGTACTTTGCCCCCTCACGTTGGCTATTAGGCCACGTGACATCACGCACGTCATCTCTGTCTTGGGGGAGCTTGGCTGTCATCTCTTATCTCCAGCTATTTAACAACAAAAAAACACTCAGTGGGACACTCCAAGAGCATTTGACTTACAGCCCACCGGTTGCGCATTTACTTACCGTGACAATGTGCGTTTCCCTCAAGTTTAGTTCAAATAAATGTTTAACGAGGTGAGAACTCAAGGGACCAGGATAGTCTCATTATTCAAAATCGATCCCCCGAGTCCAAGGTTGACAAAAGAGTAAGCAACAAAGAAAGTACAGAAATTATCAAATAAAAAATCTGAAGAAAAACAACAGCCGCCATTCACCGCTCCGCCACTAACTGGTGGTAATGTCACCAAATAGCTTGCGCCTTTGAATCCATGGTGCTCGTTTCGAAGGCAAGAGGTCATTGGACAGGCCCAGATCATTGTGGGTTATCTGACCGAGGTAAATGGCAGATGCACGGCCTGTGATCCCCACTGTGCCAACTTGTGTGCTTTAGCCGCCCACTGCTCCACTCTTGAGCGTCGCTCCTCCACCCTACATTGATGCTTGCAGAGCGACTACCTCCAACTGCCCAGTAGCATCCTTCATGAGCCTCCTCCACAGAGGCCGATCTTGACAACGCTGTTACCAATCCTTGGCAAGTCCAATCAGCTTTATATTCTCCTGTACCACAGCAGCCCCTGTGTTCTGTAGCTTGTACCATGACCATTCAGTCCCTTCTATCTGGCTAGACAGAAACTGATTGGGCATGCGGTGGCTGGGCATGTGGGCTATGTGACCCAGCTAACACACAGTCTAGCCTCATTGAGGAAGTCACTGGTGTGACTTTCTCCAGATCTTTCAAGAACATGTGAGTTCCTCACAACACAGCAGGGTGGATTGGAGGCAGGCCAGCCTGAATGTTTCAAGCCGATGCAAAATGTTCCTTTAAATGTGTTCAGTTCCACGAAAACAAAACACGATCATATGAGGAATTGAAAACATTTCTCTCCATTATTGCTTGTAAAATTGCCCTTTCGCCCCCCCCTCCCCCCACTGTAGGTGTCACAGGTGTGCGATACTATCCGCTCCTCCATCATGTCACGTCACGAAGGCTACAATATCCGCTTGACCATGCAGTTTGGGGAAATGGCGACGGTGCTGCAACAAGCTCGACAACAAGAGGTAGCCCTCGCCACCTCGTGGCAAGCCCTGGACTCAATCATGCAGTTACAACAGAGGCCCTAGAGGGCGTCAGTAATGGTCGTGTCAGACATGAGCCCTGGGGTGTTTATTTACAGAGAGAAAAAGCAACGTTGGAAGTTCACAACGCCCATGGCGGATTAACAACGGATTTGTTGGTAATGTCACGTAAAATAGAAATAATAATAAAAGGAAATGAATAAAAATAAAACCTACGACGTTTCAATCGCAGCACAAGCGGCGATTGTCATCAGGGTTCATATTGGCCATGCCATGTTCTGAGTTCGTACCGGATTGAGGCTTCACTTGAGCCTAATGAGGTGCAGAGTAATGGGAGAAAACTGGCAGAGGAAAAAAAACCCTATAGAGGAATCGAGCCGGAGGACTCCACCATTTGTGGAGGTGCAGATGTGCGTGTTTGGCAGGGGTCTTACACGAGGCCAGCACTTGAAACATTCATATGCCAGGTTCCAAAACTGAAATACAAATTGTTGGCTAATCCTTCACGCACAACGCTCCTCCACACGTGGAATTATATCACATTTGTATAACATCTAAACATGATCCTGGCCCACTCAGTTTTTATAATTGTCAAGTGAAAGTTGCTTTCCTGCTCAAATGTGCAATGATGTTGTGTTTACAGCCCTTATCCAGTGTTAGAAATGTCACATTTCAATGATGGGTGTGAGTCGACCCATAGGACAACCACTGTTTACTTCCCTACTTAGTGGTACTAATTGAATTGGCCCTTGAGGTCTCATAGGCTGAGTCAACCCCCAACCTTAGGATTTTATTGGTTTTTAATAAGCTATTAATTCCATAATTGGATGTTATAAATTTGAGCGCTTTTCAGATTTGTTGCATAGATAGTATGAGTTTTCAGATTTTAGTTAGACCTTTTCGGCAATGTTAATTGTAAAATGTTGTGAAATGTATTCTAATATATTCTTAGCTGTTACTGCAACTGCTTTTAAAATTGCTTTGTACTTGCTGTGCTTTCGTGATGTTTCATGAGTGCTGACCCAGTGCTCACTGAAATAAAATACATCGAGACTCTGGGCTTACACTTGGTTATAAAGTTAATACTGGTAGGAACCTCCTGGTTATTACACCACCAGCCCACAGGGGATTATTGTTGTGTCCGTCCGTCGTGCATCCAAAAATGGGAGGGGTGGGGCTGGGTGGAGAGGGTGGGGAGGGGAGGGGCTGGGTGGGGAGGGTGGGGAGGGAGGGGCTGGGTGGGGAGGGTGGGGAGGGAGGGGCTGAGTGGGGAAGGGCTGGTCACCCCGTGGTGCCCTTATAAAACTCAACGTTTAACCTACTCACGCCGGCTTGTGCCCGCCCTCACAGTCGGGCATATTGTGCTGAACACACCACGTGGTGGTGCCGCCGTTGTTGACCCTGGCCATTGACCGAGCAACTCAACGTTCCTACTACCAGCTCCCTCCGCAGGAGAACGTGTTATGTTATCTTATGGTTGTGCCTCTACGTGCCTTTGGCCTTGCTTTACATACCCTTGAACTCTCTAAACATTGGGCCTCGCTCTTTGGCTCTTTAGGTAAAGTCACGTAGTAGGTATAAAATAAATTAAATCCGCGACGTTTCGGGCGCAACACAACAAGCGTCCGCCGTCAGGTGGGACAACCACAGCAAGAAAACAATTGCTGAAGTGGGCAAAAGGGCTGCTGTGACAAGAGGCTATGTAGGTAAGAGAGGGGGTGAGGAGCCAGGGAGGAGAGATAAAGAGTAGAGGGGGTGGAGTAGGGGCAGTGGAGTGCTGCAAGTGAGTCACATCTAGATTGGGTCTTGCGTTTCATTATCAAGTTACATTTTCCAAAAGCGCACCAACCTGCTCTCATCCGCTTATTTTGTAAGTTTGATCCCAGGCGGCCTTCAGTTATATGCGAGCCACTTATGGCGCTCAGGATGCGTTCTTAATAAACGGAACACTTCATGAAACAGCGCTGTAGGAGGTCAAGATGGCGCCGATGATGGCAGCCTCGGCCGGTTGGTGCGCCCTGTTTTGTCTTGTTTTGTCTTGAGAGGGGCTTGCTGTTCAACACACTCGTGCTGGTGAGAGAGGCCTGCTGTTCATCACACCCGTGCTGGTGAGAGAGGCCTGCTGTTTTGGGGCCTGCTGTTCATCACACCCGTGCTGGTGAGAGAGGCCTGCTGTTCAGTACACCCGTGTTGAGGGGCCTGCTGTTCAGCACACCCTTGCTGGTGAGAGAGGCCTGCTGTTCAACACACCCGTGCTGGTGAGAGGGGCCTGCTTTTCAGCACACCCGTGCTGGTGAGAGGGGCCTGCTGTTCAGCACACCCGTGCTGGTGAGAGAGGCCTGCTGTTCAGCTCACACGTGTTGAGGGGCCTGCTGTTCAGCACACCCGTGCTGGTGAGAGGGGCCTGCTGTTCATCACATCCGTGTTGGTGAGAGGGGCCTGTTGTTCATCACATCCGTGTTGGTGAGAGGGGCCTGTTGTTCAGCACACCAGTGCTGGTGAGAGAGGCCTACTGTTCAGCACACCCGTGTTGAGGGGCCTGCTGTTCAGCACACCCGTGCTGGTGAGAGGGGCCTGCTGTTCAACACACCCGTGCTGGTGAGAGGGGCCTGCTGTTCAACACACCCGTGCTGGTGAGAGGGGCCTGCTGTTCAACACACCCGTGCTGGTGAGAGGGGCCTGCTGTTCAACACACCCGTGCTGGTGAGAGGGGCCTGCTGTTCATCACACCCGTGCTGGTGAGAGAGGCCTACTATTCATCACACCCGTGCTGGTGTGAGGGGCGTGCTGTTCATCACCCCCGTGTGGGTGAGAGGGGCCTGCTGTTCACTCCCATGCTGGTGAGAGAGGCCTACTGTTCATCACACCCGTGTTGGTGAGAGGGGCCTGCTGTTCACCACTCCCATGCTGGTGAGAGGGGCCTACTGTTCAACACACCAGTGCTGGTGAGAGAGTCCTGCTGTTCAGCACACCCGTGCTGGTGCGAAGATGGCGCTGATGATGGTAGCCTCAGCCGGTCGGTGCGCCCTGTTTTGTCTTGTTTTGTCTGTCAATTCAGTGTTTTGCCAAGATTTTCGGAGTTCTCTAACAAGAGACGAACTTTTAAATATCAGGGAAACAACTCCTGTGGATTTAATTCCTACTTTTCTGCTTCCAGCGGCAGAATTAGTAGGCATTCTAGTCAATGCCGCGCTAGGCTTTGCTCAAGCAACGAAACGCCGCCCAAGGGGTAAACGGTCGGGGGCTCTAGTACGGCTACGCAGACGCGGGATCCGAACAGTGCTTCCGAGCTTTTTCCTCTCCAACGTACGTTCACTGTACAACAAAATGGATGAACTTCAGCTACTGATGGTAAAAAACAAAGACTTTCTTTCAGCTTCTGCATTGTGCTTCACGGAAACATGGCTGTGTGATTTGATTCCGGACACTTCGCTACAACTAGCAGGATTCCATCTTGTAAGATCGGATCGTGACATAGCACTCTCCGGCAAGACGAAAGGCGGTGGTATTTGTTTTTACATTAACAGTGGCTGGTGTGTAGATGTCACAGTGATTCTGCAACATTGTTCTCCAATCCTTGAATCAATTTTTATAACCTGTAAACCGTTTTACTCGCCTCGCGAGTTCGCGTCGCTCATTTTGGTCGGAGTTTATTTGCCGCCTTGTCCTCAGGTTAAAGAGGCCCAACGCATGCTCGCCGATCAGATTCTGAGTGTGGAGCGAGCAAATCCAGATTCGTTGGTTATCGTACTTGGCGACTTTAACAAAGGTAATCTCAGCCACGAACTCCCCAAATACATACAATTCATTAAATGCCCAACCAGAGAAGGGAACACTCTGGATCACTGCTACACTACAGTCAGTAGAGCCTACCACGCCGTCCCCCGAGCAGCACTAGGACACTCTGACCATGCCATGGTCCACCTGATTCCTGCATACAGGCAGAAACTAAAACTCTGTAAACCTGCTGTGAGGACATCTAAACAGTGGACCAGTGAGGCTGTGGAAGATTTGCGGGCGTGCTTAGACTGTACTGACTGGGATATGTTCACGACTGCTACCAATAGTCTGGATGAACTCACAGAGGCTGTGACGTCCTACATCAGCTTCTGTGAGGACTGCTGTATCCCAACACGTACCAGGGTGAACTTTAACAACAATAAGCCCTGGTTCTCAGCAAAGCTCAGAAGGTTGAGGTTGGAGAAGGAGGAAGCGTTTAGGAGTGGAGATAGAGACAGATTCAAGGAGTCGAAGAACAGGTTTAGCAAAGCGGTGAGAGAGGCTAAACGACTGTACTCAGAGAGACTAAAACACCAGTTCTCTACAAACGACGCTGCTTCTGTCTGGAGAGGGCTCAGGCAGATCACCAACTACAAACCCAGAGCCCCCCATACCACTAACGACTCCCACCTAGCCAACGACCTGAACGAGTTCTACTGTAGATTTGAAAGACAATTGGACTGTCCTGAACCACCCCTTCCAACCCAAGAGGCCCCATCCCCCACCAATACTACAGAGACGACTATCTCCTTTCAGGAGGGAGAAGTTAATAGACTTTTCAAGAGGCAGAATCCACGCAAAGCAGCCGGGCCGGACTCTGTCTCTCCAGCCACCCTCAGGCACTGCGCTGACCAGCTGTCTCCGGTGTTCACCAACATCTTTAACACCTCCCTGGAGACATGCCATGTACCAGCCTGTCTCAAGTCCTCCACCATCATCCCTGTGCCCAAAAAGCTAAGGCCAACAGGACTAAATGATTACAGACCGGTCGCCCTTACATCTGTGGTAATGAAGTCTTTTGAGCGCCTGGTCCTGGCACACCTCAAAGCCATCACAGACCCTCTCCTGGACCCCCTTCAGTTTGCCTACAGAGCCAACAGGTCTGTGGATGATGCAGTTAACATGGCCCTCCACTTCACCCTACAGCATCTGGACGCCCCAGCATCCTACGCCAGGATCCTGTTTGTGGACTTCAGCTCTGCCTTCAACACCATCATCCCTGCCCTGCTTCAGGACAAGCTCTTCCAGCTGAACGTGCCATACACCACCTGTAAATGGATCACAGACTTCCTGTCTGACAGGAAGCAGTGCGTTAAGCTGGGAACACAAGTCTCTGGCTCCAGGTCCATCAGCACCGGAACTCCTCAGGGCTGCGTCCTTTCCCCTCTGCTCTTCTCCCTGTATACTAACAGCTGCACCTCCAATCATCTGTTCGTCAAACTATTGAAGTTTGCGGATGACACCACCCTCATTGGGCTGATCTCTGGTGGGGATGAGTCTGACTATAGGTGGGAAGCTGACAATCTGGTGACCTGGTGTAGCCAGAACAACTTAGAGCTAAATGCTCTAAAGACAGTTGAGATGGTTGTGGACTTCAGGAAGAATACAGCACCACTCACCCCCATCACCCTGTTAGACTCCCCAGTCAAAATTGTAGAGTCCTTCCGCTTCCTGGGCACTATTCTCTCCCGGGACCTCAAGTGGGAATTGAACATCAGCTCCCTCACCAAGAAAGCTCAACAGAGGATGTACTTTCTACGGCAGCTGAAGAAATTCAACCTGCCAAAGACAATGATGGTGCAATTCTATACAGCGATCATTGAATCCATCCTCACCTCCTCCATAACCGTCTGGTACGCTGCTGCCACTGCCAAGGACAAGAGCAGACTGCAGCGTATCATCCACACTGCTGAGAAGGTAATTGCCTGCAATCTACCGACCCTCGAGGACCTGCACACGACAAGGTCTATGAGGCGAGCGAGGAAGATTATGGCCGATTTCTCCCACCCTGGACACTCTCTCTTTCAGCTACTCCCCTCCGGCAGAAGGCTTCGGTCCATCAGGACCAAAACCTCACGCCATAAAAACAGTTTCTTCCCATCTGCTGCTGGCCTGTTAAACAAGGCCAAGGGCTAACACTGTTTTTAACATTTGATCTACATAACGACACGTTGCTGATATTAACTATGTTTCCCTATTTGTATTTTTAAATTATATCTTAAAGCTATTTTATATTCGATATTTATTTAATTTTATATACTTCAGCCCCTTAGTGTTAGACTTTTAACCCTTATTATAGTAAGACTTGTTTAAAACTTATTTAAGATTTTAGATTCCTATATGTTGAATGTATGCACCATCCTGCCAAAGTAAATTCCGTGTCGGTGTGAACTTACATGGCGAATAAAACCCTTTCTGATTCTGATAACGTGCTTCCAATGGAGATGCATTACCGAATGAGCATTAGTTTTCCTCTGACCAAATATGAGCACTTCATTGGGGTATCAGTACCCGCCTTAATTACGATACTGTGCACATGATAAATGTTTAGAGCATTTTATATATTTAAAACAAGTTCAATGGTTAAAGACGTAAGAGCTATGCCTGTACATGTGTAGTGGGTTCTTTAAGACGGCGTAGAGACAAATCGGTAGAGGCAACGCTTATTTATTACAAAGGTGCTTAACAATACAATGCAGCCTTCTACTTGAAGGGGTAACGGCCCCTTCACCCGCTGCTAGCTGAGGAGGTACGGCTTCGGTCTAACTCGCCCTATTCCTGGGCTAGGGTCTCGGGGTCCTCCGGCTAAGGGGGTCCTAGGGGAGGCTAGTCTGACCTGACCCAGCCAAGGTACAGGTCTCGACCACTGGCCACACGGGACCCGTCCCTGATAAGCCACCCACACAGACACACACTCACCTAGCCACCCACACACTCAGTCACTCACTCACCTAGCCACCCACACACTCAGTCACTCACTCACCTAGCCACACACACACAGTCACTCATTCACTCACTCACCTAGCCACCCACAGTCACTCACTCACCTAGCCACCCACACAGACACACAGTCACTCGCCTAGCCACCCACACACTCAGTCACTCACCTAGCCACCCACACAGTCACTCACCTAGCCACCCACACACTCAGTCACTCACTCACCTAGCCACACACACACAGTCACTCATTCACTCACTCACCTAGCCACCCACAGTCACTCACTCACTCACCTAGCCACCCACACACTCAGTCACTCATTCACTCACTCACCTAGCCACCCACACACTCAGTCACTCACTCACCTAGCCACCCACACACTCACTCATTCACTCACTCACCTAGCTACCCACACAGTCACTCACTCACCTAGCCACCCACACAGTCACCTAGCCACGCACACAGTCACTCACTCACCTAGCCACCCACACACTCACTCACTCACCTAGCCACCCACACAGTCACTCACCTAGCCACCCACACACTCAGTCACCCACTCACCTAGCCACCCACACACTCAGTCACTCACTCACCTAGCCACCCACACAGACACAGTCACTCACCTAGCCACCCACACACTCAGTCACTCACTCACCTAGCCACCCACACACTCAGTCACTCACTCACCTAGCCACCCACACAGACACAGTCACTCAACTAGCCACCCACACAGACACTCAAGTCACTCATTCACTCACTCACCTAGCCACCCACACATTCAGTCACTCACTCACCTAGCCACCCACACAGACACACACTCACCTACGCACCCACACAGACACTGTCACTCATTCACTCACCTAGCCACCCACACAGTCACTCACTCACCTAGCCACCCACAGTCACTCATTCACTCACCTAGCCACCCACACACTCAGTCACTCACCTAGCCACCCACACACTCAGTCACTCATTCATCTAGCCACCCACACACTCATTCACACACTCACCTACCCACCCACACACTCAGTCACTCATTCACTCAGTCACTCACTTAGCCACCCACAAAGACACTCATTCACTCAGTCACTCACCTAGCCACCTACAGACACAGTCACTTATTCACTCAGTGACTCACCTAGCCACCCACACAGTCACTCACCTAGCCACCCACACACTCACTCACCTAGCCACCCACACACTCACTCATTCACTCAGTCACTCACTTAGCCACCCACACAGACACTTAGTCACTCATTCAGTCACTCACCTAACCACCCACAGTCACTCACCTAGCCACCCACACAGTCACTCATTCACGCACTCACCTAGCCACCCACACAGTCACTCATTCACTCAGTCACTCACCTAGCCACCCACACACTCAGTCACTCATTCACTCAGTCACTCATCTAGACACTCACACAGTCACTCATTCACTCAGTCACTCACCTAGCCACCCACACACTCAGTCACTCATTCACTCAGTCACTCACCTAGCCACCCACACAGTCACTCATTCACTCAGTCACTCACCTAGCCACCCACACACTCAGTCACCTAGCCACCCACACACTCAGTCACTCTTTCACTCAGTCACTCACCTAGCCAACCATACAGACACTTAGTCATTCAGTCACTCATCTAGCCACCCAGACACTCACCTAGCCACCCACAAACTCATTCACGCAGTCACTCACCTAGCCACCCACATAGACAGTCACTCATTCACTCACCTAGCCACCTACAGACACAGTCACTTATTCACTCAGTGACTCACCTAGCCACCCACACAGTCACTCACCTAGCCACCCACACACTCACTCACCTAGCCACCCACACACTCACTCATTCACTCAGTCACTCACTTAGCCACCCACACAGACACTTAGTCACTCATTCAGTCACTCACCTAGCCACCCACAGTCACTCACCTAGCCACCCACACAGTCACTCATTCACTCAGTCACCTAGCCACCCACACACTCAGTCACTCAGTCACTCACCTAGCCACCCACACAGTCACTCATTCACTCACCTAGCCACCCACACACTCAGTCACCTAGCCACCCACAAACTCAGTCACTCATTCACTCAGTCACTCACCTAGCCAACCATACAGACACTTAGTCATTCAGTCACTCATCTAGCCACCCAGACACTCACCTAGCCACCCACACAGTCACTCATTCACGCAGTCACTCACCTAGCCACCCACATAGACAGTCACTCATTCACTCACCTAGCCACACAGTCACTCACCTAGCCACCCACACACTCAGTCACTCACCTAGCCACACACACAGTCACTCACCTAGCCACCCACACACTCAGTCACTCACTCACCTAGCCACACACACAGTCACTCACTCACCTAGCCACCCACAGTCACTCACTCACCTAGCCACCCACACACTCAGTCACTCATTCACTCACTCACCTAGCCACCCACACACTCAGTCACTCACTCACCTAGCCACGAACACACACAGTCACTCACCTAGCCACACACTCACTCACCTAGCCACCCACACACTCACTCATTCACTCACTCACCTAGCTACCCACACAGTCACTCACTCACCTAGCCACCCACACAGTCACTCACTCACCTAGCCACCCACACACTCACTCACTCACCTAGCCACCCACACAGTCACTCACCTAGCCACCCACACACTCAGTCACCCACTCACCTAGCCACCCACACACTCAGTCACTCACTCACCTAGCCACCCACACAGACACAGTCACTCACCTAGCCACCCACACACTCAGTCACTCACTCACCTAGCCACCCACACAGACACAGTCACTCACCTAGCCACCCACACAGACACTCAAGTCACTCATTCACTCACTCACCTAGCCACCCACACATTCAGTCACTCACTCACCTAGCCACCCACACAGACACACACTCACCTACGCACCCACACAGACACTGTCACTCATTCACTCACCTAGCCACCCACACACTCAGTCACTCACCTAGCCACCCACACACTCAGTCACTCATTCATCTAGCCACCCACACACTCATTCACACACTCACCTACCCACCCACACACTCAGTCACTCCTTCACTCAGTCACTCACTTAGCCACCCACAAAGACACTCATTCACTCAGTCACTCACCTAGCCACCTACAGACACAGTCACTTATTCACTCAGTGACTCACCTAGCCACCCACACAGTCACTCACCTAGCCACCCACACACTCACTCACCTAGCCACCCACACACTCATTCATTCACTCAGTCACTCACTTAGCCACCCACACAGACACTTAGTCACTCATTCAGTCACTCACCTAGCCACCCACAGTCACTCACCTAGCCACCCACACAGTCACTCATTCACGCACTCACCTAGCCACCCACACAGTCACTCATTCACTCAGTCACTCACCTAGCCACCCACACACTCAGTCATTCATTCACTCAGTCACTCATCTAGACACTCACACAGTCCTCATTCACTCAGTCACTCACCTAGCCACCCACACACTCAGTCACTCATTCACTCAGTCACTCACCTAGCCACCCACACACTCAGTCACTCATTCACTCAGTCACTCACCTAGCCACCCACACAGTCACTCATTCACTCAGTCACTCACCTAGCCACCCACACACTCAGTCACCTAGCCACCCACACACTCAGTCACTCTTTCACTCAGTCACTCACCTAGCCAACCATACAGACACTTAGTCATTCAGTCACTCATCTAGCCACCCAGACACTCACCTAGCCACCCACACACTCATTCACGCAGTCACTCACCTAGCCACCCACATAGACAGTCACTCATTCACTCACCTAGCCACCTACAGACACAGTCACTTATTCACTCAGTGACTCACCTAGCCACCCACACAGTCACTCACCTAGCCACCCACACACTCACTCACCTAGCCACCCACACTCATTCACTAAGTCACTCACTTAGCCACCCACACAGACACTTAGTCACTCATTCAGTCACTCACCTAGCCACCCACAGTCACTCACCTAGCCACCCACACAGTCACTCATTCACTCAGTCACTCACCTAGCCACCCACACAGTCACTCATTCACTCACTCACCTAGCCACCCACACACTCAGTCACTCAGTCACTCACCTAGCCACCCACACAGTCACTCATTCACTCACCTAGCCACCCACACACTCAGTCACCTAGCCACCCACACACTCAGTCACTCATTCACTCAGTCACTCACCTAGCCAACCATACAGACACT
Source organism: Petromyzon marinus (assembly GCF_048934315.1). Classification (NCBI taxonomy): domain Eukaryota; kingdom Metazoa; phylum Chordata; class Hyperoartia; order Petromyzontiformes; family Petromyzontidae; genus Petromyzon; species Petromyzon marinus. Next base: position 971,340 of record NW_027423018.1, read on the forward strand.
TAGTCATTCAGTCACTCATCTAGCCACCCAGACACTCACCTAGCCACCCACACAGTCACTCATTCACGCAGTCACTCACCTAGCCACCCACATAGACAGTCACTCATTCACTCACCTAGCCACACAGTCACTCACCTAGCCACCCACACACTCAGTCACTCACCTAGCCACACACACAGTCACTCACCTAGCCACCCACACACTCAGTCACTCACTCACCTAGCCACACACACAGTCACTCACTCACCTAGCCACCCACAGTCACTCACTCACCTAGCCACCCACCCACTCAGTCACTCATTCACTCACTCACCTAGCCACCCACACACTCAGTCACTCACTCACCTAGCCACCCACACACACAGTCACTCACCTAGCCACACACTCACTCACCTAGCCACCCACACACTCACTCATTCACTCACTCACCTAGCTACCCACACAGTCACTCACTCACCTAGCCACCCACACAGTCACCTAGCCACGCACACAGTCACTCACTCACCTAGCCACCCACACAGTCACTCACCTAGCCACCCACACACTCAGTCACCCACTCACCTAGCCACCCACACACTCAGTCACTCACTCACCTAGCCACCCACACAGACACAGTCACTCACCTAGCCACCCACACACTCAGTCACTCACTCACCTAGCCACCCACACACTCAGTCACTCACTCACCTAGCCACCCACACAGACACAGTCACTCACCTAGCCACCCACACAGACACTCAAGTCACTCATTCACTCACTCACCTAGCCACCCACACATTCAGTCACTCACTCACCTAGCCACCCACACAGACACACACTCACCTACGCACCCACACAGACACTGTCACTCATTCACTCACCTAGCCACCCACACAGTCACTCACTCACCTAGCCACCCACAGTCACTCATTCACTCACCTACCCACCCACACACTCAGTCACTCATTCACTCAGTCACTCACTTAGCCACCCACAAAGACACTCATTCACTCAGTCACTCACCTAGCCACCTACAGACACAGTCACTTATTCACTCAGTGACTCACCTAGCCACCCACACAGTCACTCACCTAGCCACCCACACACTCACTCACCTAGCCACCCACACACTCACTCATTCACTCAGTCACTCACTTAGCCACCCACACAGACACTTAGTCACTCATTCAGTCACTCACCTAGCCACCCACAGTCACTCACCTAGCCACCCACACAGTCACTCATTCACGCACTCACCTAGCCACCCACACAGTCACTCATTCACTCAGTCACTCACCTAGCCACCCACACACTCAGTCACTCATTCACTCAGTCACTCATCTAGACACTCACACAGTCACTCATTCACTCAGTCACTCACATAGCCACCCACACACTCAGTCACTCACTCAGTCACTCACCTAGCCACCCACACAGTCACTCTTTCACTCAGTCACTCACCTAGCCAACCATACAGACACTTAGTCATTCAGTCACTCATCTAGCCACCCAGACACTCACCTAGCCACCCACACACTCATTCACGCAGTCACTCACCTAGCCACCCACATAGACAGTCACTCATTCACTCACCTAGCCACCTACAGACACAGTCACTTATTCACTCAGTGACTCACCTAGCCACCCACACAGTCACTCACCTAGCCACCCACACACTCACTCACCTAGCCACCCACACACTCACTCAGTCACTCACTTAGCCACCCACACAGACACTTAGTCACTCATTCAGTCACTCACCTAGCCACCCACAGTCACTCACCTAGCCACCCACACAGTCACTCATTCACTCACCTAGCCACCCACACAGTCACTCATTCACTCACTCACCTAGCCACCCACACACTCAGTCACTCAGTCACTCACCTAGCCACCCACACAGTCACTCATTCACTCACCTAGCCACCCACACACTCAGTCACCTAGCCACCCACACACTCAGTCACTCATTCACTCAGTAACTCACCTAGCCAACCATACAGACACTTAAGTCATTCAGTCACTCATCTAGCCACTCATTCACTCACCTAGCCACCCACACAGTCCCTCATTCACTCACTCACCTAGCCACCCACACACTCAGTCACTCAGTCACTCACCTAGCCACCCACACAGTCACTCATTCACTCACCTAGCCACCCACACACTCAGTCACCTAGCCACCCACACACTCAGTCACTCATTCACGCAGTCACTCACCTAGCCACCCACATAGACAGTCACTCATTCACTCACCTAGCCACACAGTCACTCACCTAGCCACCCACACACTCAGTCACTCACCTAGCCACACACACAGTCACTCACCTAGCCACCCACACACTCAGTCACTCACTCACCTAGCCACACACACAGTCACTCATTCACTCAGTCACTCACCTAGCCACCCACACACTCAGTCACTCACCTAGCCACCCACACACTCAGTCACTCATTCACTCACCTAGCCATCCATACAGACACTTAGTCATTCAGTCACTCACCTAGCCACCCAGACACTCACCTAGCCACCCACACAGTCACTCATTCACGCAGTCACTCACCTAGCCACCCACATAGACAGTCACTCATTCACTCAGTCACTCACCTAGCCACACACAGTCACTCACCTAGCCACCCACACACTCAGTCACTCACCTAGCCACACACACAGTCACTCACCTAGCCACCCACACACTCAGTCACTCACCTAGCCACACACACAGTCACTCACCTAGCCACCCACACACTCAGTCACTCATTCACTCAGTCACTCACCTACCCTATGCCCAACTTCCTTCATGTCTCCACGCTCATGTTCAATCGATTCCAGTTCGATGTCAAACATGCATCTCTCCATGCTTTTATTTTCAAACACGGTTCTATTTTCTCTTGGGGTTTATATTTGCAAGCGTATTAACCTGCTAAATACACGCACTGTACAGAATGCCAACCCATGTTTTTCAATGGGATTTTCAATGAGTCGGGGTATATTTTTACCAGCCCCCCCCCAAAAGGGTCTCTTTGGCATTTATTTCAGAGCTCTCCGTTATGAAATTAAATGGGCAATATTAGTGCCATGGGCTACAGCAAGAAAGGAGCATCACTCGTGGTGGGAGCAAAAACTTTGGCTATGAGCAAGTTGAGAACCCCCCCAAATTGTAAATTAATTGGAGCCGCTAAAGTTACGGCACCCGAGGACTGCCAAGTGAAATCTGGTTTGGGGCTCATGGACAAAATAGCAATGCACACGGCAGACAAACTCGGCAGGTTAAGGAGACTAATCATAATTATTTTAATTTCAACATTCTTCATTTCCACTGCGACCTTTAAAATCTTTCGGTGCAGTCAATATAGAAATCTAAATTAATCCTCCAAAAAATGACAACTAAAATGTAAACGCGTCAAATTGCACTTTCGACCTATACCCACGGTTAACTTTCAACAAGAGTGATGGGACATTCACAAATATTACACAAAGTGACAATGATGTTGACACCGACGTTCAATATGGCATGAAACATGTTGAGTTGTCTTCTATGAAGGCTGGGCAGTGGAGAAGCACAGTTTGAGGGTGTAGAGGTATGGAACATCTGAGAAAATAAAAACAGGGGAGCCACATGACGTCTTCACTGGAGCACACAAAAACTTAAAACAATGAAGCGATTCTTAGGAGGGTCTTTGTTGATGTTAACAAAATCGTTCAGGGAGCTAAGATAACGTTGAGTTGTGATAAGTGAAAGTGCTTGGCTATGTCAACTTTCAATTCCATTCTGTATATGCAAACAACAACAACGAAATCCAAATCGCCCATAAATAACAACCTGTTAATATATAATACAACAATCTACAACTGCTTTCGCTTCCTGCAATTTCACCCAAGGCTGCTAGGCAGCCAGTGTACACAGATGGTGCTATGGTAATAACAAGCGCCCCCCCCAAATCTGAACATTAGGTGCTCAACAGAGCGTACGACCAAAGATTTGCCGATAATGCAGCACCGCTTCAATGTCATCGCACCAACACAAATGGCCAACACCCCACAACTTACTTGCGTTCTTCAGGGGGTGATGGTTAATGCACGCCAGAGCCTCCATGGCATCGTTCTTGGTCTCCCACTCCATCAGGCCGGACACGCTCCTATCGGCTGGACACGTGGACGGACCGTCGCTCATAGAGTAATTTGGGTCGTGTAAAACGCAACACCCTTCGCCATTTTGATTTAAAGCTTTCGTGACTGCAGGGATTCATATCCTTGGTTCTTTCGGTAAAGTCACCACCACGTTAGAAGGGAAACAATAAAATAATAAAAATATAAAACAATAAAATTCTCACGACGTTTCGACTGCAACACAAGCAATCATCATCAGGTGTGAAAACCACAGCAAGAACATTTTAAAAAAGTGGCGGTTATTTTTAACGTTAGCACCACGGAGAGCGATTTGGCAGTTGTTCAGATGGACGAGTCCATCTATGTTCTGAAAAGAGGAGGGGGGAGACGAAAATAATGGATGCGGTCTGAAAGCCACCGTAAGCGTGAACAATCAATTAAGACCCGAAATGGTTTATCAAATCCTTCCAATGATTGCTAAGCCAGAATCCATCTTCTCGGTTGAAATTGTCTGTGTTTGTATATATTTATTATTTTGTTGTTTCCCTTCTACGTGACTTTACCTAAAGAAGCCGTGTTTAAAGGGTGGTGTCAGTCGTCGGTGAATTTCTGCAGCAGGAAGGCTTCAGTCCGATGCCTTGGCTACGCTAACACGCTTCAGTCAGCTTGGGCACGAGTGAATAGCAAGGACTGCTCTCGGGAGAGAATTTTTCACAGGGTTTCTTGAGCATGGCCTCATAGCACACGTTGCAGATCATCTGGTGTCGTGCTGTAAATCAAGCGACGATTGCATGGAGAATACAGTACACGATTTATTCTGTGCCATGACACGTAAGATAAATAATAAACATACTTTGCGGGACTTACTTTTTCCAGAAAACACTTTGAAAGAGCGGGGCCTCGCAATCGACATTTCGTCGCACAGCTGCGGGGACAGAACGGGCGGCGTTCACGTTATAGTTGGTAACAGTTAACGTGCACCGGTAAAGCATTCGGGAGATGTCATTTTAATTGCAGGCACAAATCCCGTTGTCCATTTTTAAATTTACATTCGCCAGCTTTGGAGCAGTCTTTCAAAGTGCTCAGATTATTGTGAACACCAAGCATAGACTCAGGGGGAATGCAACCATTTGCAGAAACAATGTCCAAAGACTGAAATGTAAACCTTTCGAATACAAATGAATATGAATCGTAATGTATTAAACAGGACAAATTAACGCGAGGTGTTGTCTAGTCTGTAACAAAAAAGTCCCTTTGGAACATCGATTGCATTATTTATACATCTTATGTTTTAACCGCTGAAAGGAAACTACATTACACCATTTTACATTTGTCCCGTCACAGGAAACGTGTCATGGGCCACCACAAACTCCACAACATCAATAGGCTCATCTTAAAAACCCACGATTGTTTCACGTGCAAACTTTGGACTTGAATATTTATAAAAGCTTCACCTGGGAAAACTTTTAAAGAAACCGAACGCGCTCCCCTTCTGCGCTGCTGGCAGCAGGCTGAAGGGGCGGCGGGGGCACGGACCTGCGCGAACATCTCGGCCGTGATGTCCGTGGGCGCGTTGAAGAAGTGCAGCACCGCGGTGGGACGCTGGTTGCGGTTCTTCGCCGCCTTCTCGCTGTCGGCGTAGCGGTGGTTGCGAGAACCTGCGTAGTCCCTGTAGCTGTCGGTGCCGTCCGGCAGCTCGAACGCCTGGCCCGGCGCAATCGACCGCTGCCTCGACGCGCTGCCGAGACGAGGGCGGAAGGGAGGGAATAGCGCGAAGAAACTGTTTTTATTTATTTTATCATGTTCCAAATTTCAAGTGCTCTTTGGTTCTATTCGGTAAAGTCACGTAGGTAAAAATAAAATAACAAAAAATCACGACGTTTCGGCCACAACACAAGTGGCCTTCATCAGGTGAAGGGACCGGGCTGTCCAGAGGACAGCGTTGGAGTGAAGACAGCAAAGCCCAGGTCGAGTCCTTTAAGCTTGTTGTCGCGGCATCTTTTGAGGAAGGTCAGCGTCTCGATGAGCTTTGACTTCTTGTCCCGTTGTCTGTTGAAAGCTCTAACACAGGGGTCGGGAACCTATGGCTCGCGAGCCAGATGTGGCTCTTTTGATGATTGCATATGGCTCGCAGATAAAACAAAATATTCTCACTTGTTTTAATCCATCCATCGATTTTTCACTGCGCATGTCCTGTTCAGGGCTGCAGGAGCAATTGTCCATTATTTTAATTGGATGATACTGGCCTACGTTTGCCGTTGCTGGGTAAAACAGGTAAACGCCCCCTTTTGAATCAGTCTGAGACTGCGTCTGCTCGGTCATTAGCTCAAAGCTAACCCTTCGACGAAGAAGATGGCGAAAAGAAAAAAAGACGACGAGTATCGTACATTTCAGGACGAATGGACCGAAGAATTCGCCTTTGTGGAGAGAGCGGGTTCTGCGGTGTGTCTAATTTGCAATGACAAAATTACATCGTTGAAACGGTCGAATGTAAAGCGGCACTTCGACACGCGCCACGCTACCTTTGCATCAAAATACCCTGCGGGAGACAGCAGAAAGAAAGCGTGCCAAGAGCTTCTGAGCAGGGTGCAAGCTAGCCAGCAGCAACTCCGCGTATGGACCCGGCAAGGTGACTATAATTCGGCTAGCTTTGCTGGTTCTTTAGCAATAGTGAGGAACGGAAAACCATTCACAGATGGCGAGTATGCTAAAACGTTCATGCTGGATGTAGCCAATGAACTTTTTGATGATCTTCCGAACAAAGACAAGATAATCAAACGGATACAAGACATGCCTCTGTCGGCAAGAACTGTTCATGATCGTACCATCGTGATGGCAAACAAAGTGGAGGAAACGCAAGTGAAGGACATAAATGCAGCGCCGTTCTTTTCTCTGGCTTTGGATGAGTCAACAGACGTGAGCCATTTGTCGCAGTTCAGCGTGATTGCAAGATATGCTGTTGGTGACACACTGCGTGAAGAAAGTCTTGCTGTTCTGCCATTAAAAGGGTCCACAAGAGGTGAGGATTTATTCAAGTCTTTCATGGAGTTTGCTCAAGAAAAAAATCTACCTATGGATAAACTTCTCTCAGTGTGTACTGATGGTGCTCCGTGTATGGTGGGGAAAAACAAAGGATTTGTGGCGCTTCTCCGTGAACATGAAAATAGACCCATCCTAAGTTTCCATTGCATTATACACCAGGAGGCACTTTGTGCTCAGATGTGTGACAGGCAGTTTGGCGAAGTGATGTCGCTGGTCATTCGTGTGATCAACTTTATTGTTGCCCGAGCCTTAAATGATCGCCAGTTTAAAACACTGCTGGATGAAGTTGTAAATAACTATCCTGGTCTGCTTTTGCACAGCAATGTGCGTTGGTTGTCAAGAGGGAAGGTGCTTAGCCGTTTTGCGGCTTGCCTGAACGAAATCCGGACTTTCCTTGAAATGAAAGGCGTCGGGCATCCTGAGCTAGCCGACACCGAGTGGCTCCTCAAGTTTTACTATCTCGTAGATCTGACTGAACATCTGAACCAGCTCAACGTGAAAATGCAAGGCATTGGAAATACAGTGTTATCCCTTCAACAAGCTGTATTTGCTTTTGAAAACAAGCTGGAGCTTTTCATCACGGATCTTGAAACAGGTCGTTTACTACATTTTGAAAAACTGAGCCAATTTAAAGATGCATGCACAGCAAGTGAGCCCATTCAAAACCTTGATCTCCACCAGCTAGCTGGCTGCACATCCAGTCTCCTACAGTCCTTCAAAGCACGCTTTGGAGAATTTCGTGAGCACACTCGTCTTTTTAAGTTCATCACCCATCCAAACGAGTGTTCACTGAACACAGCCGACCTGAATTACATCCCTGGTGTCTCCGTCAGAGATTTTGAAGCAGAAGTGGCTGACCTGAAGGCCTCAGACATGTGGGTGAATAAGTTCAAGTCACTGAATGAAGATTTGGAAAGAATCACACGACAGAAAGCGGAGTTGGCGAGCAAGCACATGTGGACAGAAATGAAAAAACTCCAACCCGAAGACCAGCTGATTCTCAAAACTTGGAACGCGCTTCCTGTCACATACCACACACTGCAGCGTGTGAGTATTGCTGTATTGACCATGTTTGGATCTACGTATGCATGTGAGCAGTCATTCTCACATCTTAAAAACATCAAGTCCAACCTACGATCACGTTTAACGGATGAAAGCCTCAACGCTTGCATGAAGCTTAACCTCACCAAGTACCAACCCGACTACAAAGACATCAGCAAATCCATGCAGCACCAGAAGTCGCATTAATGGTGAGTGTTATAACAACATTATTTAAAAGAATAAATTCAGAGGCTTATTATACTGACATTTAGTTGAATTCACTTTTAAAATATATTATATGGCTCTCACTGAAATAAATTTCCAAATTTTTTGCTTTCATGGCTCTCTTAGTCAAAAAGGTTCCCGACCCCTGCTCTAACAGATAGGTGAAAACCCTCCCCGTAGAGCTTCAAATCTAGAATCCAAATTTCACGTTCGCTATTTCAATAAAGGCCCTCTCCGTAAAGCTTCAAATCTAGAATCCAAATTTCACGTTTCGCCACTTCAAAAAAGGCTCTGGACAGCAAGTCATCGGGGTCCTCGTGAGCTGTGACAAGTGTTTCGTTCACGGTATTTATCAGCTCTCTTTTTCACCGTCCTAAAATTTAGCCACTTGCACTAAATATTTACTAAAGTTGTCTTCTCTAAAGGGAAAGCAGTATCCAATTACATTAACAGGATATGACGAGTTACATTTACCATTTTAACACGGGAACAAAACGGCTCACCAGAGGTTGATTTTATTTCCAAAGATCTGAGACATATTGAGGTGAAAAACCGCCCTGTGCACGGCGTACTGATCTCCCATCTCGACCATGGCGGCTCCCGGCTTGCTCTTCAGGAACTTAACCTACAAGAATAACAACCCGTAACACGGTTCAGCATCGCGCAATCTTGTACGAAAATATCTACAAGTTTCGTTGTAACGCATCGTTGAAATGTGAAGTGTTGGCTGAGGGGCCATTAGAAAACATGCACAAAGAACACTTCGCATTGGGTACATTTTTGTAAAGAAAAAAGAGCAAATGTGTATGTTGTCAACCGGTGAACAAATTTGGTCGTGTGAATCTCCCACTTTATATAACACGATGAGCGCACGACGTGCACCACACGCGTGCGTACGCGTTGCACCGCGGTTGAACCTTTGGAAGGAAAAAAACGGGGACTCATTTCAAAGCAGGCGCGCGCAACACCCAGCGAAGGCACCTTCTCCACGTCGCCGAAGAGGCAGAGGATGTTAAACACGCGGTCGCAGTTGAAGCGTTCGGCATCCAAGCCGTACACCATGAGGACCTTGTTGCCGGCCTGCTGGTTCATCATGGCCTGCACGTGCTGGCCCTGGGGCCCACCCAGGTTGCCCATGCCCATTCCTCCCATGCCCATTCCTCCCCCACCGCCCATGCCCATGCCGTCGCCGCCAGGTCCGTAGTCGAGGCCCGGTGGCGGTGGCTGCTGGTGGCCTGTGACGCAAACACACAAGAGGGGGAAACGCATCGTGAACTAGCTGAAACTCTCTAAACTTCTCTGAAAAACAGATTTACCACAGCCATCATCTTACACACACGTGTGCCCTTTCCTATAAGATCAGGTAACCCAGGATTCACCACTCTACCCCTTGGAGACACTGGAAAACATTGGTCCAGAAGACTCAGTTGCCTAGGGAATAGACTAAACTAGTTTTTATTTTAGGTTGAGGCCCACCAAGCTAGAGCTCTTATTCAGCATAGCTTGTTTTAAATACCCAATACATCTGATAACTGTTGGAAATATCGTCTCTTTAAAACACAAAGCAACTCGTACGTTGCAATTGTTAACCGCAAAAAAAGGTTTTTAGGATGCACCTTAACACTAATTCCAAATAAGAAATGTTCTCAACAGGCAGCAGGTTCTTTCAATCTGACAGCAAGCTGAAGGAAACCGAAATTATAGCATTCGCAACAAGGGGATTACCTCCACAGTCGCCACCACCGCAAGCGTGTGCTTTGGGATGGTCGCCAAGGAGAGACGTTTGCTTCGCTGGCATCACTGCATTGTCCTCTGAAAACAAACAAAAAAACGATCACCAAATTCACCCACGGGAAACATAAGCGCTCACTGCTGCACAAAATATGACAATCCAAAAAAATCATTCTGCACCCAGAACATTCACACTACCAACACATTAAGAAATTCCGGGCACATTCCACAAGGCGGCGCGCTGCGTCTGTCGATAAAAACAATCGGCGGTATTTTTAAAATGCAGATTTCACACGGCGCAACATAAATAACGAGCACCATACAAAATACAGCGCGTAAAGAAACGCTCATCGCAAGAAGAAGAAATTTTTTTTATTGGAGGTGTACAGATGCACGCGACAAATTGTTCCGAGGTGCGGCGTCAGCGAGTATCCGTGGTTGCCGCCTGCGATGCCCGCTCGTTTCTTACCCAGTCTACGCTTCGACGGGAACACAAAGTTGCCCAGAGTCGGGCGGCGGCTGACGACCCATCGCGAGGAGGATGCAACAGAAAGGCCGGCGCCTTCTTTCCTGCGCCAACAGCAGTCACGCTCGGCACAAATGGACCCCCCCGCGTTGTCCGTGCCACCGCACCTCTCGCTCTCCGGCGACCCTTTTTGGTTTGGGGCTTAAAATTGGGACAATTGAAGTGGGCGACGGGGCCTTACAAACCTTTAAAATGAAAAAGATCGCCGCTTATAAACCGATGCGAAATGCGTTGTGTCTGGCATCTGCAATGTAAAAAGCCTCGTTTGCAAACAAAACTTTAGCAAGGCAGTCTAAACGTACGAGCGTCGAGGTAAATTCTCACCAACGGAGCGATTTTAAGCCCCAAACGCATCGGCACGCGTTCCGTTCGGTTTATTTCCAAGTCCCGTTCGCGGTGAATGCGGGCTTTTGTCGTTCCCGGCTTCTTCGCGGCGATGCCGGTACTTTGCCGGTCTGTCAGCGCCGTGTCCCCCCGGTGCCTGCGGCTGGACGCGGGTTATCCGATGGCCTCTGCCAAGCGGCACTTGGCGGTTGCGGTGCAGCGGATGCGGCGTGCTGCGCCGAGTGTTCTGTGACGTGGCGCTGCAGGCGTGGGGGGCGCGGGTCGGCCGTGCGTGTCACAGCGGCGGCGGCGTGTTGGTTGCTTGGTCCCCGGTGCCTCCCAAGTGCCGACGAGGATGTCGCCAATGTCGCCGTTCGTGTCGTCGCCGTTCACGTCGGTGGCTGTTGGCTGCCGGGCGCTTGATTGCTCGTGTGTTGCTTGCAAATTGCCTCCGTGTGCTTCTGTGTGCGGCAATGCTCGCAGATGCTCCTTGTAGCGTTGATGTTTGGAGTGAGGAAAATACTCTTCGAAGCGTTTACGGAAATTTGGCGATAAAATCAAACCGCACCGTGTCCCTGAAGCTCCCTTGATAAAGTGGCGAGACTTACCTCTTCGGAAACTAATATCTGTGCGTACGCACAATGTACTCGGGACAAAGATACATTTTCCTGTTCAGGCTCAATCGTACCAAATTAAAAGGGTTACTTTATAATAAGTGATATTTTCAATCGTAAATATCGGCTTTTCTGACATCCTCTAAGCTTCTCCGCTTAGTATCCAGACACCACATAATGCAGTCAAGGTTTCTCAACCCTACAAAATATAAAAACGCAACGTGCAATGTCCACCTCAAATATGCCAGTGAAAGTTGGCACCTACTTCTGATCCAACAGACACACACCCTGGTAAATCTAAATATAAAAGTAAAACCTTGGATTGCGAGTAACTTGGTCTGCAAGTGTTTTGCAAGACGAGCTAAAATTGTAAATAAATATTAACTTGATAAACGAGCGAGGTCTTGCAATACGAGCAGTGTACGTGTAGACACACTTTGTACTGCCGTGAGTCACGTGATCACACAACTGATAGACGAGTGCTTTGATGTACGAGCGCTTTGGATTACAAACACGTTCCCGGAACGAATTATGCTCGCAATGCAAGGTTTTACACTGAAGTGTTATAATGCCCAGCCTTGATACACCCCGAACAACCGAGTACCCGCCTATGGGCCACATGCACTTGACGTTGGGAAAATCTTCAAAGCTGATCAAAATCTAAAACGCCACCAACTTAATGGCAATGTCTATCGCATGTCCAGTACCAGGGCAACAGCTTTAATGGTAACATAAAAATGAATCCAATGGATTATTGAACACTCCAGCAGCCACATGCCTCCTTGTGAATCCTGTTCTTCACAACATTCACTTATACTGCCACATTGTTCTGAAGGGTAAACTAGAAAAACAAAGTACACGGGCACGAGTTTAAAACCAATCTGCCCAGAGTAAACTACGCAAGCTTAGCATGGGCTAAAAAAACACAAAGATTATTTAGTTATATGTTGCGCTAGCTGTTACTACCCGGCTTCGCCCGGGACTTGGATCCACCACGCCCGGCCGTCTTTGTCTCCCCAGTAGCGATGTTCACACACCACAGCAGTTAGTCGTTTGAGGCTGAGTCGACCTAGGGGAGGCCCAGGACCGGTTAAAATAATCGTCACCGGCGGTGGCGGTGAGCAGGAATCGAACTTGGGTCGCCGGGTTCATAGCGCAGCGTAACGCTAACCGCTACACTACGGGTCACGTGACAGATTTGACGTCACAGCTCACTTGCCGTACAAAAAATAAGTGCATTATTGAGCTCCCCCCCACCCCCCAGAAAAAAAGTGTATTTTTATAATGTTTGCACGGTGTACAGTCTGGAAAGTACCCACATGGCAAATTTCCAGTTTGTTGCATGTCGGGAAGTACGCTAAACATTTTGAACAGACACACACAATCACAACTTTGCCTTTTATATATATGGAGAAGATAGGTATAAACGAAAATAACCTTGACCAGCTCTACACAATTGCAGTGATTGCATGTTTGATACAGAAGAGGGGAGTGGCGTTTCAAATAACTTCCTGTGACATCGACCAAGTTCTGTAGATTTTTCGATTTAAAGCTTTCGTGACTGCAATGATTCATCTTCTTTGGTTCTTTCGGTAAAGTCACGTAGAATGAGAATAAAATAATAAATTGATAAAATAACACAATAATATTCTCATGACGTTTCGGCCACAACACAAGCGGCCTTCATCAGGTGAAGGGGGCGAGACTGTCTGGTAGGACAGTGCTGGAGTGAGAGAGCCACGTTCAGATCACGGCTTTTAAGCTGTGTGAGAGGAACAAAGAGCCTTGACGAAGGAATTAGCATAAAATTTAGCATTGAAATGGCTGAATGATTAGCTTGTGACTGGTCACAGAAATAGCTATGTTAAAAGTTAAAGCATACACATCCGCAGAGGCACCCATTGTTAAAAGGAATTAGCATAGAATTTAGCATTGAAATAGCTAAGTTAAGGCATACACATCCGCAGAGGCACCCCTTGACAATGGGATTAGCATAGAATTTAGCATTGAAATGGCTGAGTGATTCGCTTGTAACTGCTACAGAAATAGTTACGTTGAAGTCAGAGCATACACATTCACCGAGGCACTTAGTACAAATCAAACAGGAGAATTTAGCATTGAAATAACTAGGCGAATTTAGCATTGAAATAACTGGGTGATTTGCTAGTGACTGGTCACAGAAATGACTACACATCTGAGCTATTCACAGTACTATATAGTGAACCAATAAAAACTAAAATATAAATTATCTTCATGTTATCAATAAACTCTATATTCTCCAATCAGCTAAGCTACCAACCATAAGTCGTTATATATCACAATGCTATATGGCGAAAAAATGGGTGGATTCTTACCCTCAAATTTCCGTACCACGGATAGCTACGGGCCCCGTTCAGACGGACGAGTTCGTCCATGGTCGGAACAGAGGAGGGGGAGAGAGACAGCTGCGAAGCCCTAGTATACTCCATGTTGTAAACCATACCATTAACCGTGGTGTGAGAGGTATTAAGAGGCAATGCTGGCGAAAGAGCTGCGGTCTGAAGGTCATCGTAAAATTACAATTAATTAAGAACAGAAATGATTTAACACATCTTTCCAGTGGTTACTAAGCCTGAATCCATCTTCTCGGTTGAAATTGTCTCTGTGCTTGTATATGTGAATGGCCTCATGAACGAATCTCTCATGGTAGCCAGTTGGTTTGCAAAGAACCTCCGTCTTGGAGAAGTCAATGTCATGTGAGCCCACTGAATTGTAACAGTGATCTGCCACGGCAGAGGAGTTCGTCTTACCGTGTTTCAAGTCTGCTTTATGTTCGCGGATGCGGTCCGAGATATGTCTTTTGGTTTCTCCAATGTAGCTACTACCACAGAGGCACTTTAGTTTGTAAACGCCCGGGTACTGTATGTCTGGAAGAGCATCTTTTACAGATGGAACTAAATCACGGATTTTGTGTACTGTGTTGAATCGGACCTGGATCTTGTGTTTATTCAGGATTTTGGAGATCTTTTTAGTGACCCCTGAAATGTAGGGTAAGGTGATGGTTTTGAGTGGCTCCACAAGAGGATCCTTCTTCATGACTGGAGTGATGGCTTTGCGGATTGTGTAGTCGGAGTAGCCATTAGCCCTGAGAGCCTGGTGTACGTGCTTGAGTTCACTGGTAATGTGTTCCTGGTCGGAAATGCATTGGGCTCTATGGTATAGAGTCTTGATGAGGCAGTTCTTCTGGGATGGATGGTGGTGGGAATCCGGTTTCAAGTAAGCATCTGTATGGGTAGCTTTCCTGTAGACAGAGTGGCTCATTGAACCATCATGTCTCCTTTTAATTAAGACATCCAGAAAGGGTAGTTTGCCATCTTTTTCGACCTCCATGGTAAATCTGATGGCTGGGTGTATGGAATTGATGTGGTCGCGGAATTGGTCTAGAGCAGGCTGGCCATGTGGCCAGATGACAAAGGTGTCATCAACGTACCTCTTCCATAAGGTCGGGCGTAGAGTGGCAGTCTGGATGGCGTCAATTTCAAATTTTTCCATGAATACGTTGGCTACAACCGGAGATAGGGGGGAGCCCATTGGGGTGCCCTCAGTTTGTTTGTAGAAAGTTCCATTCCAGGTGAAGTATGTGTTGGTTAAGCAATGTCTCACCAGGGGGGGTACATCAGTATGCAGTCCTTGATGAACCAGGTCTTCAATGATAGCGATGGTGTCAGGTACTGGGACTTTGGTGAACAAGGACACCACATCAAAACTGACAAGCAGGTCGTTTGGGGACAGGGAAATGTCTTTGATTGTCGATACCAGGTGAGTAGAATTTAGTACCGCAGAGGTGGTTTTTCCAGTGAAAGGTCGCAGTATATCAGCCAGAAAACGTGCCAGTTTGTAGGTGGGGGAGCTGATAGTAGAGACGATGGGACGAAGGGGTGTATCTTCTTTGTGTATCTTTGGAAGGCCATATAATCTTGGTGGTCTGGCAGCAGAGGGTTTCAACAAGAACTGTTTGTTCTCATCAATTAATGCTGTTGAATCAGAGATAATTTTGTTCGTTTTTGTGACCAGGCTGTTGGTGGGATCTCTTTTTATTTTTGTATAGCTGCCATCGTTGAGTAGTTCTTGAATTTTGTTGTTATATTCTGTTTTGTCCATGATGACAGTGGCATTGCCTTTGTCGGCTGAGAGAACGACAATATCATCCCTCTTTTTTAATTGAGATAATTCAAAACGTTCGTCTTTGCTGATGTTGCTAGGTGGCAACTTAGCGTTTTTGAGGGTTGCAGCGATTTCAGATCTTGCTACGTCTGCAGAGATGTGACTCAAGCCCTTGAGTGCAACGTCGACATGGGCAATGATATCATTAACCGGTAAGTGTCTCGGTGTGACAGCAAAGTTTAGACCTTTAGCTAAAACGGATTTCAGACCATCAGAAATGGAACTGTTACTGCGATTAATTACGACTTTGTTGACGTCTATCTTTTCGGTGTGTGGATCCGATTTTTTGCTGGAGAGGTGATTGAATTTGGAAATCAAATTGTCCCTACATTTGTTCGACATAGTGGCAGCCGAAGAGGTAGTCATTGTCTACATGTTCCCAATCCGATGTAGACATTGTTGCTGTCAATTTTAAGTGTGATTTGTAGAGTGTCTTGTCTAACTGATCGAGTTCGGTTCGTGTAAGTCTGATTTTTTCCGAGATAAGAGCGAAGCTAGTTCTAGCTAGAATTCGTTTTGCATTGAGAGAAGTTGCAACAGCAGAGGTTAGTGTAAATGCGGTTGGTATTACCTTAGAGTCGCGGCATCTCTTCAGAAAGGTGAGAGACTCGATTAGTTGAGCCTTCTTATCCCGAAGTCTGTTGAATGATCTTAAGGATGTGTGGAATCCCTCCCCGTAGAGGCGGTTAAATTTCGATTTAAAGCTTTCGTGACTGCAATGATTCATCTTCTTTGGTTCTTTCCAGTGGTTACTAAGCCTGAATCCATCTTCTCGATTGAAATTGTCTCTGTGCTTGTATATGTGAATGGCCTCATGAACGAATCTCTCATGGTAGCCAGTTGGTTTGCAAAGAACCTCCGTCTTGGAGAAGTCAATGTCATGTGAGCCCACTGAATTGTAACAGTGATCTGCCACGGCAGAGCAGTTCGTCTTACCGTATTTCAAGTCTGCTTTATGTTCGCGGATGCGGTCAACTAATCGAGTCACTCACCTTTCTGAAGAGATGCCGCGACTCTAAGGTAATACCAACCGCATTTACACTAACCTCTGCTGTTGCAACTTCTCTCAATGCAAAACGAATTCTAGCTAGAACTAGCTTCGCTCTTATCTCGGAAAAAATCAGACTTACACGCACCGAACTCGATCAGTTAGACAAGACACTCTACAAATCACACTTAAAATTGACAGCAACAATGTCTACATCGGATTGGGAACATGTAGACAATGACTACCTCTTCGGCTGCCACTATGTCGAACAAATGTAGGGACAATTTGATTTCCAAATTCAATCACCTCTCCAGCAAAAAATCGGATCCACACACCGAAAAGATAGACGTCAACAAAGTCGTAATTAATCGCAGTAACAGTTCCATTTCTGATGGTCTGAAATCCGTTTTAGCTAAAGGTCTAAACTTTGCTGTCACACCGAGACACTTACCGGTTAATGATATCATTGCCCATGTCGACGTTGCACTCAAGGGCTTGAGTCACATCTCTGCAGACGTAGCAAGATCTGAAATCGCTGCAACCCTCAAAAACGCTAAGTTGCCACCTAGCAACATCAGCAAAGACGAACGTTTTGAATTATCTCAATTAAAAAAGAGGGATGATATTGTCGTTCTCTCAGCCGACAAAGGCAATGCCACTGTCATCATGGACAAAACAGAATATAACAACAAAATTCAAGAACTACTCAACGATGGCAGCTATACAAAAATAAAAAGAGATCCCACCAACAGCCTGGTCACAAAAACGAACAAAATTATCTCTGATTCAACAGCATTAATTGATGAGAACAAACAGTTCTTGTTGAAACCCTCTGCTGCCAGACCACCAAGATTATATGGCCTTCCAAAGATACACAAAGAAGATACACCCCTTCGTCCCATCGTCTCTACTATCAGCTCCCCCACCTACAAACTGGCACGTTTTCTGGCTGATATACTGCGACCTTTCACTGGAAAAACCACCTCTGCGGTACTAAATTCTACTCACCTGGTATCGACAATCAAAGACATTTCCCTGTCCCCAAACGACCTGCTTGTCAGTTTTGATGTGGTGTCCTTGTTCACCAAAGTCCCAGTACCTGACACCATCGCTATCATTGAAGACCTGGTTCATCAAGGACTGCATACTGATGTACCCCCCCTGGTGAGACATTGCTTAACCAACACATACTTCACCTGGAATGGAACTTTCTACAAACAAACTGAGGGCACCCCAATGGGCTCCCCCCTATCTCCGGTTGTAGCCAACGTATTCATGGAAAAATTTGAAACTGACGCCATCCAGACTGCCACTCTACGCCCGACCTTATGGAAGAGGTACGTTGATGACACCTTTGTCATCTGGCCACATGGCCAGCCTGCTCTAGACCAATTCCGCGACCACATCAATTCCATACACCCAGCCATCAGATTTACCATGGAGGTCGAAAAAGATGGCAAACTACCCTTTCTGGATGTCTTAATTAAAAGGAGACATGATGGTTCAATGAGCCACTCTGTCTACAGGAAAGCTACCCATACAGATGCTTACTTGAAACCGGATTCCCACCACCATCCATCCCAGAAGAACTGCCTCATCAAGACTCTATACCAGGGGTCGGGAACCTATGGCTTGCGAGCCAGATGTGGCTCTTTTGATGATTGCATATGGCTCGCAGATAAAACAAAATATTCTCACTTGTTTTAATCCATCCATCGATTTTTCACTGCGCATGTCCTGTTCAGGGCTGCAGGAGCAATTGTCCATTATTTTAATTGGATGATACTGGCCTACGTTTGCCGTTGCTGGGTAAAACAGGTAAACGCCCCCTTTTGAATCAGTCTGAGACTGCGTCTGCTCGGTCATTAGCTCAAAGCTAACCCTTCGACGAAGAAGATGGCGAAAAGAAAAAAAGACGACGAGTATCGTACATTTCAGGACGAATGGACCGAAGAATTCGCCTTTGTGGAGAGAGCGGGTTCTGCGGTGTGTCTAATTTGCAATGACAAAATTACATCGTTGAAACGGTCGAATGTAAAGCGGAACTTCGGCACGCGCCACGCTACCTTTGCATCAAAATACCCTGCGGGAGACAGCAGAAAGAAAGCGTGCCAAGAGCTTCTGAGCAGGGTGCAAGCTAGCCAGCAGCAACTCCGCGTATGGACCCGGCAAGGTGACTATAATTCGGCTAGCTTTGCTGGTTCTTTAGCAATAGTGAGGAATGGAAAACCATTCACAGATGGCGAGTATGCTAAAACGTTCATGCTGGATGTAGCCAATGAACTTTTTGATGATCTTCCGAACAAAGACAAGATAATCAAACGGATACAAGACATGCCTCTGTCGGCAAGAACTGTTCATGATCGTACCATCGTGATGGCAAACAAAGTGGAGGAAACGCAAGTGAAGGACATAAATGCAGCGCCGTTCTTTTCTCTGGCTTTGGATGAGTCAACAGACGTGAGCCATTTGTCGCAGTTCAGCGTGATTGCAAGATATGCTGTTGGTGACACACTGCGCGAAGAAAGTCTTGCTGTTCTGCCATTAAAAGGGTCTACAAGAGGTGAGGATTTATTCAAGTCTTTCATGGAGTTTGCTCAAGAAAAAAGTCTACCTATGGATAAACTTCTCTCAGTGTGTACTGATGGTGCTCCGTGTATGGTGGGGAAAAACAAAGGATTTGTGGCGCTTCTCCGTGAACATGAAAATAGACCCATCCTAAGTTTCCATTGCATTATACACCAGGAGGCACTTTGTGCTCAGATGTGTGACAGGCAGTTTGGCGAAGTGATGTCGCTGGTCATTCGTGTGATCAACTTTATTGTTGCCCGAGCCTTAAATGATCGCCAGTTTAAAACACTGCTGGATGAAGTTGTAAATAACTATCCTGGTCTGCTTTTGCACAGCAATGTGCGTTGGTTGTCAAGAGGGAAGGTGCTTAGCCGTTTTGCGGCTTGCCTGAACGAAATCCGGACTTTCCTTGAAATGAAAGGCGTCGGGCATCCTGAGCTAGCCGACACCGAGTGGCTCCTCAAGTTTTACTATCTCGTAGATCTGACTGAACATCTGAACCAGCTCAACGTGAAAATGCAAGGCATTGGAAATACAGTGTTATCCCTTCAACAAGCTGTATTTGCTTTTGAAAACAAGCTGGAGCTTTTCATCACGGATCTTGAAACAGGTCGTTTACTACATTTTGAAAAACTGAGCCAATTTAAAGATGCATGCACAGCAAGTGAGCCCATTCAAAACCTTGATCTCCACCAGCTAGCTGGCTGCACATCCAGTCTCCTACAGTCCTTCAAAGCACGCTTTGGAGAATTTCGTGAGCACACTCGTCTTTTTAAGTTCATCACCCATCCAAACGAGTGTTCACTGAACACAGCCGACCTGAATTACATCCCTGGTGTCTCCGTCAGAGATTTTGAAGCAGAAGTGGCTGACCTGAAGGCCTCAGACATGTGGGTGAATAAGTTCAAGTCACTGAATGAAGATTTGGAAAGAATCACACGACAGAAAGCGGAGTTGGCGAGCAAGCACATGTGGACAGAAATGAAAAAACTCCAACCCGAAGACCAGCTGATTCTCAAAACTTGGAACGCGCTTCCTGTCACATACCACACACTGCAGCGTGTGAGTATTGCTGTATTGACCATGTTTGGATCTACGTATGCATGTGAGAAGTCATTCTCACATCTTAAAAACATCAAGTCCAACCTACGATCACGTTTAACGGATGAAAGCCTCAACGCTTGCATGAAGCTTAACCTCACCAAGTACCAACCCGACTACAAGGTACCAACCCGACTACAAAGACATCAGCAAATCCATGCAGCACCAAAAGTCGCATTAATGGTGAGTGTTATAACAACATTATTTAAAAGAATAAATTCAGAGGCTTATTATACTGACATTTAGTTGAATTCACTTTTAAAATATATTATATGGCTCTCACTGAAATAAATTTCCAAA
Source organism: Petromyzon marinus (assembly GCF_048934315.1). Lineage (NCBI taxonomy): Eukaryota > Metazoa > Chordata > Hyperoartia > Petromyzontiformes > Petromyzontidae > Petromyzon > Petromyzon marinus. The sequence continues at coordinate 992,096 of NW_027423018.1, forward strand.
TTTTTTGCTTTCATGGCTCTCTTAGTCAAAAAGGTTCCCGACCCCTGCTCTATACCATAGAGCCCAATGCATTTCCGACCAGGAACACATTACCAGTGAACTCAAGCACGTACACCAGGCTCTCAGGGCTAATGGCTACTCCGACTACACAATCCGCAAAGCCATCACTCCAGTCATGAAGAAGGATCCTCTTGTGGAGCCACTCAAAACCATCACCTTACCCTACATTGCAGGGGTCACTAAAAAGATCTCCAAAATCCTGAATAAACACAAGATCCAGGTCCGATTCAACACAGTACACAAAATCCATGATTTAGTTCCATCTGTAAAAGATGCTCTTCCAGACATACAGTACCCGGGCGTTTACAAACTAAAGTGCCTCTGTGGTAGTAGCTACATTGGAGAAACCAAAAGACATATCTCGGACCGCATCCGCGAACATAAAGCAGACTTGAAACACGGTAAGACGAACTCCTCTGCCGTGGCAGATCACTGTTACAATTCAGTGGGCTCACATGACATTGACTTCTCCAAGACGGAGGTTCTTTGCAAACCAACTGGCTACCATGAGAGATTCGTTCATGAGGCCATTCACATATACAAGCACAGAGACAATTTCAACCGAGAAGATGGATTCAGGCTTAGTAACCACTGGAAAGATGTGTTAAATCATTTCTGTTCTTAATTAATTGTAATTTTACGATGACCTTCAGACCGCAGCTCTTTCGCCAGCATTGCCTCTTAATACCTCTCACACCACGGTTAATGGTATGGTTTACAACATGGAGTATACTAGGGCTTCGCAGCTGTCTCTCTCCCCCTCCTCTGTTCCGACCATGGACGAACTCGTCCGTCTGAACGGGGCCCGTAGCTATCCGTGGTACGGAAATTTGAGGGTAAGAATCCACCCATTTTTTCGCCATATAGCATTGTGATATATAACGACTTATGGTTGGTAGCTTAGCTGATTGGAGAATATAGAGTTTATTGATAACATGAAGGTAATTTATATTTTAGTTTTTATTGGTTCACTATATAGTACTGTGAATAGCTCAGATGTGTAGTCATTTCTGTGACCAGTCACTAGCAAATCACCCAGTTATTTCAATGCTAAATTCGCCTAGTTATTTCAATGCTAAATTCTCCTGTTTGATTTGTACTAAGTGCCTCGGTGAATGTGTATGCTCTGACTTCAACGTAACTATTTCTGTAGCAGTTACAAGCGAATCACTCAGCCATTTCAATGCTAAATTCTATGCTAATCCCATTGTCAAGGGGTGCCTCTGCGGATGTGTATGCCTTAACTTAGCTATTTCAATGCTAAATTCTATGCTAATTCCTTTTAACAATGGGTGCCTCTGCGGATGTGTATGCTTTAACTTTTAACATAGCTATTTCTGTGACCAGTCACAAGCTAATCATTCAGCCATTTCAATGCTAAATTTTATGCTAATTCCTTTGTCAAGTCTCTTTGTTCCTCTCACACAGCTTAAAAGCCGTGATCTGAACGTGGCTCTCTCACTCCAGCGCTGTCCTACCAGACAGTCTCGCCCCCTTCACCTGATGAAGGCCGCTTGTGTTGTGGCCGAAACGTCGTGAGAATATTATTGTGTTATTTTATTTTATCAATTTATTATTTTATTCTCATTCTACGTGACTTTACCGAAAGAACCAAAGAAGACAAGTTCTGTAGATTGTAAACAGTACACCAATGTGCTTCAAGACAACCAAGTGTCTGCAGGTGTGACATTTTTCTGCAACCAAAATCTCAAGTGCAGAAGCTGCATTATCCTCTTGAGAACGCTCCAAACTTCCCCCTCTACTTGGCCACGGATCTTCAAGTATAACACGGCAAAGCCGGCTGCGTACAGAAATAGTCAATGCCTGTTTCATCACGCCGTGCACACCCCCCACCCCTTGCGTTAAAAACGTCACCCCCCCCCCCCCACACACCGAGGGCTCACCACCACCAGCTGTCGAGAGAGCGCGGCTCTGATATGCTCAATATTGGTCTTACCTTGCTTGAGGCCAGGGTTGGTGAAGTCCCAGGTCTCAGAGTCATTTTTAAACACATTCAGACGCGTCGCCTGTAAAGAGGACACAGCAGGGGGAAAAGATAAACATTATTCGTGGCCAGCATATAGGGCATAGATGCTCGGAAAAAAATTATATAACTTTAGAACCTTCTTTGGTTCTTTCGGTAAAGTCATCACGTAGAATGAGGATAAAATAATAAACTAAAACAATAAAAGTCTCACGACGTTTCGCCACAACACAAGTGGCCTTCTTCAGGTGAAAGGAAGAAACCTATATTCTTAGTTTTTTCGGTAAAGTCACGTTGAAGAGAAACAACAAAATAACAAAATATATATAAAACAATAAAAAATTCTCACGACGTTTCGACCATAACTCAAACGGTCATCATCAGGTGTGTCGGTTTGCATGCAAACCGACACACCTGATCATGCAAACCGACACACCTGATGATGACCGTTTGAGTTATGGTCGAAACGTCGTGAGAATTTTTTATTGTTTTATATATATTTTGTTATTTTGTTGTTTCTCTTCAACGTGACTTTACCGAAAAAACTAAGAATATGAATTACTGCAGTCACGAAAGTTTTAAATCAGGAAGAAACCTGTCGTCCCGACCTTGTGTTGTGGCCGAAACGTCGTGAGAATTTTATTGTGTTATTTTATTATTTTATTCTCATTCTACGTGGTGGTGACTTTACCTGAAAGAACCAAAGAAGATGAATCCTTGCAGTCACGAAAGCTTTAAATCGAAACTTTAGAACCATTTAAAATGTACAAGCATAATAATTATTAAGCAAGTCATTACCCCCGAGACAATTACGGCATGCAACTTGCGGTGAAACCGAGGTACTTAACGCAACCCTTCACCTCCTGGGAGATGAATGAATAAAAGCTGCCACATGTAGGAAGTCAACGGTAAGCTAAACTTTCGCGCCGTACGTAGCAAAAGCGTGCTTCTTCTTTGGTTTTGCAGTCACGAAAGCTTTAAATCGAAATAAAAGCGTGCTTATCGGAGTTGTGGGAAACAGTGGCCATTCTGCCACCGTTTTTTTTTTAAGATCACGTGTTGATTATCCCTCTTCGTTGGAACAAGCTCCCTTCGTGTTTGCAGATAAAAATTGCTAACCCTCGGTGGCCTATTTAAATTCCAAACTTGTTTAATTGCACATAAGTTTGGCATGCTTTGCCTAACTTGGTATTATTTATTCGCGGTGTTCCTCGTGTACTGTGAAGCGTTAGCCTTGATCGTATACCTCAAAAATGTTGAAGTGCCATAACCCCGTTATGAAAATGATGCATTCGTTATTACTGTTCTGTAATTTTATTTCCTGCTAACAATGTAACATCTCCCCTCAAGTACTCTGCAGGTCTCGCAAAGCAGCCTATGGCTGAATGTTAATCACCCGTCACCAAATAAAATTGAATTAAAAACCAACTCTACCCTTCCCACTGGATGCGAATTTTCCACTAACTGGCTCAGGGCACTGGCTCAGATGAGAACCACCCTCACGGTAATATCAATTAGGAAAAGTTTGACTTTAGACAACGGCAAGGATGACCGTCATGCACAATGGGTTGTTGTAGGTTGTGCGGCTGTGTGGTGGGCAGCTGTAAAACCCACTGGGTGCATTGTATTTCTATGCTGCCACAAAATATGCTACACTCCTTTACCCCGCACACAAGTCAAATAACCCCACAACAGGCGTCGAGTGCGGAAGCCCTCATCTGGCAATGAATTGCCGTGTGTATTCAGCATTATTTGCTCACCAAAGTGGTCAATTCAGAATATTAAATTAATCTTTGGTCTGCGGGTGAAAAAACCCAGGTTGTGGTGCACACACTTGTGAATGTACAAAGTATCGGTTGTACTTGCCCTCGCATAGTCCACTATAAGAGTACAGCAGCCCGAATAGATGTCTGCTCCATTCAGAGATGAGTTCGCTCTCTCGGCGCTCTCAACCGAAACAAACGTGGCCAAAAATTAAGGAAAACACGACCATTTCATTTTAAAAACAATACATTTAGCATCTCCAAAATAACACGTAAAATTACGTGAATGGCGGACATGTCGTTACGGTTATGCATCTCGTTGAAAGGATATTCCACAAAGGCCTGCAGGCCATTCTTCCTGAAGATCACAATGCGTTGCAGAGGCCCAAATGGTTTGCAAATGTTGTAAAGCACATCCTGCAGGACCACATGGAGCACACAAACGCAGCGAGGTGATTTTGCACGCATTACCAAGTAAATTTGAAAAGCTTTTTTTCCAGTGAATTTTTAAGATCGAGCCATACAGGACATCAACGCTTTCCAAAATCAACATTAGGTCTATATATATTTTTTTTATTCAATGCCATTGGTAGACTTCAAAGCACAAACAAAAAACACGACTTCAATTGCCTCAAATGAACCAAAGGATCGATGTAATTTCCTTAGCAAAGCCATTCACTGTAATCCAAAACGGACATAATTTCACTCGTAAAAATGAAACACACGTGTGTGTGCGCGCGTGTGCGCATGGCACACCCGACAAATTATTCACGAGTGAATGTCCAGCTGCTGTGAGCGTAACAATGCCCACCGTGGTGATGGGGTAGATGGGGTTGAGGATGGTGAAGAGCAGGACGTGGTTGCTGTTGCCGTTATCCCCCGGGACGCCAGGGCGCCAAAGCTTCTGGCTGGTAGAGAAGTTAAAATAGGCCGGCTGCCCGCACACGTAGACGGAGCCCGTGGACGAGTAGTCGACGCAGCTGCGGGAGCTCTCCGGGTCTTCAAACTCCACCAGCGCCTGCCGCGTCTTGGGCATCATCACCACGTAGCTGCACGGAGGGAGCGATTCAAACGAGTGCCGTTATTCAAAGATGTGGCCGACTTTAAAATGCGTGCCTGTTGTTGATGTTAAACACGAGGTTGGTCTGCTCCAAGTCACCTCATTTGATCTCAAGAAATGTTTCAATGCATGCAACGGAGTGGAGACTGGTTGGATGCAGGTTAGATGCCACGTCCCATTTCAGTTTGGCAGTGTAGTGCGTTGGAATTGAATGTACTGTAACAATATAATTAGATTTAGAATACATCTTGAGGGTAATGTAGTCTTCTTCTGTCGATGTATCACCTGATAAAGGAAGCCTCTTCAAACGTACATAAACAAGGTATGTGTGCACCATTTCAATACAAGATATTAATTTTTAACACGGTTACTAATCACATTTGAACGTGTGCCGCTTTTGTCAGACGGCACAACAAAAGCAGCAGCGGCACTTTAATTCGGAGGGAATTCGTGACTTGGAAAAATTGAAAAACAAACGGTTTTTTGTTTCGATTTAAAGCTTTCGTGACTGCAAGGATTAATCTTCTTTGGTTCTTTCGGTAAAGTCACCAACACGTAGAATGAGAATAAAATAATACAATAAAATAACACAATTCTCACGACGTTTCGGCCACAACACAAGTGGCCTTCATCAGGTGAAGGGACGAGACTGTCCCATTTCAGTTTGGCAGTCTCGTCCCTTCACCTGATGAAGGCCGCTTGTGTTGTAGCCCGAAACGTCGTGAGAATTTTATCGTGTTATTTTAAGTTTTATTAATTTATTATTTTATTCTCATTCTACGCGGTGGTGACTTTACCGAAAGAACCCCAAAGAAGATGAAGCAGTTTTTGTTTGGTCACTTCAGGCTGTAAAGGCCCCGAGTAAGCCACGCACGGCGTCGCCGATCACGCCGTGACGTGGGCAACACCGCGCCCTCTCGTCCACCGCCACACGCGGCCACGGCTTTTTATTTACGGAAGTGGTTCTTGAGCTTTAACCTGCAGCCTTGCCACCCCCCCTTTGGTTCTCAATATTTTTTTTTAAACGTACAATGTTTATTAATTTAGAGGTTTGATGGAACAAAGTAGCGGTGCTTACGTGCCCGTGCTCAATGTGTTTCGATGATTTACCTTGTTAAAAATAATCTGGCATGTCTTGCGCCCCCAGAAAGGGCATCTCCCACCCCGTGCTTAAGAACCATCGAGTATTTTCGTGTTATGCAATTTCTTGAGTTGTCGAAGCGAAAATCGGTAATATTCGAATTTCCAAGGTCCAAGTTCACTCCACGTCCGCAAACACCACCACCACAACAATAATAACAATAACAACAATAATAACAACAATAATAATAACAATAATAACACCAATAATAATAACAACTATAATAACAATAATCTTTGTTTTTTTCGGTAAAGTCACGTATAAATAAGAAATAATAAAATAACATAATAGCGTACGACGTTTCGGTTGCAACACAAGCAGCCATCATCAGGTACAGAAGAGCTAAATTTACGAGAGAGGGGAGACACATAACCTCAGATGTATATACAGACACCCAAGTAGGGGGGAACTAACACCGACACAATAGGGGACACAGAGAGAGAAGCATACCAAACAAACAAGAGTTTAGCAGAATTTGGAAACCAAATAAAGCAACACAGACGGTCGGTCAAAACACAATTAACGCAAAGCCTGGTTGATTACGTTATTTCAAAGATTGCTAAATTGAAAGTTAAGTATGAAATTTAAGATACAGATGGCACACACACACATAGACATTCAAGTAGAGCGGACCAGCACAGGTACAAGCACACAGTGAAGTCGCCTTAAATAGGCAGAGAAGGCAAGGCTGAGAGACAATGGGACATATTAGCATGAGAAGGCAAGGCTGAGAGACAATGGGACATTTTAGCATGAGGTATGCATAGAGCAAAGTGGAGCACGGCAGCAAACATTCGGAAGCACCAAGACCGACACACAGGCAGAGACAGCACAGAGAAACAAATCCAAGCACAGACACAAAGGCAGATACACAAGCAGAGACAACACACAGACAACACAAGACAACACAAAGACAGACACAAAGATACAGACCTTATACCTCCCCGTAGAGGCGGTTTAAACTTGGTTCAAAGCTTTCGTGACTGCAGGAATTAATCTTTGGTGTTTTCGGTAAACAACAATAATAATAATACAGCTTCCTTCCCCATGCGGGCAACGGTCACCACCGACTGGTCACCTGACTAGGCCAAAGTGCCGCACGGCCTCCACGAGGTCCGACTCGAGGGCTGTGTCCAAGAGTCCCCGCACGTGAACCACAGCCGACGGTGGGGGCTTGTGTGGGTCCTCAAACGTGTCCTGTGCACGTCGGCAAGGAAGCAAACTCAACACGACTATTGTGCAAAGCTGTTGTTTCCTCCTATACCGAGAAGACAGTTTTCAGTTTCATTTATTTGGTATAGCCCTGTGAGCCATTCGGCTCTTGAATCGGGTGCAACCGCAACAAACAAAAACATGAACAAGAAAAACATCTTACAGTGATTATTTGACTGTGCAAACAGAAAATCCAGGAAAAAACAGCAAAATAATCCTTGAAATAGCACCGTACACCAACGCTGTGTGCAAAAATCCCAGTGGGATCCAAGTCTAACAACAACAACCACAAGACAACTTAGATTAAGGCCATCAGTCTAACTCCATACTACAACAAAACAAACATGGCCAAACCATAAAACTTTTTCAAAATCACCAAAATAAAGCCACGGCTAACATCGCCGGCAAGTGATATCGGAGCAGATGCAGACACTTGCATTAAAGGGGTTTTTAAATCTGCATCCGTTTGGCAAAAAATGTCCATAGCTCAGTGCCATCATTTCAGTAATTGCTAAGAACGTTCGCGAGTTTAACTTTAAATCTAAACGGCCCTCGAGTTTCAAACTCTGGAACTCGCATCCCCCACCGCCAGGTGCGCTTTTGTAGACGCTGTAAAGTTTTATTATTCCGCAAAGTTTTTAATCACATTGGGGAGGGTCGAAGAGCTACCCCACGACGCCATCGCGTGGGACATTTAACACATCGGTATTTTAACTTAATTAGTATTTTAACTTTTGATTTAAAGCTTTCGTGACTGCAGGGATTAATATTCTTGGTTCTTCCGGTAAAGTCACCACGTAGAAGGGAAACAATAAAATAATAAAAATATAAAACAATACAATTCTCACGACGTTTTGACTGCAACACAAGAAGCAATCGTCAGGTGTGAAAACCACAGCAAGAAAATTTGAATAAAAGTGGCGTTTTTTTAACGTCAGCACCACGGAGAGCGATTTGAGAGTTTGTTCAGATGGACGAGTCCATCTATGTTCTGAAAAGAGGAGGGGGGAGACGAAAATAATGGATGCGGTCTGAAAGCCACCGTAAGCGTGAACAATTAAGACCCGAAATGGTTTATCAAATCCTTCCAATGATTGCTAAGCCAGAATCCATCTTCTCGGTTGAAATTGTCTCTGTGCTTGTATATGTGGATAGCCTCATGAACGAATCTCTCCTGGTAGGCAATGTTTTTATTCGTGGTCCGCCAGGAAGTGTCTGTGTCGTTGGCCTGACTGGATGTGCTTCACGTAATGTTGTTTCAGGTTTGTTGAATTCTCGTCTCTCATCTTTTGCTGTATTTACCTCCGTGATTTGTTCTTGACACCTGATGAAGATCGCTTGCGTTGTGATCGAAACGTCGTGATTGTTTTCTGTTTTAATATAATTTTATTGTATTTCTACATACGTGACTTTACCGAAAAAAACAATGAGTAATGTTTTTATTGTTTCATATTTTTTTATTATTTTAGTTCAGTGCAAAGAGAATACACACCCTTAGAAGAGAAAACGCCGTATAAAAAAATTACACTGGAAATAGCCCAAAGTGTTAACGAACACGAAATCCACGTTTACCAAAACGCGTTTTACTGAACGTAAGCAGAGCCTAGCGATGCTGTGGTCCGCGTGGTCCATCCCCAACACCAACAACGAGAAGCTCTTCGCAACGGCACTGGAATCTGCGAGTTACAAAGCTAAACAATCACGTTAAATAATATAAACACGGCTGGTGGTGGTGGTGGCACGTCGCCTGAGTGAAGCCTCTGGCCCAGGCCTCACAACGAGGCTCTGGGCGAGGAGTAAAATAAACATCTTCTCGTTATAAAAACACCTCGTCAAGTCGCTCGTCACTGACGCTCACCATCGCGCCCGCCTGGACGCGGTCGTTGCCTTCGCCATTGACTCCCAGGCGCTTGGCCGCGTGCCGGGCGGCGGAGGCGGCGGTGGTCAACATCGTCGTGATGGCGTGGAGCGCTGGAGGGAATCGATTCGCGATCCTGTCGCTAAAATCGACGACTGCGCGGATCGCCGAGCGTCAGCGGCAGCAGCGGGCGGCGGCGGCGGGGCGATTCCAACGCGTGACATCGATTCTCGGATCGATGTGTCCTCTGGCGATGTTCGCGCGGCTTGGTGTGACCCCACAGCCACTCGTCACGTGACGCCTCTCTCGGCCGACTGGGGCCGGCGACGGAGATTTGAAGCAGTCGTGGGCCTCCCCCTAGGTCGGACTCGGACTACAATTAAATTTGATTAAATTTTTATAATATTAAATAAATAATAATAAAAATGATACATAAAAGTACTCAAATTTGATTATTGTAAAATCATTATAAATAAATAAAAATAACTTAAAAATAATCTAATTTGATTACTTTTAAATAAGAATAAATTAAAAAAAACAAATTTGATTATTTTTAAAATAAGCATAAATAAATAAAAATGTATAAACTAAAATAATGAAATGTAATTATTATTAAATAATAAACAAATATACATTATATGTTAAAATAATCAAATTGGATTATTAAATAATAATGAATAAATATGAAAATAATTGCCCAATTTCGATCACTTTTACATAATAAATAAAGGCAGAAATATTTAATTAATAATTTCGCCTTTCTTTATAACCTAATTTTAATATTTTAAAGTAATAATAAATAAAACTTACAAATAATCACATTTGATTATTTCAAATAATAAATATATAACATTTCGTTTAAAATTTAACTAAGCAAATTTGATTATATTTAAATAAGAATAAATAAATAAAAATAATCAAATTTGATTATTATATGAATTAAAAAAAGAGGGATTACATTGTCATCCTCTCAGCCGACAAGGTCAACGCCACTGTCATCATGGATAAAATAGAATATAACAACAAAATTCAAGAATTACTCAATGATGGTAGCTATACAAAAATAAAAAGAGATCCCACCAACAGCCTCGTCATACAAACCAAAATCATTTCTGATTCAACCACATTAATTGATCAAACCAAACAGTTATCTTTGAAACCTTCTGCTGCCAGGCCACCAAGATTATACGGCTTACCAAAAATACATCAAGTAGATACACCCCTTTGTCCCTTCGTCTCTACTACAGTGAGGGAAAAAAGTATTTGATCCCCTGCTGATTTTGTATGTTTGCCCACTGACTCAACACCGCACCATAGACTCAACACTGCCCATAGACTCAACACTGCACCATAGACTCAACACTGCACCATAGACTCAACACTGCACCATAGACTCAACACTGCACCATAGACTCAACACTGCTACCCATAGACTCAACACTGCACCATAGACTCAACACTGCACCATAGACTCAACACTGTACCATAGACTCAGCACTGCACCATAGACTCAACACCGCACCATAGACTCAACACTGCACCATAGACTCAGCACTGCACCATAGACTCAACACCGCACCATAGACTCAACACTGCCCACTGACTCAACACTGCACCATAGACTCAACACCGCACCATAGACTCAACACTGCCCACTGACTCAACACTGCACCATAGACTCAACACCGCACCATAGACTCAACACTGCCCACTGACTCAAAACTGCACCATAGACTCAACACTGCACCATAGACTCAACACTGCACCATAGACTCAGCACTGTCCCATAGACTCAACACTACCCATAGGGGGATCCCTGCCTAGGGGGTGTGAGGGGTCAAGGAGATCCCTGCCTAGGGGGTGTGAGGGGTCAGGGGGATCCCTGCCTAGGGGTGTGAGGGGTCAAGGGGATCCCTGCCTAGGAGTGTGAGGGGTCAAGGGGATCCCTGCCTAGGGGTGTGAGGGGTCAAGGGGATCCCTGCCTAGGGGTGTGAGGGGTCAAGGGGATCCCTACCTAGGGGGTGTGAGGGGTCAAGGGGATCCCTGCCTAGGGGGTGTGAGGGGTTTTACCGGCACGAAGTTTTCGCCGAGGCTTCGCGGTCCGCCCCTCTAGGCCGCTGTAACTTTATTGACACCACGTGGTGGCTGTAACTTTATTGACACCACGTGGTGGCTGTAAACTTTACTGACACCACGTGGTGGCTGTAACTTTAGTGACACCACGCGGTTCCTGTAACTTTATTGACACCACGTGGTGTCTGTAACTTTATTGACACCACGTGTGTCACTATGTGTGTCGCTGTGTCACTGTTTGTGTACACTGTGTGTGTGTACACTGTGTGTCACTGTGTGTGTGTACACTGTGTGTGTACACTGTGTGTGTGTACACTGTGTGTGTGTACTGTGTGTCACTGTGTGTCACTCTGTGTACACTGTGTGTGTGTACTCTGTGTCACTGTGTGTGTGTCGCTGTGTCACTGTGTGTGGGGAGCGATAGTGTAGCGGTTAGCGCGCTGCGCTATGAACCTGGCGACCTGGGTTCGATTCCCGCTCACGGCCAACACCAGTGACGATTTTCTGAACCGGTCCCGGGCTTCCCCTAGGTCGACTCAGCCTAAAATGAGTACCTGGTGCGGTGTGTAAACATTGCCACTAGGGAGACAAAGGCGGTCGGGCGTGGTGCTGGGGACCCACCCCCTCGTGTACCGTTCAGGCCTTCATAGGTGCTCGCTAACAGCACTTGCTCCTATAGTCTAAGGCTATATGGGGGATCTTTGTATCTTTGTTTTTGTCACTGTGTGTCGCTGTGTCACTGTTTGTGTACACTGTGTGTGTGTACACTGTGTTTGTGTACACTGTGTGTATACACTGTGTGTGTGTACACTGTGTGTGTACACTGTGTATACACTGTGTGTGTACACTGTGTGTGTGTACACTGTGTGTGTACACTGTGTATACACTGTGTGTGTACACTGTGTGTGTGTGTACTGTGTGTACACTGTGTGTGTGTACACTGTGTGTGTGTGCACTGTGTGTGTACAGTGTATATACTGTGTGTGTGTACACTGTGTGTGTGTACACTGTGTGTATACACTGTGTGTACACTGTGTATAAACTGTGTGTGTACACTGTTTGTGTCCACATTGAACCGAACCCCCTGCAAGGCCATCCACTTAACGACGAGAGAAAATTCACACGAAATGTCCTTTTCAATGAAGTCTTCCACATGTAAATTGATACAAGCTTTTAATGAAGAAATAAAATCATCTAATTCAAAACACAACACAATTCAAAGATGTTTCATTTTAAAACTTCAAAACGGAGCATGGGGTATTTGCGTGAATGCGTCCTTCGTGTGCAAATGTTGTGACTTTCCTGGCCTGAAGGCCGTCAATGTGTTGGACCCTTATTGGTGCACAATGTCTCAACAACCGCAGTGGGGTTTGCTTCAAGTGATAGGTACGAACATCCAGACGTCAATCAGCAAGGAGCACTTCTAGTCCCAGTTAGACAAAATCCACGTCAACACGTAAGACAAAACTACAATTCGTGTTGTAGAGAATGTACCTCCTCCTATACGTGTAACTTTCAAGTGGTATGCCTTGTAACTGATGAATGATCCGAGCGTGCTACCTATTTCAAAGACAATGAGTTGCTCCAGAGGCAGACGCTTCGTGAAACACAAAAGTACCCTTTGACCTGTATCACAAGAACAACGGGTCTCACCCGAGTTCTCTGTACAGGTTACTTCCAAAACACACACACACTTTGTCCTAACATCACTTATTCAATGTGTGACCCTCAGACAAAATGTTACATGTACGCGCACAATCAGACAAGTATTAATTCTAAATTATTGACGGGCATATTAACATTGAATTACTGCAGCGAAATTGACTGCATCACGTTACATCGTATTAACAAGAAGTTATTTTACAAATACGCACCGTCTGCTTAACAGTGTATGTACAACGTACTATTGTTGCGTCATTCAAAACGAGTAGGCCGTTGCATGCTGGCGTCTGGGTCAAAATGTAGCAAATTCTAAACATTACGCTACAAATAATAAATCACGGCGTTTTGATGGCAACACAAGCAATCGTCATCAGGTGGGACAAGCACAGCAGCAATAAGAAGAAACTGCTGGAGTAGGCGCCTACTACTTCAGCAGTTCCTCTTGCTGTGGTTGTCCCACCTGATGACGATTGCTTGTGTTGTGATCTAAATGCCGTGATCTGTTTTGTTTCTACCCACGTGGTGACTTTACCGAAATAACTCAAGAGTGTGGATTCCTGCAGTTACGAAAGCTTCGAATCCAGATTGCCTACAAACTACACAACTGAGATGACGCATCAATCATTGCCCCCTACTGACAGGCTCTTGTCTACATGCAGGCTGGTGCAGGGCCACGACCTTGTGCCACACAGGGGCAGCTGCTACTTGGGGATGCTCTTCGAGTGTTTCAGACAAGGTACGACACGAAACTTTGAGTTGCTGAGGCGATAAAGCAAGCACCGTGTAAATGCAATTGTTATAACATAGTGAATGCTTGGGAGCTTATTGTCTCTCGCTCCTGGTTACAGATCTACCCAACCCATGGGCCCACAAAGTGTTCAACTTCACGTTCTTGTCATTAAAGGCCTGTGACAAAGGTGCATGTATTGGAGCGACATCATGTCAAGCTTACACATCTACCGGGTCTCCACTTGACTTTGTATTGTCTCGGAGGAAGTCCACCCACACCTCCACTTCCACAAACTGCTGGGAGTTGCCTCGCTCTGCCTCACAGTCAGAATTCTCCTCCTGCTTCACGATGTGAAGGTCCCATTTTGGAGTTGAATCTTCACCTTCACATTTTACCTTCACGTCTTCGCTCTTCACCATCACTTCTTCTCTCTTCACCATCACCTCTTCATATTTCACTTCGATACCTTTAATCGTGTCCAAGCTGGGATTTTCTTCCGGTTCTTGTTTCATGAGGGATGGGCTCATGATGGCACTTTGACTTTCACAAGCTGATTTCAGACTCCACTCCTTGTGAATCTTCTGATGCTTCTGTGTTTTCTGGTGTACTTGAAGATGTTGTTGCTGTGAAAAAGTTATCCCGCACGGAGTGCACTTGAAGGGTTTCTCTCCCGTGTGTGTTCTTTGGTGTACTTGAAGATTTGATGAATCTGCAAACGCCTTCCCACACACAGTGCACTTGAAGGGTTTCTCTCCCGTGTGTGTTCTCTGGTGTTTTTTAACAATAGATGACTGTGCAAACGCCCTCTCACACACACTGCACTTGAAGGGTTTCTCTCCCGTGTGTGTTCTCTGGTGTGTTTTAACAACAGATGAACATGCAAACGCCTTCCCACACACAGTACATTTGAAGGGTTTCTCTCCTGTGTGAGTTCTCTCGTGCCGTGTCAAATTTCCAGTCCGATCCGTGCTGTATGCACACCGGTCGCATTGGAGCCTTGTAGTACCGAGCTGCTGTGCTGACTGCCTTTGCTCCATCAGACCAGCGTCAGCTGCAGACAGAAAAAAATAATATCCACACCATCTACACGACAGTATCGAGGCACAGAGGAATGCATATATAGTCACATGTGACTTACATGTCTATACTTATTCATATATTCAGGATGTAGTAAAAACGTTTCCCAAATTCATCACAGGGCTGTTATGGCACACAATGAGAGGGCAAATGGTCATAAACATGCCTGGAAGTCCTCGTATCTTCAAAATTAATGTTCACCCAAAACTCCGAGCACACAATTTCGGCTGTCTGTCTACAAAAGGAATATTTATGAGAGCCAAATTCAGCTGACATAGCAAAGGGTGTTGAAAACAATACTATTTGCAGAGGTGTGAATCCAGGCTCAGATGTCCTTGAATGCTGGGGATGAACAGTTCTGACTTCAGCTGAATGTGTGTGCTGTGTTCACCTCCTGTTTCCATTCTTATAAAGAGTTCCAGAGGAAAACAAAAATAAACTACTGTTACGCTATAACCTCCGTGTTCAACAGAGTTAATAGACGTTACTGCAAACACAAACTGTACACTGTCACTGGGTAAACAGGCGGTGGCGTGTCTAGAATCACGCCTGGCCACCTTCATTTGCTCGGTATTAATGCTTCCTCACTACACCAAGTAATTAATTGAGGATCAACGAACACAACCGAGGCTAACTGGAGTTTGCGTGTCTCTCTCCGTGGTGAGATGTTAACTACCTCACCTGGTATACAGGAAGTTGTGGGTTCGATTCCGACCCTGACGCCTGCTGTATATTTGGATTTTGCGCGTCACTCCGTTTAGTGTCTTTGACCGATAGACATTGACACACGTATTCTTGTTGATTTCGGTAAAGTTACGTAGATAGAAAATAACAATAACTGATAATACAATTACATTAAATAAACACCACTTGTGTTGCGATCAAAACGACGTGAGTTGTTTTGCTTTATTTGGAATTATTCATTTATTTTATTGTTATTTTTATCTTATTTTCTATCTACGTGACTTTACCAAAAGAACCATGAATATTAATTCCTACAGTCATCAAAGTTTTAAGTCAAAACATTCACACACGTTGACAAAGCCTCACCTTGTGTTGTTGTGGGCAGGTCGCTTCTGATAACAAGAGCGGTATAGCAGCTCAAGCGGGCTTGGCCTGCTAACAAAAGAAAATAAAAACTGCGTGAATATTTACAATAAAACAAAGTTACAAAGTGGCGAGCCGGGTGAAGACAAATTGAACTTAAGCGAGATAATTAAAGTGAATGCAATCAGGCAAGGGCAGGAGGCAAGGCCCCGCGTGGCTAGGCCCCGCGTTGTAAAGTTCCAACCTGGACATCGATTCCCATGCTCGCTGCTACTCAACTGACATCCCTATGAGAGAGAGCGAGGCTCTACCTTGGTAAACAACAACAACAACCACCACGACCACCACCACCACCACCACAACGATGAGAATTTCTCACCTCGGATTTCAGTGCAAGCGCACACACGGCAGCTTCCTGTTACCTAGCGACAGCAGGAAGTAGTATGACGTCACTTCTCTCCCACGAGCGGCTCTGTAACTGAATAAATTATGTTAATGAGGCCGGCCCATATGTCGAGGGATGGGGGCGTGGGCGCTGAACCCGTCGCAATAAACTCGCGACGGCTTTAACGGATGTCTTAATTAAAAGAAGACATGATGGTTCAATGAGCCACTCTGTCTACAGGAAAGCTACCCATACAGATGCTTACTTGAAACCGGATTCCCACCACCATCCATCCCAGAAGAACTCCCTCATCAAGACTCTATACCATAGAGCCCAATGCATTTCCGACCAGGAACACATTACCAGTGAACTCAAGCACGTACACCAGGCTCTCAGGGCTAATGGCTACTCCGACTACACAATCCGCAAAGCCATCACTCCAGTCATGAAGAAGGATCCTCTTGTGGAGCCACTCAAAACCATCACCTTACCCTACATTGCAGGGGTCACTAAAAAGATCTCCAAAATCCTGAACAAACACAAGATCCAGGTCCGATTCAACACAGTACATAAAATCCGTGATTTAGTTCCATCTGTAAAAGATGCTGTTCCAGACATACAGTACCCGGGCGTTTACAAACTAAAGTGCCTCTGTGGTAGTAGCTACATTGGAGAAACCAAAAGACATATCTCGGACCGCATCCGCGAACACAAAGCAGACTTGAAACACGGTAGGACGAACTTCTCTGCCGTGGCAGATCACTGTTATAATTCAGTGGGCTCACATGACATTGACTTCTCCAAGACGGAGGTTCCTTGCAAACCAACCGGCTACCATGAGAGATTCGTTCATGAGGCCATTCACATATACAAGCACAGAGACAATTTCAACCGAGAAGATGGATTCAGGCTTAGTAACCACTGGAAAGATGTTTTAAATCATTTCTGTTCTTAATTAATTGTATTTTTACGATGACCTTCAGACCGCAGCTCTTTCGCCAGCATTGCCTCTTAATACCTCTCACACCACGGTTAATGGTATAGTTTTACAACATGGAGCATACTAGGGCCTCGCAGCTGTCTCTCTCCCCCTCCTCTGTTCCGACCATGGACGAACTCGTCCGTCTGAACGGGGCCCGTAGCTATCCGTGGTGCTGAAATTTGAGGGTAAGAATCCACCCATTTTTTCGCCATATAGCATTGTGATATATAACGACTTATTGTTGGTAGCTTAGCTGATTGGAGAATATAGAGTTTATTGATAACATGAAGGTATAAATTTTGATTTAAAGCTTTCGTGACTGCAGTAATTCATATTCTTAGTTTTTTCGGTAAAGTCATGTTGAAGAGAAACAACAAAATAACAAAATATATATAAAACAATAAAAAATTCTCACGACGTTTCGACCATAACTCAAACGGTCATCATCAGGTGTGTCGGTTTGCATACATTTATTTTGAAAACGGCATATTTATTTATTTATTTATATAAAAAAATAACGTTTGCGTCACGCGCAACGATTGGCAGTTTGCCAGGACTAGTCCATCTATTTTTTGAAAAGAGGAGGGGTGAGACGAAATTTGTTTTTATGTATGCTGTCTGAAAGCCACTGTAAGCGTGAACAATCAATCAAGAACTGAAATGATTTATCAAATCTTTCCAATGATTGCTAAGATAGAATCCATCTTCTCGGTTGAAATTGTCTCTGTGCTTGTATATGTGGATAGCCTCATGAACGAATCTCTCATGGAAGCCAGATGGCTTACAAAGAACCTCCGTCTTGGAAAAGTCAATGGCATGTGAGCCTACTGAATTAGAACAATGATCTGCTACGGCCGAGGTGTTGGTCCTACCGTGTTTAAGGTCTGCTTTATGTTCACGAATGCGGTCCGAGATATGGCGTTTGGTTTCTCCAATGTAACTACTACCACAGAGGCAACTTAGTTTGTAGACACCAGGGTATTGTATGTCCGGAATCACATCTTTTACAGACGGAACCAGATCACGGATTTTATGTAATGTGTTGAAACGGACCTGGATCTTGTGTTTATTCAAGATTTTGGAGATCTTTTTTGTGATCCCAGCAATGTAGGGTAAAGTGATGGTTTTGAAAGGCTCCTCAAGAGGGTTTTTCTTCATGGTTTGAGTGATAGCTTTGCGGATTGTATAGTCGGAGTAACCATTAGCCCTAAGAGCTTGGTGTACGTGCTTGAGTTCACTGCTTATGTGTTCCTGGTCGGATATGCATTGGGCTCTATGATACAGAGTCTTGATGAGAGAATTCTTCTGTGATGGATGGTGGTGGGAATCCGGTTTCAGATAAGCATCCGTATGGGTAGCTTTCCTGTAGACAGAGTGGCTCATTGAACCATCAGGTCTCTTTTTAATTAGGACATCCAAAAAAGGTATCTTGCCATCTATTTCGACTTCCATGGTAAATCTGATGGCTGGGTGTATGGAATTGATGTGGTCGAAGAATTGGTCTAGAGCAGGCCGGCCATGTGGCCAGATGACAAAAGTGTCATCCACGTACCTCTTCCATAAGGTTGGGCGCAGAGTGGCAGTCTGGATGGCGTCAGTCTCAAATTTCTCCATGAAAATGTTAGCTATAACTGGAGAAAGGGGGGAGCCCATTGGGGTGCCCTCAGTTTGTTTGTAGAAAGTTCCATTCCAAGTGAAGTATGTATTGGTTAAACAGTGTCTCACCAGGGGGGGTACCTCAGTGTTTAGTCCTTGATGAACCAAGTCTTCAATGATTGCAATGGTGTCAGGTACAGGAACCTTGGTGAATAAGGAAACTACATCAAAACTGACAAGCAGGTCGTCTGGGGACAGGGAAATACCCTTGATTGTTGATACCAGGTGAGTAGAATTTTGTACCGCAGAGGTAGTTTTTCCAGTGAAAGGACGCAGGATTTCAGACAAAAAACGAGCTAGTTTGTAGGTGGGGGAGCTGATAGTAGAGACTATGGGACGAAGAGGTGTATCAACTTTATGTATTTTTGGTAAGCCGTATAATCTTGGTGGCCTGGCAGCAGAAGGTTTCAACGAAAACTGTTTAGATTGATCAATTAATGCGGTTGAATCAGAAATTATTTTGTTGGTTTGTGTGACGAGGCTGTTGGTGGGATCTCTTTTTATTTTTGTATAACTACCATCGTCGAGTAATTCTTTAATTTTGTTGTTGTATTCTATTTTATCCATGATAACAGTAGCGTTGCCTTTGTCAGCTGAGAGAACTACAATATCATTCCTCTTTTTTAATTTATATGATTCAAAACGCTCATCTTTGCTGAGGTTGCTAGCTGGCATCTTAGCGTTTTTGAGGGTTGCAGCGATTTCAGATCTTGCTACGTCTGCAGCGATGTGACCCAGGCCCCTGAGAGCAACGTCTACTTGGGCAATTATATCATTAACTGGTATGTGTTTAGGTGTGACTGCAAAGTTTAGACCTTTAGCTAAAACGGATTTCAGACCATCGGAAATAGAACTGTTACTGCGATTAATTACGACTTTATTAACGTCTAACTTTTTGGTGTATGGGTCCGGTCTTTTGTTGAAGAGGAGGTTAAATTTGGAAATCAGGTTTTCCTTACATTTGGTCGACATAGTAGCAGCTGAAGAGGCAGTCATATTGTCTACATGTTCCCAATCCGATGTGGACATTATTGCCGTCAATGATAAGTGTGATTTGTAGAGTGTCTTGTCTAACTGATCTAGTTCTGTGCGTATAAGTCTCTTTTCAAAAATAGATGGACTAGTCCTGGCAAACTGCCAATCGTTGCGCGTGACGCAAACGTTATTTTTTTATATAAATAAATAAATAAATATGCCGTTTTCAAAATAAATTTATGCAAACCGACACACCTGATGATGACCGTTTGAGTTATGGTCGAAACGTCGTGAGAATTTTTTATTGTTTTATATATATTTTGTTATTTTGTTGTTTCTCTTCAACGTGACTTTACCGAAAAAACTAAGAATATGAATTACTGCAGTCACGAAAGCTTTAAATCAAAATTTAATCGCCTCTACGGGGAGGGTTTTCACATAACTTTAAGATCGTTCAACAAACTCCGGGATAAGAAAGCTCAGCTGATCGAGTCTCTCACCTTCCTGAAGAGATGCCGCGACTCTGGGGTAATACCAATCGCATTTACACTCACCTCTGCTACTGTAACTTCTTCTAATGCGAAACGAATTCTTTTCAAAACTAGCTTAGCTCTTATCTCAGAAAAAATCAGACTTATACGCACAGAACTAGATCAGTTAGACAAGACACTCTACAAATCACACTTATCATTGACGGCAATAATGTCCACATCGGATTGGGAACATGTAGACAATATGACTGCCTCTTCAGCTGCTACTATGTCGACCAAATGTAAGGAAAACCTGATTTCCAAATTTAACCTCCTCTTCAACAAAAGACCGGACCCATACACCAAAAAGTTAGACGTTAATAAAGTCGTAATTAATCGCAGTAACAGTTCTATTTCCGATGGTCTGAAATCCGTTTTAGCTAAAGGTCTAAACTTTGCAGTCACACCTAAACACATACCAGTTAATGATATAATTGCCCAAGTAGACGTTGCTCTCAGGGGCCTGGGTCACATCGCTGCAGACGTAGCAAGATCTGAAATCGCTGCAACCCTCAAAAACGCTAAGATGCCAGCTAGCAACCTCAGCAAAGATGAGCGTTTTGAATCATATAAATTAAAAAAGAGGAATGATATTGTAGTTCTCTCAGCTGACAAAGGCAACGCTACTGTTATCATGGATAAAATAGAATACAACAACAAAATTAAAGAATTACTCGACGATGGTAGTTATACAAAAATAAAAAGAGATCCCACCAACAGCCTCGTCACACAAACCAACAAAATAATTTCTGATTCAACCGCATTAATTGATCAATCTAAACAGTTTTCGTTGAAACCTTCTGCTGCCAGGCCACCAAGATTATACGGCTTACCAAAAATACATAAAGTTGATACACCTCTTCGTCCCATAGTCTCTACTATCAGCTCCCCCACCTACAAACTAGCTCGTTTTTTGTCTGAAATCCTGCGTCCTTTCACTGGAAAAACTACCTCTGCGGTACAAAATTCTACTCACCTGGTATCAACAATCAAGGGTATTTCCCTGTCCCCAGACGACCTGCTTGTCAGTTTTGATGTAGTTTCCTTATTCACCAAGGTTCCTGTACCTGACACCATTGCAATCATTGAAGACTTGGTTCATCAAGGACTAAACACTGAGGTACCCCCCCTGGTGAGACACTGTTTAACCAATACATACTTCACTTGGAATGGAACTTTCTACAAACAAACTGAGGGCACCCCAATGGGCTCCCCCCTTTCTCCAGTTATAGCTAACATTTTCATGGAGAAATTTGAGACTGACGCCATCCAGACTGCCACTCTGCGCCCAACCTTATGGAAGAGGTACGTGGATGACACTTTTGTCATCTGGCCACATGGCCGGCCTGCTCTAGACCAATTCTTCGACCACATCAATTCCATACACCCAGCCATCAGATTTACCATGGAAGTCGAAATAGATGGCAAGATACCTTTTTTGGATGTCCTAATTAAAAAGAGACCTGATGGTTCAATGAGCCACTCTGTCTACAGGAAAGCTACCCATACGGATGCTTATCTGAAACCGGATTCCCACCACCATCCATCACAGAAGAATTCTCTCATCAAGACTCTGTATCATAGAGCCCAATGCATATCCGACCAGGAACACATAAGCAGTGAACTCAAGCACGTACACCAAGCTCTTAGGGCTAATGGTTACTCCGACTATACAATCCGCAAAGCTATCACTCAAACCATGAAGAAAAACCCTCTTGAGGAGCCTTTCAAAACCATCACTTTACCCTACATTGCTGGGATCACAAAAAAGATCTCCAAAATCTTGAATAAACACAAGATCCAGGTCCGTTTCAACACATTACATAAAATCCGTGATCTGGTTCCGTCTGTAAAAGATGTGATTCCGGACATACAATACCCTGGTGTCTACAAACTAAGTTGCCTCTGTGGTAGTAGTTACATTGGAGAAACCAAACGCCATATCTCGGACCGCATTCGTGAACATAAAGCAGACCTTAAACACGGTAGGACCAACACCTCGGCCGTAGCAGATCATTGTTCTAATTCAGTAGGCTCACATGCCATTGACTTTTCCAAGACGGAGGTTCTTTGTAAGCCATCTGGCTTCCATGAGAGATTCGTTCATGAGGCTATCCACATATACAAGCACAGAGACAATTTCAACCGAGAAGATGGATTCTATCTTAGCAATCATTGGAAAGATTTGATAAATCATTTCAGTTCTTGATTGATTGTTCACGCTTACAGTGGCTTTCAGACAGCATACATAAAAACAAATTTCGTCTCCCCCCTCCTCTTTTAAAAAAATAGATGGACTAGTCCTGGCAAACTGCCAATCGTTGCGCGTGACGCAAACGTTATTTTTTTATATAAATAAATAAATAGATATGCCGTTTTCAAAATAAATTTATGCAAACCGACACACCTGATGATGACCGTTTGAGTTATGGTCGAAACGTCGTGAGAATTTTTTATTGTTTTATATATATTTTGTTATTTTGTTGTTTCTCTTCAACGTGACTTTACCGAAAAAACTAAGAATATGAACATGAAGGTAATTTATATTTTAGTTTTTATTGGTTCACTATATAGTACTGTGAATAGCTCAGATGTGTAGTCATTTCTGTGACCAGTCACTAGCTAATCAATCAGTTGTTTCAATGCTGGATTCGCCTAGTTATTTCAATGCTAAATTCTCCTGTTTGATTTGTACTAAGGGCCTCGGTGAATGTGTATGCTCTGACTTTAACGTAGCTATTTCTACAGCAGGTACAAGCTCTATTTCTGCAGCAGGTACAAGCTAATCACTCAGCTATCTCAATGCTAAATTGTATGCTAATTCCATTGTCAAGGGGTGCCTCTGCGGATGTGTATGCCTTAACTTAGCTATTTCAATGCTAAATTCTATGCTAATTCCTTTAACAATGGGTGCCTCTGCGGGTGTGTATGCTTTAACTTTTAACATAGCTATTTCTGTGACCAGTCACAAGTTAATCATTCAGCCATTTCAATGCTAAATGATATGCTAATTCCTTTGTCAAGGCGCTTTGTTCCTCTCACACAGCTTAAAGGCCATATCTGAACGTGGCTCTTTCACTCCAGCGCTGTCCTACCAGACAGTCTCGCCCCCTTCACCTG
Source organism: Petromyzon marinus (assembly GCF_048934315.1). Taxonomy (NCBI): domain Eukaryota; kingdom Metazoa; phylum Chordata; class Hyperoartia; order Petromyzontiformes; family Petromyzontidae; genus Petromyzon; species Petromyzon marinus. The sequence continues at coordinate 1,015,411 of NW_027423018.1, forward strand.
ATGAAGGCCGCTTGTGTTGTGGCCGAAACGTCGTGAGAATATTATTGTGTTATTTTATTTTATCAATTTATTATTTTATTATCATTCTACGTGACTTTACCGAAAGAACCAAAGAAGATGAATCATTGCAGTCACGAAAGCTTTAAATCGAAATTCTCTATGTTATAATAATTGCATTTACACGGTGCTTGCTTAACCGCCTCGGCAACTCACAGTTTTGTGTCGTACCTCGTCTGAAACACTCGAAGAGCATCCCCAAGTAGCAGCTGCCCCTGTGTGGCACAAGGTGGTGGCCCTGCACCGTCCTGCATGTGACCAAGAGCCTGTCAGTAGGGGGCGATGATTGATGCGTCATCTCAGTTATGTAGTTTGTAGGCAATCTTGATTCGAAGCTTTCGTGACTGCAGGAATCCAAACTCTTGAGTTATTTCGGTAAAGTCACCACGTGGGTAGAAACATAACAGGTCACGGCGTTTAGATCACAACACAAGCAATCGTCATCAGGTGGGACAACCACAGCAAGAGAAACTGCTGAAGTAGTAGGCGCCTACTCCAGCAGTTTCTTCTTCTTGCTGCTGTGCTTGTCCCACCTGATGACGAGTGCTTGTGTTGCCATCGAAACGCCGTCATCTATTATTTGTAGCGTATTTAGAATTTGCTACATTTTGACCCAGACGCCAGCATGCAATGGCCTATTCGTTTTGAATGACGCAACAATAGTACGTTGTACATACACTGTTAAGCAGACGGTGCGTATTTGTAAAATAACTTATTGTTAATACGATGTAACGTGATGCAGTCAATTTCGCTGCAGTAATTCAATTTTGTTAATATGCCGGTCAATAATTTAGAATGAATACTTGTCTGATTGTGCGCGTGCATGTAACATTTTGTCTGAGGGTCACACATTGAATAAGTGATGTTAGGACAAAGTGTGTGTGTGTTTGGAAGTAACCTGTACAGAGAACTCAGGTGAGACCCGTTGTTCTTGTGATACAGGTCAAAGGGTACTTTTGTGTTTCACGAAGCGTCTGCCTCTGGAGCAACTCATCGTCTTTGAAATAGGGAGCACGCTCGGATCATTCATCAGTTACAAGGCATACCACTTAAAAGTTACACGTATAGGAGGAGGTACATTCTCTACAACACGAATTGTAGTTTTGTCTTACGTGTTGACGTAGATTTTGTCTAAGACTATAAATGCTCCTTGCTGATTGACGTCTGGATGTTCGTTACCTATCGGTTGAAGCAAACCCCACTGCTGTTGTTGAGACGCTGTGCACCATTTAATGGTCTAACACATTGACGGCCTTCAGGCCAGGAAAGTCACAACATTTGCACACGAAGGACGCATTCACGCAAGCACCCCATGCTCCGTTTTGAAGCTTTAAAATGAAACATCTTTGAATTGTGTTGTGTTTTCAATTAGATTATTTTATTTCCTCATTAAAAGCTTGTATCAATTTACATCTGGAAGACTTCATTGAAAAGGACATTTCGTGTGAATTTTCTCTCGTCATTAAGTGGATGGCCTTGCCGGGGGTTCGGTTCAATGCGGACACACAGTGTACACACACACACAGTGTACACACAGTGTAGACACACACAGTGTACACACAGTGTAGACACACAGTGTACACACAGTGTACACACACACACAGTGTACACATAGTGTACACACACAGTGTACACACAGTGTACACACACACAGTGTACACACACACAGTGTACACACAGTGTACACACACTGTACACACACAATGTACACATACAATGTACACACACACAGTGTAGACACACAGTGTACACACACACAGTGTGCACACACAGTGTATACACTGTACACACACAGTTTACACACAGTGTATACACACTGTACACACACAGTGTACACACAGGGTACACACAGTGACACAGTGACACACACAATGACATAGTGACACAACAACAACTGCCATTCGCCACTAAGTGGTGGTGACGTCACGATGCTTGTGCCAGGCACAGTGACACACACAGTGACACAGTGACACACACAGCGACACAGTGACACACACAGTGTACACACACACACTGCATACACAATAATGTCCACGTTGTTGCTGAGCTCACACACCCAAGGGAGGGAGCAATGGAAAATGAATCTAAATCAACTTAAACTCCAACTCTGTGACGTCACCACTCTGCATTACCTCATCGGGGTGAAACACCAGGGTGAGGTGTACCTCCCTAGTGACGTCAGGTCACCAAGGTATTCACCCCTCCCCCGTCCACCGCGCTCTTGAGCGTGACGGCACCTCCGCTCGGGTCACTGCCGATATCGTTCCAGTGGCAATCCTTATTTGGGCAAAGCTACGCCCAGTGACTGGTGGCTCATTAACATAATGTGTTCGTTAAAGCCGTCGCGAGTTTATTGCGACGGGTTCAGCGCCCACGCCCCCATCGCTCGACATATGGGCCGGCCTCATTAACATAATTTATTTAGTTACAGAGCCGCTCGTGGGAGGGAAGTGACGTCATACTACTTCCTGCTGTCGCTAGGTAACAGGAAGCTGCCGTGGCGCGCTCGCACTGAAATCCGAGGTGAGAAATTCTCATCGTTGTGGTGGTGGTGGTCGTGGTGGTGGTTGTTGTTGTTGTTGTGGTGGTTGTTGTTGTTTACCAAGGTAGAGCCTCGCTCTCTCTCGTGGGGATGTCAGTTGAGTAGCAGCGAGCATGGGAATCGATGTCCAGGTTGGAACTTTACAACGCGGGGCCTAGCCACGCGGGGCCTTGCCTCCTGCCCTCGCCTGATTGCATTCACTTTAATAATCTCGCTTAAGTTTAATTTGTCTTCACCCGGCTCGCCACTTTGTAACTTTGTTTTATTGTAAATATTCACACAGTTTTTATTTTATTTTGTTACCAGGCCAAGCCCGCTTGAGCTGCTATACCGCTCTTGTTATCAGAAGCGACCTGCCCACAACAACGCAAGGTGAGGCTTTGTCAACGTGTGTGAATGTTTTGACTTAAAACTTTGGTGACTGCAGGAATTAATATTCTTGGTTCTTTCGGTAAAGTCACGTAGATAGAAAATAAAATACAAATAACAATAAAATTAAATGAAAAATTGAAAATAAAGCAAAAAACCCACGAGGTTTCGATCGGAACACAAGTGGTCTTTATCTTATTAAATGTAATCTGTTATTTTTATTTTCTATCTACGTGACTTTACTGAAAGAACCAACAATACGTGTGTCAATGTATCTATCGGTCAAAGACGCTAAGCGCGTGCCGCTGTTGACTCTGAATGTGTGGAGGGGAACACCTTCACCACGGGGAGAGAGAGACAGACACACGGATAGCCTCGGCTATGTTGATTGATCCTCGATTCATTACTTGGTGGAGTGAGGAAGAATTAATGTTGAGCAGATGAAGGTGGCCAGGCATGGTGCTGGTCACACCGCCACCTGTTTACTCATGGCAGTGTGTGACAGTGTCAAGTTTGTGTTTGCAGTAAAGTCTATTAACTCTATTGAACACGGAGGTTATATCAAAACAATAGTTTATTTTTGTTTTCCGCTGGAACTCTTTATAAGAATGGAAACAGGAGGTGAATACAGCACACACATGCAGCTGAAGTCGGAACTGTTCATCCCCAGCATTCAAGGACATATGAGCCTGAATTCACACCTGAGTTGCAATTGAACGTTAATTAATGCATTTCTGCACAACAGAAATAGTATTTTTTTCAACACCCTTTGCTATGTCAGCCGAATTTAGCTTTCATAAATATTCCTTTGTAGTCAGACAGCCGAAATTGTGTGCTCGGAGTTTTGGGTTAACATTCATTTTGCAGATATGAGGACTTCCAGGCATATTAATGACATTTGCCCTCTCATTGTGTGCCATAGCAGCCCGTGGAGAGAAACCCTTCAGGTGCACTCTGTGCGTGAAGGCGTTTGCAGATTCATCAAATCTGATGAATTTGGGAAACTTTTTCATTACATCATGAATATATTAATAAGTATAGACGTGTAAGTCACGTGTGCATTCCTCTGTGCCTGACGTGTAGATGGTGTGGATATTCTTTTTTTCTGTCTGCAGCTGATGCTTCTTCTGCAGAATTGGTCTGATGGAGCAAAGGCACTCAGCGCAGCTCGGTACGACAAGTCAACAATGCGACCAGCGTGCATACAGCACGGACCGGACTGGAAATTTGACACGGCACCAGAGAACTCGCACAGGAGAGAAACCCTTCAAATGTACTGTGTGTAACAAGGCATTTGCATGGCCATCAGTTTTTAAGAACCACCAGAGAACACACACGGGAGAGAAACCCTTCAAGTGCAGTGTTTGTGGGAAGGCATTTTCAGATTTATCTACTCTTAGAAAACACCAGAGAATACACACGGGAGAGAAACCCTTCAAGTGCAGTGTGTGCGGGATGGCGGTTACACGGTCATTTGCTCTTAAAAAACACCAGAGAACACACACAGGAGAGAAACCCTTCAAGTGCAGTGTGTGCGTGAAGGCATTTGCACAGTCATCTGATCTTGTAAAACACCAGAGAACACACACGGGAGAGAAACCCTTCAGGTGCACGATGTGCGGGATGGCGTTTACACAGTCATATAATCTCGTATTACACCAGAGAACACACACGGGAGAGAAACCCTTCAAGTGCAGTGTTTGTGGGAAGGCATTTTCACGGTCATCTGCTCTTAAAAAACACCAGAGAACACACACAGAAGAGAAACCCTTCAAGTGCAGTGTGTGTGGGAAGACAGTTTCAGATTCATCTGCTTTTAAAACACCAGAGAACACATACAGAAGAGAAACCCTTCAAGTGCAGTGTGTGTGGGAAGGCATTTGCACGTTCATCAAATCTTCAAGTACACCAGAGAACACAGAAGCATCAGAAGATCCACAAGGAGTGGAGTCTGAAATCAGCTTGTGAAAGTCAAAGTGCCGCAATGAACCCATCCCTCGTGAATCACGAACCGGACGAATATCCCAGCTTGGACACTTTTAAAGGTATCGAGGTGAAATATGAAGAGGTGAAGGTGAAATGTGAAGAAGTGATGGTGAAGAGGGAAGAAGTGATGAGCGAAGAAGTGAAGGTAAAATGTGAAGATGAAGATTCAACTCCAAAATGGGACCTTCACATCGTAAAGCAGGAGGAGAATTCTGACTGAGGCAGAGCGAGGCAACTCCCAGCAGTTTGTGGAAGTGGAGGTGTGGGTGGACTTCCTAGACAATACAAAGTCAAGTGGAGACCCGGTAGATGTGTAAGCCAGAGACGATGTCGCTACAATAGATGCACCTTTGTCACAGGCCTTTAATGACAAGAACGTGAAGTTGGACACTCAGTTCCTAGGTTCAACCTGCAGAGTAAGAGCGGCCAGTCTTTGTGGGCCCGTGGGTTGGGTAGATCTCTAACCAGGAGCGAGAGACAATAAGCCCCCAAGCATTCACTATGTTATAATAATTGCAGTTACACGGTGCTTGCTTAACCGCCTCAGCAACTCGGAGTTTTGTATCTCGTCTGAAGCACTCGAAGAGCATCCCCAAGTAGCAGCTGCACCTGTGTGGCACAAGGTGGTGGTCCTACACCAGCCTGCATGTGGACAAGAGCCTGTCAGGGGGCGATGATTGATGCGTAATTTCAGTTGTGTAGTTTGTAGGTAATCTTGATTCATAGCTTTCGTGACTGCAGGAATCCACACTCTTGAGTTATTTCGGTAAAGTCACCACGTGGGTAGAAACATAACAGATGACGGCGTTTAGATCACAACACAAGCAATCGTCATCAGGTGGGACAACCACAGCAAGAGAAACTGCTGAAGTAGTAGGCGCCTACTCCAGCAGTTTCTTATTGCTGCTGTGCTTGTCCCACCTGATGATGATTGCTTGTGTTGCCATTCGAAACGCCGTGATCTATTATTTGTAGCGTAATGTTTAGAATTTGCTACATTTTGACCCAGACGCCAGCATGCAACGGCCTACTCGTTTTGAATGACGCAACAATAGTTTGTTGTACATACACTGTTAAGCAGACGGTGCATATTTGTAAAATAGCTTCTTGTTAATACGATGTAACGTGATGCAGTCAATTTCGCTGCAGTAATTCAATGTTGTTAATATGCCCGTCAATGATTTATAATGAATACTTGTCTGTGCGCGTACATGTATCATTTTGTCTGAGGTCACACATTGAATAAGTGATGTTAGGACAAAGTGTGTGTGTGTGTTTTGGAAGTAACCTGTACAGGGAAGTCAGGTGAGACCCGTTGTTCTTGTGATACAGGTCAAAGGGTACTTTTGTGTTTCACGAAGCGTTTGCCTCTGGAGCAACTCATTTTCCTTGAAATAGGGAGCACGCTTGGATCATTCATCAGTTACAAGGCATACCACTTGAAGGTTACACGTATAGGAGGAGGTACATTCTCTACAACACAAATTGTAGTTTTGTCTTACGTGTTGACGTTGATTTTGTCTAACTGGGACTAGATATGGTCCTTGCTGATTCACGTCTGGATGTTCGTAACCATCGGTTGAAGCAAACCCCACTGCTGTTGTTGAGACGCTGTGCACCAATAAAGGTCCAACACGTTGACGGCCTTCAGGCCAGGAAAGTCACAACATTTGCACACGAAGGACGCATTCACGCAAGTACCCCATGCTCCGTTTTGAAGTTTTAGAATGAAACATCTTTGAATTGTGTTGTGTTTTGAGTTAGATGATTTTATTTCTTCAATAAAAGCTTGTATCAATTTACATCTGGAAGACTTCATTGCAAAGGACATTTCGTGTGAATTTTCTCTCGTCATTAAGTAGATGGCCTTGCCGGGGGTTCGGTTCAATGCGGACACACACTGTGTACACACACACAGTATACACAGTGTACACACACACAGTGTACACACAGTGTACACACAAACAGTGACACACAGTGTACACACACACAGTGTACACACACAGTGTATACACAATAATGTCCACGTTGTTGTTGCTGAGCTCACACACCCAAGGGAGGGAGCAGTAGAAAATGAATCTAAATCAACTTAAACTCCAACTCTGTGACGTCACCACTCTGCCATACCTCATCGGCGTGAAACGCAAGGGGGAGGTGTAACTTGCTAGTGACGTCATGTCACCAAGGTATTCACCCCTCCCCCGTCCACCGAGCTCTTGAGCGTGACGTCACCTCCGCCTGGGTCACTGCCGATATCGGTCCAGTGGCAATCCTTATTTGGGCAAAGCTACGCCCAGTGACTGGCGGCTCATTAACATAATGTATCCGTTAAAGCCGTCGCGAATTTATTGCGACGGGTTCAGCGCCAACGCCCCCATCCCTCGACGTATGGTCTGGTCTCATTAACATAATTTATTCACTTAGAGAGCCGCTCGTGGGAGGGAAGTGACGTCATACTACTTCCTGCTGTCGCGAGGCAACAGGAAGCTGCCGTGTGCGCGCTTGCACTGAAATCCGAGGTGAGAAATTCTCATCGTTGTGGTGGTGGTCGTTGTGGTGGTGGTTGTTGTTGTTGTTTACCAAGGTAGAGCCTCGCTCTCGTAGGGATGTCAGTTGAGTAGCAGCGAGCATGGGAATCGATGTCCAGGTTGGAACCTTACAACGCGGGGCCTAGCCACGCGGGGCCTTGCCTCCTGCCCTCGCCTGATTGCGTTCACTTTAATTATCTCGCTTAAGTTTAATTTGTCTTCACCCGGCTCGCCACTTTGTAACTTTGTTTTATTGTAAATATTCACGCAGTTTTTATTTTCTTTTGTTAGCAGGCCAAGCCCGCTTGAGCTGCTATACCGCTCTTGTTGTCAGAAGCGACCTGCCCACAACAACACAAGGTGAGGCTTTGTCAACGTGTGTGAATGTTTTGACTTAAAACTTTGGTGACTGCAGGAATTAATATTCTTGGTTTATTCGATAAAGTCACGTAGATAGAAAATAAAATAATAATAAAATGAAAAATAAAATAAAACAATAAACCCACGACGTTTCGATCGCAACACAAGTGGTCTTTATCTTATTGAATTTAATCTTCTTAGTTTTTTCGGTAAAGTCACGTTGAAGAGAAACAACAAAATAATAAAATATATATAACAATAAAAAATCTCACGACGTTTCGACCATAACTCAAACGGTCATCTTCAGGTGTGTTGGTTTGCATAAATTTATTTTTAAACAGCGCATTTATTTATAAAAAACGTTGGCGTCACGCGCAGCGATTTGGCAGTTTGCCCAGGACTAGTCCATCTATTTTTTTTTTAAAAGAGGAGGGGGGAGACGAAATTTTTTATAATGTATGCTGTCTGAAAGCCACTGTAAGCGTGAACAATCAATTAAGAACTGAAATGGTTTATCAAATCTTTCCAATGATTGCTAAGATAGAATCCATCTTCTCGGTTGAAATTGTCTCTGTGCTTGTATATGTGGATAGCCTCATGAACGAATCTCTCATGGAAGCCAGATGGCTTACAAAGAACCTCCGTCTTGGAAAAGTCAATGGCATGTGAGCCTACTGAATTAGAACAATGATCTGCTACGGCCGAGGTGTTGGTCCTACCGTGTTTAAGGTCTGCTTTATGTTCACGAATGCGGTCCGAGACATGGCGTTTGGTTTCTCCAATGTAACTACTACCACAGAGGCAACTTAGTTTGTAGACACCAGGGTATTGTATGTCCGGAATCACATCTTTTACAGACGGAACCAGATCACGGATTTTATGTAATGTGTTGAAACGGACCTGGATCTTGTGTTTATTCAAGATTTTGGAGATCTTTTTTGTGATCCCAGCAATGTAGGGTAAAGTGATGGTTTTGAAAGGCTCCTCAAGAGGGTTCTTCTTCATGGTTTGAGTGATAGCTTTGCGGATTGTATAGTCGGAGTAACCATTAGCCCTAAGAGCTTGGTGTACGTGCTTGAGTTCACTGCTTATGTGTTCCTGGTCGGATATGCATTGGGCTCTATGATACAGAGTCTTGATGAGAGAATTCTTCTGTGATGGATGGTGGTGGGAATCCGGTTTCAGATAAGCATCCGTATGGGTAGCTTTCCTGTAGACAGAGTGGCTCATTGAACCATCAGGTCTCTTTTTAATTAGGACATCCAAAAAAGGTATCTTGCCATCTATTTCGACTTCCATGGTAAATCTGATGGCTGGGTGTATGGAATTGATGTGGTCGAAGAATTGGTCTAGAGCAGGCCGGCCATGTGGCCAGATGACAAAAGTGTCATCCACGTACCTCTTCCATAAGGTTGGGCGCAGAGTGGCAGTCTGGATGGCGTCAGTCTCAAATTTCTCCATGAAAATGTTAGCTATAACTGGAGAAAGGGGGGAGCCCATTGGGGTGCCCTCAGTTTGTTTGTAGAAAGTTCCATTCCAAGTGAAGTATGTATTGGTTAAACAGTGCCTCACCAGGGGGGGTACCTCAGTGTTTAGTCCTTGATGAACCAAGTCTTCAATGATTGCAATGGTGTCAGGTACAGGAACCTTGGTGAATAAGGAAACTATATCAAAACTGACAAGCAGGTCGTCTGGGGACAGGGAAATACCCTTGATTGTCGATACCAGGTGAGTAGAATTTTGTACCGCAGAGGTGGTCTTTCCAGTGAAAGGACGCAGGATTTCAGACAAAAAACGAGCTAGTTTGTAGGTGGGGGAGCTGATAGTAGAGACTATGGGACGAAGAGGTGTATCAACTTTATGTATTTTTGGTAAGCCGTATAATCTTGGTGGCCTGGCAGGAGAAGGTTTAGACTAGTTTGTAGGTGGGGGAGCTGATAGTAGAGACTATGGGACGAAGAGGTGTATCAACTTTATGTATTTTTGGTAAGCCGTATAATCTTGGTGGCCTGGCAGGAGAAGGTTTCGACTAGGAGGGTGAGAGAACAGGCTAGCAGTGGAGAGGCTAGGAGCGTGAGAGAACAGGCTAGCAGTGGAGAGGCCAGGAGGGTGAGAGAACAGGCTAGCAGTGGAGAGGCTAGGAGCGTGAGAGAGAACAGGCTAGCAGTGGAGAGGCTAGGAGAGAGAGAGAACAGGCGAGCAGTGGAGAGGCTAGGAGAGGGAGAGAGAACAGGCTAGCAGTGGGGAGGCTTGGAGGGTGAGAGAACAGGCTAGCAGTGGAGAGGCTAGGAGCGTGAGAGAGAACAGGCTAGCAGTGGAGAGGCTAGGAGAGTGAGAGAGAAAAGGCAGGCAGTGGAGAGGCTAGGAGAGTGAGAGAGAACAGGCTAGCAGTGGAGAGGCTAGGAGGGTGAGAGAACAGGCTAGCAGTGGAGAGGCTAGGAGAGTGAGAGAGAACAGGCTAGCAGTGGAGAGGCTAGGAGGGTGAGAGAACAGGCTAGCAGTGGAGAGGCTAGGAGCGTGAGAGAACAGGCTAGCAGTGGAGAGGCTAGGAGAGAGAGAACAGGCTAGCAGTGGAGAGGCTAGGAGCGTGAGAGAACAGGCTAGCAGTGGAGAGGCTAGGAGCGTGAGAGAACAGGCTAGCAGTAGAGAGGCTAGGAGGGTGAGAGAGAACAGGCTAGCCGTGGAGAGGCTAGGAGAGTGAGAGAGAACAGGTGAGCAGTGGAGAGGCTAGGAGAGTGAGAGATAACAGGCTAGCAGTGGAGAGGCTAGGAGAGTGAGAGAACAGGCTAGCAGTGGAGAGGCTAGGAGAGTGAGAGAATAGGCTAGCAGTGGAGAGGCTAGGAGAGTGAGAGAACAGGCTAGCAGTGGAGAGGCTAGGAGCGTGAGAGAACAGGCTAGCAGTAGAGAGGCTAGGAGCGTGAGAGAGAACAGGCTAGCAGTGGAGAGGCTAGGAGGGTGAGAGAACAGGCTAGCAGTGGAGAGGCTAGGAGCATGAGAGAGAACAGGCTAGCAGTGGAGAGGCTAGGAGAGTGAGAGAACAGGCAGGCAGTGGAGAGGCTAGGAGAGTGAGAGAGAACAGGCTAGCAGTGGAGAGGCTAGGAGGGTGAGAGAACAGGCTAGCAGTGGAGAGGCTAGGAGAGTGAGAGAACAGGCTAGCAGTGGAGAGGCTAGGAGGGTGAGAGAACAGGCTAGCAGTGGAGAGGCGAGGAGCGTGAGAGAACAGGCTAGCAGTGGAGAGGCTAGGAGAGAGAGAACAGGCTAGCAGTGGAGAGGCTAGGAGCGTGAGAGAACAGGCTAGTAGTGGAGAGGCCAGGAGGGTGAGAGAACAGGCTAGCAGTGGAGAGGCTTGGAGAGAGAGAACAGGGCAGCAGTGGAGAGGCTAGGAGCGTGAGAGAACAGGCTAGCAGTGGAGAGGCTAAGGAGAGTGAGAGAACAGGCTAGCAGTGGAGAGGCTAGGAGCGTGAGAGAGAACAGGCTAGCAGTGGAGAGGCTAGGAGAGTGAGAGAGAGAACAGGCTAGCAGTGGAGAGGCTAGGAGCGTGAGAGAACAGGATAGCAGTAGAGAGGCTAGGAGGGTGAGAGAGAACAGGCTAGCCGTGGAGAGGCTATGAGAGTGAGAGAACAGGCTAGCAGTAGAGAGGCTAGGAGCGTGAGAGAGAACAGGCTAGCAGTGGAGAGGCTAGGAGAGAGAGAACAGGCTACCAGTGGAGGCTAGGAGAGTGAGAGAACAGGCTAGCAGTGGAGAGGCTAGGAGAGTGAGAGAACAGGCTAGCAGTGGAGAGGCTAGGAGCGTGAGAGAACAGGCTAGCAGTAGAGAGGCTAGGAGCGTGAGAGAGAACAGGCTAGCAGTGGAGAAGCTAGGAGGGTGAGAGAACAGGCTAGCAGTGGAGAGGCTAGGAGCGTGAGAGAGAACAGGCTAGCAGTGGAGAGGCTAGGAGGGTGAGAGAACAGGCTAGCAGTGGAGAGGCTAGGAGCGTGAGAGAACAGGCTAGCAGTGGAGAGGCTAGGAGAGTGAGAGAACAGGCTAGCAGTGGAGAGGCTAGGAGAGTGAGAGAATAGGCTAGCAGTGGAGAGGCTAGGAGAGTGAGAGAACAGGCTAGCAGTGGAGAGGCTAGGAGCGTGAGAGAACAGGCTAGCAGTAGAGAGGCTAGGAGCGTGAGAGAGAACAGGCTATAAGTGGAGAGGCTAGGAGGGTGAGAGAACAGGCTAGCAGTGGAGAGGCTAGGAGCATGAGAGAGAACAGGCTAGCAGTGGAGAGGCTAGGAGAGTGAGAGAACAGGCAGGCAGTGGAGAGGCTAGGAGAGTGAGAGAGAACAGGCTAGCAGTGGAGAGGCTAGGAGGGTGAGAGAACAGGCTAGCAGTGGAGAGGCTAGGAGGGTGAGAGAACAGGCTAGCAGTGGAGAGGCTAGGAGCGTGAGAGAACAGGCTAGCAGTGGAGAGGCTAGGAGGGTGAGAGAACAGGCTAGCAGTGGAGAGGCGAGGAGCGTGAGAGAACAGGCGAGCCGTGGAGAGGCTAGGAGTGTGAGAGAACAGGCTAGTAGTGGAGAGGCTAGGAGGGTGAGAGAACAGGCTAGTAGTGGAGAGGCCAGGAGGGTGAGAGAACAGGCTAGCAGTGGAGAGGCTAGGAGCATGAGGGAGAACAGGCTAGCAGTGGAGAGGCTAGGAGAGAGAGAACAGGCTAGCAGTGGAGAGGCTAGGAGCGTGAGAGAACAGGCTAGTAGTGGAGAGGCCAGGAGGGTGAGAGAACAGGCTAGCAGTGGAGAGGCTTGGAGAGAGAGAACAGGGCAGCAGTGGAGAGGCTAGGAGCGTGAGAGAACAGGCTAGCAGTGGAGAGGCTAAGGAGAGTGAGAGAACAGGCTAGCAGTGGAGAGGCTAGGAGCGTGAGAGAGAACAGGCTAGCAGTGGAGAGGCTAGGAGAGTGAGAGAGAGAACAGGCTAGCAGTGGAGAGGCTAGGAGCGTGAGAGAACAGGATAGCAGTAGAGAGGCTAGGAGGGTGAGAGAGAACAGGCTAGCCGTGGAGAGGCTATGAGAGTGAGAGAACAGGCTAGCAGTAGAGAGGCTAGGAGCGTGAGAGAGAACAGGCTAGCAGTGGAGAGGCTAGGAGAGTGAGAGAGAACAGGCTAGCAGTGGAGAGGCTAGGAGAGAGAGAACAGGCTAGCAGTGGAGAGGCTTGCAGAGAGAGAACAGGCTACCAGTGGAGGCTAGGAGAGTGAGAGAACAGGCTAGCAGTGGAGAGGCTAGGAGAGTGAGAGAACAGGCTAGCAGTGGAGAGGCTAGGAGCGTGAGAGAACAGGCTAGCAGTAGAGAGGCTAGGAGCGTGAGAGAGAACAGGCTAGCAGTGGAGAAGCTAGGAGGGTGAGAGAACAGGCTAGCAGTGGAGAGGCTAGGAGCGTGAGAGAGAACAGGCTAGCAGTGGAGAGGCTAGGAGGGTGAGAGAACAGGCTAGCAGTGGAGAGGCTAGGAGCGTGAGAGAACAGGCTAGCAGTGGAGAGGCTAGGAGAGAGAGAACAGGCTAGCAGTGGAGAGGCTAGGAGCGTGAGAGAACAGGCTAGCAGTGGAGAGGCCAGCAGGGTGAGAGAACAGGCTAGCAGTGGAGAGGCTAGGAGCGTGAGAGAACAGGCTAGCAGTGGAGAGGCTAGGAGAGAGAGAGAGAACAGGCGAGCAGTGGAGAGGCTAGGAGAGTGAGTGAGAACAGGCTAGCAGTGGAGAGGCTAGGAGAGAGAGAACAGGCTAGCAGTGGAGAGGCTAGGAGCGTGAGAGAACAGGCTAGCAGTGGAGAGACTAGGAGAGTGAGAGAACAGGCTAGCAGTGGAGAGGCTAGGAGCGTGAGAGAACAGGCTAGCAGTAGAGAGGCTAGGAGCGTGAGAGAGAACAGGCAGGCAGTGGAGAGGCTAGGAGAGTGAGAGAACAGGCTAGCAGTGGAGAGGCTAGGAGCGTGAGAGAACAGGCTAGCAGTGGAGAGGCTAGGAGCGTGAGAGAACAGGCTAGCAGTGGAGAGGCTAGGAGAGAGAGAACAGGCTAGCAGTGGAGAGGCTAGGAGCGTGAGAGAACAGGCTAGCAGTGGAGAGGCCAGGAGGGTGAGAGAGAACAGGCGAGCCGTGGAGAGGCTTGGAGAGAGAGAACAGGGCAGCAGTGGAGAGGCTAGGAGCGTGAGAGAGAACAGGCTATCAGTGGAGCGGCTAGGAGCGTGAGAGAACAGGCTAGCAGTGGAGAGGCTAAGGAGAGTGAGAGAACAGGCTAGCAGTAGAGAGGCTAGGAGCGTGAGAGAGAACAGGCTAGCAGTGGAAAGGCTAGGAGAGTGAGAGAGGGAGAACAGGCTAGCAGTGGAGAGGCTAAGGAGCGTGAGAGAACAGGCTAGCAGTGGAGAGGCTAGGAGCGTGAGAGAACAGGCTAGCAGTAGAGAGGCTAGGAGGGTGAGAGAGAACAGGCGAGCCGTGGAGAGGCTATGAGAGTGAGAGAACAGGCTAGCAGTAGAGAGGCTAGGAGCGTGAGAGAGAACAGGCTAGCAGTGGAGAGGCTAGGAGAGTGAGAGAGAACAGGCTAGCAGTGGAGAGGCTAGGAGAGTGAGAGAGAACAGGCTAGCAGTGGAGAGGCTAGGAGAGAGAGAACAGGCTAGCAGTGGAGAGGCTAGGAGAGTGAGAGAACAGGCTAGCAGTGGAGAGGCTAGGAGCGTGAGAGAATAGGCTAGCAGTAGAGAGGCTAGGAGCGTGAGAGAGAACAGGCTAGCAGTGGAGAGGCTAGGAGGGTGAGAGAACAGGCTAGCAGTGGAGAGGCTAGGAGGGTGAGAGAACAGGCTAGCAGTGGAGAGGCTAGGAGAGTGAGAGAGAACAGGCTAGCAGTGGAGAGGCTAGGAGCGTGAGAGAACAGGCTAGCAGTAGAGAGGCTAGGAGCGGGAGAGAGAACAGGCTAGCAGTGGAGAGGCTAGGAGGGTGAGAGAACAGGCTAGCAGTGGAGAGGCTAGGAGCGTGAGAGAGAACAGGCTAGCAGTGGAGAGGCTAGGAGAGTGAGAGAGAACAGGCAGGCAGTGGAGAGGCTAGGAGAGTGAGAGAGAACAGGCTAGCAGTGGAGAGGCTAGGAGGGTGAGAGAACAGGCTAGCAGTGGAGAGGCTAGGAGCGTGAGAGAACAGGCTAGCAGTGGAGAGGCTAGGAGAGAGAGAACAGGCTAGCAGTGGAGAGGCTAGGAGCGTGAGAGAACAGGCTAGCAGTGGAGAGGCTAGGAGTGTGAGAGAACGGGCTAGCAGTAGAGAGGCTAGGAGGGTGAGAGAGAACAGGCTAGCCGTGGAGAGGCTATGAGAGTGAGAGAACAGGCTAGCAGTAGAGAGGCTAGGAGCGTGAGAGAACAGGCTAGCAGTGGAGAGGCTAGGAGAGTGAGAGAGAACAGGCTAGCAGTGGAGAGGCTAGGAGAGTGAGAGAACAGGCTAGCAGTGGAGAGGCTAGGAGCGTGAGAGAATAGGCTAGCAGTAGAGAGGCTAGGAGCGTGAGAGAGAACAGGCTAGCAGTGGAGAGGCTAGGAGGGTGAGAGAACAGGCTAGCAGTGGAGAGGCTAGGAGGGTGAGAGAACAGGCTAGCAGTGGAGAGGCTAGGAGAGTGAGAGAGAACAGGCTAGCAGTGGAGAGGCTAGGAGCGTGAGAGAACAGGCTAGCAGTAGAGAGGCTAGGAGCGGGAGAGAGAACAGGCTAGCAGTGGAGAGGCTAGGAGGGTGAGAGAACAGGCTAGCAGTGGAGAGGCTAGGAGCGTGAGAGAGAACAGGCTAGCAGTGGAGAGGCTAGGAGAGTGAGAGAGAACAGGCAGGCAGTGGAGAGGCTAGGAGAGTGAGAGAGAACAGGCTAGCAGTGGAGAGGCTAGGAGGGTGAGAGAACAGGCTAGCAGTGGAGAGGCTAGGAGCGTGAGAGAACAGGCTAGCAGTGGAGAGGCTAGGAGAGAGAGAACAGGCTAGCAGTGGAGAGGCTAGGAGCGTGAGAGAACAGGCTAGCAGTGGAGAGGCTAGGAGTGTGAGAGAACGGGCTAGCAGTAGAGAGGCTAGGAGGGTGAGAGAGAACAGGCTAGCCGTGGAGAGGCTATGAGAGTGAGAGAACAGGCTAGCAGTAGAGAGGCTAGGAGCGTGAGAGAACAGGCTAGCAGTGGAGAGGCTAGGAGAGTGAGAGAGAACAGGCTAGCAGTGGAGAGGCTAGGAGAGTGAGAGAGAACAGGCTAGCAGTGGAGAGGCTAGGAGAGTGAGAGAGAACAGGGCAGCAGTGGAGAGGCTAGGAGAGAGAGAACAGGCTAGCAGTGGAGAGGCTAGGAGAGAGAGAACAGGTTAGCAGGGGAGAGGCTAGGAGAGTGAGAGAACAGGCTAGCAGTGGAGAGGCTAGGAGAGTGAGAGAACAGGCTAGCAGTGGAGAGGCTAGGAGCGTGAGAGAATAGGCTAGCAGTAGAGAGGCTAGGAGCGTGAGAGAGAACAGGCTAGCAGTGGAGAGGCTAGGAGTGTGAGAGAACAGGCTAGCAGTGGAGAGGCTAGGAGCGTGAGAGAACAGGCTAGCAGTGGAGAGGCTAGGAGAGTGAGAGAGAACAGGCAGGCAGTGGAGAGGCTAGGAGAGTGAGAGAGAACAGGCTAGCAGTGGAGAGGCTAGGAGGGTGAGAGAACAGGCTAGCAGTGGAGAGGCTAGGAGAGTGAGAGAGAACAGGCTAGCAGTGGAGAGGCTAGGAGCGTGAGAGAACAGGCTAGCAGTAGAGAGGCTAGGAGCGGGAGAGAGAACAGGCTAGCAGTGGAGAGGCTAGGAGGGTGAGAGAACAGGCTAGCAGTGGAGAGGCTGGGAGCGTGAGAGAGAACAGGCTAGCAGTGGAGAGGCTAGGAGAGTGAGAGAGAACAGGCAGGCAGTGGAGAGGCTAGGAGAGTGAGAGAGAACAGGCTAGCAGTAGAGAGGCTAGGAGCGGGAGAGAGAACAGGCTAGCAGTGGAGAGGCTAGGAGGGTGAGAGAACAGGCTAGCAGTGGAGAGGCTAGGAGCGTGAGAGAACAGGCTAGCAGTGGAGAGGCTAGGAGTGTGAGAGAACGGGCTAGCAGTAGAGAGGCTAGGAGGGTGAGAGAGAACAGGCTAGCAGTAGAGAGGCTAGGAGGGTGAGAGAACAGGCTAGCAGTGGAGAGGCTAGGAGGGTGAGAGAACAGGCTAGCAGTGGAGAGGCTAGGAGAGTGAGAGAGAACAGGCTAGCAGTGGAGAGGCTAGGAGCGTGAGAGAACAGGCTAGCAGTAGAGAGGCTAGGAGCGGGAGAGAGAACAGGCTAGCAGTGGAGAGGCTAGGAGGGTGAGAGAACAGGCTAGCAGTGGAGAGGCTAGGAGCGTGAGAGAGAACAGGCTAGCAGTGGAGAGGCTAGGAGAGTGAGAGAGAACAGGCAGGCAGTGGAGAGGCTAGGAGAGTGAGAGAGAACAGGCTAGCAGTGGAGAGGCTAGGAGGGTGAGAGAACAGGCTAGCAGTGGAGAGGCTAGGAGCGTGAGAGAACAGGCTAGCAGTGGAGAGGCTAGGAGAGAGAGAACAGGCTAGCAGTGGAGAGGCTAGGAGCGTGAGAGAACAGGCTAGCAGTGGAGAGGCTAGGAGTGTGAGAGAACGGGCTAGCAGTAGAGAGGCTAGGAGGGTGAGAGAGAACAGGCTAGCCGTGGAGAGGCTATGAGAGTGAGAGAACAGGCTAGCAGTAGAGAGGCTAGGAGCGTGAGAGAACAGGCTAGCAGTGGAGAGGCTAGGAGAGTGAGAGATAACAGGCTAGCAGTGGAGAGGCTAGGAGAGTGAGAGAGAACAGGCTAGCAGTGGAGAGGCTAGGAGAGTGAGAGAGAACAGGGCAGCAGTGGAGAGGCTAGGAGAGAGAGAACAGGCTAGCAGTGGAGAGGCTAGGAGAGAGAGAACAGGTTAGCAGGGGAGAGGCTAGGAGAGTGAGAGAACAGGCTAGCAGTGGAGAGGCTAGGAGAGTGAGAGAACAGGCTAGCAGTGGAGAGGCTAGGAGCGTGAGAGAATAGGCTAGCAGTAGAGAGGCTAGGAGCGTGAGAGAGAACAGGCTAGCAGTGGAGAGGCTAGGAGTGTGAGAGAACAGGCTAGCAGTGGAGAGGCTAGGAGCGTGAGAGAACAGGCTAGCAGTGGAGAGGCTAGGAGAGTGAGAGAGAACAGGCAGGCAGTGGAGAGGCTAGGAGAGTGAGAGAGAACAGGCTAGCAGTGGAGAGGCTAGGAGGGTGA
The DNA here is from genome assembly GCF_048934315.1 of Petromyzon marinus. Classification (NCBI taxonomy): domain Eukaryota; kingdom Metazoa; phylum Chordata; class Hyperoartia; order Petromyzontiformes; family Petromyzontidae; genus Petromyzon; species Petromyzon marinus. Next base: position 1,033,450 of record NW_027423018.1, read on the forward strand.
GAGAACAGGCTAGCAGTGGAGAGGCTAGGAGAGTGAGAGAGAACAGGCTAGCAGTGGAGAGGCTAGGAGCGTGAGAGAACAGGCTAGCAGTAGAGAGGCTAGGAGGGTGAGAGAACAGGCTAGCAGTGGAGAGGCTGGGAGCGTGAGAGAGAACAGGCTAGCAGTGGAGAGGCTAGGAGAGTGAGAGAGAACAGGCAGGCAGTGGAGAGGCTAGGAGAGTGAGAGAGAACAGGCTAGCAGTAGAGAGGCTAGGAGCGGGAGAGAGAACAGGCTAGCAGTGGAGAGGCTAGGAGGGTGAGAGAACAGGCTAGCAGTGGAGAGGCTAGGAGCGTGAGAGAACAGGCTAGCAGTGGAGAGGCTAGGAGTGTGAGAGAACGGGCTAGCAGTAGAGAGGCTAGGAGGGTGAGAGAGAACAGGCTAGCAGTAGAGAGGCTAGGAGGGTGAGAGAGAACAGGCTAGCAGTGAAGAGGCTGTTCTCTCTCTGTGTGCCAGTGGTGAGCTGTTCTCTCTGTGTGCCAGTGGTGAGCTGTTAGTGTGTGCCAGTGGTGAGCTGTTCTCTCTGTGTGCTAGTGGTGAGCTGTTCTCTCTGTGTACCAGTGGTGAGCTGTTCTCTCTCTGTGTGCCAGTGGTGAGCTGTTCTCTCTCTGTGTGCCAGTGGTGAGCTGTTCTCTCTGTGTGCCAGTGGTGAGCTGTTCTCTCTGTGTGCCAGTGGTGAGCTGTTCTCTCTGTGCCAGTGGTGAGCTGTTCTCTGTGTGTCAGTGGTGAGCTGTTCTCTCTGTGTGCCAGTGGTGAGCTGTTCTCTCTGTGTGCCAGTGGTGAGCTGTTCTCTCTCTGTGTGCCAGTGGTGAGCTTTTCTTTCTGTGTGCCAGTGGTGAGCTGTTCTCTCTGTGTGCCAGTGGTGAGCTGTTCTCTCTCTGTCAGTGGTGAGCTGTTCTCTCTGTGTGTGTGCCAGTGGTGAGCTGTTCTCTCTGTAGGCCAGTGGTGAGCTGTTCTCTCTGTGTGGCAGTGGTGAGCTGTTCTCTCTCTGTGTGCCAGTGGTGAGCTGTTCTCTCTGTGCCAGTGGTGAGCTGTTCTCTCTCTGTGTGCCAGTGGTGAGCTGTTCTCTCTGTGTGCCAGTGGTGAGCTGTTCTCTCTGTGTGTCAGTGGTGAGCTGTTCTCTCGCTGTGCCAGTGGTGAGCTGTTCTCTGTGTGCCAGTGGTGAGCTGTTCTCTCTCTGTGTGTCAGTGGTGAGCTGTTCTCTCTCTGTGCCAGTGGTGAGCTGTTCTCTCTGTGCCAGTGGTGAGCTGTTCTCTGTGTGTCAGTGGTGAGCTGTTCTCTCTGTGTGTGCCAGTGGTGAGCTTTCTCTCTGTGCCAGTGGTGAGCTGTTCTCTCTGTGTGTCAGTGGTGAGCTGTTCTCTCGCTGTGCCAGTGGTGAGCTGTTCTCTCTGTGTGCCAGTGGTGAGCTGTTCTCTCTCTGTGTGCCAGTGGTGAGCTGTTCTCTCTGTGTGCCAGTGGTGAGCTGTTCTCTCTGTGTGTCAGTGGTGAGCTGTTCTCTCTCTGTGTTTGCCAGTGGTGAGCTGTTCTCTCTCTGTGTTTGCCAGTGGTGAGCTGTTCTCTCGCTGTGCCAGTGGTGAGCTGTTCTCTCTCTCTCTATGTGCTAGGGGTGAGCTGTTCTCTCTGTGTGCCAGTGGTGAGCTGTTCTCTCTCTGTGTGCCAGTGGTGAGCTGTTCTCTCTGTGTGTCAGTGGTGAGCTGTTCTCTCGCTGTGCCAGTGGTGAGCTGTTCTCTCTGTGTGCCAGTGGTGAGCTGTTCTCTCTCTGTGTGCCAGTGGTGAGCTGTTCTCTCTGTGTGCCAGTGGTGAGCTGTTCTCTCTGTGTGTCAGTGGTGAGCTGTTCTCTCTCTGTGTTTGCCAGTGGTGAGCTGTTCTCTCTCTGTGTTTGCCAGTGGTGAGCTGTTCTCTCGCTGTGCCAGTGGTGAGCTGTTCTCTCTCTCTCTATGTGCTAGGGGTGAGCTGTTCTCTCTGTGTGCCAGTGGTGAGCTGTTCTCTGTGTGCCAGTGGTGAGCTGTTCTCTCTCTGTGTGCCAGTGGTGAGCTGTTCTCTCTCTGTGTGCCAGTGGTGAGCTGTTCTCTCTCTCTCTGTGCTAGTGGTGAGCTGTTCTCTCTGTGTGCCAGTGGTGAGCTGTTCTCTCTCTGTGTGCCAGTGGTGAGCTGTTCTCTCTGTGTGCCAGTGGTGAGCTGTTAGTGTGTGCCAGTGGTGAGCTGTTCTCTCTGTGTGCTAGTGGTGAGCTGTTCTCTCTGTGTATCAGTGGTGAGCTGTTCTCTGTGTGCCAGTGGTGAGCTGTTGTCTCTGTGTGCCAGTGGTGAGCTGTTGTCTCTGTGTGCCAGTGGTGAGCTGTTCTCTCTGTGTTTCAGTGGTGAGCTGTTCTCTCTGTGTGCCAGTGGTGAGCTGTTCTCTCTGTGTGCCAGTGGTGAGCTGTTCTCTCTGTGCCAGTGGTGAGCTGTTCTCTCTCTGTGTGCCAGTGGTGAGCTGTTCTCTCTGTGTGCCAGTGGTGAGCTGTTCTCTCTGTGTGTCAGTGGTGAGCTGTTCTCTCGCTGTGCCAGTGGTGAGCTGTTCTCTGTGTGCCAGTGGTGAGCTGTTCTCTCTCTGTGTGTCAGTGGTGAGCTGTTCTCTCTCTGTGCCAGTGGTGAGCTGTTCTCTCTGTGCCAGTGGTGAGCTGTTCTTTGTTTGTCAGTGGTGAGCTGTTCTCTCTCTGTGTGCCAGTGGTGAGCTTTCTCTCTGTGCCAGTGGTGAGCTGTTCTCTCTGTGTGTCAGTGGTGAGCTGTTCTCTCGCTGTGCCAGTGGTGAGCTGTTCTCTCTGTGTGCCAGTGGTGAGCTGTTCTCTCTCTGTGTGCCAGTGGTGAGCTGTTCTCTCTCTGTGTGCCAGTGGTGAGCTGTTCTCTCTCTCTGTGCTAGTGGTGAGCTGTTCTCTCTGTGTGCCAGTGGTGAGCTGTTCTCTCTCTGTGTGCCAGTGGTGAGCTGTTCTCTCTCTGTGTGCCAGTGGTGAGCTGTTCTCTCTGTGTGCCAGTGGTGAGCTGTTAGTGTGTGCCAGTGGTGAGCTGTTCTCTCTGTGTGCTAGTGGTGAGCTGTTCTCTCTGTGTACCAGTGGTGAGCTGTTCTCTCTCTGTGTGCCAGTGGTGAGCTGTTCTCTCTCTGTGTGCCAGTGGTGAGCTGTTCTCTCTGTGTGCCAGTGGTGAGCTGTTCTCTCTGTGTGCCAGTGGTGAGCTGTTCTCTCTGTGCCAGTGGTGAGCTGTTCTCTGTGTGTCAGTGGTGAGCTGTTCTCTCTGTGTGCCAGTGGTGAGCTGTTCTCTCTGTGTGCCAGTGGTGAGCTGTTCTCTCTCTGTGTGCCAGTGGTGAGCTTTTCTTTCTGTGTGCCAGTGGTGAGCTGTTCTCTCTGTGTGCCAGTGGTGAGCTGTTCTCTCTCTGTCAGTGGTGAGCTGTTCTCTCTGTGTGTGTGCCAGTGGTGAGCTGTTCTCTCTGTAGGCCAGTGGTGAGCTGTTCTCTCTGTGTGCCAGTGGTGAGCTGTTCTCTCTCTGTGTGCCAGTGGTGAGCTGTTCTCTCTGTGCCAGTGGTGAGCTGTTCTCTCTCTGTGTGCCAGTGGTGAGCTGTTCTCTCTGTGTGCCAGTGGTGAGCTGTTCTCTCTGTGTGTCAGTGGTGAGCTGTTCTCTCGCTGTGCCAGTGGTGAGCTGTTCTCTGTGTGCCAGTGGTGAGCTGTTCTCTCTCTGTGTGTCAGTGGTGAGCTGTTCTCTCTCTGTGCCAGTGGTGAGCTGTTCTCTCTGTGCCAGTGGTGAGCTGTTCTCTGTGTGTCAGTGGTGAGCTGTTCTCTCTGTGTGTGCCAGTGGTGAGCTTTCTCTCTGTGCCAGTGGTGAGCTGTTCTCTCTGTGTGTCAGTGGTGAGCTGTTCTCTCGCTGTGCCAGTGGTGAGCTGTTCTCTCTGTGTGCCAGTGGTGAGCTGTTCTCTCTCTGTGTGCCAGTGGTGAGCTGTTCTCTCTGTGTGCCAGTGGTGAGCTGTTCTCTCTGTGTGTCAGTGGTGAGCTGTTCTCTCTCTGTGTTTGCCAGTGGTGAGCTGTTCTCTCTCTGTGTTTGCCAGTGGTGAGCTGTTCTCTCGCTGTGCCAGTGGTGAGCTGTTCTCTCTCTCTCTATGTGCTAGGGGTGAGCTGTTCTCTCTGTGTGCCAGTGGTGAGCTGTTCTCTCTCTGTGTGCCAGTGGTGAGCTGTTCTCTCTGTGTGTCAGTGGTGAGCTGTTCTCTCGCTGTGCCAGTGGTGAGCTGTTCTCTCTGTGTGCCAGTGGTGAGCTGTTCTCTCTCTGTGTGCCAGTGGTGAGCTGTTCTCTCTGTGTGCCAGTGGTGAGCTGTTCTCTCTGTGTGTCAGTGGTGAGCTGTTCTCTCTCTGTGTTTGCCAGTGGTGAGCTGTTCTCTCTCTGTGTTTGCCAGTGGTGAGCTGTTCTCTCGCTGTGCCAGTGGTGAGCTGTTCTCTCTCTCTCTATGTGCTAGGGGTGAGCTGTTCTCTCTGTGTGCCAGTGGTGAGCTGTTCTCTGTGTGCCAGTGGTGAGCTGTTCTCTCTCTGTGTGCCAGTGGTGAGCTGTTCTCTCTCTGTGTGCCAGTGGTGAGCTGTTCTCTCTCTCTCTGTGCTAGTGGTGAGCTGTTCTCTCTGTGTGCCAGTGGTGAGCTGTTCTCTCTCTGTGTGCCAGTGGTGAGCTGTTCTCTCTGTGTGCCAGTGGTGAGCTGTTAGTGTGTGCCAGTGGTGAGCTGTTCTCTCTGTGTGCTAGTGGTGAGCTGTTCTCTCTGTGTATCAGTGGTGAGCTGTTCTCTGTGTGCCAGTGGTGAGCTGTTGTCTCTGTGTGCCAGTGGTGAGCTGTTGTCTCTGTGTGCCAGTGGTGAGCTGTTCTCTCTGTGTTTCAGTGGTGAGCTGTTCTCTCTGTGTGCCAGTGGTGAGCTGTTCTCTCTGTGTGCCAGTGGTGAGCTGTTCTCTCTGTGCCAGTGGTGAGCTGTTCTCTCTCTGTGTGCCAGTGGTGAGCTGTTCTCTCTGTGTGCCAGTGGTGAGCTGTTCTCTCTGTGTGTCAGTGGTGAGCTGTTCTCTCGCTGTGCCAGTGGTGAGCTGTTCTCTGTGTGCCAGTGGTGAGCTGTTCTCTCTCTGTGTGTCAGTGGTGAGCTGTTCTCTCTCTGTGCCAGTGGTGAGCTGTTCTCTCTGTGCCAGTGGTGAGCTGTTCTCTCTGTGTCAGTGGTGAGCTGTTCTCTCGCTGTGCCAGTGGTGAGCTGTTCTCTCTGTGTGCCAGTGGTGAGCTGTTCTCTCTCTGTGTGCCAGTGGTGAGCTGTTCTCTCTGTGTGCCAGTGGTGAGCTGTTCTCTCTCTGTGTGCCAGTGGTGAGCTGTTCTCTCTGTGTGCCAGTGGTGAGCTGTTAGTGTGTGCCAGTGGTGAGCTGTTCTCTCTCTGTGTGCTAGTGGTGAGCTGTTCTCTCTGTGTACCAGTGGTGAGCTGTTCTCTCTCTGTGTGCCAGTGGTGAGCTGTTCTCTCTCTGTGTGCCAGTGGTGAGCTGTTCTCTCTCTGTGTGCCAGTGGTGAGCTGTCTCTCTGTGTGCCAGTGGTGAGCTGTTCTCTCTCTCTGTGCTAGTGGTGAGCTGTTCTCTCTGTGTGCCAGTGGTGAGCTGTTCTCTCTGTGTGCCAGTGGTGAGCTGTTCTCTCTGTGTGTCAGTGGTGAGCTGTTCTCTCGCTGTGCCAGTGGTGAGCTGTTCTCTGTGTGCCAGTGGTGAGCTGTTCTCTCTCTGTGTGTCAGTGGTGAGCTGTTCTCTCTCAGTGCCAGTGGTGAGCTGTTCTCTCTGTGCCAGTGGTGAGCTGTTCTCTCTGTGTCAGTGGTGAGCTGTTCTCTCGCTGTGCCAGTGGTGAGCTGTTCTCTCTGTGTGCCAGTGGTGAGCTGTTCTCTCTCTGTGTGCCAGTGGTGAGCTGTTCTCTCTGTGTGCCAGTGGTGAGCTGTTCTCTCTCTGTGTGCCAGTGGTGAGCTGTTCTCTCTGTGTGCCAGTGGTGAGCTGTTAGTGTGTGCCAGTGGTGAGCTGTTCTCTCTCTGTGTGCTAGTGGTGAGCTGTTCTCTCTGTGTACCAGTGGTGAGCTGTTCTCTCTCTGTGTGCCAGTGGTGAGCTGTTCTCTCTCTGTGTGCCAGTGGTGAGCTGTTCTCTCTCTGTGTGCCAGTGGTGAGCTGTCTCTCTGTGTGCCAGTGGTGAGCTGTTCTCTCTGTGTGCCAGTGGTGAGCTGTTAGTGTGTGCCAGTGGTGAGCTGTTCTCTCTCTGTGTGCTAGTGGTGAGCTGTTCTCTCTCTGTGTGCCAGTGGTGAGCTGTTCTCTCTCTGTGTGCCAGTGGTGAGCTGTTCTCTCTCTGTGTGCCAGTGGTGAGCTGTTCTCTCTGTGTGCCAGTGGTGAGCTGTTCTCTCTGTGTTTCAGTGGTGAGCTGTTCTCTCTGTGTGCCAGTGGTGAGCTGTTAGTGTGTGCCAGTGGTGAGCTGTTCTCTCTGTACCAGTGGTGAGCTGTTCTCTCTCTGTGTGCCAGTGGTGAGCTGTTCTCTCTGTGTGTGACAGTGGTGAGCTGTTCTCTCTCACTGTGTCAGTGGTGAGCTGTTCTCTCTCACTGTGTCAGTGGTGAGCTGTTCTCTGTGCCAGTGGTGAGCTGTTTTCTCTGTGCCAGTGGTGAGCTGTTCTCTCTCAGTGCCAGTGGTGAGCTGTTCTCTCTGTGTGCCAGTGGTGAGCTGTTAGTGTGTGCCAGTGGTGAGCTGTTCTCTCTGTAACAGTGGTGAGCTGTTCTCTCTGTGTGCCAGTGGTGAGCTGTTCTCTCGCTGTACCAGTGGTAAGCTGTTCTCTCTCGCTGTGCCAGTGGTGAGGCCGTCGCTGTGCCGGTGAGTGGGTCAATCCCCAACGTCGCCCCCCCCCCCGCCACGCCTCGTGTGCTGCTCTGTACAGCTCTCACACTAACAACAACTCTTCTCTCCGCCTGATGAAGGCCGCTCGTGTTGCCATCGAAACGTCGTGGGCTTTTTTGGCTTTTGTTATTTCCCCAGTGATTATTTAAACATTTTTACTATCTAATTTTTGCCGCGTTATTTTTATTTTCTATCTACCGTTACTTCATAGAAAGGACCAGGAATCACTAATAAAACCCTGTGTCTTCTTTGGTTCTTTCGGTAAAGTCACGAGGAATGAGAATAAAATAATAAATTGATAAAATAAAATAACACAATAATATTCTCACGACCTTTCGGCCACAACACAAGCGGCCTTCATCAGGTGAAGGGACGAGACTGGTAGGACAGCGCTGGAGTGAAAGAGCCACGTTCAGATCACGGCCTTTAAGCTGTGTGAGAGGAACAAAGCGCCTTGACAAAGGAATTAGCATATAATTTAGCATTGAAATGGCTGAATGATTAGCTTGTGACTGGTCACAGAAATAGTTATGTTAAAAGTTAAAGCATACACATCCGCAGAGGCACCCCTTGACAATGGAATTAGCATAGAATTTAGCATTGAAATAGCTAAGTTAAAGCATACACATCCGCAGAGGCACTCCTTGACAATGGAATTAGCATAGAATTTAGCATTGAAATAGCTGAGTGATTAGCTTGTAACTGCTTACAGAAATAGCTACGTTAAAGTCAGACCATACACATTCACCGAGGCACTTAGTACAAATCAAACAGGAGAATTTAGCATTGAAATAACTAGGCGAATTTAGCATTGAAATAACTGAGTGATTAGCTAGTGACTGGTCACAGAAATGACTATGTTGAAGTCAAGGCCTACACATCTGAGCTATTCACAGTACTATATAGTGACCCAATAAAAACTAAAATATAAATTACCTTAATGTTATCAATAAACTCTATATTCTCCAATCAGCTCAGCTACCAACAATAAGTCGTTATATATCACAATGCTATATGGCAAAAAATGGGTGGATTCTTACCCTCAACTTTAGCACCACGGATAGCTACGGGCCCCGTTCAGACGGATGAGTTCGTCCATGGTCGGAACAGAGGAGGGGGAGAGAGTCTCTCCGTGTCTCTCCACGTCTCTCTGTGTCTCCGTGTGTCTCCGTGTCTCTCCGTGTCTCTCCGCGTGTCCGTGTCTCTTGTCTCCGCGTGTCTCTCCGTGTCTCTCCGCGTCTCTCCGTGTCTCTCCGTGTCTCTCCGTGTCTCTCCGCGTCTCTCCGTATCTCTCCGTTTCTCTCCGTGTCTCTCCGCGTCTCTCCGTGTCTCTCCGTTTCTCTCCGTGTCTCTCCACGTCTCTCCATGTCTCTCCTTGTCTCTCCGTGTCTCTCCGTGTCTCTCCGTGTCTCCGTGTCTCCGCGTGTCTCTCCGCGTCTCTCCGTGTCTCTTGTCACCGCGTGTCTCTCCATTTCTCTGCGTGTCTCTCCGTGTATCTCCGTGTCTCTCCGTGTCTCCGCGTGTCTCTCCGTGTCTCTCCGTGTCTCTCTGCGTCTCTCCGTGTCTCTTGTCACCGCGTGTCTCTCCGTGTCTCTCCGTGTCTCTCGCGTCTCTCCACGTCTCTCCGTGTCTCTCCGCGTCTCTCCGTGTCTCTCCGTGTCTCTTGTCACTGCGTGTCTCTCCGTGTCTCTCCGTGTCTCTCCGTGTCTCCGCGTGTCTCTCCGTGTCTCTCCGTGTCTCTCCGTGTCTCCGTGTCTCTCCGTGTCTCTTGTCACCGCGTGTCTCTCCGTGTCTCTCCGTGTCTCTCCGCGTCTCTCCGCGTCTCTCCGTGTCTCTTGTCACCGCGTGTCTCTCCGTGTCTCTCCGTGTCTCTCCGCGTCTCTCCGTGTCTCTCCGTGTCTCTTGTCACCGCGTGTCTCTCCGTGTCTCTCCGCGTCTCTCCTTGTCTCTCCTTGTCTCTCCGTGTCTCTCCTTGTCTCCGCGTGTCTCTCCGTGTCTCTCCGTGTCTCTCCGCGTCTCTCCTTGTCTCTCCGTGTCTCTCTGCGTCTCTCCGTGTCTCTTGTCTTTCCGTGTCTCTCCTTGTCTCTCCTTGTCTCTCCGTGTCTCTCCTTGTCTCCGCGTGTCTCTCCGTGTCTCTGCGTGTCTCTCCATGTCTCTCCGTGTCTCTCCGTGTCTCTTGTCACCGCGTGTCTCTCGTCTCTCTGTGTCTCTCCGCGTCTCTCCGCGTCTCTCCGTGTCTCTTGTCACCGCGTGTCTCTCCGTGTCTCTCCGTGTCCGTGTCTCTCCACGTCTCTCCGTGTCTCTCCGCGTCTCTCCGTGCCTCTCCATGTCTCTTGTCACCGTGTGTCTCTCCATGTCTCTCCGCGTCTCTCCTTGTCTCTCCGTGTCTCTCCTTGTCTCCGCGTGTCTCTCCGTTTCTCTCCGTGTCTCTCCTTGTCTCTCCGTGTCTCTCTGCATCTCTCCGTGTCTCTCCGTGTCTCTCCACGTCTCTTCACGTCTCTCCTTGTCTCTCTGTGTCTCTCCGTGTCTCTCCGTGTCTCTCCGCGTCTCTCCGTGTCTCTCCTTGTCTCTCCGTGTCTCTCCGCGTGTCTCTCCGTGTCTCTCCGTGTCTCTCCGTGTCTCTCCGCGTCTCTCCGTCTCTCTCCGTGTCTCTCCGTGTCTCCGTGTGTCTCTCCGCGTCTCTCCTTGTCTCTCCGCGTCTTTCCGTGTCTCTCCGTGTCTCTCCGTGTCTCCGCGTGTCTCTGCGTGTCTCTCCATGTCTCTCCGTGTCTCCGCGTGTCTCCGCGTGTTTCCGCTTCTCTCCGTGTCTCTCCGCGTCTCTCCATGTCTCTCCGTGTCTCCGCGTGCGTTCGATGCGCGTGGAGCGACCCGCGTCACGGACTCACGCGCTATCTTCCTTTCTCATCGCCGCCCGCCCGCCCGCCCGCCCTTCTCTCTCTCTCCTCCTCCTCCTCCCTCTCCATGACCTCGTCGCCCATCGAGTCGACGAGCGAGGAGCAGCCAAATTCAACTGTGCGCCGGCCAGCCGGGGTGGAAGGCCGGACACACTGGACATACAGGGGAGGGTCGTGCATGCGGGCGTGCGGGTGGGCGGGCGGGCTCGCGTTCCACTCACTAACTCACTCACTCACCCGCTCACTCACCCACTCACTCACTCACCCGCTCACTCACCCACTCACTAACTCACCCGGTCACTCACTCACCCGCTCACTCACCCATCCACTCACCCACTCACTCACCCATCCACTCACCCACTCACCCAACCACTCACTCACCCACTCACTTACCCAACCACTCACCCGCTCACTCACCCATCCACTCACCCACTCACTCACCCACCCACTCACCCACCCACTCACCCGCTCACTCACCCATCCACTCACCCACCCAACCACCCACTCACTCACCCATCCACTCACCCACCCAACCACCCACTCACTCACCCACTCATTAATTTTTCCCCCCCGCAAAGACGTCCAGCAGGGGCACGGGGCTCAGCGAGTGACACCGACAATCGGGGCGACATTCTCGTCACAACAGACGGTCACGTGGGCTGGCGGCACCTGACGACAGCACGTGGGTCAAAACGTTGGACGCCGCGTTTGGTGGAATCGGGTGACATTGCTCATCGCTGTGCCAAGGTGCGACTCGAAGCGGTCTAAGTACGGGGCTCACGAGCGGCCGCGTTTGTTCCTCCGTGCCTGCTTGTAGCGGCTAAACAGCGGAATAAAACCCATCGCATTTAGAGGATATTGTCCCTTGTGATGCTTTGAATGTTGAACTGTGTCCATGTACATACAGAACAGAACAAACATACTCGTGATTAAAAAACACAAACATTAAATTCCGATTTAAAGCTTTCGTGACTGCAAGGATTCATCTTCTTTGGTTCTTTCGGTAAAGTCATTACCACGTAGAATGAGAATAAAATAATAAATTGATCAAATAAAATTCTCACGACGTTTCGGCCCAAACAGGGTGATGCCACTTCAGGTTGTCCGTTAGTTCTGCAAGATATAAACCCCACGGCGAAAGGTCTCGAGACCTCCCACGAGGCACAAATCAGACCGCGCGGCGTTGCAGCGGCGGTTTCTTATACGAACTACTCAAAATGTTACCTATAGAAAAGTCTTTTTTATTTGAAAAATCATTCTCATGTCCAGCTGCCTGGTGGGGTGGCGCCCCACCGCCCCCTAGTGGACTAAGTCAGACACCACCCCCCACTGCCCCTAGTGGACTAAGTCAGACACCACCCCCACTGCCCCCTAGTGGACTAACTAAGTCAGACACCACCCCCACTGCCCCCTAGTGGACTAAGTCAGACACCACCCCCACTGTCCCCTAGTGGACTAAGTCAGACACCACCCCCACTGTCCCCTAGTGGACTAAGTCAGACACCACCCCCACTGTCCCCTAGTGGACTAAGTCAGACACCACCCCCCACTGCCCCCTAGTGGACTAACTAAGTCAGACACCACCCCCACTGTCCCCTAGTGGACTAAGTCAGACACCACCCCCACTGTCCCCTAGTGGACTAACTAAGTCAGACACCACCCCCCACTGCCCCCTAGTGGACTAAGTCAGACACCACCCCCACTGCCCCCTAGTGTGTGAACGCGCACCACCACTGCCACCACTGCCACGACCGCCACCACCACCACTGCCACCACCGCCACGACCGCCACCACCACCACCACCACCACGGCCACCACCACCACTGCCACCACTGCAACCACTACAACCACCACCCACCTCACCTCAAATGAGTACCTGGTGCGGTGTGTAGTAATCATCGCCAGGAGGGAGACAAAGGCGGCCGGGCGTGGTGCTGACCACCCACCCCCTCGTGTGCCACAGTGCCGGCAGCCTTCATAGCTGCTGCTACTCGCTAACAGCACTTGCCCCTACAGTCTGTTACAGGCTACACAGTGGGGAATCTTTGTCTTTGTGTTTGTGTGTGCCTGGCCCCGCCCTGCCTCACCCACCCACCACAGCCAGAATACCTCGTCACACACACAACGTGACGAGGTGTGAACACACACAGCGTGACGAGGTGTGAATACTCACAGTGTGACGAGGTGTGAACACACAGTGTGACGAGGTGTGAACACACACACACACACAGTGTGTGACGAGGTGTGAACACACACAGTGTGTGACGAGGTGTGAACACACACAGTGTGTGACGAGGTGTGAACACACAGCGTGACGAGGTGTAACACACACACACAGTGTGACGAGGTGTGAACACACACAGTGTGACGAGGTGTGAACACACATTGTAACGAGGTGTGAACACACACAGTGTGACGAGGTGTAACACACACACAGCGTGACGAGGTGTGAACACACATTGTAACGAGGTGTGAACACACACAGTGTGTGACGAGGTGTGAACACACACAGTGTGACGAGGTGTGAACACACACAGCGTGACGAGGTGTGAACACACACACAGTGTGACGAGGTGTAACACACATTGTAACGAGGTGTGATCACAGTGTGTGACGAGGTGTGAACACACACACAGCGTGACGAGGTGTGAAGACACACACAGTGTGACGAGGTGTGAACACACACAGTGTGACGAGGTGTAACATACACACAGTGTGACGAGGTGTGAACACACAGGATGACGAGGTGTGATCACACAGTGTGTGACGAGGTGTGAACACACACAGCGTGACGAGGTGTGAACACACATTGTAACGAGGTGTGAACACACACACATTGTAACGAGGTGTGATCACACACATTGTAACGAGGTGTGATCACACAGTGTGTGACGAGGTGTGAACACACACACAGCGTGACGAGGTGTGAACGAGGTGTGAACACACACACAGCATGACGAGGTGTGACGAGGTGTGAACACGGAGTGATTGGGAACCCAGCAATAATGATCATTTCATTCACGCACGACTTGACCGTGGTAAAATCCTCTATACAAAAATAATAATTAAGGGGACGTCCATAAATGACGTCACGCGACTTTGGGTCATTCGGTAAAGTCACGGATAAAGGTTTCAAAGGAAATAAAATAAACTACGACGTTTCGATCCCAACACCAAGAAAATGAATTCCTGCAGTCATGAAAGTTTTAAGTCTTAAAATTGTATTTCTTACACTTGGCCAAAATAATGGGGTGGAGGGTATTGCGTGATTTCAAGAGGAGATTTTATATACACACCACCACACCTGGCTAAAGCAATTAACCACTCAGTTAATTAAGGTGCTAAGTGGAGGCACGTGGCTGGGCTAAACCATTTAAATGCTCACGCGCCACCCGCTAAAGCAATTAACCACTCAGTTAATTAAGGTGTTAAGTGGAGGCACGTGGCTGGGCTAAGACATTTAAATACTGACACGTGACACCAGCTAGACACTTTGAACACAGCACGTGGCTGGGCTAAGACATTTAAATACTGACACGTGACACACCAGCTAGGCACTTTGAACACAGCACGTGGCTGGGCTAAGCCATTTAAATACTGACACGTGACACCCCCACCCCCACACGCACAGCAGCGGTGGTGGTGACGGTGGTGGTGGTGGAATCTGCTCCTCCGCTTCTCAGCTGACAAAAATTTTTTTTATCTGCCGGTGTAGCGATGGAGAATGTAAAATCTCCGCTGCAAGTGAGTAGATAACCCCCCCTCTCTCTCATTCAGCGCTCCAACATCTCTCCCCATCTCTCTCTCTCTCCCCCTACCCCGACTCTCTCCCCCATCCACCTCCCGTACCGCGCGTCCTTCATTCCCGCAGTTTTGACTTCAGCAGCCAAGTGCGTCTCTGTGTTGTCTCTCTCTCTGTGTCTCTGTGTTGTTGCTGTGTCTCTCTCTATCTGTGTCTCTGTGTTGTTGCTGTGTCTCTCTCTATCTGTGTCTCTGTGGTGTGCCTCTCTCTGTGTCTCTGTGTTGTTGCTGTGTCTCTATATCTGTCTCTCTCTCTGTGTCTCTGTGTTGTTGCTGTGTGTCTCTATCTGTGTCTCTCTCTCTGTGTTGTTGCTGTGTGTCTCTCTCTCTATCTGTGTCTCTCTCTGTGTCTCTGTGTTGTTGCTGTGTGTCTCTCTCTATCTGTGTCTCTGTGTTATTGCTGTGTCTCTCTCTATCTGTGTCTCTGTGGTGTGCCTCTCTCTGTGTCTCTGTGTTGTTGCTGTCTCTCACTCAAAACTGCTCTAGAGGAGTTGTACAACCCTAGCTGCCACTGCTATTCAGTGGCCTAAATTATGGCCCTAGATTTTGGTGTTATAATTTATTTATGGAGTTTATTGTTAAAAATTCGGTCACAGTCCCTATGATCACTGTTACATTGCATTTATGGCTTTTATTTTGGTGATTTCAAAAAGTTTTTTTTGTTTTGGCCATGTTTTTGTTTATTGTAGTACGGAGTTAGACTGATAGCCTTAATCTTAGTTGTCTTGTGGTTGTTGTTGTTGTTTGACCTGCATCCCACTGGGATTTTTGCACACAGCGTTGGTGTACGGTGCTATTTCAGGAATATTTTGATATTTTTTTCCTGTATTTTCTGTTTGCACAGTCACAAAATCACTTTAAGATGTTTTCCTGTTCATGTTTTTTGTTTGTTGCGGTTGCACCCGATTCAAGAGCCGAATGTCTCACAGGGCTATACCAAATAAATGAACTATGAACTATGAACTCTCTCTGTGTCTCTGTGTTGTTGCTGTGTTTCTCTCTCTCTGTGTTTCTCTCTGTGTTGTTGCTGTGTCTCTCTCTCTCTCTCTCTTTGTGTCTGTCTCTGTGTTCTCTCTCTGTGTCTCTGTGTTGTCTCTCTCTCTCTCTGTGTCTGTCTGTGTGTCTATGTTGTGTGTCTCTGTGTGTCTCTGTGTTAGCAGTGGTGTAGGCAATTCCAACAAGACCTACATCTCTGCTTTATTGACCTGGTCAAGGCCTATGATACCATCAGTAATCCTGGGCTCTGGGTTGTTCTTCGTGCTTTTGGAGTACCTGACCCTCTGCTCACGATCATTAAGGACCTTCATGATGGTGAGCGGACCCGGGTAAAACTACGTGGCTGGGAGTCAGAGCCATTCCCTGTACACCTTGGGGTGCGACAGGGATGTCCTCTGGCTCCCACATGATTTAACATCTATTTTGACCACGTAGTTCGTGAAACCTTCAGTAGCTGTACCAGAGGAATTTCCATCTGGTACAGATACAATCGGAGGCTGATCGATGCCCGGGTGCAGTCAAGGGATGGCTCCCTATTGGTCAACCACGTTATGTATGCCGACGACCTGGTAATTGGGGTTCACTCAGAGGAGGCGTTGGAGGTGCTGCTGCTGAAACTGGAGTGTGCCACTAAGAGGTGGGGCCTTACCATCAGCCCCACCAAAACTAAGCACCTGCCTGGGTATTTTGTACCATCGGGCACTCCACCCCCGAAACTCACAATCGGTGATGGGACAGTTGTGGAGAGAGTGGAGAGTTTCCCATACCTGGGCAGTGTGCTCATGGCCGGCTCCAGTTTAACAGCAGAGGTCTCACTCCGAATCAGTCGAGCGGCATTATCTTTTCATCGGTTGCATAACGCTGTGTGGAAGCTACATGGTCTGTCGCTCCGCATCTCTACGCTTGCGAAACATGGACCCCCCTAATGGAATATCTTCGCCGGTTAAAAACATTTAGGCTGGCCTGCCTACGATCAATCCTGGGTTTAACCAGGCTGGATTGTGTGAGCAGCTCACAAATCCTCGAAAGATCTGGACAAAGTCCCATCGGTGAGTTCCTCCAGGCAGGTAAGGCTGCGTTAGCTGGGTCATGTAGCCCGCATGCCCAGCCACCGCATGTCTAAACAGCTTTTGTTCGGACGGATTGAGGGGGCTAAACGGGCGCGGCACGGGCTGGAGAAGAGATGGAGTGATGTGGTACAGAAAGACGTGGAGCTGAGTGGACTTGCCGATGACCGGTACCAGCGGTGTCAAGATCGGCCTCTGTGGAGGAGGCTCGTGAAGGACGCTACTGGGCAGTTGGAGGTAGTCGCCCTCCAACAACAACGGAGGGCGGAGGAACGACGCTCACAACAACGAGCGGAGCGCCAGGTGGCTAAAGCACAGCAGGTTGGCACAGTAGGAGGCACAGGTGGTGCATCAGCCAGTCATCTCAGTCAGTCAACCCGTGGCACCTGCTGGGTCTGCCCCGTGACCCCCTGCCAGCGGGCGTTCGACACTTCACGTGGCCTCAGGGTGCACATGGCCTGGCACAAGCGTCGTGGTGATGTCACCGCCACTTAGTGGCGAACGGCGGTTGTTGTT
Organism: Petromyzon marinus; assembly: GCF_048934315.1. Lineage (NCBI taxonomy): Eukaryota > Metazoa > Chordata > Hyperoartia > Petromyzontiformes > Petromyzontidae > Petromyzon > Petromyzon marinus. The sequence continues at coordinate 1,049,637 of NW_027423018.1, forward strand.
GTTGTCTCTGTGTTATCTCTCTGTGTCTGTGGCGAGGGGTGATGCAGCGGGCCGTGAGCGGTGTGCTCCCTCTCCACGCCCCCGCGCTACGTCCTGATGACACCCAAACGGGCAGAATCATTCTTCGTTACATTTTCGGAAAAGGCAAACAGCGATGCTGCTGCTGCTGATGATGATGATGCTTGTTACTGCATGATGATGGGTGATGATGCTGCTGCTGATGATGATGCTGCTTGTTACTGCATGATGATGGGTGATGATGATGCTGCTGCTGCTGATGATGATGCTGCTTGTTACTGCATGATGATGGGTGATGATGGATGCTGCTGCTGATGATGATGATGCTGCTTGTTACTGCATGATGATGGGTGATGATGGTGCTGCTGCTGCTGCTGATGATGATGCTGCTTGTTGCTGCGTGATGATGGGTGATGATGCTGCTGATGATGATGATGCTTGTTACTGAATGATGATGGGTGATGATGGATGATGATGATGATGCTTGTTACTGAATGATGATGGGTGATGATGGATGCTGCTGATGATGATGATGCTGCTTGTTACTGCATGATGATGATGGATGCTGCTGCTGATGATGATGCTTGTTACTGCATGATGATGGGTGATGATGGATGCTGCTGCTGATGATGATGCTGCTTGTTACTGCATGATGATGATGAATAGGGGAGTGTATTGCCTAGAGCTCCTGCGTTATCTCCCGCAGCTGCAGCAGCAGCTGGAGCTGCAGCAGCAGCAGCTGGAATTCCAGCAGCAGCGGCTGGAGCTGCAGCAGCAGCAGCAGCAGCTGAGGCGTCAGCAGGAGGAGCTGCTTTTCCAGCAGCTGGACGCGAGCCTGGAGCTGCACCTGGTGACGAGGCTTCAGCACCACGAGTGGCTGGAGCAGGCGGAGCTCCGGCAACAGCAGCAGGAGCAGCAGCAGCATCTGGAGCTGCGGCACCAGCAGGCGCTGGAGCAGCAGCAGCAGCAGGAGCTGGAGCTGCAGCAGCAGCTGCAGCAGCAGCCGCTGGAACTTCGGCAGCAGCAGCAGCAGCCGCTGGAGCTGCGGCACCAGCAGCAGCTGGCGCAGCAGCTGGAGCTGGAGCTGCAGCAGCAGCTGGAGCTGCTGTAGCAGCAGCATCAGCTGGAGCAGCAGCAGCAGCAGCAGCGGCTTGAGTTTGAGGAGCAGCAGCTGGACCCACACCTGGAGCTGCACCTGGTGCTGAGGCACCGGCAGCATCAGCAGCCGCAGCAGCTGGAGCTCCGGGAGCAGCAGCGGCTGGAGCAGCTGGATCTTCGGGAGCAGCAGCGGCAGCAGCAGCTGGAGCATCCGGAGTGGCAGCAAGCTGCAGCGGATGGAGCTTGACCTGGAGCATGCGGAGCGGCAAGCTGCCGCCGCCGCCGCTGCTCCTCGGTGAGCATCCAAACGACGTCAATCAGCCGACGCTGACACCGAGAGTGGTGGTGCTGGGGGTAGCGGTGGTGGTGGTGGTGGTGTCAAGAAGCCGCTGTTTGCTTCTCTTGGACAGCCGCTCAGCGTGCAGCAGCACGATCACAGCCAGATGCTGAGTGAGCTCTTGAGTCGAAAGTGATTGGGGGGGGGGGCAATAAGCCAATTGCTTGACCGCATTAATTTTTTTATTTTTCCATCCCCATAGGAGATACTCTGCGGCGACACAAGCGCCGGTGCTTTTGCCGAGATTGTTGACAAAGCACGCTGGCCTTGAACCAGTTGATGCGTGCTGCTGTATGCCTCTTCGTGCTTACCTGCAGCGTGGAAAATAAAGACGATTTCTTGTCTTCTGTCCGGGCCACTTTATCACAGTTCGTTACACAACACTCACCTGCTAGGCCCGTCGCTCGTTCGCTCCCTCACTCGCCTCGTCCTTATCCTATTACTACACTCCTTCACGATCCTATTACTACCCTCCTTCACGATCCTATTACTAAACTCCTTCCCGATCCTATTACTACACTCCTTCACGATCCTATTCACTACTCTCCTTCCCGATTCTATTACTACTCTCCTTCACGATCCTATTACTACACTCCTTCCCAATCCTATTACTACCCTCCGTCACGATCCTATTCACTACTCTCCTTCCCGATCCTATTACTACTCTCCTTCCCGATCCTATTCACTACTCTCCTTCACGATCCTATTCACTACTCTCCTTCCCGATCCTATTCACTGCTCTCCTTCCCTACTCTCCCCGTTTCACCCCTCCCGGCTGCCGTGTCTCGCCGTGTCTCAGCAGCCCCCGGGGGGTCAAGCGTGCCGACGTACGGACCGCGCTTAACCCCCTAGCGGCCCTACCCTAGGCAGCTACGCAGGGCCACACAGGGCTACTCTCAGCCTGGCGAGCTTGGCCGGTCCGGCTTCTCTCGTCCTCTGTCTTCATCGACTCGACCCCTCCGGCTCGTCTTGCCTCCCTCTCTCTCGTGTGTCCCTCGCGACCCCTCCCAGGTCTCCCCGTCGATCCTCTCGTTTTGTTTATTTCCGTGTTTTTTTGCGTGCACCGGGATCATCCGTCCCGAGAGACAAAGTGCACGGCGGCTTGCGGCTCTTGGTTTTGATTGACGTGCCATTAAATGACCCCCATTGGGCGAGGCAGTCACGCCCCAAAACCCGTTGGTTGGCTTCCGCTACATTTGCTGTCCTTGGCCTGCAAGCAGACAGGCCGGAAATTAATACATCTGTAACTTTAGACGGTGGTGCACGTGGGGGCGTATTGTCAGAACTCCACAATTGTGCTGTAAATTTAAGTCGTTAATACCAGCTAACATCGTCAATACCAGCTAACATCGTCAATACCAGCTAACATCGTCAACACCAGCTAACATCATCAACACCAGCTAACATCGTCAATACCAGCTAACATCGTCAACACCAGCTAACATCGTCAATACCAGCTAACATCGTCAACACCAGCTAACATCGTCAACACCAGCTAACATCGTCAATACCAGCTAACATCGTCAACACCAGCTAACATCATCAATACCAGCTAACATCATCAATACCAGCTAACATCATCAATACCAGCTAACATCGTCAATACCAGCTAACATCGTCAATACCAGCTAACATCGTCAACACCAGCTAACATCATCAACACCAGCTAACATCGTCAATACCAGCTAACATCGTCAACACCAGCTAACATCGTCAATACCAGCTAACATCGTCAACACCAGCTAACATCGTCAACACCAGCTAACATCATCAATACCAGCTAACATCATCAATACCAGCTAACATCATCAATACCAGCTAACATCGTCAATACCAGCTAACATCGTCAACACCAGCTAACATCGTCAACACCAGCTAACATCGTCAATACCAGCTAACATCGTCAATACCAGCTAACATCGTCAACACCAGCTAACATCATCAATACCAGCTAACATCATCAATACCAGCTAACATCGTCAATACCAGCTAACATCGTCAACACCAGCTAACATCGTCAATACCAGCTAACATCGTCAACACCAGCTAACATCGTCAACACCAGCTAACATCGTCAATACCAGCTAACATCATCAATACCAGCTAACATCATCAATACCAGCTAACATCATCAATACCAGCTAACATCGTCAATACCAGCTAACATCGTCAATACCAGCTAACATCATCAATACCAGCTAACATCGTCAATACCAGCTAACATCGTCAACACCAGCTAACATCATCAATACCAGCTAACATCATCAATACCAGCTAACATCGTCAATACCAGCTAACATCATCAATACCAGCTAACATCGTCAATACCAGCTAACATCGTCAATACCAGCTAACATCATCAATACCAGCTAACATCATCAATACCAGCTAACATCAATACCAGCTAACATCATCAATACCAGCTAACATCATCACACGCCTCACCAAAGAGAAGCAGTTCCAGCCCATCGCATTAGGGGGCGAGTTAATTAAATGTTTGACCAAATATTAACGGGCAAATTTTTAAGTTGATGATTTTGTATGGCCCTGCGAATGATGATGTTATAAATATCCGAATGTCCCTTGGCAGAAAAAATGTTCCCCACCCCTGCTCTAAGACTTCCAGTGATTTCTTTTCAGCTGTCATTGCTTCAAGGAATGCAAGAGGGCAGCTTTACAGGAGGCACTTAGCACAACAAGCTGCAACCATAACCTGCTGTACCAGCTGGGTTGTGACGAGTGTTGTCGTGGTGTCGTTGTGCACGGTACGATACCAGTTCTCGCTATTAGGTACGACGATTGTCGCGATATATGAACGTTCCATCACGGGAGAGAAAACCACAGACTCGGTATTCATGTCCGTTATTAACGTTTTAATGTTCGGTTTTTCACGACTGCAACAGACGTAAAAAAAAAAGTTACCGTCAAAATAAACGAAATGTATAAACACTTGAACACGTGGTAGAAGTAGGAAGCTTTTGCGACCAATTTTATCCATGAGGGGGTTTTTTTGGGGGGGAGTTAGATCACTTAAATGTGTGTCGTGAAACCCGCCACCACCCGACAGCCAAACAGGGAGGTTTGTCACGTGAACAAGACGTGCCAATTCGTTACGAGTGCAGCACGACACCGGCTGTGTGTTGGGGAGCCAAATCTGGCTGTCGCCTGACGATGCCGGCTGTAATCACTGGTGAAACGTCGTCCTCAAATAGTAAATGTTGTGGATTTACCCTCAAACACAGCGGTGTGCTGTACTAATAAGGAATTGTCCACGTTCTATTTACACTCAAACACAGCGGTGTGCTGTACTAGTAAGGAATTGTCCACGTTCTATTTACCCTCACACACACCGCTGTGCTGTACTAGTAAGGAATTGTCCACGTTCTATTTACACTCAAACACACCGGTGTACTGTACTAATAAGGAATTGTCCACGTTCTATTTACCCTCAAACACAGCGGTGTGCTGTACTAGTAAGGAATTGTCCACGTTCTATTTACACTCAAACACAGCGGTGTACTGTACTAGTAAGGAATTGTCCACGTTCAATTTACCCTCAAACACAGCGCTGTGCTGTACTAGTAAGGAATTGTCCACGTTCTATTTACCCTCAAACACAACGGTGTGCTGTACTAGTAAGGAATTGTCCACGTTCTATTTACCCTCACACACACCGCTGTGCTGTACTAGTAAGGAATTGTCCACGTTCTATTTACACTCAAAAACAGCGGTGTGCTGTACTAGTAAGGAATTGTCCACGTTCTATTTACCCTCAAACACAGCGGTGTGCTGTACTAGTAAGGAATTGTCCACGTTCTATTTACACTCAAACACAATGGTGTGCCGTACTAGTAAGGAATTGTCCACGTTCTATTTACACTCAAACACAGCGGTGTACTGTACTAGTAAGGAATTGTCCACGTTCTATTTACCCTCAAACACAGCGGTGTGCTGTACTAGTAAGGAATTCTCCACGTTCTATCTACCCTCAAACACAGCGGTGTGCTGTACTAGTAAGGAATTGTCCACGTTATATTTACCCTCACACACACCACTGTGCTGTACTAGTAAGGAATTGTCCACGTTCTATTTACACTCAAACACAGCGGTGTGCTGTACTAGTAAGGAATTGTCCACATTCTATTTACACTCAAACACAGCGGTGTGCTGTACTAGTACGGAATTGTCCACATTCTGTTTACCCTCAAACACAGCGGTGCGCTGTACTAGTAAGGAATTCTCCACGTTCTATTTATCCTCAAACACAGCGGTGTGCTGTACTATGAAGGAATTGTCCACGTTCTATTTACCCTCAAACACAGCGGCGTGCTGTACTAGTAAAGAATTGTCCAGGTTCTATTTACCCTCAAACACAGCGGTGTGCTGTACTAGTAAGGAATTGTCCACGTTCTATTTACACTCAAACACAGCGGTGTGCTGTACTAGTAAGGAATTGTCCACATTCTATTTACACTCAAACACAGCGGTGTGCTGTACTAGTAAGGAATTGTCCACGTTCTATTTACCCTCAAACACAGCGGTGTGCTGTACTAGTAAGGAATTGTCCACGTTCTATTTACCCTCAAACACAGCGGTGTGCTGTACTAGTAAGGAATTGTCCACGTTCTATTTACACTGAAACATACTGCTGTGCTGTACTAGTAAGGAATTGTCCACGTTCTATTTACCCTCAAACACAGCGGTGTGCTGTACTAGTAAGGAATTGTCCACGTTCTATTTACACTGAAACATACCGCTGTACTGTACTAGTAAGGAATTGTCCACGTTCTATTTACGTGACACCATACCAATTGGTTGGCGGGTTTAACGGCACATTTGTATTGAAGTGATCTCACCCAGAAAATAAAACCGTATGGATATATAACTGTCTTGGTACGAAGCGTACCAAATGGCACTAGGTTTTTATTTAAATTCTAGTATGCATTATCTCCACTAGGGTGCACACATATACATTGTACCCAGGTTTAATGATATCTTATCGCAAAGAGGAAACATGCTCTTTGGTTCTTTCGGTAAAGTCACGTAGGTAATCAAATAAAATAAATGACGTTTCGATTGTAACACAAGCGTCCATCATCATCATTGGGAAAACCACAGCAAGAATTGCGTGGACGCTCCCCTCCCCCTACCCCCCTCTCTTACCGACACTGTATAACCTACATTCTTAGTTTTTTCGGTAAAGTCACGTTGAAGAGAAACAACAAAATAATAAAATATATAACAATAAAAAATTCTCACGACGTTTCGACCATAACTCAAACGGTCATCTTCAGGTGTTTATGCAAACCAACACACCTGAAGATGACCGTTTGAGTTATGGTCGAAACGTCGTGAGAATTTTTTATTGTTTTATATATATTTTATTATTTTGTTGTTTCTCTTCAACGTGACTTTACCGAAAAAACTAATAATATGAATTACTGCAGTCATGAAAGATTTAAATCAAAACTGTATAACCTCTTACCACAGCATCTCTCTCCCACTTCATCAAATAAATGTTCTTGCTGTGTCCTGACTGTAGTGAGTGTCAAGGCACGTGCATGCTGGGTGTGTGTTCACTGTCATCAGGAAACGTTTATTAAGAAGTCTGTTTACTCTTTAATTCAGCAGGACGTGTTTATTTAAAGTTGCGCATTTTGACGTGACGTCACATTTCTCAAACACCCCCCCCACCTCCTCACACATCGTCACAAATGTCTGACCTCTCCTCCACCCCCCCAGCTGGGTTACGTCATTTATGGACGGCCCCTTAACACATGTTTCAGCTATCATTTGTATTACCATACTCATCCTATCTACGAAATTCATTATATTACCTATCCAGACTAGGATTTAAAGTCTGAATCTTATCCTGGCTATCATTTGTATTGCCCGACTTATCACGTCTATGATAAGCACTAAACAGCCCCGCCGTGACTGAGAGGGACAATACGAATATCTTAGCACTGTGAGAATCACTGCAGAGCTTACGTTAACTAGAACCGATAACGCTCGCGATCATTCATCAATCAAGCGATACGTAAGGTCTAACTTACACACGTTACGACTAAGCAAAATGGGCCTCAATTCTGGCAGCCCAAACAAATGAACAATTTCAAACGCAGCAAAATCGTCAACAACTATTTAATACTTATTTAAAACAATTAACAAATAAGTGTACGCGCAGACACACACACAGACACACACACAGACACACACACAGACACACACACACACAGACACACACACAGACACACACACACAGACACACACACACACACACAGACACACACAGACACACACACAGACACACACACAGACACACACACAGACACACACACAGACACACACAGACACACACAGACACACACACAGACACAGACACACACACAGACACACACAGCGATCAAACCCCTAACATCGATGCGCTAGCCATGCGGATCGCACGCCCAGAGAGAGACGAGACATCGCCCTGGAGAGAGATGCCGCCACCACCCATCATCGCCCTCCTCCGTGTTCGCGTGAATCACCTTCGCCACCTTCGCCAATTTCGCCACCTTCGCCACCTTCGCCACCGTCGTCGTCCACACCGCCGCCACGTCCGACTAAAGAGTTTCGTGGGGGGCTACGGCAACCGGGGGGGGGGGGAGGATTGGGGGGGGAGGAGGAGGGGGGACAGCCCCCCAGGACCTGGGCAGCTCTCCCTCACGCCAAAAACAAAACCTTCACTCGCGACGTCGTCGCCATCGCCGCCAACGACCGGGACGTGACGAGAGTGGCACGCGGACGAGGGGGACCCACTACCAGGGTCCCTCTACTGGGGTCCCCCTACCAGGGTCCCTCTACCAGGGTCACTCTACCAGGGTCCCACTACCAGGGTCCCTCTACCGGGGACCCTCTACCAGGGTCCCTCTACCAGGGTCCCTCTACCAGGGTCCCTCTACCGGGGTCCCCCTACCAGGGTCCCTCTACCAGGGTCCCTCTACCAGGGTCCCTCTACCGGGGTCCCACTACCGGGGTCCCTCTACTGGGGTCCCACTACCAGGGTCCCTCTACCAGGGTCCCTCTACCAGGGTCCCTCTACCAGGGTCCCACTACCAGGGTCCCTCTACCAGGGTCCCTCTACCGGGGTCCCTCTACCAGGGTCCCTCTACCAGGGTCCCTCTACCAGGGTCCCTCTACCAGGGTCCCACTACCAGGGTCCCACTACCAGGATCCCTCTACCAGGGTCCCTCTACCGGGGTCCCTCTACCGGGGTCCCTCTACTGGGGTCCCACTACCAGGGTCCCTCTACCAGGGTCCCTCTACTGGGGTCCCACTACCAGGGTCCCTCTACCAGGGTCCCTCTACCAGGGTCCCTCTACCGAGGTCCCTCTACCAGGGTCCCTCTACCAGGGTCCCTCTACCAGGGTCCCACTACCAGGGTCCCTCTACCAGGGTCCCTCTACCAGGGTCCCTCTACCAGGGTCCCACTACCAGGGTCCCTCTACCAGGGTCCCTCTACCAGGGTCCCTCTACCGGGGTCCCTCTACCGGGGTCCCTCTACCAGGGTCCCTCTACCAGGGTCCCTCTACCAGGGTCCCACTACCAGGGTCCCACTACCAGGCCTCTACCAGGATCCCTCTACCAGGGTCCCTCTACCGGGGTCCCTCTACCGGGGTCCTTCTACTGGGGTCCCACTACCAGGGTCCCTCTACCAGGGTCCCTCTACCAGGGTCCCTCTACCAGGGTCCCCCTACCAGGGTCCCTCTACCGGGGTCCCTCTACCAGGGTCCCTCTACCAGGGTCCCACTACCAGGGTCCCTCTACCAGGGTCCCTCTACCAGGGTCCCTCTACCAGGGTCCCTCTACCGGGGTCCCTCTACCAGGGTCCCTCTACTGGGGTCCCTCTACCAGGTCCCTCTACCAGGGTCCCTCTACCAGGGTCCCACTACCAAGGTCCCTCTACCAGGGTCCCTCTACCAGGGACCCTCTACCAGGGTCCCTCTACCAGGGTCCCTCTACCGGGGTCCCTCTACCGGGGTCCCTCTACCAGGGTCCCACTACCAGGGTCCCTCTACCAGGGTCCCTCTACCAGGGTCCCTCTACCGGGGTCCCTCTACCGGGGTCCCACTACCAGGGTCCCTCTACCGGAGTCCCTCTACCAGGGTCCTACTACCAGGGTCCCACTACCAGGGTCCCACTACCAGGGTCCCACTACCAGGCCTCTACCAGGGTCCCCCTACCAGGGTCCCTCTACCGGGGTCCCTCTACCGGGGTCCCTCTACCAGGGTCCCACTACCAGGGTCCCTCTACCAGGGTCCCTCTACCAGGGTCCCACTACTAGGGTCCCTCTACCAGGGTCCCTCTACCAGGGTCCCAGGGTCCCTCTACCGGGGTCCCCGCTAGTCTGAGGCGCTAGTCTGAGGCGCTGGGCTGAGGCGCAAGTCTGAGGCGCTAGTCTGAGGCGCTAGTCTGAGGTGCTAGTCTGAGGCACCAGTCTGAGGCGCTAGTCTGAGGCACTAGTCTGAGGCACTAGTCTGAGGCGCTAGTCCAAGGCGCTAGTCTGAGGCGCCAGTCTGAGGTGCTAGTCTGAGGCACCAGTCTGAGGCGCTAGTCTGAGGCGCTAGTCTGAGGCGCTAGTCTGAGGTGCTAGTCTGAGGCGCTAGTCTGAGGTACTAGTCTGCGGCGCTAGTCTGAGGTGCTAGTCTGAGGCGGTGCCCTCGTGAGGACCGCTCCTGCGGCTGCGCTTGCTGGGAATCTCCTCCTGGCTGCAGCCCTGGAAAGGGAGGGGGTGGGGAGTTACCCACACACAGAGACCCAAAGACTCACCACACATAGAGACCCATAGACTCACCACACACCGAGACCCATAGACTCACCACACACAGAGACCCATAGACTCACCACACACAGAGACCCATAGACTCACCACACACAGAGACCCATAGACTCATCACACAGAGACCCACAGACTCACTACACAGAGACCCATAGACTCACCACACACAGAGACCCATAGACTCACCACACACAGAGACCCATAGACTCACCACACACAGAGACTCATAGACTCACCACACACAGAGACCCATAGACTCACCACACACAGAGACTCATAGACTCACCACACACAGAGACCCATAGACTCACCACACAGAGACCCACAGACTCACCACACACAGAGACCCATAGACTCACCACACACAGAGACCCACAGACTCACCACACAGAGACCCATAGACTCACCACACACAGAGACCCATAGACTCACCACACACAGAGACCCATAGACTCACCACACAGAGACCCATAGACTCACCACACACAGAGACCCATAGACTCACCACACACAGAGACCCATAGACTCACCACACACAGAGACCCACAGACTCATCACACACAGAGACCCATAGACTCACCACACACAGAGACCCATAGACTCACCACACACAGAGACCCATAGACTCACCACACACAGAGACTCATAGACTCACCACACACAGAGACCCATAGACTCACCACACACAGAGACCCATAGACTCACCACACACAGAGACCCATAGACTCACCACACACAGAGACCCACAGACTCATGACACACAGAGACCCATAGACTCACCACACACAGAGACCCATAGACTCACCACACACAGAGACCCATAGACTCACCACACACAGAGACTCATAGACTCACCACACACAGAGACCCATAGACTCACCACACACAGAGACCCATAGACTCACCACACACAGAGACTCATAGACTCACCACACACAGAGACCCATAGACTCACCACACACAGAGACCCATAGACTCACCACACACAGAGACTCATAGACTCACCACACACAGAGACCCATAGACTCACCACACACAGAGACCCATAGACTCACCACACACAGAGACCCATAGACTCACCACACACAGAGACCCACAGACTCATCACACAGAGACCCACAGACTCACTACACAGAGACCCATAGACTCACCACACACAGAGACCCATAGACTCACCACACACAGAGACCCATAGACTCACCACACACAGAGACTCATAGACTCACCACACACAGAGACCCATAGACTCACCACACACAGAGACTCATAGACTCACCACACACAGAGACCCATAGACTCACCACACAGAGACCCACAGACTCACCACACACAGAGACCCATAGACTCACCACACACAGAGACCCACAGACTCACCACACAGAGACCCATAGACTCACCACACACAGAGACCCATAGACTCACCACACACAGAGACCCATAGACTCACCACACAGAGACCCATAGACTCACCACACACAGAGACCCATAGACTCACCACACACAGAGACCCATAGACTCACCACACACAGAGACCCACAGACTCATCACACACAGAGACCCATAGACTCACCACACACAGAGACCCATAGACTCACCACACACAGAGACCCATAGACTCACCACACACAGAGACTCATAGACTCACCACACACAGAGACCCATAGACTCACCACACACAGAGACCCATAGACTCACCACACACAGAGACCCATAGACTCACCACACACAGAGACCCACAGACTCATGACACACAGAGACCCATAGACTCACCACACACAGAGACCCATAGACTCACCACACACAGAGACCCATAGACTCACCACACACAGAGACTCATAGACTCACCACACACAGAGACCCATAGACTCACCACACACAGAGACCCATAGACTCACCACACACAGAGACTCATAGACTCACCACACACAGAGACCCATAGACTCACCACACACAGAGACCCATAGACTCACCACACACAGAGACTCATAGACTCACCACACACAGAGACCCATAGACTCACCACACACAGAGACCCATAGACTCACCACACACAGAGACCCATAGACTCACCACACACAGAGACCCACAGACTCACCACACACAGAGACCCATAGACTCACCACACACAGAGACCCATAGACTCATCACACAGAGACCCATAGACTCACCACACACAGAGACCCATAGACTCACCACACATAGAGACCCATATACTCACCACACACAGAGACCCATAGACTCACCACACACAGAGACCCATAGACTCACCACACAGAGACCCACAGACTCACCACACACAGAGACCCATAGACTCACCACACACAGAGACCCATAGACTCACCACACAGAGAACCATAGACTCACCACACACAGAGACCCATAGACTCACCACACACAGAGACCCATAGACTCACCACACACAGAGACCCATAGACTCACCACACACAGAGACCCATAGACTCACCACACACAGAGACCCATAGACTCAGCACACACAGAGACCCATAGACTCACCACACACAGAGACCCATAGACTCACCACACACAGAGACCCATAGACTCATCACACACAGAGACCCATAGACTCACCACACACAGAGACCCAGAGACTCACCACACACAGAGACCCATAGACTCACAACACACAGAGACCCATAGACTCACCACACACATAGACCCATAGACTCACCACACACAGAGACCCATAGACTCACTCACACAGAGACCCATAGACTCACCACACACAGAGACCCATAGACTCACCACACATAGAGACCCATATACTCACCACACACAGAGACCCATAGACTCACCACACACAGAGACCCATAGACTCACCACACAGAGACCCACAGACTCACCACACACAGAGACCCATAGACTCACCACACACAGAGACCCATAGACTCACCACACAGAGAACCATAGACTCACCACACACAGAGACCCATAGACTCACCACACACAGAGACCCATAGACTCACCACACACAGAGACCCATAGACTCACCACACACAGAGACCCATAGACTCACCACACACAGAGACCCATAGACTCACCACACACAGAGACCCATAGACTCAGCACACACAGAGACCCATAGACTCACCACACACAGAGACCCATAGACTCACCACACACAGAGACCCATAGACTCATCACACACAGAGACCCATAGACTCACCACACACAGAGACCCAGAGACTCACCACACACAGAGACCCATAGACTCACAACACACAGAGACCCATAGACTCACCACACACAGAGACCCATAGACTCACCACACACAGAGACCCATAGACTCACTCACACAGAGACCCATAGACTCACCACACACAAAGACCCATAGACTCACCACACACAGAGTCACAGCATTACCGTCCGACACCAATGAGGTAGGGGATCGTTTCGCTGGACAGACAAACACACGCACACTTACAGACAAACACACGTACACACACACGTACACATCCACACACACACACACACGTACACACAAACACACACACATACACACAAACACACATACACACAAACACATACACACACAAACACATATACACACACACACACGTACACACACAAACACGCACACATACACACAAACACACATAAACACATATACACACACACGTACACACACAAACACGCACACATACACACAAACACACACACACGTACACACATACACACAAACACACGTACACACACGCACAAACACACGCACACACACGCACACGTACACACACACAAACACGCACACATACACACAAACACACATACACACGCACACAAATACACATACACACAAACACACGTACACACGCACACACATACACACATACACATGTACACACACACACACCACGCATCGTGACGGTGCCCTCACCAGGTCAGCCAGCAGTGGAGTGAACTTCCCACTGCTGCTGTTGCCGCTGCTGCTGTTGCTGTTGTTGTTGCTGCTGCTGCTGTTGTTGCTGGGTAGCTCCTCGGTGCCCGGCCCTCGTAGAACCTCGGTTCCACTCCTGGCCAGGGCTGACGCACGGACGGCGCCACCACCACTACCACCAGCGACCATTCCTCCTCCGCCGGCAACGAGCACGGCGCCGGCGGCGCCGTCGGCACCGAGCCGGGGCGCCGGCGACGCCGCCGACGGGCACAGCCGCGCCACCACGGCGCTCACGTTGTCGGCCTTGGTGCCGAGCCGGTGCCAGCGGGACAGCGCCTCCGCCACCAGCGCCTGCGCCAGCGTCAGGTCTACACCGCTGCTGCTGCTGCTGCTGGCACCACCGGCACAACAACCGGCACCACCAGCAGCACAACCACCGGCACCACCACCAGCACAACCACCGGCACCACCACCGACATCACCACCACCACCACCGGCACCACCACCACCGCTGGCCTGCAGGATGAGACGTGTAAGTGCATGTAGACGTGTGTGTGTGTGTGTAGATGTGTGTGTGTGGATGTAGACGTGTGTGTGTGTATGTAGACGTGTGTGTGTGTATGTAGACGTGTGTGTGTGTATGTAGATGTGTGTGTGTATGTAGACGTATGTGCGTGTATGTAGACGTGTGTGTGTGTATGTATAGTGTGTGTGTGTAGACGTGTGTGTGTGTATGCAGACGTGTGTGTGTGTAGACGTGTGTATGTAGACGTGTGTGTGTATGTAGACGTGTGTGTGTGTGTATGTAGACGTGTGTGTGTGTAGATGTGTGTGTGTGGATGTAGACGTGTGTGTGTGTATGTAGACGTGTGTGTGTGTATGTAGACGTGTGTGTGTGTATGTAGATGTGTGTGTGTATGTAGACGTGTGTGCGTGTATGTAGATGTGTGTGTGTATGTAGACGTATGTGCGTGTATGTAGACGTGTGTGTGTGTATGTATAGTGTGTGTGTGTAGACGTGTGTGTGTGTATGCAGACGTGTGTGTGTGTAGACGTGTGTATGTAGACGTGTGTGTGTATGTAGACGTGTGTGTGTGTGTATGTAGACGTGTGTGTGTGTAGATGTGTGTGTGTGGATGTAGACGTGTGTGTGTGTATGTAGACGTGTGTGTGTGTATGTAGACGTGTGTGTGTGTATGTAGATGTGTGTGTGTATGTAGACGTGTGTGCGTGTATGTAGACGTGTGTGTGTGTATGTATAGTGTGTGTGTGTAGACGTGTGTGTGTATGTAGACGTGTGTGTGTGTATGTAGACGTGTGTAAGTGTATAGTGTGTGTGTATGTAGACGTGTGTGTGTGTATGTAGACGTGTGTGTGTGTATGTAGGCGTGTGTGTGTGTAGACGTGTGTGTGTGTATGTAGACGTGTGTGTGTATGTAGACGTGTGTGTGTATGTAGACGTGTGTGTGTGTATGTAGACGTGTGTGTATATGTGTGTGTATGTAGACGTGTGTGTGTGTGTATGTAGACGTGTGTGTGTGTATGTAGACGTGTGTGCGTGTATTTAGACGTGTGTGAGTGTATGTAGACGTGTGTGTGTGTATGTAGATGTGTGTGTGTGTATGTAGACGTGTGTGCGTGTATGTAGACGTGTGTGTGTGTATGTATAGTGTGTGTGTGTAGACATGTGTATGTAGACGTGTGTGTATATGTAGACGTGTGTGTGTATGTAGACGTGTGTGTATGTAGACGTGTGTGCGTATGTAGATGCGTGTGTGTGTATGTAGACGTGTGTGTGTGTATGTAGACGTGTGTGTGTGTATGTAGACGTGTGTGTATATGTAGACGTGTGTGTGTATGTAGACGTGTGTGTGTGTATGTAGACGTGTGTGTGTGTAGACGTGTGTATGTAGACGTGTGTGTGTATGTAGACGTGTGTGTGTGTGTATATATAGTGTGTGTGTGTATGTAGACGTGTGTGTGTGTGTAAACGTGTGTGTGTGTATGTAGACGTGTGTAAGTGTATAGTGTGTGTGTATGTAGACGTGTGTGTGTGTGTATGTAGACGTGTGTGTGTGTATGTAGGCGTGTGTGTGTGTGTAGACGTGTGTGTGTGTGTATGTAGACGTGTGTGTGTATGTAGACGTGTGTGTGTGTGCATGTAGACGTGTGTGTATGTAGACGTGTGTGTGTATGTAGACGTGTGTGTGTGTATGTAGACGTGTGTGTGTGTATGTAGACGTGTGTGTGTGTATGTAGATGTGTGTGTGTGTATGTAGACGTGTGTGTGTGTATGTAGACGTTTGTGTGTATGTAGACGTGTGTGTGTGTATGTAGACGTGTGTGTGTGTATGTAGACGTGTGTGTGTGTGTATGTAGATGTGTGTGTGTATGTAGACGTGTGTGTATATGTAGACGTGTGTGCGTGTATGTAGACGTGTGTGTGTGTGTATGTATAGTGTGTGTGTGTAGACGTGTGTGTGTGTGTAGACGTGTGTGTGTATGTAGACGTGTGTGTGTGTAGACGTGTGTGTGTGTAAACGTGTGTGTGTGTATGTAGACGTGTGTAAGTGTATAGTGTGTGTGTATGTAGACGTGTGTGTATGTAGGCGTGTGTGTGTATGTAGACGTGTGTGTGTGTATGTAGACGTGTGTGTGTATGTAGACGTGTGTGTGTGTGTGCATGTAGACGTATGTGTGTATGTAGACGTGTGTGTGTATGTAGACGTGTGTGTGTGTGTATGTATACGTGTGTGTATATGTGTGTGTGTGTATGTAGACGTGTGTGTGTGTGTATGTAGACGTGTGTGTGTGTGTATATGTGTGTGCGTGTATGTAGACGTGTGTGAGTGTATGTAGACGTGTGTGTGTATGTATGTAGACGTGTGTGTGTGTATGTAGACGTTTGTGTCTATGTAGACGTGTGTGTGTGTATGTAGACGTGCCCGTGCTCGCTGCTGCTGCTGTGCGTCCGCACGATGACAGAGCGCCACGGCCTCTGTGGGCGTGAGGACATCCCAGACTCCGTCGGTGGCCAGCACCAGGTAGCGGTGGTGCCCTGGGTCCAGCCTGTAGGCGCTGACGTCCGGCTCGGGGGAGACCACAAACTGGGCGCTCGCAAAGTCGTAGCTCCAGAGGTCCCCTGTGGGATATCGCCAACACACACACACGTACACACACACACACGTACACACACACGTACACACACATACGTACACACACACACGTACCACACACACACACGTACACACACACGTACACACACCCACACGTACACACACACGTACACACGTACACACACACACTCACACACGTACACACTCACACACGTACACACTCACACACACGTACACACACACACACGTACACACACGCACACGTGCACACGTACACACACACACGTACACACACACACGTACACACTCACACACGTACACACACACACGTACACACACACACACGTACACACACACACGTACACACACGTACACACACACGTACACACACACATACACACACACACGTACACACACGTACACACACACTTACACACGTACACACACACGTACACACACGTACACACACACGTACACACGTACGCACACACATGGACACGTACACACACGGACACACGTACACACACACGTACACACGTACACACACACGCACACACGTACACACACACACACGTACACACACGTACACACACACGTACACACACGTACACACACACGTACACACACACACGTACACACAAACACGTACACACATGTACACACACTCGTAAACACACACGTAAACACACCTATGCGTACACACACATATACATGAACACACGTTTCACAACAACCGCCATTCGCCATTAGGTGGCGATGACATAACCAGGGCGCCTGTGCCAGGCTACGTGCACTTTTAACGCCAGATGAAGTGTCGAATGCCCGCTGGCAGGAGGTCGCCAGGAGGTGCCACGGGTGTGTATAGGTGTGTGTGTGTGTAGGTGTGTGTAGGTGTGTGTGTAGGTGTGTGTGTAGGTGTGTGTGTGTAAGTGTGTGTGTGTAGGTGTGTGTGTGTAGGTGTGTGTGTAGGTGTGTGTAGGTGTGTGTGTAGGGGTGTGTGTAGGTGTGTGTAGGTGTGTGTATAGGTGTGTGTGTAGGTGTGTGTAGGTGTGTGTGTAGGTGTGTGTGCCGGACGGGCAACTCTGTCGTGGACAGTGCTGTGGGGGGAGGTCCAATTTTGATTGGCTCCTCTACATACACACACAGGGGCTAAACGGGGGCTCTGGATGGATGCGAGGGGCTGGTAACCCCTCCACCTTCAATTAATTACCACTAAACCACGAATTAAGAATATATTACTAATAAGCTTGTGCCGGAGGCCCCGGGAGGCCAGGCGTCTATGACGTCTCCTGGCCAAACCCCAATTGGCGGAGCCAGGAGATTGAATATCTACCCTCGGGGCTCCTCCAGAAACAACGAAAAACCACTACGGGTGGCCACGTGGAATGTTCGAACACTCACTGCGGAGGAGAGGCTGCCACTCCTCTGTCGGGAGCTGGACCGGTACCGCCTGGATCTATGTGGCATTCAGGAGGTCCGGTGGACCGGCTCTGGCTCCTGCCACTATGAGGGGTGGACAGTCCTCTACTCGGGGCAGCAGACTGCCAAACAACAGGGTGTGGCTCTTCTTTTGAACAAAAGAATAAAGGGGCGTGGGAACATGGCGGTGAGGTGTGGGAAGCTGTAAGTCCCAGGCTACTTTGGGCTCGCCTTCCCATCAACTGGAGGCGAGGAATGGTGGTCGTGGTTACTTATGCCCCCACCGAAGATGAACATCCGTGGAGGGATGCAGGCAAAGCCGATGAGTCAGATGACTTCTATGACCTCCTGTCACAGGTGCTGGCTAAAGTGGCCCCTCGGGATAGAGTCATCATGTTGGGTGACTTCAATGCCCGAGTTGGTCATGATACTGGCACCTGGTCTGGAGTGATTGGAGGGCATGGGCCAGATCAGCTCAATAACAACGGTAGAAGGCTGCTAGATTTTTGTGCAGCCCATGGGCTAGTAATTACCAACACGCTGTTCCGGCATCGGCGCATCCACACAACATCATGGATGCATGCCGAGTCCAAGCAAGAACATCTGCTGGACTAGATAGTGACGGACCAGCGGATGCGAGCCCATGTCCTTGACACCAGGACCTACCGTGGAGCTGATCTGCCTTCTGACCATCCGACTAGTCATCTGTAAGATGTGCCTGCTATTCTTCAACTCCGGTGGTGGGTGTACACCCAGGACCCCATTCCAACCTAAAGTGGCCTGGTCTCAGTTATCTGATGAAAGTTGCAAGCGAGAATTTCATCATCGCTTGCGGCTGGGATTGGCATCGTCCCCAACTCCTCCTGATGTCGAGGGTAAATGGGCGAGGTTTAGGACTGTGACTCATGCAGCTGCAATGGCTGCTTTGGGTACGCGGTCCAGACCTCCCCAGAGACCCTGGCTGACAGAGGAGGTGTTCAGGATGGTTGAGAAAAAACGACAGGCCCACTGTCATCAGTTACAGAATCCCATGTCAGAGAATGAGGAGGCTTACCGCAGCCTTCGCTCGGAGGTTCGGAGAGCCATGAGGTGCTGCAAGGATGGGTGGTGGTCGCGGGTTGCTGAGGAGATGGAGTCTGCCTCAGTGGCCCGTGATCACAAATCTCTATTTAACTCCATCAAAAAAGTAATCTGCAGCGCCACACCTATTACCATCATTAGGAAAAAAAACGGTGACCCAATCTTCGACCCCCAGGAACAGGTTTGCAGATTTGCTGAGCATTTCTGTGAGGTCCTGGGGGAGGGAAAATCCCTCAATCGGGAAAACATCGTGGCACAAAGTGAGGATGACCCTGCTGAGGCTACGGTGCCTCAAATATTGGAAGAAGTCACCCCCTGTGAGTGGCTGGCTAAGGTGCCATCTGTTGAGGAAGTACTGAAGGCGATCTGGAGTCTGAGACCAGGAAAGGCAGCGGGCAGAGATGATCTCCCAAGCGAAATGCTGAGGGAGGGCGGCGTTTGTGCACAGACTGCCCTATATGACATCATAACAACAGTCTGGACCACTGGACGGGGTCCGCAGGATTGGAAGGATGCCCTGGTGGTCCCCCTTTTTAAGAAGTGGGACCGCACAGACTGTAACAACTACAGTGTGCCGGGAAAGGTCCTGGCAAGGATTATTCAACATCGCCTTGCCAGGCACGCTGAGGAGAGGCTTGCGGAGCCCCAATGCGGTTTCAGGAAAGGGCGGTCCTGCAAAGATGCCATATTTTCTGTCCGTCTGCTACAGCAGAGGTGTAGGGAATTCCAAAAAGACCTACATATCTGCTTTCTTGACCTGGTCAAGGCCTATGATACCATCAGTAGACCTGGGCTCTGGGTTGTTCTTCATGCTTTTGGAGTACCTGACCCTCTGCTCACGATCATTAAGGACCTTCATGATGGTGAGCGGGCCCGGGTAAAACTACGTGGCCGGGAGTCAGAGCCATTCCCTGTACACCTTGGGGTGCGACAGGGATGTCCTCTGGCTCCCACATTATTTAACATCTATTTTGACCATGTAGTTCGTGAAGCCTTCAATAGCTGTACCGGGGGAATCTCCATATGGTACATATATAATGGTAGGCTGATCGATGCCCGGGTGCGGTCAAGGGATGGCTCCTTATTGCTCAACCACGTCATGTATGCTGATGATTTGGTAATAGCTGCTCATTCAGAGGAGGAGTTGGAGACGCTGCTGCTGAGACTGGAGCGTGCCACTAAGAGGTGAGGCTTTACCATCAGCCCCACCAAAACTAAGCACCTGCCTGGGTATTTTGTACCAGCGGACACTCCACCCCCACAACTCCCAATCGGTGATGGGGCAGTTGTGGAGAGAGTGGAGAGTTTCCCATACCTGGGCAGTGTGCTTATGACCGGCTCCAGTTTAACAGCAGAGGTCTCACTCCGAATCAGTCGAGCGGCAATATCTTTTCATCGGTTGCGTAACGCTGTGTGGAAGCTACCTAGTCTGTCGCTCCGCACTAAGCGTCAAGTCTTCTCGGCCACAGTCATTCCCTCCCTTCTCTACGCTTGCGAAACGTGGACCCCCCTAATGGAACATCTTCGCTGGTGTGAAACATTTAGGCTGGCCTGCCTACGATCCATCCTGGGTTTAACCAGGCTGGATTGTGTGAGGAGCTCACAAATCCTTGAAAGATCTGGGCAAGGCACCATCGGTGAGCTCCTCCGGCGGGCAAGGCTGCGATGGCTGGGTCATGTAGCCCGCATGCCCAGCCACCGCATGCCGAAACAGCTTTTGTTCGGCCGGATTGAGGGGGCTAAACGAGCGCGGCACGGGCTAGAGAAGAGATGGAGTGATGTGGTACAGGAGGAGGTGGAGCTGAGTGGACTTGCCGATGACTGGTACCAGCGGTGTCAAGATCGGCCTCTGTGGAGGAGGCTCGTGAAGGATGCTACTGGGCAGTTGGAGGTAGTCGCTCTCCAACAACAATGGAGGGCAGAGGAGCGACGCTCAGAACAACGAGCGGAGCGCCGGGTGGCTAAAGCACAGCAGGTTGGCACAGTAGGGGGCACAGGTGGTGCATCAGCCAGTCATCTCAGTCAGTCGACCCGTGGCACCTGGGTCTGCCCCGTGACCTCCTGCCAGCGGGCGTTCGACACTTCACGTGGCCTCAGGGTGCACATAGCCTGGCACAAGCATCGTGGTGACGTCACCGCCACTTAGTGGCGAATGGCGGTTGTTGTTGTTGTTGTGTAGGTGTGTGTATAGGTGTGTGTGTAGCTGTGTGTGTGTGTAGGTGTGTGTGTGTGTGTAGGTGTGTGTGTGTAGGTGTGTGTGTGTGTAGGTGTGTGTAGGTGTGTGTGTAGGTGTGTGTGTAGGTGTATGTGTGTAGGTGTGTATAGGTGTGTGTGTAGGTGTGTGTGTAGGTGTGTGTGTGTGTACCGAGGGAGCGTGACACGGCCAGGAAGGGGATGTCCTCCGTGGCTGAGCTTTGCTGCCCAGGGCCGCAGTGAGCCACAAGGGGCCTCCTCCAGGCCACACGGCAAGGCCCCCCTGGCTTCCTCATCACCCTGGTGGGCAGACACACAAAGACAAAGATCCCCCGTGTAGCCTTAACAGACTGTACGGGCAAGTGCTGTTAGCGAGCACACACAAAGACAAAGATCCCCCGTGTAGCCTGTAACAGACTGTAGGGGCAAGTGCTGTTAGCGAGCACACACAAAGATCCCCCGTGTAGCCTGTAACAGACTGTAGGGGCAAGTGCTGTTAGCGAGCAGCACCTACGGAGGCCGGAACGGTACACGAGGGGGTGGGTGCCCAGCACCACGCCCGGCCGCCTTTGTCTCCCTAGTGGCGATGTTTACACACCGTACCAGGTATTCATTTGAGGCTTAGTCGACCTAGGGGAGGCCCTGGACCGGTTCAGATAATCGTGACTGGTGTTGGCTGTGAGCGGGAATCGAACCCGGGTCATCAGGTTCGTAGCACAGCGCGCTAACCACTACACTACTCCTCCCCATACACCCATACACACATACACACACACATACACACACATATATACACACACACAACAACAACCGCCATTCGCCACTAAGTGGCGATGACGTCACCACAACGCTTGTGCCAGGCTATGTGCACCCTGAGGCCACGTGAAGTGTCGAACGCCCGCGGGCAGGAGGTCACGGGGCAGACCCAGGTGCCACGGGTCGACTGATTGAGACGACTGGCTGATGCACCACCTGTGCCCCCTACTGTGGCAACCTGCTGTGCTTTAGCCACCCGGCGTTCCGCTCGTTGTTGTGAGCGTCGCTCCTCCGCCCTCCGTTGTTGTTGGAGGGCGACTGCCTCCAACTGCCCAGAAGCGTCCTTCACAAGCCTCCTCCACAGAGGCCGATCTTGACACCGCTGGCACCAGTCATCGGCAAGTCCACTCAGCTCCACGTCCTCCTGTACCACATCACTCCATCTCTTCTCTAGCCCGTGCCGAGCTCGTTTAGCCCCCTCAATCCGGCCGAACAAAAGCTGTTTCTGCATGCGGTGGCTGGTCATGCGGGCTACATGACCCAGCCATCGCAGCCTTGCCTGCCGGAGGAGCTCACCGATGGTGCCTTGCCCAGATCTTTCAAGGATTTGTGAGCTCCTCACTACAATCCAGCCTGGTTAAACCCAGGATGGATCGTAGGCAGGCCAGCCTAAATGTTTCACACCGGCGAAGATGTTCCATTAGGGGGGTCCACGTTTCGCAAGCGTAGAGAAGGGAGGGAATGACCGTGGCCGAGAAGACCTGAAGCTTACTGTGGAGCGACAGACCAGGTAGCTTCCACACAGCGTTACACAACCGATGAAAATATATTGTCGCTGGACTGATTCGGAGTGAGACCTCTGCTGTTAAACTAGAGCCGGTCATAAGCACACTGCCCAGGTATGGGAAACTCTCCACTCTCTCCACAACTGCCCCATCACCGATTGGGAGTTGTGGGGGTGGAGTGTCCGATGGTACAAAATACCCAGGCAGGTGCCTGGGTATTATACACATACACACACACAGACACACATACACACACACATACACACACACACACACAGACACACACATACACACACAGACACACACACATACACACACATACACACACACATACACATACACACACACACATACACAAGAACAACAACCGCCATTTGCCACTAAGTGGCGGTGACGTCACCACGACGCTTGTGCCAGGCTATGTGCACCCTGAGGCCACGTGAAGTGTCGAACGCCCGCTGGCAGGAGGTCACGGGGCAGACCCAGGTGCCACGGGTCGACTGACTGAGATGACTGGCTGATGCAGCACCTGTGCCCCCTACTGTGCCAACCTGCTGTGCTTTAGCCACCCGGCGCTCCGCTCGTTGTTGTGAGCGTCGCTCCTCTGCCCTCCGTTGTTGTTGGTGGGCGACTGCCTCCAACTGCCCAGTAGCGTCCTTCACGAGCCTCCTCCACAGAGGCCGATCTTGACACCGCTGGTACCAGTCATCGGCAAGTCCACTCAGCTCCACGTCCTCTTGTACCACATCACTCCATCTCTTCTCTAGCCCGTGCCGCGCCCGCTTAGCCCCCTCAATCTGGCCGAACAAAAGCTGTTTCG
Organism: Petromyzon marinus; assembly: GCF_048934315.1. Lineage (NCBI taxonomy): Eukaryota > Metazoa > Chordata > Hyperoartia > Petromyzontiformes > Petromyzontidae > Petromyzon > Petromyzon marinus. Next base: position 1,073,972 of record NW_027423018.1, read on the forward strand.
GTATGAGGTGGCTGGGCATGCGGGCTACATGACCCAGCCATCGCAGCCTTGCCCGCCGGAGGAGCTCACCGATGGGACCTTGTCCAGATCTTTCAAGGATTTGTGAGCTCCTCACACAATCCAGTCTGGTTAAACCCAGGATGGATCGTAGGCAGGCCAGCCTAAATGTTTCACACCGGCGAAGATGTTCCATTAGGGGGGTCCATGTTTCGCAAGCGTATAGAAGGGAGGGAATGACCGTGGCCGAGAAGACCTGAAGCTTAGTGCGGAGCGACAAACCAGGTAGCTTCCACACAGCGTTACGCAACCGATGAAAAGATATTGCTGCTCGACTGATTCGGAGTGAGACCTCTGCTGTTAAACTGGAGCCAGTCATAAGCACACTGCCCAGGTATGGGAAACTCTCCACACTCTCCACAACTGCCCCATCCCTGATAGGGAGTTGTGGGGGTGGAGTGTCCGATGGTACAAAATACCCAGGCAGGTGCTTAGTTTTGGTGGGGCTGATGGTAAGGCCCCACCTCTTAGTGGCACGCTCCAGTCTCAGCAGCAGCGTCTCCAACTCCTCCTCTGAATGAGCAGCTATTACCAAATCAGCAGACATAACGTGGTTGAGCAATAGGGAGCCATCCCTTGACCGCACCCGGGCATCGATCAGCCTCCCATTATATCTGTACCATATGGAGATTCCCCCGGTACAGCTATTGAAGGCTTCACGAACTACGCGGTCAAAATAGATGTTAAATAATGTGGGAGCCAGAGGACATCCCTGTCGCACCCCAAGGTGTACAGGGAATGGCTCTGACTCCCGGCCACGTAGTTTTACCCGGGCCCGCTCACCATCATGAAGGTCCTTAATGATCGTGAGCAGAGGGTCAGGTACTCCAAAAGCACGAAGAACGACCCAGAGCCCAGGCCTACTGATGGTATCATAGGCACACACACACATACACACGAATGTCTTACCGCCCGCCCAGCCTCTCGATGCGTTCCCTCTCCACTGGATCCTCCGGCTTGTGGTCGCGCGTCAACGCCACGGCAAGTAGCGGCACCACCTCGTCCACCACCTCCTCCTCCACCTCGTCCACCTCCTCATCCACCACCTCGTCCACCTCCTCCACCACCTCGTCCACCTCCACCACCTTATCCACCTCCTTGTCCACCACCACCTCCTTGTCCACCTCCTCCTCTTCCACCTCGTCCACCACCTCCTCCTTGTCCACCTCCTGCCGGGGCGGTGGTGGTGGTGGTTGTGACAGTGGTGGCCGTGGTGGTGGCGGTGGTTGTGACAGTGGTGGTGGTGGTTGTGACAGTGGTGGTGGTGGTTGTGACAGTGGTGGTGGTGGTTGTGACAGTGGTGGCCGTGGTGGTGGCGGTGGTTGTAGTGGTGGTGGTTGTGACAGTGGTGGTGGTGGCGGTGGTGATGGTGGTTGTGACAGTGGTGGTGGTTGTGACAGTGGTGGTGGTGGTTGTGACAGAGGTGGTGGCCGTGGTGGTGGTGATGGTGGTTGTGACAGTGGTGGTGGCCGTGGTGGTGGTGGTGATTGTGACAGTGGTGGTGGTTGTGACAGTGGTGGCCGTGGTGGTGGTGGTGGTTGTGACAGTGGTGGTGGTTGTGACAGTGGTGGTGGCCGTGGTGGTGGTGGTTGTGACAGTGGTGGTGGTGGTGGTTGTGACAGTGGTGGCCGTGGTGGTGGTGGTGGTTGTGACAGTGGTGGTGGTGGTGGTTGTGACAGTGGTGGTGGTGGTTGTGACAGTGGTGGTGGTGGCGGTGGTGGTGGTTGTGGTGGTTGTGACAGTGGTGGTTGTGGTTGTGGTTGTAGTTGTGGTGGTTGTGACAGTGGCGGTGGTTGTGACAGTGGTGGTGGTTGTGGTTGTGGTGGTTGTGACAGTGGTGGTGGTTGTGACAGTGGTGGTGGTGGTTGTGACAGTGGTGGTTGTGGTTGTGGTGGTTGTGACAGTGGTGGTTGTGGTTGTAGTTGTGGTGGTTGTGACAGTGGCGGTGGTTGCGGTGTTGCCACGGCTTGGCCGATGGCCGCTATGAAGTCCGCCACGACTTGGCCATGCGTAGGTGGGGTTCCGTCCCAGGCTAGGTGGGCCTTCACAGAAGGGGGGCCCATGTCCGAAGGGGGGTCCGCTGAATAAATGGGGCGCAAGGAAGAAGGGGGGCCCGCTGAATAAATGGGTCGCAGTGAGGAAGGGGGGGCCAATGAATAGACGGGGTGCGTTGAAGGGGGGGGGGGTCCGTCTGTGGGGGTGCCCCCCCCCCGGGGGTGGCGCTGGGCGATGACGGCTCGCGAGTCTCCCACGTGGGCGACGTAGAGCTCGTCACCGCCCCTGATGAGGCAGCAGCAAGCCGTGGTGCCTGTCGTGCTGGGATGGCCCTGCCGTGTGCGCGACCAGCTGCCTCCTGTAGGGGGGGGGGGGGAGTTAGACAGGGGTGTGGGTGAGTGACTGTGTGGGTGGGTGGGTGAGTGAGTGATTGAGTGGGTGGGTGAGTGAGTGGGTGGGTGGGTGAGTGATTGAGTGGGTGGGTGAGTAACTGAGTGGGTGAGTGACTGAGTGGGTGGGTGATTGAGTGGGTGGGTGAGTTACTGACTGGGTGAGTGACTGTGTGAGTGGGTGGGTGGGTGGGTGATTGAGTGGGTGGGTGAGTGACTGAGTGGGTGAGTGACTGTGTGGGTGGGTGGGTGACTGAGTGGGTGGGTGGGTGAGTGACTGACTGGGTGAGTGACTGTGTGAGTGGGTGGGTGGGTGATTGAGTGGGTGGGTGAGTGACTGAGAGGGTGAGTGACTGTGTGAGTGGGTGGGTGGGTGAGTGATTGAGTGGGTGGGTGAGTGACTGAGTGGGAAGTGACTCTGTCAGTGGGTGAGTGATTGAGTGGGTGGGTGGGTGAGTGACTGTGTGAGTGGGTGGGTGAGTGATTGAGTGGGTGGGTGGGTGAGTGACTGTGTGGGTGAGTGACTGAGTGGGTGAGTGACTGTGTGGGTGGGTGGGTGAGTGATTGAGTGGGTGAGTGAGTGACTGAGTGGGTGAGTGACTGTGTGAGTGGATGGGTGAGTGATTGAGTGACTGTGTGGGTGGGTGAGTGACTGAGTGGGTGAGTGACTGTGTGAGTGGGTGGGTGGGTGAATGACTGTGTGGGTGAGTGACTGTGTGAGTGGGTGGGTGGGTGAGTGATTGAGTGGGTGGGTGAGTGTGCCAAAAAAAACCTCTGGAAGGTAAGATGGACAATTGTTGCTAGGAATTTTATGTTATTAAATTTGTTATAACAAAAATTAAATTGTAAAAGTTTTTTTTGTATTTTGAAACGTTTTACAATTTTCAATGTTATTGAACAAAAATATATCAAATATGAAAAATGTTGCGAGAATCTCTTACACATTAGCCATGGGCGAAATAAATGTATCGTGCAACATTCACTGCCATTAATGCAGTGCTACAGTGAAATGCAGCGAAGTGTTTGATGACGTTATTTCTGTCAATATTCCCTGCCATTACATTGAGACAAAATAAAATTAGACTCTGATCAATTTATTGGTAACTCTACCGCTTCTCTTTGCTCTTCGTTATTTCCTAGGTAACTTCAGACAGCATCAGCCACACTCACGTTTCTTCACTCTCCGCTATCAAGCAGCGTCCATCGGAGAAGATCAAATTCATTATGAGACCTCCTTTGCCAGTAACAATATATAGTAATAGGTTTTACCCTTTTAACTGGCAGAAAAACTGACACCTTTATTCAAAGCATCATGTTTGCAATAACCACAGCACAAGCAGTCAAAATGCAAACAAAAGAGACAACTCTGATAATAATATTGGCACTGTCCTTGAATTTGATTGGTCCACACGCGAGACGGCTTTTCTTAGAGCCTAGTCTCCACTGGTGTTGGACCAGAAGACGCCAAAAGGCGTACAACTCAAAAACAGCGTACTATCAGAGTATTGAGGGCTCGGGGTGAGCATTTACAACCTAGTAATAGTTTTTACCCTTTTTATTATCAGAGTTGTCTCTTTTGTTTGCATTTTGACTGCTTGTGTTGTGGTTATTGCAAACATGATGCCTTGAATAAAGGTGTCAGTTTTTGTGCCAGTTAAAAGGGTAAAACCTATTCCTATACTAAGATCAAATTCGTCAGTTAACAGCTTCGGGTGATTGAAAACAGCGCTAAGGTGAAGTTACGGGGGGGGGGGGGGTTGTTCAAATTGCGCAGCAGGCACAGAGAATGTTCCCCCTTCGTCTATTGTGGAAGATACAGAAGACTTCCCTGATCAACAAATTAAACCAATTTCAATGTTTATTTTGCCTCTATCAGCTACATTTGGCCCCAATCATACACGACAAAACGTTGCGCCTTTTGGCGTCATCATCACCTGGTCTAACACCGCAAGTGTGAGACGTCATCATCATCTGGTCTAACACCGCAAGTGTGAGACATCATCTGGTCTAACACCGCCTGTGTGAGACGTCATCATCACCTGGTCTAACACCGCAAGTGTGAGACATCATCATCATCTAGTCTAACACTGCGTGTGTGAGACGTCATCATCACCTGGTCTAACACCGCAAGTGTGAGACGTCATCATCACCTGGTCTAACACCGCAAGTGTGAGACGTCATCATCATCATCTGGTCTAACACCGCAAGTGTGAGACGTCATCATCATCTGGTCTAACACCGCAAGTGTGAGACGTCATCATCACCTGGTCTAACACCGCAAGTGTGAGACGTCATCATCACCTGGTCTAACACCGCAAGTGTGTGACGTCATAATCACCTGGTCTAACACCGCAAGTGTGAGACGTCATCGTCACCTGGTCTAACACCGCAAGTGTGAGACGTCATCATCACCTGGTCTAACACCGCAAGTGTGAGACGTCATCATCATCTGCTCTAACACCGCAAGTGTGAGACTTCATCATCACCTGGTCTAACACCGCAAGTGTGAGACGTCATCATCATCATCTGGTCTAACACCGCGTGTGAGACGTCATCATCATCTGGTCTAACACCGCAAGTGTGAGACGTCGTCATCACCTGGTCTCACACAGCGTGTGAGACGTCATCATCATCTGGTCTAACACCGCGTGTGTGAGACATCATCATCACCTGGTCTAACACCGCAAGTGTGAGACGTCATCATCACCTGGTCTAACACCGCAAGTGTGAGACGTCATCATCATATGGTCTAACACCGTGTGTGTGACGTCATCATCACCTGGTCTAACATCGCAAGTGTGAGACGTCATCATCACCTGGTCTAACACCGCAAGTGTGAGACGTCATCATCATCATCTGGTCTAACACCGCAAGCGTGAGACGTCATCATCACCTGGTCTAACACCGCCTGTGTGAGACGTCATCATCACCTGGTCTAACACTGCGTGTGTGAGACGTCATCATCACCTGGTCTAACACCGCAAGTGTGAGACATTATCATCATCTGGTCTAACACTGCGTGTGTGAGACGTCATCATCACCTGGTCTAACACCGCAAGTGTGTGACATCATCATCACCTGGTCTAAAACCGCAAGTGTGAGACGTCATCATCACCTGGTCTAACACCGCAAGTGTGAGACGTCATCATCATCTGCTTTAACACCGCAAGTGTGAGACGTCATCATCACCTGGTCTAACACCGCAAGTGTGAGACGTCATCATCACCTGGTCTAACACCGCAAGTGTGAGACGTCATCATCACCTGGTCTAACACCGCCTGTGTGAGACGTCATCATCACCTGGTCTAACACTGCGTGTGTGAGACGTCATCATCACCTGGTCTAACACCGCAAGTGTGAGACATTATCATCATCTGGTCTAACACTGCGTGTGTGAGACGTCATCATCACCTGGTCTAACACCGCAAGTGTGTGACATCATCATCACCTGGTCTAAAACCGCAAGTGTGAGACGTCATCATCACCTGGTCTAACACCGCAAGTGTGAGACGTCATCATCACCTGGTCTCACACAGCGTGTGAGACGTCATCATCATCTGGTCTAACACCGCGTGTGTGAGACATCATCATCACCTGGTCTAACACCGCAAGTGTGAGACGTCATCATCACCTGGTCTAACACCGCAAGTGTGAGACGTCATCATCATATGGTCTAACACCGTGTGTGTGACGTCATCATCACCTGGTCTAACACCGCAAGTGTGAGACGTCATCATCACCTGGTCTAACACCGCAAGTGTGAGACGTCATCATCATCATCTGGTCTAACACCGCAAGCGTGAGACGTCATCATCACCTGGTCTAACACCGCCTGTGTGAGACGTCATCATCACCTGGTCTAACACTGCGTGTGTGAGACGTCATCATCACCTGGTCTAACACCGCAAGTGTGAGACATTATCATCATCTGGTCTAACACTGCGTGTGTGAGACGTCATCATCACCTGGTCTAACACCGCAAGTGTGTGACATCATCATCACCTGGTCTAAAACCGCAAGTGTGAGACGTCATCATCACCTGGTCTAACACCGCAAGAGTGAGACGTCATCATCACCTGGTCTAACACCGCAAGTGTGAGACGTCATCATCACCTGGTCTAATGCCGCAAGTGTGTGACGTCATCATCATCATCTGGTCTAACGCCACAAGTGTGAGACGTCATCATCATCTGGTCTAACACCGCAAGTGTGAGACGTCATCATCATCATCTGGTCTAACACCGCAAGCGTGAGACGTCATCATCACCTGGTCTAACACCGCCTGTGTGAGACGTCATCATCACCTGGTCTAACACTGCGTGTGTGAGACGTCATCATCACCTGGTCTAACACCGCAAGTGTGAGACATTATCATCATCTGGTCTAACACTGCGTGTGTGAGACGTCATCATCACCTGGTCTAACACCGCAAGTGTGTGACATCATCATCACCTGGTCTAAAACCGCAAGTGTGAGACGTCATCATCACCTGGTCTAACACCGCAAGTGTGAGACGTCATCATCATCTGCTTTAACACCGCAAGTGTGAGACGTCATCATCACCTGGTCTAACACCGCAAGTGTGAGACGTCATCATCACCTGGTCTAACACCGCAAGTGTGAGACGTCATCATCACCTGGTCTAACACCGCCTGTGTGAGACGTCATCATCACCTGGTCTAACACTGCGTGTGTGAGACGTCATCATCACCTGGTCTAACACCGCAAGTGTGAGACATTATCATCATCTGGTCTAACACTGCGTGTGTGAGACGTCATCATCACCTGGTCTAACACCGCAAGTGTGTGACATCATCATCACCTGGTCTAAAACCGCAAGTGTGAGACGTCATCATCACCTGGTCTAACACCGCAAGTGTGAGACGTCATCATCACCTGGTCTCACACAGCGTGTGAGACGTCATCATCATCTGGTCTAACACCGCGTGTGTGAGACATCATCATCACCTGGTCTAACACCGCAAGTGTGAGACGTCATCATCACCTGGTCTAACACCGCAAGTGTGAGACGTCATCATCATATGGTCTAACACCGTGTGTGTGACGTCATCATCACCTGGTCTAACACCGCAAGTGTGAGACGTCATCATCACCTGGTCTAACACCGCAAGTGTGAGACGTCATCATCATCATCTGGTCTAACACCGCAAGCGTGAGACGTCATCATCACCTGGTCTAACACCGCCTGTGTGAGACGTCATCATCACCTGGTCTAACACTGCGTGTGTGAGACGTCATCATCACCTGGTCTAACACCGCAAGTGTGAGACATTATCATCATCTGGTCTAACACTGCGTGTGTGAGACGTCATCATCACCTGGTCTAACACCGCAAGTGTGTGACATCATCATCACCTGGTCTAAAACCGCAAGTGTGAGACGTCATCATCACCTGGTCTAACACCGCAAGAGTGAGACGTCATCATCACCTGGTCTAACACCGCAAGTGTGAGACGTCATCATCACCTGGTCTAATGCCGCAAGTGTGTGACGTCATCATCATCATCTGGTCTAACGCCACAAGTGTGAGACGTCATCATCATCTGGTCTAACACCGCAAGTGTGAGACGTCATCATCATCTGCTTTAACACCGCAAGTGTGAGACGTCATCATCACCTGGTCTAATGCCGCAAGTGTGTGACGTCATCATCATCATCTGGTCTAACGCCACAAGTGTGAGACGTCATCATCACCTGGTCTAACACCGCAAGTGTGAGACGTCATCATCACCTGGTCTAACACCGCCTGTGTGAGACGTCATCATCACCTGGTCTAACACTGCGTGTGTGAGACGTCATCATCACCTGGTCTAACACCGCAAGTGTGAGACATTATCATCATCTGGTCTAACACTGCGTGTGTGAGACGTCATCATCACCTGGTCTAACACCGCAAGTGTGTGACATCATCATCACCTGGTCTAAAACCGCAAGTGTGAGACGTCATCATCACCTGGTCTAACACCGCAAGTGTGAGACGTCATCATCACCTGGTCTAACGCCGCAAGTGTGTGACGTCATCATCATCATCTGGTCTAACGCCACAAGTGTGAGACGTCATCATCATCTGGTCTAACACCGCAAGTGTGAGACGTCATCATCATCTGCTTTAACACCGCAAGTGTGAGACGTCATCATCACCTGGTCTAACACCGCAAGTGTGAGACGTCATCATCACCTGGTCTAACACCGCAAGTGTGTGACATCATCATCACCTGGTCTAACACCGCAAGTGTGAGACGTCATCATCACCTGGTCTAACACCGCAAGTGTGAGACATCATCATCATCCGGTCTCACACCGCAAGTGTGAGACGTCATCATCATCTGGTCTACCACCGCGTGTGTGAGACGTCATCTTCACCTGGTCTAACACCGCAAGTGTGAGACGTCATCATCACCTGGTCTAACACCGCAAGTGTGAGACGTCATCATCATCTGGTCTAACACCGCGTGTGAGACGTCATCATCACCTGGTCTAACACCGCGTGTGAGACGTCATCATCACCTGGTCTAACACCGCAAGTGTGAGACGTCATCATCATCATCTGGTCTAACACCGCGTGTGAGACGTCATCATCATCACCTGGTCTAACACCGCGTGTGAGACGAGGCTCTAAGGGAAGCTGTCTCGGGTGTGGACTTATCAATTCCACCGCCAATGCATTATCAGAGCTGCGTGTTTTGTGTTTGCATTCCGACCGCAGGTATTGTGCTCAATGCACAAACAATGACTCCTTGTATACGAAAAAAATGGTGTCAGTTTTGTTGCCAGATGAAAGGGTTAAAAAAAAATAATTATCATATTGTGTTACAGGCAAACGAGGTTCCAATGGTGGAACAAAACGTTAATTTAGTGTAGTGTATAGTGTAGTGTATAGTGTAATGTAGTGTGTAGTGTAGTGTGTAGTATATAGTGTAGTGTAGTGTATAGTAGTGTATAGTGTAGTGTATAGTGTATAGTAGTGTATAGTGTATAGTGTAGTGTATAGTAGTGTAGTGTATAGTAGTGTAGTGTATAGTGTAGTGTATAGTAGTGTAGCGTATAGTAGTGTATAGTAGTGTATAGTGTAGTGTATAGTGTAGTGTATAGTAGTGTAGTGTATAGTAGTGTATAGTGTAGTGTATAGTGTAGTGTATAGTAGTGTATAGTAGTGTAGTGTATAGTGTAGTGTATAGTAATGTATAGTAGTGTATAGTGTAGTGTATAGTGTAGTATATAGTGTAGTGTATAGTAGTGTAGTGTATAGTGTAGTGTATAGTGTAGTGTATAGTAGTGTATAGTAGTGTAGTGTATAGTAGTGTAGTGTATAGTGTAGTGTATAGTGTAGTGTATAGTAGTGTATAGTGTAGTGTATAGTAATGTATAGTGTAGTGTATAGTGTAGTGTATAGTGTAGTGTATATAGTAGTGTATAGTAGTGTAGTGTATAGTATAGTAGTGTATAGTGTAGTATATCTAGTAGTGTATAGTGTAGTGTATAGTATAGTAGTGTATAGTGTAGTGTATAACGCAGCACGCGTGAGACCCACCCAGCTCCTCCCACATGGCACGCTGGCACGCCAGGAAGCCGTCACGGATGGCGTGGCAAACTCCCGCGGGGTCGGTGGCGCCCCACAGCCCGGGCTGGGCACGGATCGAGGGCCAGAGGCAGCGGCGGGCGAATCGAGCGGCCTGGGGGCCGCCGTGGCCGTCGAACACGGCCAGGAAGATGGCGTCCCCGTCGCCCTCGGTGGAGACCTGCGGGCACGGGGCGGCGAGGGGAACGTCACGTGACGCGAGCGGTGCATTGTGGGTCGGTCCTAGGCCTCGACCGGCGACCCGGCGGACAAAGATCCCCCGTGCAGCCTTGGCGGACCGTAGAGGCGAGTGCCGTTAGCGAGCGGCGCCAGCGATGGCCGCGAGGGCACACGAGGGGGTGGGTGGCCGGCACCACGCCCGGCCGCCTTTGTCTCCCCGGTGGCGATGTTCACGCACCGCACCGGGTACTCGTTTGAGGCCGAATCGACCTAGGGGGAGGCCCAGGACCGGTTCAGATAATCGCCACTGGGTGTTGGCCGTGAGCGGGAATCGAACTCGGGGTCGCCAGGTTCATAGTGCAGCGCGCTAACCGCTACACTATCGCTCCCCACACACACAGAGACACACACAGAGACACACACAGAGACACAGAGACACACACACACAGACACACACAGAGACACACAGAGACACACACACAGAGACACACAGACACACACACAGAGACACACACAGACACACACAGAGACACACACACAGAGACACACAGACACACACACAGACACACACACACACAGAGACACACACACAGAGACACAGAGACACACACAGACACACACAGAGACACACACAGACACACAGATACACACACAGAGACATACAGAGACACACACAGACACACACAGAGACACACAGAGACACACACACAGAGACACACACACACAGAGACACACACACAGACACACAGACACACACACACAGACACACACAGAGACACACACACAGACACACACACAGAGACACACACAGACACACACAGAGACACACACACACAGAGACTCCGCCCACCTCTGTGATGTCCTCCATGTAGCGCCGCCCCCCACGGTTGGAATCGGCGCTCACGATCAGCTTCAATGGGCTCGACATGGTGCAACCTTAACACACACACAGACAGACACATACAGACACACAGATACACACACACACATACACACACACAGACACACACACAGAGACACACACAGACACACACACACACAGACACACAAACAGACACACACACACACAGACACACACACAGATACACAAACACAGATACACACAGACACACAGACACACACACACAACAACCTGTGTCTCTGTGTGTGTGTGTCTGTGTGTGTCTTTGGTGCAACCTTACCCCACACATACACACACAATAACCTGTGTGTGTCTGTGTGTGTGTCTCTGTGTGTCTCTGTGTGTGTCTCTTGTGCAACCTCACCCCACACACACAACCTGTGTGTGTGTGTCTCTGTGTGTGTCTGTGTGTGTGTCTCTTGTGCAACCTCACCCCACACACACACACAACCTGTGTGTCTGTGTGTCTGTGTGTGTCTGTGTGTGTGTCTCTTGTGCAACCTCACCCCACACACACAGACACACAACCTGTGTGTTTGTGTATGTCTGTGTGTGTAGTCGTGCTCTCAGTGCGGGCTACTCACAACACTGATGACAAATGTCGCCGTGACTACCACGTTTTTGCCGTCGTAAAATGACAGATTAATAATAAACAAAAATTAGGTTAATAATGAAAAATGACAGATTAATAATACACACAAATTAGGTTAATAATGAAAAATGACATATTAATGACAGGCTCATAATCAACAATGACAGATTAATAATGAAAACCACAGACTAATCATGGAAAATGACAGATTCATAATAAACAGAAAAGCCTTAAAGCCCTAAGCGTGTTGTGGTGGCAGCAGCAGCAGCAGCAGTGACGAGGCACACCACGTGACGTTGCTGGGGCAAGCCAGGGCAAGCCAGGGCAACACACGCCTCACACCACACACACAGCCTCACACTACACACACAGCCTCACAGTACACACACAGCCTCACACTACACACACACAGCCTCTCATTTACACACCGACCCCCCTGGTTCCATCTGTGGGGGGCTAGTGCCCCCCTCCACACTCCCCATTAGGTGGGGGGGACTGATCTTCCCCTCCCCCCTCCCCCGCGAGCGGGTGGGGTGTGACGTCAGCACCCCTCCACCCCCCCCACTCGCCGCTGGCGGCTGCTCAGAGTTAATTATTTATTTATACTAAGCCGTTGTGTCAACAGCCAACGGGGGCTGGACGGCCCTCCCCCACCCACGTGACCCCCCCACCCACGCGCGTGGGTGCGGGCAGCCGTAGTAGGGTAGTTTAATATGCACGCGCTGGGTAAGCAATTAATTAATTAATCTCTGCGCGCGCTCGGTAAGCAATTAATTAATTAATCTCTGCGCGCGCTCGGTAAGCAATTAATTAATTAATCTCTGCACGCGCTCGGTAAGCACTTAATTAATTAATCTCTGCGCGCTCGCTTGCGGCGAAAGTCAAACGTCCCTCTGTTTAATTATTTATTTACGGGTGCCTATGCTGATTAAAGCCACCCACACACACGCACAGCGTGGTACGCCAATCGCTGTCCCACCGCTCTTCACAAAGATCCCCCATATAGCCTTAACAGACTGTAGGGGCAAGTGCTGTTAGCGAGCAGCACCTATGAAGGCCGTAACCGCTCTTCACACACACACGCACGCACACACGCGTCACAAAGTCAGTCTGCGCTAAAATTTATTTCCCGTGTATGTCTCCCTCCAGCCAGCAGCAGCCCTTCCTCCTCTCTCACCTACCCGTCTCAGAGTGCGTCCACTGCCTGAGCCCGAGCCGACCGAACTGACCTCCTTTGTCCGTGTCTGCCGCTCACCTCTGCGGCCGCTGCCGCCGCTGCCCGACGGGGCCGAGGGAGATGTTTCTCTCTCTCTCTCTCGCCTTGGGGGACTTTGTGTCGTCGATCGCTCTCAGCTCCACCCTGCAGGCGTCCCGAGCGCGGACCCTGAGGACGGCTAGCTCCTCTCTCTCTCCGCTGCCGCCGCTCCAGAAGGACTCTGCCACAAATTCTCCCTCCTGCACCACACTTATATATGTAGCAAGCCCCTTAACCCCGCCCCCCAACCCCCCCGGGTCATGTGACGTCATCCCACGCATCCAATCGAATCCTCTTTGCGGCCGTTAGGAGCGCTCTAGCCGTTGGGGATGGGGGGAGGGGGGAGTCACGTCATCCCCCTGTTGTATATATAGGTGTTATGAAAATTGATGAAAATAATGAGAATTAAATGAAATTTGCATAATTTATCCGAAATTATGTTAATTGTGTAATTATGCGCATAAATTATGCTGATTCGAGAGATAATCGTATTAATTTATGCGAGTGGGCATGGTTATGATAATTCAGGTCATTATGGATTATAAGGTCGAGCCTCGGTGACGAGGATTGTGTTATGATTTGGAATAACGCAATTAATCGTATGCAGTGACGCAGGCGTTGTGAGCGTGAATGAGAGAGAGTCGATTCCACTCTGCTCTTTAATTCCGTATTATCGATAAGGATACGATTACTCTCGATTGAACATTATGAATTATGTGTTATGGATTATGTGTGGTGATAGTGTGCTTATGATAGGTCCCCAGGATTCAGATCTCATACGCAGAACAATATTATGCAGAATTTCAGGAAGAATCACACACAAACCTGCTTTGATCAATTTTATTTTCTAGCTAACTTTAATTTTTGGATAATATGAAAACTCAATCTCGGGATGTTGGAATTTCAACACAGCGTTAACATGATACCATCACGATTGCGTTGTTTCACCTCGATAGCGGCACCTGTGGTTAATTCCCGACGCGTAACGCAATCGATCGGTTGTTGAGAGAGAGATTAAAAACAAGCGAACTATTCTATCAAAACCTTGACCTTATAATATGCAAACTCGTATTCTTGAATGATTACACAACACGGCACTCGGTCTTTGATTCGTATCCAATCCTTAACACATTCTGATATGCGAAATTATTATGCTTGAAATCGTCAGCACAGTACCACGGCGATGTTCGTTCATTGATTCATCAACGATTATGCAATTAAAGCGTTCTACTGAAATAATTATGATTGCCTCATCAACGTAACTCAATGGGTGGGGATGTTTTTCGTTATCAGCTAATAGTTGACGCAGTTATCATGAGTCTTGTATGTTTAATGGGAGTGTTGTTGATTTCTTGCGTTGAGCAAACGCCTAGGTTGATTTCCTTGCCAAAAAAAATGTTTGTTCGTTGTGTAGCGGTGGGGGAGTGAGAAGGGAGTGTGGGGGAGGGGCATACGAACGACTGCCAGTTTCTGTCCACCGCTGGCTGGATGAGTCAGCACGACGCTCGCCGTCGTCGCGCCGACGACGGTGACGCGAAGTTGCGTGCTGTAGCACGCTGGTGGCACGCTGTTGGCACGTGCTGGTGCTGATGCTGATGGCACGCTGGTGGCGCGCTGTTGGCACGCGCTGGTGCTGATGCTGGTGCTGATGGCACGCTGGTGGCGCGCGCTCCCTCTCCTTGAAGATGCGCGAACGCGCCCGTGCTGATTCGCTGACAGCAGTTTCCTCCACTGCTGGATGAGCTACGCCGGCGCGCGCTCTTTCCGCTGCTGTAGTATCTGACGCTGCGCTCGCCGGCGACAGGTCAATTTTTTCTTCTGCTGAGTGAGCCGATTCGCACGCGCTCTCTTTGTTGAGGTTGTTGGCGGCTCTCTGACAGCAGGTTTCCTCCACTGCTGTATGACTCAAGTCGCACGCGCTTGGTCACTGGTTAGCTGAAGTTGTTGGCGGCTGCCCAAGCTTTTCCGCTGCTGGTTGAGCCACGTTGCACGTGCTTTCTTTTTGGAGATGCTCGAGCGCTCTCAGCGCTGATTCGCTGATAGCAGTTTCTCTCCACTGCTGTATGACTCACTTTCGTTGATACATGGCGACTCATGCGATCCTCGCTACTCAGCGAGGCTCGGAGCCAGCCGCTCCATGCGACTGCTCGTCCTGTGGACGTCTTGACTCGCTGATCTGTCTTCACTCTTGACTGTTGACTTCTCTGACTTTTGAAAATGCGGCTGACCGTTATATTCAAAGACAATTCTCTCTGCGCAGTGGAAAAGGGGGGGGGGGGGGTGGGGTTTGTGTGTGTGAGTTCGTGTGTGTGTACAGATGGCTCTCGCGCTCTTCGGGAGAGACAAAGGTGGTCGGGGTTGCTTGGGATATTGTTTAAACTCTTTCGTAAGTTTGCCCGTTCGCCTCATTCCTTCTCGAAAACCTTTGATGTGACTGTATTTTGTCTCCAAGCTTTGTTTTAAGAGTAAAAGTATTAAAGGTGAAAATCATTTGATAGCGAATTAATTATTGGATAATAATTCACTGATGTATCTGGTGGCCTGGTCTTAATTGGAGTGAGCACGAGGACCGCTAACTTTAGCTTATTCTTGTTATTGCATTTTAAATTTTAACTGTTGTTTAAAAAAAAATGGTTTAACCCGTGGGCGTCCTCATTTCTGGCTTGCGGAGGGCTTCCCTCTGCGTGACCTCCCTTAGGGCACATCAAACTCTTGTTAATCTGGAGATCTTCGCAGATAGCTGCTAACATCCTCGCTTCGAGAGTTTTATTATTTCTTTATTTATTAATGGCCTGTTTATGACCGACATCTGGTTTTTCGTGCGCCTGGCTTACGGGTTTTATTGATTATTTTTTTCGTTTGTTAAAAAAATATATGATATATATAACGGCAAATATTATTGTTAATATCAATTTTCGAAAAGGCTCATATACAACAGGTGGGGGTTGTTGTTTTTGTTACCAGGCGAGACTGAAGAGAAATTTAATTTGGTTTTTTATTTGAGTTTTGCCAAGTTGCTGCGAGATGTCGTCGGCTTAGACAGCTTGGCGCTTCTGTGTAGAGTAGTGAGCGACTGGCAGGGGAGCGAGCGGCTTGTGTGTTTGTTAAATCGTGAGAGACGCCTAATCCCCTCTCTCGGACGGCAGAAATCGCCCCGTCGTTTATACCATCTGTATATGTTTCTCGCCATTGCCTGTGGGGTCTTCAGCGGGTCCATGTTTTAGGAGAAGCGTTTGTTCGAAGCAGTCAAATGTTTCCAAAAAAAATAACCCAATTCGTCAATCCAAGACCTGCATATTAAGTTTGCGAAAACGCCGTTGCAGAGCAAATGTGTCCCACTCTCCTCTTTTCGAACTTCGGCAGCTGGGCCTTCATCTGCCTCTTGAGCGCGCCAGTTGCACCGCCTGTACAATCGCTAGCCGTGCCACTGCCATTTCCGGGACCGACGCCGTGCACACGCACGACCGTACTGACGGCGGACTGCGCTCGCGTTCCCCCGGACGCGGGACGGGTGGTTCGTGCGGGAGTATGGGCGGGGGACTGCCCGGCAGCTCGCTCAGAAACACGCCGGTGGCCGTCGCGGGGTTCGGGGCCGTGGCGGGTCTGGCCGCGTTGGGCGTTCGCAAGATCATAAAGTATTAAAGCTTTCGTGACTGCATAAAATTACTCATTGGTTGAACACGAAATGTAACACTCTTCTGAAATTCGTGGTCCGCCAGGAAGTGTCTAGCTGTGTTGTTGGCCTGACTGGATGTGCTTCACGTAATATTTTTCAGGTTTGTCGTCTCTCATCTTTTTGCTGTATTTACCGCCGTGATTTGTTCTTGACACCTTATGAAGATCGCTTGCGTTGTGATCGAAACGTCGTGATTGTTTTTTGTTTCAATATAATCTTATTGTATTTCTACATACATTTGCAAGATCCTCGGCGGATTCTGCTGAACCTTCCAAGCGGGACTAGGCCCCAATCGTGTCCGGCTCCCGTGCACGGCGTGCCCCACGGCGTCGTCGCCTCCGGCCGAGCTAAACGGAGCACCGCTACCGCGACCGCGGGGAAAAACATCGAGACTCTGAACGGACGCGGCACTCGTCCCCCCCCTCCCCTGCAAAGTTAAATTGTGGTGCTCAACGTTACCGTGGCGGTGGAGTCTTTGCAAAGATGCAGCTTGCAAATGCAGCTTTTTTGTTCTTTGGTTCTTTCGGTAAAGTCACGTAGAATGAGAATAAAATAATAAATTGATAAAATAAAATAACACAATAATATTCTCATTCTACGTGACTTTACCGAAAGAACCAAAGAAGATGAATCCTTGCAGTCACGAAAGCTTTCAATTAAAATGCAGCTTTTTTGTTTTGCGTGCCGATCTTCGCTGTCCCGTTAAGTTTCCGTTTCGTTAAAACCTGCCGCACGGGAGCGACGGGCCGCCGGGGTGCGTGGTGCCAAACCGTCGGTCGCGTTCTGTGGGGCCTGTCGGTGCTTTGTTAATGTTTTGAACCTCTCTGTGCGAGCGAGGCGTTTGCGTCTTTCCCAGCGAGAAAAACCCGACGGTCGAATGGAAATTGCTCCTGTTGGACGGCAACTGTTTTACTTTAATGGAGTCGTTAAATTCACGTTAGTCTGGCCTCAATGAGGCAGCATTGTAAGCGTTGGTAAAATTGAGCATTTCGGAAGCACTTATGTAAATTTTATTATTATTTTATTTAAATACAATTTCAGGACAGGGTGAAAGATTACAAACGTGTTAACGCGTGCGTTACATAGTTGCTACCGCGAACACGGCGAGGAATTGAATGACGCTTGCCATCACGGCAGCGTTTTGGCCATAAACAGAGCAATCAGTTCTCGTTGTTTTGGTCTTCATGCAACTCGAGCAAGCGGGAGTTGAATTTGGCAGCGGGCAGCAACAGCCGCTGCAGCGCCTTGCGTGAAAGTTGCAGGGTAGCAAAGCCTCAACTTGCAAACATATACGTTCTAGACTGTTCATATACGTTCTAGGCTGTTCATATACGTTCTAGACTGTTCATATACGTTCTAGACTGTTCATATACGTTCTAGACTGTTCATATACGTTCTAGACTGTTCATATACGTTCTAGACTGTTCATATACATTCTAGACTGTTCATATACGTTCTAGACTGTTCATATACGTTCTAGACTGTTCATATACGTTCTAGACTGTTTATATACGTCCTAGACTGTTCATATACGTTATGCGGGTGTTTAACCCACACAGTACCCCGGCGTTGCTACGACGACGCGCCACAGTAGCCACCATACACCCCCTGCACGCGCGCCACTCTAACGACTCGGAAGACCCTGGCCACTCCGAGGACAACCAGGATCTGGCCTGGCAGGTTGGCCCAACCCCCCGGGCCGAGATTGCTCCCCTGCATGATGCGTTACATGTGCCTTGGGCAGATTTACCTAAGGGGGAGGCCGATCAGCTGTGTGGGTTGTTACGGGAGTACACCGACGTGTTCAGCGAGCACGATTCAGATGTAGGCCGAACAGACCTTGTTAAGCACCAAATTGACACAGGTGCAGCCCGACCGATCAAACTCCCCGCATACCGGGTGGGTGTGCCCGAACGGACCCAGATCAAGGAGGCAGTCGTGGACATGCTACGTGATAACATAATTCACCCCTCGACGAGCCCCTGGTCTGCCCCGGTGGTGCTAGTGACGAAACAAGCAGTCACCCTCGGCGACGCCTTCCCCATACCGCGCATCGACGACACCTTTGACAGCCTCGCAGGAGCACGGTATTTTTCCACCCTCGATCTGGCGTCCGGGTACTGGCAGGTGGAGATGGCGGAGGAGGATCGGCCGAAAACCGCGTTTACCACCCCGATGGGGCTGTTCGAGTTTCGAGTGCTTCCGTTCGGACTCACTAACGCGCCCGCGACGTTCCAGCGGTTGATGGAGTTGGTAATGCGGGGCTTACAGTGGGAACAGTGCCTGATTTACCTGGATGACGTGATAGTGTTCAGCAGATCTCTGTCCGAGCACTGGTCAAGGTTGCGAGAGGTGTTCCAGCGACTACGAGCAGCCCATCTCAAGCTCAAGCCGCGTAAGTGCTACATTGCGCAGTGCGAGGTAGGGTACCTCGGACACCGAGTCAGCGAGGCGGGGGTGCGCACCGATCCGGAAAAGGTGCGCGCCGTAGTGGAATGGCCACGGCCCAGGAATCTGACGGAGATCAGGTCATTCTTGGGACTCGCCACCTATTATCGTCGATTTGTAAAGGGATTCAGCGAGATTGCACTTCCCCTCACCCAACTCACCTCCCCTAAGAACCCCTATCGATGGACGGAGGCCTGCCAGACGGCCTTCACCGCCCTCAAAGACCACCTCACCCACACCCCCACCCTAGCTTTCCCAGATTTCACCACGGACTTTATCTTGGACACCGACGCCTGCAGCAGTGGGCTGGCCGCGGTGCTGTCACAGGTGCAGGGTGGGGGGGGCAGATGGCGCAATGGCTGGCGCAGTTGCAGGAGTACAACCTGCAAATAGAGTACCGAGCTGGGCGTACGCACGCAAACGCGGACGCCTTGTCGAGGCGGCCCGCGGTGTGCGCCGAGACAAGGTTGGAGGAAGTCTGCCCGTGCTTCACGGGGGGGCGTTGCCGGCAGGTGGCAGGCCCCCAGGAGCGCACCGAGACTAACCCTCCCCCGGTGAGAGGCAGTGCAGTATGTGCCACAGACACCCCGGTAGGAGGAACCAGGGACCTGGCGGACCACTCGGCGGGCACGGGGCCCACACCCCGGGGCCCGACGGGTCGCGCAACCCCACCCGATCGGATCCAGGAGGACGTCGGCTGCGCCTTTCCGGGCCTGGACGACGTGCAGCTGAGACGGACCCAGCTGCGGGATCCGGATCTGGCGGCGGTGGAAGCGGCCCTACGGGAGAAGAAGGACGCCCTACCAGGACCCTGGAGTGGTTTGTATGCCCGGTTGTGCATGCAGAACGGGGTAGTACGAGAGCTGACTGAAGCCGGCCAGCCTGGGTGCATCTGTGTTCCCGCCCAGGTGCGACCCCAGCTGCTAAGACTGGTGCACGACCACCCGCTCGGGGGCCATGATGGGGAATGGCGCACTCGGGAAACCCTGCGTCGCCAGTATCTCTGGCCCAAGTTAGCACAAGACGTGCCCGCCTGGGTACAGGGCTGCCGCGCGTGCCAGCAATGCGGGCCGAAACCAGCGCGATACCAGGTACCCCTGAGACCGTTCCGCATCAGTCGAACGAATCAGCTGGTTGGGATCGACCTGCAAGGGCCATTCCCGCGATCCCACCGGGGCAACCGATATATTCTCGTAGCGGTGGAGTACTTCACACGCTATCCCGTAGCGGTGGCCATCCCCGATAAGACAGCCCTCGTAGTGGCCCGAGCGTTCGTGGAACACTACGTACTGAAGCACGGGATCCCCGAACGAGTCATTACCGACCAGGGTAGTGAGTTCGAGGCAGAGCTATTCCAGGCGCTGTGCCGGGAGTTCGGGATCCAGAAGGACCAACTACGGCGTACCACCCCCAGGCAAATGGGATGGTAAAGAGGATGAACCAGACTCTAGCCGGGAAGCTTAAACGCATGGCGGCCCCGAATCAACGGGACTGGGACGAACACCTCCCCTATGCTCTGTTCGCCTACACCACCACGGTACACACATCTACGGGACAGACCCCGTTCCTAATGATGTTTGGTCGTGAGTCTCGCCTACCCACAGATCTGCTGTTCGGTGTCCCTCCGCCGCAATGGGAGGAAGGGAGCCGCCCCGTGGAGCATCTGATGGAGACCCTACGAGGAGCGAGGGGCCGGGCCTACCCGCAAGGCGAGGCCGCACACCAGAGGCAGGAGCAGGGGACCCGACCCCGAATGGAGCCCTCCTTCTACTCGGCGGGCTCTAAGGTATGGCTGCACACCCCTCGCGTCAGGGCCGGGCAGGCGGGGAAGCTAACCACCTACTGGCGGGGACCCTGGACCGTGGGACGACAGATCTCCCCCTGGACGGTACTGATTCAAGGGGGGGAGAGAGGCCGGGAGATGGTGGTCAACGTCCGGCGACTAAAACCATGAATCGACTCCCTTTCATTCATGCTCACAACACCTACAGAACTGCATACGATCAATTGCGTTATTCCAATTCATAACCAAACCTCGTCACCGAGGCTCGACCACATAATCCATAACGACCTGCATTATCATACCCACGCCCACTCTCATAAATTAATACGATTATCTCTCGAATCTGCATAATTTATGTGCATAATTACACTGATTAACATAATTTCGGATAAATTAGGCACATTTCAAATTTCATTTAATTTTCATTATTTTCATCAATTTTCATAACACCTATATATACAACAGTAGGGTTAGCGGTTAGGGGTTAGGGTTCATTTGGATTCGGGGTTGGGAAAGGGTTAGGGGTTAGGGTTAATTTTTAGGGTTAGAGGGTTATGCTTAGGAGTTAGCGTTCGGGGTTATGGTTAGGGGATAAGGTTAGCTGTTAACGTTAGCTGTTAGGGTTATGGGTAGGGTTAGAGGTTAGGGTTAGGGGTTAAGGTCGGCGGTTAGGGTTTAAGGTTAGGGGTTAGGCACATCTGCCAAAAAACATTGCCAAGCTGCAGTGTGTACAAAATTATTTGGCAGGCGTCATGACGGGAACTGCAAAATCCGACCATGTTTGTCCAGTGCTCACTGAACTGCATTGGCTTCCTGTTCCCGAACTCATTCATTATAAGGTTGCACCCATTACATACAAAGCGCTTGCCACAAATGAACCACAATACCTTGCTGGTATCATCAAAAAGCATAAACGCTCATGCAAACTCTGGTCATCCTCGCACCAGCTTTTGGCTAGTCGTCGAATAAAGACGGTCGCTGCATTGCACGTTTTCAGATGCACTTCTGCAGCCATCTGGAATGTTCTTCCGATATTAGGAAGTTACTGGAGCTACGCATTTTTAAAATCTCGATCGAAAATACATTTTCTTGAGAACTGCTTTTGTGCTTAGTTTGTTGTCCTTCCCCCGCACCTCCGATGATCATGGATGGCTATGTACGGTGTGATAGAAGTTCAACATACACACCAACATGGACACTCGCTAAATAACCTAAACAACATGGACACTCGCTAGATAACCGAACGAACATGGACAGTCGCAAAATAACCTCACCATCATGGACACTCGCTAAATAACCTAACCATCATGAAACACTCGCTAAATTAACTAACCATCATGGACACTCGCTAAAATAACCTAACCATCATGGACACTGCTAAATAACCTCACCATCATGGACACTCGCTAAATAACCTAACCATCATGGACACTCGCTAAACAACCTAACCATCATGGACACTCGCAAAATTAACTAACCATCATGGACACTCGCTAAATAACCTAACCATCATGGACACTGCTAAATAACTTAACCATCTTGGACACTCGCTAAATAACTTAACCATCTTGGACAATCGCTAAATAACATAACCATCATGGACACTCGCTAAAATAACCTAACCATCATGGACACTGCTAAATAACCTCACCATCATGGACACTCGCTAAATAACCTAACCATCATGGACACTCGCTAAATAACCTAACCATTATGGACACTCGCTAAATAACCTAACCATCATGGATACTCGATAAATAACTTAACCAACATGGACACTCGATAAGTAACCTAACCATCAGGGACAACTTGCTAAATAACCTAACCATCATGGACACTCACTAAATAACCTAACCAACATGGACACTTGCAAAATGACCTAACCAACATGGACACTCGCTAAATAACCTAACCATCATGGACACTCGCTAAATAACCTAACCATCATGGATACTTGCAAAATAACCTAACCATCATGTACACTCGCTAAATAACCTAACCAACATGGACACTCGCTAAATAACCTAACCATCATGGACACTCGCTAAATAACCTAACCATCATGGACACTTGCAAAATAACCTAACCATCATGTACACTCGCTAAATAACCTAACCAACATGGACACTCGCTAAATAACATAACCATCATGGACACTCACAAAATAACCTCACCATCAGGGACACTCGCTAAATAACCTAACCATCATGGACACTCAATAAATAACCTAACTATCATGGACACTCACTAACTAACCTAACCAACATGGACACTCGCTAAATAACCTCACCATCATGGACACTCGCTAAATAACCTAACCATCATGGACACTCAATAAATAACCTAACCATCATGGACACTCAATATATAACCTAACCATCATGGACACTCGCTAAATAACCTAACCATCATGGACACTCGCTAAATAACCTAACCAACATGGACACTCACTAAATAACCTAACCAACATGGACACTAGAAAAATGACCTAACCAACATGGACACTCGCTAGGGATATTAGGGCCAGGGATATTAGGGCCAGGGATATTAAGGCCAGGGATATTAGGCCCAGGGATATTAGGGCCAGGGATATTAGGTCCAGCGATGTTAGGGCCAGGGATATTAGGGCCAGGGATATTAGGGCCAGGGATATTAGGGCCGATTACGTTCCGCGCTGCTTTATTCATTGGTGCGAGTTTTATATGTGCGTTGTTTTTGCCGTGGTCTATCCACTGTTAGATGAAAGCAGTCCGCCTCTTTTTAACGACCTTGCGACTCGCCTGTTTGTGTTGCGCGGCGAAACGATTGATGGTGACAGACGCCTTCGCTGGGTTGCGAGTGTGGCTTAGACGGCCACGGTGTCGATCTATTTCATCGGTTGGACGAGCATGTATTCAACCCGCCACCGAGCTCGCGCAAGTAGCCGGTTTGGCTGCAGGTTGCACCGCAAGTGATGGCGTCTTAAGAAACCGCGTGTCCAGCAGCTGTGGACAGAAAACGCCATAAGCATCATATAGGCCGCGGGACTCGGTTGGGGATCGGTGCAGTAGTACTACCCTTGTACGGTGCTTGTGATGCCTCGACACCTTCCAACTTGGTGTGGGAGAGTAGCAGCAGCACGAGACGTGCGTGTTGGCGCGGTCATTCTCTGATCCAGCAGTGTATTGACCTGATGACTGTTGGCGTCCCAAACCTGCTTGGAGAGTTGCCGCAGGTTTCCCTTCAAAAATATTCCTCGCTGGGTTCTTGATTGGTTTTATGTGCACATGGCTCAACACACGAGACCAGGCATCTGAATAATATATTTAACGTTTTTGTGCGGATTTAAATAATTTCCCGAGTGTTGACAATGTTTAATCTCCGTACAGGTCTTCTTGGATTAGATCGCGTAAATATGCAAATGTATCGTTAAACCTGCCACCGGCCGATTAGTAAGGTTTGTCACGTAATCAGAACATGCCAATTCGTTACTAGTACGGCACAAATCTGGTTGTCACCTGATGAAGCTAGGTGTAATTACTGGCAAAACGTCGTACTCAGATTGTAAATGTTGTGGCTTGGCTCTCCAACACTGATGTGCTGTACTAGTATACTACACAATACACTACACTATACAATACACTAGTGCTGTACTAGTAACGAATTGGCATGTTCAGTTTACGTGACAACCCTTACTAGTTGGCTGTCGGGTGGTGGCGGGTTTTATCGACACTTTTATATATTTACGCCATCTAACCCAAAACACTCTACTATGGATGATAGTGGTCGCGAAAGCCTACGTGTTAAACTTAATGTTTAATCTGCAATGCAGTAAATTGCCGATGTGTAGGGTATTCCACGCCACCAGACCTTAATGTTTACTGTTGTACGTAAACCGTTCTGGTGGTGTGGTTCGTTAAACTATCCTTTAGCCTTTGTCTACTGCGACCTATTCGATTTTGCCCAACCTCTTCGTGCTGAAAGCGTGCCATAGGTAATTGTAGACTTATGGGTGGCAATTGTTCTTATAAGGGCGAGTAAAATATAAACTTGAATATTGTTTTGTTTGGGAAGTCTGTCGTAATGTGACCTTGGTGCGAAGCATCTGAGCGGATATAAAACGCTGCGTGTCCAGGAAAATGACGTTTTGTGTGGTCTTTGCTTTCGGCTCTCTTTCTCCGTTAGGCAAAGCGCACGAAGAAGGTTGGCATTGTGGGCAAGTATGGCACGCGGTACGGCGCGTCCCTGCGTAAGATGGTGAAGAAAATCTAGATCAGCCAGCACGCCAAGTACACGTGCTCCTTCTGCGGCAAGGTGAGGGGCGCCAACCCACGTGGCAATAGGGGCACGTCTGGGCGTTATCCGGTGGCTCGCGCTGGTTGGGTCAAGTTGTGAGTGCCAGCCTGCAAAGGTCAAGATTGCAATTGGGTGGTGGTCGTCACCGGCAATGGTTGCCTCAATAGGTTTTTTTGCGAATAAAATTGGGCCTGGACTACTGTCCTTGGAGTTGCAGGGCAGAAAAAGCAGTCTCAGGTACGACTGCCTCGACCCTTAAACCGACTACAATAACAGGTCATCGGCTAATAAAGCAAGACTTTAAAGGACCGATAAAAAGTTAAACGTCGTTACCCCAAGGAGTGGCAGTGGCTGTTTCTGTCTGGGTAAATGGGATATGGCTTATTTCAATTTTAATTTCAGACGTTACACGTGACTAACCCAGGGTTTTGTCGCCTGTGTACACCGATCACTGTTCATTAAACACTCTTCTAGACATTCTCATTTGCTAGACACAACTCCCATCGCTTCCTCTGCCCTACCAATTTGCCGTGGTTGCTCATGATAAATGCACTACCAGTGAAGATTTCCATCCACAATTCCCATAAATTGCCCTCGTGTTGTCCTTAACAAATTGGGGTCCTCGTGTTTTAGTACACGCACACGTGTTGTGCTCACGCTTGTTAACTGTGTGCCTTGACCGGTGATTTCCGCTCAGTGTACCTGTGGTGCTCGTGTTGTCCTTGTGAAAGCCAGACCAAGATGAAGAGGAGGGTGGTGGGCATCTGGCACTGCGGCTCGTGCACGAAGACCGTGGCAGGAGGTGCATGGACCTACAAGTACGTCTTGCACGCTATGTTGAGCCAAAGCCTAAGATGCTTTTACCGTTCCTTATCGTTTTCTGTAATATTTTCAAAGGTAATTATTTTCAAAATGACCAAGGTGTGTATTATTAGGATGAAGGTTTAGAAGTGTTTATTACGATGTCACCCAATGTGTGTAACCGCCCGTTCCTCCTTCAGCACGACCTCGGCTGTCACAGTGAGGTCTGCCATCCGCCGCCTGCGTGAGCTGAAGGACCAGCGAGGGACCCTTCCCACACTGCTCACACCACCGTCCTAGCACACCAGGGAGATCACAATAAAGTGTATATGAACCAGCATCAGTGCCTGTGCGTTTTTTGTTCTGTGCAGTGTGCTCTTCATTTCTGCATCATTGCTCGCGAATTGGGAAATGACAAAGCACCATTGCTGCCACCCCCCCCCTCACATCGCTAATGCCCACTTAGTGACCAGTGATGCTGCGTTCATTCACATGGTGCCACTTGGGTGAGCTGGTGCAAGGCATCTCAAGTTGTACTGCAGAGTTGTATTAAGTGTTGAGGACATTGGTAATGAACAAGTATTTGAAACATCACAAACCAACACGTTTAGATTTTGTAATCAGGCGAGGGCAGGAGGCAAGGCCCCGCGTGGCTAGGCCCCGCGCTGTAAAGTTCCAACCTGGACATCGATTCCCATGCTCGCTGCTACTCAACTGACATCCCTACGAGAGCTAGGCTCTACCTTGGTAAACAACAACAACAACAACCACCACAACCACCACCACCACAACGATGAGAATTTCTCACCTCGGATTTCAGTGCAAGCGCGCACACGGCAGCTTCCTGTTGCCTCGCGACAGCAGTAAGTAGTATGACGTCACTTCCCTCCCACGAGCGGCTCTCGAAGTGAATAAATTATGTTAATGAGACCAGACCATACGTCGAGGGATGGGGGCGTGGGCGCTGAACCCGTCGCAATAAATTCGCGACGGCTTTAACGAACACATTATGTTAATGAGCCGCCAGTCACTGGGCGTAGCTTTGCCCAAATAAGGATTGCCACTGGACCGATATCGGCAGTGACCCAGGCGGAGGTGACGTCACGCTCAAGAGCTCGGTGGACGGAGGAGGGGTGAATACCTTGGTGACATGACGTCACTAGCAAGGTACACCTCCCCCTTGCGTTTCACGCCGATGAGGTATGGCAGAGTGGTGACGTCACAGAGTTGGAGTTTAAGTTGATTTAGATTCATTTTCTACTGCTCCCTCCCTTGGGTGTGTGAGCTCAGCAACAACAACGTGGACATTATTGTGTATACACTGTGTGTGTACACTGTGTGTGTGTACACTGTGTCACTGTTTGTGTGTACACTGTGTGTGTACACTGTGTGTGTGTACACTGTGTGTGTATACTGTGTGTGTGTATACAGTGTGTGTCCGCATTGAACCGAACCCCCGGCAAGGCCATCTACTTAATGACGAGAGAAATAAAATCATCTAACTCAAAACACAACACAATTCAAAGATGTTTCATTCTAAAACTTCAAAACGGAGCATGGGGTACTTGCGTGAATGCGTCCTTCGTGTGCAAATGTTGAATGCGTCCTTCGTGTGCAAATGTTGTGACTTTCCTGGCCTGAAGGCCGTCAACGTGTTGGACCTTTATTGGTGCACAGCGTCTCAACAACAGCAGTGGGGTTTGCTTCAACCGATGGTTACGAACATCCAGACGTGAATCAGCAAGGACCATATCTAGTCCCAGTTAGACAAAATCAACGTCAACACGTAAGACAAAACTACAATTTGTGTTGTAGAGAATGTACCTCCTCCTATACGTGTAACCTTCAAGTGGTATGCCTTGTAACTGATGAATGATCCGAGCGTGCTCCCTATTTCAAGGAAAATGAGTTGCTCCAGAGGCAAACGCTTCGTGAAACACAAAAGTACCCTTTGACCTGTATCACAAGAACAACGGGTCTCACCTGACTTCTCTGTACAGGTTACTTCCAAAACACACACACACACTTTGTCCTAACATCACTTATTCAATGTGTGACCTCAGACAAAATGATACATGTACGCGCACAATCAGACAAGTATTCATTCTAAATCATTGACGGGCATATTAACAACATTGAATTACTGCAGCGAAATTGACTGCATCACGTTACATCGTATTAACAAGAAGTAATTTTACAAATACGCACCGTCTGCTTAACAGTGTATGTACAACAAACTATTGTTGCGTCATTCAAAACGAGAAGGCCGTTGCATGCTGGCGTCTGGGTCAAAATGTAGCAAATTCTAAACATTACGCTACAAATAATAGATCACGGCGTTTCGAATGGCAACACAAGCAATCATCATCAGGTGGGACAAGCACAGCAGCAATAAGAAACTGCTGGAGTAGGCGCCTACTACTTCAGCAGTTTCTCTTGCTGTGGTTGTCCCACCTGATGACGATTGCTTGTGTTGTGATCTAAACGCCGTGATCTGTTATGTTTCTACCCACGTGGTGACTTTACCGAAAGAACTCAAGAGTGTGGATTCCTGCAGTCACGAAAGCGTCGAATCAAGATTGCCTATAAACGACACAACTGAGATGACGCATCAATCATCGCCCCCTACTGACAGGCTCTTGTTCACATGCAGGCCGGTGCAGGGCCACCACCTTGTGCCACACAGGGGCAGCTGCTACTTGGGGATGCTCTTCGAGTGCTTCAGACGAGGTACAAAACTCCCGAGTTGCTGAGGCAGTTAAGCAAGCACCGTGTAAATGCAATTATTATGATAACATAGTGAATGCTTGGGGGCTTATTGTCTCTCGCTCCTGGTGAGAGATTGACCCAACCCACAGGTCCACAAAGACTGGCCGCTCTTACTAGGAGCAGAGTGTTCAACTTCACGTTCTTGTCATTAAAGGCCTGTGACAAAGGTGCATCTATTGTAGCGACATTGTCTCTGGCTTACACATCTACCGGGTCTCCACTTGACTTTGTATTGTCTAGGAAGTCCACCCACACCTCCACTTCCACAAACTGCTGGGAGTTGCCTCGCTCTGCCTCACAGTCAGAATTCTCCTCCTGCTTCACGTTGCCTCCATCGATGTGAAGGTCCCATTTTAGAGTTTCATCTTCTTCACATTTCACCTTCACTTCTTCACTCTTCACCATCACCTCTTCCCTCTTCACCATCACTTCTTCCCTCTTCACCTTCACTTCTTCCCTCTTCACCATCACCTCTTCATATTTCACCTCGATACCTTTAAAAGTGTCCAAGCTGGGATTTTCTTCCGGGTCTTGTTTCAAGAGGGATGGGCTTATTGTGGCACTTTGACTTTCACAAGCTGATTTCAGACTCCACTCCTTGTGGATCATCTGATGCTTCTGTGTTTTCCGGTGTTCTATAAGATGTGGTTGCTGTGCAAACGCCTTCCCGCACGGAGTGCACCTGAAGGGTTTCTCTCCCGTGTGTGTTCTCTGGTGTATTACAAGAGAGGATGAAAGTGTAAACGCCTTCCCACACAGAGTACACTTGAAGGGTTTCTCTCCCGTGTGTGTTCTCTGGTGTGTTACAAGATTACATGACTGTGTAAACGCCATCGCGCATATCGTGCACCTGAAGGGTTTCTCTCCCGTGTGTGTTCTCTGGTGTTTTACAAGATCAGATGACTGTGCAAACGCCTTCACGCACATCGTGCACCTGAAGGGTTTCTCTCCCGTGTGTGTTCTCTGGTGGTTCTGAAAAACTGATGGCCATGCAAATGCCTTGTTACACACAGTACATTTGAAGGGTTTCTCTCCTGTGCGAGTTCTCTGGTGCCGTGTCAAATTTCCAGTCCGGTCCGTGCTGTATGCACGCCGGTCGCATTGTTGACTTGTCGTACCGAGCTGCGCTGAGTGCCTTTGCTTCATCAGACCAAATCTGCAGAGGAAGCGTCAGCCGCAGACAGAAAAAAATAATATCCACACCATCTACACGTCAGGCACAGAGGAATGCACACGTGACTTACACGTCTATACTTATTAATATATTCATGATGTAGTGAAAAGTTTCCCAAATTCATCAGATTTGATGAACGTGCAAACGCCTTCCCGCACAGAGTGCACCTGAAGGGTTTCTCTCCACGGGCTGTTATGTCACACAATGAGAGGGAAAATGTCATTAATATGCCTGGAAGCCTTCATATCTTCAAGATGAATGTTAACTCAAAACTCTAAGCACACAATTTCGGCTGTCTGGCTACAAAAGGAATATTTATGAAAGCTAAATTCAGCTGACATAGCAAAGGGTGTTGAAAACAATACTTTTTGATTTAAAGCTTTCGTGAGTGCAGTAATTCATATTCTTAGCTCTTTCGGTAAAGTCACGTTGAGGGGAAACAGTAAAATAATACAATATATATAAAACAAAAAAAATTATCATGACGTTTCTACCATAACACAAACGGTCGTCATCAGGTGTGAAAAAACCAATGGCAAGAAACATTAGAAAGAAGTGTCGGTTTGCATTAATTTATTAATTCTTAAAAAGGTGTATTTACTTATTAAAAAACCATCAGCGCCATGCGCAGCGATTTGGCAGTTTATTTAGAAGGACTAGTCCATCTATGTTCTGAAAAGAGGAGGGGGGAGACGAAAAATTAATGTATGCTGTCTGAAAGCCACCGTAAGCGTGAACAATCAATTAAGACCTGAAATGGTTTATCAAATCCTTCCAATGATTGCTAAGCCAGAATCCATCTTCTCGGTTGAAATTGTCTCTGTGCTTGTATATGTGGATAGCCTCATGAACGAATCTCTCATGGTAGCCAGATGGCTTACAAAGAACCTCTGTCTTGGAAAAGTCAATGTCATGTGAGCCTACTGAATTATAACAATGATCTGCCACGGCCGAGGTGTTGGTCCTACCGTGTTTAAGGTCTGCTTCACGAATGCGGTCCGAGACATGGCGTTTGGTTTCTCCAATGTAACTACTACCACAGAGGCAACTTAGTTTGTAGACCCCAGGGTACTGTATGCCCGGAATCACATCTTTTACAGACGGAACCAGATCACGGATTTTATGTAATGTGTTGAAACGGACCTGGATCTTGTGTTTATTCAAGAATTTGGAGATCTTTTTTGTGATCCCCGCAATGTAGGGTAAAGTGACTGCCTATGTGTTCCTGGTCGGATATGCATTGGGCTCTAAGCACGTACACCAAGCTCTTAAGGCTAATGGTTACTCCGCCTATACAATCCGCAAAGCTATCACTCAAATCATGAAGAAGGACCCTCTTGAGGAGCATTTCAAAACCATCACTTTACTCTACATTGCGGGGCTCACAAAAAGATCTCCAAAATCTTGAATAAACACAAGATCCAGGTCCGTTTCAACACATTACATAAAATACGTGATCTGGTTCCGTCTGTAAAAGATGTGATTCCGGACATACAGTACCCTGGTGTCTACAAACTAAGTTGCCTCTGTGGTAGTAGTTACATTGGAGAAACCAAACGCCATGTCTCGGACCGCATTCGTGAACACAAAGCAGACCTTAACCACGGTAGGACCAACACCTCGGCCGTGGCAGATCATTGTTATAATTCAGTAGGCTCACATGACATTGACTTTTCCAAGACAGGGGTTCTTTGTAAGCCATCTGGCTACCATGAGAGATTCGTTCATGAGGCTATCCACATATACAAGCACAGAGACAATTTCAACCTAGAAGATGGATTCTGGCTTAGCAATTATTGAAAGGATTTGATAAACGATTTCAGGTCCTAATTTATTGTTCACGCTTACGGTGCCTTTCAGACAGCATACATTAATTTTTCGTCTCCCCCCTCCTCTTTTCAGAACATAGATGGACTCGTCCTTCTAAATAAACTGCCAAATCGCTGCGCATGGCGCTGACGTTTTTATAAATAAAAACACCGTTTTAAAAATAAACTGCCACACCTGATGACGACCTTTTGTGTTATGGTCAAAACGTCATGATAATTTTTATAGTTTTATATATATTTTATTATTTTATTGTTTTCCTTCAACGTGACTTTACCGAAAGAGCTAAGAATATGAAAACAATACTATTTGTGTTATGCAGAAATTAATGTTCAATCACAACTTAGAGGTGTGAATCCAGGCTCAGATGTCCTTGAATGCTGGGATGAACAGATCCGACATCAGCTGAATGTGTGTGCTATGTTCACCTCCTGTTTCCATTCTAATAAGAGTTCCAGAGGAAAACGAAAAATAAACTATTGTTTTGATATAACCTCCGTGTTTAACAGAGTTAATAGACTTTACTGCAAACACAAACTTGACACTGTCACACACTGCCATGAGTAAACAGGTGGTGGTGTGACCAGAACCATGCCTGGCCACCTTCATCTGCTCAGCATTAATTCTTCCTCACTCCACCAAGTAATGAATCGAGGATCAATCAACATAGCCGAGGCTATCCGTGTCTCTGTCTCTCTCTCCCCTTGGTGAAGGTGTTCCCTTCCACACATTCAGAGTCAACAGCGGCACGCGCTTAGCGTCTTTGACCGATAGATACATTGACGCACGTATTGTTGGTTCTTTCAGTAAAGTCACGTAGATAGAAAATAAAAATAACAGATTAAATTCAATAAGATAAAGACCACTTGTGTTGCGATCGAAACGTCGTGGGTTTTTTGCTTTATTTTAATTTTTTATTTTATTTTTTATTTTATTTCCTATCTACGTGACTTTACCGAAAGAACCAAGAATATTAATTCCTGCAGTCACCAAAGTTTTAAGTCAAAACATTCACACACGTTGACAAAGCCTCACCTTGTGTTGTTGTGGGCAGGTCGCTTCTGATAACAAGAGCGGTATAGCAGCTCAAGCGGGCTTGGCCTGCTAACAAAAGAAAATAAAAAACTCCGTGAATATTTACAATAAAACAAAGTTACAAAGTGGCAAGCCGGGTGAAGACAAATTAAACTTAAGAGAGATAATTAAAGTGAATGCAATCAGGCGAGGGCAGGAGGCAAGGCCCCGCGTGGCTAGGCCCCGCGTTGTAAAGTTCCAACCTGGACATCGATTCCCATGCTCGCTGCTACTCAACTGACATCCCTACGAGAGAGAGAGGCTCTACTTTGGTAAACAACAACAACCACCACCACAACCACCACCACAACGATGAGAATTTCTCACCTCAGATTTCAGTGCAAGCGCGCACACGGAAGCTTCCTGTTACCTCGCGACAGCAGGAAGTAGTATAACGTCACTTCTCTCCCAAGAGCGGCTCTGTAACTGAATAAATTATGTTAATGAGGCCGGCACATATGTCGAGGGCTGGGTGCGTGGTCGCTCAACCTGTCGCAATAAACTCGCGACGGCTTTAACGGATACATTATGTTAATGAGCCGCCAGTCACTGGGCGTTGCTTTGCCCTAATAAGGATTGCCACTGGAACGATATCGGCAGTGACACAAGCGGAGGTGACGTCACGCTCAAGAGCGCAGTGACGTCACTAGCGAGGTACACCTCCCCCTGGCGTTTCACGCCGATGAGGGAATGCAGAGTGGTGACGTCACAGAGTTGAAGTCTAAGTTGATTTAGATTCATTTTACATTGCTCCCTCCCTTGGGTGTGTGAGCTCAGCAACAACGTGGACATTATTGTGTATACACTGTGTGTGTGGACACTGTGTATGTACACTATGTGTGTCACTGTGTGTATACACTGTGTGTGTGTACACACAGTGTGTACACTGCGTGTGTGTGTACACTGTTTGTGTCACTGTGTCACTGTGTGTGTGTCACTGTGCCTGGCACAAACGTCGTGGTGACGTCACCGCCACTTAGTGGCGAATGGCGTTTGTTGTTGTGTCACTGTGTACCCTGTGTGTACACTGTGTATCTACACTGTGTGTGTACACTGTGTGTACACTGTGTGTGTGTCACTGTCACTGTGTGTACACTGTGTGTGTGTCCACTGTGTACCCTGTGTGTACACTACGTGTGTACACTGTATGTGTGTACAGTGTGTACACTATGTGTACACTTCTTCCCTCTTCACCTTCACTTCTTCCCTCTTCACCATCACCTCTTCATATTTCACCTCGATACCTTTAAAAGTGTCCAAGCTGGGATTTTCTTCCGGGTCTTGTTTCAAGAGGGATGGGCTTATTGTGGCACTTTAATATCCCTGGCCCTAATATCCCTGGCCCTAATATCCCTGGCCCTGATATCCCTGGTCCTGATATCCCTGGCCCTAATATCCCTGGCCCTAATATCCCTGGCCCTAATATCCCTGGCCCTAATATCCCTGGCCCTAATATCCCTGGCTCTAATATCCCTGGCCCTAATATCCCTGGCCCTAATATCCCTTGCCCTAAAATCCCTGGCCCTAATATCCCTGGCCCTAATATCCCTGGCCCTAATATCCCTGGCCCTAATATCCCTGGCTCTAATATCCCTGGCCCTAATATCCCTGGCCCTAATATCCCTGGCCCTAATATCGCTGGCCCTAATATCCCTGGCCATAATATCCCTGGCCCTAATATCCCTGGCCCTAATATCCCTGGCCCTATTATCCCTGGCCCTGATATCCCTGGCCCTAATATCCCTGGCCCTAATATCCCTGGCCCTAATATCCCTGGCCCTAATATCCCTGGCCCTAATATCCCTGGCTCTAATATCCCTGGCCCTAATATCCCTGGGCCCTAATATCCCTTGCCCTAAAATCCCTGGCCCTAATATCCCTGGC
The DNA here is from genome assembly GCF_048934315.1 of Petromyzon marinus. Lineage (NCBI taxonomy): Eukaryota > Metazoa > Chordata > Hyperoartia > Petromyzontiformes > Petromyzontidae > Petromyzon > Petromyzon marinus. The sequence continues at coordinate 1,108,631 of NW_027423018.1, forward strand.
CCTAATATCCCTGGCCCTAATATCCCTGGCCGTAATATCCCTGGCCCTAATATCCCTCGCCCTAATATCCCTGGCCCTAATATCCCTGGCCCTAATAACCCTGGCCCTAATATCCCTGGCCCTAATATCCCTGGTGCTAATATCCCTGGCCCTAACATCCCTGGCCCTAATATCCCTGGCCCTAATATCCCTGGACCTAATATCCCTGCCCTAATATCCCTGGCCCTAATATCCCTGGCCCTAATATCCCTGGCCCTAATATCCCTGGCCCTAACATCGCTGGACCTAATATCCCTGGCCCTAATATCCCTGGGCCTAATATCCCTGGCCTTAATATCCCTGGCCCTAATATCCCTGGCCCTAATATCCCTGGCCCTAATATCCCTGGGCATAATATGCCTGGCCCTAATAGTCCTGGCCCTTATATCCCTGGCCCTAATATACCTGGCCCTAATATCCCTGTCCTAATATCCCTGGCCCTAATATCCCTGGCCCTATTATCCTTGGCCTTAATATCCCTGGCCTTAATATCCCTGGCCCTAATATCCCTGGCCCTAATATCCCTGCCCCTAATATCCCTGGCCCTAATATCCCTGGCCCTAATACACCTGGCCCTAAAATCCCTGGCCCTAATATCCCTGGCCCTAATATCCCTGGCCCTAATATCCCTGGCCCTAATATCCCTGGCTCTAATATCCCTGGCCCTAATATCCCTGGGCCCTAATATCCCTTGCCCTAAAATCCCTGGCCCTAATATCCCTGGCCCTAATATCCCTGGCCCTAATATCCCTGGCCGTAATATCCCTGGCCCTAATATCCCTGGCCTTAATATCCCTGGCCCTAATATCCCTGGCCCTAGTATCCCTGGCCCTAATATCCCTGGGCATAATATGCCTGGCCCTAATAGTCCTGGCCCTTATATCCCTGGCCCTAATATACCTGGCCCTAATATCCCTGTCCTAATATCCCTGGCCCTAATATCCCTGGCCCTAATATCCCTGGCCCTAGTATCCCTGGCCCTAATATCCCTGGGCATAATATGCCTGGCCCTAATAGTCCTGGCCCTTATATCCCTGGCCCTAATATACCTGGCCCTAATATCCCTGTCCTAATATCCCTGGCCCTAATATCCCTGGCCCTATTATCCTTGGCCTTAATATCCCTGGCCTTAATATCCCTGGCCCTAATATCCCTGGCCCTAATATCCCTGCCCCTAATATCCCTGGCCCTAATATCCCTGGCCCTAATACACCTGGCCCTAATATCCCTGGCCCTAATATCCCTGGCCCTAATATCCCTGGCCTTAATATCCCTGGCACTAATATCCCTGGCCCTAATAACCCTGGACCTAATATCCCTGGTCCTAACATCCCTGGCCCTAATATCCCTGGCCCTAATATCCCTGGCCCTAAAATCCCTGGCCCTAATATCCCTGGCCCTAACATCCCTCGCCCTAATATCCCTGCCCTAATATCCTTGGTCCTAATATCCCTGGCCCTAAAATCCCTGGCCCTAATATCCCTGAACCTAATATCCCTGGCCCTAATATCCCAGGCCCTAATATCCCTGGCCCTAATATCCCTGGCCCTAATATCCCTGGCCCTAATATCCCTGCCCCTAATATCCCTGGTCCTAATATCCCTGGCCCTAATATCCCTGGCCCTAATATCTCTGGACCTAATATCCCTGGCCCTAATATCCGGGGCCCTAATATCCCTGGCCCCAATATCCCTGGCCCTAATATCCCTGGCCCTAAAATCCCTGGCCCTAATATCCCTGGCCCTAATATCCCTGGCCCTAATATCCCTGGCCCTAATATCCGTGGCCCTAATATCCGTGGCCCTAATATCCCTGGCCCTAATATCCCTGGCCCTAATATCCCTGGCCCTAATATCCCTGGCCCTAATATCCCTGGCCCTAATATCCCTGGCCATAATATCCCTGGCCCTAATATCCCTGGCCCTAATAATGCTGGCCCTAATCTCCCTGGCCCTAATATCCCTGGCCCTAATATCCCTGGCCCTAATATCCCTGGCCCTGATATCCCTGGCACTGATATCCCTGGCCCTAATATCCCTGGCCCTAATATCCCTGGCCCTAATATCCTTGGCCCTAATATCCCTGGCCCTAATATCCCTGGCTCTAATATCGCTGGCCCTAATATCCCTGGCCCTAATATCCATTGCCCTAAAATCCCTGGCCCTAATATCCCTGGCCCTAATATCCCTGGCCCTAATATCCCTGGCACTAATATCCCTGGCTCTAATATCCCTGGCCCTAATATCCCTGGCCCTAATATCCCTGGCCCTAATATCGCTGGCCCTAATATCCCTGGCCATAATATCCCTGGCCCTAATATCCCTGGCCCTAATATCCCTGGCCCTAATATCCCTGGCCCTGATATCCCTGGCCCTAATATCCCTGGCCCTAATATCCCTGGCCCTAATATCCCTGGCCCTAATATCCCTGGCCCTAATATCCCTGGCTCTAATATCCCTGGCCCTAATATCCCTGGGCCCTAATATCCCTTGCCCTAAAATCCCTGGCCCTAATATCCCTGGCCCTAATATCCCTGGCCCTAATATCCCTGGCCCTAATATCCCTGGCCCTAATATCCCTGGCCCTAATATCCCTCGCCCTAATATCCCTCGCCCTAATATCCCTGGCCGTAATATCCCTGGCCCTAATAACCCTGGCCCTAATATCCCTGGCCCTAATATCCCTGGCCCTGATATCCCTGGCCCTAACATCCCTGGCCCTAATATCCCTGGCCCTAATATCCCTGGACCTAATATCCCTGCCCTAATATCCCTGGCCCTAATATCCCTGGCCCTAATATCCCTGGCCCTAATATCCCTGGCCCTAACATCGCTGGACCTAATATCCCTGGCCCTAATATCCCTGGGCCTAATATCCCTGGCCTTAATATCCCTGGCCCTAATATCCCTGGCCCTAATATCCCTGGCCCTAATATCCCTGGGCATAATATGCCTGACCCTAATATTCCTGGCCCTTATATCCCTGGCCCTAATATCCCTGGCCCAATATCCCTGGCCCTAATATCCCTGCCCCTAATATCCCTGGCCCTAAAATCCCTGGCCCTAATATCCCTGGCCCTAATATCCCTGGCCCTAATATCCCTGGCCCTAATATCCCTGGCCCTAATATCCCAGGCCCTAATATCCCTGGCCCTAATATCCCTGGCCATAATATGCCTGGCCCTAATATCCCTGGCCCTTATATCCCTGGCCCTAATATCCCTGGCCCTAATATCCCTGGCGCTAATATCCCTGGCCCTAATATCCCTGGCCCTAATATCCCTGGCCCTAATATCCGTGGCCCTAATATCCCTGGCCCTAATATCCCTGGCCCTAATATCCGTGGCCCTAATATCCCTGGCCCTAATATCCCTGGCCCTAATTTCCCTGGCCATAATATCCCTGGCCCTAATATCCCTGGCCCTAATAACGCTGGCCCTAATCTCCCTGGCCCTAATATCCCTGGCCCTAATATCCCTGGCCCTAATATCCTTGGCCCTAATATCCCTGGCCCTAATATCCCTGGCCCTAATATCCCTGGCCCTCATATACCTGGCCCTGATATCCCTGGCCCTGATATCCCTGGCCCTAATATCCCTGGCCCTAATATCCCTGGCCCTAATATCCCTGGCCTTAATATCCCTGGCCCTAATATCCCTGGCTCTAATATCCCTGGCCCTAATATCCCTGGCCCTAATATCCCTTGCCCTAAAATCCCTGGCCCTAATATCCCTGGCCCTAATATCCCTGGCCCTAATATCCCTGGCCATAATATCCCTGGCCCTAATATCCCTGGCCCTAATATCCCTAGCCCTAATATCCCTGGCCCTAATATCCCTGGCACTAATATCCCTGCCCTAATATCCCTGGCCCTAATATCCCTGGCCCTAATATCCCTGGCCCTAATATCCCTGGCCCTAACATCGCTGGCCCTAATATCCCTGGCCCTAATATCCCTGGGCCTAATATCCCCGGCCTTAATATCCCTGGCCCTAATATCCCTGGCCCTAATATCCCTGGCCCTAATATCCCTGGGCATAATATGCCTGGCCCTAATATCCCTGGCCCTTATATCCCTGGCCCTAATATCCCTGGCCCTAATATCCCTGGCCCTAATATCCCTGCCCCTAATATCCCTGGCCCTAAAATCCCTGGCCCTAATATCCCTGGCCCTAATATCCCTGGTCCTAATATCCCTGGCCCTAATATCCCTGGCCCTAATATCCCAGGCCCTAATATCCCTGGCCCTAATATCCCTGGCCCTAATATCGCTGGCCCTAATATCCCTGGCCCTAATATCCCTGGCCCTAATATCCCTGGCCCTAATATCCCAGGCCCTAATATCCCTGGCCCTAATATCCCTGGCCCTAATATCCCTGGCCCTAATATCCCTGGCCCTAATATGCCTGGCTCTAATATCCCTGGCCCTAATATCCCTGGCCCTAATATCCCTGGCCCTAATATCGCTGGCCCTAATATCCCTGGCACTAATATCCCTGGCCCTAATATCCCTGGCCCTAATATCCCTTGCCCTAATATCCCTGGCCCTAATATCCCTGGCCATAATATGCCTGGCCCTAATATCCCTGGCCCTTATATCCCTGGCCCTAATATCCCTGGCCTAATTTCCCTGGCCCTAATATCCCTGGCCCTAATATCCCTGGCCCTAATATCCCTGACCCTAATATCCCTGGCCCTAATATCCCTGGCCCTAATATCCCTGGCCCTAATATCCCTGGCCCTAATATCCCTGGCCCTAATATCCCTGGCCCTAATATCCCTGGCCCTAATATCCCTGGCCATAATATCCCTGGCCCTAATATCCCTGGCCCTAATAATGCTGGCCCTAATCTCCCTGGCCCTAATATCCCTGGCCCTAATATCCCTGGCCCTAATATCCCTGGCCCTAATATCCCTGGCCCTAATATCCCTGGCCTTAATATCCCTGGCCCTGATATACCTGGCCCTGATATCCCTGGCCCTAATATCCCTGGCCCTAATATCCCTGGCCCTAATATCCCTGGCCCTAATATCCCTGGCTCTAATATCCCTGGCCCTAATATCCGTGGGCCTAATATCCCTTGCCCTAAAATCCCTGGCCCTAATATCCCTGGCCCTAATATCCCTGGCCCTAATATCCCTGGCCCTAATATCCCTGGACCTAATATCCCTGGCCCTAATATCCCTGGCCATAATATCCCTGGCCCTAATATCCCTTGCCCTAATATCCCTGGCCCTAATATCCCTGGCCATAATATGCCTGGCCCTAATATCCCTGGCCCTAATATCCCTGGCCCTAATATCCCTGGCCCTAATATCCCTGGCCCTAATATCCCTGGCCCTAATATCCCTGGCCCTAATATCCCTGGCCCTAATATCCGTGGCCCTAATATCCCTGGCCCTAATATCCCTGGCCCTAATATCCCTGGCCCTAATATCCCTGGCCCTAATATCCATGGCCCTAATATCCCTGGCCCTAATATCCCTGGCCCTAATATCCCTGGCCATAATATCCCTGGCCCTAATATCCCTGGCCCTAATAACGCTGGCCCTAATCTCCCTGGCCCTAATATCCCTGGCCCTAATATCCCTGGCCGTAATATCCCTGGCCCTAATATCCCTGGCCCTAATATCCCTGGCCCTGATATCCCTGGCCCTGATATCCCTGGCCCTAATATCCCTGGCCCTAATATCCCTGGCCCTAATATCCCTGGCCCTAATATCCCTGGCCCTAATATCCCTGGCCCTAATATCCCTGGCCCTAATATCCCTGGCCCTAATATCCCTGGCCCTAATATCCCTGGCCATAATATCCCTGGCCCTAATATCCCTGGCCCTAACAACGCTGGCCCTAATCTCCCTGGCCCTAATATCCCTGGCCCTAATATCCCTGGCCCTAATATCCCTGGCCCTAATATCCCTGGCCCTAATATCCCTGGCCCTAATATCCCTGGCCCTGATATCCCTGGCCCTGATATCCCTGGCCCTAATATCCCTGGCCCTAATATCCCTGGCCCTAATATCCCTGGCCCTAATATCCCTGGCTCTAATATCTCTGGCCCTAATATCCCTGGCCCTAATATCCCTTGCCCTAAAATCCCTGGTCCTAATATCCCTGGCCCTAATATCCCTGGCCCTAATATCCCTGGCCCTAATATCCCTGGCTCTAATATCCCTGGCCCTAATATCCCTGGCCCTAATATCCCTGGCCCTAATATCGCTGGCCCTAATATCCCTGGCCATAATATCCCTGGCCCTAATATCCCTGGCCCTAATATCTCTGGCCCTAATATCCCTGGCCCTGATATCCCTGGTCCTAATATCCCTGGCCCTAATATCCCTGGCCCTAATATCCCTGGCCCTAATATCCCTGGCTCTAATATCCCTGGCCCTAATATCCCTGGGCCCTAATATCCCTTGCCCTAAAATCCCTGGCCTTAATATCCCTGGCCCTAATATCCCTGGCCCTAATATCCCTGGCCCTAATATCCCTGGCCCTAATATCCCTCGCCCTAATATCCCTGGCCCTAATATCCCTGGCCCTAATATCCCTGGCCATAATATCCCTGGCCCTAATATCCCTGGCCCTAATAATGCTGGCCCTAATCTCCCTGGCCCTAATATCCCTGGCCCTAATATCCCTGGCCCTAATATCCCTGGCCCTAATATCCCTGGCCCTAATATCCCTGGCCCTAATATCCCTGGCCCTGATATCCCTGGCCCTGATATCCCTGGCCCTAATATCCCTGGCCCTAATATCCCTGGCCCTAATATCCCTGGCCCTAATATCCCTGGCTCTAATATCCCTGGCCCTAATATCCCTGGCCCTAATATCCCTTGCCCTAAAATCCCTGGCCCTAATATCCCTGGCCCTCATATCCCTGGCCCTAATATCCCTGGCCCTAATATCCCTGGCTCTAATATCCCTGGCCCTAATATCCCTGGCTCTAATATCACTGGCCCTAATATCGCTGGCCCTAATATCCCTGGCCATAATATCCCTGGCCCTAATATCCCTGGCCCTAATATCCCTGGCCCTAATATCCCTGGCTCTGATATCCCTGGCCCTAATATCCCTGGCCCTAATATCCCAGGCCCTAATATCCCTGGCCCTTATATCCCTGGCCCTAATATCCCTGGCTCTAATATCCCTGGCCCTAATATCCCTGGGCCCTAATATCCCTTGCCCTAAAATCTCTGGCCCTAATATCCCTGGCCCTAATATCCCTGGCCCTAATATCCCTGGCCCTAATATCCCTGGCCCTAATATCCCTGGCCCTAATATCCCTCGCCCTAATATCCCTGGCCCTAATATCCCTGGCCCTAATAACCCTGGCCCTAATATCCCTGGCCCTAATATCCCTGGCGCTAATATCCCTGGCCCTAACATCCCTGGCCCTAATATCCCATGCCCTAATATCCCTGGCTCTAATATCCCTGGCCCTAATATCCCTGGCCCTAATATCCCTTGCCCTAAAATCCCTGGCCCTAATATCCCTGGCCCTAATATCCCTGGCCCTAATATCCCTGGCCCTAATATCCCTGGCTCTAATATCCCTAGCCCTAATATCCCTGGCTCTAATATCACTGGCCCTAATATCGCTGGCCCTAATATCCCTGGCCATAATATCCCTGGCCCTAATATCCCTGGCCCTAATATCCCTGGCCCTAATATCCCTGGCCCTGATATCCCTGGCCCTAATATCCCTGGCCCTAATATCCCTGGCCCTAATATCCCTGGCCCTAATATCCCTGGCCCTAATATCCCTGGCTCTAATATCCCTGGCCCTAATATCCCTGGGCCCTAATATCCCTTGCCCTAAAATCCCTGGCCCTAATATCCCTGGCCCTAATATTCCTGGCCCTAATATCCCTGGCCCTAATATCCCTGGCCCTAATATCCTTGGCCCTAATATCCCTCACCCTAATATCCCTGGCCCTAATATCCCTGGCCCTAATAACCCTGGCCCTAATATCCCTGGCCCTAATATCCCTGGCGCTAATATCCCTGGCCCCAACATCCCTGGCCCTAATATCCCTGGCCCTAATATCCCTGGACCTAATATCCCTGCCCTAATATCCCTGGCCCTAATATCCCTGGCCCTAATATCCCTGGCCCTAATATCCCTGGCCCTAACATCGCTGGACCTAATATCCCTGGCCCTAATATCCCTGGGCCTAATATCCCTGGCCTTAATATCCCTGGCTCTAATATCCCTGGCCCTAATATCCCTGGCCCTAATATCCCTGGGCATAATATGCCTGGCCCTAATATTCCTGGCCCTTATATCCCTGGCCCTAATATCCCTGGCCCTAATATCCCTGTCCCTAATATCCCTGCCCCTAATATCCCTGGCCCTAAAATCCCTGGCCCTAATATCCCTGGCCCTAATATCCCTGGCCCTAATATCCCTGGCCCTAATATCCCTGGCCCTAATATCCCAGGCCCTAATATCCCTGGCCCTAATATCCCTGGCCATAATATGCCTGGCCCTAATATCCCTGGCCCTTATATCCCTGGCCCTAATATCCCTCGCCCTAATATCCCTGGCCCTAATATCCCTGGCCCTAATAACCCTGGCCCTAATATCCCTGGCCATAATATCCCTGGCCCTAATATCCCTGGCCCTAATAATGCTGGCCCTAATCTCCCTGGCCCTAATATCCCTGGCCCTAATATCCCTGGCCCTAATATCCCTGGCCCTAATATCCCTGGCCCTAATATCCCTGGCCCTAATATCCCTGGCCCTGATATCCCTGGCCCTGATATCCCTGGCCCTAATATCCCTGGCCCTAATATCCCTGGCCCTAATATCCCTGGCCCTAATATCCCTGGCTCTAATATCCCTGGCCCTAATATCCCTGGCCCTAATATCCCTTGCCCTAAAATCCCTGGCCCTAATATCCCTGGCCCTCATATCCCTGGCCCTAATATCCCTGGCCCTAATATCCCTGGCTCTAATATCCCTGGCCCGAATATCCCTGGCACTAATATCACTGGCCCAAATATCGCTGGCCCTAATATCCCTGGCCATAATATCCCTGGCCCTAATATCCCTGGCCCTAATATCCCTGGCCCTAATATCCCTGGCCCTGATATCCCTGGCCCTAATATCCCTGGCCCTAATATCCCTGGCCCTAATATCCCTGGCCCTAATATCCCTGGCCCTAATATCCCTGGCTCTAATATCCCTGGCCCTAATATCCCTGGGCCCTAATATCCCTTGCCCTAAAATCCCTGGCCCTAATATCCCTGGCCCTAATATCCCTGGCCCTAATATCCCTGGCCCTAATATCCCTGGCCCTAATATCCCTGGCCCTAATATCCCTCGCCCTAATATCCCTGGCCCTAATATGCCTGGCGCTAATATCCCTGGCCCTAACATCCCTGGCCCTAATATCCCTGGCCCTAATATCCCTGGACCTAATATCCCTGCCCTAATATCCCTGGCCCTAATATCCCTGGCCCTAATATCCCTGGCCCTAATATCCCTGGCCGTAACATCGCTGGACCTAATATCCCTGGCCCTAATATCCCTGGGCCTAATATCCCTGGCCTTAATATCCCTGGCCCTAATATCCCTGGGCCTAATATCCCTGGCCTTAATATCCCTGGCCCTAAAATCCCTGGCCCTAATATCCCTGGCCCTAATAACCCTGGCCCTAATATCCCTGGCCCTAATATCCCTGGCGCTAATATCCCTGGCCCTAACATCCCTGGCCCTAATATCCCTGGCCCTAATATCCCTGGACCTAATATCCCTGGCCCTAATATCCCTGGCCCTAATATCCCTGGCCCTAATATCCCTGGCCCTAATATCCCTGGCCGTAACATCGCTGGACCTAATATCCCTGGCCCTAATATCCCTGGGCCTAATATCCCTGGCCTTAATATCCCTGGCTCTAATATCCCTGGCCCTAATATCCCTGGCCCTAATATCCCTGGGCATAATATGCCTGGCCCTAATATTCCTGGCCCTTATATCCCTGGCCCTAATATCCCTGGCGCTAATATCCCTGTCCCTAATATCCCTGCCCCTAATATCCCTGGCCCTAAAATCCCTGGCCCTAATATCCCTGGCCTTAATATCCCTGGCCCTAATATCCCTGGCCCTAATATCCCTGGCCCTAATATCCCAGGCCCTAATATCCCTGGCCCTAATATCCCTGGCCATAATATGCCTGGCCCTAATATCCCTGGCCCTTATATCCCTGGCCCTAATATCCCTCGCCCTAATATCCCTGGCCCTAATATCCCTGGCCCTAATAACCCTGGCCCTAATATCCCTGGCCATAATATCCCTGGCCCTAATATCCCTGGCCCTAATAATGCTGGCCCTAATCTCCCTGGCCCTAATATCCCTGGCCCTAATATCCCTGGCCCTAATATCCCTGGCCCTAATATCCCTGGCCCTAATATCCCTGGCCCTAATATCCCTGGCCCTGATATCCCTGGCCCTGATATCCCTGGCCCTAATATCCCTGGCCCTAATATCCCTGGCCCTAATATCCCTGGCCCTAATATCCCTGGCTCTAATATCCCTGGCCCTAATATCCCTGGCCCTAATATCCCTTGCCCTAAAATCCCTGGCCCTAATATCCCTGGCCCTCATATCCCTGGCCCTAATATCCCTGGCCCTAATATCCCTGGCTCTAATATCCCTGGCCCTAATATCCCTGGCTCTAATATCACTGGCCCTAATATCGCTGGCCCTAATATCCCTGGCCATAATATCCCTGGCCCTAATATCCCTGGCCCTAATATCCCTGGCCCTAATATCCCTGGCCCTGATATCCCTGGCCCTAATATCCCTGGCCCTAATATCCCTGGCCCTAATATCCCTGGCCCTTATATCCCTGGCCCTAATATCCCTGGCTCTAATATCCCTGGCCCTAATATCCCTGGGCCCTAATATCCCTTGCCCTAAAATCCCTGGCCTTAATATCCCTGGCCCTAATATCCCTGGCCCTAATATCCCTGGCCCTAATATCCCTGGCCCTAATATCCCTCGCCCTAATATCCCTGGCCCTAATATCCCTGGCCCTAATAACCCTGGCCCTAATATCCCTGGCCATAATATCCCTGGCCCTAATATCCCTGGCCCTAATAATGCTGGCCCTAATCTCCCTGGCCCTAATATCCCTGGCCCTAATATCCCTGGCCCTAATATCCCTGGCCCTAATATCCCTGGCCCTAATATCCCTGGCCCTGATATCTCTGGCCCTGATATCCCTGGCCCTAATATCCCTGGCCCTAATATCCCTGGCCCTAATATCCCTGGCCCTAATATCCCTGGCTCTAATATCCCTGGCCCTAATATCCCTGGCCCTAATATCCCTTGCCCTAAAATCCCTGGCCCTAATATCCCTGGCCCTCATATCCCTGGCCCTAATATCCCTGGCCCTAATATCCCTGGCTCTAATATCCCTGGCCCTAATATCCCTGGCCCTAATATCCCTGGCCCTAATATCCCTGGCCCTAATATCCCTGGCCCTAATATCCCTGGCTCTAATATCCCTGGCCCTAATATCCCTGGGCCCTAATATCCCTTGCCCTAAAATCCCTGGCCTTAATATCCCTGGCCCTAATATCCCTGGCCCTAATATCCCTGGCCCTAATATCCCTGGCCCTAATATCCCTCGCCCTAATATCCCTGGCCCTAATATCCCTGGCCCTAATAACCCTGGCCCTAATATCCCTGGCCATAATATCCCTGGCCCTAATATCCCTGGCCCTAATAATGCTGGCCCTAATCTCCCTGCCCCTAATATCCCTGGCCCTAATATCCCTGGCCCTAATATCCCTGGCCCTAATATCCCTGGCCCTAATATCCCTGGCCCTAATATCCCTGGCCCTGATATCCCTGGCCCTGATATCCCTGGCCCTAATATCCCTGGCCCTAATATCCCTGGCCCTAATATCCCTGGCCCTAATATCCCTCGCCCTAATATCCCTGGCCCTAATATCCCTGGCCCTAATAACCCTGGCCCTAATATCCCTGGCCCTAATATCCCTGGCGCTAATATCCCTGGCCCTAACATCCCTGGCCCTAATATCCCTGGCCCTAATATCCCTGGACCTAATATCCCTGCCCTAATATCCCTGGCCCTAATATCCCTGGCCCTAATATCCCTGGCCCTAATATCCCTGGCCTTAACATCGCTGGACCTAATATCCCTGGCCCTAATATCCCTGGGCCTAATATCCCTGGCCTTAATATCCCTGGCTCTAATATCCCTGGCCCTAATATCCCTGGCCCTAATATCCCTGGGCATAATATGCCTGGCCCTAATATTCCTGGCCCTTATATCCCTGGCCCTAATATCCCTGGCCCTAATATCCCTGTCCCTAATATCCCTGCCCCTAATATCCCTGGCCCTAAAATCCCTGGCCCTAATATCCCTGGCCTTAATATCCCTGGCCCTAATATCCCTGGCCCTAATATCCCTGGCCCTAATATCCCAGGCCCTAATATCCCTGGCCCTAATATCCCTGGCCATAATATGCCTGGCCCTAATATCCCTGGCCCTTATATCCCTGGCCCTAATATCCCTCGCCCTAATATCCCTGGCCCTAATATCCCTGGCCCTAATAACCCTGGCCCTAATATCCCTGGCCATAATATCCCTGGCCCTAATATCCCTGGCCCTAATAATGCTGGCCCTAATCTCCCTGGCCCTAATATCCCTGGCCCTAATATCCCTGGCCCTAATATCCCTGGCCCTAATATCCCTGGCCCTAATATCCCTGGCCCTAATATCCCTGGCCCTGATATCCCTGGCCCTGATATCCCTGGCCCTAATATCCCTGGCCCTAATATCCCTGGCCCTAATATCCCTGGCCCTAATATCCCTGGCTCTAATATCCCTGGCACTAATATCCCTGGCCCTAATATCCCTTGCCCTAAAATCCCTGGCCCTAATATCCCTGGCCCTCATATCCCTGGCCCTAATATCCCTGGCCCTAATATCCCTGGCTCTAATATCCCTGGCCCTAATATCCCTGGCTCTAATATCACTGGCCCTAATATCGCTGGCCCTAATATCCCTGGCCATAATATCCCTGGCCCTAATATCCCTGGCCCTAATATCCCTGGCCCTAATATCCCTGGCCCTGATATCCCTGGCCCTAATATCCCTGGCCCTAATATCCCTGGCCCTAATATCCCTGGCCCTTATATCCCTGGCCCTAATATCCCTGGCTCTAATATCCCTGGCCCTAATATCCCTGGGCCCTAATATCCCTTGCCCTAAAATCCCTGGCCTTAATATCCCTGGCCCTAATATCCCTAAGGCCCTAATATCCCTGGCCCTAATATCCCTGGCCCTAATATCCCTCGCCCTAATATCCCTGGCCCTAATATCCCTGGCCCTAATAACCCTGGCCCTAATATCCCTGGCCATAATATCCCTGGCCCTAATATCCCTGGCCCTAATAATGCTGGCCCTAATCTCCCTGGCCCTAATATCCCTGGCCCTAATATCCCTGGCCCTAATATCCCTGGCCCTAATATCCCTGTCCCTAATATCCCTGGCCCTGATATCCCTGGCCCTGATATCCCTGGCCCTAATATCCCTGGCCCTAATATCCCTGGCCCTAATATCCCTGGCCCTAATATCCCTGGCTCTAATATCCCTGGCCCTAATATCCCTGGCCCTAATATCCCTTGCCCTAAAATCCCTGGCCCTAATATCCCTGGCCCTCATATCCCTGGCCCTAATATCCCTGGCCCTAATATCCCTGGCTCTAATATCCCTGGCCCTAATATCCCTGGCCCTAATATCCCTGGCCCTAATATCCCTGGCCCTAATATCCCTGGCCCTAATATCCCTGGCTCTAATATCCCTGGCCCTAATATCCCTGGGCCCTAATATCCCTTGCCCTAAAATCCCTGGCCTTAATATCCCTGGCCCTAATATCCCTGGCCCTAATATCCCTGGCCCTAATATCCCTGGCCCTAATATCCCTTGCCCTAATATCCCTGGCCCTAATATCCCTGGCCCTAATAACCCTGGCCCTAATATCCCTGGCCATAATATCCCTGGCCCTAATATCCCTGGCCCTAATAATGCTGGCCCTAATCTCCCTGGCCCTAATATCCCTGGCCCTAATATCCCTGGCCCTAATATCCCTGGCCCTAATATCCCTGGCCCTAATATCCCTGGCCCTAATATCCCTGGCCCTGATATCCCTGGCCCTGATATCCCTGGCCCTAATATCCCTGGCCCTAATATCCCTGGCCCTAATATCCCTGGCCCTAATATCCCTTGCCCTAATATCCCTGGCCCTAATATCCCTGGCCCTAATAACCCTGGCCCTAATATCCCTGGCCATAATATCCCTGGCCCTAATATCCCTGGCCCTAATAATGCTGGCCCTAATCTCCCTGGCCCTAATATCCCTGGCCCTAATATCCCTGGCCCTAATATCCCTGGCCCTAATATCCCTGGCCCTAATATCCCTGGCCCTAATATCCCTGGCCCTGATATCCCTGGCCCTGATATCCCTGGCCCTAATATCCCTGGCCCTAATATCCCTGGCCCTAATATCCCTGGCCCTAATATCCCTGGCTCTAATATCCCTGGCCCTATTATCCCTGGCCCTAATATCCCTTGCCCTAAAATCCCTGGCCCTAATATCCCTGGCCCTCATATCCCTGGCCCTAATATCCCTGGCCCTAATATCCCTGGCTCTAATATCCCTGGCCCTAATATCCCTGGCTCTAATATCACTGGCCCTAATATCACTGGCCCTAATATCCCTGGCCATAATATCCCTGGCCCTAATATCCCTGGCCCTAATATCCCTGGCCCTAATATCCCTGGCCCTGATATCCCTGGCCCTAATATCCCTGGCCCTAATATCCCTGGCCCTAATATCCCTGGCCCTTATATCCCTGGCCCTAATATCCCTGGCTCTAATATCCCTGGCCCTAATATCCCTGGGCCCTAATATCCCTTGCCCTAAAATCCCTGGCCCTAATATCCCTGGCCCTAATATCCCTGGCCCTAATATCCCTGGCCCTAATATCCCTGGCCCTAATATCCCTGGCCCTAATATCCCTCGCCCTAATATCCCTGGCCCTAATATCCCTGGCCCTAATAACCCTGGCCCTAATATCCCTGGCCCTAATATCCCTGGCGCTAATATCCCTGGCCCTAACATCCCTGGCCCTAATATCCCATGCCCTAATATCCCTGGCTCTAATATCCCTGGCCCTAATATCCCTGGCCCTAATATCCCTTGCCCTAAAATCCCTGGCCCTAATATCCCTGGCCCTAATATCCCTGGCCCTAATATCCCTGGCCCTAATATCCCTGGCTCTAATATCCCTGGCCCTAATATCCCTGGCTCTAATATCACTGGCTCTAATATCGCTGTCCCTAATATCCCTGGCCATAATATCCCTGGCCCTAATATCCCTGGCCCTAATATCCCTGGCCCTGATATCCCTGGCCCTAATATCCCTGGCCCTAATATCCCTGGCCCTAATATCCCTGGCCCTAATATCCCTGGCCCTAATATCCCTGGCTCTAATATCCCTGGCCCTAATATCCCTGGGCCCTAATATCCCTTGCCCTAAAATCCCTGGCCCTAATATCCCTGGCCCTAATATCCCTGGCCCTAATATCCCTGGCCCTAATATCCCTGGCCCTAATATCCCTGGCCCTAATATCCCTCGCCCTAATATCCCTGGCCCTAATATCCCTGGCCCTAATAACCCTGGCCCTAATATCCCTGGCCCTAATATCCCTGGCGCTAATATCCCTGGCCCTAACATCCCTGGCCCTAATATCCCTGGCCCTAATATCCCTGGACCTAATATCCCTGCCCTAATATCCCTGGCCCTAATATTACTGGCCCTAATATCCCTGGCCCTAATATCCCTGGCCCTAACATCGCTGGACCTAATATCCCTGGCCCTAATATCCCTGGGCCTAATATCCCTGGCCTTAATATCCCTGGCTCTAATATCCCTGGCCCTAATATCCCTGGCCCTAATATCCCTGGGCATAATATGCCTGGCCCTAATATTCCTGGCCCTTATATCCCTGGCCCTAATATCCCTGGCCCTAATATCCCTGTCCCTAATATCCCTGCCCCTAATATCCCTGGCCCTAAAATCCCTGGCCCTAATATCCCTGGCCCTAATATCCCTGGCCCTAATATCCCTGGCCCTAATATCCCAGGCCCTAATATCCCTGGCCCTAATATCCCTGGCCATAATATGCCTGGCCCTAATATCCCTGGCCCTTATATCCCTGGCCCTAATATCCCTGGCCCTAATATCCCTGGCGCTAATATCCCTGGCCCTAATATCCCTGGCCCTAATATCCCTGGCCCTAATATCCGTGGCCCTAATATCCCTGGCCCTAATATCCCTGGCCCTAATATCCCTGGCCCTAATATCCATGGCCCTAATATCCCTGACCCTAATATCCCTGGCCATAATATCCCTGGCCCTAATATCCCTGGCTCTAATAATGCTGGCCCTAATCTCCCTGGCCCTAATATCCCTGGCCCTAATATCCCTGGCCCTAATATCCCTGGCCCTAATATCGCTGGCCCTAATATCCCTGGCCATAATATCCCTGGCCCTAATATCCCTGGCCCTAATATCCCTGGCCCTAATATCCCTGGCCCTGATATCCCTGGTCCTAATATCCCTGGCCCTAATATCCCTGGCCCTAATATCCCTGGCTCTAATATCCCTGGCCCTAATATCCCTGGCTCTAATATCCCTGGCCCTAATATCCCTGGGCCCTAATATCCCTTGCCCTAAAATCCCTGGCCCTAATATCCCTGGCCCTAATATCCCTGGCCCTAATATCCCTGGCCCTAATATCCCTGGCCCTAATATCCCTGGCCCTAATATCCCTCGCCCTAATATCCCTGGCCCTAATATCCCTGGCCCTAATAACCCTGGCCCTAATATCCCTGGCCATAATATCCCTGGCCCTAATATCCCTGGCCCTAATAATGCTGGCCCTAATCTCCCTGGCCCTAATATCCCTGGCCCTAATATCCCTGGCCCTAATATCCCTGGCCCTAATATCCCTGGCCCTGATATCCCTGGCCCTGATATCCCTGGCCCTAATATCCGTGGCCCTAATATCCCTGGCCCTAATATCCCTGGCCCTAATATCCCTGGCTCTAATATCCCTGGCCCTAATATCCCTGGCCCTAATATCCCTTGCCCTGAAATCCCTGGCCCTAATATCCCTGGCCCTAATATCCCTGGCCCTAATATCCCTGGCCCTAATATCCCTGGCTCTAATATCCCTGGCCCTAATATCCCTAGCTCTAATATCACTGGCCCTAATATCGCTGGCCCTAATATCCCTGGCCATAATATCCCTGGCCCTAATATCCCTGGCCCTAATATCCCTGGCCCTAATATCCCTGGCCCTGATATCCCTGGCCCTAATATCCCTGGCCCTAATATCCCTGGCCCTAATATCCCTGGCCCTAATATCCCTGGCCCTAATATCCCTGGCTCTAATATCCCTGGCCCTAATATCCCTGGGCCCTAATATCCCTTGCCCTAAAATCCCTGGCCCTAATATCCCTGGCCCTAATATCCCTGGCCCTAATATCCCTGGCCCTAATATCCCTGGCCCTAATATCCCTGGCCCTAATATCCCTCGCCCTAATATCCCTGGCCCTAATATCCCTGGCCCTAATAACCCTGGCCCTAATATCCCTGGCCCTAATATCCCTGGCGCTAATATCCCTGGCCCTAACATCCCTGGCCCTAATATCCCTGGCCCTAATATCCCTGGCTCTAATATCCCTGGCCCTAATATCCCTGGCCCTAATATCCCTTGCCCTAAAATCCCTGGCCCTAATATCCCTGGCCCTAATATCCCTGGCCCTAATATCCCTGGCCCTAATATCCCTGGCTCTAATATCCCTGGCCCTAATATCCCTGGCTCTAATATCACTGGCCCTAATATCGCTGGCCCTAATATCCCTGGCCATAATATCCCTGGCCCTAATATCCCTGGCCCTAATATCCCTGGCCCTAATATCCCTGGCCCTGATATCCCTGGCCCTAATATCCCTGGCCCTAATATCCCTGGCCCTAATATCCCTGGCCCTAATATCCCTGGCCCTAATATCCCTGGCTCTAATATCCCTGGCCCTAATATCCCTGGGCCCTAATATCCCTTGCCCTAAAATCCCTGGCCCTAATATCCCTGGCCCTAATATCCCTGGCCCTAATATCCCTGGCCCTAATATCCCTGGCCCTAATATCCCTGGCCCTAATATCCCTCGCCCTAATATCCCTGGCCCTAATATCCCTGGCCCTAATAACCCTGGCCCTAATATCCCTGGCCCTAATATCCCTGGCGCTAATATCCCTGGCCCTAACATCCCTGGCCCTAATATCCCTGGCCCTAATATCCCTGGACCTAATATCCCTGCCCTAATATCCCTGGCCCTAATATCCCTGACCCTAATATCCCTGGCCCTAATATCCCTGGCCCTAACATCGCTGGACCTAATATCCCTGGCCCTAATATCCCTGGGCCTAATATCCCTGGCCTTAATATCCCTGGCTCTAATATCCCTGGCCCTAATATCCCTGGCCCTAATATCCCTGGGCATAATATGCCTGGCCCTAATATTCCTGGCCCTTATATCCCTGGCCCTAATATCCCTGGCCCTAATATCCCTGGCCCTAATATCCCTGCCCCTAATATCCCTGGCCCTAAAATCCCTGGCCCTAATATCCCTGGCCCTAATATCCCTGGCCCTAATATCCCTGGCCCTAATATCCCTGGCCCTAATATCCCAGGCCCTAATATCCCTGGCCCTAATATCCCTGGCCATAATATGCCTGGCCCTAATATCCCTGGCCCTTATATCCCTGGCCCTAATATCCGTGGCCCTAATATCCCTGGCCCTAATATCCCTGGCCCTAATATCGCTGGCCCTAATATCCCTGGCCCTAATATCCCTGGCCCTAATATCCCTGGCCATAATATCCCTGGCCCTAATATCCCTGGCCCTGATAACGCTGGCCCTAATCTCCCTGGCCCTAATATCCCTGGCCCTAATATCCCTGGCCCTAATATCCTTGGCCCTAATATCCCTGGCCCTAATATACCTGGCCCTAATATCCCTGGCCCTCCTATCCCTGGCCCTGATATCCCTGGCCCTGATATCCCTGGCCCTAATATCCCTGGCCCTAATATCCCTTGCCCTAATATCCCTGGCCCTAATATCCCTGGCGCTAATATCCCTGGCTCTAATATCCCTGGCCCTAATATCCCTGGCCCTAATATCCCTTGCCCTAAAATCCCTGGCCCTAAAATCCCTGGCCCTAATATCCCTGGCCCTAATATCCCTGGCCCTAATATCCCTTCCCCTAATATCCCTGGCCCTAATATCCCTGGCCCTAATATCCCTGGCCCTAATATCCCTGGCCCTAATATCCCTGGCCCTAATATCCCTGGCCCTAATATCCCTGCCCTAATATCCCTGGCCCTAATATCCCTGGCCCTAATATCCCTGGCCCTAATATCCCTGGCCCTAACATCGCTGGCCCTAATATCCCTGGCCCTAATATCCCTGGGCCTAATATCCCCGGCCTTAATATCCCTGGCCCTAATATCCCTGGCCCTAATATCCCTGGCCCTAATATCCCTGGGCATAATATGCCTGGCCCTAATATCCCTGGCCCTTATATCCCTGGCCCTAATATCCCTGGCCCTAATAACCCATGGCCCTAATATCCCTGCCCCTAATATCCCTGGCCCTAAAATCCCTGGCCCTAATATCCCTGGCCCTAATATCCCTGGCCCTAATATCCCTGGCCCTAATATCCCAGGCCCTAATATCCCTGGCCCTAATATCCCTGGCCCTAATATCCCTGGCCCTAATATCCCTGGCCCTAATATCCCTGGCCCTAATATGCCTGGCTCTAATATCCCTGGCCCTAATATCCCTGGCCCTAATATCCCAGGCCCTAATATTGCTGGCCCTAATATCCCTGGCCCTAATATCCCTGGCCCTAATATCCCTGGCCCTAATATCCCTTGCCCTAATATACCTGGCCCTAATATCCCTGGCCATAATATGCCTGGCCCTAATATCCCTGGCCCTGATATCCCTGGCCCTAATATCCCTGGCCCTAATATCCCTGGCCCTAATATCCCTGGCCCTAATATCCCTGGCCCTAATATCCCTGGCTCTAATATCCCTGGCCCTAATATCCCTGGGCCCTAATATCCCTTGCCCTAAAATCCCTGGCCCTAATATCCCTGGCCCTAATATCCCTGGCCCTAATATCCCTGGCCCTAATATCCCTGGCCCTAATATCCCTGGCCCTAATATCCCTCGCCCTAATATCCCTGGCGCTAATATCCCTGGCCCTAACATCCCTGGCCCTAATATCCCTGGCCCTAATATCCCTGGCCCTAATATCCCTGGCCCTAATATCCCTGGCCCTAATAACCCTGGCCCTAATATCCCTGGCCCTAATATCCCTGGCGCTAATATCCCTGGCCCTAACATCCCTGGCCCTAATATCCCTGGCCCTAATATCCCTGGACCTAATATCCCTGCCCTAATATCCCTGGCCCTAATATCCCTGGCCCTAATATCCCTGGCCCTAATATCCCTGGCCCTAACATCGCTGGACCTAATATCCCTGGCCCTAAAATCCCTGGGCCTAATATCCCTGGCCTTAATATCCCTGGCTCTAATATCCCTGGCCCTAATATCCCTGGCCCTAATATCCCTGGGCATAATATGCCTGGCCCTAATATTCCTGGCCCTTATATCCCTGGCCCTAATATCCCTGGCCCTAATATCCCTGGCCCTAATATCCCTGCCCCTAATATCCCTGGCCCTAATATCCCAGGCCCTAATATCCCTGGCCCTAATATCCCTGGCCATAATATGCCTGGCCCTAATATCCCTGGCCCTTATATCCCTGGCCCTAATATCCCTGGCCCTAATATCCCTGGCGCTAATATCCCTGGCCCTAATATCCCTGGCCCTAATATCCCTGGCCCTAATATCCATGGCCCTAATATCCCTGGACCTAATATCCCTGGCCCTAATATCCCTGGCCCTAATATCCCTGGCCCTAATATCCCTGGCCCTAATATCCCTGGCCATAATATCCCTGGCCCTAATATCCCTGGCCCTAATAATGCTGGCCCTAATCTCCCTGGCCCTAATATCCCTGGCCCTAATATCCCTGGCCCTAATATCCTTGGCCCTAATATCCCTGGCCCTAATATCCCTGGCCCTAATATCCCTGGCCCTCATATCCCTGGCCCTGATATCCCTGGCCCTGATATCCCTGGCCCTAATATCCCTGGCCCTAATATCCCTGGCCCTAATATCCCTGGCCCTAATATCCCTGGCCCTAATATCCCTGGCTCTAATATCCCTGGCCCTAATATCCCTGGCCCTAATATCCCTTGCCCTAAAATCCCTGGCCCTAAAATCCCTGGCCCTGATATCCCTGGCCCTAATATCCCTGGCCCTAATATCCCTGGCCCTAATATCCCTGGCCCTAATATCCCTGGCCCTAATATCCCTGGCCCTAATATCCCTGGCCCTAATATCCCTGACCTAATATCCCTGCCCTAATATCCCTGGCCCTAATATCCCTGGCCCTAATATCCCTGGCCCTAATATCCCTGGCCCTAACATCGCTGGCCCTAATATCGCTGGCCTAATATCCCTGGGCCTAATATCCCCGGCCTTAATATCCCTGGCCCTAATATCCCTGGCCCTAATATCCCTGGCCCTAATATCCCTGGGCATAATATGCCTGGCCCTAATATCCCTGGCCCTTATATCCCTGGCCCTAATATCCCTGGCCCTAATAAACCATGGCCCTAATATCCCTGCCCCTAATATCCCTGGCCCTAAAATCCCTGGCCCTAATATCCCTGGCCCTAATATCCCTGGCCCTAATATCCCTGGCCCTAATATCCCAGGCCCTAATATCCCTGGCCCTAATATCCCTGGCCCTAATATCCCTGGCCCTAATATCCCTGGCCCTAATATGCCTGGCTCTAATATCCCTGGCCCTAATATCCCTGGCCCTAATATCCCTGGCCCTAATATCGCTGGCCCTAATATCCCTGGCCCTAATATCCCTGGCCCTAATATCCCTTGCCCTAATATCCCTTGCCCTAATATCCCTGGCCCTAATATCCCTGGCCATAATATGCCTGGTCCTAATATCCCTGGCCCTTATATCCCTGGCCCTAATATCCCTGGCCCTAATATCCCTGGCCCTAATATCCCTGGCCCTAATATCCCTGGCCCTAATATCCTTGGCCCTAATATCCGTGGCCCTAATATCCCTGGCCCTAATATCCCTGGCCCTAATATCCCTGGCCTTAATATCCCTGGCCCTAATATCCCTGGCCCTAATATCCCTGGCCTTAATATCCCTGGCCAATATATCCCTGGCCCTAATATCCCTGGCCTAATAACGCTGGCCCTAATCTCCCTGGCCCTAATATCCCTGCCCCTAATGTCTCTGGCCCTAATATCCCTGGCCCTAATATCCCTGGCCCTAATATCCCTGGCCCTAATATCCCTGGCCCTAATATCCCTGGCCCTGATATCCCTGGCCCTGATATCCCTGGCCCTAATATCCCTGGCCCTAATATCCCTGGCCCTAATATCCCTGGCCCTAATATCCCTGGCCCTAATATCCCTGGCTCTAATATCCCTGGCCCTAATATCCCTGGGCCTAATATCCCTTGCCCTAAAATCCCTGGCCCTAATATCCCTGGCCCTAATATCCCTGGCCCTAATATCCCTGGCCCTAATATCCCTGGCCCTAATATCCCTGGCCCTAATATCCCTGGCCCTAATATCCCTGGCCCTAATATCCC
Organism: Petromyzon marinus; assembly: GCF_048934315.1. Lineage (NCBI taxonomy): Eukaryota > Metazoa > Chordata > Hyperoartia > Petromyzontiformes > Petromyzontidae > Petromyzon > Petromyzon marinus. Next base: position 1,131,547 of record NW_027423018.1, read on the forward strand.
TGGCCCTAATATCCCTTGCCCTAATATCCCTGGCCCTAATATGCCTGGCCATAATATGCCTGGCCCTAATATCCCTGGCCCTTATATCCCTGGCCCTAATATCCCTGGCCCTAATATCCCTGGCCCTAATATCCCTGGCCCTAATATCCCTGGCCCTAATATCCCTGGCCCTAATATCCCTGGCCCTAATATCCCTGGCCCTAATATCCCTGGCCCTAATATCCCTGGCCCTAATATCCCTGGCCCTAATATCCCTGGCCATAATATCCCTGGCCCTAATATCCCTGGCCCTAATAACGCTGGCCCTAATCTCCCTGGCCCTAATATCCCTGGCTGTAATATCCCTGGCCCTAATATCCCTGGCCCTAATATCCCTGGCCCTAATATCCCTGGCCCTGATATCCCTGGCCCTGATATCCCTGGCCCTAATATCCCTGGCCCTAATATCCCTGGCCCTAATATCCCTGGCCCTAATATCCCTGGCCCTAATATCCCTGGCCCTAATATCCCTGGCCCTAATATCCCTGGCCATAATATCCCTGGCCCTAATATCCCTGGCCCTAATAACGCTGGCCCTAATATCCCTGGCCCTAATATCCCTGGCCCTAATATCCCTGGCCCTAATATCCCTGGCCCTAATATCCCTGGCCCTAATATCCCTGGCCCTAATATCCCTGGCCCTGATATCCCTGGCCCTGATATCCCTGGCCCTAATATCCCTGGCCCTAATATCCCTGGCCCTAATATCCCTGGCCCTAATATCCCTGGCTCTAATATCCCTGGCCCTAATATCCCTGGCCCTAATATCCCTTGCCCTAAAATCCCTGGCCCTAATATCCCTGGCCCTAATATCCCTGGCCCTAATATCCCTGGCCCTAATATCCCTGGCTCTAATATCCCTGGCCCTAATATCTCTGGCCCTAATATCCCTGGCCCTAATATCCCTGGCCATAATATCCCTGGCCCTAATATCCCTGGCCCTAATATCCCTGGCCCTAATATCCCTGGCCCTGATATCCTTGGCCATAATATCCCTGGCCCTAATATCCCTGGCCCTAATATCCCTGGCCCTAATATCCCTGGCCCTAATATCCCTGGCTCTAATATCCCTGGCCCTAATATCCCTGGGCCCTAATATCCCTTGCCCTAAAATCCCTGGCCCTAATATCCCTGGCCCTAATATCCCTGGCCCTAATATCCCTGGCCCTAATATCCCTGGCCCTAACATCCCTGGCCCTAATGTCCCTGGCCCTAATATCCCTGGACCTAATATCCCTGCCCTAATATCCCTGGCCCTAATATCCCTGGCCCTAATATCTCTGGCCCTAATATCCCTTGCCCTAAAATCCCTGGCCCTAATATCCCTGGCCCTAATATCCCTGGCCCTAATATCCCTGGCCCTAATATCCCTGGCTCTAATATCCCTGGCCCTAATATCCCTGGCCCTAATATCCCTGGCCCTAATATCGCTGGCCCTAATATCCCTGGCCATAATATCCCTGGCCCTAATATCCCTGGCCCTAATATCCCTGACCTAATATCCCTGCCCTAATATCCCTGGCCCTAATATCCCTGGCCCTAATATCCCTGGCCCTAATATCCCTGGCCCTAACATCGCTGGCCCTAATATCCCTGGCCCTAATATCCCTGCGCCTAATATCCCCGGCCTTAATATCCCTGGCCCTAATATCCCTGGCCCTAATATCCCTGGCCCTAATATCCCTGGGCATAATATGCCTGGCCCTAATATCCCTGGCCCTTATATCCCTGGCCCTAATATCCCTGGCCCTAATATCCCTGGCCCTAATATCCCTGCCCCTAATATCCCTGGCCCTAAAATCCCTGGCCCTAATATCCCTGGCCCTAATATCCCTGGCCCTAATATCCCTGGCCCTAATATCCCTGGCCCTAATATCCCTGGCCCTAATATCCCTGGCCCTAATATCCCTGGCCCTGATATCCCTGGCCCTAATATCCCTGGCCCTAATATCCCTGGCCCTAATATCCCTGGCCCTAATATCCCTGGCCCTAATATCCCTGGCCCTAATATCCCTGGCCCTAATATCCCTGACCTAATATCCCTGCCCTAATATCCCTGGCCCTAATATCCCTGGCCCTAATATCCCTGGCCCTAATATCCCTGGCCCTAACATCGCTGGCCCTAATATCGCTGGCCTAATATCCCTGGGCCTAATATCCCCGGCCTTAATATCCCTGGCCCTAATATCCCTGGCCCTAATATCCCTGGCCCTAATATCCCTGGGCATAATATGCCTGGCCCTAATATCCCTGGCCCTTATATCCCTGGCCCTAATATCCCTGGCCCTAATAAACCATGGCCCTAATATCCCTGCCCCTAATATCCCTGGCCCTAAAATCCCTGGCCCTAATATCCCTGGCCCTAATATCCCTGGCCCTAATATCCCTGGCCCTAATATCCCTGGCTCTAATATCCCTGGCACTAATATCCCTTGCCCTAATATCCCTGGCCCTAATATCCCTGGCCCTAATATCCCTTGCCCTAATATCCCTTGCCCTAATATCCCTGGCCCTAATATCCCTGGCCATAATATGCCTGGTCCTAATATCCCTGGCCCTTATATCCCTGGCCCTAATATCCCTGGCCCTAATATCCCTGGCCCTAATATCCCTGGCCCTAATATCCCTGGCCCTAATATCCTTGCCCCTAATATCCGTGGCCCTAATATCCCTGGCCCTAATATCCCTGGCCCTAATATCCCTGGCCTTAATATCCCTGGCCCTAATATCCCTGGCCCTAATATCCCTGGCCTTAATATCCCTGGCCAATATATCCCTGGCCCTAATATCCCTGGCCTAATAACGCTGGCCCTAATCTCCCTGGCCCTAATATCCCTGCCCCTAATGTCTCTGGCCCTAATATCCCTGGCCCTAATATCCCTGGCCCTAATATCCCTGGCCCTAATATCCCTGGCCCTAATATCCCTGGCCCTGATATCCCTGGCCCTGATATCCCTGGCCCTAATATCCCTGGCCCTAATATCCCTGGCCCTAATATCCCTGGCCCTAATATCCCTGGCCCTAATATCCCTGGCTCTAATATCCCTGGCCCTAATATCCCTGGGCCTAATATCCCTTGCCCTAAAATCCCTGGCCCTAATATCCCTGGCCCTAATATCCCTGGCCCTAATATCCCTGGCCCTAATATCCCTGGCCCTAATATCCCTGGCCCTAATATCCCTGGCCCTAATATCCCTGGCCCTAATATCCCTGGCCCTAATATCCCTTGCCCTAATATCCCTGGCCCTAATATGCCTGGCCATAATATGCCTGGCCCTAATATCCCTGGCCCTTATATCCCTGGCCCTAATATCCCTGGCCCTAATATCCCTGGCCCTAATATCCCTGGCCCTAATATCCCTGGCCCTAATATCCCTGGCCCTAATATCCCTGGCCCTAATATCCCTGGCCCTAATATCCCTGGCCCTAATATCCCTGGCCCTAATATCCCTGGCCCTAATATCCCTGGCCATAATATCCCTGGCCCTAATATCCCTGGCCCTAATAACGCTGGCCCTAATCTCCCTGGCCCTAATATCCCTGGCTGTAATATCCCTGGCCCTAATATCCCTGGCCCTAATATCCCTGGCCCTAATATCCCTGGCCCTGATATCCCTGGCCCTGATATCCCTGGCCCTAATATCCCTGGCCCTAATATCCCTGGCCCTAATATCCCTGGCCCTAATATCCCTGGCCCTAATATCCCTGGCCCTAATATCCCTGGCCCTAATATCCCTGGCCATAATATCCCTGGCCCTAATATCCCTGGCCCTAATAATGCTGGCCCTAATATCCCTGGCCCTAATATCCCTGGCCCTAATATCCCTGGCCCTAATATCCCTGGCCCTAATATCCCTGGCCCTAATATCCCTGGCCCTGATATCCCTGGCCCTGATATCCCTGGCCCTAATATCCCTGGCCCTAATATCCCTGGCCCTAATATCCCTGGCCCTAATATCCCTGGCTCTAATATCCCTGGCCCTAATATCCCTGGCCCTAATATCCCTTGCCCTAAAATCCCTGGCCCTAATATCCCTGGCCCTAATATCCCTGGCCCTAATATCCCTGGCCCTAATATCCCTGGCTCTAATATCCCTGGCCCTAATATCTCTGGCCCTAATATCCCTGGCCCTAATATCCCTGGCCATAATATCCCTGGCCCTAATATCCCTGGCCCTAATATCCCTGGCCCTAATATCCCTGGCCCTGATATCCTTGGCCATAATATCCCTGGCCCTAATATCCCTGGCCCTAATATCCCTGGCCCTAATATCCCTGGCCCTAATATCCCTGGCTCTAATATCCCTGGCCCTAATATCCCTGGGCCCTAATATCCCTTGCCCTAAAATCCCTGGCCCTAATATCCCTGGCCCTAATATCCCTGGCCCTAATATCCCTGGCCCTAATATCCCTGGCCCTAACATCCCTGGCCCTAATGTCCCTGGCCCTAATATCCCTGGACCTAATATCCCTGCCCTAATATCCCTGGCCCTAATATCCCTGGCCCTAATATCTCTGGCCCTAATATCCCTTGCCCTAAAATCCCTGGCCCTAATATCCCTGGCCCTAATATCCCTGGCCCTAATATCCCTGGCCCTAATATCCCTGGCTCTAATATCCCTGGCCCTAATATCCCTGGCCCTAATATCCCTGGCCCTAATATCGCTGGCCCTAATATCCCTGGCCATAATATCCCTGGCCCTAATATCCCTGGCCCTAATATCCCTGACCTAATATCCCTGCCCTAATATCCCTGGCCCTAATATCCCTGGCCCTAATATCCCTGGCCCTAATATCCCTGGCCCTAACATCGCTGGCCCTAATATCCCTGGCCCTAATATCCCTGCGCCTAATATCCCCGGCCTTAATATCCCTGGCCCTAATATCCCTGGCCCTAATATCCCTGGCCCTAATATCCCTGGGCATAATATGCCTGGCCCTAATATCCCTGGCCCTTATATCCCTGGCCCTAATATCCCTGGCCCTAATATCCCTGGCCCTAATATCCCTGCCCCTAATATCCCTGGCCCTAAAATCCCTGGCCCTAATATCCCTGGCCCTAATATCCCTGGCCCTAATATCCCTGGCCCTAATATCCCTGGCCCTAATATCCCTGGCCCTAATATCCCTGGCCCTAATATCCCTGGCCCTGATATCCCTGGCCCTAATATCCCTGGCCCTAATATCCCTGGCCCTAATATCCCTGGCCCTAATATCCCTGGCCCTAATATCCCTGGCCCTAATATCCCTGACCTAATATCCCTGCCCTAATATCCCTGGCCCTAATATCCCTGGCCCTAATATCCCTGGCCCTAATATCCCTGGCCCTAACATCGCTGGCCCTAATATCGCTGGCCTAATATCCCTGGGCCTAATATCCCCGGACTTAATATCCCTGGCCCTAATATCCCTGGCCCTAATATCCCTGGCCCTAATATCCCTGGGCATAATATGCCTGGCCCTAATATCCCTGGCCCTTATATCCCTGGCCCTAATATCCCTGGCCCTAATAAACCATGGCCCTAATATCCCTGCCCCTAATATCCCTGGCCCTAAAATCCCTGGCCCTAATATCCCTGGCCCTAATATCCCTGGCCCTAATATCCCTGGCCCTAATATCCCAGGCCCTAATATCCCTGGCCCTAATATCCCTGGCCCTAATATCCCTGGCCCTAATATCCCTGGCCCTAATATGCCTGGCTCTAATATCCCTGGCCCTAATATCCCTGGCCCTAATATCCCTGGCCCTAATATCGCTGGCCCTAATATCCCTGGCCCTAATATCCCTGGCCCTAATATCCCTTGCCCTAATATCCCTTGCCCTAATATCCCTGGCCCTAATATCCCTGGCCATAATATGCCTGGTCCTAATATCCCTGGCCCTTATATCCCTGGCCCTAATATCCCTGGCCCTAATATCCCTGGCCCTAATATCCCTGGCCCTAATATCCCTGGCCCTAATATCCTTGGCCCTAATATCCGTGGCCCTAATATCCCTGGCCCTAATATCCCTGGCCCTAATATCCCTGGCCTTAATATCCCTGGCCCTAATATCCCTGGCCCTAATATCCCTGGCCTTAATATCCCTGGCCAATATATCCCTGGCCCTAATATCCCTGGCCTAATAACGCTGGCCCTAATCTCCCTGGCCCTAATATCCCTGCCCCTAATGTCCCTGGCCCTAATATCCCTGGCCCTAATATCCCTGGCCCTAATATCCCTGGCCCTAATATCCCTGGCCCTAATATCCCTGGCCCTGATATCCCTGGCCCTGATATCCCTGGCCCTAATATCCCTGGCCCTAATATCCCTGGCCCTAATATCCCTGGCCCTAATATCCCTGGCCCTAATATCCCTGGCTCTAATATCCCTGGCCCTAATATCCCTGGGCCTAATATCCCTTGCCCTAAAATCCCTGGCCCTAACATCCCTGGCCCTAATATCCCTGGCCCTAATATCCCTGGACCTAATATCCCTGCCCTAATATCCCTGGCCCTAATATCCCTGACCCTAATATCCCTGGCCCTAATATCCCTGGCCCTAACATCGCTGGACCTAATATCCCTGGCCCTAATATCCCTGGGCCTAATATCCCTGGCCTTAATATCCCTGGCTCTAATATCCCTGGCCCTAATATCCCTGGCCCTAATATCCCTGGGCATAATATGCCTGGCCCTAATATTCCTGGCCCTTATATCCCTGGCCCTAATATCCCTGGCCCTAATATCCCTGGCCCTAATATCCCTGCCCCTAATATTTTTGGCCCTAAAATCCCTGGCCCTAATATCCCTGGCCCTAATATCCCTGGCCCTAATATCCCTGGCCCTAATATCCCTGGCCCTAATATCCCAGGCCCTAATATCCCTGGCCCTAATATCCCTGGCCATAATATGCCTGGCCCTAATATCCCTGGCCCTTATATCCCTGGCCCTAATATCCGTGGCCCTAATATCCCTGGCCCTAATATCCCTGGCCCTAATATCGCTGGCCCTAATATCCCTGGCCCTAATATCCCTGGCCCTAATATCCCTGGCCATAATATCCCTGGCCCTAATATCCCTGGCCCTGATAACGCTGGCCCTAATCTCCCTGGCCCTAATATCCCTGGCCCTAATATCCCTGGCCCTAATATCCTTGGCCCTAATATCCCTGGCCCTAATATACCTGGCCCTAATATCCCTGGCCCTCCGATCCCTGGCCCTGATATCCCTGGCCCTGATATCCCTGGCCCTAATATCCCTGGCCCTAATATCCCTGGCCCTAATATCCCTGGCCCTAATATCCCTGGCGCTAATATCCCTGGCTCTAATATCCCTGGCCCTAATATCCCTGGCCCTAATATCCCTTGCCCTAAAATCCCTGGCCCTAAAATCCCTGGCCCTAATATCCCTGGCCCTAATATCCCTGGCCCTAATATCCCTTGCCCTAATATCCCTGGCCCTAATATCCCTGGCCCTAATATCCCTGGCCCTAATATCCCTGGCCCTAATATCCCTGGCCCTAATATCCCTGGCCCTAATATCCCTGCCCTAATATCCCTGGCCCTAATATCCCTGGCCCTAATATCCCTGGCCCTAATATCCCTGGCCCTAACATCGCTGGCCCTAATATCCCTGGCCCTAATATCCCTGGGCCTAATATCCCCGGCCTTAATATCCCTGGCCCTAATATCCCTGGCCCTAATATCCCTGGCCCTAATATCCCTGGGCATAATATGCCTGGCCCTAATATCCCTGGCCCTTATATCCCTGGCCCTAATATCCCTGGCCCTAATAACCCATGGCCCTAATATCCCTGCCCCTAATATCCCTGGCCCTAAAATCCCTGGCCCTAATATCCCTGGCCCTAATATCCCTGGCCCTAATATCCCTGGCCCTAATATCCCAGGCCCTAATATCCCTTGCCCTAAAATCCCTGGCCCTAAAATCCCTGGCCCTGATATCCCTGGCCCTAATATCCCTGGCCCTAATATCCCTGGCCCTAATATCCCTGGCCCTAATATCCCTGGCCCTAATATCCCTGGCCCTAATATCCCTGACCTAATATCCCTGCCCTAATATCCCTGGCCCTAATATCCCTGGCCCTAATATCCCTGGCCCTAATATCCCTGGCCCTAACATCGCTGGCCCTAATATCGCTGGCCTAATATCCCTGGGCCTAATATCCCCGGCCTTAATATACCTGGCCCTAATATCCCTGGCCCTAATATCCCTGGCCCTAATATCCCTGGGCATAATATGCCTGGCCCTAATATCCCTGGCCCTTATATCCCTGGCCCTAATATCCCTGGCCCTAATAAACCATGGCCCTAATATCCCTGCCCCTAATATCCCTGGCCCTAAAATCCCTGGCCCTAATATCCCTGGCCCTAATATCCCTGGCCCTAATATCCCTGGCCCTAATATCCCAGGCCCTAATATCCCTGGCCCTAATATCCCTGGCCCTAATATCCCTGGCCCTAATATCCCTGGCCCTAATATGCCTGGCTCTAATATCCCTGGCCCTAATATCCCTGGCCCTAATATCCCTGGCCCTAATATCGCTGGCCCTAATATCCCTGGCCCTAATATCCCTGGCCCTAATATCCCTTGCCCTAATATCCCTTGCCCTAATATCCCTGGCCCTAATATCCCTGGCCATAATATGCCTGGTCCTAATATCCCTGGCCCTTATATCCCTGGCCCTAATATCCCTGGCCCTAATATCCCTGGCCCTAATATCCCTGGCCCTAATATCCCTGGCCCTAATATCCTTGGCCCTAATATCCGTGGCCCTAATATCCCTGGCCCTAATATCCCTGGCCCTAATATCCCTGGCCTTAATATCCCTGGCCCTAATATCCCTGGCCCTAATATCCCTGGCCTTAATATCCCTGGCCAATATATCCCTGGCCCTAATATCCCTGGCCTAATAACGCTGGCCCTAATCTCCCTGGCCCTAATATCCCTGCCCCTAATGTCCCTGGCCCTAATATCCCTGGCCCTAATATCCCTGGCCCTAATATCCCTGGCCCTAATATCCCTGGCCCTAATATCCCTGGCCCTGATATCCCTGGCCCTGATATCCCTGGCCCTAATATCCCTGGCCCTAATATCCCTGGCCCTAATATCCCTGGCCCTAATATCCCTGGCCCTAATATCCCTGGCTCTAATATCCCTGGCCCTAATATCCCTGGGCCTAATATCCCTTGCCCTAAAATCCCTGGCCCTAACATCCCTGGCCCTAATATCCCTGGCCCTAATATCCCTGGACCTAATATCCCTGCCCTAATATCCCTGGCCCTAATATCCCTGACCCTAATATCCCTGGCCCTAATATCCCTGGCCCTAACATCGCTGGACCTAATATCCCTGGCCCTAATATCCCTGGGCCTAATATCCCTGGCCTTAATATCCCTGGCTCTAATATCCCTGGCCCTAATATCCCTGGCCCTAATATCCCTGGGCATAATATGCCTGGCCCTAATATTCCTGGCCCTTATATCCCTGGCCCTAATATCCCTGGCCCTAATATCCCTGGCCCTAATATCCCTGCCCCTAATATTTTTGGCCCTAAAATCCCTGGCCCTAATATCCCTGGCCCTAATATCCCTGGCCCTAATATCCCTGGCCCTAATATCCCTGGCCCTAATATCCCAGGCCCTAATATCCCTGGCCCTAATATCCCTGGCCATAATATGCCTGGCCCTAATATCCCTGGCCCTTATATCCCTGGCCCTAATATCCATGGCCCTAATATCCCTGGCCCTAATATCCCTGGCCCTAATATCGCTGGCCCTAATATCCCTGGCCCTAATATCCCTGGCCCTAATATCCCTGGCCATAATATCCCTGGCCCTAATATCCCTGGCCCTGATAACGCTGGCCCTAATCTCCCTGGCCCTAATATCCCTGGCCCTAATATCCCTGGCCCTAATATCCTTGGCCCTAATATCCCTGGCCCTAATATACCTGGCCCTAATATCCCTGGCCCTCCGATCCCTGGCCCTGATATCCCTGGCCCTGATATCCCTGGCCCTAATATCCCTGGCCCTAATATCCCTGGCCCTAATATCCCTGGCCCTAATATCCCTGGCGCTAATATCCCTGGCTCTAATATCCCTGGCCCTAATATCCCTGGCCCTAATATCCCTTGCCCTAAAATCCCTGGCCCTAAAATCCCTGGCCCTAATATCCCTGGCCCTAATATCCCTGGCCCTAATATCCCTTGCCCTAATATCCCTGGCCCTAATATCCCTGGCCCTAATATCCCTGGCCCTAATATCCCTGGCCCTAATATCCCTGGCCCTAATATCCCTGGCCCTAATATCCCTGCCCTAATATCCCTGGCCCTAATATCCCTGGCCCTAATATCCCTGGCCCTAATATCCCTGGCCCTAACATCGCTGGCCCTAATATCCCTGGCCCTAATATCCCTGGGCCTAATATCCCCGGCCTTAATATCCCTGGCCCTAATATCCCTGGCCCTAATATCCCTGGCCCTAATATCCCTGGGCATAATATGCCTGGCCCTAATATCCCTGGCCCTTATATCCCTGGCCCTAATATCCCTGGCCCTAATAACCCATGGCCCTAATATCCCTGCCCCTAATATCCCTGGCCCTAAAATCCCTGGCCCTAATATCCCTGGCCCTAATATCCCTGGCCCTAATATCCCTGGCCCTAATATCCCAGGCCCTAATATCCCTTGCCCTAAAATCCCTGGCCCTAAAATCCCTGGCCCTGATATCCCTGGCCCTAATATCCCTGGCCCTAATATCCCTGGCCCTAATATCCCTGGCCCTAATATCCCTGGCCCTAATATCCCTGGCCCTAATATCCCTGGCCCTAATATCCCTGACCTAATATCCCTGCCCTAATATCCCTGGCCCTAATATCCCTGGCCCTAATATCCCTGGCCCTAATATCCCTGGCCCTAACATCGCTGGCCCTAATATCGCTGGCCCTAATATCCCTGGGCCTAATATCCCCGGCCTTAATATCCCTGGCCCTAATATCCCTGGCCCTAATATCCCTGGCCCTAATATCCCTGGGCATAATATGCCTGGCCCTAATATCCCTGGCCCTTATATCCCTGGCCCTAATATCCCTGGCCCTAATAAACCATGGCCCTAATATCCCTGCCCCTAATATCCCTGGCCCTAAAATCCCTGGCCCTAATATCCCTGGCCCTAATATCCCTGGCCCTAATATCCCTGGCCCTAATATCCCAGGCCCTAATATCCCTGGCCCTAATATCCCTGGCCCTAATATCCCTGGCCCTAATATCCCTGGCCCTAATATGCCTGGCTCTAATATCCCTGGCCCTAATATCCCTGGCCCTAATATCCCTGGCCCTAATATCGCTGGCCCTAATATCCCTGGCCCTAATATCCCTGGCCCTAATATCCCTTGCCCTAATATCCCTTGCCCTAATATCCCTGGCCCTAATATCCCTGGCCATAATATGCCTGGTCCTAATATCCCTGGCCCTTATATCCCTGGCCCTAATATCCCTGGCCCTAATATCCCTGGCCCTAATATCCCTGGCCCTAATATCCCTGGCCCTAATATCCTTGGCCCTAATATCCGTGGCCCTAATATCCCTGGCCCTAATATCCCTGGCCCTAATATCCCTGGCCTTAATATCCCTGGCCCTAATATCCCTGGCCCTAATATCCCTGGCCTTAATATCCCTGGCCAATATATCCCTGGCCCTAATATCCCTGGCCTAATAACGCTGGCCCTAATCTCCCTGGCCCTAATATCCCTGCCCCTAATGTCTCTGGCCCTAATATCCCTGGCCCTAATATCCCTGGCCCTAATATCCCTGGCCCTAATATCCCTGGCCCTAATATCCCTGGCCCTGATATCCCTGGCCCTGATATCCCTGGCCCTAATATCCCTGGCCCTAATATCCCTGGCCCTAATATCCCTGGCCCTAATATCCCTGGCCCTAATATCCCTGGCTCTAATATCCCTGGCCCTAATATCCCTGGGCCTAATATCCCTTGCCCTAAAATCCCTGGCCCTAATATCCCTGGCCCTAATATCCCTGGCCCTAATATCCCTGGCCCTAATATCCCTGGCCCTAATATCCCTGGCCCTAATATCCCTGGCCCTAATATCCCTGGCCCTAATATCCCTGGCCCTAATATCCCTTGCCCTAATATCCCTGGCCCTAATATGCCTGGCCATAATATGCCTGGCCCTAATATCCCTGGCCCTTATATCCCTGGCCCTAATATCCCTGGCCCTAATATCCCTGGCCCTAATATCCCTGGCCCTAATATCCCTGGCCCTAATATCCCTGGCCCTAATATCCCTGGCCCTAATATCCCTGGCCCTAATATCCCTGGCCCTAATATCCCTGGCCCTAATATCCCTGGCCCTAATATCCCTGGCCATAATATCCCTGGCCCTAATATCCCTGGCCCTAATAACGCTGGCCCTAATCTCCCTGGCCCTAATATCCCTGGCTGTAATATCCCTGGCCCTAATATCCCTGGCCCTAATATCCCTGGCCCTAATATCCCTGGCCCTGATATCCCTGGCCCTGATATCCCTGGCCCTAATATCCCTGGCCCTAATATCCCTGGCCCTAATATCCCTGGCCCTAATATCCCTGGCCCTAATATCCCTGGCCCTAATATCCTTGGCCCTAATATCCCTGGCCATAATATCACTGGCCCTAATATCCCTGGCCCTAATAACGCTGGCCCTAATATCCCTGGCCCTAATATCCCTGGCCCTAATATCCCTGGCCCTAATATCCCTGGCCCTAATATCCCTGGCCCTAATATCCCTGGCCCTGATATCCCTGGCCCTGATATCCCTGGCCCTAATATCCCTGGCCCTAATATCCCTGGCCCTAATATCCCTGGCCCTAATATCCCTGGCTCTAATATCCCTGGCCCTAATATCCCTGGCCCTAATATCCCTTGCCCTAAAATCCCTGGCCCTAATATCCCTGGCCCTAATATCCCTGGCCCTAATATCCCTGGCCCTAATATCCCTGGCTCTAATATCCCTGGCCCTAATATCTCTGGCCCTAATATCCCTGGCCCTAATATCCCTGGCCATAATATCCCTGGCCCTAATATCCCTGGCCCTAATATCCCTGGCCCTAATATCCCTGGCCCTGATATCCTTGGCCATAATATCCCTGGCCCTAATATCCCTGGCCCTAATATCCCTGGCCCTAATATCCCTGGCCCTAATATCCCTGGCTCTAATATCCCTGGCCCTAATATCCCTGGGCCCTAATATCCCTTGCCCTAAAATCCCTGGCCCTAATATCCCTGGCCCTAATATCCCTGGCCCTAATATCCCTGGCCCTAATATCCCTGGCCCTAACATCCCTGGCCCTAATGTCCCTGGCCCTAATATCCCTGGACCTAATATCCCTGCCCTAATATCCCTGGCCCTAATATCCCTGGCCCTAATATCTCTGGCCCTAATATCCCTTGCCCTAAAATCCCTGGCCCTAATATCCCTGGCCCTAATATCCCTGGCCCTAATATCCCTGGCCCTAATATCCCTGGCTCTAATATCCCTGGCCCTAATATCCCTGGCCCTAATATCCCTGGCCCTAATATCGCTGGCCCTAATATCCCTGGCCATAATATCCCTGGCCCTAATATCCCTGGCCCTAATATCCCTGACCTAATATCCCTGCCCTAATATCCCTGGCCCTAATATCCCTGGCCCTAATATCCCTGGCCCTAATATCCCTGGCCCTAACATCGCTGGCCCTAATATCCCTGGCCCTAATATCCCTGCGCCTAATATCCCCGGCCTTAATATCCCTGGCCCTAATATCCCTGGCCCTAATATCCCTGGCCCTAATATCCCTGGGCATAATATGCCTGGCCCTAATATCCCTGGCCCTTATATCCCTGGCCCTAATATCCCTGGCCCTAATATCCCTGGCCCTAATATCCCTGCCCCTAATATCCCTGGCCCTAAAATCCCTGGCCCTAATATCCCTGGCCCTAATATCCCTGGCCCTAATATCCCTGGCCCTAATATCCCTGGCCCTAATATCCCTGGCCCTAATATCCCTGGCCCTAATATCCCTGGCCCTAATATCCCTGGCCCTAATATCCCTGGGCATAATATGCCTGGCCCTAATATCCCTGGCCCTTATATCCCTGGCCCTAATATCCCTGGCCCTAATATCCCTGGCCCTAATATCCCTGGCCCTAATATCCTTGGCCCTAATATCCCTGGCCCTAATATCCCTGGCCCTAATATCCCTGGCCCTAATATCCCTGGCCCTAATATCCCTGGCCCTAATATCCCTGGCCCTAATATCCCTGGCCATAATATCCCTGGCCCTAATATCCCTGGCCCTAATAACGCTGGCCCTAATCTCCCTGGCCCTAATATCCCTGGCTGTAATATCCCTGGCCCTAATATCCCTGGCCCTAATATCCCTGGCCCTAATATCCCTGGCCCTGATATCCCTGGCCCTGATATCCCTGGCCCTAATATCCCTGGCCCTAATATCCCTGGCCCTAATATCCCTGGCCCTAATATCCCTGGCCCTAATATCCCTGGCCCTAATATCCCTGGCCCTAATATCCCTGGCCCTAATATCCCTGGCCATAATATCCCTGGCCCTAATATCCCTGGCCCTAATAACGCTGGCCCTAATATCCCTGGCCCTAATATCCCTGGCCCTAATATCCCTGGCCCTAATATCCCTGGCCCTAATATCCCTGGCCCTAATATCCCTGGCCCTAATATCCCTGGCCCTGATATCCCTGGCCCTGATATCCCTGGCCCTAATATCCCTGGCCCTAATATCCCTGGCCCTAATATCCCTGGCCCTAATATCCCTGGCTCTAATATCCCTGGCCCTAATATCCCTGGCCCTAATATCCCTTGCCCTAAAATCCCTGGCCCTAATATCCCTGGCCCTAATATCCCTGGCCCTAATATCCCTGGCCCTAATATCCCTGGCTCTAATATCCCTGGCCCTAATATCCCTGGCCCTAATATCCCTGGCCCTAATATCCCTGGCCATAATATCCCTGGCCCTAATATCCCTGGCCCTAATATCCCTGGCCCTAATATCCCTGGCCCTGATATCCTTGGCCATAATATCCCTGGCCCTAATATCCCTGGCCCTAATATCCCTGGCCCTAATATCCCTGGCCCTAATATCCCTGGCTCTAATATCCCTGGCCCTAATATCCCTGGGCCCTAATATCCCTTGCCCTAAAATCCCTGGCCCTAATATCCCTGGCCCTAATATCCCTGGCCCTAATATCCCTGGCCCTAATATCCCTGGCCCTAACATCCCTGGCCCTAATGTCCCTGGCCCTAATATCCCTGGACCTAATATCCCTGCCCTAATATCCCTGGCCCTAATATCCCTGGCCCTAATATCTCTGGCCCTAATATCCCTTGCCCTAAAATCCCTGGCCCTAATATCCCTGGCCCTAATATCCCTGGCCCTAATATCCCTGGCCCTAATATCCCTGGCTCTAATATCCCTGGCCCTAATATCCCTGGCCCTAATATCCCTGGCCCTAATATCGCTGGCCCTAATATCCCTGGCCATAATATCCCTGGCCCTAATATCCCTGGCCCTAATATCCCTGACCTAATATCCCTGCCCTAATATCCCTGGCCCTAATATCCCTGGCCCTAATATCCCTGGCCCTAATATCCCTGGCCCTAACATCGCTGGCCCTAATATCCCTGGCCCTAATATCCCTGCGCCTAATATCCCCGGCCTTAATATCCCTGGCCCTAATATCCCTGGCCCTAATATCCCTGGCCCTAATATCCCTGGGCATAATATGCCTGGCCCTAATATCCCTGGCCCTTATATCCCTGGCCCTAATATCCCTGGCCCTAATATCCCTGGCCCTAATATCCCTGCCCCTAATATCCCTGGCCCTAAAATCCCTGGCCCTAATATCCCTGGCCCTAATATCCCTGGCCCTAATATCCCTGGCCCTAATATCCCTGGCCCTAATATCCCTGGCCCTAATATCCCTGGCCCTAATATCCCTGGCCCTAATATCCCTGGCCCTAATATCCCTGGGCATAATATGCCTGGCCCTAATATCCCTGGCCCTTATATCCCTGGCCCTAATATCCCTGGCCCTAATATCCCTGGCCCTAATATCCCTGCCCCTAATATCCCTGGCCCTAAAATCCCTGGCCCTAATATCCCTGGCCCTAATATCCCTGGCCCTAATATCCCTGGCCCTAATATCCCTGGCCCTAATATCCCTGGCCCTAATATCCCTGGCCCTAATATCCCTGGCCCTAATATCCCTGGGCATAATATGCCTGGCCCTAATATCCCTGGCCCTTATATCCCTGGCCCTAATATCCCTGGCCCTAATATCCCTGGCCCTAATATCCCTGCCCCTAATATCCCTGGCCCTAAAATCCCTGGCCCTAATATCCCTGGCCCTAATATCCCTGGCCCTAATATCCCTGGCCCTAATATCCCTGGCCCTAATATCCCTGGCCCTAATATCCCTGGCCCTAATATCCCTGGCCCTAATATCCCTGGCCCTAATATCCCTGGGCATAATATGCCTGGCCCTAATATCCCTGGCCCTTATATCCCTGGCCCTAATATCCCTGGCCCTAATATCCCTGGCCCTAATATCCCTGCCCCTAATATCCCTGGCCCTAAAATCCCTGGCCCTAATATCCCTGGCCCTAATATCCCTGGCCCTAATATCCCTGGCCCTAATATCCCTGGCCCTAATATCCCTAGCCCTAATATCCCTGGCCCTAATATCCCTGGCCCTAATATGCCTGGCTCTAATATCCCTGGCCCTAATATCCCTGGCCGTAATATCCCTGGCCCTAATATCGCTGGCCCTAATATCCCTGGCCCTAATATCCCTGGCCATAATATCCCTGACCCTAATATCCCTGGCCCTAATATCCCTGGCCCTAATATCCCTGGCCCTAATATCCCTGGACCTAATATCCCTGGCCCTAATATCCCTGGCCCTAATATCCCTGGCCCTAATATCCCTTGCCCTAATATCCCTGGCCCTAATATCCCTGGCCCTAATATCCCTTGCCCTAATATCCCTGGCCCTAATATCCCTGGCCATAATATGCCTGGCCCTAATATCCCTGGCCCTTATATCCCTGGCCCTAATATCCCTGGCCCTAATATCCCTGGCCCTAATATCCCTGGCCCTAATATCCCTGGCCCTAATATCCCTGGCCCTAATATCCCTGGCCCTAATATCCCTGGCCCTAATATCCCTGGCCCTAATATCCCTGGCCCTGATATCCCTGGCCCTGATATCCCTGGCTCTAATATCCCTGGCCCTAATATCCCTGGCCCTAATATCCCTGGCCCTAATATCCCTGGCCCTAATATCCCTGGCCCTAATATCCCTCGCCCTAATATCCCTGGCCCTAATATCCCTGGCCCTAATAACCCTGGCCCTAATATCCCTGGCCCTAATATCCCTGGCGCTAATATCCCTGGCCCTAACATCCCTGGCCCTAATGTCCCTGGCCCTAATATCCCTGGACCTAATATCCCTGCCCTAATATCCCTGGCCCTAATATCCCTGGCCCTAATATCCCTGGCCCTAATATCCCTTGCCCTAAAATCCCTGGCCCTAATATCCCTGGCCCTAATATCCCTGGCCCTAATATCCCTGGCCCTAATATCCCTGGATCTAATATCCCTGGCCCTAATATCCCTGGCCCTAATATCCCTGGCCCTAATATCGCTGGCCCTAATATCCCTGGCCATAATATCCCTGGCCCTAATATCCCTGGCCCTAATATCCCTGACCTAATATCCCTGCCCTAATATCCCTGGCCCTAATATCCCTGGCCCTAATATCCCTGGCCCTAATATCCCTGGCCCTAACATCGCTGGCCCTAATATCCCTGGCCCTAATATCCCTGCACCTAATATCCCCGGCCTTAATATCCCTGGCCCTAATATCCCTGGCCCTAATATCCCTGGCCCTAATATTCCTGGGCATAATATGCCTGGCCCTAATATCCCTGGCCCTTATATCCCTGGCCCTAATATCCCTGGCCCTAATATCCCTGGCCCTAATATCCCTGCCCCTAATATCCCTGGCCCTAAAATCCCTGGCCCTAATATCCCTGGCCCTAATATCCCTGGCCCTAATATCCCTGGCCCTAATATCCCTGGCCCTAATATCCCAGGCCCTAATATCCCTGGCCCTAATATCCCTAGCCCTAATATCCCTGGCCCTAATATCCCTGGCCCTAATATCCCTGGGCATAATATGCCTGGCCCTAATATCCCTGGCCCTTATATCCCTGGCCCTAATATCCCTGGCCCTAATATCCCTGGCCCTAATATCCCTGCCCCTAATATCCCTGGCCCTAAAATCCCTGGCCCTAATATCCCTGGCCCTAATATCCCTGGCCCTAATATCCCTGGCCCTAATATCCCTGGCCCTAATATCCCTAGCCCTAATATCCCTGGCCCTAATATCCCTGGCCCTAATATGCCTGGCTCTAATATCCCTGGCCCTAATATCCCTGGCCGTAATATCCCTGGCCCTAATATCGCTGGCCCTAATATCCCTGGCCCTAATATCCCTGGCCATAATATCCCTGACCCTAATATCCCTGGCCCTAATATCCCTGGCCCTAATATCCCTGGCCCTAATATCCCTGGCCCTAATATCCCTGGACCTAATATCCCTGGCCCTAATATCCCTGGCCCTAATATCCCTGGCCCTAATATCCCTTGCCCTAATATCCCTGGCCCTAATATCCCTGGCCCTAATATCCCTTGCCCTAATATCCCTGGCCCTAATATCCCTGGCCATAATATGCCTGGCCCTAATATCCCTGGCCCTTATATCCCTGTCCCTAATATCCCTGGCCGTAATATCCCTGGCCCTAATATCCCTGGCCCTAATATCCCTGGCCCTAATATCCCTGGCCCTAATATCCCTGGCCCTAATATCCCTGGCCCTAATATCCCTGGCCCTAATATCCCTGGCCCTAATATCCCTGGCCCTAATATCCCTGGCCCTAATATCCCTGGCCCTAATATCCCTGGCCCTAATATCCCTGGCCCTAATATCCCTGGCCATGATATCCCTGGCCCTGATATCCCTGGCC
Source organism: Petromyzon marinus (assembly GCF_048934315.1). Classification (NCBI taxonomy): domain Eukaryota; kingdom Metazoa; phylum Chordata; class Hyperoartia; order Petromyzontiformes; family Petromyzontidae; genus Petromyzon; species Petromyzon marinus. Next base: position 1,150,683 of record NW_027423018.1, read on the forward strand.
CTAATATCCCTGGCCCTAATATCCCTGGCCCTAATATCCCTGGCCCTAATATCCCTGGCCTTAATATCCCTGGCTCTAATATCCCTGGCCCTAATATCCCTGGCCCTAATATCCCTTGCCCTAAAATCCCTGGCCCTAATATCCCTGGCCCTAATATCCCTGGCCCTAATATCCCTGGCCCTAATATCCCTGGCTCTAATATCCCTGGCCCTAATATCCCTGGCCCTAATATCCCTGGCCCTAATATCGCGGGCCCTAATATCCCTGGCCATAATATCCCTGGCCCTAATATCCCTGGCCCTAATATCCCTGGCCCTAATATCCCTGGCCCTGATATCCCTGGCCCTAATATCCCTGGCCCTAATATCCCTGGCCCTAATATCCCTGGCCCTAATATCCCTGGCTCTAATATCCCTGGCCCTAATATCCCTGGGCCCTAATATCCCTGGCTCTAATATCCCTGGCCCTAATATCCCTGGGCCCTAATATCCCTTGCCCTGAAATCCCTGGCCCTAATATCCCTGGCCCTAATATCCCTGGCCCTAATATCCCTGGACCTAATATCCCTGCCCTAATATCCCTGACCCTAATATCCCTGGCCCTAATATCCCTGGCCTTAATATCCCTGGCCCTAATATCCCTGGCCCTAATATCCCTGGCCCTAATATCCCTGGGCATAATATGCCTGGCCCTAATATTCCTGGCCCTTATATCCCAGGCCCTAATATCCCTGGCCCTAATATCCCTGGCCCTAATATCCCTTGCCCTAATATCCCTGGCCCTATTATCCCTGGCCATAATATGCCTGGCCCTAATATCCCTGGCCCTTATATCCCTGGCCCTAATATCCCTGGCCCTAATATCCCTGGCGCTAATATCCCTGGCCCTAATATCCCTGGCCCTAATATCCCTGGCCCTAATATCCCTGGCCCTAATATCCCTGGCCCTAATATCCCAGGCCCTAATATCCCTGGCCCTAATATCCCTGGCCCTAATATCCCTGGCCCTAATATCCCTGGCCTTAATATCCCTGGGCATAATATGCCTGGCCCTAATATCCCTGGCCCTTATATCCCTGGCCCTAATATCCCTGGCCCTAATATCCCTGGCCCTAATATCCCTGCCCCTAATATCCCTGGCCCTAAAATCCCTGGCCCTAATATCCCTGGCCCTAATATCCCTGGCCCTAATATCCCTGGCCCTAATATCCCTGGCCCTAATATCCCTAGCCCTAATATCCCTGGCCCTAATATCCCTGGCCCTAATATGCCTGGCTCTAATATCCCTGGCCCTAATATCCCTGGCCGTAATATCCCTGGCCCTAATATCGCTGGCCCTAATATCCCTGGCCCTAATATCCCTGGCCATAATATCCCTGACCCTAATATCCCTGGCCCTAATATCCCTGGCACTAATATCCCTGGCCCTAATATCCCTGGCCCTAATATCCCTGGACCTAATATCCCTGGCCCTAATATCCCTGGCCCTAATATCCCTGGCCCTAATATCCCTTGCCCTAATATCCCTGGCCCTAATATCCCTGGCCCTAATATCCCTTGCCCTAATATCCCTGGCCCTAATATCCCTGGCCATAATATGCCTGGCCCTAATATCCCTGGCCCTTATATCCCTGTCCCTAATATCCCTGGCCGTAATATCCCTGGCCCTAATATCCCTGGCCCTAATATCCCTGGCCCTAATATCCCTGGCCCTAATATCCCTGGCCCTAATATCCCTGGCCCTAATATCCCTGGCCCTAATATCCCTGGCCCTAATATCCCTGGCCCTAATATCCCTGGCCCTAATATCCCTGGCCCTAATATCCCTGGCCCTAATATCCCTGGCCCTAATATCCCTGGCCATGATATCCCTGGCCCTGATATCCCTGGCCCTAATATCCCTGGCCCTAATATCCCTGGCCCTAATATCCCTGGCCCTAATATCCCTGGCCTTAATATCCCTGGCTCTAATATCCCTGGCCCTAATATCCCTGGCCCTAATATCCCTTGCCCTAAAATCCCTGGCCCTAATATCCCTGGCCCTAATATCCCTCGCCCTAATATCCCTGGCCCTAATATCCCTGGCTCTAATATCCCTGGCCCTAATATCCCTGGCCCTAATATCCCTGGCCCTAATATCGCTGGCCCTAATATCCCTGGCCATAATATCCCTGGCCCTAATATCCCTGGCCCTAATATCCCTGGCCCTAATATCCCTGGCCCTGATATCCCTGGCCCTAATATCCCTGGCCCTAATATCCCTGGCCCTAATATCCCTGGCCCTAATATCCCTGGCTCTAATATCCCTGGCCCTAATATCCCTGGGCCCTAATATCCCTGTCTCTAATATCCCTGGCCCTAATATCCCTGGGCCCTAATATCCCTTGCCCTGAAATCCCTGGCCCTAATATCCCTGGCCCTAATATCCCTGGCCCTAATATCCCTGGACCTAATATCCCTGCCCTAATATCCCTGGCCCTAATATCCCTGGCCCTAATATCCCTGGCCTTAATATCCCTGGCCCTAATATCCCTGGCCCTAATATCCCTGGCCCTAATATCCCTGGGCATAATATGCCTGGCCCTAATATTCCTGGCCCTTATATCCCTGGCCCTAATATCCCTGGCCCTAATATCCCTGGCCCTAATATCCCTTGCCCTAATATCCCTGGCCCTAATATCCCTGGCCATAATATGCCTGGCCCTAATATCCCTGGCCCTTATATCCCTGGCCCTAATATCCCTGGCCCTAATATCCCTGGCGCTAATATCCCTGGCCCTAATATCCCTGGCCCTAATATCCCTGGCCCTAATATCCCTGGCCCTAATATCCCTGGCCCTAATATCCCTGGCACTAATATCCCTGGCCCTAATATCCCTGGCCATAATATCCCTGGCCCTAATATCCCTGGCCCTAATATCCCTGGCCCTAATATCCCTGGCCCTAATATCCCTGGCCCTCATATCCCTGGCCCTGATATCCCTGGCCCTGATATCCCTGGCCCTAATATCCCTGGCCCTAATATCCCTGGCCCTAATATCCCTGGCCCTAATATCCCTGGCCCTAATATCCCTGGCTCTTATATCCCTGGCCCTAATATCCCTGGCCCTAATATCCCTTGCCCTAAAATCCCTGGCCCTAATATCCCTTGCCCTAAAATCCCTGGCCCTAATATCCCTGGCCCTAATATCCCTGGCCCTAATATCCCTGGCCCTAATATCCTTGGCCCTAATATCCCTGGCCCTAATATCCCTGGCCCTAATATCCCTGGCCCTCATATCCCTGGCCCTGATATCCCTGGCCCTGATATCCCTGGCCCTAATATCCCTGGCCCTAATATCCCTGGCCCTAATATCCCTGGCCCTAAAATCCCTGGCCCTAATATCCCTTGCCCTAAAATCCCTGGCCCTAATATCCCTGGCCCTAATATCCCTTGCCCTAAAATCCCTGGCCCTAATATCCCTGGCCCTAATATCCCTGGCCCTAATATCCCTGGCCTTAATATCCCTGGCCCTAATATCCCTGGCCCTAATATCCCTGGCCCTAATATCCCTGGGCATAATATGCCTGGCCCTAATATTCCTGGCCCTTATATCCCTGGCCCTAATATCCCTGGCCCTAATATCCCTGGCCCTAATATCCCTTGCCCTAATATCCCTGGCCCTATTATCCCTGGCCATAATATGCCTGGCCCTAATATCCCTGGCCCTTATATCCCTGGCCCTAATATCCCTGGCCCTAATATCCCTGGCGCTAATATCCCTGGCCCTAATATCCCTGGCCCTAATATCCCTGGCCCTAATATCCCTGGCCCTAATATCCCTGGCCCTAATATCCCAGGCCCTAATATCCCTGGCCCTAATATCCCTGGCCCTAATATCCCTGGCCCTAATATCCCTGGCCCTAATATCCCTGGGCATAATATGCCTGGCCCTAATATCCCTGGCCCTTATATCCCTGGCCCTAATATCCCTGGCCCTAATATCCCTGGCCCTAATATCCCTGCCCCTAATATCCCTGGCCCTAAAATCCCTGGCCCTAATATCCCTGGCCCTAATATCCCTGGCCCTAATATCCCTGGCCCTAATATCCCTGGCCCTAATATCCCTAGCCCTAATATCCCTGGCCCTAATATCCCTGGCCCTAATATGCCTGGCTCTAATATCCCTGGCCCTAATATCCCTGGCCGTAATATCCCTGGCCCTAATATCGCTGGCCCTAATATCCCTGGCCCTAATATCCCTGGCCATAATATCCCTGACCCTAATATCCCTGGCCCTAATATCCCTGGCCCTAATATCCCTGGCCCTAATATCCCTGGCCTTAATATCCCTGGACCTAATATCCCTGGCCCTAATATCCCTGGCCCTAATATCCCTGGCCCTAATATCCCTTGCCCTAATATCCCTGGCCCTAATATCCCTGGCCCTAATATCCCTTGCCCTAATATCCCTGGCCCTAATATCCCTGGCCATAATATGCCTGGCCCTAATATCCCTGGCCCTTATATCCCTGTCCCTAATATCCCTGGCCGTAATATCCCTGGCCCTAATATCCCTGGCCCTAATATCCCTGGCCCTAATATCCCTGGCCCTAATATCCCTGGCCCTAATATCCCTGGCCCTAATATCCCTGGCCCTAATATCCCTGGCCCTAATATCCCTGGCCCTAATATCCCTGGCCCTAATATCCCTGGCCCTAATATCCCTGGCCATGATATCCCTGGCCCTGATATCCCTGGCCCTAATATCCCTGGCCCTAATATCCCTGGCCCTAATATCCCTGGCCCTAATATCCCTGGCCTTAATATCCCTGGCTCTAATATCCCTGGCCCTAATATCCCTGGCCCTAATATCCCTTGCCCTAAAATCCCTGGCCCTAATATCCCTGGCCCTAATATCCCTGGCCCTAATATCCCTGGCCCTAATATCCCTGGCTCTAATATCCCTGGCCCTAATATCCCTGGCCCTAATATCCCTGGCCCTAATATCGCTGGCCCTAATATCCCTGGCCATAATATCCCTGGCCCTAATATCCCTGGCCCTAATATCCCTGGCCCTAATATCCCTGGCCCTAATATCCCTTGCCCTAATATCCCTGGCCCTAATATCCCTGGCCCTAATATCCCTTGCCCTAATATCCCTGGCCCTAATATCCCTGGCCATAATATGCCTGGCCCTAATATCCCTGGCCCTTATATCCCTGTCCCTAATATCCCTGGCCGTAATATCCCTGGCCCTAATATCCCTGGCCCTAATATCCCTGGCCCTAATATCCCTGGCCCTAATATCCCTGGCCCTAATATCCCTGGCCCTAATATCCCTGGCCCTAATATCCCTGGCCCTAATATCCCTGGCCCTAATATCCCTGGCCCTAATATCCCTGGCCCTAATATCCCTGGCCATGATATCCCTGGCCCTGATATCCCTGGCCCTAATATCCCTGGCCCTAATATCCCTGGCCCTAATATCCCTGGCCCTAATATCCCTGGCCTTAATATCCCTGGCTCTAATATCCCTGGCCCTAATATCCCTGGCCCTAATATCCCTTGCCCTAAAATCCCTGGCCCTAATATCCCTGGCCCTAATATCCCTGGCCCTAATATCCCTGGCCCTAATATCCCTGGCTCTAATATCCCTGGCCCTAATATCCCTGGCCCTAATATCCCTGGCCCTAATATCGCTGGCCCTAATATCCCTGGCCATAATATCCCTGGCCCTAATATCCCTGGCCCTAATATCCCTGGCCCTAATATCCCTGGCCCTGATATCCCTGGTCCTAATATCCCTGGCCCTAATATCCCTGGCCCTAATATCCCTGGCCCTAATATCCCTGGCTCTAATATCCCTGGCCCTAATATCCCTGGGCCCTAATATCCCTGGCTCTAATATCCCTGGCCCTAATATCCCTGGGCCCTAATATCCCTTGCCCTGAAATCCCTGGCCCTAATATCCCTGGCCCTAATATCCCTGGCCCTAATATCCCTGGACCTAATATCCCTGCCCTAATATCCCTGGCCCTAATATCCCTGGCCCTAATATCCCTGGCCTTAATATCCCTGGCCCTAATATCCCTGGCCCTAATATCCCTGGCCCTAATATCCATGGGCATAATATGCCTGGCCCTAATATTCCTGGCCCTTTTATCCCTGGCCCTAATATCCCTGGCCCTAATATCCCTGGCCCTAATATCCCTTGCCCTAATATCCCTGGCCCTAATATCCCTGGCCATAATATGCCTGGCCCTAATATCCCTGGCCCTTATATCCCTGGCCCTAATATCCCTGGCCCTAATATCCCTGGCGCTAATATCCCTGGCCCTAATATCCCTGGCCCTAACATCCCTGGCCCTAATATCCGTGGCCCTAATATCCCTGGCCCTAATATCCCTGGCCCTAATATCCCTGGCCCTAATATCCCTGGCCCTAATATCCCTGGCACTAATATCCCTGGCCCTAATATCCCTGGCCATAATATCCCTGGCCCTAATATCCCTGGCCCTAATAACGCTGGCCCTAATCTCCCTGGCCCTAATATCCCTGGCCCTAATATCCCTGGCCCTAATATCCCTGGCCCTAATATCCCTGGCCCTAATATCCCTGGCCCTCATATCCCTGGCCCTGATATCCCTGGCCCTGATATCCCTGGCCCTAATATCCCTGGCCCTAATATCCCTGGCCCTAATATCCCTGGCCCTAATATCCCTGGCCCTAATATCCCTGGCTCTTATATCCCTGGCCCTAATATCCCTGGCCCTAATATCCCTTGCCCTAAAATCCCTGGCCCTAATATCCCTGGCTCTAATATCCCTGGCCCTAATATCCCTGGCCCTAATATCCCTGGCCCTAATATCCCTGGCCCTAAATTCCCTGGCCCTAATATCCCTGGCCCTAATATACCTGGCCCTAATAATCCTGGCCCTAATATCCCTGGCCCTAATATCCCTAGCCCTAATATCCCTGACCTAATATCCCTGCCCTAATATCCCTGGCCCTAATATCCCTGGCCCTAATATCCCTGGTGCTAATATCCCTGGCCCTAACATCGCTGGCCCTAATATCCCTGGCCCTAATATCCCTGGGCCTAATATCCCCGGCCTTAATATCCCTGGCCCTAATATCCCTGGCCCTAATATCCCTGACCCTAATATCCCTGGGCATAATATGCCTGGCCCTAATATCCCTGGCCCTTATATCCCTGGCCCTAATATCCCTGGCCCTAATATCCCTGGCCCTAATATCCCTGCCCCTAATATCCCTGGCCCTAAAATCCCTGGCCCTAATATCCCTGGCCCTAATATCCCTGGCCCTAATATCCCTGGCCCTAATATCCCTGGCCCTAATATCCCAGGCCCTAATATCCCTGGCCCTAATATTCCGGGCCCTAATATCCCTGGCCCTAATATCCCTGGCCCTAATATGCCTGGCTCTAATATCCCTGGCCCTACTATCCCTGGCCCTAATATCCCTGGCCCTAATATCACTGGCCCTAATATCCCTGGCCCTAATATCCCTGGCCCTAATATCCCTGGCCCTAATATCCCTGGCCCTAATATCCTTGGCCCTAATATCCCTGGCCCTAATATCCCTGGCCCTAATATCCCTGGAACTAATATCCCTGGCCCTAATATCCCTGGCCCTAATATCCCTGGCCCTAATATCCCTGACCCTAATATCCCTGGGCATAATATGCCTGGCCCTAATATCCCTGGCCCTTATATCCCTGGCCCTAATAACCCTGGCCCTAATATCCCTGGCCCTAATATCCCTGCCCCTAATATCCCTGGCCCTAAAATCCCTGGCCCTAATATCCCTGGCCCTAATATCCCTGGCCCTAATGTCCCTGGCCCTAATATCCCTGGCCCTAATATCCCAGGCCCTAATATCCCTGGCCCTAATATTCCTGGCCCTAATATCCCTGGCCCTAATATCCCTGGCCCTAATATGCCTGGCTCTAATATCCCTGGCCCTACTATCCCTGGCCCTAATATCCCTGGCCCTAATATCGCTGGCCCTAATATCCCTGGCCCTAATATCCCTGGCCCTAATATCCCTGGCCCTAATATCCCTGGACCTAATATCCCTGGCCCTAATATCCCTGGCCCTAATATCCCTGGCCCTAATATCCCTTGCCCTAATATCCCTGGCCCTAATATCCCTGGACCTAATATCCCTGCCCTAATATCCCTGGCCCTAATATCGCTGGCCCTAATATCCCTGGCCCTAATATCCCTGGCCCTAATATCCCGGGGCATAATATGCCTGGCCCTAATATTCCTGGCCCTTATATCCCTGGCCCTAATATCCCTGGCCCTAATATCCCTGGCCCTAATATCCCTGGCCCTAATATCCCTTGCCCTAATATCCCTGGCCCTAATATCCCTGGACCTAATATCCCTGCCCTAATATCCCTGGCCCTAATATCCCTGGCCCTAATATCCCTGGCCCTAATATCCCTGGCCCTAATATCCCGGGGCATAATATGCCTGGCCCTAATATTCCTGGCCCTTATATCCCTGGCCCTAATATCCCTGGCCCTAATATCCCTGGCCCTAATATCCCTGCCCCTAATATCCCTGGCCCTAAAATCCCTGGCCCTAATATCCCTGGCCCTAATATCCCTGGCCCTAATATCCCTGGCCCTAATATCCCTGGCCCTAATATCCCAGGCCCTAATATCCCTGGCCCTAATATCCCTGGCCCTAATATCCCTGGCCCTAATATCCCTGGCCCTAATATGCCTGGCTCTAATATCCCTGGCCCTAATATCTCTGGCCCTAATATCCCTGGCCCTAATATCGCTGGCCACAATATCCCTGGCCCTAATATCCCTGGCCCTAATATCCCTGGCCCTAATATCCCTGGCCCTAACATCCCTGGCCCTAATATCCCTGGCCCTAATATCCCTGGACCTAATATCCCTGGCCCTAATATCCCTGGCCCTAATATCCCTGGCCCTAATATCCCTTGCGCTAATATCCCTGGCCCTAATATCCCTGGCCCTAATATCCCTTGCCCTAATATCCCTGGCCCTAATATCGCTGGCCATAATATGCCTGGCCCTAATATCCCTGGCCCTTATATCCCTGGCCCTAATATCCCTGGCCCTAATATCCCTGGCCCTAACATCCCTGGCCCTAATATCCCTGGCCTTAATATCCCTGGCCCTAATATCCCTGGCCCTAATATCCCTGGCCCTAATATCCCTGGGCATAATATGCCTGGCCCTAATATTCCTGGCCCTTATATCCCTGGCCCTAATATCTCTGGCCCTAATATCCCTGGCCCTAATATCCCTTGCCCTAATATCCCTGGCCCTAATATCCCTGGCCATAATATGCCTGGCCCTAATATCCCTGGCCCTTATATCCCTGGCCCTAATATCCCTGGCCCTAATATCCCTGGCGCTAATATCCCTGGCCCTAATATCCCTGGCCCTAACATCCCTGGCCCTAATATCCGTGGCCCTAATATCCCTGGCCCTAATATCCCTGGCCCTAATATCCCTGGCCCTAATATCCCTGGCCCTAATATCCCTGGCACTAATATCCCTGGCCCTAATATCCCTGGCCATAATATCCCTGGCCCTAATATCCCTGGCCCTAATAACGCTGGCCCTAATCTCCCTGGCCCTAATATCCCTGGCCCTAATATCCCTGGCCCTAATATCCCTGGCCCTAATATCCCTGGCCCTAATATCCCTGGCCCTCATATCCCTGGCCCTGATATCCCTGGCCCTGATATCCCTAGCCCTAATATCCCTGGCCCTAATATCCCTGGCCCTAATATCCCTGGCCCTAATATCCCTGGCCCTAATATCCCTGGCTCTTATATCCCTGGCCCTAATATCCCTGGCCCTAATATCCCTTGCCCTAAAATCCCTGGCCCTAATATCCCTGGCCCTAATATCCCTGGCCCTAAAATCCCTGGCCCTAATATCCCTGGCCCTAATATCCCTGGCCCTAAATTCCCTGGCCCTAATATCCCTGGCCCTAATATACCTGGCCCTAATATCCCTGGCCCTAATATCCCTGGCCCTAATATCCCTAGCCCTAATATCCCTGACCTAATATCCCTGCCCTAATATCCCTGGCCCTAATATCCCTGGCCCTAATATCCCTGGTGCTAATATCCCTGGCCCTAACATCGCTGGCCCTAATATCCCTGGCCCTAATATCCCTGGGCCTAATATCCCCGGCCTTAATATCCCTGGCCCTAATATCCCTGGCCCTAATATCCCTGACCCTAATATCCCTGGGCATAATATGCCTGGCCCTAATATCCCTGGCCCTTATATCCCTGGCCCTAATATCCCTGGCCCTAATATCCCTGGCCCTAATATCCCTGTCCCTAATATCCCTGGCCCTAAAATCCCTGGCCCTAATATCCCTGGCCCTAATATCCCTGGCCCTAATATCCCTGGCCCTAATATCCCTGGCCCTAATATCCCAGGCCCTAATATCCCTGGCCCTAATATTCCGGGCCCTAATATCCCTGGCCCTAATATCCCTGGCCCTAATATGCCTGGCTCTAATATCCCTGGCCCTACTATCCCTGGCCCTAATATCCCTGGCCCTAATATCACTGGCCCTAATATCCCTGGCCCTAATATCCCTGTCCCTAATATCCCTGGCCCTAATATCCCTGGCCCTAATATCCCTGGCTCTAATATCCCTGGCCCTACTATCCCTGGCCCTAATATCCCTGGCCCTAATATCACTGGCCCTAATATCCCTGGCCCTAATATCCCTGGCCCTAATATCCCTGGCCCTAATATCCCTGGCCCTAATATCCCTGACCCTAATATCCCTGGGCATAATATGCCTGGCCCTAATATCCCTGGCCCTTATATCCCTGGCCCTAATAACCCTGGCCCTAATATCCCTGGCCCTAATATCCCTGCCCCTAATATCCCTGGCCCTAAAATCCCTGGCCCTAATATCCCTGGCCCTAATATCCCTGGCCCTAATGTCCCTGGCCCTAATATCCCTGGCCCTAATATCCCAGGCCCTAATATCCCTGGCCCTAATATTCCTGGCCCTAATATCCCTGGCCCTAATATGCCTGGCTCTAATATCCCTGGCCCTACTATCCCTGGCCCTAATATCCCTGGCCCTAATATCGCTGGCCCTAATATCCCTGGCCCTAATATCCCTGGCCCTAATATCCCTGGCCCTAATATCCCTGGACCTAATATCCCTGGCCCTAATATCCCTGGCCCTAATATCCCTGGCCCTAATATCCCTTGCCCTAATATCCCTGGCCCTTATATCCCTGGACCTAATATCCCTGCCCTAATATCCCTGGCCCTAATATCCCTGGCCCTAATATCCCTGGCCCTAATATCCCTGGCCCTAATATCCCGGGGCATAATATGCCTGGCCCTAATATTCCTGGCCCTTATATCCCTGGCCCTAATATCCCTGGCCCTAATATCCCTGGCCCTAATATCCCTGGCCCTAATATCCCTTGCCCTAATATCCCTGGCCCTAATATCCCTGGACCTAATATCCCTGCCCTAATATCCCTGGCCCTAATATCCCTGGCCCTAATATCCCTGGCCCTAATATCCCTGGCCCTAATATCCCGGGGCATAATATGCCTGGCCCTAATATTCCTGGCCCTTATATCCCTGGCCCTAATATCCCTGGCCCTAATATCCCTGGCCCTAATATCCCTGCCCCTAATATCCCTGGCCCTAAAATCCCTGGCCCTAATATCCCTGGCCCTAATATCCCTGGCCCTAATATCCCTGGCCCTAATATCCCTGGCCCTAATATCCCAGGCCCTAATATCCCTGGCCCTAATATCCCTGGCCCTAATATCCCTGGCCCTAATATCCCTGGCCCTAATATGCCTGGCTCTAATATCCCTGGCCCTAATATCTCTGGCCCTAATATCCCTGGCCCTAATATCGCTGGCCACAATATCCCTGGCCCTAATATCCCTGGCCCTAATATCCCTGGCCCTAATATCCCTGGCCCTAACATCCCTGGCCCTAATATCCCTGGCCCTAATATCCCTGGACCTAATATCCCTGGCCCTAATATCCCTGGCCCTAATATCCCTGGCCCTAATATCCCTTGCGCTAATATCCCTGGCCCTAATATCCCTGGCCCTAATATCCCTTGCCCTAATATCCCTGGCCCTAATATCGCTGGCCATAATATGCCTGGCCCTAATATCCCTGGCCCTTATATCCCTGGCCCTAATATCCCTGGCCCTAATATCCCTGGTGCTAATATCCCTGGCCCTAATATCCCTGGCCCTAATATCCCTGGCCCTAATATCCCTGGCCCTAACATCGCTGGCCCTAATATCCCTGGCCCTAATATCCCTGCACCTAATATCCCCGGCCTTAATATCCCTGGCCCTAATATCCCTGGCCCTAATATCCCTGGCCCTAATATTCCTGGGCATAATATGCCTGGCCCTAATATCCCTGGCCCTTATATCCCTGGCCCTAATATCCCTGGCCCTAATATCCCTGGCCCTAATATCCCTGCCCCTAATATCCCTGGCCCTAAAATCCCTGGCCCTAATATCCCTGGCCCTAATATCCCTGGCCCTAATGTCCCTGGCCCTAATATCCCTGGCCCTAATATCCCAGGCCCTAATATCCCTGGCCCTAATATTCCTGGCCCTAATATCCCTGGCCCTAATATGCCTGGCTCTAATATCCCTGGCCCTACTATCCCTGGCCCTAATATCCCTGGCCCTAATATCGCTGGCCCTAATATCCCTGGCCCTAATATCCCTGGCCCTAATATCCCTGGCCCTAATATCCCTGGACCTAATATCCCTGGCCCTAATATCCCTGGCCCTAATATCCCTGGCCCTAATATCCCTTGCCCTAATATCCCTGGCCCTTATATCCCTGGACCTAATATCCCTGCCCTAATATCCCTGGCCCTAATATCCCTGGCCCTAATATCCCTGGCCCTAATATCCCTGGCCCTAATATCCCGGGGCATAATATGCCTGGCCCTAATATTCCTGGCCCTTATATCCCTGGCCCTAATATCCCTGGCCCTAATATCCCTGGCCCTAATATCCCTGGCCCTAATATCCCTTGCCCTAATATCCCTGGCCCTAATATCCCTGGACCTAATATCCCTGCCCTAATATCCCTGGCCCTAATATCCCTGGCCCTAATATCCCTGGCCCTAATATCCCTGGCCCTAATATCCCGGGGCATAATATGCCTGGCCCTAATATTCCTGGCCCTTATATCCCTGGCCCTAATATCCCTGGCCCTAATATCCCTGGCCCTAATATCCCTGCCCCTAATATCCCTGGCCCTAAAATCCCTGGCCCTAATATCCCTGGCCCTAATATCCCTGGCCCTAATATCCCTGGCCCTAATATCCCTGGCCCTAATATCCCAGGCCCTAATATCCCTGGCCCTAATATCCCTGGCCCTAATATCCCTGGCCCTAATATCCCTGGCCCTAATATGCCTGGCTCTAATATCCCTGGCCCTAATATCTCTGGCCCTAATATCCCTGGCCCTAATATCGCTGGCCACAATATCCCTGGCCCTAATATCCCTGGCCCTAATATCCCTGGCCCTAACATCCCTGGCCCTAATATCCCTGGCCCTAATATCCCTGGACCTAATATCCCTGGCCCTAATATCCCTGGCCCTAATATCCCTGGCCTTAATATCCCTGGCCCTAATATCCCTGGCCCTAATATCCCTGGCCCTAATATCCCTGGGCATAATATGCCTGGCCCTAATATTCCTGGCCCTTATATCCCTGGCCCTAATATCCCTGGCCCTAATATCCCTGGCCCTAATATCCCTTGCCCTAATATCCCTGGCCCTATTATCCCTGGCCATAATATGCCTGGCCCTAATATCCCTGGCCCTTATATCCCTGGCCCTAATATCCCTGGCCCTAATATCCCTGGCGCTAATATCCCTGGCCCTAATATCCCTGGCCCTAATATCCCTGGCCCTAATATCCCTGGCCCTAATATCCCTGGCCCTAATATCCCAGGCCCTAATATCCCTGGCCCTAATATCCCTGGCCCTAATATCCCTGGCCCTAATATCCCTGGCCCTAATATCCCTGGGCATAATATGCCTGGCCCTAATATCCCTGGCCCTTATATCCCTGGCCCTAATATCCCTGGCCCTAATATCCCTGGCCCTAATATCCCTGCCCCTAATATCCCTGGCCCTAAAATCCCTGGCCCTAATATCCCTGGCCCTAATATCCCTGGCCCTAATATCCCTGGCCCTAATATCCCTGGCCCTAATATCCCTAGCCCTAATATCCCTGGCCCTAATATCCCTGGCCCTAATATGCCTGGCTCTAATATCCCTGGCCCTAATATCCCTGGCCGTAATATCCCTGGCCCTAATATCGCTGGCCCTAATATCCCTGGCCCTAATATCCCTGGCCATAATATCCCTGACCCTAATATCCCTGGCCCTAATATCCCTGGCCCTAATATCCCTGGCCCTAATATCCCTGGCCTTAATATCCCTGGACCTAATATCCCTGGCCCTAATATCCCTGGCCCTAATATCCCTGGCCCTAATATCCCTTGCCCTAATATCCCTGGCCCTAATATCCCTGGCCCTAATATCCCTTGCCCTAATATCCCTGGCCCTAATATCCCTGGCCATAATATGCCTGGCCCTAATATCCCTGGCCCTTATATCCCTGTCCCTAATATCCCTGGCCGTAATATCCCTGGCCCTAATATCCCTGGCCCTAATATCCCTGGCCCTAATATCCCTGGCCCTAATATCCCTGGCCCTAATATCCCTGGCCCTAATATCCCTGGCCCTAATATCCCTGGCCCTAATATCCCTGGCCCTAATATCCCTGGCCCTAATATCCCTGGCCCTAATATCCCTGGCCCTAATATCCCTGGCCATGATATCCCTGGCCCTGATATCCCTGGCCCTAATATCCCTGGCCCTAATATCCCTGGCCCTAATATCCCTGGCCCTAATATCCCTGGCCTTAATATCCCTGGCTCTAATATCCCTGGCCCTAATATCCCTGGCCCTAATATCCCTTGCCCTAAAATCCCTGGCCCTAATATCCCTGGCCCTAATATCCCTGGCCCTAATATCCCTGGCCCTAATATCCCTGGCTCTAATATCCCTGGCCCTAATATCCCTGGCCCTAATATCCCTGGCCCTAATATCGCTGGCCCTAATATCCCTGGCCATAATATCCCTGGCCCTAATATCCCTGGCCCTAATATCCCTGGCCCTAATATCCCTGGCCCTAATATCCCTTGCCCTAATATCCCTGGCCCTAATATCCCTGGCCCTAATATCCCTTGCCCTAATATCCCTGGCCCTAATATCCCTGGCCATAATATGCCTGGCCCTAATATCCCTGGCCCTTATATCCCTGTCCCTAATATCCCTGGCCGTAATATCCCTGGCCCTAATATCCCTGGCCCTAATATCCCTGGCCCTAATATCCCTGGCCCTAATATCCCTGGCCCTAATATCCC
Organism: Petromyzon marinus; assembly: GCF_048934315.1. Taxonomy (NCBI): domain Eukaryota; kingdom Metazoa; phylum Chordata; class Hyperoartia; order Petromyzontiformes; family Petromyzontidae; genus Petromyzon; species Petromyzon marinus. The sequence goes on from NW_027423018.1 coordinate 1,166,166, forward strand.
TGGCCCTAATATCCCTGGCCCTAATATCCCTGGCCCTAATATCCCTGGCCCTAATATCCCTGGCCCTAATATCCCTGGCCCTAATATCCCTGGCCCTAATATCCCTGGCCATGATATCCCTGGCCCTGATATCCCTGGCCCTAATATCCCTGGCCCTAATATCCCTGGCCCTAATATCCCTGGCCCTAATATCCCTGGCCTTAATATCCCTGGCTCTAATATCCCTGGCCCTAATATCCCTGGCCCTAATATCCCTTGCCCTAAAATCCCTGGCCCTAATATCCCTGGCCCTAATATCCCTGGCCCTAATATCCCTGGCCCTAATATCCCTGGCTCTAATATCCCTGGCCCTAATATCCCTGGCCCTAATATCCCTGGCCCTAATATCGCTGGCCCTAATATCCCTGGCCATAATATCCCTGGCCCTAATATCCCTGGCCCTAATATCCCTGGCCCTAATATCCCTGGCCCTGATATCCCTGGTCCTAATATCCCTGGCCCTAATATCCCTGGCCCTAATATCCCTGGCCCTAATATCCCTGGCTCTAATATCCCTGGCCCTAATATCCCTGGGCCCTAATATCCCTGGCTCTAATATCCCTGGCCCTAATATCCCTGGGCCCTAATATCCCTTGCCCTGAAATCCCTGGCCCTAATATCCCTGGCCCTAATATCCCTGGCCCTAATATCCCTGGACCTAATATCCCTGCCCTAATATCCCTGGCCCTAATATCCCTGGCCCTAATATCCCTGGCCTTAATATCCCTGGCCCTAATATCCCTGGCCCTAATATCCCTGGCCCTAATATCCATGGGCATAATATGCCTGGCCCTAATATTCCTGGCCCTTTTATCCCTGGCCCTAATATCCCTGGCCCTAATATCCCTGGCCCTAATATCCCTTGCCCTAATATCCCTGGCCCTAATATCCCTGGCCATAATATGCCTGGCCCTAATATCCCTGGCCCTTATATCCCTGGCCCTAATATCCCTGGCCCTAATATCCCTGGCGCTAATATCCCTGGCCCTAATATCCCTGGCCCTAACATCCCTGGCCCTAATATCCGTGGCCCTAATATCCCTGGCCCTAATATCCCTGGCCCTAATATCCCTGGCCCTAATATCCCTGGCCCTAATATCCCTGGCACTAATATCCCTGGCCCTAATATCCCTGGCCATAATATCCCTGGCCCTAATATCCCTGGCCCTAATAACGCTGGCCCTAATCTCCCTGGCCCTAATATCCCTGGCCCTAATATCCCTGGCCCTAATATCCCTGGCCCTAATATCCCTGGCCCTAATATCCCTGGCCCTCATATCCCTGGCCCTGATATCCCTGGCCCTGATATCCCTGGCCCTAATATCCCTGGCCCTAATATCCCTGGCCCTAATATCCCTGGCCCTAATATCCCTGGCCCTAATATCCCTGGCTCTTATATCCCTGGCCCTAATATCCCTGGCCCTAATATCCCTTGCCCTAAAATCCCTGGCCCTAATATCCCTGGCTCTAATATCCCTGGCCCTAATATCCCTGGCCCTAATATCCCTGGCCCTAATATCCCTGGCCCTAAATTCCCTGGCCCTAATATCCCTGGCCCTAATATACCTGGCCCTAATAATCCTGGCCCTAATATCCCTGGCCCTAATATCCCTAGCCCTAATATCCCTGACCTAATATCCCTGCCCTAATATCCCTGGCCCTAATATCCCTGGCCCTAATATCCCTGGTGCTAATATCCCTGGCCCTAACATCGCTGGCCCTAATATCCCTGGCCCTAATATCCCTGGGCCTAATATCCCCGGCCTTAATATCCCTGGCCCTAATATCCCTGGCCCTAATATCCCTGACCCTAATATCCCTGGGCATAATATGCCTGGCCCTAATATCCCTGGCCCTTATATCCCTGGCCCTAATATCCCTGGCCCTAATATCCCTGGCCCTAATATCCCTGCCCCTAATATCCCTGGCCCTAAAATCCCTGGCCCTAATATCCCTGGCCCTAATATCCCTGGCCCTAATATCCCTGGCCCTAATATCCCTGGCCCTAATATCCCAGGCCCTAATATCCCTGGCCCTAATATTCCGGGCCCTAATATCCCTGGCCCTAATATCCCTGGCCCTAATATGCCTGGCTCTAATATCCCTGGCCCTACTATCCCTGGCCCTAATATCCCTGGCCCTAATATCACTGGCCCTAATATCCCTGGCCCTAATATCCCTGGCCCTAATATCCCTGGCCCTAATATCCCTGGCCCTAATATCCTTGGCCCTAATATCCCTGGCCCTAATATCCCTGGCCCTAATATCCCTGGAACTAATATCCCTGGCCCTAATATCCCTGGCCCTAATATCCCTGGCCCTAATATCCCTGACCCTAATATCCCTGGGCATAATATGCCTGGCCCTAATATCCCTGGCCCTTATATCCCTGGCCCTAATAACCCTGGCCCTAATATCCCTGGCCCTAATATCCCTGCCCCTAATATCCCTGGCCCTAAAATCCCTGGCCCTAATATCCCTGGCCCTAATATCCCTGGCCCTAATGTCCCTGGCCCTAATATCCCTGGCCCTAATATCCCAGGCCCTAATATCCCTGGCCCTAATATTCCTGGCCCTAATATCCCTGGCCCTAATATCCCTGGCCCTAATATGCCTGGCTCTAATATCCCTGGCCCTACTATCCCTGGCCCTAATATCCCTGGCCCTAATATCGCTGGCCCTAATATCCCTGGCCCTAATATCCCTGGCCCTAATATCCCTGGCCCTAATATCCCTGGACCTAATATCCCTGGCCCTAATATCCCTGGCCCTAATATCCCTGGCCCTAATATCCCTTGCCCTAATATCCCTGGCCCTAATATCCCTGGACCTAATATCCCTGCCCTAATATCCCTGGCCCTAATATCGCTGGCCCTAATATCCCTGGCCCTAATATCCCTGGCCCTAATATCCCGGGGCATAATATGCCTGGCCCTAATATTCCTGGCCCTTATATCCCTGGCCCTAATATCCCTGGCCCTAATATCCCTGGCCCTAATATCCCTGGCCCTAATATCCCTTGCCCTAATATCCCTGGCCCTAATATCCCTGGACCTAATATCCCTGCCCTAATATCCCTGGCCCTAATATCCCTGGCCCTAATATCCCTGGCCCTAATATCCCTGGCCCTAATATCCCGGGGCATAATATGCCTGGCCCTAATATTCCTGGCCCTTATATCCCTGGCCCTAATATCCCTGGCCCTAATATCCCTGGCCCTAATATCCCTGCCCCTAATATCCCTGGCCCTAAAATCCCTGGCCCTAATATCCCTGGCCCTAATATCCCTGGCCCTAATATCCCTGGCCCTAATATCCCTGGCCCTAATATCCCAGGCCCTAATATCCCTGGCCCTAATATCCCTGGCCCTAATATCCCTGGCCCTAATATCCCTGGCCCTAATATGCCTGGCTCTAATATCCCTGGCCCTAATATCTCTGGCCCTAATATCCCTGGCCCTAATATCGCTGGCCACAATATCCCTGGCCCTAATATCCCTGGCCCTAATATCCCTGGCCCTAATATCCCTGGCCCTAACATCCCTGGCCCTAATATCCCTGGCCCTAATATCCCTGGACCTAATATCCCTGGCCCTAATATCCCTGGCCCTAATATCCCTGGCCCTAATATCCCTTGCGCTAATATCCCTGGCCCTAATATCCCTGGCCCTAATATCCCTTGCCCTAATATCCCTGGCCCTAATATCGCTGGCCATAATATGCCTGGCCCTAATATCCCTGGCCCTTATATCCCTGGCCCTAATATCCCTGGCCCTAATATCCCTGGCCCTAACATCCCTGGCCCTAATATCCCTGGCCTTAATATCCCTGGCCCTAATATCCCTGGCCCTAATATCCCTGGCCCTAATATCCCTGGGCATAATATGCCTGGCCCTAATATTCCTGGCCCTTATATCCCTGGCCCTAATATCTCTGGCCCTAATATCCCTGGCCCTAATATCCCTTGCCCTAATATCCCTGGCCCTAATATCCCTGGCCATAATATGCCTGGCCCTAATATCCCTGGCCCTTATATCCCTGGCCCTAATATCCCTGGCCCTAATATCCCTGGCGCTAATATCCCTGGCCCTAATATCCCTGGCCCTAACATCCCTGGCCCTAATATCCGTGGCCCTAATATCCCTGGCCCTAATATCCCTGGCCCTAATATCCCTGGCCCTAATATCCCTGGCCCTAATATCCCTGGCACTAATATCCCTGGCCCTAATATCCCTGGCCATAATATCCCTGGCCCTAATATCCCTGGCCCTAATAACGCTGGCCCTAATCTCCCTGGCCCTAATATCCCTGGCCCTAATATCCCTGGCCCTAATATCCCTGGCCCTAATATCCCTGGCCCTAATATCCCTGGCCCTCATATCCCTGGCCCTGATATCCCTGGCCCTGATATCCCTAGCCCTAATATCCCTGGCCCTAATATCCCTGGCCCTAATATCCCTGGCCCTAATATCCCTGGCCCTAATATCCCTGGCTCTTATATCCCTGGCCCTAATATCCCTGGCCCTAATATCCCTTGCCCTAAAATCCCTGGCCCTAATATCCCTGGCCCTAATATCCCTGGCCCTAAAATCCCTGGCCCTAATATCCCTGGCCCTAATATCCCTGGCCCTAAATTCCCTGGCCCTAATATCCCTGGCCCTAATATACCTGGCCCTAATATCCCTGGCCCTAATATCCCTGGCCCTAATATCCCTAGCCCTAATATCCCTGACCTAATATCCCTGCCCTAATATCCCTGGCCCTAATATCCCTGGCCCTAATATCCCTGGTGCTAATATCCCTGGCCCTAACATCGCTGGCCCTAATATCCCTGGCCCTAATATCCCTGGGCCTAATATCCCCGGCCTTAATATCCCTGGCCCTAATATCCCTGGCCCTAATATCCCTGACCCTAATATCCCTGGGCATAATATGCCTGGCCCTAATATCCCTGGCCCTTATATCCCTGGCCCTAATATCCCTGGCCCTAATATCCCTGGCCCTAATATCCCTGTCCCTAATATCCCTGGCCCTAAAATCCCTGGCCCTAATATCCCTGGCCCTAATATCCCTGGCCCTAATATCCCTGGCCCTAATATCCCTGGCCCTAATATCCCAGGCCCTAATATCCCTGGCCCTAATATTCCGGGCCCTAATATCCCTGGCCCTAATATCCCTGGCCCTAATATGCCTGGCTCTAATATCCCTGGCCCTACTATCCCTGGCCCTAATATCCCTGGCCCTAATATCACTGGCCCTAATATCCCTGGCCCTAATATCCCTGTCCCTAATATCCCTGGCCCTAATATCCCTGGCCCTAATATCCCTGGCTCTAATATCCCTGGCCCTACTATCCCTGGCCCTAATATCCCTGGCCCTAATATCACTGGCCCTAATATCCCTGGCCCTAATATCCCTGGCCCTAATATCCCTGGCCCTAATATCCCTGGCCCTAATATCCCTGACCCTAATATCCCTGGGCATAATATGCCTGGCCCTAATATCCCTGGCCCTTATATCCCTGGCCCTAATAACCCTGGCCCTAATATCCCTGGCCCTAATATCCCTGCCCCTAATATCCCTGGCCCTAAAATCCCTGGCCCTAATATCCCTGGCCCTAATATCCCTGGCCCTAATGTCCCTGGCCCTAATATCCCTGGCCCTAATATCCCAGGCCCTAATATCCCTGGCCCTAATATTCCTGGCCCTAATATCCCTGGCCCTAATATGCCTGGCTCTAATATCCCTGGCCCTACTATCCCTGGCCCTAATATCCCTGGCCCTAATATCGCTGGCCCTAATATCCCTGGCCCTAATATCCCTGGCCCTAATATCCCTGGCCCTAATATCCCTGGACCTAATATCCCTGGCCCTAATATCCCTGGCCCTAATATCCCTGGCCCTAATATCCCTTGCCCTAATATCCCTGGCCCTTATATCCCTGGACCTAATATCCCTGCCCTAATATCCCTGGCCCTAATATCCCTGGCCCTAATATCCCTGGCCCTAATATCCCTGGCCCTAATATCCCGGGGCATAATATGCCTGGCCCTAATATTCCTGGCCCTTATATCCCTGGCCCTAATATCCCTGGCCCTAATATCCCTGGCCCTAATATCCCTGGCCCTAATATCCCTTGCCCTAATATCCCTGGCCCTAATATCCCTGGACCTAATATCCCTGCCCTAATATCCCTGGCCCTAATATCCCTGGCCCTAATATCCCTGGCCCTAATATCCCTGGCCCTAATATCCCGGGGCATAATATGCCTGGCCCTAATATTCCTGGCCCTTATATCCCTGGCCCTAATATCCCTGGCCCTAATATCCCTGGCCCTAATATCCCTGCCCCTAATATCCCTGGCCCTAAAATCCCTGGCCCTAATATCCCTGGCCCTAATATCCCTGGCCCTAATATCCCTGGCCCTAATATCCCTGGCCCTAATATCCCAGGCCCTAATATCCCTGGCCCTAATATCCCTGGCCCTAATATCCCTGGCCCTAATATCCCTGGCCCTAATATGCCTGGCTCTAATATCCCTGGCCCTAATATCTCTGGCCCTAATATCCCTGGCCCTAATATCGCTGGCCACAATATCCCTGGCCCTAATATCCCTGGCCCTAATATCCCTGGCCCTAATATCCCTGGCCCTAACATCCCTGGCCCTAATATCCCTGGCCCTAATATCCCTGGACCTAATATCCCTGGCCCTAATATCCCTGGCCCTAATATCCCTGGCCCTAATATCCCTTGCGCTAATATCCCTGGCCCTAATATCCCTGGCCCTAATATCCCTTGCCCTAATATCCCTGGCCCTAATATCGCTGGCCATAATATGCCTGGCCCTAATATCCCTGGCCCTTATATCCCTGGCCCTAATATCCCTGGCCCTAATATCCCTGGTGCTAATATCCCTGGCCCTAATATCCCTGGCCCTAATATCCCTGGCCCTAATATCCCTGGCCCTAACATCGCTGGCCCTAATATCCCTGGCCCTAATATCCCTGCACCTAATATCCCCGGCCTTAATATCCCTGGCCCTAATATCCCTGGCCCTAATATCCCTGGCCCTAATATTCCTGGGCATAATATGCCTGGCCCTAATATCCCTGGCCCTTATATCCCTGGCCCTAATATCCCTGGCCCTAATATCCCTGGCCCTAATATCCCTGCCCCTAATATCCCTGGCCCTAAAATCCCTGGCCCTAATATCCCTGGCCCTAATATCCCTGGCCCTAATGTCCCTGGCCCTAATATCCCTGGCCCTAATATCCCAGGCCCTAATATCCCTGGCCCTAATATTCCTGGCCCTAATATCCCTGGCCCTAATATGCCTGGCTCTAATATCCCTGGCCCTACTATCCCTGGCCCTAATATCCCTGGCCCTAATATCGCTGGCCCTAATATCCCTGGCCCTAATATCCCTGGCCCTAATATCCCTGGCCCTAATATCCCTGGACCTAATATCCCTGGCCCTAATATCCCTGGCCCTAATATCCCTGGCCCTAATATCCCTTGCCCTAATATCCCTGGCCCTTATATCCCTGGACCTAATATCCCTGCCCTAATATCCCTGGCCCTAATATCCCTGGCCCTAATATCCCTGGCCCTAATATCCCTGGCCCTAATATCCCGGGGCATAATATGCCTGGCCCTAATATTCCTGGCCCTTATATCCCTGGCCCTAATATCCCTGGCCCTAATATCCCTGGCCCTAATATCCCTGGCCCTAATATCCCTTGCCCTAATATCCCTGGCCCTAATATCCCTGGACCTAATATCCCTGCCCTAATATCCCTGGCCCTAATATCCCTGGCCCTAATATCCCTGGCCCTAATATCCCTGGCCCTAATATCCCGGGGCATAATATGCCTGGCCCTAATATTCCTGGCCCTTATATCCCTGGCCCTAATATCCCTGGCCCTAATATCCCTGGCCCTAATATCCCTGCCCCTAATATCCCTGGCCCTAAAATCCCTGGCCCTAATATCCCTGGCCCTAATATCCCTGGCCCTAATATCCCTGGCCCTAATATCCCTGGCCCTAATATCCCAGGCCCTAATATCCCTGGCCCTAATATCCCTGGCCCTAATATCCCTGGCCCTAATATCCCTGGCCCTAATATGCCTGGCTCTAATATCCCTGGCCCTAATATCTCTGGCCCTAATATCCCTGGCCCTAATATCGCTGGCCACAATATCCCTGGCCCTAATATCCCTGGCCCTAATATCCCTGGCCCTAATATCCCTGGCCCTAACATCCCTGGCCCTAATATCCCTGGCCCTAATATCCCTGGACCTAATATCCCTGGCCCTAATATCCCTGGCCCTAATATCCCTGGCCCTAATATCCCTTGCGCTAATATCCCTGGCCCTAATATCCCTGGCCCTAATATCCCTTGCCCTAATATCCCTGGCCCTAATATCGCTGGCCATAATATGCCTGGCCCTAATATCCCTGGCCCTTATATCCCTGGCCCTAATATCCCTGGCCCTAATATCCCTGGTGCTAATATCCCTGGCCCTAATATCCCTGGCCCTAATATCCCTGGCCCTAATATCCCTGGCCCTAACATCGCTGGCCCTAATATCCCTGGCCCTAATATCCCTGCACCTAATATCCCCGGCCTTAATATCCCTGGCCCTAATATCCCTGGCCCTAATATCCCTGGCCCTAATATTCCTGGGCATAATATGCCTGGCCCTAATATCCCTGGCCCTTATATCCCTGGCCCTAATATCCCTGGCCCTAATATCCCTGGCCCTAATATCCCTGCCCCTAATATCCCTGGCCCTAAAATCCCTGGCCCTAATATCCCTGGCCCTAATATCCCTGGCCCTAATATCCCTGGCCCTAATATCCCTGGGCATAATATGCCTGGCCCTAAAATCCCTGGCCCTAATATCCCTGGCCCTAATATCCCTGGCCCTAATATCCCTGGCCCTAATATCCCTGGCCCTAATATCCCTAGCCCTAATATCCCTGGCCCTAATATCCCTGGCCCTAATATCCCTGGCCCTAATATCCCTTGCCCTAATATCCCTGGCCCTAATATCCCTGGCCCTAATATCCCTTGCCCTAATATCCCTGGCCCTAATATCCCTGGCCATAATATGCCTGGCCCTAATATCCCTGGCCCTTATATCCCTGTCCCTAATATCCCTGGCCGTAATATCCCTGGCCCTAATATCCCTGGCCCTAATATCCCTGGCCCTAATATCCCTGGCCCTAATATCCCGGGGCATAATATGCCTGGCCCTAATATTCCTGGCCCTTATATCCCTGGCCCTAATATCCCTGGCCCTAATATCCCTGGCCCTAATATCCCTGGCCCTAATATCCCTTGCCCTAATATCCCTGGCCCTAATATCCCTGGCCATGATATCCCTGGCCCTGATATCCCTGGCCCTAATATCCCTGGCCCTAATATCCCTGGCCCTAATATCCCTGGCCCTAATATCCCTGGCCTTAATATCCCTGGCTCTAATATCCCTGGCCCTAATATCCCTGGCCCTAATATCCCTTGCCCTAAAATCCCTGGCCCTAATATCCCTGGCCCTAATATCCCTGGCCCTAATATCCCTGGCCCTAATATCCCTGGCTCTAATATCCCTGGCCCTAATATCCCTGGCCCTAATATCCCTGGACCTAATATCGCTGGCCCTAATATCCCTGGCCATAATATCCCTGGCCCTAATATCCCTGGCCCTAATATCCCTGGCCCTAATATCCCTGGCCCTGATATCCCTGGCCCTAATATCCCTGGCCCTAATATCCCTGGCCCTAATATCCCTGGCCCTAATATCCCTGGCTCTAATATCCCTGGCCCTAATATCCCTGGGCCCTAATATCCCTGGCTCTAATATCCCTGGCCCTAATATCCCTGGGCCCTAATATCCCTTGCCCTGAAATCCCTGGCCCTAATATCCCTGGCCCTAATATCCCTGGCCCTAATATCCCTGGACCTAATATCCCTGCCCTAATATCCCTGGCCCTAATATCCCTGGCCCTAATATCCCTGGCCTTAATATCCCTGGCCCTAATATCCCTGGCCCTAATATCCCTGGCCCTAATATCCCTGGGCATAATATGCCTGGCCCTAATATTCCTGGCCCTTATATCCCTGGCCCTAATATCCCTGGCCCTAATATCCCTGGCCCTAATATCCCTTGCCCTAATATCCCTGGCCCTAATATCCCTGGCCATAATATGCCTGGCCCTAATATCCCTGGCCCTTATATCCCTGGCCCTAATATCCCTGGCCCTAATATCCCTGGCGCTAATATCCCTGGCCCTAATATCCCTGGCCCTAATATCCCTGGCCCTAATATCCCTGGCCCTAATATCCCTGGCCCTAATATCCCAGGCCCTAATATCCCTGGCCCTAATATCCCTGGCCCTAATATCCCTGGCCCTAATATCCCTGGCCCTAATATCCCTGGGCATAATATGCCTGGCCCTAATATCCCTGGCCCTTATATACCTGGCCCTAATATCCCTGGCCCTAATATCCCTGGCCCTAATATCCCTGCCCCTAATATCCCTGGCCCTAAAATCCCTGGCCCTAATATCCCTGGCCCTAATATCCCTGGCCCTAATATCCCTGGCCCTAATATCCCTGGCCCTAATATCCCTAGCCATAATATCCCTGGCCCTAATATCCCTGGCCCTAATATGCCTGGCTCTAATATCCCTGGCCCTAATATCCCTGGCCGTAATATCCCTGGCCCTAATATCGCTGGCCCTAATATCCCTGGCCCTAATATCCCTGGCCATAATATCCCTGACCCTAATATCCCTGGCCCTAATATCCCTGGCCCTAATATCCCTGGCCCTAATATCCCTGGCCCTAATATCCCTGGACCTAATATCCCTGGCCCTAATATCCCTGGCCCTAATATCCCTGGCCCTAATATCCCTTGCCCTAATATCCCTGGCCCTAATATCCCTGGCCCTAATATCCCTTGCCCTAATATCCCTGGCCCTAATATCCCTGGCCATAATATGCCTGGCCCTAATATCCCTGGCCCTTATATCCCTGTCCCTAATATCCCTGGCCGTAATATCCCTGGCCCTAATATCCCTGGCCCTAATATCCCTGGCCCTAATATCCCTGGCCCTAATATCCCTGGCCCTAATATCCCTGGCCCTAATATCCCTGGCCCTAATATCCCTGGCCCTAATATCCCTGGCCCTAATATCCCTGGCCCTAATATCCCTGGCCCTAATATCCCTGGCCCTAATATCCCTGGCCCTAATATCCCTGGCCATGATATCCCTGGCCCTGATATCCCTGGCCCTAATATCCCTGGCCCTAATATCCCTGGCCCTAATATCCCTGGCCCTAATATCCCTGGCCTTAATATCCCTGGCTCTAATATCCCTGGCCCTAATATCCCTGGCCCTAATATCCCTTGCCCTAAAATCCCTGGCCCTAATATCCCTGGCCCTAATATCCCTGGCCCTAATATCCCTGGCCCTAATATCCCTGGCTCTAATATCCCTGGCCCTAATATCCCTGGCCCTAATATCCCTGGCCCTAATATCGCTGGCCCTAATATCCCTGGCCATAATATCCCTGGCCCTAATATCCCTGGCCCTAATATCCCTGGCCCTAATATCCCTGGCCCTGATATCCCTGGCCCTAATATCCCTGGCCCTAATATCCCTGGCCCTAATATCCCTGGCCCTAATATCCCTGGCTCTAATATCCCTGGCCCTAATATCCCTGGGCCCTAATATCCCTGGCTCTAATATCCCTGGCCCTAAAATCCCTGGCCCTAATATCCCTGGCCCTAATATCCCTGGCCCTAATATCCCTGGCCCTAATATCCCTGGCCCTAATATCCCAGGCCCTAATATCCCTGGCCCTAATATCCCTGGCCCTAATATCCCTGGCCCTAATATCCCTGGCCCTAATATGCCTGGCTCTAATATCCCTGGCCCTAATATCTCTGGCCCTAATATCCCTGGCCCTAATATCGCTGGCCACAATATCCCTGGCCCTAATATCCCTGGCCCTAATATCCCTGGCCCTAATATCCCTGGCCCTAACATCCCTGGCCCTAATATCCCTGGCCCTAATATCCCTGGACCTAATATCCCTGGCCCTAATATCCCTGGCCCTAATATCCCTGGCCCTAATATCCCTTGCGCTAATATCCCTGGCCCTAATATCCCTGGCCCTAATATCCCTTGCCCTAATATCCCTGGCCCTAATATCGCTGGCCATAATATGCCTGGCCCTAATATCCCTGGCCCTTATATCCCTGGCCCTAATATCCCTGGCCCTAATATCCCTGGTGCTAATATCCCTGGCCCTAATATCCCTGGCCCTAATATCCCTGGCCCTAATATCCCTGGCCCTAACATCGCGGGCCCTAATATCCCTGGCCCTAATATCCCTGCACCTAATATCCCCGGCCTTAATATCCCTGGCCCTAATATCCCTGGCCCTAATATCCCTGGCCCTAATATTCCTGGGCATAATATGCCTGGCCCTAATATCCCTGGCCCTTATATCCCTGGCCCTAATATCCCTGGCCCTAATATCCCTGGCCCTAATATCCCTGCCCCTAATATCCCTGGCCCTAAAATCCCTGGCCCTAATATCCCTGGCCCTAATATCCCTGGCCCTAATATCCCTGGCCCTAATATCCCTGGGCATAATATGCCTGGCCCTAAAATCCCTGGCCCTAATATCCCTGGCCCTAATATCCCTGGCCCTAATATCCCTGGCCCTAATATCCCTGGCCCTAATATCCCTAGCCCTAATATCCCTGGCCCTAATATCCCTGGCCCTAATATCCCTGGCCCTAATATCCCTTGCCCTAATATCCCTGGCCCTAATATCCCTGGCCCTAATATCCCTTGCCCTAATATCCCTGGCCCTAATATCCCTGGCCATAATATGCCTGGCCCTAATATCCCTGGCCCTTATATCCCTGTCCCTAATATCCCTGGCCGTAATATCCCTGGCCCTAATATCCCTGGCCCTAATATCCCTGGCCCTAATATCCCTGGCCCTAATATCCCTGGCCCTAATATCCCTGGCCCTAATATCCCTGGCCCTAATATCCCTGGCCCTAATATCCCTGGCCCTAATATCCCTGGCCCTAATATCCCTGGCCCTAATATCCCTGGCCCTAATATCCCTGGCCCTAATATCCCTGGCCATGATATCCCTGGCCCTGATATCCCTGGCCCTAATATCCCTGGCCCTAATATCCCTGGCCCTAATATCCCTGGCCCTAATATCCCTGGCCTTAATATCCCTGGCTCTAATATCCCTGGCCCTAATATCCCTGGCCCTAATATCCCTTGCCCTAAAATCCCTGGCCCTAATATCCCTGGCCCTAATATCCCTGGCCCTAATATCCCTGGCCCTAATATCCCTGGCTCTAATATCCCTGGCCCTAATATCCCTGGCCCTAATATCCCTGGACCTAATATCGCTGGCCCTAATATCCCTGGCCATAATATCCCTGGCCCTAATATCCCTGGCCCTAATATCCCTGGCCCTAATATCCCTGGCCCTGATATCCCTGGCCCTAATATCCCTGGCCCTAATATCCCTGGCCCTAATATCCCTGGCCCTAATATCCCTGGCTCTAATATCCCTGGCCCTAATATCCCTGGGCCCTAATATCCCTGGCTCTAATATCCCTGGCCCTAATATCCCTGGGCCCTAATATCCCTTGCCCTGAAATCCCTGGCCCTAATATCCCTGGCCCTAATATCCCTGGCCCTAATATCCCTGGACCTAATATCCCTGCCCTAATATCCCTGGCCCTAATATCCCTGGCCCTAATATCCCTGGCCTTAATATCCCTGGCCCTAATATCCCTGGCCCTAATATCCCTGGCCCTAATATCCCTGGGCATAATATGCCTGGCCCTAATATTCCTGGCCCTTATATCCCTGGCCCTAATATCCCTGGCCCTAATATCCCTGGCCCTAATATCCCTTGCCCTAATATCCCTGGCCCTAATATCCCTGGCCATAATATGCCTGGCCCTAATATCCCTGGCCCTTATATCCCTGGCCCTAATATCCCTGGCCCTAATATCCCTGGCGCTAATATCCCTGGCCCTAATATCCCTGGCCCTAATATCCCTGGCCCTAATATCCCTGGCCCTAATATCCCTGGCCCTAATATCCCAGGCCCTAATATCCCTGGCCCTAATATCCCTGGCCCTAATATCCCTGGCCCTAATATCCCTGGCCCTAATATCCCTGGGCATAATATGCCTGGCCCTAATATCCCTGGCCCTTATATACCTGGCCCTAATATCCCTGGCCCTAATATCCCTGGCCCTAATATCCCTGCCCCTAATATCCCTGGCCCTAAAATCCCTGGCCCTAATATCCCTGGCCCTAATATCCCTGGCCCTAATATCCCTGGCCCTAATATCCCTGGCCCTAATATCCCTAGCCCTAATATCCCTGGCCCTAATATCCCTGGCCCTAATATGCCTGGCTCTAATATCCCTGGCCCTAATATCCCTGGCCGTAATATCCCTGGCCCTAATATCGCTGGCCCTAATATCCCTGGCCCTAATATCCCTGGCCCTAATATGCCTGGCTCTAATATCCCTGGCCCTAATATCCCTGGCCGTAATATCCCTGGCCCTAATATCGCTGGCCCTAATATCCCTGGCCCTAATATCCCTGGCCCTAATATCCCTGGCCCTAATATCCCTGGCCCTAATATCCCTGGACCTAATATCCCTGGCCCTAATATCCCTGGCCCTAATATCCCTGGCCCTAATATCCCTTGCCCTAATATCCCTGGCCCTAATATCCCTGGCCCTAATATCCCTTGCCCTAATATCCCTGGCCCTAATATCCCTGGCCATAATATGCCTGGCCCTAATATCCCTGGCCCTTATATCCCTGTCCCTAATATCCCTGGCCGTAATATCCCTGGCCCTAATATCCCTGGCCCTAATATCCCTGGCCCTAATATCCCTGGCCCTAATATCCCTGGCCCTAATATCCCTGGCCCTAATATCCCTGGCCCTAATATCCCTGGCCCTAATATCCCTGGCCCTAATATCCCTGGCCCTAATATCCCTGGCCCTAATATCCCTGGCCCTAATATCCCTGGCCCTAATATCCCTGGCCCTAATATCCCTGGCCATGATATCCCTGGCCCTGATATCCCTGGCCCTAATATCCCTGGCCCTAATATCCCTGGCCCTAATATCCCTGGCCCTAATATCCCTGGCCTTAATATCCCTGGCTCTAATATCCCTGGCCCTAATATCCCTGGCCCTAATATCCCTTGCCCTAAAATCCCTGGCCCTAATATCCCTGGCCCTAATATCCCTGGCCCTAATATCCCTGGCCCTAATATCCCTGGCTCTAATATCCCTGGCCCTAATATCCCTGGCCCTAATATCCCTGGCCCTAATATCGCTGGCCCTAATATCCCTGGCCATAATATCCCTGGCCCTAATATCCCTGGCCCTAATATCCCTGGCCCTAATATCCCTGGCCCTGATATCCCTGGCCCTAATATCCCTGGCCCTAATATCCCTGGCCCTAATATCCCTGGCCCTAATATCCCTGGCTCTAATATCCCTGGCCCTAATATCCCTGGGCCCTAATATCCCTGGCTCTAATATCCCTGGCCCTAATATCCCTGGGCCCTAATATCCCTTGCCCTGAAATCCCTGGCCCTAATATCCCTGGCCCTAATATCCCTGGCCCTAATATCCCTGGACCTAATATCCCTGCCCTAATATCCCTGGCCCTAATATCCCTGGCCCTAATATCCCTGGCCTTAATATCCCTGGCCCTAATATCCCTGGCCCTAATATCCCTGGCCCTAATATCCCTGGGCATAATATGCCTGGCCCTAATATTCCTGGCCCTTATATCCCTGGCCCTAATATCCCTGGCCCTAATATCCCTGGCCCTAATATCCCTTGCCCTAATATCCCTGGCCCTAATATCCCTGGCCATAATATGCCTGGCCCTAATATCCCTGGCCCTTATATCCCTGGCCCTAATATCCCTGGCCCTAATATCCCTGGCGCTAATATCCCTGGCCCTAATATCCCTGGCCCTAACATCCCTGGCCCTAATATCCGTGGCCCTAATATCCCTGGCCCTAATATCCCTGGCCCTAATATCCCTGGCCCTAATATCCCTGGCCCTAATATCCCTGGCACTAATATCCCTGGCCCTAATATCCCTGGCCATAATATCCCTGGCCCTAATATCCCTGGCCCTAATAACGCTGGCCCTAATCTCCCTGGCCCTAATATCCCTGGCCCTAATATCCCTGGCCCTAATATCCCTGGCCCTAATATCCCTGGCCCTAATATCCCTGGCCCTCATATCCCTGGCCCTGATATCCCTGGCCCTGATATCCCTGGCCCTAATATCCCTGGCCCTAATATCCCTGGCCCTAATATCCCTGGCCCTAATATCCCTGGCCCTAATATCCCTGGCTCTTATATCCCTGGCCCTAATATCCCTGGCCCTAATATCCCTTGCCCTAAAATCCCTGGCCCTAATATCCCTGGGCATAATATGCCTGGCCCTAATATTCCTGGCCCTTATATCCCTGGCCCTAATATCCCTGGCCCTAATATCCCTGGCCCTAATATCCCTTGCCCTAATATCCCTGGCCCTAATATCCCTGGCCATAATATGCCTGGCCCTAATATCCCTGGCCCTTATATCCCTGGCCCTAATATCCCTGGCCCTAATATCCCTGGCGCTAATATCCCTGGCCCTAATATCCCTGGCCCTAACATCCCTGGCCCTAATATCCGTGGCCCTAATATCCCTGGCCCTAATATCCCTGGCCCTAATATCCCTGGCCCTAATATCCCTGGCCCTAATATCCCTGGCACTAATATCCCTGGCCCTAATATCCCTGGCCATAATATCCCTGGCCCTAATATCCCTGGCCCTAATAACGCTGGCCCTAATCTCCCTGGCCCTAATATCCCTGGCCCTAATATCCCTGGCCCTAATATCCCTGGCCCTAATATCCCTGGCCCTAATATCCCTGGCCCTCATATCCCTGGCCCTGATATCCCTGGCCCTGATATCCCTGGCCCTAATATCCCTGGCCCTAATATCCCTGGCCCTAATATCCCTGGCCCTAATATCCCTGGCCCTAATATCCCTGGCTCTTATATCCCTGGCCCTAATATCCCTGGCCCTAATATCCCTTGCCCTAAAATCCCTGGCCCTAATATCCCTGGCCCTAATATCCCTGGCCCTAATATCCCTGGCCCTAATATCCCTGGCCCTAATATCCCTGGCCCTAAATTCCCTGGCCCTAATATCCCTGGCCCTAATATACCTGGCCCTAATATCCCTGGCCCTAATATCCCTGGCCCTAATATCCCTAGCCCTAATATCCCTGACCTAATATCCCTGCCCTAATATCCCTGGCCCTAATATCCCTGGCCCTAATATCCCTGGTGCTAATATCCCTGGCCCTAACATCGCTGGCCCTAATATCCCTGGCCCTAATATCCCTGGGCCTAATATCCCCGGCCTTAATATCCCTGGCCCTAATATCCCTGGCCCTAATATCCCTGACCCTAATATTCCTGGGCATAATATGCCTGGCCCTAATATCCCTGGCCCTTATATCCCTGGCCCTAATATCCCTGGCCCTAATATCCCTGGCCCTAATATCCCTGCCCCTAATATCCCTGGCCCTAAAATCCCTGGCCCTAATATCCCTGGCCCTAATATCCCTGGCCCTAATATCCCTGGCCCTAATATCCCTGGCCCTAATATCCCAGGCCCTAATATCCCTGGCCCTAATATTCCGGGCCCTAATATCCCTGGCCCTAATATCCCTGGCCCTAATATGCCTGGCTCTAATATCCCTGGCCCTACTATCCCTGGCCCTAATATCCCTGGCCCTAATATCACTGGCCCTAATATCCCTGGCCCTAATATCCCTGGCCCTAATATCCCTGGCCCTAATATCCCTGGCCCTAATATCCTTGGCCCTAATATCCCTGGCCCTAATATCCCTGGCCCTAATATCCCTGGAACTAATATCCCTGGCCCTAATATCCCTGGCCCTAATATCCCTGGCCCTAATATCCCTGACCCTAATATCCCTGGGCATAATATGCCTGGCCCTAATATCCCTGGCCCTTATATCCCTGGCCCTAATAACCCTGGCCCTAATATCCCTGGCCCTAATATCCCTGGCCCTAATATCCCTGACCCTAATATCCCTGGGCATAATATGCCTGGCCCTAATATCCCTGGCCCTTATATCCCTGGCCCTAATATCCCTGGCCCTAATATCCCTGGCCCTAATATCCCTGCCCCTAATATCCCTGGCCCTAAAATCCCTGGCCCTAATATCCCTGGCCCTAATATCCCTGGCCCTAATATCCCTGGCCCTAATATCCCTGGCCCTAATATCCCAGGCCCTAATATCCCTGGCCCTAATATTCCGGGCCCTAATATCCCTGGCCCTAATATCCCTGGCCCTAATATGCCTGGCTCTAATATCCCTGGCCCTACTATCCCTGGCCCTAATATCCCTGGCCCTAATATCACTGGCCCTAATATCCCTGGCCCTAATATCCCTGGCCCTAATATCCCTGGCCCTAATATCCCTGGCCCTAATATCCTTGGCCCTAATATCCCTGGCCCTAATATCCCTGGCCCTAATATCCCTGGAACTAATATCCCTGGCCCTAATATCCCTGGCCCTAATATCCCTGGCCCTAATATCCCTGACCCTAATATCCCTGGGCATAATATGCCTGGCCCTAATATCCCTGGCCCTTATATCCCTGGCCCTAATAACCCTGGCCCTAATATCCCTGGCCCTAATATCCCTGCCCCTAATATCCCTGGCCCTAAAATCCCTGGCCCTAATATCCCTGGCCCTAATATCCCTGGCCCTAATGTCCCTGGCCCTAATATCCCTGGCCCTAATATCCCAG
This sequence comes from Petromyzon marinus, assembly GCF_048934315.1. NCBI lineage: Eukaryota > Metazoa > Chordata > Hyperoartia > Petromyzontiformes > Petromyzontidae > Petromyzon > Petromyzon marinus. Next base: position 1,185,151 of record NW_027423018.1, read on the forward strand.
GCCCTAATATCCCTGGCCCTAATATTCCTGGCCCTAATATCCCTGGCCCTAATATCCCTGGCCCTAATATGCCTGGCTCTAATATCCCTGGCCCTACTATCCCTGGCCCTAATATCCCTGGCCCTAATATCGCTGGCCCTAATATCCCTGGCCCTAATATCCCTGGCCCTAATATCCCTGGCCCTAATATCCCTGGACCTAATATCCCTGGCCCTAATATCCCTGGCCCTAATATCCCTGGCCCTAATATCCCTTGCCCTAATATCCCTGGCCCTAATATCCCTGGACCTAATATCCCTGCCCTAATATCCCTGGCCCTAATATCCCTGGCCCTAATATCCCTGGCCCTAATATCCCTGGCCCTAATATCCCGGGGCATAATATGCCTGGCCCTAATATTCCTGGCCCTTATATCCCTGGCCCTAATATCCCTGGCCCTAATATCCCTGGCCCTAATATCCCTGGCCCTAATATCCCTGCCCCTAATATCCCTGGCCCTAAAATCCCTGGCCCTAATATCCCTGGCCCTAATATCCCTGGCCCTAATATCCCTGGCCCTAATATCCCTGGCCCTAATATCCCAGGCCCTAATATCCCTGGCCCTAATATTCCGGGCCCTAATATCCCTGGCCCTAATATCCCTGGCCCTAATATGCCTGGCTCTAATATCCCTGGCCCTACTATCCCTGGCCCTAATATCCCTGGCCCTAATATCACTGGCCCTAATATCCCTGGCCCTAATATCCCTGGCCCTAATATCCCTGGCCCTAATATCCCTGGCCCTAATATCCTTGGCCCTAATATCCCTGGCCCTAATATCCCTGGCCCTAATATCCCTGGAACTAATATCCCTGGCCCTAATATCCCTGGCCCTAATATCCCTGGCCCTAATATCCCTGACCCTAATATCCCTGGGCATAATATGCCTGGCCCTAATATCCCTGGCCCTTATATCCCTGGCCCTAATAACCCTGGCCCTAATATCCCTGGCCCTAATATCCCTGGCCCTAATATCCCTGACCCTAATATCCCTGGGCATAATATGCCTGGCCCTAATATCCCTGGCCCTTATATCCCTGGCCCTAATATCCCTGGCCCTAATATCCCTGGCCCTAATATCCCTGCCCCTAATATCCCTGGCCCTAAAATCCCTGGCCCTAATATCCCTGGCCCTAATATCCCTGGCCCTAATATCCCTGGCCCTAATATCCCTGGCCCTAATATCCCAGGCCCTAATATCCCTGGCCCTAATATTCTGGCCCTAATATCCCTGGCCCTAATATCCCTGGCCCTAATATGCCTGGCTCTAATATCCCTGGCCCTACTATCCCTGGCCCTAATATCCCTGGCCCTAATATCACTGGCCCTAATATCCCTGGCCCTAATATCCCTGGCCCTAATATCCCTGGCCCTAATATCCCTGGCCCTAATATCCTTGGCCCTAATATCCCTGGCCCTAATATCCCTGGCCCTAATATCCCTGGAACTAATATCCCTGGCCCTAATATCCCTGGCCCTAATATCCCTGGCCCTAATATCCCTGACCCTAATATCCCTGGGCATAATATGCCTGGCCCTAATATCCCTGGCCCTTATATCCCTGGCCCTAATAACCCTGGCCCTAATATCCCTGGCCCTAATATCCCTGCCCCTAATATCCCTGGCCCTAAAATCCCTGGCCCTAATATCCCTGGCCCTAATATCCCTGGCCCTGATGTCCCTGGCCCTAATATCCCTGGCCCTAATATCCCAGGCCCTAATATCCCTGGCCCTAATATTCCTGGCCCTAATATCCCTGGCCCTAATATCCCTGGCCCTAATATGCCTGGCTCTAATATCCCTGGCCCTACTATCCCTGGCCCTAATATTCCTGGCCCTTATATCCCTGGCCCTAATATCCCTGGCCCTAATATCCCTGGCCCTAATATCCCTGGCCCTAATATCCCTTGCCCTAATATCCCTGGCCCTAATATCCCTGGACCTAATATCCCTGCCCTAATATGCCTGGCCCTAATATCCCTGGCCCTAATATCCCTGGCCCTAATATCCCTGGCCCTAATATCCCGGGGCATAATATGCCTGGCCCTAATATTCCTGGCCCTTATATCCCTGGCCCTAATATCCCTGGCCCTAATATCCCTGGCCCTAATATCCCTGCCCCTAATATCCCTGGCCCTAAAATCCCTGGCCCTAATATCCCTGGCCCTAATATCCCTGGCCCTAATATCCCTGGCCCTAATATCCCTGGCCCTAATATCCCAGGCCCTAATATCCCTGGCCCTAATATCCCTGGCCCTAATATCCCTGGCCCTAATATCCCTGGCCCTAATATGCCTGGCTCTAATATCCCTGGCCCTAATATCTCTGGCCCTAATATCCCTGGCCCTAATATCGCTGGCCACAATATCCCTGGCCCTAATATCCCTGGCCCTAATATCCCTGGCCCTAATATCCCTGGCCCTAACATCCCTGGCCCTAATATCCCTGGCCCTAATATCCCTGGACCTAATATCCCTGGCCCTAATATCCCTGGCCCTAATATCCCTGGCCCTAATATCCCTTGCGCTAATATCCCTGGCCCTAATATCCCTGGCCCTAATATCCCTTGCCCTAATATCCCTGGCCCTAATATCGCTGGCCATAATATGCCTGGCCCTAATATCCCTGGCCCTTATATCCCTGGCCCTAATATCCCTGGCCCTAATATCCCTGGTGCTAATATCCCTGGCCCTAATATCCCTGGCCCTAATATCCCTGGCCCTAATATCCCTGGCCCTAATATCCCTGGCCCTAATATCCCTGGCCCTAATATCCCTGGCCCTAATATCCCTGGCCCTAATATCCTTGGCCCTAATATCCCTGGCCATAATATCCCTGGCCCTAATATCCCTGGCCCTAATAACGCTGGCCCTAATCTCCCTGGCCCTAATATCCCTGGCCCTAACATCCCTGGCCCTAATATCCCTGGCCCTAATATCCCTGGCCGTAATATCCCTGGCCCTCATATCCCTGGCCCTGATATCCCTGGCCCTGATATCCCTGGCCCTAATATCCCTGGCCCTAATATCCCTGGCCCTAATATCCCTGGCCCTAATATCCCTGGCCCTAATATCCCTGGCTCTAATATCCCTGGCCCTAATATCCCTGGCCCTAATATCCCTTGCCCTAAAACCCCTCTCCCTAATATCCCTGGCCCTAATATCCCTGGCCCTAATATCCCTGGCCCTAATATCCCTGGCCCTAATATCCCTGGCCCTAATATCCCTGGCCCTAATATCCCTGGCCCTAATATCCCTGGCCCTAATATCCCTGACCTAATATCCCTGCCCTAATATCCCTGGCCCTAATATCCCTGGCCCTAATATCCCTGGCCCTAACATCGCTGGCCCTAATATCCCTGGCCCTAGTATCCCTGGGCCTAATATCCCCGGGCTTAATATCCCTGGCCCTAATATCGCTGGCCCTAATATCCCTGGCCCTAATATCCCTGGGCATAATATGCCTGGCCCTAATATCCCTGGCCCTTATATCCCTGGCCCTAATATCCCTGGCCGTGATATCCCTGGCCCTCATATCCCTGGCCCTGATATCCCTGGCCCTGATATCCCTGGCCCTAATATCCCTGGCCCTAATATCCCTGGCCCTAATATCCCTGGCCCTAATATCCCTGGCCCTAATATCCCTGGCTCTAATATCCCTGGCCCTAAAATCCCTGGCCCTAATATCCCTGGCCCTAATATCCCTGGCCCTAATATCCCTGGCCCTAATATCCCTGACCCTAATATCCCTGGCCCTAATATCCCTGGCCCTAATATCCCTGACCTAATATCCCTGACCTAATATCCCTGGCCCTAATATCCCTGGCCCTAATATCCCTGGCCCTAACATCGCTGGCCCTAATATCCCTGGCCCTAATTTCCCTGGGCCTAATATCCCCGGCCTTAATATCCCTGGCCCTAATATCGCTGGCCCTAATATCCCTGGCCCTAATATCCCTGGGCATAATATCCCTGGACCTAATATCCCTGCCCTAATATCCCTGGCCCTAATATCCCTGGCCCTAATATCCCTGGCCTTAATATCCCTGGCCCTAATATCCCTGGCCCTAATATCCCTGGCCCTAATATCCCTGGGCATAATATGCCTGGCCCTAATATTCCTGGCCCTTATATCCCTGGCCCTAATATCCCTGGCCCTAATATCCCTGGCCCTAATATCCCTGGCCCTAATATCCCTGGCCATAATATGCCTGGCCCTAATATCCCTGGCCCTTATATCCCTGGCCCTAATATCCCTGGCCCTAATATCCCTGGCGCTAATATCCCTGGCCCTAATATCCCTGGCCCTAACATCCCTGGCCCTAATATCCGTGGCCCTAATATCCCTGGCCCTAATATCCCTGGCCCTAATATCCCTGGCCCTAATATCCCTGGCCCTAATATCCCTGGCCCTAATATCCCTGGCCCTAATATCCCTGGCCATAATATCCCTGGCCCTAATATCCCTGGCCCTCATAACGCTGGCCCTAATCTCCCTGGCCCTAATATCCCTGGCCCTAATATCCCTGGCCCTAATATCCCTGGCCCTAATATCCCTGGCCCTAATATCCCTGGCCCTAATATCCCTGGCCCTCATATCCCTGGCCCTGATATCCCTGGCCCTGATATCCCTGGCCCTAATATCCCTGGCCCTAATATCCCTGGCCCTAATATCCCTGGCCCTAATATCCCTGGCCCTAATATCCCTGGCTCTAATATCCCTGGCCCTAATATCCCTGGCCCTAATATCCCTTGCCCTAAAATCGCTGGCCCTAATATCCCTGGCCCTAATATCCCTGGCCCTAATATCCCTGGCCCTAATATCCCTGGCCCTAATATCCCTGGCCCTAAAATCCCTGGCCCTAATATCCCTGGCCCTAATATCAATGGCCCTAATATCCCTGGCCCTAATATCCCTGGCCCTAATATCCCTAGCCCTAATATCCCTGACCTAATATCCCTGCCCTAATATCCCTGGCCCTAATATCCCTGGCCCTAATATCCCTGGTGCTAATATCCCTGGCCCTAACATCGCTGGCCCTAATATCCCTGGCCCTAATATCCCTGGGCCTAATATCCCCGGCCTTAATATCCCTGGCCCTAATATCCCTGGCCCTAATATCCCTGACCCTAATATCCCTGGGCATAATATGCCTGGCACTAATATCCCTGGCCCTAATATCCCTGGCCCTAATATTCCTGGCCCTAATATCCCTGGCCCTAATATCCCTGGCCTTAATATGCCTGCCCCTAATATCCCTGGCCCTAAAATCCCTGGCCCTAATATCCCTGGCCCTAATATCCCTGGCCCTAATATCCCTGGCCCTAATATCCCAGGCCCTAATATCCCTGGCCCTAATATTCCTGGCCCTAATATCCCTGGCCCTAATATCCCTGGCCCTAATATGCCTGGCTCTAATATCCCTGGCCCTACTATCCCTGGCCCTAATATCCCTGGCCCTAATATCGCTGGCCCTAATATCCCTGGCCCTAATATCCCTGGCCCTAATATCCCTGGCCCTAATATCCCTGGCCCTAATATCCCTGGCCCTAATATCCCTGGCCCTAATATCCCTGGACCTAATATCCCTGGCCCTAATATCCCTGGCCCTAATATCCCTGGCCCTAATATCCCTGACACTAATATCCCTGGGCATAATATGCCTGGCCCTAATATCCCTGGCCCTTATATCCCTGGCCCTAATATCCCTGGCCGTAATATCCCTGGCCCTAATATCCCTGCCCCTAATATCCCTGGCCCTAATATCCCTGGCCCTAATATCCCTGGCCCTAATATCCCTGGCCCTCATATCCCTGGCCCTGATATCCCTGGCCCTGATATCCCTGGCCCTAATATCCCTGGCCCTAATATCCCTGGCCCTAATATCCCTGGCCCTAATATCCCTGTCCCTAATATCGCTGGCTCTAATATCCCTGGCCCTAATATCCCTGGCCCTAATATCCCTTGCCCTAAAATCGCTGGCCCTAATATCCCTGGCCCTAATATCCCTGGCCCTAATATCCCTGGCCCTAATATCCCTGGCCCTAATATCCCTGGCCCTAAAATCCCTGGCCCTAATATCCCTGGCCCTAATATCCCTGGCCCTAATATCCCTGGCCCTAATATCCCTGGCCCTAATATCCCTAGCCCTAATATCCCTGACCTAATATCCCTGCCCTAATATCCCTGGCCCTAATATCCCTGGCCCTAATATCCCTGGTGCTAATATCCCTGGCCCTAACATCGCTGGCCCTAATATCCCTGGCCCTAATATCCCTGGGCCTAATATCCCCGGCCTTAATATCCCTGGCCCTAATATCCCTGGCCCTAATATCCCTGACCCTAATATCCCTGGGCACAATATGCCTGGCACTAATATCCCTGGCCCTAATATCCCTGGCCCTAATATTCCTGGCCCTAATATCCCTGGCCCTAATATCCCTGGCCTTAATATGCCTGCCCCTAATATCCCTGGCCCTAAAATCCCTGGCCCTAATATCCCTGGCCCTAATATCCCTGGCCCTAATATCCCTGGCCCTAATATCCCAGGCCCTAATATCCCTGGCCCTAATATTCCTGGCCCTAATATCCCTGGCCCTAATATCCCTGGCCCTAATATGCCTGGCTCTAATATCCCTGGCCCTACTATCCCTGGCCCTAATATCCCTGGCCCTAATATCGCTGGCCCTAATATCCCTGGCCCTAATATCCCTGGCCCTAATATCCCTGGCCCTAATATCCCTGGCCCTAATATCCCTGGCCCTAATATCCCTGGCCCTAATATCCCTGGACCTAATATCCCTGGCCCTAATATCCCTGGCCCTAATATCCCTGGCCCTAATATCCCTGACACTAATATCCCTGGGCATAATATGCCTGGCCCTAATATCCCCTGCCCTTATATCCCTGGCCCTAATATCCCTGGCCGTAATATCCCTGGCCCTAATATCCCTGGCCCTAATATCCCTGGCCCTAATATCCCTGGCCCTAATATCCCTGGCCCTAATATCCCAGGCCCTAATATCCCTGGCCCTAATATTCCTGGCCCTAATATCCCTGGCCCTAATATCCCTGGCCCTAATATGCCTGGCTCTAATATCCCTGGCCCTACTATCCCTGGCCCTAATATCCCTGGCCCTAATATTGCTGGCCCTAATATCCCTGGCCCTAATATCCCTGGCCCTAATATCCCTGGCCCTAATATCCCTGGCCCTAATATCCCTGGGCCTAATATCCCTGGCCCTAATATCCCTGGCCCTAATATCCCTTGCCCTAATATCCCTGGCCCTAATATCCCTGGCCCTAATATCCCTGGCCCTACTATCCCTGGCCCTAATATCCCTGGCCCTAATATCCCTGGCCCTAATATCCCTGGCCCGAATATCCCTGGCCCTAATATCCCTGGCCCTAATATCCCTTGCCCTAATATCCCTTGCCCTAATATCCCTGGCCCTAATATCCCTGGACCTAATATCCCTGCCCTAATATCGCTGGCCCTAATATCCCTGGCCCTAATATCCCTGGCCCTAATATCCCTGGCCCTAATATCCCGGGGCATAATATGCCTGGCCCTAATATTCCTGGCCCTAATATCCCTGGCCCTAATATCCCTGGCCCTAATATCCCTGGCCCTAATATCCCTTGCCCTAATATCCCTGGCCCTAATATCCCTGGACCTAATATCCCTGCCCTAATATCCCTGGCCCTAATATCCCTGGCCCTAATATCCCTGGCCCTAATATCCCTGGCCCTAATATCCCGGGGCATAATATGCCTGGCCCTAATATTCCTGGCCCTTATATCCCTGGCCCTAATATCCCTGGCCCTAATATCCCTGGCCCTAATATCCCTGGCCCTAATATCCCTTGCGCTAATATCCCTGGCCCTAATATCCCTGGCCCTAATATCCCTTGCCCTCATATCCCTGGCCCTAATATCGCTGGCCATAATATGCCTGGCCCTAATATCCCTGGCCCTTATATCCCTGGCCCTAATATCCCTGGCCCTAATATCCCTGGCGCTAATATCCCTGGCCCTAATATCCCTGGCCCTAACATCCCTGGCCCTAATATCCGTGGCCCTAATATCCCTGGCCCTAATATCCCTGGCCCTAATATCCCTGGCCCTAATATCCCTGGCCCTAATATCCCTGGCCCTAATATCCCTGGCCCTAATATCCCTGGCCCTAATATCCCTGGCCATAATATCCCTGGCCCTAATATCCCTGGCCCTAATAACGCTGGCCCTAATCTCCCTGGCCCTAATATCCCTGGCCCTAATATCCCTGGCCCTAATATCCCTGGCCCTAATATCCCTGGCCCTAATATCCCTGGCCCTCATATCCCTGGCCCTGATATCCCTGGCCCTGATATCCCTGGCCCTAATATCCCTGGCCCTAATATCCCTGGCCCTAATATCCCTGGCCCTAATATCCCTGGCCCTAATATCCCTGGCTCTAATATCCCTGGCCCTAATATCCCTGGCCCTAATATCCCTTGCCCTAAAATCGCTGGCCCTAATATCCCTGGCCCTAATATCCCTGGCCCTAATATCCCTGGCCCTAATATCCCTGGCCCTAATATCCCTGGCCCTAAAATCCCTGGCCCTAATATCCCTGGCCCTAATATCCCTGGCCCTAATATCCCTGGCCCTAATATCCCTGGCCCTAATATCCCTAGCCCTAATATCCCTGACCTAATATCCCTGCCCTAATATCCCTGGCCCTAATATCCCTGGCCCTAATATCCCTGGTGCTAATATCCCTGGCCCTAACATCGCTGGCCCTAATATCCCTGGCCCTAATATCCCTGGCCCTAACATCGCTGGCCCTAATATCCCTGGCCCTAATATCCCTGGGCCTAATATCCCCGGCCTTAATATCCCTGGCCCTAATATCCCTGGCCCTAATATCCCTGACCCTAATATCCCTGGGCATAATATGCCTGGCACTAATATCCCTGGCCCTAATATCCCTGGCCCTAATATTCCTGGCCCTAATATCCCTGGCCCTAATATCCCTGGCCTTAATATGCCTGCCCCTAATATCCCTGGCCCTAAAATCCCTGGCCCTAATATCCCTGGCCCTAATATCCCTGGCCCTAATATCCCTGGCCCTAATATCCCAGGCTCTAATATCCCTGGCCCTAATATTCCTGGCCCTAATATCCCTGGCCCTAATATCCCTGGCCCTAATATGCCTGGCTCTAATATCCCTGGCCCTACTATCCCTGGCCCTAATATCCCTGGCCCTAATATCGCTGGCCCTAATATCCCTGGCCCTAATATCCCTGGCCCTAATATCCCTGGCCCTAATATCCCTGGCCCTAATATCCCTGGCCCTAATATCCCTGGCCCTAATATCCCTGGACCTAATATCCCTGGCCCTAATATCCCTGGCCCTAATATCCCTGGCCCTAATATCCCTGACCCTAATATCCCTGGGCATAATATGCCTGGCACTAATATCCCTGGCCCTTATATCCCTGGCCCTAATATCCCTGGCCGTAATATCCCTGGCCCTAATATCCCTGCCCCTAATATCCCTGGCCCTAAAATCCCTGGCCCTAATATCCCTGGCCCTAATATCCCTGGCCCTAATATCCCTGGCCCTAATATCCCTGGCCCTAATATCCCAGGCCCTAATATCCCTGGCCCTAATATTCCTGGCCCTAATATCCCTGGCCCTAATATCCCTGGCCCTAATATGCCTGGCTCTAATATCCCTGGCCCTACTATCCCTGGCCCTAATATCCCTGGCCCTAATATTGCTGGCCCTAATATCCCTGGCCCTAATATCCCTGGCCCTAATATCCCTGGCCCTAATATCCCTGGCCCTAATATCCCTGGCCCTAATATCCCTGGCCCTAATATCCCTGGCCCTAATATCCCTTGCCCTAATATCCCTGGCCCTAATATCCCTGGCCCTAATATCCCTGGCCCTACTATCCCTGGCCCTAATATCCCTGGCCCTAATATCCCTGGCCCTAATATCCCTGGCCCTAATATCCCTGGCCCTAATATCCCTGGCCCTAATATCCCTTGCCCTAATATCCCTTGCCCTAATATCCCTGGCCCTAATATCCCTGGACCTAATATCCCTGCCCTAATATCGCTGGCCCTAATATCCCTGGCCCTAATATCCCTGGCCCTAATATCCCTGGCCCTAATATCCCGGGGCATAATATGCCTGGCCCTAATATTCCTGGCCCTAATATCCCTGGCCCTAATATCCCTGGCCCTAATATCCCTGGCCCTAATATCCCTTGCCCTAATATCCCTGGCCCTAATATCCCTGGACCTAATATCCCTGCCCTAATATCCCTGGCCCTAATATCCCTGGCCCTAATATCCCTGGCCCTAATATCCCTGGCCCTAATATCCCGGGGCATAATATGCCTGGCCCTAATATTCCTGGCCCTTATATCCCTGGCCCTAATATCCCTGGCCCTAATATCCCTGGCCCTAATATCCCTGGCCCTAATATCCCTTGCGCTAATATCCCTGGACCTAATATCCCTGGCCCTAATATCCCTTGCCCTAATATCCCTGGCCCTAATATCGCTGGCCATAATATGCCTGGCCCTAATATCCCTGGCCCTTATATCCCTGGCCCTAATATCCCTGGCCCTAATATCCCTGGTGCTAATATCCCTGGCCCTAATATCCCTGGCCCTAACATCCCTGGCCCTAATATCCGTGGCCCTAATATCCCTGGCCCTAATATCCCTGGCCCTAATATCCCTGGCCCTAATATCCCTGGCCCTAATATCCCTGGCCCTAATATCCCTGGCCCTAATATCCCTGGCCCTAATATCCCTGGCCATAATATCCCTGGCCCTAATATCCCTGGCCCTAATAACGCTGGCCCTAATCTCCCTGGCCCTAATATCCCTGGCCCTAATATCCCTGGCCCTAATATCCCTGGCCCTAATATCCCTGGCCCTAATATCCCTGGCCCTAATATCCCTGGCCCTCATATCCCTGGCCCTGATATCCCTGGCCCTGATATCCCTGGCCCTAATATCCCTGGCCCTAATATCCCTGGCCCTAATATCCCTGGCCCTAATATCCCTGGCCCTAATATCCCTGGCTCTAATATCCCTGGCCCTAATATCCCTGGCCCTAATATCCCTTGCCCTAAAATCGCTGGCCCTAATATCCCTGGCCCTAATATCCCTGGCCCTAATATCCCTGGCCCTAATATCCCTGGCCCTAATATCCCTGGCCCTAAAATCCCTGGCCCTAATATCCCTGGCCCTAATATCCCTGGCCCTAATATCCCTGGCCCTAATATCCCTGGCCCTAATATCCCTAGCCCTAATATCCCTGACCTAATATCCCTGCCCTAATATCCCTGGCCCTAATATCCCTGGCCCTAATATCCCTGGTGCTAATATCCCTGGCCCTAACATCGCTGGCCCTAATATCCCTGGCCCTAATATCCCTGGGCCTAATATCCCCGGCCTTAATATCCCTGGCCCTAATATCCCTGGCCCTAATATCCCTGACCCTAATATCCCTGGGCATAATATGCCTGGTGCTAATATCCCTGGCCCTAATATCCCTGGCCCTAATATTCCTGGCCCTAATATCCCTGGCCCTAATATCCCTGGCCTTAATATGCCTGCCCCTAATATCCCTGGCCTTAAAATCCCTGGCCCTAATATCCCTGGCCCTAATATCCCTGGCCCTAATATCCCTGGCCCTAATATCCCAGGCCCTAATATCCCTGGCCCTAATATTCCTGGCCCTAATATCCCTGGCCCTAATATCCCTGGCCCTAATATGCCTGGCTCTAATATCCCTGGCCCTACTATCCCTGGCCCTAATATCCCTGGCCCTAATATCGCTGGCCCTAATATCCCTGGCCCTAATATCCCTGGCCCTAATATCCCTGGCCCTAATATCCCTGGCCCTAATATCCCTGGCCCTAATATCCCTGGCCCTAATATCCCTGGACCTAATATCCCTGGCCCTAATATCCCTGGCCCTAATATCCCTGGCCCTAATATCCCTGACCCTAATATCCCTGGGCATAATATGCCTGGCCCTAATATCCCTGGCCCTTATATCCCTGGCCCTAATATCCCTGGCCGTAATATCCCTGGCCCTAATATCCCTGCCCCTAATATCCCTGGCCCTAAAATCCCTGGCCCTAATATCCCTGGCCCTAATATCCCTGGCCGTAATATCCCTGGCCCTAATATCCCTGGCCCTAATATCCCAGGCCCTAATATCCCTGGCCCTAATATTCCTGGCCCTAATATCCCTGGCCCTAATATCCCTGGCCCTAATATGCCTGGCTCGAATATCCCTGGCCCTACTATCCCTGGCCCTAATATCCCTGGCCCTAATATCGCTGGCCCTAATATCCCTGGCCCTAATATCCCTGGCCCTAATATCCCTGGCCCTAATATCCCTGGCCCTAATATCCCTGGACCTAATATCCCTGGCCCTAATATCCCTGGCCCTAATATCCCTTGCCCTAATATCCCTGGCCCTAATATCCCTGGACCTAATATCCCTGCCCTAATATCGCTGGCCCTAATATCCCTGGCCCTAATATCCCTGGCCCTAATATCCCTGGCCCTAATATCCCGGGGCATAATATGCCTGGCCCTAATATTCCTGGCCCTAATATCCCTGGCCCTAATATCCCTGGCCCTAATATCCCTGGCCCTAATATCCCTTGCCCTAATATCCCTGGCCCTAATATCCCTGGACCTAATATCCCTGCCCTAATATCCCTGGCCCTAATATCCCTGGCCCTAATATCCCTGGCCCTAATATCCCTGGCCCTAATATCCCGGGGCATAATATGCCTGGCCCTAATATTCCTGGCCCTTATATCCCTGGCCCTAATATCCCTGGCCCTAATATCCCTGGCCCTAATATCCCTGGCCCTAATATTCCTTGCGCTAATATCCCTGGCCCTAATATCCCTGGCCCTAATATCCCTTGCCCTAATATCCCTGGCCCTAATATCGCTGGCCATAATATGCCTGGCCCTAATATCCCTGGCCCTTATATCCCTGGCCCTAATATCCCTGGCCCTAATATCCCTGGTTCTAATATCCCTGGCCCTAATATCCCTGGCCCTAATATCCCTGGCCCTAATATCCGTGGCCCTAATATCCCTGGCCCTAATATCCCTGGCCCTAATATCCCTGGCCCTAATATCCCTGGCCCTAATATCCCTGGCCCTAATATCCCTGGCCCTAATATCCCTGGCCATAATATCCCTGGCCCTAATATCCCTGGCCCTAATAACGCTGGCCCTAATCTCCCTGGCCCTAATATCCCTGGCCCTAATATCCCTTGCGCTAATATCCCTGGCCCTAATATCCCTGGCCCTAATATCCCTTGCCCTAATATCCCTGGCCCTAATATCGCTGGCCATAATATGCCTGGCCCTAATATCCCTGGCCCTTATATCCCTGGCCCTAATATCCCTGGCCCTAATATCCCTGGTTCTAATATCCCTGGCCCTAATATCCCTGGCCCTAATATCCCTGGCCCTAATATCCGTGGCCCTAATATCCCTGGCCCTAATATCCCTGGCCCTAATATCCCTGGCCCTAATATCCCTGGCCCTAATATCCCTGGCCCTAATATCCCTGGCCCTAATATCCCTGGCCCTAATATCCCTGGCCATAATATCCCTGGCCCTAATATCCCTGGCCCTAATAACGCTGGCCCTAATCTCCCTGGCCCTAATATCCCTGGCCCTAACATCCCTGGCCCTAATATCCCTGGCCCTAATATCCCTGGCCTTAATATCCCTGGCCCTCATATCCCTGGCCCTGATATCCCTGGCCCTGATATCCCTGGCCCTAATATCCCTGGCCCTAATATCCCTGGCCCTAATATCCCTGGCCCTAATATCCCTGGCCCTAATATCCCTGGCTCTAATATCCCTGGCCCTAATATCCCTGGCCCTAATATCCCTTGCCCTAAAATCCCTGGCCCTAATATCCCTGGCCCTAATATCCCTGGCCCTAATATCCCTGGCCCTAATATCCCTGGCCCTAATATCCCTGGCCCTAATATCCCTGGCCCTAATATCCCTGACCTAATATCCCTGCCCTAATATCCCTGGCCCTAATATCCCTGGCCCTAATATCCCTGGCCCTAACATCGCTGGCCCTAATATCCCTGGCCCTAATATCCCTGGGCCTAATATCCCCGGCCTTAATATCCCTGGCCCTAATATCGCTGGCCCTAATATCCCTGGCCCTAATATCCCTGGCCCTAATATCCCTGGCCCTAATATCCCTGACCTAATATCCCTGCCCTAATATCCCTGGCCCTAATATCCCTGGCCCTAATATCCCTGGCCCTAACATCGCTGGCCCTAATATCCCTGGCCCTAATATCCCTGGGCCTAATATCCCCGGCCTTAATATCCCTGGCCCTAATATCGCAGGCCCTAATATCCCTGGCCCTAATATCCCTGGGCATAATATGCCTGGCCCTAATATCCCTGGCCCTTATATCCCTGGCCCTAATATCCCTGGCCGTAATATCCCTGGCCCTCATATCCCTGGCCCTGATATCCCTGGCCCTCATATCCCTGGCCCTAATATCCCTGGCCCTAATATCCCTGGCCCTAATATCCCTGGCCCTAATATCCCTGGCCCTAATATCCCTGGCTCTAATATCCCTGGCCCTAATATCCCTGGCCCTAATATCCCTTGCCCTAATATCCCTGGCCCTAATATCCCTGGCCCTAATATCCCTGGCCCTAATATCCCTGGCCCTAATATCCCTGGCCCTAATATCCCTGGCCCTAATATCCCTGGCCCTAATATCCCTGGCCCTAATATCCCTGGCCCTAATATCCCTGACCTAATATCCCTGCCCTAATATCCCTGGCCCTAATATCCCTGGCCCTAATATCCCTGGCCCTAACATCGCTGGCCCTAATATCCCTGGCCCTAATATCCCTGGGCCTAATATCGCCGGCCTTAATATCCCTGGCCCTAATATCGCTGGCCCTAATATCCCTGGCCCTAATATCCCTGGGCATAATATGCCTGGCCCTAATATTCCTGGCCCTTATATCCCTGGCCCTAATATCCCTGGCCCTAATATCCCTGGCCCTAATATCCCTGCCCCTAATATCCCTCGCCCTAAAATCCCTGGCCCTAATATCCCTGGCCCTAATATCCCTGGCCCTAATATCCCTGGCCCTAATATCCGTGGCCCTAATATCCCAGGCCCTAATATCCCTGGCCCTAATATCCCTGGCCCTAATATCCCTGGCCCTAATATCCCTGGCCCTAATAGGCCTGGCTCTAATATCCCTGGCCCTACTATCCCTGGCCCTAATATCCCTGGCCCTAATATCGCTGGCCCTAATATCCCTGGCCCTAATATCCCTGGCCCTAATATCCCTGGCCCTAATATCCCTGGCCCTAATATCCCTGGCCCTAATATCCCTTGCCCTAATATCCCTGGCCCTAATATCCCTGGCCCTAATATCCCTTGCCATAAAATCCCTGGCCCTAATATCCCTGGCCATAATATGCCTGGCCCTAATATCCCTGGCCCTTATATCCCTGGCCCTAATATCCCTGGCCCTAATATCCCTGGCCCTAATATCCCTGGCCCTAATATCCCTGGCCCTAATATCCGTGGCCCTAATATCCCTGGCCCTAATATCCCTGGCCCTAATATCCCTGGCCCTAATATCCCTGGCCCTAATATCCCTGGCCCTAATAACCCTGGCCCTAATATCCCTGGCCCTAATATCCTGGCCCTAATATCCCTGGCCCTAATATCCATGGCCCTAATATCCCTGGCCCTAATATCCCAGGCCCTAATATCCCTGGCCCTAATATCCCTGACCCTAATATCCCTGGCCCTAATATCCCTGGCCCTAATATCGCTGGCCGCAATATCCCTGGCCCTAATATCCCTGGCCCTAATATCCCTGGCCCTAATATCCCTGGCCCTAACATCCCTGGCCCTAATATCCCTGGCCCTAATATCCCTGGACCTAATATCCCTGGCCCTAATATCCCTGGCCCTAATATCCCTGGCCCTAATATCCCTTGCGCTAATATCCCTGGCCCTAATATCCCTGACCCTAATATCCCTTGCCCTAATATCCCTGGCCCTAATATCGCTGGCCATAATATGCCTGGCCCTAATATCCCTGGCCCTTATATCCCTGGCCCTAATATCCCTGGCCCTAATATCCCTGGTGCTAATATCCCTGGCCCTAATATCCCTGGCCCTAATATCCCTGGCCCTAATATCCGTGGCCCTAATATCCCTGGCCCTAATATCCCTGGCCCTAATATCCCTGGCCCTAATATTCCTGGCCCTAATATCCCTGGCCCTAATATCCCTGGCCCTAATATCCCTGGCCATAATATCCCTGGCCCTAATATCCCTGGCCCTAATAACGCTGGCCCTAATCTCCCTGGCCCTAATATCCCTGGCCCTAACATCCCTGGCCCTAATATCCCTGGCCCTAATATCCCTGGCCGTAATATCCCTGGCCCTCATATCCCTGGCCCTGATATCCCTGGCCCTGATATCCCTGGCCCTAATATCCCTGGCCCTAATATCCCTGGCCCTAATATCCCTGGCCCTAATATCCCTGGCCCTAATATCCCTGGCTCTAATATCCCTGGCCCTAATATCCCTGGCCCTAATATCCCTTGCCATAAAATCCCTGGCCCTAATATCCCTGGCCCTAATATCCCTGGCCCTAATATCCCTGGCCCTAATATCCCTGGCCCTAATATCCCTGGCCCTAATATCCCTGGCCCTAATATCCCTGGCCCTAATATCCCTGACCTAATATCCCTGCCCTAATATCCCTGGCCCTAATATCCCTGGCCCTAATATCCCTGGCCCTAACATCGCTGGCCCTAATATCCCTGGCCCTAATATCCCTGGGCCTAATATCCCCGGCCTTAATATCCCTGGCCCTAATATCGCTGGCCCTAATATCCCTGGCCCTAATATCCCTGGGCATAATATGCCTGGCCCTAATATCCCTGGCCCTTATATCCCTGGCCCTAATATCCCTGGCCGTAATATCGCTGGCCCTGATATCCCTGGCCCTGATATCCCTGGCCCTAATATCCCTGGCCCTAATATCCCTGGCCCTAATATCCCTGGCCCTAATATACCTGGCTCTAATATCCCTGGCCCTAATATCCCTGGCCCTAATATCCCTGGCCCTAATATCCCTGGCCCTAATATCCCTGGCCCTAATATCCCTGGCCCTAATATCCCTGGCCCTAATATCCCTGGCCCTAATATCCCTGGCCCTAATATCCCTGGCCCTAATATCCCTGGCCTTAATATCCCTGAACTAATATCCCTGCCCTAATATCCCTGGCCCTAATATCCCTGGCCCTAATATCCCTGGCCCTAACATCGCTGGCCCTAATATCCCTGGCCCTAATATCCCTGGGCCTAATATCCCCGGCCTTAATATCCCTGGCCCTAATATCGCTGGCCCTAATATACCTGGCCCTAATATCCCTGGGCATAATATGCCTGGCCCTAATATCCCTGGCCCTTATATCCCTGGCCCTAATATCCCTGGCCCTAATATCCCTGGCCCTAATATCCCTGCCCCTAATATCCCTGGCCCTAATAACCCTGGCCCTAATATCCCTGGCCCTAATATCCCTGGCCCTAATATCCCTGGCCCTAATATCCCTGGCCCTAATATCCCTGGCCCTAATATCCCAGGCCCTAATATCCCTGGCCCTAATATCCCTGGCCCTAATATCCCTGGCCCTAATATCCCTGGCCCTAATATGCCTGGCTCTAATATCCCTGGCCCTAATATCTCTGGCCCTAATATCCCTGGCCCTAATATCGCTGGCCGCAATATCCCTGGCCCTAATATCCCTGGCCCTAATATCCCTGGCCCTAATATCCCTGGCCCTAAAATCCCTGGCCCTAATATCCCTGGCCCTAATATCCCTGGCTCTAATATCCCTGGCCCTAATATCCCTGGCCCTAATATCCCTTGCCCTAAAATCCCTGGCCCTAATATCCCTGGCCCTAATATCCCTGGCCCTAATATCCCTGGCCCTAATATCCCTGGCCCTAATATCCCTGGCCCTAATATCCCTGGCCCTAATATACCTGGCCCTAATATCCCTGGCCCTAATATCCCTGGCCCTAATATCCCTGACCTAATATCCCTGCCCTAATATCCCTGGCCCTAATATCCCTGGCCCTAATATCCCTGGCCCTAACATCGCTGGCCCTAATATCCCTGGCCCTAATATCCCTGGGCCTAATATCCCCGGCCTTAATATCCCTGGCCCTAATATCGCTGGCCCTAATATCCCTGGCCCTAATATCCCTGGGCATAATATGCCTGGCCCTAATATCCCTGGCCCTTATATCCCTGGCCCTAATATCCCTGGCCGTAATATCCCTGGCCCTCATATCCCTGGCCCTGATATCCCTGGCCCTGATATCCCTGGCCCTAATATCCCTGGCCCTAATATCCCTGGCCCTAATATCCCTGGCCCTAATATCCCTGGCCCTAATATCCCTGGCTCTAATATCCCTGGCCCTAATATCCCTGGCCCTAATATCCCTTGCCCTAATATCCCTGGCCCTAATATCCCTGGCCCTAATATCCCTGGCCCTAATATCCCTGGCCCTAATATCCCTGGCCCTAATATCCCTGGCCCTAATATCCCTGGCCCTAATATCCCTGGCCCTAATATCCCTGGCCCTAATATCCCTGACCTAATATCCCTGCCCTAATATCCCTGGCCCTAATATCCCTGGCCCTAATATCCCTGGCCCTAACATCGCTGGCCCTAATATCCCTGGCCCTAATATCCCTGGGCCTAATATCCCCGGCCTTAATATCCCTGGCCCTAATATCGCTGGCCCTAATATCCCTGGCCCTAATATCCCTGGGCATAATATGCCTGGCCCTAATATCCCTGGCCCTTATATCCCTGGCCCTAATATCCCTGGCCCTAATATCCCTGGCCCTAATATCCCTGCCCCTAATATCCCTGGCCCTAAAATCCCTGGCCCTAATATCCCTGGCCCTATTATCCCTGGCCCTAATATCCCTGGCCCTAATATCCCTGGCCCTAATATCCCAGGCCCTAATATCCCTGGCCCTAATATCCCTGGCCCTAATATCCCTGGCCCTAATATCCCTGGCCCTAATAGGCCTGGCTCTAATATCCCTGGCCCTAATATCCCTGGCCCTAATATCCCTGGCCCTAATATCCCTTGCCCTAATATCCCTGGCCCTAATATCCCTGGCCCTAATATCCCTTGCCCTAATATCCCTGGCCCTAATATCCCTGGCCCTTATATCCCTGGCCCTAATATCCCTGGCCCTAATATCCCTGGCCCTAATATCCCTGGCCCTAATATCCCGGGCCCTAATATCCGTGGCCCTAATATCCCTGGCCCTAATATCCCTGGCCCTAATATCCCTGGCCCTAATATCCCTGGCCCCAATATCCCTGGCCCTAATAACCCTGGCCCTAATATCCCTGGCCCTAATATCCCTGGCCATAATATCCCTGGCCCTAATATCCCTGGCCCTAATAATGCTGGCCCTAATCTCCCTGGCCCTAATATCCCTGGCCCTAATATCCCTGGCCCTAATATCCCTGGCCCTAATATCCCTGGCCCTAATATCCCTGGCCCTAATATCCCTGGGCATAATATGCCTGGCCCTAATATCCCTGGCCCTTATATCCCTGGCCTTAATATCCCTGGCCCTAATATCCCTGGCCATAATATCCCTGCCCCTAATATCCCTGGCCCTAAAATCCCTGGCCCTAATATCCCTGGCCCTAATATCCCTGGCCCTAATATCCCTGGCCCTAATATCCCTGGCCCTAATATCCCAGGCCCTAATATCCCTGGCCCTAATATCCCTGGCCCTAATATCCCTGGCCCTAATATCCCTGGTTCTAATATGCCTGGCTCTAATATCCCTGGCCCTAATATCCCTGGCCGTAATATCCCTGGCCCTAATATCGCTGGCCCTAATATCCCTGGCCCTAATATCCCTGGCCATAATATCCCTGACCCTAATATCCCTGGCCCTAATATCCCTGGCCCTAATATCCCTGGACCTAATATCCCTGGCCCTAATATCCCTGGCCCTAATATCCCTGGCCCTAATATCCCTGGCCCTTATATCCCTGGCCCTAATATCCCTGGCCCTAATATCCCTGGCCCTCATATCCCTGGCCCTGATATCCCTGGCCATAATATGCCTGGCCCTAATATCCCTGGCCCTGATATCCCTGGCCCTAATATCCCTGGCCCTAATATCCCTGGCCCTAATATCCCTGGCCCTAATATCCCTGGCTCTAATATCCCTGGCCCTAATATCCCTGGCCCTAATATCCCTTGCCCTAATATCCCTGGCCCTAATATCCCTGGCCCTAATATCCCTGGCCCTAATATCCCTGGCCCTAATATCCCTGGCCCTAATATCCCTGGCCCTAATATCCCTGGCCCTAATATCCCTGGCCCTAATATCCCTGGCCCTAATATCCCTGACCTAATATCCCTGCCCTAATATCCCTGGCCCTAATATCCCTGGCCCTAATATCCCTGGCCCTAACATCGCTGGCCCTAATATCCCTGGCCCTAATATCCCTGGGCCTAATATCCCCGGCATTAATATCCCTGGCCCTAATATCGCCGGCCCTAATATCCCTGGCCCTAATATCCCTGGGCATAATATGCCTGGCCCTAATATCCCTGGCCCTTATATCCCTGGCCCTAATATCCCTGGCCCTAATATCCCTGGCCCTAATATCCCTGCCCCTAATATCCCTGGCCCTAAAATCCCTGGCCCTAATATCCCTGGCCCTATTATCCCTGGCCCTAATATCCCTGGCCCTAATATCCCTGGCCCTAATATCCCAGGCCCTAATATCCCTGGCCCTAATATCCCTGGCCCTAATATCCCTGGCCCTAATATCCCTGGCCCTAATAGGCCTGGCTCTAATATCCCTGGCCCTAATATCCCTGGCCCTAATATCCCTGGCCCTAATATCCCTTGCCCTAATATCCCTGGCCCTAATATCCCTGGCCCTAATATCCCTTGCCCTAAAATCCCTGGCCCTAATATCCCTGGCCATAATATGCCTGGCCCTAATATCCCTGGCCCTTATATCCCTGGCCCTAATATCCCTGGCCCTAATATCCCTGGCCCTAATATCCCTGGCCCTAATATCCCTGGCCCTAATATCCGTGGCCCTAATATCCCTGGCCCTAATATCCCTGGCCCTAATATCCCTGGCCCTAATATCCCTGGCCCCACTATCCCTGGCCATAATAACCCTGGCCCTATTATCCTTGGCCCTAATATCCCTGGCCATAATATCCCTGGCCCTAATATCCCTGGCCCTAATAATGCTATCCCTAATCTCCCTGGCCCTACTATCCCTGGCCCTAATATCCCTGGCCCTAATATCCCTGGCCCTAATATCCCTGGCCCTAATATCCCTGGCCCTAATATCCCTGGGCATAATATGCCTGGCCCTAATATCCCTGGCCCTTATATCCCTGGCCTTAATATCCCTGGCCCTAATATCCCTGGCCATAATATCCCTGCCCCTAATATCCCTGGCCCTAAAATCCCTGGCCCTAATATCCCTGGCCCTAATATCCCTGGCCCTAATATCCCTGGCCCTAATATCCCTGGCCCTAATATCCCAGGCCCTAATATCCCTGGCCCTAATATCCCTGGCCCTAATATCCCTGGCCCTAATATCCCTGGTTCTAATATGCCTGGCTCTAATATCCCTGGCCCTAATATCCCTGGCCGTAATATCCCTGGCCCTAATATCGCTGGCCCTAATATCCCTGGCCCTAATATCCCTGGCCATAATATCCCTGACCCTAATATCCCTGGCCCTAGTATCCCTGGCCCTAATATCCCTGGACCTAATATCCCTGGCCCTAATATCCCTGGCCCTAATATCCCTGGCCCTAATATCCCTGGCCCTTATATCCCTGGCCCTAATATCCCTGGCCCTAATATCCCTGGCCCTCATATCCCTGGCCCTGATATCCCTGGCCATAATATGCCTGGCCCTAATATCCCTGGCCCTTATATCCCTGGCCCTAATATCCCTGGCCCTAATATCCCTGGCCCTAATATCCCTGGCCCTAATATCCCTGGCCCTAATATCCCTGGCCCTAATAACCCTGGCCCTAATATCCCTGGCCCTAATATCCCTGGCCCTAATATCCCTGGCCCTAATATCCCTGGCCCTAATATCCCTGGCCCTAATATCCCTGGCCCTAATATCCCTGGCCCTAATATCCCTGGCCCTAATATCCCTGGCTCTAATATCCCTGGCCCTAATATCCCTGGCCCTAATATCCCTTGCCCTAAAATCCCTGGCCCTAATATCCCTGGCCCTAATATCCCTGGCCCTAATATCCCTGGCCCTAATATCCCTGGCCCTAATATCCCTGGCCCTAATATCCCTGGCCCTAATATCCCTGGCCCTAATATCCCTGGCCCTAATATCCCTGACCTAATATCCCTGCCCTAATATCCCTGGCCCTAATATCCCTGGCCCTAATATCCCTGGCCCTAACATCGCTGGCCCTAATATCCCTGGCCCTAATATCCCTGGGCCTAATATCCCCGGCCTTAATATCCCTGGCCCTAATATCGCTGGCCCTAATATCCCTGGCCCTAATATCCCTGGGCATAATATGCCTGGCCCTAATATCCCTGGCCCTTATATCCCTGGCCCTAATATCCCTGGCCGTAATATCCCTGGCCCTCATATCCCTGGCCCTGATATCCCTGGCCCTGATATCCCTGGCCCTAATATCCCTGGCCCTAATATCCCTGGCCCTAATATCCCTGGCCCTAATATCCCTGGCCCTAATATCCCTGGCTCTAATATCCCTGGCCCTAATATCCCTGGCCCTAATATCCCTTGCCCTAATATCCCTGGCCCTAATATCCCTGGCCCTAATATCCCTGGCCCTAATATCCCTGGCCCTAATATCCCTGGCCCTAATATCCCTGGCCCTAATATCCCTGGCCCTAATATCACTGGCCCTAATATCCCTGGCCCTAATATCCCTGACCTAATATCCCTGGCCCTAACATCGCTGGCCCTAATATCCCTGGCCCTAATATCCCTGGGCCTAACATCCCCGGCCTTAATATCCCTGGCCCTAATATCGCTGGCCCTAATATCCCTGGCCCTAATATCCCTGGGCATAATATGCCTGGCCCTAATATCCCTGGCCCTTATATCCATGGCCCTAATATCCCTGGCCCTAATATCCCTGGCCCTAATATCCCTGCCCCTAATATCCCTGGCCCTAAAATCCCTGGCCCTAATATCCCTGGCCCTATTATCCCTGGCCCTAATATCCCTGGCCCTAATATCCCTGGCCCTAATATCCCTGGCCATAATATCCCTGGCCCTAATATCCCTGGCCCTAATAATGCTGGCCCTAATCTCCCTGGCCCTAATATCCCTGGCCCTAATATCCCTGGCCCTAATATCCCTGGCCCTAATATCCCTGGACCTAATATCCCTGGCCCTAATATCCCTGGGCATAATATGCCTGGCCCTAATATCCCTGGCCCTTATATCCCTGGCCTTAATATCCCTGGCCCTAATATCCCTGGCCCTAATATCCCTGCCCCTAATATCCCTGGCCCTAAAATCCCTGGCCCTAATATCCCTGGCCCTAATATCCCTGGCCCTAATATCCCTGGCCCTAATATCCCTGGCCCTAATATCCCAGGCCCTAATATCCCTGGCCCTAATATCCCCGGCCCTAATATCCCTGGCCCTAATATCCCTGGTTCTAATATGCCTGGCTCTAATATCCCTGGCCCTAATATCCCTGGCCGTAATATCCCTGGCCCTAATATCGCTGGCCCTAATATCCCTGGCCCTAATATCCCTGGCCATAATATCCCTGACCCTAATATCCCTGGCCCTAATATCCCTGGCCCTAATATCCCTGGCCCTAATATCCCTGGTCCTAATATCCCTGGACCTAATATCCCTGGCCCTAATATCCCTGGCCCTAATATCCCTGGCCCTAATATCCCTGGCCCTTATATCCCTGGCCCTAATATCCCTGGCCCTAATATCCCTGGCCCTCATATCCCTGGCCCTGATATCCCTGGCCATAATATGCCTGGCCCTAATATCCCTGGCCCTTATATCCCTGGCCCTAATATCCCTGGCCCTAATATCCCTGGCCCTAATATCCCTGGCCCTAATATCCCTGGCCCTAATATCCCTGGCCCTAATATCCGTGGCCCTAATATCCCTGGCCCTAATATCCCTGGCCCTAATATCCCTGGACCTAATTTCCCTGGCCCTAATATCCCTGGCCCTAATATCCCTGGCCCTAATATCCCTGGCCCTTATATCCCTGGCCCTAATATCCCTGGCCCTAATATCCCTGGCCCTCATATCCCTGGCCCTGATATCCCTGGCCATAATATGCCTGGCCCTAATATCCCTGGCCCTTATATCCCTGGCCCTAATATCCCTGGCCCTAATATCCCTGGCCCTAATATCCCTGGCCCTAATATCCCTGGCCCTAATATCCCTGGCCCTCATATCCCTGGCCCTAATATCCCTGGCCCTAATATCCCTGGCCCTAATATCCCTGGCCCTAATATCCCTGGCCCTAATATCCCTGGCCCTAATATCCCTGGCCCTGATATCCCTGGCCCTGATATCCCTGGCCCTAATATCCCTGGCCCTAATATCCCTGGCCCTAATATCCCTGGCCCTAATATCCCTGGCCCTAATATCCCTGGCTCTAATATCCCTGGCCCTAATATCCCTGGCCCTAATATCCCTTGCCCTAACATCCCTGGCCCTAATATCCCTGGCCCTAATATCCCTGGACCTAATATCCCTGCCCTAATATCCCTGGCCCTAATATCCCTGGCCCTAATATCCCTGGCCTTAATATCCCTGGCCCTAATATCCCTGGCCCTAATATCCCTGGCCCTAATATCCCTGGGCATAATATGCCTGGCCCTAATATTCCTGGCCCTTATATCCCTGGCCCTAATATCCCTGGCCCTAATATCCCTGGCCCTAATATCCCTTGCCCTAATATCCCTGGCCCTAATATCCCTGGCCATAATATGCCTGGCCCTAATATCCCTGGCCCTTATATCCCTGGCCCTAATATCCCTGGCCCTAATATCCCTGGCCCTAATATCCCTGGCCCTAATATCCCTGGCCCTAATATCCCTGGCCCTAATATCCCTGGCCCTAATATCCCTGGCCCTAATATCCCTGGCCCTAATATCCCTGGCCATAATATCCCTGGCGCTAATATCCCTGGCCCTAATAACGCTGGCCCTAATCTCCATGGCCCTAATATCCCTGGCCCTAATATCCCTGGCCCTAATATCCCTGGCCCTAATATCCCTGGCCCTAATATCCCTGGCCCTCATATCCATGGCCCTGATATCCCTGGCCCTGATATCCCTGGCCCTAATATCCCTGGCCCTAATATCCCTGGCCCGAATATCCCTGGCCCTAATATCCCTGGCCCTAATATCCCTGGCCCTAATATCCCTGGCCCTAATATCCCTTGCCCTAAAATCCCTGGCCCTAATATCCCTGGCCCTAATATCCCTGGCCCTAATATCCCTGGCCCTAATATCCCTGGCCCTAATATCCCTGGCCCTAAAATCCCTGGCCCTAATATCCCTGGCCCTAATATCCCTGGCCCTAATATCCCTGGCCCTAATATCCCTAGCCCTAATATCCCTGACCTAATATCCCTGCCCTAATATCCCTGGCCCTAATATCCCTGGCCCTAATATCCCTGGTGCTAATATCCCTGGCCCTAACATCGCTGGCCCTAATATCCCTGGCCCTAATATCCCTGGGCCTAATATCCCCGGCCTTAATATCCCTGGCCCTAATATCCCTGGCCCTAATATCCCTGACCCTAATATCCCTGGGCATAATATGCCTGGCCCTAATATCCCTGGCCCTTATATCCCTGGCCCTAATATCCCTTCCCCTAATATCCCTGGCCCTAAAATCCCTGGCCCTAATATCCCTGGCCCTAATATCCCTGGCCCTAATATCCCTGGCCCTAATATCCCTGGCCCTAATATCCCAGGCGCTAATATCCCTGGACCTAATATCCCTGCCCTAATATCCCTGGCCCTAATATCCCTGGCCCTAATATCCCTGGCCCTAATATCCCTGGCCCTAATATCCCGGGGCATAATATGCCTGGCCCTAATATTCCTGGCCCTTATATCCCTGGCCCTAATATCCCTGGCCCTAATAGCCCTGGCCCTAATATCCCTGCCCCTAATATCCCTGGCCCTAAAATCCCTGGCCCTAATATCCCTGGTCCTAATATCCCTGGCCCTAATATCCCTGGCCCTAATATCCCTGGCCCTAATATCCCAGGCCCTAATATCCCTGGCCCTAATATCCCTGGCCCTAATATCCCTGGCCCTAATATCCCTGGCCCTAATATGCCAGGCTCTAATATCCCTGGCCCTAATATCTCTGGCCCTAATATCCCTGGCCCTAATATCGCTGGCCACAATATCCCTGGCCCAATATCCCTGGCCCTAATATCCCTGGCCCTAATATCCCTGGCCCAAACATCCCTGGCCCTAATATCCCTGGCCCTAATATCCCTGGACCTAATATCCCTGGCCATAATATCCCTGGCCCTAATATCCCTGGCCCTAATATCCCTTGCGCTAATATCCCTGGCCCTAATATCCCTGGCCCTAATATCCCTTGCCCTAATATCCCTGGCCCTAATATCGCTGGCCATAATATGCCTGGCCCTAATATCCCTGGCCCTTATATCCCTGGCCCTAATATCCCTGGCCCTAATATCCCTGGTGCTAATATCCCTGGCCCTAATATCCCTGGCCCTAATATCCCTGGCCCTATTATCCCTGGCCCTAATATCCCTGGCCCTAATATCCCTGGCCCTAATATCCCTGGCCCTAATATCCCTGGCCCTAATATCCCTGGCCATAATATCCCTGGCCCTAATATCCCTGGCCCTAATAACGCTGGCCCTAATCTCCCTGGCCCTAATATCCCTGGCCCTAACATCCCTGGCCCTAATATCCCTGGCCCTAATATCCCTGGCCGTAATATCCCTGGCCCTCATATCCCTGGCCCTGATATCCCTGGCCCTGATATCCCTGGCCCTAATATCCCTGGCCCTAATATCCCTGGCCCTAATATCCCTGGCCCTAATATCCCTGGCCCTAATATCCCTGGCTCTAATATCCCTGGCCCTAATATCCCTGGCCCTAATATCCCTTGCCCTAAAATCCCTGGCCCTAATATCCCTGGCCCTAATATCCCTGGCCCTAATATCCCTGGCCTTAATATCCCTGGCCCTAATATCCCTGGCCCTAATATCCCTGGCCCTAATATCCCTGGCCCTAATATCCCTGGCCCTAATATCCCTGGCCCTAATATCCCTGGCCCTAATATCCCTGGCCCTAATATCCCTGGCCCTAATATCCCTGGCCCTAATATCCCTGGCCCTAATATCCCTGGCCCTAATATCCCTGGCCCTAATATCCCTGGCCATAATATCCCTGGCCCTAATATCCCTGGCCCTAATAACGCTGGCCCTAATCTCCCTGGCCCTAATATCCCTGGCCCTAACATCCCTGGCCCTAATATCCCTGGCCCTAATATCCCTGGCCGTAATATCCCTGGCCCTCATATCCCTGGCCCTGATATCCCTGGCCCTGATATCCCTGGCCCTAATATCCCTGGCCCTAATATCCCTGGCCCTAATATCCCTGGCCCTAATATCCCTGGCCCTAATATCCCTGGCTCTAATATCCCTGGCCCTAATATCCCTGGCCCTAATATCCCTTGCCCTAAAATCCCTGGCCCTAATATCCCTGGCCCTAATATCCCTGGCCCTAATATCCCTGGCCTTAATATCCCTGGCCCTAATATCCCTGGCCCTAATATCCCTGGCCCTAATATCCCTGGCCCTAATATCCCTGGCCCTAATATCCCTGACCTAATATCCCTGCCCTAATATCCCTGGCCCTAATATCCCTGGCCCTAATATCCCTGGCCCTAACATCGCTGGCCCTAATATCCCTGGCCCTAATATCCCTGGGCCTAATATCCCCGGCCTTAATATCCCTGGCCCTAATATCGCTGGCCCTAATATCCCTGGCCCTAATATCCCTGGGCATAATATGCCTGGCCCTAATATCCCTGGCCCTTATATCCCTGGCCCTAATATCCCTGGCCGTAATATCCCTGGCCCTCATATCCCTGGCCCTGATATCCCTGGCCCTGATATCCCTGGCCCTAATATCCCTGGCCCTAATATCCCTGGCCCTAATATCCCTGGCCCTAATATCCCTGGCCCTAATATCCCTGGCTCTAATATCCCTGGCCCTAATATCCCTGGCCCTAATATCCCTTGCCCTAATATCCCTGGCCCTAATATCCCTGGCCCTAATATCCCTGGCCCTAATATCCCTGGCCCTAATATCCCTGGCCCTAATATCCCTGGCCCTAATATCCCTGGCCCTAATAACCCTGACCTAATATCCCTGCCCTAATATCCCTGGCCCTAATATCCCTGGCCCTAATATCCCTGGCCCTAACATCGCTGGCCCTAATATCCCTGGCCCTAATATCCCTGGGCCTAATATCCCCGGCCTTAATATCCCTGGCCCTAATATCGCTGGCCCTAATATCCCTGGCCCTAATATCCCTGGGCATAATATGCCTGGCCCTAATATCCCTGGCCCTTATATCCCTGGCCCTAATATCCCTGGCCCTAATATCCCTGGCCCTAATATCCCTGCCCCTAATATCCCTGGCCCTAAAATCCCTGGCCCTAATATCCCTGGCCCTAATATCCCTGGCCCTAATATCCCTGGCCCTAATATCCCTGGCCCTAATATCCCAGGCCCTAATATCCCTGGCCCTAATATCCCTGGCCCTAATATCCCTGGCCCTAATATCCCTGGCCCTAATAGGCCTGGCTCTAAGATCCCTGGCCCTACTATCCCTGGCCCTAATATCCCTGGCCCTAATATCGCTGGCCCTAATATCCCTGGCCCTAATATCGCTGGCCCTAATATCCCTGGCCCTAATATCCCTGGCCCTAATATCCCTGGCCCTAATATCCCTTGCCCTAATATCCCTGGCCCTAATATCCCTGGCCCTAATATTCCTTGCCCTAAAATCCCTGGCCCTAATATCCCTGGCCATAATATGCCTGGCCCTAATATCCCTGGCCCTTATATCCCTGGCCCTAATATCCCTGGCCCTAATATCCCTGGCCCTAATATCCCTGGCCCTAATATCCCTGGCCCTAATATCCGTGGCCCTAATATCCCTGGCCCTAATATCCCTGGCCCTAATATCCCTGGCCCTAATATCCCTGGCCCTAATATCCCTGGCCCTAATAACCCTGGCCCTAATATCCCTGGCCCTAATATCCCTGGCCATAATATCCCTGGCCCTAATATCCCTGGCCCTAATAACGCTGGCCCTAATCTCCCTGGCCCTAATATCCCTGGCCCTAATATCCCTGGCCCTAATATCCCTGGCCCTAATATCCCTGGCCCTAATATCCCTGGCCCTAATATCCCTGGGCATAATATGCCTGGCCCTAATATCCCTGGCCCTTATATCCCTGGCCTTAATATCCCTGGCCCTAATATCCCTGGCCCTAATATCCCTGCCCCTAATATCCCTGGCCCTAAAATCCCTGGCCCTAATATCCCTGGCCCTAATATCCCTGGCCCTAATATCCCTGGCCCTAATATCCCTGGCCCTAATATCCCAGGCCCTAATATCCCTGGCCCTAATATCCCTGGCCCTAATATCCCTGGCCCTAATATCCCTGGCCCTAATATGCCTGGCTCTAATATCCCTGGCCCTAATATCCCTGGCCGTAATATCCCTGGCCCTAATATCGCTGGCCCTAATATCCCTGGCCCTAATATCCCTGGCCATAATATCCCTGACCCTAATATCCCTGGCCCTAATATCCCTGGCCCTAATATCCCTGGCCCTAATATCCCTGGCCCTAATATCCCTGGACCTAATATCCCTGGCCCTAATATCCCTGGCCCTAATATCCCTGGCCCTAATATCCCTTGCCCTAATATCCCTGGCCCTAATATCCCTGGCCCTAATATCCCTTGCCCTAATATCCCTGGCCCTAATATCCCTGGCCATAATATGCCTGGCCCTAATATCCCTGGCCCTTATATCCCTGGCCCTAATATCCCTGGCCCTAATATCCCTGGCCCTAATATCCCTGGCCCTAATATCCCTGGCCCTAATATCCCTGGCCCTAATATCCGTGGCCCTAATATCCCTGGCCCTAATATCCCTGGCCCTAATATCCCTGGCCCTAATATCCCTGGCCCTAATATCCCTGGCCCTAATATCCCTGGCCCTAATATCCCTGGCCCTAATATCCCTGGCCCTAATATCCCTGGCCCTAATATCCCTGGCCCTAATATCCCTGGCCCTAATATCCCTGGCCCTGATATCCCTGGCCCTGATATCCCTGGCCCTAATATCCCTGGCCCTAATATCCCTGGCCCTAATATCCCTGGCCCTAATATCCCTGGCTCTAATATCCCTGGCCCTAATATCCCTGGCCCTAATATCCCTTGCCCTAAAATCCCTGGCCCTAATATCCCTGGCCCTAATATCCCTGGCCCCAATATCCCTGGCCCTAATATCCCTGGCTCTAATATCCCTGGCCCTAATATCCCTGGCCCTAATATCCCTGGCCCTAATATCGCTGGCCCTAATATCCCTGGCCATAATATCCCTGGCCCTAATATCCCTGGCCCTAATATCCCTGGCCCTAATATCCCTGGCCCTGATATCCCTGGCCCTGATATCCCTGGCCCTAATACCCCTGGCCCTAATATCCCTGGCCCTAATATCCCTGGCTCTAATATCCCTGGCCCTAATATCCCTGGGCCCTAATATCCCTTGCCCTAAAATCCCTGGCCCTAATATCCCTGGCCCTAATATCCCTGGCCCTAATATCCCTGGCCCTAATATCCCTGGCCCTAATATCCCTCGCCCTAATATCCCTGGCCCTAATTTTCCTGGCCCTAATAACCCTGGCCCTAATATCCCTGGCCCTAATATCCCTGGCGCTAATATCCCTGTCCCTAACATCCCTGGCCCTAATATCCCTGGCCCTAATATCCCTGGACCTAATATCCCTGCCCTAATATCCCTGGCCCTAATATCCCTGGCCCTAATATCCCTGGCCTTAATATCCCTGGCCCTAATATCCCTGGCCCTAATATCCCTGGCCCTAATATCCCTGGGCATAATATGCCTGGCCCTAATATTCCTGGCCCTTTTATCCCTGGCCCTAATATCCCTGGCCCTAATATCCCTGGCCCTAATATCCCTTGCCCTAATATCCCTGGCCCTAATATCCCTGGCCATAATATGCCTGGCCCTAATATCCCTGGCCCTTATATCCCTGGCCCTAATATCCCTGGCCCTAATATCCCTGGCGCTAATATCCATGGCCCTAATATCCCTGGCCCTAAAATCCCTGGCCCTAATATCCGTGGCCCTAATATCCCTGGCCCTAATATCCCTGGCCCTAATATCCCTGGCCCTAATATCCCTGGCCCTAATATCCCTGGCCCTAATATCCCTGGCCCTAATATCCCTGGCCCTAATATCCCTGGCCATAATATCCCTGGCCCTAATATCCCTGGCCCTAATAACGCTGGCCCTAATCTCCCTGGCCCTAATATCCCTGGCCCTAATATCCCTGGCCCTAATATCCCTGGCCCTAATATCCCTGGCCCTAATATCCCTGGCCCTAATATCCCTGGCCCTCATATCCCTGGCCCTGATATCCCTGGCCCTGATATCCCTGGCCCTAATATCCCTGGCCCTAATATCCCTGGCCCTAATATCCCTGGCCCTAATATCCCTGGCCCTAATATCCCTGGCCCTAATATCCCAGGCCCTAATATCCCTGGACCTAATATCCCTGCCCTAATATCCCTGGCCCTAATATCCCTGGCCCTAATATCCCTGGCCCTAATATCCCTGGCCCTAATATCCCGGGGCATAATATGCCTGGCCCTAATATTCCTGGCCCTTATATCCCTGGCACTAATATCCCTGGCCCTAATAGCCCTGGCCCTAATATCCCTGCCCCTAATATCCCTGGCCCTAAAATCCCTGGCCCTAATATCCCTGGTCCTAATATCCCTGGCCCTAATATCCCTGGCCCTAATATCCCTGGCCCTAATATCCCAGGCCCTAATATCCCTGGCCCTAATATCCCTGGCCCTAATATCCCTGGCCCTAATATCCCTGGCCCTAATATGCCTGGCTCTAATATCCCTGGCCCTAATATCTCTGGCCCTAATATCCCTGGCCCTAATATCGCTGGCCGCAATATCCCTGGCCCAATATCCTTGGCCCTAATATCCCTGGCCCTAATATCCCTGGCCCTAACATCCCTGGCCCTAATATCCCTGGCCCTAATATCCCTGGACCTAATATCCCTGGCCATAATATCCCTGGCCTAATATCCCTGGCCCTAATATCCCTTGCGCTAATATCCCTGGCCCTAATATCCCTGGCCCTAATATCCCTTGCCCTAATATCCCTGGCCCTAATATCGCTGGCCATAATATGCCTGGCCCTAATATCCCTGGCCCTTATATCCCTGGCCCTAATATCCCTGGCCCTAATATCCCTGGTGCTAATATCCCTGGCCCTAATATCCCTGGCCCTAATATCCCTGGCCCTAATATCCCTGGCCCTAATATCCCTGGCCCTAATATCCCTGGCCCTAATATCCCTGGCCCTAATATCCCTGGCCCTAATATCCCTGGCCCTAATATCCCTGGCCATAATATCCCTGGCCCTAATATCCCTGGCCCTAATAATGCTGGCCCTAATCTCCCTGGCCCTAATATCCCTGGCCCTAACATCCCTGGCCCTAATATCCCTGGCCCTAATATCCCTGGCCGTAATATCCCTGGCCCTCATATCCCTGGCCCTGATATCCCTGGCCCTAATATCCCTGGCCCTAATATCCCTGGCCCTAATATCCCTGGCCCTAATATCCCTGGCCCTAATATCCCTGGCTCTAATATCCCTGGCCCTAATATCCCTGGCCCTAATATCCCTTGCCCTAAAATCCCTGGCCCTAATATCCCTGGCCCTAATATCCCTGGCCCTAATATCCCTGGCCTTAATATCCCTGGCCCTAATATCCCTGGCCCTAATATCCCTGGCCCTAATATCCCTGGCCCTAATATCCCTGGCCCTAATATCCCTGGCCCTAATATCCCTGACCTAATATCCCTGCCCTAATATCCCTGGCCCTAATATCCCTGGCCCTAATATCCCTGGCCCTAACATCGCTGGCCCTAATATCCCTGGCCCTAATATCCCTGGGCCTAATATCCCCGGCCTTAATATCCCTGGCCCTAATATCGCTGGCCCTAATATCCCTGGCCCTAATATCCCTGGGCATAATATGCCTGGCCCTAATATCCCTGGCCCTTATATCCCTGGCCCTAATATCCCTGGCCGTAATATCCCTGGCCCTCATATCCCTGGCCCTGATATCCCTGGCCCTGATATCCCTGGCCCTAATATCCCTGGCCCTAATATCCCTGGCCCTAATATCCCTGGCCCTAATATCCCTGGCCCTAATATCCCTGGCTCTAATATCCCTGGCCCTAATATCCCTTGCCCTAAAATCCCTGGCCCTAATATCCCTGGCCCTAATATCCCTGGCCCTAATATCCCTGGCCCTAATATCCCTGGCCCTAATATCCCTGGCCCTAATATCCCTGGCCCTAATATCCCTGGCCCTAATATCCCTGACCTAATATCCCTGCCCTAATATCCCTGGCCCTAATATCCCTGGCCCTAATATCCCTGGCCCTAGCATCGCTGGCCCTAATATCCCTGGCCCTAATATCCCTGGGCCTAATATCCCCGGCCTTAATATCCCTGGCCCTAATATCGCTGGCCCTAATATCCCTGGCCCTAATATCCCTGGGCATAATATGCCTGGCCCTAATATCCCTGGCCCTTATATCCCTGGCCCTAATATCCCTGGCCCTAATATCCATGGCCCTAATATCCCTGCCCCTAATATCCCTGGCCCTAAAATCCCTGGCCCTAATATCCCTGGCCCTAATATCCCTGGCCCTAATATCCCTGGCCCTAATATCCCTGGCCCTAATATCCCAGGCCCTAATATCCCTGGCCCTAATATCCCTGGCCCTAATATCCCTGGCCCTAATATCCCTGGCCCTAATAGGCCTGGCTCTAATATCCCTGGCCCTACTATCCCTGGCCCTAATATCCCTGGCCCTAATATCGCTGGCCCTAATATCCCTGGCCCTAATATCCCTGGCCCTAATATCCCTGGCCCTAATATCCCTGGCCCTAATATCCCTGGCCCTAATATCCCTTGCCCTAATATCCCTGGCCCTAATATCCCTGGCCCTAATATCCCTTGCCCTAAAATCCCTGGCCCTAATATCCCTGGCCATAATATGCCTGGCCCTAATATCCCTGGCCCTTATATCCCTGGCCCTAATATCCCTGGCCCTAATATCGCTGGCCCTAATATCCCTGGCCCTAATATCCGTGGCCCTAATATCCCTGGCCCTAATATCCCTGGCCCTAATATCCCTGGCCCTAATATCCCTGGCCCTAATAACCCTGGCCCTAATATCCCTGGCCCTAATATCCCTGGCCATAATATCCCTGGCCCTAATATCCCTGGCCCTAATAACGCTGGCCCTAATCTCCCTGGCCCTAATATCCCTGGCCCTAATATCCCTGGCCCTAATATCCCTGGCCCTAATATCCCTGGCCCTAATAACCCTGGCCCTAATATCCCTGGCCCTAATATCCCTGGCCTTAATATCCCTGGCCCTAATATCCCTGGCCCTAATATCCCTGCCCCTAATATCCCTGGCCCTAAAATCCCTGGCCCTAATATCCCTGGCCCTAATATCCCTGGCCCTAATATCCCTGGCCCTAATATCCCTGGCCCTAATATCCCAGGCCCTAATATCCCTGGCCCTAATATCCCTGGCCTTAATATCCCTGGCCCTAATATCCCTGGCCCTAATATGCCTGGCTCTAATATCCCTGGCCCTAATATCCCTGGCCATAATATCCCTGGCCCTAATATCGCTGGCCCTAATATCCCTGGCCCTAATATCCCTGGCCATAATATCCCTGACCCTAATATCCCTGGCCCTAATATCCCTGGCCCTAATATCCCTGGCCCTAATATCCCTGGCCCTAATATCCCTGGACCTAATATCCCTGGCCCTAATATCCCTGGCCCTAATATCCCTGGCCCTAATATCCCTTGCCCTAATATCCCTGGCCCTAATATCCCTGGCCCTAATATCCCTTGCCCTAATATCCCTGGCCCTAATATCCCTGGCCATAATATGCCTGGCCCTAATATCCCTGGCCCTTATATCCCTGGCCCTAATATCCCTGGCCCTAATATCCCTGGCCCTAATATCCCTGGCCCTAATATCCCTGGCCCTAATATCCCTGGCCCTAATATCCGTGGCCCTAATATCCCTGGCCCTAATATCCCTGGCCCTAATATCCCTGGCCCTAATATCCCTGGCCCTAATATCCCTGGCCCTAATAACGCTGGCCCTAATCTCCCTGGCCCTAATATCCCTGGCCCTAACATCCCTGGCCCTAATATCCCTGGCCCTAATATCCCTGGCCGTAATATCCCTGGCCCTCATATCCCTGGCCCTGATATCCCTGGCCCTAATATCCCTGGCCCTAATATCCCTGGCCCTAATATCCCTGGCCATAATATCCCTGACCCTAATATCCCTGGCCCTAATATCCCTGGCCCTAATATCCCTGGCCCTAATATCCCTGGCCCTAATATCCCTGGACCTAATATCCCTGGCCCTAATATCCCTGGCCCTAATATCCCTGGCCCTAATATCCCTTGCCCTAATATCCCTGGCCCTAATATCCCTGGCCCTAATATCCCTTGCCCTAATATCCCTGGCCCTAATATCCCTGGCCATAATATGCCTGGCCCTAATATCCCTGGCCCTTATATCCCTGGCCCTAATATCCCTGGCCCTAATATCCCTGGCCCTAATATCCCTGGCCCTAATATCCCTGGCCCTAATATCCCTGGCCCTAATATCCGTGGCCCTAATATCCCTGGCCCTAATATCCCTGGCCCTAATATCCCTGGCCCTAATATCCCTGGCCCTAATATCCCTGGCCCTAATAACGCTGGCCCTAATCTCCCTGGCCCTAATATCCCTGGCCCTAACATCCCTGGCCCTAATATCCCTGGCCCTAATATCCCTGGCCGTAATATCCCTGGCCCTCATATCCCTGGCCCTGATATCCCTGGCCCTAATATCCCTGGCCCTAATATCCCTGGCCCTAATATCCCTGGCCCTAATATCCCTGGCCCTAATATCCCTGGCTCTAATATCCCTGGCCCTAATATCCCTGGCCCTAATATCCCTTGCCCTAAAATCCCTGGCCCTAATATCCCTGGCCCTAATATCCCTGGCCCTAATATCCCTGGCCTTAATATCCCTGGCCCTAATATCCCTGGCCCTAATATCCCTGGCCCTAATATCCCTGGCCCTAATATCCCTGGCCCTAATATCCCTGGCCCTAATATCCCTGACCTAATATCCCTGCCCTAATATCCCTGGCCCTAATATCCCTGGCCCTAATATCCCTGGCCCTAACATCGCTGGCCCTAATATCCCTGGCCCTAATATCCCTGGGCCTAATATCCCCGGCCTTAATATCCCTGGCCCTAATATCGCTGGCCCTAATATCCCTGGCCCTAATATCCCTGGGCATAATATGCCTGGCCCTAATATCCCTGGCCCTTATATCCCTGGCCCTAATATCCCTGGCCGTAATATCCCTGGCCCTCATATCCCTGGCCCTGATATCCCTGGCCCTGATATCCCTGGCCCTAATATCCCTGGCCCTAATATCCCTGGCCCTAATATCCCTGGCCCTAATATCCCTGGCCCTAATATCCCTGGCTCTAATATCCCTGGCCCTAATATCCCTTGCCCTAAAATCCCTGGCCCTAATATCCCTGGCCCTAATATCCCTGGCCCTAATATCCCTGGCCCTAATATCCCTGGCCCTAATATCCCTGGCCCTAATATCCCTGGCCCTAATATCCCTGGCCCTAATATCCCTGACCTAATATCCC
The DNA here is from genome assembly GCF_048934315.1 of Petromyzon marinus. Lineage (NCBI taxonomy): Eukaryota > Metazoa > Chordata > Hyperoartia > Petromyzontiformes > Petromyzontidae > Petromyzon > Petromyzon marinus. The sequence continues at coordinate 1,222,468 of NW_027423018.1, forward strand.
TGCCCTAATATCCCTGGCCCTAATATCCCTGGCCCTAATATCCCTGGCCCTAGCATCGCTGGCCCTAATATCCCTGGCCCTAATATCCCTGGGCCTAATATCCCCGGCCTTAATATCCCTGGCCCTAATATCGCTGGCCCTAATATCCCTGGCCCTAATATCCCTGGGCATAATATGCCTGGCCCTAATATCCCTGGCCCTTATATCCCTGGCCCTAATATCCCTGGCCCTAATATCCATGGCCCTAATATCCCTGCCCCTAATATCCCTGGCCCTAAAATCCCTGGCCCTAATATCCCTGGCCCTAATATCCCTGGCCCTAATATCCCTGGCCCTAATATCCCTGGCCCTAATATCCCAGGCCCTAATATCCCTGGCCCTAATATCCCTGGCCCTAATATCCCTGGCCCTAATATCCCTGGCCCTAATAGGCCTGGCTCTAATATCCCTGGCCCTACTATCCCTGGCCCTAATATCCCTGGCCCTAATATCGCTGGCCCTAATATCCCTGGCCCTAATATCCCTGGCCCTAATATCCCTGGCCCTAATATCCCTGGCCCTAATATCCCTGGCCCTAATATCCCTTGCCCTAATATCCCTGGCCCTAATATCCCTGGCCCTAATATCCCTTGCCCTAAAATCCCTGGCCCTAATATCCCTGGCCATAATATGCCTGGCCCTAATATCCCTGGCCCTTATATCCCTGGCCCTAATATCCCTGGCCCTAATATCGCTGGCCCTAATATCCCTGGCCCTAATATCCGTGGCCCTAATATCCCTGGCCCTAATATCCCTGGCCCTAATATCCCTGGCCCTAATATCCCTGGCCCTAATAACCCTGGCCCTAATATCCCTGGCCCTAATATCCCTGGCCATAATATCCCTGGCCCTAATATCCCTGGCCCTAATAACGCTGGCCCTAATCTCCCTGGCCCTAATATCCCTGGCCCTAATATCCCTGGCCCTAATATCCCTGGCCCTAATATCCCTGGCCCTAATATCCCTGGCCCTAATATCCCTGGGCATAATACGCCTGGCCCTAATATCCCTGGCCCTTATATCCCTGGCCTTAATATCCCTGGCCCTAATATCCCTGGCCCTAATATCCCTGCCCCTAATATCCCTGGCCCTAAAATCCCTGGCCCTAATATCCCTGGCCCTAATATCCCTGGCCCTAATATCCCTGGCCCTAATATCCCTGGCCCTAATATCCCAGGCCCTAATATCCCTGGCCCTAATATCCCTGGCCTTAATATCCCTGGCCCTAATATCCCTGGCCCTAATATGCCTGGCTCTAATATCCCTGGCCCTAATATCCCTGGCCGTAATATCCCTGGCCCTAATATCGCTGGCCCTAATATCCCTGGCCCTAATATCCCTGGCCATAATATCCCTGACCCTAATATCCCTGGCCCTAATATCCCTGGCCCTAATATCCCTGGCCCTAATATCCCTGGCCCTAATATCCCTGGACCTAATATCCCTGGCCCTAATATCCCTGGCCCTAATATCCCTGGCCCTAATATCCCTTGCCCTAATATCCCTGGCCCTAATATCCCTGGCCCTAATATCCCTTGCCCTAATATCCCTGGCCCTAATATCCCTGGCCATAATATGCCTGGCCCTAATATCCCTGGCCCTTATATCCCTGGCCCTAATATCCCTGGCCCTAATATCCCTGGCCCTAATATCCCTGGCCCTAATATCCCTGGCCCTAATATCCCTGGCCCTAATATCCGTGGCCCTAATATCCCTGGCCCTAATATCCCTGGCCCTAATATCCCTGGCCCTAATATCCCTGGCCCTAATATCCCTGGCCCTAATATCCCTGGCCCTAATATCCCTGGCCCTAATATCCCTGGCCCTAATATCCCTGGCCCTGATATCCCTGGCCCTGATATCCCTGGCCCTAATATCCCTGGCCCTAATATCCCTGGCCCTAATATCCCTGGCCCTAATATCCCTGGCCCTAATATCCCTGGCTCTAATATCCCTGGCCCTAATATCCCTGGCCCTAATATCCCTTGCCCTAAAATCCCTGGCCCTAATATCCCTGGCCCTAATATCCCTGGCCCTAATATCCCTGGCCCTAATATCCCTGGCTCTAATATCCCTGGCCCTAATATCCCTGGCCCTAATATCCCTGGCCCTAATATCGCTGGCCCTAATATCCCTGGCCATAATATCCCAGGCCCTAATATCCCTGGCCCTAATATCCCTGGCCCTAATATCCCTGGCCCTGATATCCCTGGCCCTAATATCCCTGGCCCTAATATCCCTGGCCCTAATATCCCTGGCCCTAATATCCCTGGCTCTAATATCCCTGGCCCTAATATCCCTGGGCCCTAATATCCCTTGCCCTAAAATCCCTGGCCCTAATATCCCTGGCCCTAATATCCCTGGCCCTAATATCCCTGGCCCTAATATCCCTGGCCCTAATATCCCTCGCCCTAATATCCCTGGCCCTAATTTCCCTGGCCCTAATAACCCTGGCCCTAATATCCCTGGCCCTAATATCCCTGGCGCTAATATCCCTGTCCCTAACATCCCTGGCCCTAATATCCCTGGCCCTAATATCCCTGGACCTAATATCCCTGCCCTAATATCCCTGGCCCTAATATCCCTGGCCCTAATATCCCTGGCCTTAATATCCCTGGCCCTAATATCCCTGGCCCTAATATCCCTGGCCCTAATATCCCTGGGCATAATATGCCTGGCCCTAATATTCCTGGCCCTTATATCCCTGGCCCTAATATCCCTGGCCCTAATATCCCTGGCCCTAATATCCCTTGCCCTAATATCCCTGGCCCTAATATCCCTGGCCATAATATGCCTGGCCCTAATATCCCTGGCCCTTATATCCCTGGCCCTAATATCCCTGGCCCTAATATCCCTGGCGCTAATATTTATGGCCCTAATATCCCTGGCCCTAACATCCCTGGCCCTAATATCCGTGGCCCTAATATCCCTGGCCCTAATATCCCTGGCCCTAATATCCCTGGCCCTAATATCCCTGGCCCTAATATCCCTGGCCCTAATATCCCTGGCCCTAATATCCCTGGCCCTAATATCCCTGGCCATAATATCCCTGGCCCTAATATCCCTGGCCCTAATAACGCTGGCCCTAATCTCCCTGGCCCTAATATCCCTGGCCCTAATATCCCTGGCCCTAATATCCCTGGCCCTAATATCCCTGGCCCTAATATCCCTGGCCCTAATATCCCTGGCCCTCATATCCCTGGCCCTGATATCCCTGGCCCTGATATCCCTGGCCCTAATATCCCTGGCCCTAATATCCCTGGCCCTAATATCCCTGGCCCTAATATCCCTGGCCCTAATATCCCTGGCTCTAATATCCCTGGCCCTAATATCCCTGGCCCTAATATCCCTTGCCCTAAAATCCCTGGCCCTAATATCCCTGGCCCTAATATCCCTGGCCCTAATATCCCTGGCCCTAATATCCCTGGCCCTAATATCCCTGGCCCTAAAATCCCTGGCCCTAATATCCCTGGCCCTAATATCCCTGGCCCTAATATCCCTGGCCCTAATTTCCCTAGCCCTAATATCCCTGACCTAATATCCCTGCCCTAATATCCCTGGCCCTAATATCCCTGGCCCTAATATCCCTTGTGCTAATATCCCTGGCCCTAACATCGCTGGCCCTAATATCCCTGGCCCTAATATCCCTGGGCCTAATATCCCCGGCCTTAATATCCCTGGCCCTAATATCCCTGGCCCTAATATCCCTGCCCCTAATATCCCTGGCCCTAAAATCCCTGGCCCTAATATCCCTGGCCCTAATATCCCTGGCCCTAATATCCCTGGCCCTAATATCCCTGGCCCTAATATCCCTGCCCCTAATATCCCTGGCCCTAAAATCCCTGGCCCTAATATCCCTGGCCCTAATATCCCTGGCCCTAATATCCCTGGACCTAATATCCCTGGCCCTAATATCCCAGGCCCTAATATCCCTGGCCCTAATATTCCTGGCCCTAATATCCCTGGCCCTAATATCCCTGGCCCTAATATGCCGGGCTCTAATATCCCTGGCCCTACTATCCCTGGCCCTAATATCCCTGGCCCTAATATCGCTGGCCCTAATATCCCTGGCCCTAATATCCCTGGCCCTAATATCCCTGGCCCTAATATCCCTGGCCCTAATATCCCGGGCCCTAATATCCCTGGCCCTAATATCCCTGGCCCTAATATCCCTGGACCTAATATCCCTGGCCCTAATATCCCTGGCCCTAATATCCCTGGCCCTAATATCCCTTGCCCTAATATCCCTGCCCTAATATCCCTGGCCCTAATATCCCTGGCCCTAATATCCCTGGCCTTAATATCCCTGGCCCTAATATCCCTGGCCCTAATATCCCTGGCCCTAATATCCCTTGCCCTAAAATCCCTGGCCCTAATATCCCTGGCCCTAATATCCCTGGCCCTAATATCCCTGGCCCTAATATCCCTGGCCTTAATATCCCTGGCCCTAAAATCCCTGGCCCTAATATCCCTGGCCCTAATATCCCTGGCCCTAATATCCCTGGCCCTAATATCCCTAGCCCTAATATCCCTGACCTAATATCCCTGCCCTAATATCCCTGGCCCTAATATCCCTGGCCCTAATATCCCTTGTGCTAATATCCCTGGCCCTAACATCGCTGGCCCTAATATCCCTGGCCCTAATATCCCTGGGCCTAATATCCCCGGCCTTAATATCCCTGGCCCTAATATCCCTGGCCCTAATATCCCTGACCCTAATATCCCTGGGCATAATATGCCTGGCCCTAATATCCCTGGCCCTTATATCCCTGGCCATAATATCCCTGGCCCTAATATCCCTGGCCCTAATATCCCTGCCCCTAATATCCCTGGCCCTAAAATCCCTGGCCCTAATATCCCTGGCCCTAATATCCTTGGCCCTAATATCCCTGGCCCTAATATCCCTGGCCCTAATATCCCAGGCCCTAATATCCCTGGCCCTAATATTCCTGGCCCTAATATCCCTGGCCCTAATATCCCTGGCCCTAATATGCCGGGCTCTAATATCCCTGGCCCTACTATCCCTGGCCCTAATATCCCTGGCCCTAATATCGCTGGCCCTAATATCCCTGGCCCTAATATCCCTGGCCCTAATATCCCTGGCCCTAATATCCCTGGCCCTAATATCCCTGGCCCTAATATCCCTGGCCCTAATATCCCTGGCCCTAATATCCCTGGACCTAATATCCCTGGCCCTAATATCCCTGGCCCTAATATCCCTGGCCCTAATATCCCTTGCCCTAATATCCCTGGCCCTAATATCCCTGGACCTAATATCCCTGCCCTAATATCCCTGGCCCTAATATCCCTGGCCCTAATATCCCTGGCCTTAATATCCCTGGCCCTAATATCCCTGGCCCTAATATCCCTGGCCCTAATATCCCGGGGCATAATATGCCTGGCCCTAATATTCCTGGCCTTTATATCCCTGGCCCTAATATCCCTGGCCCTAATATCCCTGGCCCTAATATCCCTGCCCCTAATATCCCTGGCCCTAAAATCCCTGGCCCTAATATCCCTGGCCCTAATATCCCTGGCCCTAATATCCCTGGCCCTAATATCCCTGACCCAAATATCCCAGGCCCTAATATCCCTGGCCCTAATATCCCTGGCCCTAATATCCCTGGCCCTAATATCCCTGGCCCTAATATGCCTGGCTCTAATATCCCTGGCCCTAATATCTCTGGCCCTAATATCCCTGGCCCTAATATCGCTGGCCGCAATATCCCTGGCCCTAATATCCCTGGCCCTAATATCCCTGGCCCTAATATCCCTGGCCCTAACATCCCTGGCCCTAATATCCCTGGCCCTAATATCCCTGGACCTAATATCCCTGGCCCTAATATCCCTGGCCCTAATATCCCTGGCCCTAATATCCCTTGCGCTAATATCCCTGGCCCTAATATCCCTGGCCCTAATATCCCTTGCCCTAATATCCCTGGCCCTAATTTCGCTGGCCATAATATGCCTGGCCCTAATATCCCTGGCCCTTATATCCCTGGCCCTAATATCCCTGGCCCTAATATCCCTGGCCCTAATATCCCTGGTGCTAATATCCCTGGCCCTAATATCCCTGGCCCTAATATCCCTGGCCCTAATATCCCTGGCCCTAATATCCCTGGCCCTAATAACCCTGGCCCTAATATCCCTGGCCCTAATATCCCTGGCCATAATATCCCTGGCCCTAATATCCCTGGCCCTAATAACGCTGGCCCTAATCTCCCTGGCCCTAATATCCCTGGCCCTAATATCCCTGGCCCTAATATCCCTGGCCCTAATATCCCTGGCCCTAATATCCCTGGCCCTAATATCCCTGGGCATAATACGCCTGGCCCTAATATCCCTGGCCCTTATATCCCTGGCCTTAATATCCCTGGCCCTAATATCCCTGGCCCTAATATCCCTGCCCCTAATATCCCTGGCCCTAAAATCCCTGGCCCTAATATCCCTGGCCCTAATATCCCTGGCCCTAATATCCCTGGCCCTAATATCCCTGGCCCTAATATCCCAGGCCCTAATATCCCTGGCCCTAATATCCCTGGCCTTAATATCCCTGGCCCTAATATCCCTGGCCCTAATATGCCTGGCTCTAATATCCCTGGCCCTAATATCCCTGGCCGTAATATCCCTGGCCCTAATATCGCTGGCCCTAATATCCCTGGCCCTAATATCCCTGGCCATAATATCCCTGACCCTAATATCCCTGGCCCTAATATCCCTGGCCCTAATATCCCTGGCCCTAATATCCCTGGCCCTAATATCCCTGGACCTAATATCCCTGGCCCTAATATCCCTGGCCCTAATATCCCTGGCCCTAATATCCCTTGCCCTAATATCCCTGGCCCTAATATCCCTGGCCCTAATATCCCTTGCCCTAATATCCCTGGCCCTAATATCCCTGGCCATAATATGCCTGGCCCTAATATCCCTGGCCCTTATATCCCTGGCCCTAATATCCCTGGCCCTAATATCCCTGGCCCTAATATCCCTGGCCCTAATATCCCTGGCCCTAATATCCCTGGCCCTAATATCCGTGGCCCTAATATCCCTGGCCCTAATATCCCTGGCCCTAATATCCCTGGCCCTAATATCCCTGGCCCTAATATCCCTGGCCCTAATATCCCTGGCCCTAATATCCCTGGCCCTAATATCCCTGGCCCTAATATCCCTGGCCCTGATATCCCTGGCCCTGATATCCCTGGCCCTAATATCCCTGGCCCTAATATCCCTGGCCCTAATATCCCTGGCCCTAATATCCCTGGCCCTAATATCCCTGGCTCTAATATCCCTGGCCCTAATATCCCTGGCCCTAATATCCCTTGCCCTAAAATCCCTGGCCCTAATATCCCTGGCCCTAATATCCCTGGCCCTAATATCCCTGGCCCTAATATCCCTGGCTCTAATATCCCTGGCCCTAATATCCCTGGCCCTAATATCCCTGGCCCTAATATCGCTGGCCCTAATATCCCTGGCCATAATATCCCAGGCCCTAATATCCCTGGCCCTAATATCCCTGGCCCTAATATCCCTGGCCCTGATATCCCTGGCCCTAATATCCCTGGCCCTAATATCCCTGGCCCTAATATCCCTGGCCCTAATATCCCTGGCTCTAATATCCCTGGCCCTAATATCCCTGGGCCCTAATATCCCTTGCCCTAAAATCCCTGGCCCTAATATCCCTGGCCCTAATATCCCTGGCCCTCATATCCCTGGCCCTAATATCCCTGGCCCTAATATCCCTCGCCCTAATATCCCTGGCCCTAATTTCCCTGGCCCTAATAACCCTGGCCCTAATATCCCTGGCCCTAATATCCCTGGCGCTAATATCCCTGTCCCTAACATCCCTGGCCCTAATATCCCTGGCCCTAATATCCCTGGACCTAATATCCCTGCCCTAATATCCCTGGCCCTAATATCCCTGGCCCTAATATCCCTGGCCTTAATATCCCTGGCCCTAATATCCCTGGCCCTAATATCCCTGGCCCTAATATCCCTGGGCATAATATGCCTGGCCCTAATATTCCTGGCCCTTATATCCCTGGCCCTAATATCCCTGGCCCTAATATCCCTGGCCCTAATATCCCTTGCCCTAATATCCCTGGCCCTAATATCCCTGGCCATAATATGCCTGGCCCTAATATCCCTGGCCCTTATATCCCTGGCCCTAATATCCCTGGCCCTAATATCCCTGGCGCTAATATTTATGGCCCTAATATCCCTGGCCCTAACATCCCTGGCCCTAATATCCGTGGCCCTAATATCCCTGGCCCTAATATCCCTGGCCCTAATATCCCTGGCCCTAATATCCCTGGCCCTAATATCCCTGGCCCTAATATCCCTGGCCCTAATATCCCTGGCCCTAATATCCCTGGCCATAATATCCCTGGCCCTAATATCCCTGGCCCTAATAACGCTGGCCCTAATCTCCCTGGCCCTAATATCCCTGGCCCTAATATCCCTGGCCCTAATATCCCTGGCCCTAATATCCCTGGCCCTAATATCCCTGGCCCTAATATCCCTGGCCCTCATATCCCTGGCCCTGATATCCCTGGCCCTGATATCCCTGGCCCTAATATCCCTGGCCCTAATATCCCTGGCCCTAATATCCCTGGCCCTAATATCCCTGGCCCTAATATCCCTGGCTCTAATATCCCTGGCCCTAATATCCCTGGCCCTAATATCCCTTGCCCTAAAATCCCTGGCCCTAATATCCCTGGCCCTAATATCCCTGGCCCTAATATCCCTGGCCCTAATATCCCTGGCCCTAATATCCCTGGCCCTAAAATCCCTGGCCCTAATATCCCTGGCCCTAATATCCCTGGCCCTAATATCCCTGGCCCTAATATCCCTAGCCCTAATATCCCTGACCTAATATCCCTGCCCTAATATCCCTGGCCATAATATCCCTGGCCCTAATATCCCTTGTGCTAATATCCCTGGCCCTAACATCGCTGGCCCTAATATCCCTGGCCCTAATATCCCTGGGCCTAATATCCCCGGCCTTAATATCCCTGGCCCTAATATCCCTGGCCCTAATATCCCTGCCCCTAATATCCCTGGCCCTAAAATCCCTGGCCCTAATATCCCTGGCCCTAATATCCCTGGCCCTAATATCCCTGGCCCTAATATCCCTGGCCCTAATATCCCTGCCCCTAATATCCCTGGCCCTAAAATCCCTGGCCCTAATATCCCTGGCCCTAATATCCCTGGCCCTAATATCCCTGGACCTAATATCCCTGGCCCTAATATCCCAGGCCCTAATATCCCTGGCCCTAATATTCCTGGCCCTAATATCCCTGGCCCTAATATCCCTGGCCCTAATATGCCGGGCTCTAATATCCCTGGCCCTACTATCCCTGGCCCTAATATCCCTGGCCCTAATATCGCTGGCCCTAATATCCCTGGCCCTAATATCCCTGGCCCTAATATCCCTGGCCCTAATATCCCTGGCCCTAATATCCCGGGCCCTAATATCCCTGGCCCTAATATCCCTGGCCCTAATATCCCTGGACCTAATATCCCTGGCCCTAATATCCCTGGCCCTAATATCCCTGGCCCTAATATCCCTTGCCCTAATATCCCTGGCCCTAATATCCCTGGACCTAATATCCCTGCCCTAATATCCCTGGCCCTAATATCCCTGGCCCTAATATCCCTGGCCTTAATATCCCTGGCCCTAATATCCCTGGCCCTAATATCCCTGGCCCTAATATCCCTTGCCCTAAAATCCCTGGCCCTAATATCCCTGGCCCTAATATCCCTGGCCCTAATATCCCTGGCCCTAATATCCCTGGCCTTAATATCCCTGGCCCTAAAATCCCTGGCCCTAATATCCCTGGCCCTAATATCCCTGGCCCTAATATCCCTGGCCCTAATATCCCTAGCCCTAATATCCCTGACCTAATATCCCTGCCCTAATATCCCTGGCCCTAATATCCCTGGCCCTAATATCCCTTGTGCTAATATCCCTGGCCCTAACATCGCTGGCCCTAATATCCCTGGCCCTAATATCCCTGGGCCTAATATCCCCGGCCTTAATATCCCTGGCCCTAATATCCCTGGCCCTAATATCCCTGACCCTAATATCCCTGGGCATAATATGCCTGGCCCTAATATCCCTGGCCCTTATATCCCTGGCCCTAATATCCCTGGCCCTAATATCCCTGGCCCTAATATCCCTGCCCCTAATATCCCTGGCCCTAAAATCCCTGGCCCTAATATCCCTGGCCCTAATATCCTTGGCCCTAATATCCCTGGCCCTAATATCCCTGGCCCTAATATCCCAGGCCCTAATATCCCTGGCCCTAATATTCCTGGCCCTAATATCCCTGGCCCTAATATCCCTGGCCCTAATATGCCGGGCTCTAATATCCCTGGCCCTACTATCCCTGGCCCTAATATCCCTGGCCCTAATATCGCTGGCCCTAATATCCCTGGCCCTAATATCCCTGGCCCTAATATCCCTGGCCCTAATATCCCTGGCCCTAATATCCCTGGCCCTAATATCCCTGGCCCTAATATCCCTGGCCCTAATATCCCTGGACCTAATATCCCTGGCCCTAATATCCCTGGCCCTAATATCCCTGGCCCTAATATCCCTTGCCCTAATATCCCTGGCCCTAATATCCCTGGACCTAATATCCCTGCCCTAATATCCCTGGCCCTAATATCCCTGGCCCTAATATCCCTGGCCTTAATATCCCTGGCCCTAATATCCCTGGCCCTAATATCCCTGGCCCTAATATCCCGGGGCATAATATGCCTGGCCCTAATATTCCTGGCCTTTATATCCCTGGCCCTAATATCCCTGGCCCTAATATCCCTGGCCCTAATATCCCTGCCCCTAATATCCCTGGCCCTAAAATCCCTGGCCCTAATATCCCTGGCCCTAATATCCCTGGCCCTAATATCCCTGGCCCTAATATCCCTGACCCAAATATCCCAGGCCCTAATATCCCTGGCCCTAATATCCCTGGCCCTAATATCCCTGGCCCTAATATCCCTGGCCCTAATATGCCTGGCTCTAATATCCCTGGCCCTAATATCTCTGGCCCTAATATCCCTGGCCCTAATATCGCTGGCCGCAATATCCCTGGCCCTAATATCCCTGGCCCTAATATCCCTGGCCCTAATATCCCTGGCCCTAACATCCCTGGCCCTAATATCCCTGGCCCTAATATCCCTGGACCTAATATCCCTGGCCCTAATATCCCTGGCCCTAATATCCCTGGCCCTAATATCCCTTGCGCTAATATCCCTGGCCCTAATATCCCTGGCCCTAATATCCCTTGCCCTAATATCCCTGGCCCTAATTTCGCTGGCCATAATATGCCTGGCCCTAATATCCCTGGCCCTTATATCCCTGGCCCTAATATCCCTGGCCCTAATATCCCTGGTGCTAATATCCCTGGCCCTAATATCCCTGGCCCTAATATCCCTGGCCCTAATATCCGTGGCCCTAATATCCCTGGCCCTAATATCCCTGGCCCTAATATCCCTGGCCCTAATATCCCTGGCCCTAATATCCCTGGCCCTAATATCCCTGGCCATAATATCCCTGGCCCTAATATCCCTGGCCCTAATAACGCTGGCCCTAATCTCCCTGGCCCTAATATCCCTGGCCCTAACATCCCTGGCCCTAATATCCCTGGCCCTAATATCCCTGGCCGTAATATCCCTGGCCCTCATATCCCTGGCCCTGATATCCCTGGCCCTGATATCCCTGGCCCTAATATCCCTGGCCCTAATATCCCTGGCCCTAATATCCCTGGCCCTAATATCCCTGGCCCTAATATCCCTGGCTCTAATATCCCTGGCCCTAATATCCCTGGCCCTAATATCCCTTGCCCTAAAATCCCTGGCCCTAATATCCCTGGCCCTAATATCCCTGGCACCAATATCCCTGGCCCTAATATCCCTGGCCCTAATATCCCTGGCCCTAATATCCCTGGCCCTAATATCCCTGGCCCTAATATCCCTGGCCCTAATATCCCTGACCTAATATCCCTGCCCTAATATCCCTGGCCCTAATATCCCTGGCCCTAATATCCCTGGCCCTAACATCGCTGGCCCTAATATCCCTGGCCCTAATATCCCTGGGCCTAATATCCCCGGCCTTAATATCCCTGGCCCTAATATCGCTGGCCCTAATATCCCTGGCCCTAATATCCCTGGGCATTATATGCCTGGCCCTAATATCCCTGGCCCTTATATCCCTGGCCCTATTATCCCTGGCCGTAATATCCCTGGCCCTCATATCCCTGGCCCTGATATCCCTGGCCCTGATATCCCTGGCCCTAATATCCCTGGCCCTAATATCCCTGGCCCTAATATCCCTGGCCCTAATATCCCTGGCCCTAATATCCCTGGCTCTAATATCCCTGGCCCTAATATCCCTGGCCCTAATATCCCTTGCCCTAAAATCCCTGGCCCTAATATCCCTGGCCCTAATATCCCTGGCCCTAATATCCCTGGCCCTAATATCCCTGGCCCTAATATCCCTGGCCCTAATATCCCTGGCCCTAATATCCCTGGCCCTAATATCCCTGGCCCTAATATCCCTGGCCCTGATATCCCTGACCTAATATCCCTGCCCTAATATCCCTGGGCCTAATATCCCCGGCCTTAATATCCCTGGCCCTAATATCGCTGGCCCTAATATCCCTGGCCCTAATATCCCTGGGCATAATATGCCTGGCCCTAATATCCCTGGCCCTTATATCCCTGGCCGTAATATCCCTGGCCCTAATATCCCTGGCCCTAATATCCCTGCCCCCTAATATCCCTGGTCCTAAAATCCCTGGCCCTAATATCCCTGGCCCTAATATCCCTGGCCCTAATATCCCTGGCCCTAATATCCCTGGCCCTAATATCCCAGGCCCTAATATCCCTGGCCCTAATATCCCTGGCCCTAATATCCCTGGCCCTAATATCCCTGGCCCTAATAGACCTGGCTCTAATATCCCTGGCCCTACTATCCCTGGCCGTAATATCCCTGGCCCTAATATCGCTGGCCCTAATATCCCTGGCCCTAATATCCCTGGCCCTAATATCCCTGGCCCTAATATCCCTGGCCCTAATATCCCTGGCCCTAATATCCCTGGCCCTAATATCCCTGGACCTAATATCCCTGGCCATAATATCCCTGGCCCTAATATCCCTGGCCCTAATATCCCTTGCCCTAATATCCCTGGCCCTAATATCCCTGGCCCTAATATCCCTTGCCCTAAAATCCCTGGCCCTAATATCCCTGGCCATAATATGCCTGGCCCTAATATCCCTGGCCCTTATATCCCTGGCCCTAATATCCCTGGCCCTAATATCCCTGGCCCTAATATCCCTGGCCCTAATATCCCTGGCCCTAATATCCCTGGCCCTAATATCCGTGGCCCTAATATCCCTGGCCCTAATATCCCTGGCCCTAATATCCCTGGCCCTAATATCCCTGGCCCTAATAACCCTGGCCCTAATATCCCTGGCCCTAATATCCCTGGCCATAATATCCCTGGCCCTAATATCCCTGGCCCTAATAATGCTGGCCCTAATCTCCCTGGCCCTGATATCCCTGGCCCTAATATCCCTGGCCCTAATATCCCTGGCCCTAATATCCCTGGCCCTAATATCCCTGGCCCTAATATCTCTGGCCTTAATATCCCTGGCCCTGATATCCCTGGCCCTGATATCCCTGGCCCTAATATCCCTGGCCCTAATATCCCTGGCCCTAATATCCCTGACCCTAATATCCCTGGCCCTAATATCCCTGGCTCTAATATCCCTGGCCCTAATATCCCTGGCCCTAATATCCCTTGCCCTAAAATCCCTGGCCCTAATATCCCTGGCCCTAATATCCCTGGCCCTAATATCCCTGGCCCTAATATCCCTGGCCCTAATATCCCTGGCCCTAATATCCCTGGCCCTAATATCCCTGGCCCTAATATCCCTTGCCCTAAAATCCCTGGCCCTAATATCCCTGGCCCTAAAATCCCTGGCCATAATATCACTGGCCCTAATATCCCTGGCCCTAATATCCCAGGCCCTAAAATCCCTGGCCACAATATCCCTGGCCCTAACATCCCTGGCCCTAATATCCCTGGCCCTAATATCCCTGGCCCTAATATCCCTGGCCCTAATATCCCTGGCCCTAAAATCCCTGGCCCTGATATCCCTGGCCCTAATATCCCTGGCCCTAATATCCCTGGCCCTAAAATCCCTGGCCCTAATATCCCTGGCCCTAATATCCCTGGCCCTAATATCCCAGGCCCTAATATCCCTGGCCCTAATATCCCTGGCCCTAATATCCCTGGCCCTAATATCCCTGGCCCTAATATGCCTGGCTCTAATATCCCTGGCCCTAATATCCCTGGCCGTAATATACCTGGCCCTAATATCGCTGGCCCTAATATCCCTGGCCCTAAAATCCCTGGCCATAATATCCCTGACCCTAATATCCCTGGCCCTAATATCCCTGGCCCTAATATCCCTGGCCCTAATATCCCTGGCCCTAATATCCCAGGCCCTAAAATCCCTGGCCACAATATCCCTGGCCCTAACATCCCTGGCCCTAATATCCCTGGCCCTAATATCCCTGGCCCTAATATCCCTGGCCCTAATATCCCTGGCCCTAAAATCCCTGGCCCTGATATCCCTGGCCCTAATATCCCTGGCCCTAATATCCCTGGCCCTAATATCCCTGGCCCTAATATCCCTGGCCCTAATATCCCTGGCCCTAATATCCCAGGCCCTAAAATCCCTGGCCCTAATATCCCTGGCCCTAATATCCCTGGCACCAATATCCCTGGCCCTAATATCCCTGGCCCTAATATCCCTGGCCCTAATATCCCTGGCCCTAATATCCCTGGCCCTAATATCCCTGGCCCTAATATCCCTGACCTAATATCCCTGCCCTAATATCCCTGGCCCTAATATCCCTGGCCCTAATATCCCTGGCCCTAACATCGCTGGCCCTAATATCCCTGGCCCTAATATCCCTGGGCCTAATATCCCCGGCCTTAATATCCCTGGCCCTAATATCGCTGGCCCTAATATCCCTGGCCCTAATATCCCTGGGCATTATATGCCTGGCCCTAATATCCCTGGCCCTTATATCCCTGGCCCTATTATCCCTGGCCGTAATATCCCTGGCCCTCATATCCCTGGCCCTGATATCCCTGGCCCTGATATCCCTGGCCCTAATATCCCTGGCCCTAATATCCCTGGCCCTAATATCCCTGGCCCTAATATCCCTGGCCCTAATATCCCTGGCTCTAATATCCCTGGCCCTAATATCCCTGGCCCTAATATCCCTGGCCCTAATATCCCTGGCCCTAATATCCCTGGCCCTAATATCCCTGGCCCTAATATCCCTGGCCCTAATATCCCTGGCCCTAATATCCCTGGCCCTAATATCCCTGGCCCTAATATCCCTGGCCCTAATATCCCTGGCCCTGATATCCCTGACCTAATATCCCTGCCCTAATATCCCTGGGCCTAATATCCCCGGCCTTAATATCCCTGGCCCTAATATCGCTGGCCCTAATATCCCTGGCCCTAATATCCCTGGGCATAATATGCCTGGCCCTAATATCCCTGGCCCTTATATCCCTGGCCGTAATATCCCTGGCCCTAATATCCCTGGCCCTAATATCCCTGCCCCCTAATATCCCTGGTCCTAAAATCCCTGGCCCTAATATCCCTGGCCCTAATATCCCTGGCCCTAATATCCCTGGCCCTAATATCCCTGGCCCTAATATCCCAGGCCCTAATATCCCTGGCCCTAATATCCCTGGCCCTAATATCCCTGGCCCTAATATCCCTGGCCCTAATAGGCCTGGCTCTAATATCCCTGGCCCTACTATCCCTGGCCGTAATATCCCTGGCCCTAATATCGCTGGCCCTAATATCCCTGGCCCTAATATCCCTGGCCCTAATATCCCTGGCCCTAATATCCCTGGCCCTAATATCCCTGGCCCTAATATCCCTGGCCCTAATATCCCTGGCCCTAATATCCCTGGACCTAATATCCCTGGCCATAATATCCCTGGCCCTAATATCCCTGGCCCTAATATCCCTTGCCCTAATATCCCTGGCCCTAATATCCCTGGCCCTAATATCCCTTGCCCTAAAATCCCTGGCCCTAATATCCCTGGCCATAATATGCCTGGCCCTAATATCCCTGGCCCTTATATCCCTGGCCCTAATATCCCTGGCCCTAATATCCCTGGCCCTAATATCCCTGGCCCTAATATCCCTGGCCCTAATATCCCTGGCCCTAATATCCGTGGCCCTAATATCCCTGGCCCTAATATCCCTGGCCCTAATATCCCTGGCCCTAATATCCCTGGCCCTAATAACCCTGGCCCTAATATCCCTGGCCCTAATATCCCTGGCCATAATATCCCTGGCCCTAATATCCCTGGCCCTAATAACGCTGGCCCTAATCTCCCTGGCCCTGATATCCCTGGCCCTAATATCCCTGGCCCTAATATCCCTGGCCCTAATATCCCTGGCCCTAATATCCCTGGCCCTAATATCTCTGGCCTTAATATCCCTGGCCCTGATATCCCTGGCCCTGATATCCCTGGCCCTAATATCCCTGGCCCTAATATCCCTGGCCCTAATATCCCTGACCCTAATATCCCTGGCCCTAATATCCCTGGCTCTAATATCCCTGGCCCTAATATCCCTGGCCCTAATATCCCTTGCCCTAAAATCCCTGGCCCTAATATCCCTGGCCCTAATATCCCTGGCCCTAATATCCCTGGCCCTAATATCCCTGGCCCTAATATCCCTGGCCCTAATATCCCTGGCCCTAATATCCCTGGCCCTAATATCCCTTGCCCTAAAATCCCTGGCCCTAATATCCCTGGCCCTAAAATCCCTGGCCATAATATCACTGGCCCTAATATCCCTGGCCCTAATATCCCAGGCCCTAAAATCCCTGGCCACAATATCCCTGGCCCTAACATCCCTGGCCCTAATATCCCTGGCCCTAATATCCCTGGCCCTAATATCCCTGGCCCTAATATCCCTGGCCCTAAAATCCCTGGCCCTGATATCCCTGGCCCTAATATCCCTGGCCCTAATATCCCTGGCCCTAAAATCCCTGGCCCTAATATCCCTGGCCCTAATATCCCTGGCCCTAATATCCCAGGCCCTAATATCCCTGGCCCTAATATCCCTGGCCCTAATATCCCTGGCCCTAATATCCCTGGCCCTAATATGCCTGGCTCTAATATCCCTGGCCATAATATCCCTGGCCGTAATATACCTGGCCCTAATATCGCTGGCCCTAATATCCCTGGCCCTAATATCCCTGGCCATAATATCCCTGACCCTAATATCCCTGGCCCTAATATCCCTGGCCCTAATATCCCTGGCCCTAATATCCCTGGCCCTAATATCCCAGGCCCTAAAATCCCTGGCCACAATATCCCTGGCCCTAACATCCCTGGCCCTAATATCCCTGGCCCTAATATCCCTGGCCCTAATATCCCTGGCCCTAATATCCCTGGCCCTAAAATCCCTGGCCCTGATATCCCTGGCCCTAATATCCCTGGCCCTAATATCCCTGGCCCTAATATCCCTGGCCCTAATATCCCTGGCCCTAATATCCCTGGCCCTAATATCCCAGGCCCTAATATCCCTGGCCCTAATATCCCTGGCCCTAATATCCCTGGCCCTAATATCCCTGGCCCTAATATGCCTGGCTCTAATATCCCTGGCCCTAATATCCCTGGCCATAATATCCCTGGCCCTAATATCGCTGGCCCTAATATCCCTGGCCCTAATATCCCTGGCCATAATATCCCTGACCCTAATATCCCTGGCCCTAATATCCCTGGCCCTAATATCCCTGGACCTAATATCCCTGGCCCTAATATCCCTGGCCCTAATATCCCTGGCCCTAATATCCCTTGCCCTAATATCCCTGGCCCTAATATCCCTGGCCCTAATATCCCTTGCCCTAATATCCCTGGCCCTAATATCCCTGGCCATAATATGCCTGGCCCTAATATCCCTGGCCCTTATATCCCTGGCCCTAATATCCCTGGCCCTAATATCCCTGGCCCTAATATCCCTGGCCCTAATATCCCTGGCCCTAATATCCCTGGCCCTAATATCCGTGGCCCTAATATCCCTGGCCCTAATATCCCTGGCCCTAATATCCCTGGCCCTAATATCCCTGGCCCTAATATCCCTGGCCCTAATATCCCTGGCCCTAATATCCCTCGCCCTAATATCCCTGGCCCTAATATCCCTGGCCCTAATATCCCTGGCCCTAATATCCCTGGCCCTAATATCCCTGGCCCTGATATCCCTGGCCCTGATATCCCTGGCCCTAATATCCCTGGCCCTAATATCCCTGGCCCTAATATCCCTGGCCCTAATATCCCTGGCTCTAATATCCCTGGCCCTAATATCCCTGGCCCTAATATCCCTTGCCCTAAAATCCCTGGCCCTAATATCCCTGGCCCTAATATCCCTGGCCCTAATATCCCTGGCCCTAATATCCCTGGCTCTAATATCCCTGGCCCTAATATCCCTGGCCCTAATATCCCTGGCCCTAATATCGCTGGCCCTAATATCCCTGGCCATAATATCCCTGGCCCTAATATCCCTGGCCCTAATATCCCTGGCCCTAATATCCCTGGCCCTGATATCCCTGACCCTAATATCCCTGGCCCTAATATCCCTGGCCCTAATATCCCTGGCCCTAATATCCCTGGCTCTAATATCCCTGGCCCTAATATCCCTGGGCCCTAATATCCCTTGCCCTAAAATCCCTGGCCCTAATATCCCTGGCCCTAATATCCCTGGCCCTAATATCCCTGGCCCTAATATCCCTGGCCCTAATATCCCTCGCCCTAATATCCCTGGCCCTAATTTTCCTGGCCCTAATAACCCTGGCCCTAATATCCCTGGCCCTAATATCCCTGGCGCTAATATCCCTGTCCCTAACATCCCTGGCCCTAATATCCCTGGCCCTAATATCCCTGGACCTAATATCCCTGCCCTAATATCCCTGGCCCTAATATCCCTGGCCCTAAAATCCCTGGCCTTAATTTCCCTGGCCCTAATATCCCTGGCCCTAATATCCCTGGCCCTAATATCCCTGGGCATAATATCCCTGGCCCTCATATCCCTGGCCCTGATATCCCTGGCCCTGATATCCCTGGCCCTAATATCCCTGGCCCTAATATCCCTGGCCCTAATATCCCTGGCCCTAATATCCCTGGCCCTAATATCCCTGGCTCTAATATCCCTGGCCCTAATATCCCTGGCCCTAATATCCCTGGACCTAATATCCCTGGCCCTGATATCCCTGGCCCTGATATCCCTGGCCCTAATATCCCTGGCCGTAATATCCCTGGCCCTAATATCCCTGGCCCTAATATCCCTGGCCCTAATATCCCTTGCTCTAATATCCCTGGCTCTAATTTCCCTGGCCCTAATATCCCTTGCCCTAAAATCCCTGGCCCTAATATCCCTGGCCCTAATATCCCTGGCCCTAATATCCCTGGCCCTAATATCCCTGGCTCTAATATGCCTGGCCCTAATATCCCTGGCCCTAATATCCCTGGCCCTAATATCCCTGGCCATAATATCCATGGCCCTAATATCCCTGGCCCTAATATCCCTGGCCCTAATATCCCTGGCCCTGATATCCCTGGCCCTAATATCCCTGGCCCTAATATCCCTGGCCCTAATATCCCTGGCCCTAATATCCCTGGCTCTAAAATCCCTGGCCCTAATATCCCTGGCCCTAATATCCCTGGCCCTAATATCCCTGGCTCTAAAATCCCTGGCCCTAATATCCCTGGCCCTAATATCCCTGGCTCTAATATCCCTGGCCCTAATATCCCTGGCCCTAATATCCCTGGCCCTAATATCGCTGGCTCTAATATCCCAGGCCATAATATCCCTGGCCCTAATATCCCTGGCCCTAATATTCCTGGCCCTAATATCCCTGGCCCTGATATCCCTGGCCCTAATATCCCTGGCCCTAATATCCCTGGCCCTAATATCCCTGGCCCTAATATCCCTGGCTCTAATATCCCTGGCCCTAATATCCCTGGGCCCTAATATCCCTTGCCCCAAAATCACTGGCCCTAATATCCCTGGCCCTAATATCCCTGGCCCTAATATCCCTGGCCCTAATATCCCTGGCCCTAATATCCCTGGCCCTAATATCCCTCGCCCTAATATCCCTGGCCCTAATATCCCTGGCACTAATAACCCTGGCCCTAATATCCCTGGCCCTAATATCCCTGGCGCTAATATCCCTGGCCCTAACATCCCTGGCCCTAATATCCCTGGCCCTAATATCCCTGGACCTAATATCCCTGCCCTAATATCCCTGGCCCTAATATCCCTGGCCCTAATATCCCTGGCCCTAATATCCCTTGCCCTAAAATCCCTGGCCCTAATATCCCTGGCCCTAATATCCCTGGCCCTAATATCCCTGGCCCTAATATCCCTGGCTCTAATATCCCTGGCCCTAATATCGCTGGCCCTAATATCCCTGGCCATAATATCCCTGGCCCTAATATCCCTGGCCCTAATATCCCTGGCCCTAATATCCCTGGCCCTAATATCCCTGGCCCTAACATCGCTGGCCCTAATATCCCTGGCCCTAATATCCCTGGGCCTAATATCCCCGGCCTTAATATCCCTGGCCCTAATATCCCTGGCCCTAATATTCCTGGCCCTAATATCCCTGGGCATAATATGCCTGGCCCTAATATCCCTGGCCCTAATATCCCTGGCCCTAATATCCCTGGCCCTAATATCCCTGCCCCTAATATCCCTGGCCCTAAAATCCCTGGCCCTAATATCCCTGGCCCTAATATCCCTGGCCCTAATATCCCTGGCCCTAATATCCCTGGCCCTAATATCCCAGGCCCTAATATCCCTGGCCCTAATATCCCTGGCCCTAATATCCCTGGCTCTAATATCCCTGGCCCTAATATGCCTGGCTCTAATATCCCTGGCCCTAATATCCCTGGCCCTAATATCCCTGGCCCTAATATCGCTGGCCCTAATATCCCTGGCCCTAATATCCCTGGCCCTAATATCCCTGGCCCTAATATCCCTGGTCCTAACATCCCTGGACCTAATATCCCTGGCCCTAATATCCCTGGCCCTAATATCCCTGGCCCTAATATCCCTTGCCCTAATATCCCTGGCCCTAATATCCGTGGCCCTAATATCCCTTGCCTTAATATCCCTGGCCCTAATATCCCTGGCCATAATATGCCTGGCCCTAATATCCCTGGCCCTTATATCCCTGGCCCTAATATCCCTGGCCCTAATATCCCTGGCCCTAATATCCCTGGCCCTAATATCCCTTGCCCTAAAATCCCTGGCCCTAATATCCCTGGCCCTAAAATCCATGGCCCTAATATCCCTGGGCCTAATATCCCTGGCCCTAATATCCCTGGCCCTAATATCCCTGGCCCTAATATCCCTGGCCCTAATATCCCTGGCCCTAATATCCCTGGCTCTAATATCCCTGGCCCTAATATGCCTGGCTCTAATATCCCTGGCCCTAATATCCCTGGCCCTAATATCCCTGGCCCTAATATCGCTGGCCCTAATATCCCTGGCCCTAATATCCCTGGCCCTAATATCCCTGGCCCTAATATCCCTGGCCCTAATATCCCTGGACCTAATATCCCTGGCCCTAATATCCCTGGCCCTAATATCCCTGGCCCTAATATCCCTTGCCATAATATCCCTGGCCCTAATATCCGTGGCCTTAATATCCCTTGCCCTAATATCCCTGGCCCTAATATCCCTGGCCATAATATGCCTGGCCCTAATATCCCTGGCCCTTATATCCCTGGCCCTAATATCCCTGGCCCTAACATCCCTGGCCCTAATATCCCTGGCCCTAATATCCCTGGCCCTAATATCCCTGGCCCTAATATCCGTGGCCCTAATATCCCTGGCCCTAATATCCCTGGCCCTAATATCCCTGGCCCTAATATCCCTGGCCCTAATATCGCTGGCCCTAATATCCCTGGCCCTAATATCCCTGGCCATAATATCCCTGGCCTTAATATCCCTGGCCCTAATAACGCTGGCCCTAATCTCCCTGGCCCTAATATCCCTGGCCCTAATATCCCTGGCCCTAATATCCCTGGCTCTAATATCCCTGGCCCTAATATCCCTGGCCCTAATATCCCTGGACCTAATATCCCTGGCCCTGATATCCCTGGCCCTGATATCCCTGGACCTAATATCCCTGGCCCTAATATCCCTGGCCCTAATATCCCTGGCCCTAATATCCCTGGCCCTAATATCCCTTGCTCTAATATCCCTGGCCCTAATATCCCTGGCCCTAATATCCCTTGCCCTAAAATCCCTGGCCCTAATATCCCTGGCCCTAATATCCCTGGCCCTAATATCCCTGGCCCTAATATCCCTGGCTCTAATATCCCTGGCCCTAATATCCCTGGCCCTAATATCCCTGGCACTAATATCGCTGGCCCTAATATCCCTGGCCATAATATCCCTGGCCCTAATATCCCTGGCCCTAATATCCCTGGCCCTAATATCCCTGGCCCTGATATCCCTGGCCCTAATATCCCTGGCCCTAATATCCCTGGCCCTAATATCCCTGGCCCTAATATCCCTGGCCCTAATATCCCTGGCTCTAAAATCCCTGGCCCTAATATCCCTGGGCCCTAATATCCCTGGCCCTAATATCCCTGGCCCTAATATCCCTGGCTCTAATATCCCTGGCCCTAATATCCCTGGCCCTAATATCCCTGGCACTAATATCGCTGGCCCTAATATCCCTGGCCATAATATCCCTGGCCCTAATATCCCTGGCCCTAATATCCCTGGCCCTGATATCCCTGGCCCTGATATCCCTGGCCCTAATATCCCTGGCCCTAATATCCCTGGCCCTAATATCCCTGGCCATAATATCCCTAGCCTTAATATCCCTGGCCCTAATAACGCTGGCCCTAATCTCCCTGGCCCTAATATCCCTGGCCCTAATATCCCTGGCCCTAATATCCCTGGCTCTAATATCCCTGGCCCTAATATCCCTGGCCCTAATATCCCTGGACCTAATATCCCTGGCCCTGATATCCCTGGCCCTGATATCCCTGGCCCTAATATCCCTGGCCCTAATATCCCTGGCCCTAATATCCCTGGCCCTAATATCCCTCGCCCTAATATCCCTTGCTCTAATATCCCTGGCCCTAATATCCCTGGCCCTAATATCCCTTGCCCTAAAATCCCTGGCCCTAATATCCCTGGCTCTAATATCCCTGGCCCTAATATCCCTGGCCCTAATATCCCTGGCTCTAATATCCCTGGCCCTAATATCCCTGGCCCTAATATCCCTGGCCCTAATATCGCTGGCCCTAATATCCCTGGCCATAATATCCCTGGCCCTAATATCCCTGGCCCTAATATCCCTGGCCCTAATATCCCTGGCCCTGATATCCCTGGCCCTAATATCCCTGGCCCTAATATCCCTGGCCCTAATATCCCTGGCCCTAATATCCCTGGCCCTAATATCCCTGGCTCTAAAATCCCTGGCCCTAATATCCCTGGGCCCTAATATCCCTTGCCCTAAAATCCCTGGCCCTAATATCCCTGGCCCTAATATCCCTGGCCCTAATATCCCTGGCCCTAATATCCCTGGCCCTAATATCCCTGGCCCTAATATCCCTCCCCCTAATATCCCTGGCCCTAATATCCCTGGCCCTAATAACCCTGGCCCTAATATCCCTGGCCCTAATATCCCTGGCGCTAATAACCCTGGCCCTAACATCCCTGGCCCTAATATCCCTGGCCCTAATATCCCTGCCCTAATATCCCTTGCCCTAATATCCCTGGCCCTAATATCCCTGGCCCTAATATCCCTGGCCCTAACATCCCTGGCCCTAATATCCGTGGCCCTAATATCCCTGGCCCTAATATCCCTGGCCCTAATATCCCTGGCCCTAATATCCCTGGCCCTAATATCGCTGGCCCTAATATCCCTGGCCCTATTATCCCTGGCCCTAATATCCCTGGCCATAATATCCCTGGCCCTAATATCCCTGGCCCTAATAACGCTGGCCCTAATCTCCCTGGCCCTAATATCCCTGGCCCTAATATCCCTGGCCCTAATATCCCTGGCTCTAATATCCCTGGCCCTAATATCCCTGGCCCTAATATCCCTGGACCTAATATCCCTGGCCCTGATATCCCTGGCCCTGATATCCCTGGCCCTAATATCCCTGGCCGTAATATCCCTGGCCCTAATATCCCTGGCCCTAATATCCCTGGCCCTAATATCCCTTGCTCTAATATCCCTGGCTCTATTTTCCCTGGCCCTAATATCCCTTGCCCTAAAATCCCTGGCCCTAATATCCCTGGCCCTAATATCCCTGGCCCTAATATCCCTGGCCCTAATATCCCTGGCTCTAATATCCCTGGCCCTAATATCCCTGGCCCTAATATCCCTGGCCCTAATATCCCTGGCCATAATATCCATGGCCCTAATATCCCTGGCCCTAATATCCCTGGCCCTAATATCCCTGGCCCTGATATCCCTGGCCCTAATATCCCTGGCCCTAATATCCCTGGCCCTAATATCCCTGGCCCTAATATCCCTGGCTCTAAAATCCCTGGCCCTAATATCCCTGGCCCTAATATCCCTGGCCCTAATATCCCTGGCTCTAAAATCCCTGGCCCTAATATCCCTGGCCCTAATATCCCTGGCTCTAATATCCCTGGCCCTAATATCCCTGGCCCTAATATCCCTGGCCCTAATATCGCTGGCTCTAATATCCCAGGCCATAATATCCCTGGCCCTAATATCCCTGGCCCTAATATTCCTGGCCCTAATATCCCTGGCCCTGATATCCCTGGCCCTAATATCCCTGGCCCTAATATCCCTGGCCCTAATATCCCTGGCCCTAATATCCCTGGCTCTAATATCCCTGGCCCTAATATCCCTGGGCCCTAATATCCCTTGCCCCAAAATCACTGGCCCTAATATCCCTGGCCCTAATATCCCTGGCCCTAATATCCCTGGCCCTAATATCCCTGGCCCTAATATCCCTGGCCCTAATATCCCTCGCCCTAATATCCCTGGCCCTAATATCCCTGGCCCTAATAACCCTGGCCCTAATATCCCTGGCCCTAATATCCCTGGCGCTAATATCCCTGGCCCTAACATCCCTGGCCCTAATATCCCTGGCCCTAATATCCCTGGACCTAATATCCCTGCCCTAATATCCCTGGCCCTAATATCCCTGGCCCTAATATCCCTGGCCCTAATATCCCTTGCCCTAAAATCCCTGGCCCTAATATCCCTGGCCCTAATATCCCTGGCCCTAATATCCCTGGCCCTAATATCCCTGGCTCTAATATCCCTGGCCCTAATATCGCTGGCCCTAATATCCCTGGCCATAATATCCCTGGCCCTAATATCCCTGGCCCTAATATCCCTGACCTAATATCCCTGCCCTAATATCCCTGGCCCTAATATCCCTGGCCCTAATATCCCTGGCCCTAATATCCCTGGCCCTAACATCGCTGGCCCTAATATCCCTGGCCCTAATATCCCTGGGCCTAATATCCCCGGCCTTAATATCCCTGGCCCTAATATCCCTGGCCCTAATATCCCTGGCCCTAATATCCCTGGGCATAATATGCCTGGCCCTAATATCCCTGGCCCTAATATCCCTGGCCCTAATATCCCTGGCCCTAATATCCCTGCCCCTAATATCCCTGGCCCTAAAATCCCTGGCCCTAATATCCCTGGCCCTAATATCCCTGGCCCTAATATCCCTGGCCCTAATATCCCTGGCCCTAATATCCCAGGCCCTAATATCCCTGGCCCTAATATCCCTGGCCCTAATATCCCTGGCTCTAATATCCCTGGCCCTAATATGCCTGGCTCTAATATCCCTGGCCCTAATATCCCTGGCCCTAATATCCCTGGCCCTAATATCCCTGGCCCTAATATCCCTGGCCCTAATATCCCTTGCCCTAAAATCCCTGGCCCTAATATCCCTGGCCCTAAAATCCCTGGCCCTAATATCCCTGGGCCTAATATCCCTGGCCCTAATATCCCTGGCCCTAATATCCCTGGCCCTAATATCCCTGGCCCTAATATCCCTGGCCCTAATATCCCTGGCTCTAATATCCCTGGCCCTAATATGCCTGGCTCTAATATCCCTGGCCCTAATATCCCTGGCCCTAATATCCCTGGCCCTAATATCGCTGGCCCTAATATCCCTGGCCCTAATATCCCTGGCCCTAATATCCCTGGCCCTAATATCCCTGGCCCTAATATCCCTGGCCCTAATATCCCTGGCCCTAATATCCCTGGCCCTAATATCCCTGGCTCTAATATCCCTGGCCCTAATATCCCTGGCCCTAATATCCCTGGCCCTAATATCCCTGGCCATAATATCCATGGCCCTAATATCCCTGGCCCTAATATCCCTGGCCCTAATATCCCTGGCCCTGATATCCCTGGCCCTAATATCCCTGGCCCTAATATCCCTGGCCCTAATATCCCTGGCCCTAATATCCCTGGCTCTAAAATCCCTGGCCCTAATATCCCTGGCCCTAATATCCCTGGCCCTAATATCCCTGGCTCTAAAATCCCTGGCCCTAATATCCCTGGCCCTAATATCCCTGGCTCTAATATCCCTGGCCCTAATATCCCTGGCCCTAATATCCCTGGCCCTAATATCGCTGGCTCTAATATCCCAGGCCATAATATCCCTGGCCCTAATATCCCTGGCCCTAATATTCCTGGCCCTAATATCCCTGGCCCTGATATCCCTGGCCCTAATATCCCTGGCCCTAATATCCCTGGCCCTAATATCCCTGGCCCTAATATCCCTGGCTCTAATATCCCTGGCCCTAATATCCCTGGGCCCTAATATCCCTTGCCCCAAAATCACTGGCCCTAATATCCCTGGCCCTAATATCCCTGGCCCTAATATCCCTGGCCCTAATATCCCTGGCCCTAATATCCCTGGCCCTAATATCCCTCGCCCTAATATCCCTGGCCCTAATATCCCTGGCCCTAATAACCCTGGCCCTAATATCCCTGGCCCTAATATCCCTGGCACTAATATCCCTGGCCCTAACATCCCTGGCCCTAATATCCCTGGCCCTAATATCCCTGGACCTAATATCCCTGCCCTAATATCCCTGGCCCTAATATCCCTGGCCCTAATATCCCTGGCCCTAATATCCCTTGCCCTAAAATCCCTGGCCCTAATATCCCTGGCCCTAATATCCCTGGCCCTAATATCCCTGGCCCTAATATCCCTGGCTCTAATATCCCTGGCCCTAATATCGCTGGCCCTAATATCCCTGGCCATAATATCCCTGGCCCTAATATCCCTGGCCCTAATATCCCTGACCTAATATCCCTGCCCTAATATCCCTGGCCCTAATATCCCTGGCCCTAATATCCCTGGCCCTAATATCCCTGGCCCTAACATCGCTGGCCCTAATATCCCTGGCCCTAATATCCCTGGGCCTAATATCCCCGGCCTTAATATCCCTGGCCCTAATATCCCTGGCCCTAATATCCCTGGCCCTAATATCCCTGGGCATAATATGCCTGGCCCTAATATCCCTGGCCCTAATATCCCTGGCCCTAATATCCCTGGCCCTAATATCCCTGCCCCTAATATCCCTGGCCCTAAAATCCCTGGCCCTAATATCCCTGGCCCTAATATCCCTGGCCCTAATATCCCTGGCCCTAATATCCCTGGCCCTAATATCCCAGGCCCTAATATCCCTGGCCCTAATATCCCTGGCCCTAATATCCCTGGCTCTAATATCCCTGGCCCTAATATGCCTGGCTCTAATATCCCTGGCCCTAATATCCCTGGCCCTAATATCCCTGGCCCTAATATCCCTGGCCCTAATATCCCTGGCCTTAATATCCCTTGCCCTAAAATCCCTGGCCCTAATATCCCTGGCCCTAAAATCCCTGGCCCTAATATCCCTGGGCCTAATATCCCTGGCCCTAATATCCCTGGCCCTAATATCCCTGGCCCTAATATCCCTGGCCCTAATATCCCTGGCCCTAATATCCCTGGCTCTAATATCCCTGGCCCTAATATGCCTGGCTCTAATATCCCTGGCCCTAATATCCCTGGCCCTAATATCCCTGGCCCTAATATCGCTGGCCCTAATATCCCTGGCCCTAATATCCCTGGCCCTAATATCCCTGGCCCTAATATCCCTGGCCCTAATATCCCTGGACCTAATATCCCTGGCCCTAATATCCCTGGCCCTAATATCCCTGGCCCTAATATCCCTTGCCATAATATCCCTGGCCCTAATATCCGTGGCCCTAATATCCCTTGCCCTAATATCCCTGGCCCTAATATCCCTGGCCATAATATGCCTGGCCCTAATATCCCTGGCCCTTATATCCCTGGCCCTAATATCCCTGGCCCTAACATCCCTGGCCCTAATATCCCTGGCCCTAATATCCCTGGCCCTAATATCCCTGGCCCTAATATCCGTGGCCCTAATATCCCTGGCCCTAATATCCCTGGCCCTAATATCCCTGGCCCTAATATCCCTGGCCCTAATATCCCTTGCTCTAATATCCCTGGCCCTAATATCCCTGGCCCTAATATCCCTTGCCCTAAAATCCCTGGCCCTAATATCCCTGGCCCTAATATCCCTGGCCCTAATATCCCTGGCCCTAATATCCCTGGCTCTAATATCCCTGGCCCTAATATCCCTGGCCCTAATATCCCTGGCACTAATATCGCTGGCCCTAATATCCCTGGCCATAATATCCCTGGCCCTAATATCCCTGGCCCTAATATCCCTGGCCCTAATATCCCTGGCCCTGATATCCCTGGCCCTAATATCCCTGGCCCTAATATCCCTGGCCCTAATATCCCTGGCCCTAATATCCCTGGCCCTAATATCCCTGGCTCTAAAATCCCTGGCCCTAATATCCCTGGGCCCTAATATCCCTTGCCCTAAAATCCCTGGCCCTAATATCCCTGGCCCTAATATCCCTGGCCCTAATATTCCTGGCCCTAATATCCCTGGCCCTAATATCCCTGGCCTTAATATCCCTCGCCCTAATATCCCTGGCCCTAATATCCCTGGCCCGAATAACCCTGGCCCTAATATCCCTGGCCCTAATATCCCTGGCGCTAATAACCCTGGCCCTAACATCCCTGGCCCTAATATCCCTGGCCCTAATATCCCTGGACCTAATATCCCTGCCCTAATATCCCTGGCCCTAATATCCCTGGCCCTAATATCCCTGGCCCTAATATCCCTGGCCCTAACATCCCTGGCCCTAATATCCGTGGCCCTAATATCCCTGGCCCTAATATCCCTGGCCCTAATATCCCTGGCCCTAATATCCCTGGCCCTAATATCGCTGGCCCTAATATCCCTGGCCCTAATATCCCTGGCCCTAATATCCCTGGCCATAATATCCCTGGCCCTAATATCCCTGGCCCTAATAACGCTGGCCCTAATCTCCCTGGCCCTAATATCCCTGGCCCTAATATCCCTGGCCCTAATATCCCTGGCTCTAATATCCCTGGCCCTAATATCCCTGGCCCTAATATCCCTGGACCTAATATCCCTGGCCCTGATATCCCTGGCCCTGATATCCCTGGCCCTAATATCCCTGGCCGTAATATCCCTGGCCCTAATATCCCTGGCCCTAATATCCCTGGCCCTAATATCCCTGGCCCTGATATCCCTGGCCCTAATATCCCTGGCCCTAATATCCCTGGCCCTAATATCCCTGGCCCTAATATCCCTGGCTCTAAATTCCCTGGCCCTAATATCCCTGGGCCCTAATATCCCTTGCCCTAAAATCCCTGGCCCTAATATCCCTGGCCCTAATATCCCTGGCCCTAATATCCCTGGCCCTAATATGCCTGGTCCTAATATCCCTCGCCCTAATATCCCTGGCCCTAATATCCCTGGCCCTAATAACCCTGGCCCTAATATCCCTGGCCCTAATATCCCTGGCTCTAATATCCCTGGCCCTAATATCCCTGGCCCTAATATCCCTGGACCTAATATCCCTGGACCTGATATCCCTGGCCCTGATATCCCTGGCCCTAATATCCCTGGCCGTAATATCCCTGGCCTTAATATCCCTGGCCCTAATATCCCTGGCCCTAATATCCCTTGCTCTAATATCCCTGGCTCTAATATCCCTGGCCCTAATATCCCTTGCCCTAAAATCCCTGACCCTAATATCCCTGGCCCTAATATCCCTGGCCCTAATATCCCTGGCCCTAATATCCCTGGCCATAATATCCCTAGCCTTAATATCCCTGGCCCTAATGACGCTGGCCCTAATCTCCCTGGCCCTAATATCCCTGGCCTTAATATCCCTGGCCCTAATATCCCTGGCTCTAATATCCCTGGCCCTAATATCCCTGGCCGTAATATCCCTGGACCTAATATCCCTGGCCCTGATATCCCTGGCCCTGATATCCCTGGCCCTAATATCCCTGGCCCTAATATCCCTGGCCCTAATATCCCTGGCCCTAATATCCCTGGCCCTAATATCCCTGGCCCTAATATCCCTGGCCCTGATATCCCTGGCCCTAATATCCCTGGCCCTAATATCCCTGGCCCTAATATCCCTGGCCCTAATATCCCTGGCCCTAATATCCCTGGCTCTAAAATCCCTGGCCCTAATATCCCTGGGCCCTAATATCCCTTGCCCTAAAATCCCTGGCCCTAATATCCCTGGCCCTAATATCCCTGGCCCTAATATCCCTGGCCCTAATATCCCTGGCCCTAATATCCCTGGCCCTAATATCCCTCGCCCTAATATCCCTGGCCCTAATATCCCTGCCCTAATAACCCTGGCCCTAATATCCCTGGCCCTAATATCCCTGGCGCTAATAACCCTGGCCCTAACATCCCTGGCCCTAATATCCATGGCCCTAATATCCCTGGACCTAATATCCCTGCCCTAATATCCCTGGCCCTAATATCCCTGGCCCTAATATCCCTGGCCCTAATATCCCTGGCCCTAACATCCCTGGCCCTAATATCCGTGTCCCTAATATCCCTGGCCCTAATATCCCTGGCCCTAATATCCCTGGCCCTAATATCCCTGGCCCTAATATCGCTGGCCCTAATATCCCTGGCCCTATTATCCCTGGCCCTAATATCCCTGGCCATAATATCCCTGGCCCTAATATCCCTGGCCCTAATAACGCTGGCCCTAATCTCCCTGGCCCTAATATCCCTGGCCCTAATATCCCTGGCCCTAATATCCCTGGCTCTAATATCCCTGGCCCTAATATCCCTGGCCCTAATATCCCTGGACCTAATATCCCTGGCCATGATATCCCTGGCCCTGATATCCCTGGCCCTAATATCCCTGGCCGTAATATCCCTGGCCCTAATATCCCTGGCCCTAATATCCCTGGCCCTAATATCCCTTGCTCTAATATCCCTGGCTCTAATATCCCTGGCCCTAATATCCCTTGCCCTAAAATCCCTGGCACTAATATCCCTGGCCCTAATATCCCTGGCCCTAATATCCCTGGCCCTAATATCCCTGGCTCTAATATCCCTGGCCCTAATATCCCTGGCCCTAATATCCCTGGCCCTAATATCCCTGGCCATAATATCCCTGGCCCTAATATCCCTGGCCCTAATATCCCTGGCCCTAATATCCCTGGCCCTGATATCCCTGGCCCTAATATCCCTGGCCCTAATATCCCTGGCCCTAATATCCCTGGCCCTAATATCCCTGGCTCTAAAATCCCTGGCCCTAATATCCCTGGCCCTAATATCCCTGGCCCTAATATCCCTGGCCCTATTATCCCTGGCCCTAATATCCCTGGGCATAATATGCCTGGCCCTAATATCCCTGGCCCTAATATCCCTGGCCCTAATATCCCTGGCCCTAATATCCCTGCCCCTAATATCCCTGGCCCTAAAATCCCTGGCCCTAATATCCCTGGCCCTAATATCCCTGGCCCTAATATCCCTGGCCCTAATATCCCAGGCCCTAATATCCCTGGCCCTAATATCCCTGGCCCTAATATCCCTGGCTCTAATATCCCTGGCCCTAATATGCCTGGCTCTAATATCCCTGGCCCTAATATCCCTGGCCCTAATATCCCTGGCCCTAATATCGCTGGCCCTAATATCCCTGGCCCTAATATCCCTGGCCCTAATATCCCTGGCCCTAATATCCCTGGTCCTAACATCCCTGGACCTAATATCCCTGGCCCTAATATCCCTGGCCCTAATATCCCTGGCCCTAATATCCCTTGCCCTAATATCCCTGGCCCTAATATCCGTGGCCCTAATATCCCTTGCCTTAATATCCCTGGCCCTAATATCCCTGGCCATAATATGCCTGGCCCTAATATCCCTGGCCCTTATATCCCTGGCCCTAATATCCCTGGCCCTAATATCCCTGGCCCTAATATCCCTGGCCCTAATATCCCTTGCCCTAAAATCCCTGGCCCTAATATCCCTGGCCCTAAAATCCCTGGCCCTAATATCCCTGGGCCTAATATCCCTGGCCCTAATATCCCTGGCCCTAATATCCCTGGCCCTAATATCCCTGGCCCTAATATCCCTGGCCCTAATATCCCTGGCTCTAATATCCCTGGCCCTAATATGCCTGGCTCTAATATCCCTGGCCCTAATATCCCTGGCCCTAATATCCCTGGCCCTAATATCGCTGGCCCTAATATCCCTGGCCCTAATATCCCTGGCCCTAATATCCCTGGCCCTAATATCCCTGGCCCTAATATCCCTGGACCTAATATCCCTGGCCCTAATATCCCTGGCCCTAATATCCCTGGCCCTAATATCCCTTGCCCTAATATCCCTGGCCCTAATATCCGTGGCCCTAATATCCCTTGCCCTAATATCCCTGGCCCTAAAATCCCTGGCCATAATATGCCTGGCCCTAATATCCCTGGCCCTTATATCCCTGGCCCTAATATCCCTGGCCCTAACATCCCTGGCCCTAATATCCCTGGCCCTAATATCCCTGGCCCTAATATCCCTGGCCCTAATATCCGTGGCCCTAATATCCCTGGCCCTAATATCCCTGGCCCTAATATCCCTGGCCCTAATATCCCTGGCCCTAATATCGCTGGCCCTAATATCCCTGGCCCTAATATCCCTGGCCCTAATATCCCTGGCCATAATATCCCTGGCCTTAATATCCCTGGCCCTAATAACGCTGGCCCTAATCTCCCTGGCCCTAATATCCCTGGCCCTAATATCCCTGGCCCTAATATCCCTGGCTCTAATATCCCTGGCCCTAATATCCCTGGCCCTAATATCCCTGGACCTAATATCCCTGGCCCTGATATCCCTGGCCCTGATATCCCTGGACCTAATATCCCTGGCCCTAATATCCCTGGCCCTAATATCCCTGGCCCTAATATCCCTGGCCCTAATATCCCTTGCTCTAATATCCCTGGCCCTAATATCCCTGGCCCTAATATCCCTTGCCCTAAAATCCCTGGCCCTAATATCCCTGGCCCTAATATCCCTGGCCCTAATATCCCTGGCCCTAATATCCCTGGCTCTAATATCCCTGGCCCTAATATCCCTGGCCCTAATATCCCTGGCACTAATATCACTGGCCCTAATATCCCTGGCCATAATATCCCTGGCCCTAATATCCCTGGCCCTAATATCTTTGGCCCTAATATCCCTGGCCCTGATATCCCTGGCCCTAATATCCCTGGCCCTAATATCCCTGGCCCTAATATCCCTGGCCCTAATATCCCTGGCCCTAATATCCCTGGCTCTAAAATCCCTGGCCCTAATATCCCTGGGCCCTAATATCCCTTGCCCTAAAATCCCTGGCCCTAATATCCCTGGCCCTAATATCCCTGGCCCTAATATTCCTGGCCCTAATATCCCTGGCCCTAATATCCCTGGCCTTAATATCCCTCGCCCTAATATCCCTGGCCCTAATATCCCTGGCCCTAATAACCCTGGCCCTAATATCCCTGGCCCTAATATCCCTGGCGCTAATAACCCTGGCCCTAACATCCCTGGCCCTAATATCCCTGGCCCTAATATCCCTGGACCTAATATCCCTGCCCTAATATCCCTGGCCCTAATATCCCTGGCCCTAATATCCCTGGCCCTAATATCCCTGGCCCTAACATCCCTGGCCCTAATATCCGTGGCCCTAATATCCCTGGCCCTAATATCCCTGGCCCTAATATCCCTGGCCCTAATATCCCTGGCCCTAATATCGCTGGCCCTAATATCCCTGGCCCTAATATCCCTGGCCCTAATATCCCTGGCCATAATATCCCTGGCCCTAATATCCCTGGCCCTAATAACGCTGGCCCTAATCTCCCTGGCCCTAATATCCCTGGCCCTAATATCCCTGGCCCTAATATCCCTGGCTCTAATATCCCTGGCCCTAATATCCCTGGCCCTAATATCCCTGGACCTAATATCCCTGGCCCTGATATCCCTGGCCCTGATATCCCTGGCCCTAATATCCCTGGCCGTAATATCCCTGGCCCTAATATCCCTGGCCCTAATATCCTTGGCCCTAATATCCCTGGCCCTGATATCCCTGGCCCTAATATCCCTGGCCCTAATATCCCTGGCCCTAATATCCCTGGCCCTAATATCCCTGGCTCTAAATTCCCTGGCCCTAATATCCCTGGGCCCTAATATCCCTTGCCCTAAAATCCCTGGCCCTAATATCCCTGGCCCTAATATCCCTGGCCCTAATATCCCTGGCCCTAATATGCCTGGCCCTAATATCCCTCGCCCTAATATCCCTGGCCCTAATATCCCTGGCCCTAATAACCCTGGCCCTAATATCCCTGGCCCTAATATCCCTGGCTCTAATATCCCTGGCCCTAATATCCCTGGCCCTAATATCCCTGGACCTAATATCCCTGGCCCTGATATCCCTGGCCCTGATATCCCTGGCCCTAATATCCCTGGCCGTAATATCCCTGGCCTTAATATCCCTGGCCCTAATATCCCTGGCCCTAATATCCCTTGCTCTAATATCCCTGGCTCTAATATCCCTGGCCCTAATATCCCTTGCCCTAAAATCCCTGGCCCTAATATCCCTGGCCCTAATATCCCTGGCCCTAATATCCCTGGCCCTAATATCCCTGGCCATAATATCCCTAGCCTTAATATCCCTGGCCCTAATGACGCTGGCCCTAATCTCCCTGGCCCTAATATCCCTGGCCCTAATATCCCTGGCCCTAATATCCCTGGCTCTAATATCCCTGGCCCTAATATCCCTGGCCGTAATATCCCTGGACCTAATATCCCTGGCCCTGATATCCCTGGCCCTGATATCCCTGGCCCTAATATCCCTGGCCCTAATATCCCTGGCCCTAACATCCCTGGCCCTAATATCCCTGGCCCTAATATCCCTTGCTCTAATATCCCTGGCCCTAATATCCCTGGCCCTAATATCCCTTGCCCTAAAATCCCTGGCCCTAATATCCCTGGCTCTAATATCCCTGGCCCTAATATCCCTGGCCCTAATATCCCTGGCTCTAATATCCCTGGCCCTAATATCCCTGGCCCTAATATCCCTGGCCCTAATATCGCTGGCCCTAATATCCCTGGCCATAATATCCCTGGCCCTAATATCCCTGGCCCTAATATCCCTGGCCCTAATATCCCTGGCCCTGATATCCCTGGCCCTAATATCCCTGGCCCTAATATCCCTGGCCCTAATATCCCTGGCCCTAATATCCCTGGCCCTAATATCCCTGGCTCTAAAATCCCTGGCCCTAATATCCCTGGGCCCTAATATCCCTTGCCCTAAAATCCCTGGCCCTAATATCCCTGGCCCTAATATCCCTGGCCCTAATATCCCTGGCCCTAATATCCCTGGCCCTAATATCCCTGGCCCTAATATCCCTCGCCCTAATATCCCTGGCCCTAATATCCCTGGCCCTAATAACCCTGGCCCTAATATCCCTGGCCCTAATATCCCTGGCGCTAATAACCCTGGCCCTAACATCCCTGGCCCTAATATCTATGGCCCTAATATCCCTGGACCTAATATCCCTGCCCTAATATCCCTGGCCCTAATATCCCTGGCCCTAATATATCTGGCCCTAATATCCCTGGCCCTAACATCCCTGGCCCTAATATCCGTGTCCCTAATATCCCTGGCCCTAATATCCCTGGCCCTAATATCCCTGGCCCTAATATCCCTGGCCCTAATATCGCTGGCCCTAATATCCCTGGCCCTATTATCCCTGGCCCTAATATCCCTGGCCATAATATCCCTGGCCCTAATATCCCTGGCCCTAATAACGCTGGCCCTAATCTCCCTGGCCCTAATATCCCTGGCCCTAATATCCCTGGCCCTAATATCCCTGGCTCTAATATCCCTGGCCCTAATATCCCTGGCCCTAATATCCCTGGACCTAATATCCCTGGCCATGATATCCCTGGCCCTGATATCCCTGGCCCTAATATCCCTGGCCGTAATATCCCTGGCCCTAATATCCCTGGCCCTAATATCCCTGGCCCTAATATCCCTTGCTCTAATATCCCTGGCTCTAATATCCCTGGCCCTAATATCCCTTGCCCTAAAATCCCTGGCCCTAATATCCCTGGCCCTAATATCCCTGGCCCTAATATCCCTGGCCCTAATATCCCTGGCTCTAATATCCCTGGCCCTAATATCCCTGGCCCTAATATCCCTGGCCCTAATATCCCTGGCCATAATATCCCTGGCCCTAATATCCCTGGCCCTAATATCCCTGGCCCTAATATCCCTGGCCCTGATATCCCTGGCCCTAATATCCCTGGCCCTAATATCCCTGGCCCTAATATCCCTGGCCCTAATATCCCTGGCTCTAAAATCCCTGGCCCTAATATCCCTGGCCCTAATATCCCTGGCCCTAATATCCCTGGCTCTAAAATCCCTGGCCCTAATATCCCTGGCCCTAATATCCCTGGCTCTAATATCCCTGGCCCTAATATCCCTGGCCCTAATATCCCTGGCCCTAATATCGCTGGCTCTAATATCCCAGGCCATAATATCCCTGGCCCTAATATCCCTGGCCCTAATATTCCTGGCCCTAATATCCCTGGCCCTGATATCCCTGGCCCTAATATCCCTGGCCCTAATATCCCTGGCCCTAATATCCCTGGCCCTAATATCCCTGGCTCTAATATCCCTGGCCCTAATATCCCTGGGCCCTAATATCCCTTGCCCTAAAATCACTGGCCCTAATATCCCTGGCCCTAATATCCCTGGCCCTAATATCCCTGGCCCTAATATCCCTCGCCCTAATATCCCTGGCCCTAATATCCCTGGCCCTAATAACCCTGGCCCTAATATCCCTGGCCCTAATATCCCTGGCGCTAATATCCCTGGCCCTAACATCCCTGGCCCTAATATCCCTGGCCCTAATATCCCTGGACCTAATATCCCTGCCCTAATATCCCTGGCCCTAATATCCCTGGCCCTAATATCCCTGGCCCTAATATCCCTTGCCCTAAAATCCCTGGCCCTAATATCCCTGGCCCTAATATCCCTGGCCCTAATATCCCTGGCCCTAATATCCCTGGCTCTAATATCCCTGGACCTAATATCGCTGGCCCTAATATCCCTGGCCATAATATCCCTGGCCCTAATATCCCTGGCCCTAATATCCCTGACCTAATATCCCTGCCCTAATATCCCTAGCCCTAATATCCCTGGCCCTAATATCCCTGGCCCTAATATCCCTGGCCCTAACATCGCTGGCCCTAATATCCCTGGCCCTAATATCCCTGGGCCTAATATCCCCGGCCTTAATATCCCTGGCCCTAATATCCCTGGCCCTAATATCCCTGGCCCTAATATCCCTGGGCATAATATGCCTGGCCCTAATATCCCTGGCCCTAATATCCCTGGCCCTAATATCCCTGGCCCTAATATCCCTGCCCCTAATATCCCTGGCCCTAAAATCCCTGGCCCTAATATCCCTGGCCCTAATATCCCTGGCCCTAATATCCCTGGCCCTAATATCCCTGGCCCTAATATCCCAGGCCCTAATATCCCTGGCCCTAATATCCCTGGCCCTAATATCCCTGGCTCTAATATCCCTGGCCCTAATATGCCTGGCTCTAATATCCCTGGCCCTAATATCTCTGGCCCTAATATCCCTGGCCCTAATATCGCTGGCCCTAATATCCCTGGCCCTAATATCCCTGGCCCTAATATCCCTGGCCCTAATATCCTGGTCCTAACATCCCTGGACCTAATATCCCTGGCCCTAATATCCCTGGCCCTAATATCCCTGGCCCTAATATCCCTTGCCCTAATATCCCTGGCCCTAATATCCGTGGCCCTAATATCCCTTGCCTTAATATCCCTGGCCCTAATATCCCTGGCCATAATATGCCTGGCCCTAATATCCCTGGCCCTTACATCCCTGGCCCTAATATCCCTGGCCCTAATATCCCTGGCCCTAATATCCCTGGCCCTAATATCCCTTGCCCTAAAATCCCTGGCCCTAATATCCCTGGCCCTAAAATCCCTGACCCTAATATCCCTGGTCCTAATATCCCTGGCCCTAATATCCCTGGCCCTAATATCCCTGGCCCTAATATCCCAGGCCCTAATATCCCTGGCCCTAATATCCCTGGCCCTAATATCCCTGGCTCTAATATCCCTGGCCCTAATATGCCTGGCTCTAATATCCCTGGCCCTAATATCCCTGGCCCTAATATCCCTGGCCCTAATATCGCTGGCCCTAATATCCCTGGCCCTAATATCCCTGGCCCTAATATCCCTGGCCCTAATATCCCTGGCCCTAATATCCCTGGACCTAATATCCCTGGCCCTAATATCCCTGGCCCTAATATCCCTGGCCCTAATATCCCTTGCCCTAATATCCCTGGCCCTAATATCCGTGGCCCTAATATCCCTTGCCCTAATATCCCTGGCCCTAATATCCCTGGCCATAATATGCCTGGCCCTAATATCCCTGGCCCTTATATCCCTGGCCCTAATATCCCTGGCCCTAACATCCCTGGCCCTAATATCCCTGGCCCTAATATCCCTGGCCCTAATATCCCTGGCCCTAATATCCGTGGCCCTAATATCCCTGGCCCTAATATCCCTGGCCCTAATATCCCTGGCCCTAATATCCCTGGCCCTAATATCGCTGGCCCTAATATCCCTGGCCCTAATATCCCTGGCCCTAATATCCCTGGCCATAATATCCCTGGCCTTAATATCCCTGGCCCTAATAACGCTGGCCCTAATCTCCCTGGCCCTAATATCCCTGGCCCTAATATCCCTGGCCCTAATATCCCTGGCTCTAATATCCCTGGCCCTAATATCCCTGGCCCTAATATCCCTGGACCTAATATCCCTGGCCCTGATATCCCTGGCCCTGATATCCCTGGACCTAATATCCCTGGCCCTAATATCCCTGGACCTAATATCCCTGGCCCTAATATCCCTGGCCCTAATATCCCTTGCTCTAATATCCCTGGCCCTAATATCCCTGGCCCTAATATCCCTTGCCCTAAAATCCCTGGCCCTAATATCCCTGGCCCTAATATCCCTGGCCCTAATATCCCTGGCCCTAATATCCCTGGCTCTAATATCCCTGGCACTAATATCCCTGGCCCTAATATCCCTGGCCCTAATATCGCTGGCCCTAATATCCCTGGCCATAATATCCCTGGCCCTAATATCCCTGGCCCTAATATCCCTGGCCCTAATATCCCTGGCCCTGATATCCCTGGCCCTAATATCCCTGGCCCTAATATCCCTGGCCCTAATATCCCTGGCCCTAATATCCCTGGCCCTAATATCCCTGGCTCTAAAATCCCTGGCCCTAATATCCCTGTGCCCTAATATCCCTTGCCCTAAAATCCCTGGCCCTAATATCCCTGGCACTAATATCCCTGGCCCTAATATTCCTGGCCCTAATATCCCTGGCCCTAATATCCCTGGCCCTAATATCCCTCGCCCTAATATCCCTGGCCCTAATATCCCTGGCCCTAATAACCCTGGCCCTAATATCCCTGGCCCTAATATCCCTGGCGCTAATAACCCTGGCCCTAACATCCCTGGCCCTAATATCCCTGGCCCTAATATCCCTGGACCTAATATCCCTGCCCTAATATCCCTGGCCCTAATATCCCTGGCCCTAATATCCCTGGCCCTAATATCCCTGGCCCTAACATCCCTGGCCCTAATATCCGTGGCCCTAATACCCCTGGCCCTAATATCCCTGGCCCTAATATCCCTGGCCCTAATATCCCTGGCCCTAATATCGCTGGCCCTAATATCCCTGGCCCTAATATCCCTGGCCCTAATATCCCTGGCCATAATATCCCTGGCCCTAATATCCCTGGCCCTAATAACGCTGGCCCTAATCTCCCTGGCCCTAATATCCCTGGCTCTAATATCCCTGGCCCTAATATCCCTGGCCCTAATATCCCTGGCCCTAATATCCCTGGCCCTAATATCGCTGGCCCTAATATCCCTGGCCCTAATATCCCTGGCCCTAATATCCCTGGCCATAATATCCCTGGCCCTAATATCCCTGGCCCTAATAACGCTGGCCCTAATCTCCCTGGCCCTAATATCCCTGGCTCTAATATCCCTGGCCCTAATATCCCTGGCCCTAATATCCCTGGCTCTAATATCCCTGGCACTAATATCCCTGGCCCTAATATCCCTGGCCCTAATATCGCTGGCCCTAATATCCCTGGCCATAATATCCCTGGCCCTAATATCCCTGGCCCTAATATCCCTTGCCCTAATATCCCTGGCCCTAATATCCGTGGCCCTAATATCCCTTGCCCTAATATCCCTGGCCCTAATATCCCTGGCCATAATATGCCTGGCCCTAATATCCCTGGCCCTTATATCCCTGGCCCTAATATCCCTGGCCCTAACATCCCTGGCCCTAATATCCCTGGCCCTAATATCCCTGGCCCTAATATCCCTGGCCCTAATATCCGTGGCCCTAATATCCCTGGCCCTAATATCCCTGGCCCTAATATCCCTGGCCCTAATATCCCTGGCCCTAATATCGCTGGCCCTAATATCCCTGGCCCTAATATCCCTGGCCCTAATATCCCTGGCCATAATATCCCTGGCCTTAATATCCCTGGCCCTAATAACGCTGGCCCTAATCTCCCTGGCCCTAATATCCCTGGCCCTAATATCCCTGGCCCTAATATCCCTGGCTCTAATATCCCTGGCCCTAATATCCCTGGCCCTAATATCCCTGGACCTAATATCCCTGGCCCTGATATCCCTGGCCCTGATATCCCTGGACCTAATATCCCTGGCCCTAATATCCCTGGACCTAATATCCCTGGCCCTAATATCCCTGGCCCTAATATCCCTTGCTCTAATATCCCTGGCCCTAATATCCCTGGCCCTAATATCCCTTGCCCTAAAATCCCTGGCCCTAATATCCCTGGCCCTAATATCCCTGGCCCTAATATCCCTGGCCCTAATATCCCTGGCTCTAATATCCCTGGCACTAATATCCCTGGCCCTAATATCCCTGGCCCTAATATCGCTGGCCCTAATATCCCTGGCCATAATATCCCTGGCCCTAATATCCCTGGCCCTAATATCCCTGGCCCTAATATCCCTGGCCCTGATATCCCTGGCCCTAATATCCCTGGCCCTAATATCCCTGGCCCTAATATCCCTGGCCCTAATATCCCTGGCCCTAATATCCCTGGCTCTAAAATCCCTGGCCCTAATATCCCTGTGCCCTAATATCCCTTGCCCTAA
Organism: Petromyzon marinus; assembly: GCF_048934315.1. Classification (NCBI taxonomy): domain Eukaryota; kingdom Metazoa; phylum Chordata; class Hyperoartia; order Petromyzontiformes; family Petromyzontidae; genus Petromyzon; species Petromyzon marinus. The sequence goes on from NW_027423018.1 coordinate 1,264,259, forward strand.
AATCCCTGGCCCTAATATCCCTGGCACTAATATCCCTGGCCCTAATATTCCTGGCCCTAATATCCCTGGCCCTAATATCCCTGGCCCTAATATCCCTCGCCCTAATATCCCTGGCCCTAATATCCCTGGCCCTAATAACCCTGGCCCTAATATCCCTGGCCCTAATATCCCTGGCGCTAATAACCCTGGCCCTAACATCCCTGGCCCTAATATCCCTGGCCCTAATATCCCTGGACCTAATATCCCTGCCCTAATATCCCTGGCCCTAATATCCCTGGCCCTAATATCCCTGGCCCTAATATCCCTGGCCCTAACATCCCTGGCCCTAATATCCGTGGCCCTAATATCCCTGGCCCTAATATCCCTGGCCCTAATATCCCTGGCCCTAATATCCCTGGCCCTAATATCGCTGGCCCTAATATCCCTGGCCCTAATATCCCTGGCCCTAATATCCCTGGCCATAATATCCCTGGCCCTAATATCCCTGGCCCTAATAACGCTGGCCCTAATCTCCCTGGCCCTAATATCCCTGGCTCTAATATCCCTGGCCCTAATATCCCTGGCCCTAATATCCCTGGCCCTAATATCCCTGGCCCTAATATCGCTGGCCCTAATATCCCTGGCCCTAATATCCCTGGCCCTAATATCCCTGGCCATAATATCCCTGGCCCTAATATCCCTGGCCCTAATAACGCTGGCCCTAATCTCCCTGGCCCTAATATCCCTGGCTCTAATATCCCTGGCCCTAATATCCCTGGCCCTAATATCCCTGGCTCTAATATCCCTGGCACTAATATCCCTGGCCCTAATATCCCTGGCCCTAATATCGCTGGCCCTAATATCCCTGGCCATAATATCCCTGGCCCTAATATCCCTGGCCCTAATATCCCTGGCCCTAATATCCCTGGCCCTGATATCCCTGGCCCTAATATCCCTGGCCCTAATATCCCTGGCCCTAATATCCCTGGCCCTAATATCCCTGGCCCTAATATCCCTGGCTCTAAAATCCCTGGCCCTAATATCCCTGGGCCCTAATATCCCTTGCCCTAAAATCCCTGGCCCTAATATCCCTGGCACTAATATCCCTGGCCCTAATATTCCTGGCCCTAATATCCCTGGCCCTAATATCCCTGGCCCTAATATCCCTCGCCCTAATATCCCTGGCCCTAATATCCCTGGCCCTAATAACCCTGGCCCTAATATCCCTGGCCCTAATATCCCTGGCGCTAATAACCCTGGCCCTAACATCCCTGGCCCTAATATCCCTGGCCCTAATATCCCTGGACCTAATATCCCTGCCCTAATATCCCTGGCCCTAATATCCCTGGCCCTAATATCCCTGGCCCTAATATCCCTGGCCCTAACATCCCTGGCCCTAATATCCGTGGCCCTAATATCCCTGGCCCTAATATCCCTGGCCCTAATATCCCTGGCCCTAATATCCCTGGCCCTAATATCGCTGGCCCTAATATCCCTGGCCCTAATATCCCTGGCCCTAATATCCCTGGCCATAATATCCCTGGCCCTAATATCCCTGGCCCTAATAACGCTGGCCCTAATCTCCCTGGCCCTAATATCCCTGGCTCTAATATCCCTGGCCCTAATATCCCTGGCTCTAATATCCCTGGCCCTAATATCCCTGGCCCTAATATCCCTGGACCTAATATCCCTGGCCCTGATATCCCTGGCCCTGATATCCCTGGCCCTAATATCCCTGGCCCTAATATCCCTGGCCCTAATATCCCTGGCCCTAATATCCCTGGCCCTAATATCCCTGGCCCTGATATCCCTGGCCCTAATATCCCTGGCCCTAATATCCCTGGCCCTAATATCCCTGGCCCTAATATCCCTGGCTCTAAAATCCCTGGCCCTAATATCCCTGGGCCCTAATATCCCTTGCCCTAAAATCCCTGGCCCTAATATCCCTGGCCCTAATATCCCTGGCCCTAATATCCCTGGCCCTAATATGCCTGGCCCTAATATCCCTCGCCCTAATATCCCTGGCCCTAATATCCCTGGCCCTAATAACCCTCGCCCTAATATCCCTGGCCTTAATATCCCTGGCGCTAATAACCCTGGCCCTAACATCCCTAGCCCTAATATCCCTGGCCCTAATATCCCTGGACCTAATATCCCTGCCCTAATATCCCTGGCCCTAATATCCCTGGCCCTAATATCCCTGGCCCTAATATACCTGGCCCTAACATCGCTGGCCCTAATATCCCTGGCCCTAATATCCCTGGGCCTAATATCCCTGGCCTTAATATCCCTGGCCCTAATATCCCTGGCCCTAATATCCCTGGCCCTAATATCCCTGGGCATAATATGCCTGGCCCTAATATTCCTGGCCCTTATATCCCTGGCCCTAATATCCCTGGCCCTAATATCCCTGGCCCTAATATCCCTGCCCCTAATATCCCTGGCCCTAAAATCCCTGGCCCTAATATACCTGGCCCTAATATCCCAGGCTTAATATCCCTTCCATAATATCCCTGGCCATAATATCCCTGGCCCTGATATCCCTGGCCCTGATATCCCTGGCCCTAATATCCCTGGCCCTAATATCCCTGGCCCTAATATCCCTGGCTCTAATATCCCTGGCCCTAATATCCCTGGCCCTAATATCCCTGGCCCTAAAATCCCTGGCCCTAATATCCCTGGCCCTAATATCCCTGGCCCTAATATCCCTGGCCCTAATATCCCTGGCTCTAATATCCCTGGCCCTAATATCCGTGGCCCTAATATCCCTGGCCCTAATATCGCTGGCCCTAATATCCCTGGCCATAATATCCCTGGCCCTATAATCCCTGGCCCTAATATCCCTGGCCCTAATATCCCTGGCCCTGATATCCCTGGCCCTCATATCCCTGGCCCTAATATCCCTGGCCCTAATATCCCTGGCCCTAATATCCCTGGACCTAATATCCCTGGCCCTAATATCCCTCGCCCTAATATCCCTGGCCCTAATATCCCTGGCCCTAATAACCCTGGCCCTAATATCCCTGGCCTTAATATCCCTGGCGCTAATAACCCTGGCCCTAACATCTCTGGCCCTAATATCCCTCGCCCTAATATCCCTGGACCTAATATCCCTGCCCTAATATCCCTGGCCCTAATATCCCTGGCCCTAATATCCCTGGCCCTAATATCCCTGGCCCTAATATCCCTGGCCCTAATATCCCTGGCCCTAATATCCCTGGCTCTAAAATCCCTGGCCCTAATATCCCTGGGCCCTAATATCCCTTGCCCTAAAATCCCTGGCCCTAATATCCCTGGCACTAATATCCCTGGCCCTAATATTCCTGGCCCTAATATCCCTGGCCCTAATATCCCTGGCCCTAATATCCCTCGCCCTAATATCCCTGGCCCTAATATCCCTGGCCCTAATAACCCTGGCCCTAATATCCCTGGCCCTAATATCCCTGGCGCTAATAACCCTGGCCCTAACATCCCTGGCCCTAATATCCCTGGCCCTAATATCCCTGGACCTAATATCCCTGCCCTAATATCCCTGGCCCTAATATCCCTGGCCCTAATATCCCTGGCCCTAATATCCCTGGCCCTAACATCCCTGGCCCTAATATCCGTGGCCCTAATATCCCTGGCCCTAATATCCCTGGCCCTAATATCCCTGGCCCTAATATCCCTGGCCCTAATATCGCTGGCCCTAATATCCCTGGCCCTAATATCCCTGGCCCTAATATCCCTGGCCATAATATCCCTGGCCCTAATATCCCTGGCCCTAATAACGCTGGCCCTAATCTCCCTGGCCCTAATATCCCTGGCTCTAATATCCCTGGCCCTAATATCCCTGGCTCTAATATCCCTGGCCCTAATATCCCTGGCCCTAATATCCCTGGACCTAATATCCCTGGCCCTGATATCCCTGGCCCTAATATCCCTGGCCCTAATATCCCTGGCCCTAATATCCCTGGCCCTAATATCGCTGGCCCTAATATCCCTGGCCCTAATATCCCTGGCCCTAATATCCCTGGCCATAATATCCCTGGCCCTAATATCCCTGGCCCTAATAACGCTGGCCCTAATCTCCCTGGCCCTAATATCCCTGGCTCTAATATCCCTGGCCCTAATATCCCTGGCTCTAATATCCCTGGCCCTAATATCCCTGGCCCTAATATCCCTGGACCTAATATCCCTGGCCCTGATATCCCTGGCCCTGATATCCCTGGCCCTAATATCCCTGGCCGTAATATCCCTGGCCCTAATATCCCTGGCCCTAATATCCCTGGCCCTAATATCCCTGGCCCTGATATCCCTGGCCCTAATATCCCTGGCCCTAATATCCCTGGCCCTAATATCCCTGGCCCTAATATCCCTGGCTCTAAAATCCCTGGCCCTAATATCCCTGGGCCCTAATATCCCTTGCCCTAAAATCCCTGGCCCTAATATCCCTGGCCCTAATATCCCTGGCCCTAATATCCCTGGCCCTAATATGCCTGGCCCTAATATCCCTCGCCCTAATATCCCTGGCCCTAATATCCCTGGCCCTAATAACCCTCGCCCTAATATCCCTGGCCTTAATATCCCTGGCGCTAATAACCCTGGCCCTAACATCCCTAGCCCTAATATCCCTGGCCCTAATATCCCTGGACCTAATATCCCTGCCCTAATATCCCTGGCCCTAATATCCCTGGCCCTAATATCCCTGGCCCTAATATACCTGGCCCTAACATCGCTGGCCCTAATATCCCTGGCCCTAATATCCCTGGGCCTAATATCCCTGGCCTTAATATCCCTGGCCCTAATATCCCTGGCCCTAATATCCCTGGCCCTAATATCCCTGGGCATAATATGCCTGGCCCTAATATTCCTGGCCCTTATATCCCTGGCCCTAATATCCCTGGCCCTAATATCCCTGGCCCTAATATCCCTGCCCCTAATATCCCTGGCCCTAAAATCCCTGGCCCTAATATACCTGGCCCTAATATCCCAGGCTTAATATCCCTTCCATAATATCCCTGGCCATAATATCCCTGGCCCTGATATCCCTGGCCCTGATATCCCTGGCCCTAATATCCCTGGCCCTAATATCCCTGGCCCTAATATCCCTGGCTCTAATATCCCTGGCCCTAATATCCCTGGCCCTAATATCCCTGGCCCTAAAATCCCTGGCCCTAATATCCCTGGCCCTAATATCCCTGGCCCTAATATCCCTGGCCCTAATATCCCTGGCTCTAATATCCCTGGCCCTAATATCCGTGGCCCTAATATCCCTGGCCCTAATATCGCTGGCCCTAATATCCCTGGCCATAATATCCCTGGCCCTATAATCCCTGGCCCTAATATCCCTGGCCCAAATATCCCTGGCCCTGATATCCCTGGCCCTCATATCCCTGGCCCTAATATCCCTGGCCCTAATATCCCTGGCCCTAATATCCCTGGACCTAATATCCCTGGCCCTAATATCCCTCGCCCTAATATCCCTGGCCCTAATATCCCTGGCCCTAATAACCCTGGCCCTAATATCCCTGGCCTTAATATCCCTGGCGCTAATAACCCTGGCCCTAACATCCCTGGCCCTAATATCCCTCGCCCTAATATCCCTGGACCTAATATCCCTGCCCTAATATCCCTGGCCCTAATATCCCTGGCCCTAATATCCCTGGCCCTAATATACCTGGCCCTAACATCGCTGGCCCTAATATCCCTGGCCCTAATATCCCTGGGCCTAATATCCCTGGCCTTAATATCCCTGGCCCTAATATCCCTGGCCCTAATATCCCTGGCCCTAATATCCCTGGGCATAATATGCCTGGCCCTAATATTCCTGGCCCTTATATCCCTGGCCCTAATATCCCTGGCCCTAATATCCCTGGCCCTAATATCCCTGCCCCTAATATCCCTGGCCCTAAAATCCCTGGCCCTAATATACCTGGCCCTAATATCCCAGGCTTAATATCCCTTCCATAATATCCCTGGCCATAATATCCCTGGCCCTAATATCCCTGGCCCTAATATCCCTGGCTCTAATATCCCTGGCCCTAATATGCCTGGCTCTAATATCCCTGGCCCTAATATCCCTGGCCCTAATATCCCTGGCCCTAATATCGCTGGCCCTAATATCCCTGGCCCTAATATCCCTGGCCCTAATATCCCTGGCCCTAATATCCCTGGCCCTAATATCCCTGGACCTAATATCCCTGGCCCTAATATCCCTGGCCCTAATATCCCTGGCCCTAATATCCCTTGCCCTAATATCCCTGGCCCTAATATCCGTGGCCCTAATATCCCTTGCCCTAATATCCCTGGCCCTAATATCCCTGGCCATAATATGCCTGGCCCTAATATCCCTGGCCCTTATATCCCTGGCCCTAATATCCCTGGCCCTAACATCCCTGGCCCTAATATCCCTGGCCCTAATATCCCTGGCCCTAATATCCCTGGCCCTAATATCCGTGGCCCTAATATCCCTGGCCCTAATATCCCTGGCCCTAATATCCCTGGCCCTAATATCCCTGGCCCTAATATCGCTGGCCCTAATATCCCTGGCTCTAATATCCCTGGCCCTAATATCCCTGGCCATAATATCCCTGGCCTTAATATCCCTGGCCCTAATAACGCTGGCCCTAATCTCCCTGGCCCTAATATCCCTGGCCCTAATATCCCTGGCCCTAATATCCCTGGCTCTAATATCCCTGGCCCTAATATCCCTGGCCCTAATATCCCTGGACCTAATATCCCTGGCCCTGATATCCCTGGCCCTGATATCCCTGGACCTAATATCCCTGGCCCTAATATCCCTGGCCCTAATATCCCTGGCCCTAATATCCCTGGCCCTAATATCCCTTGCTCTAATATCCCTGGCCCTAATATCCCTGGCCCTAATATCCCTTGCCCTAAAATCCCTGGCCCTAATATCCCTGGCCCTAATATCCCTGGCCCTAATATCCCTGGCCCTAATATCCCTGGCTCTAATATCCCTGGCACTAATATCCCTGGCCCTAATATCCCTGGCCCTAATATCGCTGGCCCTAATATCCCTGGCCATAATATCCCTGGCCCTAATATCCCTGGCCCTAATATCCCTGGCCCTAATATCCCTGGCCCTGATATCCCTGGCCCTAATATCCCTGGCCCTAATATCCCTGGCCCTAATATCCCTGGCCCTAATATCCCTGGCCCTAATATCCCTGGCTCTAAAATCCTTGGCCCTAATATCCCTGGGCCCTAATATCCCTTGCCCTATATCCCTGGCCCTAATATCCCTGGCACTAATATCCCTGGCCCTAATATTCCTGGCCCTAATATCCCTGGCCCTAATATCCCTGGCCCTAATATCCCTCGCCCTAATATCCCTGGCCCTAATATCCCTGGCCCTAATAACCCTGGCCCTAATATCCCTGGCCCTAATATCCCTGGCGCTAATAACCCTGGCCCTAACATCCCTGGCCCTAATATCCCTGGCCCTAATATCCCTGGACCTAATATCCCTGCCCTAATATCCCTGGCCCTAATATCCCTGGCCCTAATATCCCTGGCCCTAATATCCCTGGCCCTAACATCCCTGGCCCTAATATCCGTGGCCCTAATATCCCTGGCCCTAATATCCCTGGCCCTAATATCCCTGGCCCTAATATCCCTGGCCCTAATATCGCTGGCCCTAATATCCCTGGCCCTAATATCCCTGGCCCTAATATCCCTGGCCATAATATCCCTGGCCCTAATATCCCTGGCCCTAATATCCCTAGACCTAATATCCCTGGCCCTGATATCCCTGGCCCTGATATCCCTGGACCTAATATCCCTGGCCCTAATATCCCTGGCCCTAATATCCCTGGCCCTAATATCCCTGGCCCTAATATCCCTTGCTCTAATATCCCTGGCCCTAATATCCCTGGCCCTAATATCCCTTGCCCTAAAATCCCTGGCCCTAATATCCCTGGCCCTAATATCCCTGGCCCTAATATCCCTGGCCCTAATATCCCTGGCTCTAATATCCCTGGCACTAATATCCCTGGCCCTAATATCCCTGGCCCTAATATCGCTGGCCCTAATATCCCTGGCCATAATATCCCTGGCCCTAATATCCCTGGCCCTAATATCCCTGGCCCTAATATCCCTGGCCCTGATATCCCTGGCCCTAATATCCCTGGCCCTAATATCCCTGGCCCTAATATCCCTGGCCCTAATATCCCTGGCCCTAATATCCCTGGCTCTAAAATCCCTGGCCCTAATATCCCTGGGCCCTAATATCCCTTGCCCTAAAATCCCTGGCCCTAATATCCCTGGCACTAATATCCCTGGCCCTAATATTCCTGGCCCTAATATCCCTGGCCCTAATATCCCTGGCCCTAATATCCCTCGCCCTAATATCCCTGGCCCTAATATCCCTGGCCCTAATAACCCTGGCCCTAATATCCCTGGCCCTAATATCCCTGGCGCTAATAACCCTGGCCCTAACATCCCTGGCCCTAATATCCCTGGCCCTAATATCCCTGGACCTAATATCCCTGCCCTAATATCCCTGGCCCTAATATCCCTGGCCCTAATATCCCTGGCCCTAATATACCTGGCCCTAACATCCCTGGCCCTAATATCCGTGGCCCTAATATCCCTGGCCCTAATATCCCTGGCCCTAATATCCCTGGCCCTAATATCCCTGGCCCTAATATCGCTGGCCCTAATATCCCTGGCCCTAATATCCCTGGCCCTAATATCCCTGGCCATAATATCCCTGGCCCTAATATCCCTGGCCCTAATAACGCTGGCCCTAATCTCCCTGGCCCTAATATCCCTGGCCCTAATATCCCTGGCCCTAATATCCCTGGCTCTAATATCCCTGGCCCTAATATCCCTGGCCCTAATATCCCTGGACCTAATATCCCTGGCCCTGATATCCCTGGCCCTGATATCCCTGGCCCTAATATCCCTGGCCGTAATATCCCTGGCCCTAATATCCCTGGCCCTAATATCCCTGGCCCTAATATCCCTGGCCCTGATATCCCTGGCCCTAATATCCCTGGCCCTAATATCCCTGGCCCTAATATCCCTGGCCCTAATATCCCTGGCTCTAAAATCCCTGGCCCTAATATCCCTGGGCCCTAATATCCCTTGCCCTAAAATCCCTGGCCCTAATATCCCTGGCCCTAATATCCCTGGCCCTAATATCCCTGGCCCTAATATGGCTGGCCCTAATATCCCTCGCCCTAATATCCCTGGCCCTAATATCCCTGGCCCTAATAACCCTGGCCCTAATATCCCTGGCCTTAATATCCCTGGCGCTAATAACCCTGGCCCTAACATCCCTAGCCCTAATATCCCTGGCCCTAATATCCCTGGACCTAATATCCCTGCCCTAATATCCCTGGCCCTAATATCCCTGGCCCTAATATCCCTGGCCCTAATATACCTGGCACTAACATCGCTGGCCCTAATATCCCTGGCCCTAATATCCCTGGGCCTAATATCCCTGGCCTTAATATCCCTGGCCCTAATATCCCTGGCCCTAATATCCCTGGCCCTAATATCCCTGGGCATAATATGCCTGGCCCTAATATTCCTGGCCCTTATATCCCTGGCCCTAATATCCCTGGCCCTAATATCCCTGGCCCTAATATCCCTGCCCCTAATATCCCTGGCCCTAAAATCCCTGGCCCTAATATACCTGGCCCTAATATCCCAGGCTTAATATCCCTTCCATAATATCCCTGGCCATAATATCCCTGGCCCTGATATCCCTGGCCCTGATATCCCTGGCCCTAATATCCCTGGCCCTAATATCCCTGGCCCTAATATCCCTGGCTCTAATATCCCTGGCCCTAATATCCCTGGCCCTAATATCCCTGGCCCTAAAATCCCTGGCCCTAATATCCCTGGCCCTAATATCCCTGGCCCTAATATCCCTGGCCCTAATATCCCTGGCCCTAATATCCCTGGCCCTAAAATCCCTGGCCCTAATATCCCTGGCCCTAATATCCCTGGCCCTAATATCCCTGGCCCTAATATCGCTGGCCCTAATATCCCTGGCCATAATATCCCTGGCCCTATAATCCCTGGCCCTAATATCCCTGGCCCTAATATCCCTGGCCCTGATATCCCTGGCCCTCATATCCCTGGCCCTAATATCCCTGGCCCTAATATCCCTGGCCCTAATATCCCTGGACCTAATATCCCTGGCCCTAATATCCCTCGCCCTAATATCCCTGGCCCTAATATCCCTGGCCCTAATAACCCTGGCCCTAATATCCCTGGCCTTAATATCCCTGGCGCTAATAACCCTGGCCCTAACATCCCTGGCCCTAATATCCCTCGCCCTAATATCCCTGGACCTAATATCCCTGCCCTAATATCCCTGGCCCTAATATCCCTGGCCCTAATATCCCTGGCCCTAATATACCTGGCCCTAACATCGCTGGCCCTAATATCCCTGGCCCTAATATCCCTGGGCCTAATATCCCTGGCCTTAATATCCCTGGCCCTAATATCCCTGGCCCTAATATCCCTGGCCCTAATATCCCTGGGCATAATATGCCTGGCCCTAATATTCCTGGCCCTTATATCCCTGGCCCTAATATCCCTGGCCCTAATATCCCTGGCCCTAATATCCCTGCCCCTAATATCCCTGGCCCTAAAATCCCTGGCCCTAATATACCTGGCCCTAATATCCCAGGCTTAATATCCCTTCCATAATATCCCTGGCCATAATATCCCTGGCCCTGATATCCCTGGCCCTGATATCCCTGGCCCTAATATCCCTGGCCCTAATATCCCTGGCCCTAATATCCCTGGCCCTAATATCCCTGGCCCTAATATCCCTGGCCCTAATATCCCTGGCTCTAATATCCCTGGCCCTAATATCCGTGGCCCTAATATCCCTGGCCCTAATATCGCTGGCCCTAATATCCCTGGCCATAATATCCCTGGCCCTAATATCCCTGGCCCTAATATCCCTGGCCCTAATATCCCTGGCCCTGATATCCCTGGCCCTAATATCCCTGGCCCTAATATCCCTGGCCCTAATATCCCTGGCCCTAATATCCCTGGCCCTAATATCCCTGCCCCTAATATCCCTGGCCCTAAAATCCCTGGCCCTAATATACCTGGCCCTAATATCCCAGGCTTAATATCCCTTCCATAATATCCCTGGCCATAATATCCCTGGCCCTGATATCCCTGGCCCTGATATCCCTGGCCCTAATATCCCTGGCCCTAATATCCCTGGCCCTAATATCCCTGGCCCTAATATCCCTGGCCCTAATATCCCTGGCCCTAATATCCCTGGCTCTAATATCCCTGGCCCTAATATCCGTGGCCCTAATATCCCTGGCCCTAATATCGCTGGCCCTAATATCCCTGGCCATAATATCCCTGGCCCTAATATCCCTGGCCCTAATATCCCTGGCCCTAATATCCCTGGCCCTGATATCCCTGGCCCTAATATCCCTGGCCCTAATATCCCTGGCCCTAATATCCCTGGCCCTAATATCCCTGGCCCTAATATCCCTGGCAATAATATCTCTGGCTCTAATATCCCTGGCCCTAATATCCCTGGGCCCTAATATCCCTTGCCCTAAAATCCCTGGCCCTAATATCCCTGGCCCTAATATCCCTGGCCCTAATATCCCTGGCCCTAATATCCCTGGCCCTAATATCCCTGGCCCTAATATCCCTGGCCCTAATATGGCTGGCCCTAATATCCCTCGCCCTAATATCCCTGGCCCTAATATCCCTGGCCCTAATAACCCTGGCCCTAATATCCCTGGCCTTAATATCCCTGGCGCTAATAACCCTGGCCCTAACATCCCTAGCCCTAATATCCCTGGCCCTAATATCCCTGGACCTAATATCCCTGCCCTAATATCCCTGGCCCTAATATCCCTGGCCCTAATATCCCTGGCCCTAATATACCTGGCACTAACATCGCTGGCCCTAATATCCCTGGCCCTAATATCCCTGGGCCTAATATCCCTGGCCTTAATATCCCTGGCCCTAATATCCCTGGCCCTAATATCCCTGGCCCTAATATCCCTGGGCATAATATGCCTGGCCCTAATATTCCTGGCCCTTATATCCCTGGCCCTAATATCCCTGGCCCTAATATCCCTGGCCCTAATATCCCTGCCCCTAATATCCCTGGCCCTAAAATCCCTGGCCCTAATATACCTGGCCCTAATATCCCAGGCTTAATATCCCTTCCATAATATCCCTGGCCATAATATCCCTGGCCCTGATATCCCTGGCCCTGATATCCCTGGCCCTAATATCCCTGGCCCTAATATCCCTGGCCCTAATATCCCTGGCTCTAATATCCCTGGCCCTAATATCCCTGGCCCTAATATCCCTGGCCCTAAAATCCCTGGCCCTAATATCCCTGGCCCTAATATCCCTGGCCCTAATATCCCTGGCCCTAATATCCCTGGCCCTAATATCCCTGGCCCTAAAATCCCTGGCCCTAATATCCCTGGCCCTAATATCCCTGGCCCTAATATCCCTGGCCCTAATATCGCTGGCCCTAATATCCCTGGCCATAATATCCCTGGCCCTATAATCCCTGGCCCTAATATCCCTGGCCCTAATATCCCTGGCCCTGATATCCCTGGCCCTCATATCCCTGGCCCTAATATCCCTGGCCCTAATATCCCTGGCCCTAATATCCCTGGACCTAATATCCCTGGCCCTAATATCCCTCGCCCTAATATCCCTGGCCCTAATATCCCTGGCCCTAATAACCCTGGCCCTAATATCCCTGGCCTTAATATCCCTGGCGCTAATAACCCTGGCCCTAACATCCCTGGCCCTAATATCCCTCGCCCTAATATCCCTGGACCTAATATCCCTGCCCTAATATCCCTGGCCCTAATATCCCTGGCCCTAATATCCCTGGCCCTAATATACCTGGCCCTAACATCGCTGGCCCTAATATCCCTGGCCCTAATATCCCTGGGCCTAATATCCCTGGCCTTAATATCCCTGGCCCTAATATCCCTGGCCCTAATATCCCTGGCCCTAATATCCCTGGGCATAATATGCCTGGCCCTAATATTCCTGGCCCTTATATCCCTGGCCCTAATATCCCTGGCCCTAATATCCCTGGCCCTAATATCCCTGCCCCTAATATCCCTGGCCCTAAAATCCCTGGCCCTAATATACCTGGCCCTAATATCCCAGGCTTAATATCCCTTCCATAATATCCCTGGCCATAATATCCCTGGCCCTGATATCCCTGGCCCTGATATCCCTGGCCCTAATATCCCTGGCCCTAATATCCCTGGCCCTAATATCCCTGGCCCTAATATCCCTGGCCCTAATATCCCTGGCCCTAATATCCCTGGCTCTAATATCCCTGGCCCTAATATCCGTGGCCCTAATATCCCTGGCCCTAATATCGCTGGCCCTAATATCCCTGGCCATAATATCCCTGGCCCTAATATCCCTGGCCCTAATATCCCTGGCCCTAATATCCCTGGCCCTGATATCCCTGGCCCTAATATCCCTGGCCCTAATATCCCTGGCCCTAATATCCCTGGCCCTAATATCCCTGGCCCTAATATCCCTGGCAATAATATCTCTGGCTCTAATATCCCTGGCCCTAATATCCCTGGGCCCTAATATCCCTTGCCCTAAAATCCCTGGCCCTAATATCCCTGGCCCTAATATCCCTGGCCCTAATATCCCTGGCCCTAATATCCCTGGCCCTAATATCCCTGGCTCTAATATCCCTGGCCCTAATATCCCTGGCCCTAATATCCCTGGCCCTAATATCCCTGGCCATAATATCCCTGGCCCTAATATCCCTGGCCCTAATATCCCTGGCCCTAATATCCCTGGCCCTGATATCCCTGGCCCTAATATCCCTGGCCCTAATATCCGTGGCCCTAATATCCCTGGCCCTAATATCCCTGGCTCTAAAATCCCTGGCCCTAATATCCCTGGGCCCTAATATCCCTTGCCCTAAAATCCCTGGCCCTAATATCCCTGGCCCTAATATCCCTGGCCCTAATATCCCTGGCCCTAATATCCCTGGCCCTAATATCCCTCGCCCTAATATCCCTGGCCCTAATATCCCTGGCCCTAATAACCTTGGCCCTAATATCCCTGGCCTTAATATCCCTGGCGCTAATAACCCTGGCCCTAACATCCCTGGCCCTAATATCCCTGGCCCTAATATCCCTGGACCTAATATCCCTGCCCTAATATCCCTGGCCCTAATATCCCTGGCCCTAATATCCCTTGCCCTAATATCCCTGGCCCTAACATCGCTGGCCCTAATATCCCTGGCCCTAATATCCCTGGGCCTAATATCCCTGGCCTTAATATCCCTGGCCCTAATATCCCTGGCCCTAATATCCCTGGCCCTAATATCCCTGGGCATAATATGCCTGGCCCTAATATTCCTGGCCCTTATATCCCTGGCCCTAATATCCCTGGCCCTAATATCCCTGGCCCTAATATCCCTGCCCCTAATATCCCTGGCCCTAAAATCCCTGGCCCTAATATACCTGGCCCTAATATCCCAGGCTTAATATCCCTTCCATAATATCCCTGGCCATAATATCCCTGGCCCTGATATCCCTGGCCCTGATATCCCTGGCCCTAATATCCCTGGCCCTAATATCCCTGGCCCTAATATCCCTGGCCCTAATATCCCTGGCCCTAATATCCCTGGCTCTAATATCCCTGGCCCTAATATCCCTGGCGCTAATATCCCTGGCCCTAAAATCCCTGGCCCTAATATCCCTGGCCCTAATATCCCTGGCCCTAATATCCCTGGTCCTAATATCCCTGGCCCTAAAATCCCTGGCCCTAATATACCTGGCCCTAATATCCCAGGCTTAATATCCCTTCCATAATATCCCTGGCCATAATATCCCTGGCCCTGATATCCCTGGCCCTGATATCCCTGGCCCTAATATCCCTGGCCCTAATATCCCTGGCCCTAATATCCCTGGCCCTAATATCCCTGGCCCTAATATCCCTGGCTCTAATATCCCTGGCCCTAATATCCCTGGCGCTAATATCCCTGGCCCTAAAATCCCTGGCCCTAATATCCCTGGCCCTAATATCCCTGGCTCTAATATCCCTGGCCCTAATATCCGTGGCCCTAATATCACTGGCCCTAATATCGCTGGCCCTAATATCCCTGGCCATAATATCCCTGGCCCTAATATCCCTGGCAGTAATATCCCTGGCCCTAATATCCCTGGCCCTAATATCCCTGGCCCTAATATCCCTGGCCCTAATATCCCTGGCCCTAATATCCCTGGCCCTAATATCTCTGGCTCTAATATCCCTGGCCCTAATATCCCTGGGCCCTAATATCCCTTGCCCTAATATCCCTGGCCCTAATATCCCTGGCCCTAATATCCCTGGCCCTAATATCCCAGGCCCTAATATCCCTGGCCCTAATATCCCTCGCCCTAATATCCCTGGCCCTAATATCCCTGGCCCTAATAACCCTGGCCCTAATATCCCTGGCCCTAATATCCCTGGCGCTAATAACCCTGGCCCTAACATCCCTTGCCCTAATATCCCTGGCCCTAATAACCCTGGACCTAATATTCCTGCCCTAATATCCTGGCCCTAATATCCCTGGCCCTAATATCCCTGGCCCTAATATCCCTGGCCCTAACATCGCTGGCCCTAATATCCCTGGCCCTAATATCCCTGGGCCTAATATCCCTGGCCTTAATATCCCTGGCCCTAATATCCCTGGCCCTAATATCCCTGGCCCTAATATCCCTGGCCCTAATATCCCTGGCCCTGATATCCCTGGCCCTAATATCCCTGGCCCTAATATCCCTGGCCCTAATATCCCTGGCCCTAATATCCCTGGCTCTAAAATCCCTGGCCCTAATATCCCTGGGCCCTAATATCCCTTGCCCTAAAATCCCTGGCCCTAATATCCCTGGCCCTAATATCCCTGGCCCTAATATCCCTGGCCCTAATATCCCTGGCCCTAATATCCCTGGCCCTAACATCGCTGGCCCTAATATGCCTGGCCCTAATATCCCTGGGCCTAATATCCCTGGCCTTAATATCCCTGGCCCTAATATCCCTGGCCCTAATATCCCTGGCCCTAATATCCCTGGGCATAATATGCCTGGCCCTAATATTCCTGGCCCCTATATCCCTGGCCCGAATATCCCTGGCCCTAATATCCCTGGCCCTAATATCCCTGCCCCTAATATCCCTGGCCCTAAAATCCCTGGCCCTAATATACCTGGCCCTAATATCCCAGGCTTAATATCCCTTCCATAATATCCCTGGCCATAATATCCCTGGCCCTGATATCCCTGGCCCTGATATCCCTGGCCCTAATATCCCTGGCCCTAATATCCCTGGCCCTATTATCCCTGGCCCTAATATCCCTGGCCCTAATATCCCTGGCTCTAATATCCCTGGCCCTAATATCCCTGGCCCTAATATCCCTGGCCCTAATATGCCTGGCTCTAATATCCCTGGCCCTAATATCCCTGGCCCTAATATCCCTGGCCCTAATATCGCTGGCCCTAATATCCCTGGCCCTAATATCCCTGGCCCTAATATCCCTGGCCCTAATATCACTGGCCCTAATATCCCTGGCCCTAATATCCCTGGCCCTAATATCCCTGGCCCTAATATCCCTGGACCTAATATCCCTGGCCCTAATATCCCTGGCCCTAATATTCCTGGCCCTAATATCCCTTGCCCTAATATCCCTGGCCCTAATATCCCTCGCCCTAATATCCCTTGCCCTAATATCCCTGGCCCTAATATCCCTGGCCATAATATGCCTGGCCCTAATATCCCTGGCCCTTATATACCTGGCCTTAATATCCCTGGCCCTAATATCCCTGGCCCTAATATCCCTGGCCCTAATATCCCTCGCCCTAATATCCCTGGCCCTAATATCCGTGGCCTTAATTTCCCTGGCCCTAATATCCCTGGCCCTAATATCCCTGGCCCTAATATCCCTGGCCCTAATATCCCTGGCCCTAATATCCCTGGCCCTAATATCCCTGGCCCTAATATCCCTGGCCATAATATCACTGGCCCTAATATCCCTGGCCCTAATAACGCTGGCCCTAATCTCACTGGCCCTAATATCCCTGGCCCTAATATCCCTGGCCCTAATATCCTTGGCCCTAATATCCCTGGCCCTAATATCCCTGGCCCTAATATCCCTGGCCCTAATATCCCTGGCCCTGATATCCCTGGCCCTGATATACCTTGCCCTAATATCCCTGGCCCTAATATCCCTGGCCCTAATATCCCTGGCCCTAATATCCCTGGCTCTAATATCCCTGGCCCTAATATCCCTGGCCCTAATATCCCTTGCCCTAAAATCCCTGGCCCTAATATCCCCAGCCCTAATATCCCTGGCCCTAATATCCCCAGCCCTAATATCCCTGGCCCTAATATCCCTGGCCCTAATATCCCTGGCCCTAATATCCCTGGCCCTAATATCCCTGGCCCTAATATCCCTGGCCCTAATATCTCTGGCCCTAATATCCCTGGCCCTGATATCCCTGGCCCTAATATCCCTGGCCCTGATATCCCTGGCCCTAATATCCCTGGCCCTAATATCCCTGGCCCTAATATCCCTGGCCCTAATATCCCTGGCCCTAATATCCCTGGCCCTAATATCCCTGGCCCTAATATCCCTGGCCCTAATATCCCTTGCCCTAAAATCCCTGGCCCTAATATCCCTGGCCCTAAAATCCTTGGCCATAATATCACTGGCCCTAATATCCCTGGCCCTAATATCCCTGGCCCTAATATCCCTGGCCCTAATATCCCTGGCCCTAATATCCCTGGCCCTAATATCCCTGGCCCTAATATCCCTGGCCCTACAATCCCTGGCCCTAATATCCCTGGCCCTAATATCCCTGGCCCTAATATCCCTGGCCCTAATATTCCTGGCTCTAATATCCCTGGCCCTAATATCCGTGGCCCTAATATCCCTGGCCCTAATATCGCTGGCCCTAATATCCCTGGCCATAATATCCCTGGCCCTAATATCCCTGGCCCTAATATCCCTGGCCCTAATATCCCTGGCCCTGATATCCCTGGCCCTAATATCCCTGGCCCTAATATCCCTGGCCATAATATCCCTGGCCCTAATATCCCTGGCCCTAATATCCCTGGCAATAATATCTCTGGCTCTAATATCCCTGGCCCTAATATCCCTGGGCCCTAATATCCCTTGCCCTAAAATCCCTGGCCCTAATATCCCTGGCCCTAATATCCCTGGCCCTAAAATCCCTGGCCCTAATATCCCTGGCCCTAATATCCCTGGCTCTAATATCCCTGGCCCTAATATCCCTGGCCCTAATATCCCTGGCCCTAATATCCCTGGCCATAATATTCCTGGCCCTAATATCCCTGGCCCTAATATCCCTGGCCCTAATATCCCTGGCCCTGATATCCCTGGCCCTAATATCCCTGGCCCTAATATCCGTGGCCCTAATATCCCTGGCCCTAATATCCCTGGCTCTAAAATCCCTGGCCCTAATATCCCTGGGCCCTAATATCCCTTGCCCTAAAATCCCTGGCCCTAATATCCCTGGCCCTAATATCCCTGGCCCTAATATCCCTGGCCCTAATATCCCTGGCCCTAATATCCCTCGCCCTAATATCCCTGGCCCTAATATCCCTGGCCCTAATAACCCTGGCCCTAATATCCCTGGCCTTAATATCCCTGGCGCTAATAACCCTGGCCCTAACATCCCTGGCCCTAATATCCCTGGCCCTAATATCCCTGGACCTAATATCCCTGCCCTAATATCCCTGGCCCTAATATCCCTGGCCCTAATATCCCTTGCCCTAATATCCCTGGCCCTAACATCGCTGGCCCTAATATCCCTGGCCCTAATATCCCTGGGCCTAATATCCCTGGCCTTAATATCCCTGGCCCTAATATCCCTGGCCCTAATATCCCTGGCCCTAATATCCCTGGGCATAATATGCCTGGCCCTAATATTCCTGGCCCTTATATCCCTGGCCCTAATATCCCTGGCCCTAATATCCCTGGCCCTAATATCCCTGCCCCTAATATCCCTGGCCCTAAAATCCCTGGCCCTAATATACCTGGCCCTAATATCCCAGGCTTAATATCCCTTCCATAATATCCCTGGCCATAATATCCCTGGCCCTGATATCCCTGGCCCTGATATCCCTGGCCCTAATATCCCTGGCCCTAATATCCCTGGCCCTAATATCCCTGGCCCTAATATCCCTGGCCCTAATATCCCTGGCTCTAATATCCCTGGCCCTAATATCCCTGGCGCTAATATCCCTGGCCCTAAAATCCCTGGCCCTAATATCCCTGGCCCTAATATCCCTGGCCCTAATATCCCTGGCCCTAATATCCCTGGCTCTAATATCCCTGGCCCTAATATCCGTGGCCCTAATATCACTGGCCCTAATATCGCTGGCCCTAATATCCCTGGCCATAATATCCCTGGCCCTAATATCCCTGGCCCTAATATCCCTGGCCCTAATATCCCTGGCCCTAATATCCCTGGCCCTAATATCCCTGGCCCTAATATCCCTGGCCCTAATATCCCTGGCCCTAATATCTCTGGCTCTAATATCCCTGGCCCTAATATCCCTGGGCCCTAATATCCCTTGCCCTAATATCCCTGGCCCTAATATCCCTGGCCCTAATATCCCTGGCCCTAATATCCCTGGCCCTAATATCCCTGGCCCTAATATCCCTCGCCCTAATATCCCTGGCCCTAATATCCCTGGCCCTAATAACCCTGGCCCTAATATCCCTGGCCCTAATATCCCTGGCGCTAATAACCCTGGCCCTAACATCCCTTGCCCTAATATCCCTGGCCCTAATAACCCTGGACCTAATATTCCTGCCCTAATATCCTGGCCCTAATATCCCTGGCCCTAATATCCCTGGCCCTAATATCCCTGGCCCTAACATCGCTGGCCCTAATATCCCTGGCCCTAATATCCCTGGGCCTAATATCCCTGGCCTTAATATCCCTGGCCCTAATATCCCTGGCCCTAATATCCCTGGCCCTAATATCCCTGGCCCTAATATCCCTGGCCCTGATATCCCTGGCCCTAATATCCCTGGCCCTAATATCCCTGGCCCTAATATCCCTGGCCCTAATATCCCTCGCCCTAATATCCCTTGCCCTAATATCCCTGGCCCTAATATCCCTGGCCATAATATGCCTGGCCCTAATATCCCTGGCCCTTATATACCTGGCCTTAATATCCCTGGCCCTAATATCCCTGGCCCTAATATCCCTGGCCCTAATATCCCTCGCCCTAATATCCCTGGCCCTAATATCCGTGGCCTTAATATCCCTGGCCCTAATATCCCTGGCCCTAATATCCCTGGCCCTAATATCCCTGGCCCTAATATCCCTGGCCCTAATATCCCTGGCCCTAATATCCCTGGCCCTAATATCCCTGGCCATAATATCACTGGCCCTAATATCCCTGGCCCTAATAACGCTGGCCCTAATCTCACTGGCCCTAATATCCCTGGCCCTAATATCCCTGGCCCTAATATCCTTGGCCCTAATATCCCTGGCCCTAATATCCCTGGCCCTAATATCCCTGGCCCTAATATCCCTGGCCCTGATATCCCTGGCCCTGATATACCTTGCCCTAATATCCCTGGCCCTAATATCCCTGGCCCTAATATCCCTGGCCCTAATATCCCTGGCTCTAATATCCCTGGCCCTAATATCCCTGGCCCTAATATCCCTTGCCCTAAAATCCCTGGCCCTAATATCCCCAGCCCTAATATCCCTGGCCCTAATATCCCCAGCCCTAATATCCCTGGCCCTAATATCCCTGGCCCTAATATCCCTGGCCCTAATATCCCTGGCCCTAATATCCCTGGCCCTAATATCCCTGGCCCTAATATCTCTGGCCCTAATATCCCTGGCCCTGATATCCCTGGCCCTAATATCCCTGGCCCTGATATCCCTGGCCCTAATATCCCTGGCCCTAATATCCCTGGCCCTAATATCCCTGGCCCTAATATCCCTGGCCCTAATATCCCTGGCCCTAATATCCCTGGCCCTAATATCCCTGGCCCTAATATCCCTTGCCCTAAAATCCCTGGCCCTAATATCCCTGGCCCTAAAATCCTTGGCCATAATATCACTGGCCCTAATATCCCTGGCCCTAATATCCCTGGCCCTAATATCCCTGGCCCTAATATCCCTGGCCCTAATATCCCTGGCCCTAATATCCCTGGCCCTAATATCCCTGGCCCTAAAATCCCTGGCCCTAATATCCCTGGCCCTAATATCCCTGGCCCTAATATCCCTGGCCCTAATATTCCTGGCTCTAATATCCCTGGCCCTAATATCCGTGGCCCTAATATCCCTGGCCCTAATATCGCTGGCCCTAATATCCCTGGCCATAATATCCCTGGCCCTAATATCCCTGGCCCTAATATCCCTGGCCCTAATATCCCTGGCCCTGATATCCCTGGCCCTAATATCCCTGGCCCTAATATCCCTGGCCATAATATCCCTGGCCCTAATATCCCTGGCCCTAATATCCCTGGCAATAATATCTCTGGCTCTAATATCCCTGGCCCTAATATCCCTGGGCCCTAATATCCCTTGCCCTAAAATCCCTGGCCCTAATATCCCTGGCCCTAATATCCCTGGCCCTAAAATCCCTGGCCCTAATATCCCTGGCCCTAATATCCCTGGCTCTAATATCCCTGGCCCTAATATCCCTGGCCCTAATATCCCTGGCCCTAATATCCCTGGCCATAATATTCCTGGCCCTAATATCCCTGGCCCTAATATCCCTGGCCCTAATATCCCTGGCCCTGATATCCCTGGCCCTAATATCCCTGGCCCTAATATCCGTGGCCCTAATATCCCTGGCCCTAATATCCCTGGCTCTAAAATCCCTGGCCCTAATATCCCTGGGCCCTAATATCCCTTGCCCTAAAATCCCTGGCCCTAATATCCCTGGCCCTAATATCCCTGGCCCTAATATCCCTGGCCCTAATATCCCTGGCCCTAATATCCCTCGCCCTAATATCCCTGGCCCTAATATCCCTGGCCCTAATAACCCTGGCCCTAATATCCCTGGCCTTAATATCCCTGGCGCTAATAACCCTGGCCCTAACATCCCTGGCCCTAATATCCCTGGCCCTAATATCCCTGGACCTAATATCCCTGCCCTAATATCCCTGGCCCTAATATCCCTGGCCCTAATATCCCTTGCCCTAATATCCCTGGCCCTAACATCGCTGGCCCTAATATCCCTGGCCCTAATATCCCTGGGCCTAATATCCCTGGCCTTAATATCCCTGGCCCTAATATCCCTGGCCCTAATATCCCTGGCCCTAATATCCCTGGGCATAATATGCCTGGCCCTAATATTCCTGGCCCTTATATCCCTGGCCCTAATATCCCTGGCCCTAATATCCCTGGCCCTAATATCCCTGCCCCTAATATCCCTGGCCCTAAAATCCCTGGCCCTAATATACCTGGCCCTAATATCCCAGGCTTAATATCCCTTCCATAATATCCCTGGCCATAATATCCCTGGCCCTGATATCCCTGGCCCTGATATCCCTGGCCCTAATATCCCTGGCCCTAATATCCCTGGCCCTAATATCCCTGGCCCTAATATCCCTGGCCCTAATATCCCTGGCTCTAATATCCCTGGCCCTAATATCCCTGGCGCTAATATCCCTGGCCCTAAAATCCCTGGCCCTAATATCCCTGGCCCTAATATCCCTGGCCCTAATATCCCTGGCCCTAATATCCCTGGCTCTAATATCCCTGGCCCTAATATCCGTGGCCCTAATATCACTGGCCCTAATATCACTGGCCCTAATATCCCTGGCCATAATATCCCTGGCCCTAATATCCCTGGCCCTAATATCCCTGGCCCTAATATCCCTGGCCCTAATATCCCTGGCCCTAATATCCCTGGCCCTAATATCTCTGGCTCTAATATCCCTGGCCCTAATATCCCTGGGCCCTAATATCCCTTGCCCTAATATCCCTGGCCCTAATATCCCTGGCCCTAATATCCCTGGCCCTAATATCCCTGGCCCTAATATCCCTGGCCCTAATATCCCTCGCCCTAATATCCCTGGCCCTAATATCCCTGGCCCTAATAACCCTGGCCCTAATATCCCTGGCCCTAATATCCCTGGCGCTAATAACCCTGGCCCTAACATCCCTTGCCCTAATATCCCTGGCCCTAATAACCCTGGACCTAATATTCCTGCCCTAATATCCTGGCCCTAATATCCCTGGCCCTAATATCCCTGGCCCTAATATCCCTGGCCCTAACATCGCTGGCCCTAATATCCCTGGCCCTAATATCCCTGGGCCTAATATCCCTGGCCTTAATATCCCTGGCCCTAATATCCCTGGCCCTAATATCCCTGGCCCTAATATCCCTGGCCCTAATATCCCTGGCCCTGATATCCCTGGCCCTAATATCCCTGGCCCTAATATCCCTGGCCCTAATATCCCTGGCCCTAATATCCCTGGCTCTAAAATCCCTGGCCCTAATATCCCTGGGCCCTAATATCCCTTGCCCTAAAATCCCTGGCACTAATATCCCTGGCCCTAATATCCCTGGCCCTAATATCCCTGGCCCTAATATCCCTGGCCCTAACATCGCTGGCCCTAATATGCCTGGCCCTAATATCCCTGGGCCTAATATCCCTGGCCTTAATATCCCTGGCCCTAATATCCCTGGCCCTAATATCCCTGGCCCTAATATCCCTGGGCATAATATGCCTGGCCCTAATATTCCTGGCCCCTATATCCCTGGCCCTAATATCCCTGGCCCTAATATCCCTGGCCCTAATATCCCTGCCCCTAATATCCCTGGCCCTAAAATCCCTGGCCCTAATATACCTGGCCCTAATATCCCAGGCTTAATATCCCTTCCATAATATCCCTGGCCATAATATCCCTGGCCCTGATATCCCTGGCCCTGATATCCCTGGCCCTAATATCCCTGGCCCTAATATCCCTGGCCCTATTATCCCT
Organism: Petromyzon marinus; assembly: GCF_048934315.1. NCBI lineage: Eukaryota > Metazoa > Chordata > Hyperoartia > Petromyzontiformes > Petromyzontidae > Petromyzon > Petromyzon marinus. Next base: position 1,288,219 of record NW_027423018.1, read on the forward strand.
GGCCCTAATATCCCTGGCCCTAATATCCCTGGCTCTAATATCCCTGGCCCTAATATCCCTGGCCCTAATATCCCTGGCCCTAATATGCCTGGCTCTAATATCCCTGGCCCTAATATCCCTGGCCCTAATATCCCTGGCCCTAATATCGCTGGCCCTAATATCCCTGGCCCTAATATCCCTGGCCCTAATATCCCTGGCCCTAATATCACTGGCCCTAATATCCCTGGCCCTAATATCCCTGGCCCTAATATCCCTGGCCCTAATATCCCTGGACCTAATATCCCTGGCCCTAATATCCCTGGCCTTAATATCCCTGGCGCTAATAACCCTGGCCCTAACATCCCTGGCCCTAATATCCCTGGCCCTAATATCCCTGGACCTAATATCCCTGCCCTAATATCCCTGGCCCTAATATCCCTGGCCCTAATATCCCTTGCCCTAATATCCCTGGCCCTAACATCGCTGGCCCTAATATCCCTGGCCCTAATATCCCTGGGCCTAATATCCCTGGCCTTAATATCCCTGGCCCTAATATCCCTGGCCCTAATATCCCTGGCCCTAATATCCCTGGGCATAATATGCCTGGCCCTAATATTCCTGGCCCTTATATCCCTGGCCCTAATATCCCTGGCCCTAATATCCCTGGCCCTAATATCCCTGCCCCTAATATCCCTGGCCCTAAAATCCCTGGCCCTAATATACCTGGCCCTAATATCCCAGGCTTAATATCCCTTCCATAATATCCCTGGCCATAATATCCCTGGCCCTGATATCCCTGGCCCTGATATCCCTGGCCCTAATATCCCTGGCCCTAATATCCCTGGCCCTAATATCCCTGGCCCTAATATCCCTGGCCCTAATATCCCTGGCTCTAATATCCCTGGCCCTAATATCCCTGGCGCTAATATCCCTGGCCCTAAAATCCCTGGCCCTAATATCCCTGGCCCTAATATCCCTGGCCCTAATATCCCTGGCCCTAATATCCCTGGCTCTAATATCCCTGGCCCTAATATCCGTGGCCCTAATATCACTGGCCCTAATATCGCTGGCCCTAATATCCCTGGCCATAATATCCCTGGCCCTAATATCCCTGGCCCTAATATCCCTGGCCCTAATATCCCTGGCCCTAATATCCCTGGCCCTAATATCCCTGGCCCTAATATCCCTGGCCCTAATATCCCTGGCCCTAATATCTCTGGCTCTAATATCCCTGGCCCTAATATCCCTGGGCCCTAATATCCCTTGCCCTAATATCCCTGGCCCTAATATCCCTGGCCCTAATATCCCTGGCCCTAATATCCCTGGCCCTAATATCCCTGGCCCTAATATCCCTCGCCCTAATATCCCTGGCCCTAATATCCCTGGCCCTAATAACCCTGGCCCTAATATCCCTGGCCCTAATATCCCTGGCGCTAATAACCCTGGCCCTAACATCCCTTGCCCTAATATCCCTGGCCCTAATAACCCTGGACCTAATATTCCTGCCCTAATATCCTGGCCCTAATATCCCTGGCCCTAATATCCCTGGCCCTAATATCCCTGGCCCTAACATCGCTGGCCCTAATATCCCTGGCCCTAATATCCCTGGGCCTAATATCCCTGGCCTTAATATCCCTGGCCCTAATATCCCTGGCCCTAATATCCCTGGCCCTAATATCCCTGGCCCTAATATCCCTGGCCCTGATATCCCTGGCCCTAATATCCCTGGCCCTAATATCCCTGGCCCTAATATCCCTGGCCCTAATATCCCTGGCTCTAAAATCCCTGGCCCTAATATCCCTGGGCCCTAATATCCCTTGCCCTAAAATCCCTGGCCCTAATATCCCTGGCCCTAATATCCCTGGCCCTAATATCCCTGGCCCTAATATCCCTGGCCCTAACATCGCTGGCCCTAATATGCCTGGCCCTAATATCCCTGGGCCTAATATCCCTGGCCTTAATATCCCTGGCCCTAATATCCCTGGCCCTAATATCCCTGGCCCTAATATCCCTGGGCATAATATGCCTGGCCCTAATATTCCTGGCCCCTATATCCCTGGCCCTAATATCCCTGGCCCTAATATCCCTGGCCCTAATATCCCTGCCCCTAATATCCCTGGCCCTAAAATCCCTGGCCCTAATATACCTGGCCCTAATATCCCAGGCTTAATATCCCTTCCATAATATCCCTGGCCATAATATCCCTGGCCCTGATATCCCTGGCCCTGATATCCCTGGCCCTAATATCCCTGGCCCTAATATCCCTGGCCCTATTATCCCTGGCCCTAATATCCCTGGCCCTAATATCCCTGGCTCTAATATCCCTGGCCCTAATATCCCTGGCCCTAATATCCCTGGCCCTAATATGCCTGGCTCTAATATCCCTGGCCCTAATATCCCTGGCCCTAATATCCCTGGCCCTAATATCGCTGGCCCTAATATCCCTGGCCCTAATATCCCTGGCCCTAATATCCCTGGCCCTAATATCACTGGCCCTAATATCCCTGGCCCTAATATCCCTGGCCCTAATATCCCTGGCCCTAATATCCCTGGACCTAATATCCCTGGCCCTAATATCCCTGGCCCTAATATTCCTGGCCCTAATATCCCTTGCCCTAATATCCCTGGCCCTAATATCCCTGGCCCTAATATCCCTTGCCCTAATATCCCTGGCCCTAATATCCCTGGCCATAATATGCCTGGCCCTAATATCCCTGGCCCTTATATACCTGGCCTTAATATCCCTGGCCCTAATATCCCTGGCCCTAATATCCCTGGCCCTAATATCCCTCGCCCTAATATCCCTGGCCCTAATATCCGTGGCCTTAATATCCCTGGCCCTAATATCCCTGGCCCTAATATCCCTGGCCCTAATATCCCTGGCCCTAATATCCCTGGCCCTAATATCCCTGGCCCTAATATCCCTGGCCCTAATATCCCTGGCCATAATATCCCTGGCCCTAATATCCCTGGCCCTAATAACGCTGGCCCTAATATCCCTGGCCCTAATATCCCTGGCCCTAATATCCCTGGCCCTAATATCCCTGGCCCTAATATCCCTGGCCCTAATATCCCTGGCCCTAATATCCCTGGCCCTGATATCCCTGGCCCTGATATACCTTGCCCTAATATCCCTGGCCCTAATATCCCTGGCCCTAATATCCCTGGCCCTAATATCCCTGGCTCTAATATCCCTGGCCCTAATATCCCTGGCCCTAATATCCCTTGCCCTAAAATCCCTGGCCCTAATATCCCCAGCCCTAATATCCCTGGCCCTAATATCCCTGGCCCTAATATCCCTGGCCCTAATATCCCTGGCCCTAATATCCCTGGCCCTAATATCCCTGGCCCTAATATCCCTGGCCCTAATATCCCTGGCCCTAATATCCCTGGCCCTAATATCCCTGGCCCTGATATCCCTGGCCCTAATATCCCTGGCCCTAATATCCCTGGCCCTAATATCCCTGGCCCTAATATCCCTGGCCCTAATATCCCTGGCCCTAATATCCCTGGCCCTAATATCCCTGGCCCTAATATCCCTTGCCCTAAAATCCCTGGCCCTAATATCCCTGGCCCTAAAATCCTTGGCCATAATATCACTGGCCCTAATATCCCTGGCCCTAATATCCCTGGCCCTAATATCCCTGGCCCTAATATCCCTGGCCCTAATATCCCTGGCCCTAATATCCCTGGCCCTAATATCCCTGGCACTAATATCCCTGGCCCTAATATCCCTGGCCCTAATATCCCTGGCCCTTATATCCCTGGCCCTAATATCCCTGGCCCTAATATCCCTGGCCCTAATATCCTTGCCCCTAATATCCCTGGCCCTAAAATCCCTGGCCCTAATATCCCTGGCCCTAATATCCCTGGCCCTAATATCCCTGGCCCTAATATCCTTGCCCCTAATATCCCTGGCCCTAAAATCCCTGGCCATAATATCCCTGGCCCTAATATCCCTGGCCCTAATATCCCTGGCCCTAATATGCCTGGCTCTAATATCCCTGGCCCTAAAATCCCTGGCCATAATATCCCTGGCCCTAATATCCCTGGCCCTAATATCCCTGACCCTAATATGCCTGGCTCTAATATCCCTGGCCCTAATATCCCTGGCCCTAATATCGCTGGCCCTAATATCCCTGGCCCTAATATCCCTGGCCCTAATATCCCTGGCCCTAATATCACTGGCCCTAATATCCCTGGCCCTAATATCCCTGGCCCTAATATCCCTGGCCCTAATATCCCTGGCCCTAATATCCCTTGCCCTAATATCCCTGGCCCTAATATCCCTGGCCATAATATGCCTGGCCCTAATATCCCTGGCCCTTATATCCCTGGCCCTAATATCCCTGGCCCTAATATCCCTGGCCCTAATATCCCTGGCCCTAATATCCCTCGCCCTAATATCCCTGGCCCTAATATCCGTGGCCTTAATATCCCTGGCCCTAATATCCCTGGCCCTAATATCCCTGGCCCTAATATCCCTGGCCCTAATATCCCTGGCCCTAATATCCCTGGCCCTAATATCCCTGGCCCTAATATCCCTGGCCCTAATATCCCTGGCCCTAATATCCCTGGCCCTAATATCCCTGGCCCTAATATCCCTGGCCATAATATCCCTGGCCCTAATATCCCTGGCCCTAATAACGCTGGCCCTAATCTCCCTGGCCCTAATATCCCTGGCCCTAATATCCCTGGCCCTAATATCCCTGGCCCTAATATCCCTGGCCCTAATATCCCTGGCCCTAATATCCCTGGCCCTAATATCCCTGGCCCTGATATCCCTGGCCCTGATATCCCGGGCCCTAATATCCCTGGCCCTAATATCCCTGGCCCTAATATCCCTGGCCCTAATATCCCTGGCCCTAATATCCCTGGCCCTAATATCCCTGGCCCTAATATCCCTGGCCCTAATATCCCTGGCCCTAATATCCCTGGCCCTGATATCCCTGGCCCTAATATCCCTGGCCCTAATATCCCTGGCCCTAATATCCCTGGCCCTAATATCCCTGGCCCTAATATCCCTGGCCCTAATATCCCTGGCCCTAATATCCCTGGCCCTAATATCCCTTGCCCTAAAATCCCTGGCCCTAATATCCCTGGCCCTAAAATCCCTGGCCATAATATCACTGGCCCTAATATCCCTGGCCCTAATATCCCAGGCCCTAATATCCCTGGCCCTAATATCCCTGGCCCTAATATCCCTGGCCCTAATATCCCTGGCCCTAATATCCCTGGCCCTAATATCCCTGGCCCTAATATCCCTGGCTCTAATATCCCTGGCCCTAATATCCCTGGCCCTAATATCCCTGGCCCTAATATCGCTGGCCCTAATATCCCTGGCCCTAATATCCCTGGCCCTAATATCCCTGGCCCTAATATCCCTGGCCCTAATATCCCTGGCCCTAATATCCCTGGCCCTAATATCCCTTGCCCTAAAATCCCTGGCCCTAATATCCCTGGCCCTAATATCCCTGGCCCTAATATCCCTGGCCCTAATATCCCTGGCCCTAATATCCCTGGCCATAATATCCCTGGCCTTAATATCCCTGGCCCTAATATCCATCGCCCTAATATCCCTGGCCCTAATATCCCTGGCACTAATAACCCTGGCCCTAATATCCCTGGCCCTAATATCCCTGGCCCTAATATCCCTGGCCCTAATATCCCTGGCCCTAATATCCCTGGACCTAATATCCCTGGCCCTTATATCCCTGGCCCTAATATCCCTGGCCCTAATATCCCTGGCCCTAATATCCTTGCCCCTAATATCCCTGGCCCTAAAATCCCTGGCCCTAATATCCCTGGCCCTAATATCCCTGGCCCTAATATCCCTGGCCCTAATATCCTTGCCCCTAATATCCCTGGCCCTAAAATCCCTGGCCATAATATCCCTGGCCCTAATATCCCTGGCCCTAATATCCCTGGCCCTAATATGCCTGGCTCTAATATCCCTGGCCCTAAAATCCCTGGCCATAATATCCCTGGCCCTAATATCCCTGGCCCTAATATCCCTGGCCCTAATATGCCTGGCTCTAATATCCCTGGCCCTAATATCACTGGCCCTAATATCCCTGGCCCTAATATCGCTGGCCCTAATATCCCTGGCCCTAATATCCCTGGCCCTAATATCCCTGGCCCTAATATCACTGGCCCTAATATTCCTGGCCCTAATATCCCTGGCCCTAATATCCCTGGCCCTAATATCCCTGGCCCTAATATCCCTTGCCCTAATATCCCTGGCCCTAATATCCCTGGCCATAATATGCCTGGCCCCAATATCCCTGGCCCTTATATCCCTGGCCCTAATATCCCTGGCCCTAATATCCCTGGCCCTAATATCCCTGGCCCTAATATCCCTCGCCCTAATATCCCTGGCCCTAATATCCGTGGCCTTAATATCCCTGGCCCTAATATCCCTGGCCCTAATATCCCTGGCCCTAATATCCCTGGCCCTAATATCCCTGGCCCTAATATCCCTGGCCCTAATATCCCTGGCCCTAATATCCCTGGCCCTAATATCCCTGGCCCTAATATCCCTGGCCATAATATCCCTGGCCCTAATATCCCTGGCCCTAATAACGCTGGCCCTAATCTCCCTGGCCCTAATATCCCTGGCCCTAATATCCCTGGCCCTAATATCCCTGGCCCTAATATCCCTGGCCTTAATATCCCTGGCCCTAATATCCCTGGCCCTGATATCCCTGGCCCTAATATCCCTGGCCCTAATATCCCCGGCCCTAATATCCCTGGCCCTAATATCCCTGGCCCTAATATCCCTGGCCCTAATATCCCTGGCCCTAATATCCCTGGCCCTAATATCCCTGGCCCTAATATCCCTGGCCCTAATATCCCTGGCCCTGATATCCCTGGCCCTAATATCCCTGGCCCTAATATCCCTGGCCCTAATATCCCTGGCCCTAAAATCCCTGGCCCTAATATCCCTGGCCCTAATATCCCTGGTCCTAATATCCCTGGCCCTAATATCCCTTGCCCTAAAATCCCTGGCCCTAATATCCCTGGCCCTAAAATCCCTGGCCATAATATCACTGGCCCTAATATCCCTGGCCCTAATATCCCAGGCCCTAATATCCCTGGCCCTAATATCCCTGGCCCTAATATCCCTGGCCCTAATATCCCTGGCCCTAATATCCCTGGCCCTAATATCCCTGGCCCTAATATCCCTGGCTCTAATATCCCTGGCCCTAATATCCCTGGCCCTAATATCCCTGGCCCTAATATCGCTGGCCCTAATATCCCTGGCCCTAATATCCCTGGCCCTAATATCCCTGGCCCTAATATCCCTGGCCCTAATATCCCTGGCCCTAAAATCCCTGGCCCTAATATCCCTGGCCCTAATATCCCTGGCCCTAATATCCCTGGCCCTAATATCCCTGGCCCTAATATCCCTGGCCCTAATATCCCTGGCCCTAATATCCCTGGCCCTAATATCCCTGGCCCTAATATCCCTGGCCCTAATATCCCTGGCCCTAATATCCCTGGCCCTAATATCCCTGACCTAATATCCCTGGCCCTAATATCCCTGGCCCTAATATCCCTGGCCCTAATATCCCTGGCCCTAACATCGCTGGCCCTAATATCCCTGGCCCTAATATCCCTGGGCCTAATATCCCCGGCCTTAATATCCCTGGCCCTAATATCCCTGGCCCTAATATCCCTGGCCCTAATATCCCTGGGCATAATATGCCTGGCCCTAATATCCCTGGCCCTTATATCCCTAGCCCTAATATCCCTGGCCCTAATATCCGTGGCCCTAATATCCTTGCCCCTAATATCCCTGGCCCTAAAATCCCTGGCCCTAATATCCCTGGCCCTAATATCCCTGGCCCTAATATCCCTGGCCCTAATATCCCAGGCCCTAATATCCCTGGCCCTAATATCCCTGGCCCTAATATCCCTGGCCCTAATATCCCTGGCCCTAATATGCCTGGCTCTAATATCCCTGGCCCTAATATCCCTGGCCCTAATATCCCTGGCCCTAATATCGCTGGCCCCAATATCCCTGGCCCTAATATCCCTGGCCCTAATATCCCTGGCCCTAATATCACTGGCCCTAATATCCCTGGCCCTAATATCCCTGGCCCTAATATCCCTGGCCCTAATATCCCTGGACCTAATATCCCTGGCCCTAATATCCCTGGCCCTAATATCCCTGGCCCTAATATCCCTTGCCCTAATATCCCTGGCCCTAATATCCCTGGCCCTAATATCCCTGGCCCTAATATCCCTGGCCCTAATATCCCTGGCCCTAATATCCCTGGCCCTAATATCCCTGGCCCTAATATCCCTGGCCCTAATATCCCTGGCCATAATATCCCTGGCCCTAATATCCCTGGCCCTAATAACGCTGGCCCTAATCTCCCTGGCCCTAATATCCCTGGCCCTAATATCCCTGGCCCTAATATCCCTGGCCCTAATATCCCTGGCCCTAATATCCCTGGCCCTAATATCCCTGGCCCTAATATCCCTGGCCCTGATATCCCTGGCCCTAATATCCCTGGCCCTAATATCCCCGGCCCTAATATCCCTGGCCCTAATATCCCTGGCCCTAATATCCCTGGCCCTAATATCCCTGGCCCTAATATCCCTGGCCCTAATATCCCTGGCCCTAATATCCCTGGCACTGATATCCCTGGCCCTAATATCCCTGGCCCTAATATCCCTGGCCCTAATATCCCTGGCCCTAATATCCCTGGCCCTAATATCCCTGGCCCTAATATCCCTGGTCCTAATATCCCTGGCCCTAATATCCCTTGCCCTAAAATCCCTGGCCCTAATATCCCTGGCCCTAATATCCCTGGCCCTAAAATCCCTGGCCCTAATATCCCTGGCCCTAATATCCCTGGCCCTAATATCCCTGGACCTAATATCCCTGGCCCTTATATCCCTGGCCCTAATATCCCTGGCCCTAATATCCCTGGCCCTAATATCCCTGGACCTAATATCCCTGGCCCTTATATCCCTGGCCCTAATATCCCTGGCCCTAATATCCCTGGCCCTAATATCCTTGCCCCTAATATCCCTGGCCCTAAAATCCCTGGCCCTAATATCCCTGGCCCTAATATCCCTGGCCCTAATATCCCTGGCCCTAATATCCTTGCCCCTAATATCCCTGGCCCTAAAATCCCTGGCCATAATATCCCTGGCCCTAATATCCCTGGCCCTAATATCCCTGGCCCTAATATGCCTGGCTCTAATATCCCTGGCCCTAAAATCCCTGGCCATAATATCCCTGGCCCTAATATCCCTGGCCCTAATATCCCTGGCCCTAATATGCCTGGCTCTAATATCCCTGGCCCTAATATCACTGGCCCTAATATCCCTGGCCCTAATATCGCTGGCCCTAATATCCCTGGCCCTAATATCCCTGGCCCTAATATCCCTGGCCCTAATATCACTGGCCCTAATATCCCTGGCCCTAATATCCCTGGCCCTAATATCCCTGGCCCTAATATCCCTGGCCCTAATATCCCTTGCCCTAATATCCCTGGCCCTAATATCCCTGGCCATAATATGCCTGGCCCCAATATCCCTGGCCCTTATATCCCTGGCCCTAATATCCCTGGCCCTAATATCCCTGGCCCTAATATCCCTGGCCCTAATATCCCTGGCCCTAATATCCCTGGCCCTAATATCCCTGGCCCTAATATCCCTGGCCCTAATATCCCTTGCCCTAAAATCCCTGGCCCTAATATCCCTGGCCCTAATATCCCTGGCCCTAATATCCCTGGCCCTAATATCCCTGGCCCTAATATTCCTGGCCATAATATCCCTGGCCTTAATATCCCTGGCCCTAATATCCATCGCCCTAATATCCCTGGCCCTAATATCCCTGGCACTAATAACCCTGGCCCTAATATCCCTGACCCTAATATCCCTGGCCCTAATATCCCTGGCCCTAATATCCCTGGCCCTAATATCCCTGGACCTAATATCCCTGGCCCTTATATCCCTGGCCCTAATATCCCTGGCCCTAATATCCCTGGCCCTAATATCCTTGCCCCTAATATCCCTGGCCCTAAAATCCCTGGCCCTAATATCCCTGGCCCTAATATCCCTGGCCCTAATATCCCTGGCCCTAATATCCTTGCCCCTAATATCCCTGGCCCTAAAATCCCTGGCCATAATATCCCTGGCCCTAATATCCCTGGCCCTAATATCCCTGGCCCTAATATGCCTGGCTCTAATATCCCTGGCCCTAAAATCCCTGGCCATAATATCCCTGGCCCTAATATCCCTGGCCCTAATATCCCTGGCCCTAATATGCCTGGCTCTAATATCCCTGGCCCTAATATCACTGGCCCTAATATCCCTGGCCCTAATATCGCTGGCCCTAATATCCCTGGCCCTAATATCCCTGGCCCTAATATCCCTGGCCCTAATATCACTGGCCCTAATATTCCTGGCCCTAATATCCCTGGCCCTAATATCCCTGGCCCTAATATCCCTGGCCCTAATATCCCTTGCCCTAATATCCCTGGCCCTAATATCCCTGGCCATAATATGCCTGGCCCCAATATCCCTGGCCCTTATATCCCTGGCCCTAATATCCCTGGCCCTAATATCCCTGGCCCTAATATCCCTGGCCCTAATATCCCTCGCCCTAATATCCCTGGCCCTAATATCCGTGGCCTTAATATCCCTGGCCCTAATATCCCTGGCCCTAATATCCCTGGCCCTAATATCCCTGGCCCTAATATCCCTGGCCCTAATATCCCTGGCCCTAATATCCCTGGCCCTAATATCCCTGGCCCTAATATCCCTGGCCCTAATATCCCTGGCCCTAATATCCCTGGCCATAATATCCCTGGCCCTAATATCCCTGGCCCTAATAACGCTGGCCCTAATCTCCCTGGCCCTAATATCCCTGGCCCTAATATCCCTGGCCCTAATATCCCTGGCCCTAATATCCCTGGCCTTAATATCCCTGGCCCTAATATCCCTGGCCCTGATATCCCTGGCCCTAATATCCCTGGCCCTAATATCCCTGGCCCTAATATCCCTGGCCCTAATATCCCTGGCCCTAATATCCCTGGCCCTAATATCCCTGGCCCTAATATCCCTGGCCCTAATATCCCTGGCCCTAATATCCCTGGCCCTGATATCCCTGGCCCTAATATCCCTGGCCCTAATATCCCTGGCCCTAATATCCCTGGCCCTAATATCCCTGGCCCTAATATCCCTGGCCCTAATATCCCTGGTCCTAATATCCCTGGCCCTAATATCCCTTGCCCTAAAATCCCTGGCCCTAATATCCCTGGCCCTAAAATCCCTGGCCATAATATCACTGGCCCTAATATCCCTGGCCCTAATATCCCAGGCCCTAATATCCCTGGCCCTAATATCCCTGGCCCTAATATCCCTGGCCCTAATATCCCTGGCCCTAATATCCCTGGCCCTAATATCCCTGGCCCTAATATCCCTGGCTCTAATATCCCTGGCCCTAATATCCCTGGCCCTAATATCCCTGGCCCTAATATCGCTGGCCCTAATATCCCTGGCCCTAATATCCCTGGCCCTAATATCCCTGGCCCTAATATTCCTGGCCCTAATATCCCTGGCCCTAAAATCCCTGGCCCTAATATCCCTGGCCCTAATATCCCTGGCCCTAATATCCCTGGCCCTAATATCCCTGGCCCTAATATCCCTGGCCCTAATATCCCTGGCCCTAATATCCCTGGCCCTAATATCCCTGGCCCTAATATCCCTGGCCCTAATATCCCTGGCCCTAATATCCCTGGCCCTAATATCCCTGACCTAATATCCCTGGCCCTAATATCCCTGGCCCTAATATCCCTGGCCCTAATATCCCTGGCCCTAACATCGCTGGCCCTAATATCCCTGGCCCTAATATCCCTGGGCCTAATATCCCCGGCCTTAATATCCCTGGCCCTAATATCCCTGGCCCTAATATCCCTGGCCCTAATATCCCTGGGCATAATATGCCTGGCCCTAATATCCCTGGCCCTTATATCCCTAGCCCTAATATCCCTGGCCCTAATATCCGTGGCCCTAATATCCTTGCCCCTAATATCCCTGGCCCTAAAATCCCTGGCCCTAATATCCCTGGCCCTAATATCCCTGGCCCTAATATCCCTGGCCCTAATATCCCAGGCCCTAATATCCCTGGCCCTAATATCCCTGGCCCTAATATCCCTGGCCCTAATATCCCTGGCCCTAATATGCCTGGCTCTAATATCCCTGGCCCTAATATCCCTGGCCCTAATATCCCTGGCCCTAATATCGCTGGCCCCAATATCCCTGGCCCTAATATCCCTGGCCCTAATATCCCTGGCCCTAATATCACTGGCCCTAATATCCCTGGCCCTAATATCCCTGGCCCTAATATCCCTGGCCCTAATATCCCTGGACCTAATATCCCTGGCCCTAATATCCCTGGCCCTAATATCCCTGGCCCTAATATCCCTTGCCCTAATATCCCTGGCCCTAATATCCCTGGCCCTAATATCCCTGGCCCTAATATCCCTGGCCCTAATATCCCTGGCCCTAATATCCCTGGCCCTAATATCCCTGGCCCTAATATCCCTGGCCCTAATATCCCTGGCCATAATATCCCTGGCCCTAATATCCCTGGCCCTAATAACGCTGGCCCTAATCTCCCTGGCCCTAATATCCCTGGCCCTAATATCCCTGGCCCTAATATCCCTGGCCCTAATATCCCTGGCCCTAATATCCCTGGCCCTAATATCCCTGGCCCTAATATCCCTGGCCCTGATATCCCTGGCCCTAATATCCCTGGCCCTAATATCCCCGGCCCTAATATCCCTGGCCCTAATATCCCTGGCCCTAATATCCCTGGCCCTAATATCCCTGGCCCTAATATCCCTGGCCCTAATATCCCTGGCCCTAATATCCCTGGCCCTAATATCCCTGGCACTGATATCCCTGGCCCTAATATCCCTGGCCCTAATATCCCTGGCCCTAATATCCCTGGCCCTAATATCCCTGGCCCTAATATCCCTGGCCCTAATATCCCTGGTCCTAATATCCCTGGCCCTAATATCCCTTGCCCTAAAATCCCTGGCCCTAATATCCCTGGCCCTAATATCCCTGGCCCTAAAATCCCTGGCCCTAATATCCCTGGCCCTAATATCCCTGGCCCTAATATCCCTGGACCTAATATCCCTGGTCCTTATATCCCTGGCCCTAATATCCCTGGCCCTAATATCCCTGGCCCTAATATCCCTGGACCTAATATCCCTGGCCCTTATATCCCTGGCCCTAATATCCCTGGCCCTAATATCCCTGGCCCTAATATCCTTGCCCCTAATATCCCTGGCCCTAAAATCCCTGGCCCTAATATCCCTGGCCCTAATATCCCTGGCCCTAATATCCCTGGCCCTAATATCCTTGCCCCTAATATCCCTGGCCCTAAAATCCCTGGCCATAATATCCCTGGCCCTAATATCCCTGGCCCTAATATCCCTGGCCCTAATATGCCTGGCTCTAATATCCCTGGCCCTAAAATCCCTGGCCATAATATCCCTGGCCCTAATATCCCTGGCCCTAATATCCCTGGCCCTAATATGCCTGGCTCTAATATCCCTGGCCCTAATATCACTGGCCCTAATATCCCTGGCCCTAATATCGCTGGCCCTAATATCCCTGGCCCTAATATCCCTGGCCCTAATATCCCTGGCCCTAATATCACTGGCCCTAATATCCCTGGCCCTAATATCCCTGGCCCTAATATCCCTGGCCCTAATATCCCTGGCCCTAATATCCCTTGCCCTAATATCCCTGGCCCTAATATCCCTGGCCATAATATGCCTGGCCCCAATATCCCTGGCCCTTATATCCCTGGCCCTAATATCCCTGGCCCTAATATCCCTGGCCCTAATATCCCTGGCCCTAATATCCCTCGCCCTAATATCCCTGGCCCTAATATCCGTGGCCTTAATATCCCTGGCCCTAATATCCCTGGCCCTAATATCCCTGGCCCTAATATCCCTGGCCCTAATATCCCTGGCCCTAATATCCCTGGCCCTAATATCCCTGGCCCTAATATCCCTGGCCCTAATATCCCTGGCCCTAATATCCCTGGCCCTAATATCCCTGGCCATAATATCCCTGGCCCTAATATCCCTGGCCCTAATAACGCTGGCCCTAATCTCCCTGGCCCTAATATCCCTGGCCCTAATATCGCTGGCCCTAAAATCCCTGGCCCTAATATCCCTGGCCCTAATATCCCTGGCCTTAATATCCCTGGCCCTAATATCCCTGGCCCTGATATCCCTGGCCCTAATATCCCTGGCCCTAATATCCCCGGCCCTAATATCCCTGGCCCTAATATCCCTGGCCCTAATATCCCTGGCCCTAATATCCCTGGCCCTAATATCCCTGGCCCTAATATCCCTGGCCCTAATATCCCTGGCCATAATATCCCTGGCCCTAATATCCCTGGCCCTAATAACGCTGGACCTAATCTCCCTGGCCCTAATATCCCTGGCCCTAATATCCCTGGCCCTAATATCCCTGGCCCTAATATCCCTGGCCCTAATATCCCTGGCCCTAATATCCCTGGCCCTAATATCCCTGGCCCTGATATCCCTGGCCCTAATATCCCTGGCCCTAATATCCCCGGCCCTAATATCCCTGGCCCTAATATCCCTGGCCCTAATATCCCTGGCCCTAATATCCCTGGCCCTAATATCCCTGGCCCTAATATCCCTGGCCCTAATATCCCTGGCCCTAATATCCCTGGCACTGATATCCCTGGCCCTAATATCCCTGGCCCTAATATCCCTGGCCCTAATATCCCTGGCCCTAATATCCCTGGCCCTAATATCCCTGGCCCTAATATCCCTGGTCCTAATATCCCTGGCCCTAATATCCCTTGCCCTAAAATCCCTGGCCCTAATATCCCTGGCCCTACCCTGGCCCTAATATCCCTGGCCCTAATATCCCTGGCCCTAAAATCCCTGGCCCTAATATCCCTGGCCCTAATATCCCTGGCCCTAATATCCCTGGACCTAATATCCCTGGCCCTTATATCCCTGGCCCTAATATCCCTGGACCTAATATCCCTGGCCCTTATATCCCTGGCCCTAATATCCCTGGCCCTAATATCCCTGGCCCTAATATCCTTGCCCCTAATATCCCTGGCCCTAAAATCCCTGGCCCTAATATCCCTGGCCCTAATATCCCTGGCCCTAATATCCCTGGCCCTAATATCCTTGCCCCTAATATCCCTGGCCCTAAAATCCCTGGCCATAATATCCCTGGCCCTAATATCCCTGGCCCTAATATCCCTGGCCCTAATATGCCTGGCTCTAATATCCCTGGCCCTAAAATCCCTGGCCATAATATCCCTGACCCTAATATCCCTGGCCCTAATATCCCTGGCCCTAATATGCCTGGCTCTAATATCCCTGGCCCTAATATCACTGGCCCTAATATCCCTGGCCCTAATATCGCTGGCCCTAATATCCCTGGCCCTAATATCCCTGGCCCTAATATCCCTGGCCCTAATATCACTGGCCCTAATATCCCTGGCCCTAATATCCCTGGCCCTAATATCCCTGGCCCTAATATCCCTGGCCCTAATATCCCTTGCCCTAATATCCCTGGCCCTAATATCCCTGGCCATAATATGCCTGGCCCCAATATCCCTGGCCCTTATATCCCTGGCCCTAATATCCCTGGCCCTAATATCCCTGGCCCTAATATCCCTGGCCCTAATATCCCTCGCCCTAATATCCCTGGCCCTAATATCCGTGGCCTTAATATCCCTGGCCCTAATATCCCTGGCCCTAATATCCCTGGCCCTAATATCCCTGGCCCTAATATCCTTGGCCCTAATATCCCTGGCCCTAATATCCCTGGCCCTAATATCCCTGGCCCTAATATCCCTGGCCCTAATATCCCTGGCCCTAATATCCCTGGCCCTAATATCCCTGGCCATAATATCCCTGGCCCTAATATCCCTGGCCCTAATAACGCTGGCCCTAATCTCCCTGGCCCTAATATCCCTGGCCCTAATATCCCTGGCCCTAATATCCCTGGCCCTAATATCCCTGGCCCTAATATCCCTGGCCTTAATATCCCTGGCCCTAATATCCCTGGCCCTGATATCCCTGGCCCTAATATCCCTGGTCCTAATATCCCTGGCCCTAATATCCCTTGCCCTAAAATCCCTGGCCCTAATATCCCTGGCCCTAAAATCCCTGGCCATAATATCACTGGCCCTAATATCCCTGGCCCTAATATCCCAGGCCCTAATATCCTTGGCCCTAATATCCCTGGCCCTAATATCCCTGGCCCTAATATCCCTGGCCCTAATATCCCTGGCCCTAATATCCCTGGCCCTAATATCCCTGGCTCTAATATCCCTGGCCCTAATATCCCTGGCCCTAATATCCCTGGCCCTAATATCGCTGGCCCTAATATCCCTGGCCCTAATATCCCTGGCCCTAATATCCCTGGCCCTAATATCCCTGGCCCTAATATCCCTGGCCCTAAAATCCCTGGCCCTAATATCCCTGGCCCTAATATCCCTGGCCCTAATATCCCTGGCCCTAATATCCCTGGCCATAATATCCCTGGCCTTAATATCCCTGGCCCTAATATCCATCGCCCTAATATCCCTGGCCCTAATATCCCTGGCACTAATAACCCTGGCCCTAATATCCCTGGCCCAAATATCCCTGGCGCTAATATCCCTGGCCCTAATATCCCTGGCCCTAATATCCCTGGCCCTAATATCCCTGGCCCTAATATCCCTGGCCCTAATATCCCTGGCCCTAATATCCCTGGCCCTAATATCCCTGGCCCTAATATCCCTGGCCCTAATATCCCTGGCCCTAATATCCCTGGCCCTAATATCCCTGGCCCTAATATCCCTGACCTAATATCCCTGGCCCTAATATCCCTGGCCCTAATATCCCTGGCCCTAATATCCCTGGCCCTAACATCGCTGGCCCTAATATCCCTGGCCCTAATATCCCTGGGCCTAATATCCCCGGCCTTAATATCCCTGGCCCTAATATCCCTGGCCCTAATATCCCTGGCCCTAATATCCCTGGGCATAATATGCCTGGCCCTAATATCCCTGGCCCTTATATCCCTAGCCCTAATATCCCTGGCCCTAATATCCGTGGCCCTAATATCCTTGCCCCTAATATCCCTGGCCCTAAAATCCCTGGCTCTAATATCCCTGGCCCTAATATCCCTGGCCCTAATATCCCTGGCCCTAATATCCCAGGCCCTAATATCCCTGGCCCTAATATCCCTGGCCCTAATATCCCTGGCCCTAATATCCCTGGCCCTAATATCGCTGGCCCCAATATCCCTGGCCCTAATATCCCTGGCCCTAATATCCCTGGCCCTAATATCACTGGCCCTAATATCCCTGGCCCTAATATCCCTGGCCCTAATATCCCTGGCCCTAATATCCCTGGACCTAATATCCCTGGCCCTAATATCCCTGGCCCTAATATCCCTGGCCCTAATATCCCTTGCCCTAATATCCCTGGCCCTAATATCCCTGGCCCTAATATCCCTGGCCCTAATATCCCTGGCCCTAATATCCCTGGCCCTAATATCCCTGGCCCTAATATCCCTGGCCCTAATATCCCTGGCCCTGATATCCCTGGCCCTAATATCCCTGGCCCTAATATCCCCGGCCCTAATATCCCTGGCCCTAATATCCCTGGCCCTAATATCCCTGGCCCTAATATCCCTGGCCCTAATATCCCTGGCCCTAATATCCCTGGCCCTAATATCCCTGGCCCTAATATCCCTGGCCCTGATATCCCTGGCCCTAATATCCCTGGCCCTAATATCCCTGGCCCTAATATCCCTGGCCCTAATATCCCTGGCCCTAATATCCCTGGCCCTAATATCCCTGGTCCTAATATCCCTGGCCCTAATATCCCTTGCCCTAAAATCCCTGGCCCTAATATCCCTGGCCCTAATATCCCTGGCCCTAAAATCCCTGGCCCTAAAATCCCTGGCCCTAATATCCCTGGCCCTAATATCCCTGGCCCTAATATCCCTGGCCATAATATCCCTGGCCTTAATATCCCTGGCCCTAATATCCATCGCCCTAATATCCCTGGCCCTAATATCCCTGGCACTAATAACCCTGGCCCTAATATCCCTGGCCCTAATATCCCTGGCGCTAATATCCCTGGCCCTAATATCCCTGGCCCTAATATCCCTGGCCCTAATATCCCTGGCCCTAATATCCCTGGCCCTAATATCCCTGGCCCTAATATCCCTGGCCCTAATATCCCTGGCCCTAATATCCCTGGCCTTAATATCCCTGGCCCTAATATCCCTGGCCCTAATATCCCTGGCCCTAATATCCCTGGCCCTAATATCCCTGGCCCTAATATCCCTGGCCCTAATATCCCTGGCCCTAATATCCCTGGCCCTAATATCCCTGGCCCTAATATCCCTGGCCCTAATATCCCTGGCCCTAATATCCCTGACCTAATATCCCTGGCCCTAATATCCCTGGCCCTAATATCCCTGGCCCTAACATCGCTGGCCCTAATATCCCTGGCCCTAATATCCCTGGGCCTAATATCCCCAGCCTTAATATCCCTGGCCCTAATATCCCTGGCCCTAATATCCCTGGCCCTAATATCCCTGGGCATAATATGCCTGGCCCTAATATCCCTGGCCCTTATATCCCTAGCCCTAATATCCCTGGCCCTAATATCCGTGGCCCTAATATCCTTGCCCCTAATATCCCTGGCCCTAAAATCCCTGGCCCTAATATCCCTGGCCCTAATATCCCTGGCCCTAATATCCCTGGCCCTAATATCCCAGGCCCTAATATCCCTGGCCCTAATATCCCTGGCCCTAATATCCCTGGCCCTAATATCCCTGGCCCTAATATGCCTGGCTCTAATATCCCTGGCCCTAATATCCCTGGCCCTAATATCCCTGGCCCTAATATCGCTGGCCCCAATATCCCTGGCCCTAATATCCCTGGCCATAATATCCCTGGCCCTAATATCACTGGCCCTAATATCCCTGGCCCTAATATTCCTGGCCCTAATATCCCTGGCCCTAATATCCCTGGACCTAATATCCCTGGCCCTAATATCCCTGGCCCTAATATCCCTGGCCCTAATATCCCTTGCCCTAATATCCCTGGCCCTAATATCCCTGGCCCTAATATCCCTGGCCCTAATATCCCTGGCCCTAATATCCCTGGCCATAATATGCCTGGCCCTAATATCCCTGGCCCTCATATCCCTGGCCTTAATATCCCTGGCCCTAATATCCCTGGCCCTAATATCCCTGGCCCTAATATCCCTCGCCCTAATATCCCTGGCCCTAATATCCGTGGCCTTTATATCCCTGGCCCTAATATCCCTGGCCCTAATATCCCTGGCCCTAATATCCCTGGCCCTAATATCCCTGGCCCTAATATCCCTGGCCCTAATATCCCTGGCCCTAATATCCCTGGCCATAATATCCCTGGCCCTAATATCCCTGGCCCTAATAATGCTGGCCCTAATCTCCCTGGCCCTAATATCCCTGGCCCTAATATCCCTGGCCCTAATATCCCTGGCCCTAATATCCCTGGCCCTAATATCCCTGGCCCTAATATCCCTGGCCCTAATATCCCTGGCCCTGATATCCCTGGCCCTAATATCCCTGGCCCTAATATCCCTGGCCCTAATATCCCTGGCCCTAATATCCCTGGCTCTAATATCCCTGGCCCTAATATCCCTGGCCCTAATATCCCTTGCCCTAAAATCCCTCGCCCTAATATCCCCGGCCCTAATATCCCTGGCCCTAATATCCCTGGCCCTAATATCCCTGGCCCTAATATCCCTGGCCCTAATATCCCTGGCCCTAATATCCCTGGCCCTAATATCCCTGGCCCTAATATCCCTGGCCCTAATATCCCTGGCCCTGATATCCCTGGCCCTAATATCCCTGGCCCTAATATCCCTGGCCCTAATATCCCTGGCCCTAATATCCCTGGCCCTAATATCCCTGGCCCTAATATCCCTGGCCCTAATATCCCTTGCCTTAAAATCCCTGGCCCTAATATCCTTGGCCCTAAAATCCCTGGCCATAATATCACTGGCCCTAATATCCCTGGCCCTAATATCCCAGGCCCTAATATCCCTGGCCCTAATATCCCTGGCCCTAATATCCCTGGCCCTAATATCCCTGGCCCTAATATCCCTGGCCCTAATATCCCTGGCTCTAATATCCCTGGCCCTAATATCCCTGGCCCTAATATCCCTGGCCCTAATATCACTGGCCCTAATATCCCTGGCCCTAATATCCCTGGCCCTAATATCCCTGGCCCTAATATCCCTGGCCCT